>NC_035108.1:291256119-292516145 GCF_002204515.2 Aedes aegypti
TGCTACTCCAGTATCGCCAGATCAGCTGGACTTACACAAGGAATCAACCAGATGACTGCTTGGGACTAACAGACACCCTCAGTGTATAAGTGCTGGTGATCTTCTATTTTAAGGCGATAATGGCGCTTGCCACGTCAGAATGCAGTCAGGAATGGAGGAATTGATGATGCATTAAACTGGCTTTCACAGTAAACCGTATATACCACTGCGTCTACGTCAGTTAATGCGGGAAGGTGTTTGGTGCTGTTTGGATAACAGGCTATGTATGCCTGCCTACAAAGCAAAGCCATGCTGAAGGTGTCTGGGTTCGAATCCCGGTCGGTCCAGGATCTTTTCGTAATGGAAATTTCCTTGACTTCCCTGGGCATAGAGTATCATCGTACCTGCCACACGATATACGAATGAGAAAATGGCAACTTTGGCAAAGAAAGCTTTCAGTTAATAACTGTGGAAGTGCTCATAAGAACACTAAGCTGAGAAGCAGGCTCTGTCCCCGTGAGGACGTCAATGCCAAGAAGAAGAAGATGGATGCGTAGAGAAACGGTTTTTTTTGTCCTTCTCGGGATATAGCAAATGCTATGATAGAGCAACTGTGATAGAGCAACTGTGATACTCTAAGAGTGGAAGACAGAAGTAAGTGAAATATACAACTAAAAAGTACGAGGAACGGGACGGGCCTGGGATTCAACCCATGGTCATCCTTTTTTTTAATTTCTATATTTGTGTCATTCCAAACATTACATTCATTTTTTATATATAGGTGTTCTGTGTTATTAGACAACACTACCATCCTAATTTGGTAAAACAAATTTAAGATTTTATTAACATTTTGTTAACAACATATTACATTTCGTTTGCCGTAGCAGTTCAGATTTTTTACAGGTGAGTTGATTTCACCTGCTTATAAGAGAGAAAAAACGCTTTGAATTTACTTAACCTAACTTAACCTAAACATATAACGCATTAATCGTGGCAATAGAAGATTGTAACGATTTTCGCCTGAAATTATTAATTATTTTATTCGACTTTTGTTCCAATGTTTCAACATTGGATATTCTATGTAACTCATTGGTACTATACCAGGGAGGAAGCTTCAGAATCATTTTCAAAATTTTATTTTGAATTCTCTGCAGAACTTTCTTCCTGGTATTACAACAGCTAGTCCATATTGGTACAGCATACAACATGGCTGACCTGAAAATTTGTTTGAATATCAAAAGGGGCCCAGATAGCCGTAGCGGTAAACGCGCAGCTATTCAGCATGACCATGCTGAGGGTCGTGGGTTCGAATCTCGCTGGTCGAGGGACTTTTCGTAAAGGAAATTTTCTCGATTCCCAGGGCATAGAGTATCTTCGTACCTGCCACACGATATACACATGCAAAAATGGTCAATCGGCAAAGAAAGCTCTCAGTTAATAACTGTGGAAGTGCTCATAAGAACACCAATCTGAGAAGCAGGATTTGTCCCAGTTAGGACGTAACGCCAGAAAGAAGAAGAAGAATCAAAAGCTTGTTCTTAAGACAAAGTTTTGATTTTCTATTAATAAGGGGATAGAGACATTTTACATATTTATTACATTTGGCTTGAATGCCCTCAATGTGATTTTTGAAAGTTAAATTCTTATCTAGCATGAGCAATAGATACTTAGCTTCATCTGACCAATTTATTGGAACCCCTCTCATCGTGACAACATGTCTACTTGAAGGTTTCAAATAAAAAGCTTTTGGTTTATATGGGAAGGTGGTAGGTCATTTGGCATGAAGCCGTTTGGCATTAAGTCGTTTGGCATAAAGCCGTTTGGCATAAAGTCGTTTGGCATAATGGTCGTTTGGTATAATGAGTCTGAAACCAAGAATTTCTCAATTATTCGTTTTTAAGTTTCTATTGAATCTTTCTGATGACATCAGGCTTGTTTTGGAGTCAATTGATACAAAATGTCACTTTATTCAACAATTATTCGCTCTTGAATAAATTTAAGCATATTATGAAATCATTGCCATTAGTAATTTATTATTTATCCAGAAATTACCCTTCTTACAAATATTAATTCCTCTTTTGAGTTTCGCTATTGGAACAAATTTTTGCACTGAAGCATAAGCACAAATTTACCCTTCTTTTAATTTTTCTATTTTTTTTTTTCTAAATATGATGTAACCATAATTATAGGTATGAAAACTGTTGATTTAAAATGTCAATAAATTTCTCCTTGTTTATGCATAGGCTGTTCCTTGGAGCTATATTTTTTAAGTATTTTTTTGTTCCCAACTGACAAAAGGGCGGCAATCGATAACATTGATCTGCTCAAATTATCAGCGAAAAGAGAAAGAGTAACTTCGATGGGTTGTGCTATTTTTCCCCGAATGTTGTTTCCCCGAGCGCCAGTTCCCCGAATATCCCGTTTCTCCGACTAGCCCACTTCCCCGAAAAGTTTTTAGCACTCATAATTGTCGTACAAAGTTACGGTTACATTTCAGGGTGGTAAACGAACTGACCATCTAATATGCACCCTTCTCTATTTAATTGGCAGTTCTTTCGAGTTTTACCGTCCTCAACATTTTTTGCCAACATGTGTATAGCCGAGAATGACAGAATAGTTCTTTATTTTGACGGTTTATCGTTCTTTTTCGTCACCACTTTTCGGCGAAACCAGTCATTCGGGAATACTTTTTTATGTCCTTTCGTTTTATTATGCCGCAATAATTTTTGGCGTACATTCTTCTATTGGTTCAATTATAAATTTTGCCTTCTTTCAAAAATAAGCTGTTCTTTATATTTATACTGTTTTAAATTTATTATTTAGTAAAGCTAAATGTTAATCATTTTTTATATTTTGCTGTTTTATAAATTCTTGCCAGATGTGTTGTTAGAATGATAATTACTTTAGAACCTGCCAATATTCAACATATACTTTTTTTGGGGCAAACACGTGATCTCTTTCCGAGATATGCTGGAATAAATATCATTTTAATCACAAATTTTCCCTAATCTCGATAATAGACGCTGTTTGTGATGTACACTTCCAAAATAAGAATTTATATTGAACCATTGAAAAGTTTTGCCACTAATATTTTCTTTTAAAGATGTGTTGTTTATTTGAACTATGCTGTGATTTTTTTTTTGCGTTAGAGCCTTAAACATTTTAATCGAAAAATAATCTGCTCTCGTATATAGGCTATTTTTGCATTAAGTCGCATTGATAGATCTTTGGATTAGAGCTTTTGATATTTTGCAAAAAAAAATCCATTCTTTTATCAAGTTATTTTCATCGAGTGTTACGTCCAAACTGGGACAGAGCTTGATCTGCAGCGAAATATTCTATTAGCGTTCCTTTGATGAATAACTGCGAACTTTCTTTACCAATTTACTTTCTTTTACATATTTATATCGCAACAAGCTCAAAGATACTCTATGTTTTGAGATGTAGAGACACGTCAAGAGTTTTATTTAGTAATGCTCTCTAATGTCACAACAATTTTTGAAATTCATAGCTTGGAAAATCTCTAAACCAACACCGCGCTTGTTTAGAACCTACCAAGTTTTTTTGCTCAATGGCTTTCATCTCGGTAAAAGCTTAAAAATACCGATATTTATTTTAAGTCAATCATTATGCCAAACGGCCATTATGCCAAATGACCATTATGCCAAACGGCCATTATGCTAAACGACCATTATGCCAAACGACTTTATGCCAAACGGCTTTATGCCAAACGGGGTACAATCATTATTAGTTGAGTTTTGGAAGCATTAGGAGAAATCTTCCATTTTTGCAATTATGAAGAAAATATATCCAAACTTTTTTGCAATCGACTACATATGACACGCAGGCTTCGTCCTTTGCTCTCCGCCAAACAAGGATTTTTGACATCCCTGATGTCAGATGTGAAAATATTGTTTATTTATGTCCCAAAATGCTGCCTTGGGGAATACCAGCTCTTACAGGAAGTCTTTCAGATCTGGAGTTCTGATAATTAACCTGAAGTGTACGATTTGACAGATAACTTTGAATTATTCTAACAATGTATGGTGGAAAATTAAAGATTTTTTAATTTTACAATCAAACCTCCATGCCAAACACTGTCGAATGCTTTTTCTATGTCTAGAAGAGCAAGACCAGTAGAATAGCCTTCAGATTTGTTGGAACGGATCAAGTTTGTTACACGTAAAAGTTGATGAGTGGTCGAATGTTCATGGCGGAATCCGAACTGTTCATTGGCAAAAATTGAATTTTCGTTGATGTGGACCAACATTCTGTTCAAAATGACCTTTTCAAAAAGTTTACTGATGGAGGAAAGCAAACTGATTGGACGATAGCTAGAAGCTTCTGCAGGATTTCTGTCTGGTTTTATAATTGGAACAACCTTAGCATTTTTCCATTTGTCGGGAAAATACGCTAATTGTTGAATAAGTATATCAACTAAAAATGATAAGCTACTTTCTTGAAGTTTCTTGATGAGGATGTAGAAAACTCCATCCTCGCCAGGAGCTTTCATATTTTTGATTTTTTAATAATAGTTCTCACTTCTTTCAAATCAGTCTCACAGGCATTTTCGAAAACGTTCTCTTGATTGAGAATATTTTCCAAGTCCTGAGTAACTTGATTTTCAATTGGACTAGTAAGTCCTAAATTAAAATTGTGCGCACTTTCAAACTGCATAGCAAGTTTTTGAGCTTTTTCGCAATTGGTTAGTAATAATTTGTTTTCGTCTTTCAATGCCGGTATTGGCTTCTGAGGTTTTTTTCAAAATTTTAGATAATTTCCAAAAGGGCTTAGAGCCAAGGTCCGATAGAGAAAGCTTGTTTTCAAATTTTTGTTTCTTAATTGTGAAAAACGTTTTGTTTGTAAAGAAATGTTAACATCAAGATTAGAATCAATATATGTTTAATATATATTCCAGTCGGCTCGAAAATAATTGAAAGAGGAGCTGATAGGATTGAGAATCGCTTCTTGAGATATTTGAAATGTAACAGGGACATGATCACAATCAAAATCAGCATGAGTAATCAGTTGGCTACAAAGATGACTAGAGTTGGTTAAGACCAAATCAATTGTAGATGGATTTCTAGAAGAGGAAAAACATGTAGGGCTATCAGAGTATTGGTACGATGCGCACTGGTTAAGATCATTGTTCCATACTTTTTGCCTGTGAATGTGGCTTGTATTTATGGGCGGATTATTACCTCGTTTGTTATCAAAATGTTGTATCATGCTCACACATAAAAATGGAGCTATATTCTGAATAAGTAGGATTTATTCAGAATATAGCTCATCAGACTGATTATACAATATACCTGTTCCATCCGATCTACAAGAAAAATCATCTCAATTTTTCTCTTTGCATTTTCCAGATACGACATAATTTGAAAACAAAACCAAATGAATTACACATAAACGAAACCAACGATTCACTGAATAGAAGTAACCAAATCAAAACTGATTCCAAAGATGGCAGACCACGATCAAAAGAATATGAAAATGCAAGAAGCCTACATTTCTCCGGGAATTTCACGGGAACGAAGTTTTATCCGAACTTCCAACCAGCAGGTAATGGATATGGTAATTATTTCGTCATGCTGTTACACTTTAACCCATTTTAACTAATCGAATATATTTTCTTTTAACATGAAATCTGTCTGTTCAATTGGTGGAGGTATCATTATCCGAATCTATTATACCTGTATCTATCTGTAAAAATTAGAAACGAAATCAATCATTTCCTAATGTATGCTTACTTTACTACAGAACGCCAACAAACGACGCAGCCTAGCCTTCACCCAGAGTCAGGCTATGCAACATGCCCAACAACAACAGTTGCGTGGTAAGCCACCGATGGAAATCTATCGTCCTCCAAGTAATACCTGCTACTAACAGTAACCTTTTAATGACAAATTTGTAACTTCAACCGCCCGTAGATGTTCGCATGGATGGACACCCGAACAAACTCAACGTGCATGCCCAAGAATTTCAGATGAATCAACTTCAGGACGGACGTATCCCGCTGCAGAACTCTAGGTTGGCATATTTGACTGAGCTTCGTTGAAACAAATCATCATATTTAAATCTTGGATTTTTCCAGGTCTCTCAACATTTACAGCAGCTCCCTGCAGCACTCGAAATCGAACGTCCATATGCCGTTGAATATGCATCCTCGAGCACAAATGCAACTGGGCAACATCGGCAGTCCTCAACGAGGACCGATCATGATGTCTACCCATCCGATGCAACACGTGGGAGTACAGCTACAAGGCTCCCATATGCCATTGGTCAACTCACCGTCCAGCGGAAATATTTTACACGTATGATCTAGTATTGCAAGAAACGCTCTTATATATGATTAATACCAACCTCTTCCATAGTCTGGACCACGAGTGAAATTCGCGCCGGAGCCGGTGGTTCACGCGGCTCAACATCCAAATACCAGCTTCCAAGCAGCTCAGAACAACTCCTCCAGCAGTGGCCTACCATCACCTTCGGGCATGTATCCACCGGGAAGCAATAGTCCGATGAGCCTTGCACCATTACAGCGCTCTAAGTCGCTATCTTCGGCTGATACGTTGACGCGCGGATTGGCTGGACTGGGACTTGCCGTGGGACCCGAAGCCAACGATATTGGACAATTTTCGCCGGAGATCCAGGCCATCCTCAGCAAGGCGATCGAAGATCCGAATCAGCTCAATGCCCGATGCCTGATGGAACTGGCAATGCAGCTGATGCAACGGGCAGTTGATGGACGAAGGTATGGTATTGTAGGATTATCTTTTTTTCATTAAGACGAGAAGACAGAAAATTCGGAAGTATATCCTTATCCAGCATTATGTCCTATAAGCATGCGAAGAACTATACCTAAATGAGGCATACACTGTCAATATAGAACTATTTAACGACTTCTAAGTTCTGCACCAGCACTATATTGCCAACTCCCACAATAGGTGAAGTTAAGGATGCTATCGAACAGCTCAAGAACAACAAAGCAGCTGGGAAGGATGTTATTGGAGCGGAACTTATTAAAATGGGAACGGACCGGTTGGCTACTTGTCTGCACCGATTGATAGCCAGGATGTGGGATACAGAACAGATTCCGGAGGAGTGGAAGGACGGAATAATATATCCAAAATACAAAAAGGGTGACAAGCTAGAATGTGTGAACTATCGAGCAATCACCATTCTTTGGCGGAGTATATTACAACGGCGTATGGAGGAGAAGATTGAACCACGAGCTTGCGCAACTCTACGGTGAACCCAGTATTCAGAAAGGCGCCAAAGCTGGAAGAGTACGATGGGTGGGCACGTTGTGAGAATGCCGGAGAACAATCCCGCAAAAATGGTGTTCACCTCGAATGCGGCCGGTACAAGACGAAGAGGAGCGCAACGAGCTAAGTGGTTTGACCATGTGAAGCAGGATCTTGGAAATGTGGGGCGATCGAGAAACTGGATGCTAGCAGCCATAGACCGAGTAGGTTGGCGTAACAATGTGGCGCAGGTCATGTGTTGAAAGACGTAGGGTCATCAAAAGTAAAGTAAGTATGTTTACTGGATACACTCGGTGAACTCTTGGAAAGGGTGAAATACACAGAGAGCGAGAACGGACTATCAGAAAGGAAGTTTGGATTCCGGAAAGGGAGGTCGACGGTGGAGGCAAATCTGACGGTGCTAGAGAGGGCCGAGAAAGAATTGAAACAAAAGCATAGAGAGGATCGTTACTATGCCGTGGTCACGATAGATGTGAAGAATGCGTTCAACAGTATCAGCTGAGAGGCCATTGCCACAGCGCTGTACATAATGCGGGTTCCCGACTACTTGTGCTAGATTTTGAAGAGCTACTTCAAAAACCGAGTCCTGAGGGATGAAAGCGATGCCGACCCGAAGGAGTTAAGAATAACGGCTGGAGTCCAACAAGGATCCATACTGGGTCCAACGCTGTGGAATGCGATTTACGACGGGGTCCTACCGCTGGAGCTACCCAAGGGGGTCGAAATCGTGGGCTATGCCGATGACTTTGCCCAAAGGGAAATGGGTGAGACGCAGGAGAAAGTAGAAGTGTTGGCAACGGAGGCAATTGGCCTTGTCGAAGATTGGATGGAGGGAGTCAAACTGAAGGAAACCCAGCACAAAACGGAGGTGCTACTAATTAGCAACTGCACAGCAGTCATGCACGGGGACATCACTGTCGGGCGGCATGCAATAGCATCACAGTGAACACTGAAACGCCTGGACGTAAAGCTAGACGATCGGCTGAGCTTCAACAGTCACGTCGATTATGCATGCGAGAAGCCGGCGAAGACGAGCAGTGCGCTCACAAGAATTATGCCCAACACAGGTGGTCTTAGAAGCATCTAGGTAGCTGGCGTATCAACATCGCTTGTAGGATATGGTGCACAAGCCTGGGGCAAGGCTCTACAGACCAAGCGGAATCGAGAGAAGTTAAACAGCGCATTCCGACTAATTACCATGCGAGTGATGAGCGCGTACAGTTTGATCCAGATCTGCATCATCCTGTCCGAAGACACTGACTGTTATCAGCGAAGAGAAGCCAGGCAGGTGAAAAAGTTGGCAGGTATCAGGTATCAGAAGGCCGGCTCCAAAGGCACGTTCCCCACCAGTTGGGAGATTTGTGCCATCGCCATATTTGAGCCTATTTCATCATCTACCCGATGGGAGAGGAAAGGGAAGGGAAAGATGGGAGGAAATAGGAGTGGGGTCCCTTGAAGAGGGAAGATCGCATAAGCGAAATGAGAGCATGTAGCTCCATACCACAATGGGTTCGAACAGCGCCCTAAAAAGGGCACTGCAAAACGCATGAGCGTAAAGAGAGCCTATAGCTCATTACCACAGCGGGTTAAGAATAACAGAATGTCCTGAAGATTCAAGCTTCTGAATTCAGTTTCACTTAATAAGTGTTTACCAAGTAATTGGAATCGCATTTGCACAAAAACTGGACAGTTACATATCAGGTGATACGAAGTTCCATAATCGGAGTCACAACTATCACACACAAATGAGTCAGCACGCTGAATATTTGCCATGTGATAGTTGAGTCGGCAGTGGCCTGTCAACGCTCTGACCAAGAGACTGCAATTCTGCTTTGACAGATTTGTTAAATACTTCGACACCCTTGGAGATGGCTCAGTAATGTACAATTTTGTTTGACGACATGACTCCAAACTATTCCAATATTGCTTGTGCTGAGTTGCCGCCCAAGAGTTTATCTGAAGCTTCACCCAGCACTTCGAAATTGGAATAGCCGGCTCAGGGCCAATGAAGTCATGCGATGCTCCATCGCGAGCTAGCTCATCGGCCAATTCATTTCCAGCGATGGAAGAATGGCCAGGTACCCATACAAGGTTTACAGAGTTGACTGAATTCAGTTCCTCAATTTGAGTTCGACATGCGATAACAAGCTTCGACCTTGAGTTGGCCGAAGCAGGAGCTTTTATAGCACTCTTGTAGTCTTTACAGACCGCAGAGAACAAGCTTCTTCAAAAACTTCCATAATGTAGGATGTTGTAGTATCAACGGCATCATCCAGATCACTTGGATTTTCAATGGACGGAGAATATCCATGAAATTTGGTCGCAACCAATTCAATATAGAGTTCCCAGTTTGTTGAGCGGGGATTCCTAAAACGCAAAGTCTGCGCAGTTACATTTGAATGTTCAAAGAAGATGTAGCGATGATCAGATAATGATTCCTCATCAGATACATGCCAATTCGTCAACTCGTGACTGATTTTTTTCGAGCAGAGCGTTATGTCTAACACTTCTTCTCTATTAGAAACCATGAAGGTTGGGCGATTGCCTATGTTAAGTAATCCAAGGTCGGTACTACTTAAGTATTCCATCAGACTGGAGCCTCTCAAATTGATATCTGAGCTGCCCCAGATGATGTGATGAGCATTGGCATCACTGCCCACAATCAGCGGAAGGCCTTTTGTTAGGCAGTGTACGACAACTCGTTTGAAGTCATCCGTTGGGGATGGTTCATCATGTGGTAAATATACCGAACAATAGACGTATTTCCTGTTGAGGTCACCAACAGAAACATCAATTGTGACAGCACATACATCTCTGGTCGTCAACTCAGAAATGAGAGTAGCAACGATTGCTTTATTTACGAGTACTCATGCGCGAGGCATGGAGCGCGAGTTTGCCATTTCAAGTTTGCTGAAAGTAGCAAAAACTGGGTCCACAAGGTTACCTAGATAGAAGTTCCCTCTACGAAAGTAGGGTTCTTGAACTAGCGCCACTTGGGCTGCACCATTTGGCATGAGTCTGCAAAGATTGATCGTTGCTGCTCTTTTATGCTGAAGATTGATCTGAGCTAACCTAACCGTAGCCACTACCCAAACTAGGCAGGATTAAGCTTTTTGCAACCTCAGCACGAAAAAGACCAGCAACGAAATAACCAGATCGGTATTTATTTAAAGTCGCCAAAGGCGAAAGAGCACATAGTACACTGTGTAAAACGCATAATGCGAATCCATATAGGTGATAATTTAAATTTAATGTCAACATATTCATAATCCCACCCTTATTAAGCCTCAGGATAGAGACTGAAGAAGGGCAGCCGATTATCTCGGAGAAACACAAGGTCACCTGCACCATTGCTCCGGGTAGCACAGGAAGGACTCAATACTATGGAGGGCGCCCTGGTACCCCACAGGCTCCGTTAACGGTTAGGTTTTATTTAGACCCCCCTAACCATTCATTCCTAGGCACGGTACGCATCACACCATAAATTAGGGGTCACCTGTGAGGTGGACTTTTACCACCGGAACAGGCAGTCCGTAGTGTTAATTCTTAGCCAGTTGAAACAACCGCTACCGACACTACGCGGCTATCTATGCTGCTCGGGAAAAGGAGGTTAATATTGATGATTAACTCCTGACGTGCCCAAGCAGCCGTCAAGATCAGCGAAGAGAAATTTGGAAAGAATTCGTTCGTTGGTTATGTGGCAGCAATAATGGGATGCCTCCGAGAAATAATGTAGGACTCACAGGCTCACCCCGAATTTATCGGTTTGGGTGAACAGGGATCACAAGAAGTGAACTTTCATCTGACACAGTTTCTGTCAGGTCACGGCTGCTTCAAGCAGTATGGGGCTGTCCATTAATTATGTAAGGGTTTATGGGGGGAGGGGGGTTTTGAGATTTCTTACGCGCCATACAATTTATTTTTAATTTTCATACAAAAAATCTTACCATGGGGGGAGGGGGGGTATGAAAAACCCCGAAAATTGTCTTACGTAATTAATGGATTGCCCCTATCTGTATCGATTCGGTCATACGTTTTCAGCATTTTGTCCTGGATAGCATTGGCTCGGAAGATCTTCCGCCGCCGGGAAAATCTTCGTCGGAGTATGATAGATCCACCGTCGGGGGCTATTCTGAGTAGTATCTCCGGTTAGTACCAGGTGGCGTGGTATAAAGTTGTTTTCCCCTTTTTTCTATGTTACCACACTCGAGATGTGCATACGTAAGAGACCGTTGAGTGAGAACCACAAAGCCTAAACCCCATGAGATCCCCAGATAGCCGGGTTAGGTGAAAGTTTACTAGGAGTACTTTAGAACGAAAATTCTATAAAAAAAAACTTGTAGCAGAAATAGCCTTGCCAATATTTCAGTGGACCAGCCTAGGCGGGTCTAACCATTTTGGTTGACGCGTCATTGGCGCTGCTATTTCAGCATAATGTGAGTGACAACCGTAGTTACTGGATTCCAGCACTCGGCATCCGCTCCGCACACATTTGCTGCATTATATAGTCGGGGGACGTGTCCCCTCCGCATATAGTGAGCAAGTGATCCCTCACAACAATCAAACGTGGGCAAATAAACTCGACATGTTCCGCTGTTTCCTCCACACCAGCACAATTCCAGCAGGAGATTCTGAGTGCCCGAACCTACGCAGGTACTGTCTATAGCAACCATGTGCTGACAGAAACTGCGTCAGGTGGAAGTTCAATTCCCCATGGTTTCTTTTATACCAGTCTGACACATATGGTAGTAGCAGATGGGTCCATCTAACTTTAGTGGAATTATTCCATTCCTGCTACCACATGGCCTCTTCAGAAACCGTATGGTATGCGCTTGCTACTGATCCGGAGCACATGATCCGGTTTACAATCGCTTTAAGTTTATGCTCGTTCTAAGCGCTTTTGACCAGAATATCCTCCATTCCTCAGTATGCATAGCACCACGCCTGCCAGGAGCTTTCGTTTGCTAGCAATTACAGCAAAGTTGTTAGACATCATCCTCGAAAGCACCGCTTGTTCAAAACTGAAAGGTCAGTTGCGTGTAGCTTGACTGTGAGGACATCAACACGTAAAATTAGGTTTTAGTTGGCAGAAAATGTATGTGTTTAAATTCAAACTAAAATAGTATTGTATCTTTTCCTTTCAGATACGCCCTACCAATTTCACGATTATGCATTTCGATCATTGCTAAGGAACAAAAGGAAACCTTCCTGGAAGCCTTACTGAACACTTGTCGCCAATGGTACCAAGAGCGCGATAAGGTAACAATCCCTTCATGTCAACATCATTCATCAGATACTAATGCATATTCACCTTCCGCAGGTCCTCGGCCCACCGATGAACATCAAAAATCCTTCACGACCGCGATTCACGGCATTTATGGCTTTCTTGACTGAAATGTTTTGCCAACTGAAGCGCCGCCAGCTGCAACTTCGAACCGAATGTGACGGGGTTCCACCTCCCATCGTGCTGCTAACCGTGCTCGGAAAATGCTGCGAAGATTGTGTCAAACCACCTGTTCGATCACTCTCAGAGGTAGACTCTTGGGCAGCTGAATCTTTTTCCTTTTCTATCTTTCTTTTCTTTAAATTATTTTTTTTATTCTTTATAAGTATCATTCTATACATTACGTTTACTTCTTATATCTAGGTGTTCTGTGTTATTAGACAACACTATCATCCTAATGGGGTAAAACAAAATTAGGCATTTATTATCATTTTGTTAACAACATATTACATTTCATTTGCGGTAGTAGTCCATTTTTTTACAGCTGAGTTGATTTCACCTGCTTATAAGAGAGAAAAAAAGTTTTCAATTTACTTAACATAACTTAACCTAAATATATGACGCATTAATCGTGGCAATTGAAGATTGCAACGATTTTGTCTAAAATTATCAATTATTTTATTTGACATTTGTTCCTATGTTTCAATATTGGATATTCTATGTAACTCATTATTACTATACCAGGGAGGACGCTTCAGAATCATTTTCAAAATTTTATTTTGATTTTCTCTGCAAAAATTTCTTCCTGGTATTACAACAGCTAGTCCATATTGGAATAGCATACAACATAGCTGGCCTGAAAATGAAGATCAAAAGCTTGTTCTTAAACAAAGTTTTGATTTTCTATTAAGAAGGGGATAGAGACATTTCACACATTTATGTGGGAATATTACAAATTGAGTTTTGAAAGCATTAGGAGAAATCTTCCATTTTTGCAAGTATGAAGAAAATAAATCCAAACTTTTTTGCTATCTACAGCAGATGACACGCAGGCTTCGTCCTTAGGCGGAGAGACCTGTGTCAATCGCAAACAAAGATTTTTGACATCCCTGAGGTAACTCAGGTAAGTCAGATGTGAAAATATTGTATAATATTGGTCCCAAAATGCTGCCTTGTGGAACACCAGCTCTTACATAAAGTCTTTCAGACCTGGAGTTCTGATAATTAACCTGAAGTGCACGATTTGACAGATAACTTGGGATTATTCTAACAATGTTTGTTAGAAAATTAAAGTTTTTTAGCTTTAGAATCAAGCCTTCATGCCAAACACTGTCGAATGCTTTTTCTGTGTCTAGAAGAGCAGAACCAGTAGGATAGCCTTCAGATTTGTTGGAACGGATTAAATTTGTTACACGTATAAGTTGATGAGTGGTCGAATGTCCATGGCGGAATCCGAACTGTTCATTGGTAAAAATTGAATTTTCTTTGATGTGGACCATCATTCTGTTCGAAATGACCTTTTCAAAAAGTTTACTAGTGGAAGAAAGCAAACTGATTGGACGATAGCTAGAAGCTTCTACAGGATCTCTGTCTGGTTTTAAAATTGGTACAACCTTAGCATTTTTCCATGTGTCAGGAAAATATGCTTATTAAAAACATTTGTTTAATATATCAACTAAGATCAACTTTCTGTAAGTTTCTTGACAAGGATCTTTTTTTTCTATCTTTATTAACGAGATTTTTAGCCCTTGGCCTCGGGACCAACGGCATTACTTCCCTTCCGAAGGAAGTCGTCACTGAAATTTTCAGTGGCTATCTCGGGGATGGGATTCAATCCCAGGTCCTCGGCGTCAGAGGCGTGTGTTCTAACCACTACACCAGGTCCGTCCCCATGAGGATGTAGAAAATTCCATCATCACCAGGAGCTTTCATATTTTTGAATTTTTTAATAATAGTTCTCACTTCTCGGTCACAGTCTCCCAGGAATTTTCGAAAACGTTCTCTTGATTGAGAATATTTTCGAAGGCCTGAGTAACTTGATTTTCAATTGGACTAGTAAGTCCTAAATTAAAATTGTGCGCGCTTCCAAACTGCATAGCAAGTTTTTGAGCTTTTTCGCAATTGGTTAGTAATAATTTGTTTTCCTCTTTCAATGCCGGTATTGGCTTCTGAGGTTTTTTTCAAAATTTTAGATAATTTCCAAAAGGACTTAAAGCCAAGGTCCGATTGAGAAATCTTGTTTTCAAAATTTTTGTTTCTTAATTGTGAAAAACGTTTTGTTTGTAAAGAAATGTTAACATCAAGATTAGAGTCAATATTTTAATTTAATAAATATAGTTCCATATATATTCCAGTCAGCTAGAAAATAATTGAAAGTGGAGCTGATATGATTGAGAATCGCTTCTTGGGATATTTGAAATGTGACAGGGACATGATCAGAATCAAAATCAACATAAGTAACTAATTGGCTACAAAGATGACTAGAGTCGGTTAAGACCAAATCAATCGTAGATGGGTTTCTAGAAGAGGAAAAACATGTAGGGCTATCAGAGTATTGAATTGAGAAATATCACTCATCGAATAGAATTCTGCCGTTATAATTATTTTGTAAATTATTCCATGACCGATGTTTGGCATTATAGTCACCAATGACAAAGCCAATTTTCGCAAGTCAGTTTCGCATTGTTCGATACTCTACCGGGGAAATTCCGGAAACGACCGTTATCCGGGCAAGCTAAAAAATTTGACTTATGATTGCCCCCGCAATTTGCGCATATGAACTTATCGGTATCTTCCTTCACTGGACAGACGTCCTTAGCGTGAGAAGAACCTCCGCAAGGCATGCATTTAGCATCCATGCGGCAATGTTTTGTTCCATGACCCCACTTTTGGCACCAACGGCACTGAGTGGGGTTCTGGAAATTTCCTCCAGGTTTCTGGAAATGTTCCCATGTCACACGGACATCGGACATAAGTCTAGCTTTTTCTAAAGCTTTAATATTATTTAAATATTTTTTGTTAAAGTGAACTAAATAATACTCTTGAGAAATCCCTTTCCGAACAATGCCAGATTGTTGATTCTCTTTTTCATAATGATTACTTGGACTGTGGAAAAACCAAGTAAATAATTTATTCCGTTTTTGATCTCTTTAGGTGACTTATAGTCACTTGAGAGACCTTTCAAGACGACTTTGAACAAACGTTCAGATTTCTCGTCATAAGGAAAAAAGAAGAAGAGAAGAAGTTCGCGATCTTTAAGAGTATCCGGCAAAACGCGACAGTTTCCTAATGGAGACCTTGATTCCCCTAATGAAGTTCAAGATCTCCTGTCTAAATACCCCAAATCCGGAAAAATTGATCATGATAGGCGAAACTATTTGCTTCCTCACTTGAAACAAAGAGCTTGGGCTCCTAGAGACTGCTTCGATTTGGTGTTTGGAAAATTCCTCTAGAGAATCGAACTGATTGCTCATTTCGATGCAATTATCAACATTAACCATTCCACTAGAGATGGGCAAAACGACTCATTTTAGTGAACGGATCCGATCCGAATCACTCATTTTACTGAACAAAGGAAGAGCGAACTGATCCGAGCGAGAGCGGCTCACTCGCTGTTGCACGACATACGACGTACCTTTCGTATCTCAGTAACTCACGATATACTCAGCCGATTTCCGCTACCCGAACCAAAAGGAAGAAACAAAATGTGGTTTTCTCTCTATCCTTCATCTGCCTGTATGCAAGTAGGCGGGGCAAATTAGTTATTTGACTGTGTAGGCTGAGCTGCAACAAACTGTGTTTGCATGTGTGCCGTGGCACGCAAAGCAAAACACGTGTCAAGCGTTATAACAGAGCCAACAAACGAACGAAGGAGAGTAGGGGAAAATAATCGGTTCATTCTTTTTCCGGTTCACTTTTTGTCTGATCCGTGCTGATCAAATGAACCGCCTCGTGCCAAAACGATCCACGAATCATTCGTTCTTTTGAGTGATCCGGATCTTTTGAACGGCTCCGATTCTTTTTGCCCATCGCTACATTCTACCGTTGGAAAAAAGCGCGCATACCGGAGAAACGTCTTTTCTTTCATTTTGCCACATTTAGTGCCAGTTATTAAATCCACTTCTTGGATGGAAGTTGTGAGCTGAAAGATTCCATGGTTGCAACCATGTTCAGTGAATAAACGAAAGAAGAAGTGACGTTTTAAGATGTTTTTTATAAGACGGTGTCCAAAAAGGAATACCATCGCTAGCTATCACTTACGGGTCCAACGAAAAATAAATAGTAGAAAAATTAGTACTAAAAAGTACTGTTTTAGTGGCACTGAGAAATACCGTAATCCGGGGGCAAATTGATCACTATTTTGCATTTTTTTTTGTTGTGTTGTTTTTCGGAATTTCAATATTGTCAAATAGATTTCGACAAAACCAGTACTCCATTGATCTTTATCAGTTTATGGAATCGACTTTTTATGAAATAATATTTGACATATCATAAAAAAAAAGTTTTAATATCATAAAATTAAAATGTAACATGGGGCGAAATTGATCACCATATCACAAAACAGGTTTAAGAATAAAAAATCTCTATCTTCTAAATTTGGGTCTCTTGAATCTGAAAATGACGTCAAAATTCTTACAACTCGAGTATTTAATCATTTTATTGTAAAATTAAACTACTAACGTGAAACATAAATCTGTACAGCATCGCAATCAATTATAATATGCTTAAGCATATTTTTTCCGTTCGTAGGAAATAAAATGTCATCCGTATTCCCAGAAGCGTTGATTCATAACTGTCGGGCATTGAAACCCAGTTATGAATCAAAGATAAGACGATTCCGAAACAAACGCCAAAACGTATGCTTTCACTAGCACACCATTCGTTTACCTCGCAGATAAATTGCTGTTATAGTGTTTTGATCCATAATATGAGCCGGTTTGATCGATAATACGAATCCTTCTCTCCCACTGATCCACATCTGTGGAGTGGACATCGTTTGCAATTACCATCGAAATCGACACTTTTTCGTAAATAACCGGGTATTTTGAGGTGTATTCTCAAAAACAACTATATTTAGTAGTGCCAGGGAAGTAATTTTGTTTTGTACAGCGTCACCATGTTTTTAATCACATTTTGTTCTGAAAAATTACCCTTAGTTGATGCATAACTGTGGGGTAACTGTACTTGCTATGCTGTATGATATCAAAAATGAGTTCAGTAGTTCATACTCAAGCTTACACAGCATTTTAAACACTCAAAGTCGACATGTAGGCATAGTACCAGTGGATAGTTTAGCACCGACATTTCCAACTGCATTGCTTACAACTTCAAAAACTGTGAATATTTCTATGCAAAACTGACCCTGATAAAAATGAGATATGTAGATCAAAATCATTATTAGGCATCTATAAACTTGAAAACATGGATTGTCTGTGGTGCCAACGAAACCTTCAGCATCCTTTGGAGGAAATGTTTTTTGGTATCGACCTGATCAAATTCAATGTGGTAAAGCACATTGGATCAAATTCACCCCAGTGATCAATTTGCCCCCGGATTACGGTACCGTAAAATCGGGTGTAATTGATCAGAAGGGTGAAATTGATCATCGTTTCCCACGATTTTATTTATTCCTAATGGAGCACAAATATCAATATAAACTGCAGTAAATGAACGTTGTTTGTCGTAACTATTGTCGAATTGTGTGTTGTGAAGTTTTTAGCGTTAAAGAATGTTTATTACTATGAAAATAATGTAAAATTTCAAAATCATGGACGGTGCAGTATTGACAAACATCCATGAGCTTCTAGTTCTAAACAAGGATTTGAACATGGTATGAACCTGACAGTTTGTGAGGATGCTTGAGATAAATCCCCAAACCAGGTTTAATCACCAAAACTCGTACCAATTAGCTCATATGGTTGAAATAATCGAATTTCTGTTAGATATCATTGAATTCCTTAGGAAATTGCAAACATTTAGGCGTTTTCCGCGTAATTCTTGAAATTTAAATATTATTTATTTATATAAATATTGCATTGTTAAGAATTTGACAAGCATATTCGGATTCAGGGATCTCAAATTTATCATGTTGAGTTGTTTTGAAAACTAACAATAATGGCATTGTCAAGTGATCAATTTCACCCCGATATGAGATCCCCTGATTTTTTATTTTAGAGATATTTGTTAACACTAAAATAACATTTGTTACAAAATTTCGGTACATGAGTCGATGAGGCTCCTCTTCGTACTTGTTTTACTGCATTCAGTTGTTTGGTATTGTCAACATTATAGAAAACAGACAAGAAAAACCGTAAAAAATGATCAATTTCACCCGAAATTACGGTACTGATTTTTTGCATTAGGTAGTTTCAAAAACTTCCGAGAGCAGAAATAATGTGTGTACGCACAGCACGAAGGTACGATGCGCACTGATGAATAGTTTTACCATTTCGTTTAAAATTAGCTATTATGTATAGTCTAGTGGAACAAAGGAAAAATTTTGTTTTGTTCTTGCAATTTATATTATAGCCATAATTGATGGAACCACTCTATATCTCAACTGGGAATATTTATTAAATCAACTAAGAATTATAAGCTTTTTGAAACCCTCCTTATCATTTCAGATCGAATGTCTCTTTTTCGTACTGACCTGCATTGGGCGGGACCTGGAGACGCACCTGCCACAACAGTTGGAAACCCTTCTGACCGGAGTGCGTGATGCATTCCTGAACTCGTCCGCATCGGCCCCGGCCATACGCCGCACCTTGCTACAGTTGATCGAACTTCAAGCGTCCAGATGGCAACTACCGGGCAATACCGTGCTCTACTACTATCCATCGTCCAAATAAATGCACGCACGTGATGAACCGGCTAACGGATGGATTGATGGACTGCCAGTCTGGTTGGTTTTCGCATGTGAAGTTTCCTACCAAAATTCATTGAATCTACTAGCCACCTACCGTCGAGGCAGGTGTTGGAGAATGGAGAAAACGTCGAACCAAACGAACAAAAAAATGAACTAAATCGAACAGTAGAGAAAAAGAACGAAACACACTGGAAGTGAAGCTACAAATCAAAATAAAAACGACTCGATCAGACTACATTCCATCAAAACACTAACATTTTAAAGGCAAAGGAAAAAGTTAGTTAACTCTCATTTTATTGTATATTTTAACAGAATGCAACAAAGGTCAAGAATTAGCCTTAGAATTCACTGATTCTAACGAACCTTTGAAATTCATTTTCACTCCTCAAAACGAAATTTAACCCTGTTGTGTTAAAACGAAACGATTTTAGAACTTTAGATGTTTAACCAAATAATTACTTATGGATGTAATCTCTAAAAAAAAACAAGTAACGATATGTAAATGAACTAGTCATTTTTGTATTATACTGTCTAGAGCACAAACATATTGAATCTGTTACATACTGTTAGATAGAACATATCGTATAAACAAAACTCATGAAACAACAAACAAAACATACAAACAATGACTGACTAATATGCTCGTGTTGCATCACTATTATAATTTCATTACGTATATCAACCAACGCACTGCGAATGCTCTAGATATGTACCATGTAGCGTACGAAAGCACATGTATATCGCATGCCAATGATGGTTACCTTAAGGGCTCGATGACGATGATAAGAAAAGAAACCCTATGGTTGTTAACTTATTTAACTTATTCAGCGAAAAAAAAACTGGGAGAGGGAAAATTGATGATGACAGTGGAAAAATTGCAAAACTGAACGATGTAGGGTTTTATTGCATCGCATAGAACAGTGAAAGATTAATTTCATAATTGCGTGGGAAACATATGCTGTGAAATTGAAAGAAACCATGCGCGGTCGTCGTGAAGAGAAAAGATACATTACTTATGGTACTGCATGTAGTGTTTTATAAGCTCCGGCAAAATAAATTGAAGCAAATGATGTATTTTAAGTGCCGTTTGTGCAACTTTGTGTCATAATGAGATTTTTTTCTAGGAAATAAATCATTAGTTCCATGATCTATTACGACAATGTGTTGTTTTTTCATGCTATGACAGCCATATGCCGAAAGACAATCAAAAGGTTACCTGATGCCAGGATGCAAGACAGCCGTACCTATTGTAGAGCTCTGACTTCCTTGGTCTTGGGCGATACTTCTGCAGCTACACCGAGCGTTTAGGGTTCTCAGGTCCGCTTCCATTGCGTACAGCCAAGATATTCATGGTCTTCCACGACATAACCGACCTTAACCTTGTTCTCTGCTGAATATTAATTACCAAATGCACCTCTTATATTCGCAACTAAAGCGTTAAGTCCACCGAGTCTACCATGTTTTATTCACTTCAGTTTTGTCTCAAATTTCAAAGTTGATTATGAATAGGATGGTAATGATAATGATGGTTCGAAAGTATGGTGAATTGATTGAAATATGTCACTGAAATATGTCATCAAATTTCCAGCAAACTCAGTTCTACGGTGTTTAAATCCGTTTCATATCTTGGGAGCTGTAATGTTTTTGTAGGTGGACCAGCTCAGATAAATTTATTTGCGAAATTATTCTAATATGTACCAGTAAATCAGCCCTGATGATATTGGCAACCCGTCCAGAAAAAAAAACCTCCCTCTAGGAGGTAAAGCGAAACTGCTAGAGCTAATTGATAGTAAATATGTAGTACCAGCGCTCATTCCCGGACGAATGGAGAGAAAGTCTCGTCATCCCTGTTCCCAAAACCAAGGTGTGTGCATTTTACTCTGTAGCCAGAGTGGCCTCTCTATCTCCAACGTATTGCCTCTCGAAAGTGGAAGAGAGAATGGTTAACCGGCGGTTAAAAGAACAGCTTGAAGCGGATGGTCATTTCGGGAATCGACAGCATGCCTTCAGGCCAGGAACGACACTGATTCTTACTTTGCCTCCCTTGGAGACCTGCTTCATGATGCGCGGACAAAAGGACAGCATGCAGACCTCGTTTCGTTGAACATTTCCCAGGCATTCAATGGAACATGAACGCCATTGATACTAAAACAACTGACGGAATGAGGTTTCTACGGGAACCCGATCGGCTTCCTTAAAAACTTACTTCTGCAACGATCTTTCCGGGTTGCAGTAGGGAATCACAGCTCTAGTGCCTTCGCCAAAGAAACTGAGGTCTCACAAGGCTTGGTCATCGTGGTTACGCTGTTCCTGGTAGCGATGAAAGAAGTGTTTGAAAACTTACCATACATTTTTGCGTATGCTGACGACATCTTGCTGGTAGCCATTGGTCATACAGTCACCCCACAGTTATGGATAGCACACAGATATGGATCAAAGTTGGCTGAAACGGAGAATATCTCATCAAAGTGCCTTACAGTTTATCCGTTATAATGAAATATTGGATGGAAATCTGGTAGGACATTTAAAAATCATCAGTGACTTCAATCTGAACTCAGAGATAAAGACAGTAGAAGACTGGATGACAACGAAGGCAAACTATGATGCTCCTTTCAAAGTGGTTAAATTAAGCCGATATATATGGGAGTCTGGTGGGCCG
Source organism: Aedes aegypti (assembly GCF_002204515.2). Taxonomy (NCBI): domain Eukaryota; kingdom Metazoa; phylum Arthropoda; class Insecta; order Diptera; family Culicidae; genus Aedes; species Aedes aegypti. Next base: position 291,278,118 of record NC_035108.1, read on the forward strand.
AGTTTACGTCCAGGTTCTATTAGTTTCTACACAGATGGGTCTAAGATTGGTGAAAATACAGGAGCCGGAGTTTTTGGTCCTGGAATCAACAAAGTAATACCTATGGGGCACAGTCCCACTGTTTTTCAAGCAGAAATTCAAGCAATTATAGAATGTGCGAATATCTGTATTGAAAGGAAGTACAGATTTGCTAAAATCTGTATTTTTTCGGATAGCCAAGCAGCTCTAAATGCGCTGAAGGCATTCACTTGTCAGTCGAAGCTAGTGTGGGAATGCATTCTTTCTCTGAAACAATTGGCCAGTAGGAACGAAGTTACTTTATACTGGGTGCCCGGCCATTGTGGAATTGATGGAAACGAAACGGCCGACAGTTTAGCGAGACAAGGTTCTTCAATGAATTTTATTGGTCCCGAGCCATTTTGTGGAGTTTCAGAGTGCGCTCTGAGAGCAAAACTTAAATCTTGGGAAATGTCTATGGTAGAATCCAACTGGAATACCACGGATACATCAAGACAAGCAAAAAGGTTTATAAAGCCCAGTGGTTCAAAAGCCCAGGCTATGCTAAATTTAAATAAAAGGGATCTGCGGGTAATAACCGGTCTGTTGACTGGTCACTGCCCTAGTAGGTATCATCTGTATAAAATTGGAAAAATCCAATCTTCTGAATGTCGTTTTTGTCAAATCGAAAACGAAACTGCTGAACATATACTCTGCAGCTGTGGAGTTTTGTTCAATCAAAGAAGGTCAATCTTTGGAAAAGGGTTATTAGAGCCCCTAGAAATCTGGCAAAGTAATCCCAACAGGGTTATAGACTTTATAAAACAAGTCCAGCCTAACTGGGATCGTGTGCTATATCAACCAATGTCTATCACATCTCAGTTGTGATAGGATATTTGATAAGCACCAAATCAATTATGGGTCATACCACAATATTCCTAAATAATGGACGCAGTGGTTAAATAGGCTCTACAGTAAAGGGAAAAAAAAAAAAAAATCTCATCAAATATAGTTTACGCAGAACACATTTTATCTACGTGTAATCTGTACAGCATTGCAATCAATCACAACATCTTCTAGCATATTTTATTCGTCCGTATGAAATTAAATGTTATCCCTATTCATAGAATCGTTGATTCATAACTGTGGGGCATTGAAACCCGTACCACAGTTATGAATCAGCGATAAGACGATTCCGAAAGAAACGCCGAAACGTATAAGGTACCGTGGGGTAAGTGGGTACAGAAAAATCAATACCGTAAAATCGGGTGTAATTGATCAGAAGGGTGAAATTGATCATCGTTTCCCACGATTTTATTTATTCCTAATGGAGCACAAATATCAATATAAACTGCAGTAAATGAACGTTGTTTGTCGTAACTATTGTCGAATTTTGTGTTGTGAAGTTTTTTGCGTTAAAGAATGTTTATTACTATGAAAATAATGTAAAATTTCAAAATCATGGACGGTGCAGTATTGACAAACATCCATGAGCTTCTAGTTCTAAACAAGGATTTGAACATGGTATGAACCTGACAGTTTGTGAGGATGCTTGAGATAAATCCCCAAACCAGGTTTAATCACCAAAACTCGTACCAATTAGCTCATATGGTTGAAATAATCGAATTTCTGTTAGATATCATTGAATTCCTTAGGAAATTGCAAACATTTAGGCGTTTTCCGCGTAATTCTTGAAATTTAAATATTATTTATTTATATAAATATTGCATTGTTAAGAATTTGACAAGCATATTCGGATTCAGGGATCTCAAATTTATCATGTTGAGTTGTTTTGAAAACTAACAATAATGGCATTGTCAAGTGATCAATTTCACCCCGATATGAGATCCCCTGATTTTTTATTTTAGAGATATTTGTTAACACTAAAATAACATTTGTTACAAAATTTCGGTACATGAGTCGATGAGGCTCCTCTTCGTACTTGTTTTACTGCATTCAGTTGTTTGGTATTGTCAACATTATAGAAAACAGACAAGAAAAACCGTAAAAAATGATCAATTTCACCCGAAATTACGGTAGTCAACTTCATTGTTATGTACATCTAACGTGAATAATGTAATTCAAACTTTTTTTCTGCGGATAACAAATGAGGAACTAATATATTTCAAATCGTCATTTATTTCTGATTGTTATGTATTGAGTATGAGTTACTTAAAAATTTGCACCAAATGATCCACCTGCCCCACCATGGTAAGTGGATCACCAATAAAAAAATGTGTTCTCAAAACAAATGTAATGTAATTATGTATAGTAAAAATGATATTACTCTCGTTCTTGTTATAAGTGCATGTTACATGTTACAAATGTCACATTTTAATACTTTAAAATTAAAAATTATCTTTTATTAAACAAAATATTATGAAGAATATGTATGCATCAGTTCACACTAATTCGAACAAAAAAAAAACATTGTAACTAGAATAATTCGGAGAAAATTCATCTATTTATACACAAAAGTTAAACAGAAGTATTGTAGAATTATTCTCAATGAAGTTTTCGAAAAACACTAGTAATTTAAAAATATTAGTTATATTTACTTTTGAATAACAAACTGGAATCCTTTTATTCTATTTATGAAGATATTTTTATCATCTGTCCAGAACAATTTATATGGTAAAATAAGGTACAAAAATATGATTTCAATTGGAACATTAGTATATTTTGCTGTTTTGCAAATCAGCTTAGATAAACCACGAAAAGTTTTGTGTGAACTTTGAAATTATAATTCTTCTCTTTCATACCAGAAGGTTGAAAAAAAAACATTTAGATGGATTAAATCAAATTTTCTATGGACAATTTGACAAATTTAAGCTGGGAATGAAAAAAAAGTTAAAGGAAAATAACATTTGCGAATATTAAAACTTATTAAAATTCTCGTAAGCAGTCTGCCAAAAAATGATAATAATACTTGATCCACTTACCCCACCTTATTAAAAAGTAGGGGTAAGTGTACCAAGCACAATATACCTGTAGTTATTTATAAAAATCACGTATTTTTCATTGTGATTCATTCAATAAGAACTGAATTGCTCACCATGTATCGAAAAAACTAATAGTATTCGATTCAAGACAGAGATACAATGGATTTTTGATTGATGGAAATCGATTTGCAAATTAATTAATTTTTGCAGATACATATTCAAAAATGTTGCCAAAAACAGATCCATTTTGTTGCCAAAATCGGTGGTGCCAAAAATGGAGCATGCCAAAAACGGAATCCCACTGTATATATAAATAAATATTATTCTCATTATTTTCATTAACTATTATTATTCAATATTAACACCGAATCCCTTAGGAAACCACCTTTTCAAAATCCCCATCATTTCGCCAGAATTACACAAAATACCCCCAGAAATCCATTATCCCGCTAGAAATTCACGGTACGCCTAGGGCGAGTTCTACCTCTTAAGAGTTTACTGGGCATTCTAAGTACTCCGCAAAAACCATCAGAATCCGCTTGGGATCTACAGACATTCTCAAGAATACGTTGAAATTTCTGATAAGTCGCCTAAAACCAAGAATCCCGTAGAGTTTCTCCATGGTAAGTTAGGAAACTCATAGACCCAGCTCGTAAGGAACCTAATGATTATTTTATGTGCCCCACATCCTTGAAGGGTACTTTTAAGTTGTCGCGCGATTTGCCACCGTCAGAAGCACCGCGCTGCTGTTGTGAACGAATAGCGAGCGGTTGTGAACGAATAACAACAGCGCGACGACTGAAGTGTTAAAAATATTGTATAGAATGTTGGATCCTTTCAAATCTAACGTTTTACTTAATCTATAACAAATATGGAGCGTAGCTTTAAATAGTTGCCACAGAATGATCAATATACACACTAATACTACAGACAAAACATTTGAATACTCTAAATCTCACGTTTCAATTAGAGGGTCTTGTCCCGGGAATCGCGGGACAAAAATCCCGGGAAATCCCGGGATCTGAAAAATCCCGAATCCCGGGATATTTTCGGAAATCCCGGGATTTCCCGAAACTGTATGTTGAACTAGAAAATACTGTTGTATTAATTTCGAATAATGGCACAGAACAAGCAGCATGTTTTTCTGGTGACTGTTGATATAGGAATGTATTTTAGTTATTGCTTTTAGCTTACTCAATAATTGTTTTCATTGAGGTTTAAGGCCATTCATGCTTGAACTTGTTTTTTTTTCGTGGTATGTTAGTTACGTAATGTTCAATAAACTATAGCAGGTTACTCTACGGTTTGTTCCATTTGTCAATAAATTCTTTGGTGCTTGAATTATTTATTATATTAAAATTTTATTAATGCCATTCTATCTTTTCATACCCGTTTCAGTTTTCTCGGTGTACCTTACAATTTTCCAGGACGAATATGCCTATGTTTTTCATGTCAACAATTTAAAAGCACGAAGATTCATTTGACACAACAATGTAAATAAGTTGCATAAACTTGAGAGTAGATTTTGAAGGATAAGGTAAGATTTGAGAGTGATTGGTATCACCTATGCTATACCTTATTCATCACGATTGATTTTTGTTTCAAATTAACTATAATAAATGCCCGTCGACTTCAACTGCAGATAGGTTAAATATTGATGAATTAAATCTAAGACAGCATTGTTTTTGACTATTATAATTCAACTTAACCTTCAAAAACAGGTTCGGGTATTGTGAAACTGCTCTATAAGACTGAACAAAGTTTCAATACGCGCTCTGGTCGGTCTATATAATCGTTTTGGAAGCATTTGATTTTTGTCCCGGGATCCCGGGAAATCCCGGGATTTTAAAAAATAAAATCCCGAATCCCGGGATTTTTTCGAGTCCGGGAAACAAGACCCTCTAGTTTCAATTGTGGTATTGAGAATGAAGTGTTGTTTGGACTGTGTGCGCATTTGTTATGGTAGCGCACATTGGTCCAGTTTTGAAAAATCATGGCACAAATTGCGCATTCTCAATATTGCACTATTTTTAGCCATTACAAGTGTTTTGAAACATGATTCAGGGTTGAAGACTCTATTTTGGGCATAGTCACAAATATTTGGTTGCCATAGGGCGAAATTCTAACAAAAATGCTTTTTTTTTATTCGTTTTTGGCTCTCAACTTTTTCAAACAACTATCGTTTAGGCAAACTTAGGCAAGAAAAATCTTCTTCAATCGATTCCTTAGTCTTGAACGCGCGTTTGAGCCAGATATCTCCGCGGGGAGCGATTTGTACGGTATAAAGAAGCTCTTCTCTAAATCTTTGAAGTTCATACAACAATAAGTATTATTAGGTTAACAACGACTAGAAAAAAATATGCTGAAACCCAAATTTGCACGGGTTTTGATAAAATTTGATCAGTTGAGTTTTGAAAAAAATAGGTTTTTGGACATGTGCAGCTATTTAACGTCTGAATATGCAGAAAAACATGTTTATTTTTAACTTCTCGTACGTATTCTCAACCATCTGATATAGTAGATGAATGTTTGACTTTGTTTTTCAACTAAAAACTATGTTTGAAAATGGGTTTTTGCCAGCTGTTTGAAAACCTGGACCAATGTGATGGTGGTATTAAATGGCACATCGGAATAATCAAAAAATGAAATGCAAAACAGTGCAATGTGCACATTTTTCTGCAACGCACTAGAATAACGCAATTCTTCAAAAGTTATGATACACGCCTTTTTCTTTATTTGTTTCTATTACTGCGGTGTTTTTTTTTCAGCATATGCAATGTATGTAATTCTATGATAATAAGAACAGTGAGCTAAAGAGGTGAGACGAAATTTATAAGAAAAGAAAAGAGGTTTTATTAAGTGTATCACCTATTGGCAGACTATTGTGGGCTGATAATTCAGTACGAATGCCTAATAAAAGATGTTGTTCTCTAGTTGAGATACTGATGAAGATTTATGGCCTCATGGAACATTGTGTATGCATAACCAATGACCATCCCGAACTAAATAGGCGCGTACAAGATCCCTAAGCAGTTGATGGAATTTGGGGGAATATCAACGAAAATTGAGCTCTGGAATGTAGTCGATGTGTAATTAATTTGCTATTCAAATGACTAAAGCAACAGATACAATAATACTTACAAAAAAATACAAATTTGAATGGTATTCAAAAATGTTGCCATTTTTTGCCAAAAACGGATCATGCTAAAAAAAATCCAACTGTATATCTTGCAATTTTTCGACCTTTTTACAATAACGTTTCCTCGCGATGAACCATCCCGTTATTTTTAAATAAGTTTTATGTTTTGATTAGACACAATTAAATTTTCTTTCCAAGCTGTAGAAAAATAAAAAAAACATCCGTTCAAATTCCGTGAAGTTATCGCGATTTGAATTTGAGTTCAACATGAAACCAAGGCACAGGCATCGTACCTTTTTAGTACAGAGTTAAAATAATGCTTCCATTTGTTGATCCACTACTGATACACAACGGCGACTAGTGGTGTAGTTTTTGATATAAAAAAATGTTTTATGTGACTTCTTGATTGGATAAAAAGCTGAAATGTGGCAAATCGACTACACTAGAAGGAATCTATCCGACAAAAAGCACATGTTGTTTTTATAGGAAATATACGTTTTATTCCATAGTTCAATTTCCTACTACATTCACAACCATTAGTACTGGCGCCCTATTAGTCTAGTTTTACGAACTTGTTTGGCTATGCATATTGGCCACCGGACACCGGAAATGTTCTGAATTTTCCGAGGTCATGCCCAAATGGCATTTTTTTCCTGTCGCTTGTGTTTTTGTGTGGTGTGAACTTGTATAGATATTTAAAATTTTCTTAGGAAATAGAACTAATAGAAAGTTGAATGCCGGTGGACACGTTGAAAATCTTCAGAAATATTACCATTTCCAAAAATACTTGTTGTCAGAAAACATGGTCAGTCATATTTGTATTTCCAATCATGCATATATTAGCCGTAGCTATGTCAAAGTGAGCATCGAGCATATTCTGAACCATAAAACGCTCTGACCACTCCCAGGTACCCTGGAAGAAGTGGCCAATTAGGAATATGTTCAAAACCATCAATATGGGCATCAAACTTCAAGATTTTTTAAGGTAATAATTCCGGAAGCATTTGCAGAACCACTGACTGTTATGACCATTATATAGTAGGTCTTCTAGATGCTTCTGAAAGGACTTCCAAAATCACCGGTTGCCATGACTCGGGGTACCCCGATAGAAGTGGTCAATTTCACAATCATATCAATATGGGCAACAAACTTCACTATTTTTAAAATTCGTGCTTCCGGAAGCAGTTTTGGAATCACTGTCTACCATGAAAACTGAGCAGTAGGTTTCAGAACCACAGGATGTAATAACCACTATATACTAGATTCCAGGGGCCCCTAGATAAGTGCCCCCCGGGGTACATGGAACCTGCTATACAGTGGTCCGACAGCCGGTGATTCTGGAGATGCTCCCGGGAAAATCACCTTCAAAAATCTTTTTTTATGTAACTTCTTTATTAGTATTATACCAAACATTACATTCATTTCTTATATCTAGGTGTTCTGTGTTAGACAACACTATCATCCTAATTTGGTAAAACAAATTTAAGATTTTATTAACATTTTGTTAACAACATATTACATTTCATTTGCCGTAGCAGTTCAGATTTTTTACAGGTGAGTTGATTTCACCTGCTTATAAGAGAAAAACAAAAAACACTTTTTCAATGTACATAACCTAAATATATAGCGTATTAATCGTGGCAGTAGAAGATTGTAACGATTTTTGCCTGAAATTATTAATTATTTTATTTGACATTGTTCTAATGTTTGAACATTGGATATTCTATGTAACTCATTGGTACTATACCAGGGAGGAAGCTTCAGAATCATTTTCATAACCTTCAAAAATCTTGATATTTGATACTCACACTGTTGTTCCGACATGCTCCTAATTGGCCACTTCTCCCAGAGCACCTGGAATCTACTGTACAGTGGCCATAGGTAAGGCCATATAAGTGCTTCCAGAAGCATCACTTCCGGGCATGTTTTGAATTGACTACATTCCCGGGGCACCTGGCACCTACTATAGAATGGTCATGGCAGCCGGGGGTTCTTCGGGAAGTATCATTTTGAAATATCTTGAAATTTTAAGTCCATATTGATATGCTACCAGATATGTTCCTAATTGGCCACATCCCCCAGGGCACCTTGAACCTACAATAGAGTGGCCAGGGCATCTAATAATTCTGAATATGCTGCTGGAAGCATCATCATTAAGTTAGGTGCCCACTTGGATAGGTATGCAGGTATGCAACATAATTATGATTCATTATAAAACTTTAAATCCACACTACTTAGTCTATTGCCTTTACAGATTATTATAGCATTATATTTAATTTTCTAAAAGATATTGTCTTACTTTGATTCACCTGCAAAGTAGCTCAGACCCCACTGGCTACGAAACTACAACCCAATGTGCATAACACCAATGGATGTTTTTCTTTTTCTTTACACTAGCAGCTTACTATCATCGTGATTAGCAACAGCACCTGAAGGGTGCTCAGAGAAAGGCCCTTTATCAATGAATAGTAATGTCTGGGAAATCGAACCACTACAATTGCTCACCTTACCTAGATGTTATCTTAGGAACATATGTAGTATGTGAAGTAAGTTTTCTCACGTTAATTCAATTACATAATTTGAACGAGCATAATTAGCAGGAAGTGTGCTGTGTTCAGTTTTTGTTTTTTATGGGGCCCTCACTTACTTTATGTTACCATTGATTACTGTGTTTATTTTCTCTCGCAATAGTGGCATCTTTCTTCATCCTGAATAACCGCATCTGCTTAGATGTGGAAGAAATATATTAAAATTTAACGTCTAGCAAATCGCTAACTTCCAATTTTACTCAAAGTAATAGCTCAGGGAGCACAAATTATCATTATCGTAACAATCATATCTAAAAAAAATAGCACAAGGAACAACATGCCTCCAACAGCGGCGACGTAACGGTAACAATGTGTGTGCTGTTGGCGAGTCGTCCAGTCAGTGGGTGCTCGGTCTCGTATGCTTGCAGCACTAGGTTACAGCGGCGAAATACTATTCAAAACATGACGGAAATTCGAAAACCTTGTTCATAGTTAGGTACCACCTTCACCTCCATTGCAGGCAACTTTGAGTCGGCGTCGTGTTCAGCAACATAATCCAAGGAAATCGAGGACAATAAGATATGTGCTTTATGTTGCGCGCTCATGAATTCAAGTAGTTCACGGCGTCAACGAACCTACCCAAATGTTGGACCAAACTATGTGCGGCGGATAGATTCGGCCGCTACTAATTATGATGTATGCATATGGAAACATTATGCAGTTCTATTGTGCTAGCAATGGAAGCTTCGATTGATGCGTTTTGCATTAGTACTAAAGCTTGAAGAATTTATGAAGAAACAGTCAAATACACGAATGATGTCATCGATGGAGTTTTCCGTGGCATGATATATATCATATGATTTACATAAACTTATGCAGATTATGATTGTGTATTATCGAACAATTGTTCTGAAACCGATGCTTCTTCGATAAAGCCTTCCTACTTACCTGTGTTCATAGACATACCGTTATGTTCAAATTGCTAATGTTTATGGTTTTTTTCGGCTATTTTAATAATCCTGTTCCTCATCTCATAAAGGGAGACTAGGTAGACTTTATCCCCGAGGAGACTTGATGCCATCCTGTTTTCTCGGAACGTATAACAGTTTTATTATAAGGAGTTTTGTGCAATATTTCATCTATACGAAAGACATGTCAGAGATCAGATGGTATAACACATAATATTTTAGAAGTAGTTTGTTAGCGTTAGCGTTAGCGTAGTTACGGTATACTTCGTAGATTGGATATTGGATCCCTTGCTTAGAAATATGGCATTGACAAGTGATCAATTTCACCCCGAAATGAGATCCCCTGATTTTTGTTAACACTAAAATGATATTTGTTAGAAAATTTCGGTACATAAGTCGATGAGGCTCATCTTCGTACTTGTTTGGCATTGTTAATATTATAGAAAACAGACTAGAAAATCCTTGAAAATGATCAATTTCACCCGAAATTACGGTACTAGCAACATTCATGTTTCTTTTTAATAATCTCATCCTGACTACTTTCAGGAATAAGGCAGGGGAGTATACCTTGTCCAAATCATAAACAAGAATACTAAAATCATGAATATCACTATTCCCGGCCACGCCCATCTTTACCGTAACTTGGGATAGGGGATAGGAAATGTTGATGTAGCACTTACTTAATGAGAGGCCACCGACTCAGCGACACCCTCATAAGTGCTACGGAGTTGGAGGTTGGGGAAGGTATATTGTCAGGATTCGCCTAGAAAGCTGGCGATAGACCATAAACATTTGTTGTTTAAGTGTTTTCAATTTAATCTTTCGAATCCCGGCAATCAAAAGAGAAAAAAATAGTTTATTTATAGTTTACATAGTATTTCGCGAAATGCTTGTCGATTGTGCAGTAATATTTTTGCTCAATAGCCAGTAAAAAGCAAAAAAAAAATCTCCGGCGGACGAAAACACGCGCGAAACCGTGAGCAAAATCTATCGGACGACGCAAAACCGAACTGTCCTGCTTCTTGGGCTTCACGAAGCACTACCTAGCAAGACGCTCCGAAACAGGAAAAAAAAGTAAGAGGTTGTTTCCGAGATACGACCGCCAAGTTGACGTTGGATAACGTTAGCTTTTTCTATTTCCTGACTTGAGTCCGTCACGAACTCATGAAAGATTTCTACTTATAAAAATCCAATCAATTTCCATACTATTTGTTGCATGTCAATTCTGACGTATTATGGACATTGTGTGTTATTATTTGGTTGGTTCGGTTACCACCTCAACACCGATAGAATCGGTCGATGGAAGAAGAAGCATGAGCGGTAGGGGAAATACCCATAGGAGGCAAAACGCGCCACCCTCGTTTGGACGTTTTAGAAAAAGTAGGGTCAATTAGTCCAAAATGCCACTTTATGGATTTGCATCGTTTTCTCCTAATGAGATCCACATTTTAACGCCATTCGAAGTCTTAACAGTAACTTTACAATATTTGCTAGCAACCATCATGAAAACATTTTCCCAATTTGAGTTTTTTAACGGGTGTAAATCGTGTAGGAAAGTTGGTTGAAAAATGGGGGTAGTTCAAAATGACCAAATGGATGGGGTAGAATGCCATTTAGTATGGAGAACTAGTAGTTAGCAACCATGTTTCTCCATGAGATTGTTCTGTGGTATAGAAACGCTTATTCCTTAATGAAATCATCGGAAAACCTTGATATTTAGGCAAAAGAGGGAAAACTGTTGAATTTCACCGGAAAATCAAGTAAAAATCTACAAGTTTATGTCCAAGGGTTGTATGCAGCATATAAGCAGGCGTGATTGTGTGGGTACGTTTACAGCACGAGTAACACCGAACTCAAGGGGGGCGTTTTACCCCGCAAAACAATACATATGCAGTTAAGCAAGCACTTTAAAAAAAAGTAAGAGGTTGTTTCCGAGATACGACCGCCAAGTTGACGTTGGATAGCGTTAGCTTTTTCTTACTCCATTAGATTGTCTTATGAAAGCCAACGATCAATGCGTTTGATTACCAAAAATAGTTTCGTGTAAAATTATATCTGTTTATGTTATGAGTATTATTTCAAAAATACTTCGTATGTCGTTATTCCATAAGAAAATCTCGTGTACCTCATACGTTCCATTTCCTCAGTGAATAACATAATATTGTCGATAGAGATTCATAAGTGTGCGTATGACAATGATTAGTAACACCTGTGAAAAAGAGTCAACTTCGTATCAAAAAACACGTAGGAATTTCATATGAATTTCTAATGGAATAAAGACATAAGAAGCAGCTAATGAGACTCATGAGAATAACTTGTGAACCTAATAATTCATAATACAAATGAGTATAATATCATAAGATACTCTTATAGGGTGGTACCGTAAAACGGGGTAACTTTGATAATGCGGGTAACTTTGATAGTGCGTAACCCACCGCATACTAAATGAAATATCATAATTTCTGTTAATCAGTTAAGCAAAACGAATGCAAAACTAAAGAATATTAGTATGACACTTCATGTAAGAGCGGTTTTCATTTAAATCAAGAACATTTTAGGCTTTTTATACGAATTTAAAAAATTTACACAATTTTAGCATTTTCAAAACGCTTACAAACAATCTGTTCTACGATCACTATTTGGTGAAGTTTTGAATAGTTGGCCACTTATCTTTGATAGCCTAGTTATCATAGAACTTGAATACGGTCTCAAATCTCTTAGCGGAAAGTATATTCACAAACTGGGACCATTTTTGTAATCTAAGTCAGAAATTACCATATAACGTTAAACGCCTAGAGGTATGCAATGCCCTACGAATGTTCGTTATTCATTCAATTTTGTTCGAATCATACTCCATTATCAAAGTTACCCCAAAACAGAAAACCAACTTTCGATTATATGAAAAATTATATATCCATTAAAAATGAATCTTTTGCCAATTTATCGACTGTAATCGATAGCTAGGAAGCCAGTACTTGTTTTAAAAATATAAATTGTAAATCTTTGAAACAACATGCAAAAATATTCAAGTGTTCTTCGAAAAAACTATCAAAGTTACCCCGTTTTACGGTACACAAATTATGTCACGCTAAATTTCTACTTTTTCACCTACCCCCCCCCCCCCCCCCCTTTGTCACGTGTTTTGTATGAGCCCTCTGAAAATTTTGTAAGGCTTGTCACGCTTGGCTTGATCCCCCCCCTTTGGACCGTGACGTAATTTGTGCATGACCCCTATGAAGGATCATAGATTTCAATTATGGAATTCTTCAGGACCATTATGTACTTAAAGAATCGCTCTTTGAATTTAAGAAAAGAGAGATATTCATAAGATCTTTAATGACAACGACAAGAACTTCTTGTGATTATCGGACGTTTTGTGTTTCATGAGAATCTTATGAAAGAGGGAAACCCAGTCAAGAAAGCAATTCACAAGCGTTCTCTTATGGAATTCGTACGTAATTTTTGGCTCCGTGTAGTGGGAAGCGGAAACCAAAAATGTGCATGAACGTGATTGGTTACATAAGAAAGGGGTCAACATTATACAATTTTTCAATAGTTTGTTGCTAATAATCAATAGTGTTCTCCTTTTGACTCATCGCGTAGATTTCGATCGAATGATGGATAAATATTGAAAATCTATCGAAAAATGGCTGAGTTATTAGTGTGCAAAACCTGACCATTTTTCGTTACATGCTCAATTTTTCGATTTTTGGAATTGTACCCCCATATGTTGCCGAAGGACGTTATCCAACGTCAAAAAACACTTGTTTGAAAATTTTGGCTCATGAGCCAAATAGGCTGACCGTCGTACTTGTTTACCTGCATTCAGTTGTTTGGCATTTTCAACATTATTGAAAACAGACAAGAAAATCATGAAGAACGATCAATTTCACCCGAAATTACGGTACATGAAACTTCAAAACGTCAAAACCTTATAACAGCAAGAAAAATGTGCTTTTCTATGAAAAATAAGACATGCCCCAATGTTTCCCAATTTTTCAATAATTTAGTTATGAAAATCAATAGTTTTCATTATTGTAGTAGATTCGTAGAAAGCTTTCCAATCGATTGGTACAAGAATCTTGAAAATCTATGCGGGCGTTAGTAAATTATTAACAGTCAAAATCTAACTACTTTTCGTGACGCGAGCGTTTTTTCGAAATTGTATCTCAGTATGTTGCCGTAAGACGTTATCCAACGTCAAAATCAGAGGGGGTTGTGTACAAGACACGACCGCATGACGTTAACTACGCCAAGTGATTTTTTGCGTTTTAACTTTAGTCGATTTTCATAGTTGCAGAAAGGGGTCGACATTTTCCCAATTTTCGACAGTCTATCGTCAAAAACCAAAAGTTTTCTCCATTTGAGTAAAATGTTGTATCAATTTCCGACCGATTGGTGGGAAAATATTGAAAATCTAGCGATAAATGGCTGAGTTATTAGTATTTAAAATCTTACATAATTTCGTGACGGTCGCAACATTTTAGATTTTCAATTGACACCCAGTATAGTGCCGTAAGACGTAGTTAACGTCAAAAAATGATTTATAAAACCCAGAAAAGTTAAAATGGATAGCTGTTTAGAAAACATGTTTGTTTATCAGCCCAACATTAACAAAGAGCATAAAATAATGTTTTTCACATCTAAAATCGCTGCTTTCCTTAACATGGACAAACTACCCCCAGTCCCCCTAACTCTTGCTCCCTAAACAAAGATTCCGGTTGAACGTTAGGTCCACGCATGATCCACTAAGATTGGTTGCTTTAGTGAGTTTCGAAGCCAGTTTGAGGGTTAGGTACTTCTCCATGAACCGCGAAATCTATGTTCTCCACTTTGCTCAAATCGATGTTAAAGTTGCGTGTACATGTTAACTTCAAAACGTCAGAACCTTATAACAGCAAGAAAAATGTGCTTTTCTATGAAAAATAAAACATACCTCGATATTTCCCAATTTTTCAATAGTTTAGTGAAAATCAATAGTTTTCATTGTTGGAGTAGATTTGTAGAAAGATTTCCAAACGATTGGTGAAAAAATCTGGAAAATCTATCTATCTATTATTAACAGTCAAAATCTAACCACTTTTCGTGACGCGAGCAATTTTTCGTTTTTCAAAATTGTACCCCAGTATGTTGCCGTAAGACGTTATCCAACGTCAAAAACTTCAAAACATACAATTCGACAGTAGTTAGGACAAACAACGTTCATTTACTAGAGGTTGCATTGATTTTAGTGCTCTATAAGTAAAAAAATAAAATCGTGGGACACGGGTGATCTATTTCACACCACCGATCAATTTCACTCGATTTTACGGTACATTAATAACTCTTATCCTTTTCCTCGAACATTGTTTTTAGTAACTTTCAAAATTAATAATAAATAAATGTATACTTTTTTCATTTTCCGACCGCAAGTTTCAAAAGTTTACAAATTGTGTCTCGCATTGAAGCCGAACATGCCTTGTCATTTTTTTCCTAGGTTCGAATTCCGGTCAACTCAGAATCGTTTCGATACGGAAATTTTATTGACATTCTTGGGCATAAAGAATCATCGTACCTTCCAAGCGATGTATGAAAAATGGCAACTATGGCCAAAAAGCTCTCTGTTTATGGTTTTAGAACTGGTAATAGAACACTAAGGTGAGAAGCAAACTCTGTCCCAATCCGGAATGTAATGTACAGAAAAAGCAGATCGTAGTAAACTCTTTGAGTGTGATTTGAGTAAGGTTATTCCAAACACGGCTCATGCATAACTTTGAAAACAATCTACCAAAAGATACGAACATCTCAGCATGTCAGCGAGAACCTTACTCTACACATTGCGTATAAGTACGTGCATTTATGGGAAAAGTTTCAAAGGTGAGCTTAGGACTTACATATTAAAAAGTCATGTTGTTTGAAGAGTACACCACAAACCTATATAATCGTAATGAATTAAGCACTTATAATAGATCATTCTGCCTCATAATCTTTCGTACATCTTTTGTGACATTATCCGAGACAATTGTCAGAAAACCTTATTCAGTTATACTCACTATACTTCGAGCATCTCTCATGCTCAAACACATCATTAGGTACCCTAGGCTGTTAAGACCTTACACTAACTATCTACTCGCGTCCTCACCACATGCTAGCAAGACTGGAAAGAAAACCGCAGTAACAAAATAGTCGAAGGTACATCATCATCATCGTTATGATCGTCATAATCGCAAAATGCATCACTTTTTAGCTAGTTTGGTTCGTTTGTTTGTTTACCTGTTGGTTACCTGGTATCGGTTGGAAACAAAGTCGTCACGCAAAAGGCTCCAACCTGTTGGCTGGCTCAGCTGACTGTTATCCGCATGCCTATTTTCATTTCGTTTCCTCGCGTGGCACAGCCGGAAAATAAAAACTATCGGTAGTTAAGCCAGAAGAAAAGCGAAAGTAAGCTCGCGAGGCGTCAAGGCTTAATTAGTGCTAAAATTAAAACCTTTTACTAGTCGATTTTCCGTGGCTTTTGTTTGCTCCTATCACTAACACCAAAACCCTCGAAAAGGGGTGAACTTACACCCACCAACGGAGATCGGGCGTCCAAGTGGGTGATTCCTTATTTCTAAGCGCACCCCACCCTGGTGAAGAGACCCCAGAAGGCGCCATAGAAGAAATTTCCGCCCGCCATGCTTGGTTCGTTTAATTAATATATAAATAGATATGGGCCCAGTAAAATTGCAACCAGTAAACTTTCTTCTCTCAAACCATCTATACGTGTATCGCAATGAAGTTTACGGTAAGAAGTGACTGCTGTTTTGTAAGGTGTTTCCCTTGGTGGTGATGGAATTTTGGGTGAAAATTTGAAACTGTGCTGCAGAAATCCTAAAAGTGCCAACGACATTCAGAACATTGAACTATGGACAGTTAGTGATAAAGTGCAATAGTCTGAAGGACAACGAAATAAAGATTGGAGATATATAAAAAGGACTAGAAACGCTGAAAGTTCCAAATATTGCATTAAAGTGGAATGAAAAGTAGACACTATCAAATGAAAACCTGCTGGCATAAGCATTAAGAATTATCGAACGAAATATGAACAAAACGGTTGACAAACAATGGACAATGATTGTGTGACGAACACAAAAAGTGCAATGATTAATCATAAATAAACAGGCTGATAGAATCCTACAGGAGCAGTTTAAAATACCCGAAAGGTCATCGAGTTTTACATTTCCTATGATCCTTGGAGAATACATCAATTCGCCTGAATCGTGTGGACGAAAATTTGAATAGCAACTGGGGGATTTAGGCTAGTTGCAGTTGAAAGTGCATTTTCGGTTTACTGATTGTCCAAAAACTGAGTCGTGACACAATGGTCGGGAAGTGAAACAGCACTGAAATAAATCAATCAATCGAAATTCTGAGTATTCCAAGTTTCCAACAACTGAATTCTCTCTTAGGCAATGCCAAAAGTGAAAAGTGCAACGTAATCATGAAACTGGCAAAATGTAATCTCTTCATTGAGTTGGATAAAAATACTTTCCTTGACTATTTGTTATTGCTTTGTAGTAACAGTATCGCTAACGATTTTCGTACATTGTTTGTTTCCATCTGTTTTAGAATTTTATGCAGAACTATCAATGTGATACAATTACTGTACATATGTGAACAGTAGAGTGTCACCCTAAGCCTTGTGGCATCATTCGTGCCTCCAAAGCAAACACATGTCCTCAAGATGTCTAGGTTCGATTCCCGGACTGTTCAAGATCCTTTCAAGATTATTACAAGGTGATGACTGGGTATTAGAAAAACATTTTCGGCATTATGAAATTCGTGAATGTACCCGTATTTGCTCTCCTTTTGCTTTTATTTTGAATTATAGTAAATATATATTTTTTTTAAGTATAGTATACAGCATTGAACAATATATCTGCATTTTTTTTTTAACTTTGAAAAGCGTTATCTTAACTATTCATGGATCAATTCGAATAAAAATTGCACAGCACTTCAGTGAGGTTCTGTTGGTTGAAACTGAATATCGTGTTTGTTCTAATGAATATTGTTTTTATGCTATTCAAAACTATTTACAATTTGGCTATTGTTAATTTTTTGTCAAAAAATATATATGATTTTTCTTGAATACTGCAATACCCATAACCAAGCCAAAGGTACGCAAGATTCTCTTTCTTTTTTTATTCACAGTTAGTCAAACTTGGAGACTTGTATCTTAGTGTTTCAATGTCATCACAACATTGATTTTGTATTTAAAATTTACGCAATAGAAATTTCACAGCTACTCAAACTGTTTATTCTTCTTCTTCACCTAATGCTAAGCTTAATGTTCCAATGAGCACTTTACAGTTATTAACTAAGAACTTTCGTTGTCAAAAATGCCATTTACGCATTCATACATCGCGTGGCAGGCACGACGATACTCTATGCCTAGGGAAGTCAAGGAAATTTCCATAACGAAAAGATCCTGAACCGACAGAACATTGTTTTCCACAGACTACTCTGTCTTACAATATTCAAAATATACGGAATATTTGTGTTTAAGACATACTGCCCATAAAAGCATAACTGTCCCATATGGAATTAGTAGGCATTGAGAAAATAGCGTCCAAATATTGCAGTTTGTCTTATCATACAAATGTAGATAATTTTCTAGTACCGTAAAACGGGGTATCTTTGATAATGCGGGTAACTTTGATAGTGCGTAACCCACCACATAGTAAACGGAATATAATAATTTCTGTTAATCGGTTAAGCAAAACGAATGCAAAACTGAAGAATATTAGTATGACACTCCATATAAAAGCTGTTTTCATTTGAATCGAGACCATTTGAGGCTTTTTACACGAATATTAAAAATTGACACAATTTTAGCATTTTTGTAACGCTTACAAACAATCTGTTCTACGATCACTATTTGATGTACTTTTGAATAGTTGGCCACTTATATTTGGTAGCCTAGTTATCATAGAACTTAAATACAGTCTCAAATCTCTTAGCGAAAAGCATTTTCACATACTGGGACCATTTTTGTAATCTAAGTCAGAAATTTCCATATAACATTAAACGCCTATAGGTATGCAATGCCCTTCGTAATGTTCGTAATTCATTCAATTTTGTTCGATGCATACTCCATTATCAAAGTTACCCCAAAACAGAAAACCGACTTTCGATTATATGAAAAATTATATATCCATTCAGAATAAATCTTTTGGCAATCTATCAACAGCAATCGATAGGTAGGATGCCAGTACTTGTTTTAAAAATATAAATTATAATTCTTTGAATCAGCATGCATAAATATTCAAGTTTTCTTCAAAAAAACTATCAAAGTTACCCCGTTTTACGGTACATTTCTGTAAGCCATATTCATTTAGCACCACTGCACAGATAACTCATAATGCTTCAATTGAACAGTGAAAAATATAAACTTGAACACAATTCACGTTTTGCAGTTGCTATTTGGGTTGAAAGTTCATATAGAGATTGTTATGCCTTTATTTTTCAATATGGGACAGCACCAACTTCATATTTTTCCACAATATTTTCAAACGAATTGTGTCCAGTGAATCAATTGTCACCCAATACGCAGCAACAAAGACATTGTCATCTCCTATTCTTGTTGCAACAATTCCGTTCCGCAACATCAGTTTATCATCACTTGAACAGAATATTACAATGATCGATCACCACGTGTGCAGCGATTTTCTGGGCTTCGCATTGCAATTTTCGAGAACTTTCTCCGTGTTGGTAAACATTGACACATTATCGAACAGCATCCATAAAACAAATTTGGTTTTGTGTTTAAAATAACTGATTAATCGCGAGTTGAAAAGGTTGCAACAATGTTGCGCTATGTGATTGTCATGACAATTTTGCTTTTGATTGTATCCTTATCCTCAACAGTTGGGACAAACGGTTGTGAGCGAGCTTGCTTTGTTGTTTGTTTTTCGTCTGTGTTGATGACAATTTGATTCACTGATTGTGTCAAATTTAATGTGCATAGTAAAGTAAATATGAAAATATGAATGATGCGATGAAAAAAGGTGTTGCCGCGAAAATCCATATGGGGCAGTTATGCTTTTATGGGCAGCATATGCTGTACATAAAAGCTAAATTGTCCCATATGGAAAAAGATGGCATTGAGAAAATGTCATTATAAATTCAAACTCCTCATACATTTTTTTTCATAATTTTCGATTAACTTCCTGAACGCCATATTTATTAAGCATTACCACACAGATTACTCATCCTGGTTAATAAAAAAAATACAATTAACGTTCTACAGTAACTAGGGCACTTGATTTTCTACTGGAAAAATAACAACAAAAGTTCATAAAAGTATGTTGTCGATATCTGATAGCTCCACACTATTAATTTTGCATTTTATTAGGAAAAATTATTATTATTAAAATTAATGCTAGTTGATCCTTCAAAAACAGTAAATGTTGTAAAAAAATATTTTTTTTTTTGGGTGGGAAAACTACAACTCTTTCACTACCAAGGGGAGAAAACTTAAGCTTACCTACTACAAATGGTCCAGCAGCAGGTAAATCAGACACAATTCAAAATCAATATCCAATTGTTATTTAAATAGATAGTATACCCAAAGCTTTTTTAGGAAAAGGTTCTTCCTAGTTTTAACTGGTGCGGATTTGTGGCAGAAATAAACAATTTAACAAATTTAAAGTTGATAAATTATGTTTTTCTTGGTAGAAAAAATTTCAAAACCCCAGTTCACATGTTTGGGTTGAAATATATTTTTTAATACACCCAAAATTTGTTTTACTCAGGAAACCTTGAAAACCCTATTTTTGAACCTGTTTTTCTATAGATAAAAAAATGACCCGGTGACATGTAGTTTGCTCTTCATAAATTAGATTGTAGAGGCCCAACAAATATGTTTGGGCAGAAATAGACATTTTTGATTACACTCGAAATGTTTTTTAATTAAGAAGCTACAGAAAATTTCATTTTTTAACGCTTTTTGCATATAAAGCAAAATTCAAAGCAATAACTGATGGTTTTCTCGACTGAAACATGACTGCTGAAGTCTATTAAATATGTTTGTGCAGAATTATAAATTTTTAATTACCTCTAAATTAATTTTAAATTTAAAAACTACGAAAACCCCATTTTTAAATTAATTGCTTATATATCAGAATTTAATGCGATGAAATCTTGTTTTGTTATTTTATAAATCTTATTTTATTACACAGCGTAACAAAAATGACATTTTTGCGTGTCTCAAGAATCAAATTATGTGTCTCTAGTATATTTGGGGTTGCTGAATCTGATGCCGTTCTCAGAAATGTTCCAGCACGTCACACCCTTTAATTAAGTAAATAGCCCACTTCTAAACCATTTGTTTGCAAATCAAAAGTTTTAACAAATTTTTCAACATCTACATTTTCCGACATATGATCCAGAGATAGTTTAAAGCTGTTTTTCTTTCGTTTCTTGACGAATAATAATATTGTATTTTCTTGTTTATGGCTGGTAATAATTGTTAAACTAGAATAAGTTCTAAATCATTGGGATCTGTTTTTTTAGTTGATGTCATTCAGTTAAAAGAAACAATGACTTGTAACATTTTTAACATCAATCAGCTTATGGAAATCCA
Organism: Aedes aegypti; assembly: GCF_002204515.2. Classification (NCBI taxonomy): domain Eukaryota; kingdom Metazoa; phylum Arthropoda; class Insecta; order Diptera; family Culicidae; genus Aedes; species Aedes aegypti. The sequence continues at coordinate 291,299,294 of NC_035108.1, forward strand.
GTTAAAATTTCTGTGAAGAAATAGGAAGTTTTCATTAAACACAAACTTATTCTACTACAACTACGAAAACACTATTTTTGTAACTGTTTGTTTTTAAAATGAAAATAAATCGAAGCCAAACCTCACATTTTCAAGGGCACAAATCTGGAGAACCAAACATCCGTTAGAGCTAAAAACTTAATCGATAGGTCACTAGCTGGCGGTGACCAATCGATTAAGTTTTCAGCTCAAACGGATGTTCGGTTTTCCAGATTTGTGCTCTTAAAAATTTGAAGTTTGTCTCCGCTTTATCTTCACCTTCAATCAAAGTTTTATATGAAGACTTGTTAATTTGTTTAGTTCTGTCCAAGTATCTTATGAAAATAAATATAGGACGAAAATACAACTATCATCGCCTTGAGATTTGATTTTCGGTAAAAAAATGAATAATTGGATGTTTCTCAGTTTTTGTGAGTAACATAAAATTTGAATGTTATCTAAAATATCTGTTTCTGCTCAAATATGTTCTCTGTCTAAATATTTGTAACGAAAAAACAACATTCCATGGCTTTTCACCTTGATTTACAGGCTCACAGGCTAAAACCTTGTGCTTTTAGTAGCTCTTGGAGTGAAAAAAAAAGATTGTTTTCAGAAGAAATCTGCTCTAGCGCGATGACATGACTTCTAAAATATATGTATTTTATATCCTGCAAATAAAGAATAAAATAATATGTTAATCAGTCCACAGTTCGGGAAGTCTCTCTTCTGCGCCTACGGTAGCCAGTATTTATAGCTCAGAAATTCCGTAGGTACGAACAAGTAAAAGGTACCAGAGTCATAAGAAATATCACTTGAGATAGGTAGACATGACAGTCCTTTCCCCTTTAGAAACTTTCTATCAAATCTTTAAAATGCCGCCTTCACGTTACAACAACGAACAATCGAACAAATATACCCAACAAATTCCACAGCTGTAACTTCAAAGTATTTATTTCATGACTACAACAAGACATTCATTGGATTCATACTGCTTTGCTCAACATTACATTTGACAACTTCGTCAACACTAAAGAACAATTTCGTTCATCTCAATATAGCAATCGCTTCACAAAAGAACAACTATGTTCACAATATTCGACAATTTCGTCAGCTCTGAAGAAAAATTTAGTTCAACTCAAATTGGTAATTTCACCACACTCAAATGAATAAAATTGGCAAACTCGCCACCTCAAAGAAAAACGATAATCGCCAACACACATTTCCATGATCCTCGTCGCCACTTTTATATCCTGCAAATAAAGAATAAAATAATATGTTATAGCCAGTATTTATAGCTCAGAAATTCCGTAGGTACGAACAAGTAAAAGGTACCAGAATCATAAGAAATATCACTTGAGATAGGTAGACATGAAAATGTCATCGCTTTTAATTTCGATTTATTGGCTAACAAGTTTAAAACTGGAGTTTCTTGAAGTTTTTAAGCAAAAGAAATTTTAAGTGTAATTGAATTTCTACAAGCGAGTTCTTACCAAGAAAAATTATGCCATTGATTTTAAGGCAGAAAGGTTGAAAATCTAGGGTATCTCTTAGGTGTTTGGTAAAAAAAAATGAAGTGCGATCCAAAACTTCTAGGTCTCCTCAAATATGTTCACTGGGTTTGTATAAGCAAATGTATACCGAAAAACTTGATATCATCGCAATGAATTTAGATTAACATGCAAACAAGTTTGAAACATAAAGTGTTTCGTATTTTTTGGACCAAAACAAATTTTGAGTGTAATCAATAATTTATATTTCTACCCAAAAATGTTCCCTGGACTACTGCAATCAAATTGATGCCAATGAATCTACATGCCATCGCTTTGAATTTTGTTTTATAGGCAAACAGGTTAATATAAGGAGAATTTATTATTGTTTTTCGTGAAATACATTTTGAGTGTAATAAAATAATCTATTTATTTTCATGTCGAAAAAACTACATAGCATCGATTTGAATTTTGTTTTATTATTGAATGTATTTTACAAAATCCTAGGAAGTGTCTATTGCTAAATAATTTTAGGTAGACGCATTTATTAGAGCCAATAGGGTAACGACTGTTTATTTCGTTCTCAAACGCTAACAGTTGGCGCCAGCGGCAAAAAGTACAGGCAACAACCTTTCGAACATTCAGTTTCTTTCACTGGCCGCCGAGCGACGACATTGTTGTTTGTATTCCACCCACTGATCGCGCTACGCTGGATTCTTAAATTTCTCAAATTTTCAACACAAGCGCATGGAAGATTGGTAGTCGGAGAACTGTCAAAACGTATGGAAAATAATGAAAAACGTAAATAGGCCTATTCACATGACGTCTCAAATCAGCTGATCGGGAAGCACTTTGACAGTTGTTCTATGAAAATGACAGGCCCGTGTTAGCACCGGTCCTCCACCGATGTAAACAAATGCATAGACGGATCTGTCACATGAAAAGGCCTATTACTTGCAATTAGGAACCTGGATGGTGGTGCTTTATTTGCTTCAGGATTTCGTTTTTATCAAAGCTGAAGAAGAGTCATCTATTGCCTTTTCAGTTTTGAATATCGCTCTATCAAAATGAACGTTGATCTTGAATGATGTTCGATTCCATTGCTGAAAGAGTCGCTTCGAAAATAACAGAGCTGTGCATTGTAAAGTTAGGTCTCCGACTTTTTCAAGGAATAGGGTAACGACTGTTTATTTCGTTTTTAATCACTAACAGTTGGCGCCAGCGGCAAAAAGTACAGGCAACAACCTTTCGAACATTCAGTTTCTTTCACCGGCCGCCGAGCGACGACACTGTTGTTTGTATTCCTCCCACTGATCACGCTACGCTGGATTCTCAAATTTCTCAAACTTTCAACACAAGCGCATGGAAGAATGGTAGTCGGAGAACTGTCAAAACGTATGGGAAATAATGAAAAACGTAAATTACTTGCAATTTGGAAACTGGATCAAAAAAGTAGTGATTAGAAATCAAGTGTAAAGTGAATACAAAACTTTTTGTGTTTAGTTCATCTTCCGTAGAGCTTTCTTTGCTTTAGGATTTCGTTTTTACTACCACTGAAAAAGAGCCATCTATTGCCTTTTCAGTTTTGAATATCGCCCTATTGGATATGCAGATGTAAGGTACATTTGATCATGCTGTAGCGCCCCCTGGTGAGTGAATTCCAAAATATAATAACCACTGAGTGGAAAATATAAGGTCTATAAATAAGTTTTCCAAAAATAATATCATTATATTTTGTGTCGTTTTCAAGTTATTTGTGCAAATCTTTCCTCAAAATAGGATGCTAGGCGTCAACGGATTAAACCGATTAAACACAGACTTGAGTATTATTGAAAAAAACAAACTGACAAAATTTTCATTTTCAAATATTTCAAACACACTCGATTACACTGAAGCGTATTCTGCTAAGTTGTTTGTCTTTCCAAATTGAACAATTTGATTTTGTCTGTTTAAAATTTTTTTAACTTTTAAAATTTTAAAATTTTTCACAAAAAGGAAGATTTGTGATAATTTGAAAATTTGTTTTTAAAAAGCTATGAATTCTCTGCTTAATTTAAAATTTTTCATGTCAGTCGGTCCACCTCACTAGAAAGCGAAAACCCAGCTTTCAAACTTGACCAATGCGTTCTTTGTTCTGTCCAGTAGTAAATTTTGAAATTGATTTCTTATAATTATTTTCCACGGAAGACCTGAAATAGGTTCCCAAACCAAGCCTAGGGATTTTGATGAGGTAATTAGAGGTTTCAAAGAATTACCAAGGATTATCCAGGAGATTTCTAAATTTCCGTTTAAAATCAACTTTGAAAAGGAAAGTTGGAATCCTTGAAAAACGATCAATTCAATTACATTTTCCTGGGAATCTCTTTAGAATTTCTGATAATTATTTTAAAACCTCTTGTAAACTCCTTTGAACACCATAAGGAACTGTATAATAATTCTTTTGTGAATTCTTGAAAATCAATCAATGAACTTTTTCGAATCCCTATAAACTAAAAGAAACCGTTAGGTACCCTCCTTGGTTCTTTAAGAACCGCTGAAAACCATTTCTAAATATTCACGAATTCATGTCCTTGGTCTATTTGACGTTTGGGAATTATCCATTGATTGAATAAGACAATGTTGACGATTTTTCAAACCCCTTTCTTCTCCCATAGTTATATGTTTTGTATGGAAGCATAAAACAAATTGTAAGAAGAAATAAAAAAAAGTGAAGAAGTGGTGATAAGACTTCTCCTACATCCGCTAACACTCAATTTCCTAATCGCTGCGTACTCAATATCCAGAAGAGATGTCGGTTTTCATGTATTTGACAGACCATAGGAGAAATGCACAGTGGTAAACGCAGAATAGTTAAAATTGAGCTACCTGGTATAAGATGGATTATATCATAGAAACACAAGTTCAACTGTACCATTTCAACGAGTAGCACAGGAGAGGCGCAATACTGTAGAGGACGCTCTGATGTCTTACAGACCTCGAATCCAACGTTTTTATGCAATGTTGTTGAAGTCAATTAATGTTAATGTTAACATTTGCATATATAACTGACATACTGACGCGAATCGCAAATCAGTCCCATCTGCATTTTAGTCGAAATATGTCCAATGATTTTCAGATGCACTAGACAATACGATTTGTTCGGACTGATTAAGAAAAACCAAAGTCGAATGGAATGAAAAAATACTCATTGCAAATTTCCCCATCGTCTAACTTTTTCTCACCATTATTTTTTCTTGGAAGGGTGTTAGAGTGAAAACTAACTCGTGAAAATACTGTGTTGATTCGAATGGCCCGGATGGCGTTGAATTCCGAACACCGGCCATAAGTCACCCAAAAACTATTATTTCAACATTTTTTTATGCAGCGCGTTGAAAACATTGTAATTTCGGATCCCAAGCGAAAAAAAAATCAGAATTTAGTCTAATTCTATCATCCGGCTTTGAAGCATCCGTCAATTCGAAGCAGTGCGGTATCATGAGCATTCAAATGTTTTCCAATCTGCATGATTTTATCTAATATTCGCATAGTAAACGAGTTTGGAAACTTCTACGCCAATTTTTTCAATGCCTACATTTCACAGATGAGTTTCATCTGAAAATTGTAGGTATTAAGAAAATTAACGTTGAAGTTTTCTTTGACTTGCGATTCACGGTAGTTTTCAAATCAAAATCTGCTTTCCTGCATGTTTGGTTATACCGTCAAGCTACCATTCACCGTGCATTTAAAAAAAATTTGCACTTCAAAAAATTATATAACTTTTCCAAATAATTTGAAGCGTATAAGAATACCACTACGTAGCGTACAATTATATAATAATTCAGAGAAAAATCTAAAACTAGTGATACATAACTAAAAATTACTCAAAAATTATGTTTGAAAATCTCATGTTAAGGTCGCCTCGTACCGTTCTATGTCACCATTTACCGTGCACATTAGTGCACCATTCACCGTGCGTATAGATTTCGCCATGATTTAATTTTGTTTCTTGAAGAAACGTTGTTGATGGAGCAACTGTGTTGCTAATAGTGAGCGCACTCATTTTTAAGACTGCTCAAATCTTCATTTACAATAAAATCCATAAAAAGTTAACAAATTGACTAAATAATTATTTTTTCATTAAAATCGTTATAGGAGGTTTGACTGTATTGTCTAAATGATTCCATATTCACTCAAAAACTAAATATGAAGTAGTTTAATGACGATATAACAATAAATCTAATATTACCGAATAATTTCATGCCTTTTACACTAATGAACGGTAATAGGAACCATACATACTGAGAGGGATCCATTCACCGTGCATTTGGGTTTCGACTGAAAAACAATATAAAATTCTAATTTGCATAAAATCTCATTGCTCATACGATGAAATACATCTTACTAATAGTATCCATAATGAAAACTTGTTGAAATTTTGAAAAAAATCATACTCTATCGTTAAAATGAAAAATGTGAATTTTTGGTGTTTCTACTAAGAGTGTTGAAAAATCTTATTATCAAAAAGAATTCACATGATTTTTACTACATAAACTAGGTTTTTCAAAATGCTTTGTGACAAAAACTACTTCATTTCATCAGTTTTATCTTATTTCACCGACAAAAAAATAATTTGTGAAAATTGTATGAATATTCTGTAGGAATTTGTATATGTGCACGGTGAATGGAGGCCGCACGGTGACTGGTGACTTAACGGTACATTGCCTTTTAACAATATTTTTTCCAACTTCCCATTTCCACCTATCCCTCCAGATACTAGCTGCCTCTCTGGTCGTTGTTTGCACGGCGACACTTGTTTTAGGATCAAAACCGGCAGGTCATGCTGGTGTTGACGGCCAACTAGAACAGACACCCGCCGAGGACCGGCAGTGGAAAGTGGAAAAGCGTCACACCGGAAAGAAGATCCACATTTTTCTCGGAAAAGGTTCAGGGAAGAGCAAAAAGTCCAGCAAAAAGCATGCCGACAGCGATGGAGCTGAAACGCAAACACGTAAAACACCCGAGTTGACAACCCGATCGGACAAGGCCGAAGATTTGGCCGCCTCGGCCACATCCGACGCGCCAGACGCTGCCGTTGGCGAAAGCCAACACTACGAAGTCCCTGAGCACCAAATCGTGAAGGAGAAGATTAAGATCAAACACCATCACCACCATCATCATCACAACCATGTGAAGACGGTGGTCAAAAAGGAACCCTATCCTGTTGAGAAGGTGGTTCAGGTGCCGGTCGAAAAAATCGTTCACGTACCCAAACCGTACCCAGTGGAAAAGATCGTAGAAAAGGTGGTTCACGTTCCGGTTGAAAAGATTGTTCACGTGCCGAAACCCTATCCAGTTGAGAAAATAGTCGAGAAAGTAGTCCATGTGCCCAAGCCATACCCAGTAGAGAAGATCGTTGAAAAGCCCGTACATATTGCGAAACCTTACCCAGTCGAAGTGAAGGTTCCGTATCCTGTTGAAAAGATTGTTCACGTCGACAAACCCTATCCAGTCGAAAAGATTGTTGAGAAAGTAGTGCACGTTCCAAAGCCGTACCCAGTTTACAAACAGGTTCCAGTTCCATACGAGGTGAAGGTACCATACGAAGTACCTAAACCAGTTCCATACCCAGTTGAGAAGAAGGTTCCCTATCCAGTAGAAGTTAAAGTACCATTTGAAGTCGAACGAAAGGTACCAGTACCTGTGAAGGTGGAAGTCGAGAAGAAGGTTCCTGTCCCTGTCAAAGTATACGTACCGGTTGAAAAGAAGGTTCCATATCCAGTTCCGGTGAAATCCCAGTTCCCATTCGATAAGGACATCGGATATGCCTCAACCAAACTGCATCCATTCGAATCCCAGCAACATGAAGTGAGACATTACGGCGACGAGTACTCTAACGGCGAAGAAGGGTATAGAAGAACTACAAAGACTACTTACAAGAAGAAGTCAAAGAAACATAAGAAAACAGAAGACTATCAACAGCAACAACAAAGCCAACAGCACTCTGCACCAGTGACTGAAGATAATCATGAAAATCACTCTGGACTGTCCAGCTCTTATGCTAATAGCGGAAGCTCGGAAAACTCTCAGCTACATCAGAACGGTGCTCACTATTCACACACTACGATCTTCACTCATCCGCCATCGCATGCTCACAGCAACTCACAGCAACAGCAGCAGCAGCAACATCAACAGCAACATCAACAACAACAACAACAACAACAGCAACAACAACAACAACAACAACAATATCAACAACAGCAACAATACCAACATCAGCAACAATACAATAGCCAAGACCAACAACAATACAACAGTCAAGAAAGTACCAACTACTTCAACCAACAACTTCTTCAATACAGCCAACAGCCCAAATACGGACCATCGACATTCCCACAGCAAAACGACTACCAATCGCAGGCTACTAGCCAGGAAAGCCATTATCACCACAATGACCATTACGGATCGGGTACGACACAACAGGAGGTCATCGTGACTCCGCCGGCCAACACTGCCCATCTCACATTCGATATGTCCCAACAATCTATGCCTCAAGCTTTCGCTCTCACAGCACCGTCCAATCCGGGAACTACGTTGCAGCTTGAATCCCAACCACAGCCATTCCAGCTTCTCCAATTATCGCCCTTCCAGTTCCAAACCCCCACCGGCTTCTCCCTGCCAACTGCCAGGTAAACGGAACTGCCGGAAACGGAAACGTGGTGGAAAGGTTTCGTGAAGAAAAAAAGACTGCAAATCAACCCCCATCTTCTCATGCACTGTTACCAATTCGGAAGGAATCCCTCCGATGTCATAAACTATTTATAAGCATTAACCAGTGCTCTTGCTCTAGAAGTGTATTTTGTAAAACTTAAGCTCCACCTATGAAGTCTATTTTTGTAAAATAGTATTGTTGTTGAACCATTTCCTAGTGTCCTTAGTAGTTAAGCTTTTCGGCCAGGTTAGCACAATGTTAGGATCGTGGGCCGCTTGTAGCGAAACGTAGCTTGCTGACCTTGTGCTGATTTTATTATTGATAAATCATACCAAAGCTCATTATCAATGTAAACGTGATATTAAGATAATTTTCTTTTCTCGGCTAGCTTATTTTCCTCCAACAAAATTAGACGCATATAGTTACCAAACCTTCACAAACTTGATATTTCGAAATTTTCAATCCCATATACATCGCCGATGGTTTGTCTTACTCTCATGGTATGAAAGTAATTTTCAATTTATTGGCCAAAGTTTAAAATGCGAGCATTAAAATTGTTTTATTAATGAATAACTGTGACATTCTAGGAAATAATGAATGTTAATTTAAAATACTATTTACCTGTAGCAGATTCCGATTATAACAAAAAATGAGATTATCTAAATTCAGTGAAAACATTGTTTATGCCATGAGAGAAGAAGAATGACTCCCATCAATACATAGTATTTTCGATTGCTTTACGGTCTAGGGAAAATATTGCCTTGAAAAGAAAACTAACGAATAGTGAATCCTTGTGTAAATATTATACTTCCTTCTATTGAAGAAACTGTTTGTGGTAAGGCAGATTGATTGCTAATAGTTGCAAATACATTGAAAAAATCGAAAGAAAAGCACCGTTTGTTTTATTTTTTGAAGAACTTCCATCGAGGAACAATAATTGAGTTAGAGGTGGATCATTCGTTGTACGAAAATATGCTTAATTCGACTGTAGGTATAAAACCTGATCGACTTTTGTACAGTTTCTTCTTGAGCTTAACTGTATAGAATAGCATAAACTGAACCCAAAACCTCGAGATATATGATGTTGGTGAAGTTTGTTTTCTGACAGTTTGAGAATTGTTTAAAAACAAATGCTCAATTGATTTTGCTTATTTGGAGTATCTTTGTAAAGAATAGGAGGGGTCTGTAGCCTTGAGGTTACGCTTCCGCTTCATAAGCGGAAGGTCATGGGTTCGATTCCCAGCCCCTCCAAAAAAAAAACCCGTCCAGCCACCAGAAGACGCCTCACGGAGGACCGTGCTTTGGGGAGCACATTCATCCTCCGTCAGTATCAGATGGTGACTGAGACAAACTCACCCTCTTCGCAGCCAGCTAGCCTCACTAGCAGAGCTCTCTCCTACCTGCTCGGTGTGGAGAGTAAAAGAGTAGGAGAGAGTGAAAGTAAGATGTAAATATAGATAAGTTGAAAATAGATCTGTATCGGTAACGAAGAAGCTACAGATCAACTGATTCCGGCACAGTAGTGGCCACGAGCACAGAGTGCCTTAAAAAAAATAAAATTGTAAAGAATGTTTAATAGTAGCAAAAATACCACTACTAATCAATTTATTTATTTACTTGCTGTTACTTCAATTTATTCGATAAAACTCTATGACGATGTTACGCCAAATTATTCGGTCAGTGACTGTGTGACACAGACTGTGTCTCTCCAAATTCGATTTCAGTCCACGCTCTCCAGATTCCGTGACACCTAATCAAGCCACCTCGTTCGCTGTGCTCTACGCTTTCTTGTACCAAACGAATTCGTAGCGAACACCATCTTTGCAGTTTTTTCGGTAGTTTTGCAACATGCCCTGCCCAGCGCACCCTTCCCCACCTTTTGGTTACAGGGTTCGCCGTAGAGCCTGGCGAGGTCGTAGTAACTACGACGTAGTTCATGCTCCGTCGCCACACACCGTTTTCCTACATACCGCCAAGGATGGTCCTAAGCCTCGTCGTGGTTCATGTCTCATGTCAATAGAGAACTGTCGGTCTTATTAGCGTTTTGTACATGGAACATGTGATGCGGGGTGATTGGCTGGTTCCACCTATGAGCATTTACCGTTTTGTCTCAAATTCCGAACATGACGTTTAACATATTCCGAACAGTGGCGATGTCAAAGATTAGCATTGATATTGTAACAACTTTTAAGGTGAAGATGAATCGAAGCCAAACTTCAAATTTTCAAGAGCACAAATCTGGAGAACCAAACATCCGTTTTAGCTGAAAACTTAATCGATTGATCACTCGCTGGTCGTGACCAATCGATTAGCTTTTCAACTCAAATAAGTGTTCTATTCTCCAGATTTGTGCTCTTGAAAATTTGAGGTTTGTTTTCGATTCATCTTCACCTCAAATGTAGAGTTGCAATATAAAAGAAATGGAAGAAATTTCAGTGGTTTGTTGAAATACCGCCATAAAAATCGATTGTTCGGAATATAAGTCATGTTCGTAATTTGAGGCAAAACGGTACCTACTTTGTTTTGGATGCATTCACCACCAAACCGTCTTTTGTCGCTTCACGTTTCAGGCGTGTGTACAGATATGCCACCGTCCCAAATGTTCTGCCGACAATACTCATATCATTCGCGAAGCAAACAAATTGGCTGGCTCTTGTGGAAATCATACTTCGGTTACTAAACCCAACGCCATCTAGCGCTATGTTGAAGGGCAGGCACGAAAGTCCATCACCCTGTCGAAGTCGAATTTCTAACAAACCGTAATGTTCGCCCGAAATCTTAACGCTGATCTGCACGCCGTGCATCGTTGCTTATATTAATCTTGTGAGCCTCCCGGGAAAATTAGTATCTACTAACCTAATGCAGGGCCTAACTATTTCTTTTCCACAACTTTAATTGACTATTTCTTTACGAAAAAGCGTTCTTATCAAAAGTGTTTCAATGTTGCGATTCAGCTATTTTTCGAAATAGTTGTTTTCAATAATTAATTCATTGTTTATCACTAGTTTTACAATTGAGTTAGTTGACAGTTAGTTAACTTTTGGATCAAACTGATGAAAATAGAACCGTATTGTAGCAGCGGAATTTGGAACAAGTGTAGGTACCACCTTAAGCAAATTGTTCTCTAACTTTGTCCAAAGCTCCAACCCATTTTCTCATTAACACTGTGCCGTTTAAAAATAAAATAATTTCAAAAAAATTGTTTTGGAGCTTCTCAAATAGCATCCAAAATAGCGTATTTTTCTGCACTATGAGGCAAGTATGTCATTTATATGGTGCAAGAAGGCATCCGAATAAACATTGCATAGAGTTCTAAGTGTAATGTAAATTTCTTCGTTTCCTATTTACACTACTTACCAAGCAGAGGCTAACATATTTTTAGGTTTACCATCATTCGGAGATGCCTTAAACCAAGGTTCATCATATGCGGAACTCTTTACTAATAAATTCGAATAACTAAAATTGTTGTTACAGTCTCCATTCCATACGAAATATATATCATTAGTGAATAAGTCGGATTTGAGTTTGAACTTGAGCTTGATTGGCCGCCTGTGATTGCTACTCCAATATCGCCAGATGAGCTGCACTTACACAAGGAACCAACCAGACGACTGCTTGGGACTAACAGACACCCTCAGTTAAGTGCTGGTGATCTTCTATTTTTAGGCAATAATGGCGCCTGCCACGTCAGAATGCTGACCAATTAGGGGAAGAGGAAATAATAGGTTACATGCATGGCCTGATTCGCTACTCACCACATAGTAACGCACATGCGCTAGTGTCTATGCACGAAAAATCGCTAACAGGCAACGCGAAAAATATTTGTATGGCGAAATACATCTAACGAATTATTTCTCAAAATCGTGAACTATTTTCGAAAAAATAGTTGGTACCGGTTGTGCGCACCATCATCAGGCTATCACGCCTACCAAATATTTTTTCGATTATTACTTTCATTTATGAGAAATTTGAAGTTAGATGCTTTTTCCCATACAAAATGAAACGAGAAAACTTCTGCTGATCTACTGTGGATAATAGCAAAGCAGGTAATCCATGGATGATGCATTTGAAACTGGCTCCCACAGTAGACCGAATATATCACTGCATCTACGCCAGTTTATGCGGGAAGGTGTACAGGTGGTAAATTTATGGCAGAGAGGCTTTTTGTTTGGTTAGCAGACTACCTATGTTTTAGGCGTAAGGAAAGACGTGCTATAATGGAAGCATACATTCAGTCAAATGGACTATCGAAATACACCGGAATCCCTTACGAAAATTCGCCACAAGAATTCGGGTTGAAATTCGTAAATTTGCCATATGAAACAAAAATTTGAAAAGAAAAAAAAGGTTTCGCGGCAACCTGGAATCGAACCAAGAATCTTGCAATCGATAAGCTCGCGCGTACACCACGCGCATATTGACGCCTTGGTGTTTAGTGATGCTAAAACGAAACATATAGCGTTGGTATTGTTCGTATTGCAATAATCGTTCCATCTACCATAAGGCAAAATGTATGAATTTCGATGGTTCCCAATTTGACGTTCGCGGGATTTGCCCATTAAAGGGTGAAAAATTTCTAGAAGTTTCTCACTAATCATTCTAGTGATCAATGTTCAGCAACGAAAACTGCTTGTGTAAAATAAAAATAAAAATAAACGGGCTTGGTAGGAGAGGTAAGTAATTACAACTTTATCGGCAATTCGTTTACTCTATCACTATTTTTTTTTTCAACGTAAACGAAATCTTTCATATGGTTTACAGGATGTACTGCATAAAACAAATAGGAACCGTGTGTAGCGTACCGGGGCACTCGACACTGGTTTTCGGATTATTGAACAATCTTTTTTTCCTTCTCCACAATTTTATTTATTATCAGGCACACTAAAAGTCATCACAATTCACTAGCTTTCCGCCCTTAGAATCGTTCTTAAGGAATCGATGGAGACACTTCACTTTTCCCTCGATTCTGATCGCGTATGTGGGTGGTTCCACCAATTTCCCGAAATATACTTTATCCACCTTATATCACTATCAAACACTCTCGACCCGGAATGACCTGCTCGTCAATTTTTTGACAGAAAATGCCCACTGAACTTTGAACGAAAATGTCGAATACAAAAAGTAGGTTTAACCCGAACGCCACACCTCCTGGAACGAACCGTCAGAACTGGGGGCGTCGTACACACCCGGACACCTCCTGTAACGAACCGTCAGAACTGCCCCCGCCGCCAGCGATCGGGGCGTTTTATCGCGCTCCCGCGGGGAACTCAATCTCCCAATCTGAAAATAAAGAGAGAACAGAGAAAAGCCAAAACGAGCGTTGCTCTGGCTCAGTTAGTACAGCCATGTGACCGAGACCTTGTTGGGGCGTTCAGTCAGCGCTGTCGGGTGACACACAAACAAAAATTAAAACAAAAACATTCTCCGGCATTGGAGCACGTTAACGAGCAACAAGCAGTAAGGTTCTTGGCTTCTGCTTACATCGCTTGTTTCTGGTTAACCTAGTGAAAACCCACATCTGATGAAATCCACTAACTTGCGTGGAACATCATCGAAAAAATAAAAGGGTTCTTTCTTAGATCAATGGTGATCATTGATCTTTCGAATTATTCAATACGGGGAGGGGAATGCTTCTTTCGGTCGGCAGGACCGCTACATCCGCCCCCCTTAAATTAAGTTTTTATTTGTGAAGCAAAGAAAAACTTGCAGTAGGCATTTGGCTAGCGTAAAGAGTATCCCTAGGACTATTCTACATTCTAAGACAAAGATTTTTTTCCCTTTGCAAATGCGTACTAATCTATTCCTTACTTCTTTCCCTGCTCTAAGATGATTCACCTACCTCCTTGCCGCTTGAGTCTGTCAGAATGCCGCTTCGTGTCTGTGTTCCAATAGAAATCCCCTCGAACGAAACTGGATTTCGAGTCCCGAACGAGCTATTTGTAGGGTTGTCCATTGAACGAAATCTCCCAATCAACCGGCAAGACCAAAAACCGGAGTATCTTCCAAATAGTAACTAACATCCTTCCATTGCACGTAACCTTCTATCTGAACAAAGTCGTTTCCATGTGTTGAGTAACCTTAGCCACCTAACCTTAACCTTAACCTTAAACCTAATCACCATTCCGATTCCATCGAACCACTCTCAGAGATTCGTCGAGTGTTCCTCTTCCATGTCACCGTTCAACTTCATGAAGTTTGTCGGATTCAGCTGGCACATGTCATATAGTACTCTTGCGATCAGCCTCGAGCTCTTCGATTCTCTTGGCAATTGCAATCTTGGCTTCTCCGATGTTCGCTCTGGCACCAGTGGCCTTGATGATGTCCAGCTAGTACTCTTGCGAGGCATTCCAGATGCCTAATGACTACTCTCTTGGCACAGCTCAGAATATTCTTCCCATTCCAAATGCATATCTCACTACCAAAACAAAGACTAGGACTGCGGTCTAACATGGCAATTTAAGCAGCAACAGCCCAGCATTTCTCTACGGCGCCAAACCAACACCTCCAAACGTGTAAACCTTGTTCGTCTTGATCGGACAACCCCCAACGGCTCGTCCTTGTCGGCATGACTAGCATCACAGACTCCTGCTTCATGATTCTCCTGACCCTATTCTGTCCCTACGAAATTTCCGTCTCCTATATCAATTAAGTCAATTAGTCAAATAAATAGTAAAAAGATTTTTTTTCTTTCTAAAGTATAGTTTTTTGTTTTCTAAGAGTAAAAAGTATGGATTAAATACGAACTATATATTTCTTTTTTTTTTTAATGGCATTTAAATTTTTTTTTTTTCGAAATAACTTTTTTTTTTCGAACATTTTTCATTTTTTTTTTTATCGAATATTTGTTTTTTTTTTTCGAATGTTTTTTTTTCGAACATTTCTTATTTTTTTATCGAATATTTGTTTTTTTTTCGAAAATGTATTTTTTTTGCCTTTTTTCTTAATAGATTTAACATATGCAATATTAGTTAAATATCTCAAATATCAATGGACACTCTTGATTAGCCTTATGCCTTCGGCAAATTATGTGACAAACCAAAAAAACCCAAAACAAATGAACACAATTGAACCAACTTCAGAAAATCATCTGTGTCAGCCAAAAACAAATTGAATTTCATATCCCATCAAATGTGGATTTCCCTATATAAATATTTTTTTTCTTACGCTGCCGGAGAAAGTTGTCATATTGTTGCAGGGATGCAAGACAATAATCTATCCCACTTGCATATCTGCGAAATCTTAAAGGAAAAAAATAAAATTGACTCACCGAGCCTCTAGGTACCTCACTTTTGTTTTTCTCCGCTTGTTGTCCCGATGGGAACGAACACAAATCATCCGCTACCGAATGTGCTGCTGCTATGATTATTATAATATCTATCTTTATGAATAAAGCTACCTAATTTTTCTAATCTAAGGTTTGTCATTCAGTTTTTCATTTCATGGAATTATTCACTTATTCTAAAGAAATAAAAATTTGAAAAAGAAAACAATGTAAATTTTACCCATTTAGGCAAAATTTTCATTTGGGATACTGAGTAAAATTTACTCGTTGTTTTGACGTACCAGCTCTTTACTCTTTAATGAGTAAAGGTCCTTTACTCTTTTTATGAGTTAAAAAAGTACCCTCTTTGAGAGAAACTAGTTTAACTCATAAAAAGAGTAAAGGGCCTGTACTCATTAAAGAGTAAACCGCCTGTACGTCAAATCAACGAGTAAAATTTACGCATTATCCTAAAGGAATTCGAGATGAAAAATGGGTAAATTCTGTTATTTTGAGATATAATAATGATTTAAAACCAATTCATGAAAATAAACAAGAGAAATAATAAACATTTGGCTATCTCATACTTTATTAGAACTTAATTTAATCTATAAATACAATTATCATGCTGATTTGCACATTTCACCAAGGTCAAGGTTTGAAGCGCTTCTTGTAGCATTGGTATGCCGGTTTTTACTAAACGATTAATCCATTTCGTGAAGGTATTTTTATGTAGCTCATTCGTTCTGCAAAGACAAAATCACTTAGTTTGTAACGTAATAGTTAGTATTATTTACCTTTAAACTTACCAATATTTAGATGTTTGTTGCTTCAGGAGATAGAAGGGACAAAATAACAGCGTCCGCCAAAAACTCTCAAGGCCTCACCCATTAAAGAGTAAACCACCGAAACTAATAAATGGATAAAAAGTACCCTTTATCCAAAATTTGAAACTACCCCTTATTTTGACAGCTTCATATATCGGAAAATAATGGGTATTTTTTTACTCCTTAAAGGGTAATGTCGGAATTACAGTGTGATGCAACATGAGAGAAGAGCAATTTGAGCAGGATAAACACGGAAAGCCTTTCACTGAAAAAGATGCCTGCGTTACCTATAGATAAACGGATATAATGTTTTGTTCTATTTCAATATGAGCAATTAACTCACACTCTTTAAATAACTCACAAATTATTGTAATTCTTGACCCTGGTTTTTTTTTTGCATAATAGACAATGTCACTGACAGAAAATTTGTTTCACACGGTTTGCTGAGGTTATAAGATTCTATTGATGATCAAATGAATCAGAGATCTAGGTGAAAAATTGATTAAAGAGCTCAAACATAATATCTTGTTATTCGATCCATATCCCACTCAGAGGATCAAAAAATTAGATAAAATGTAATTCCACGACGCACTCATTCACTCATTTAACAAACACCATTATGGCAGTTTTATTGAGCATCATGTTTAATACCATTTTAATAATTTTCAGGACCAACCTTTGCTCAGGCGTTGTTTACACAAATTTGGAGAAATTTTAAAGTATATCTTTGAATACAAACTTAATTTTTCAGCTTTAAAAACGTTTTACGTACGGCTGGTGGAAAAATGATTTAAAACATATAAAAGAAAATTCTATGTACTTCAAATGGAGTATACACAATCATAACATAAAAACCATGTTCAAAAATCGCCTGTATACTGGATTCGAACTCGAGTCCTTCAAATCGTCAGCGGTATGCCTTGCCATTTTCACCATTCTTGCATCAATTGTACCGTCCAGTGCAAAATATAAACCTCTCATAACTGAATATTGATCATGTTTGAGCTTCTATTTGAGAATGTTGTATCACTGTAAGCTCAAAGTACCCTTTAAAGGGTAAAAAAGTACCCTCTTTGAGAGAAACTAGTTTAACTCATAAAAAGATTAAAGGGTCTGTACTCATTAAAGAGTAAACCGCCTGTACGTCAAATCAACGAGTGAAATTTACCCATTATCTCAAAGGAGTTCAAGATGGAGAGTGGGTAAAATATACTCTATTTCTGCTTTTGAGAGATATAATAATGATTTTGAAGCAATTTATGAAAATGAGCAACAGAAATAATAAACATTTTGTTATTATATAGTTTATTGGAACTTAATTAAATTTATTAATACAAATATCATGCTGATTGGCACATTTCACATACTAAGGTCAAAGTTCGAAGCACTTCTTGCAGCATTGGTATGCCGGTTTTTGCCAAACAATTACTTCATTCCGCGACGGTATTTTTATGTAGCTTATTCGTTCTGCAAAACAAAATCGTTTCTTTAGTTTGTTATATAATAGATAGTATTATTTACCATTGAACTTACGAATATTAAGATATTTGTTCCCTTGGTTTTGGTAGAGAGAACGGACAAAAGAACAGCGTCCGACAGAAACCTTCAAGACATTTTTCACCCATTAAAGAATAAACCATCGAAACTGATAAATGGATAAAATGTACCCTCTATCCAAAATTTGAAACTACCCCTTTTTTTTGACAGCTTCATATATCAGAAAATAATAGGTATTTTTTACTCCTTAAAGGGTACTGCCGGGTTTACAGTGTATTCAACATCTTATTCCACTAATTTGTTTAATGCTGAACGAAGCTGAGTTCAGTCGGTTATATTTAGCGCATACTAAGAAAAGTTATGTCAATGATGGTCAAAAATAAAGTTTATTTACACAAAGTAAAATCAGTCTGAAATGATTATGCTAATATCATGATAAGTTTTAGTTTGTTCTGAATGACTCTTAAATTGATTTTTTTTTTATTTTATAAATTATATTTTTCATTAGTTAATTATCAATTTGTATTTTTCATAATTTAAAGAAATAGTTCACTATATGGATATACTTAAATCATTTAAGGGTTCTGATGAAATGTAATCGAATATCTTGATGCTTGGGTTTTTTTTTCAGAAATGGCCAAGTAAATCATTTTTCTTTGATCGCAGTATTCAGTTTTTATTTTATTTTTTATTTTATTTTATTGATGTACAAGGGGGTCAGGGGCCAAGTCTCCAGCATAAGTTTGAAAACTCACACCATCCATAATACACCGAGGGGGTTTTGGAGTTTGGGAAGTAGGCAACGCAACATCTTTGACCAGAAGGTTCTTTAAGTTTTGCTTCTACTCTTGACTTCCAATACACGTATGAATGATGCAAGGTCAAAAGAACATGAATCAGTCATACATATAGCGGTAGTGAAGTGTTTTGCCTAAGGATATGGGAAAGGAGGGATTTTGGGTGGTGTTTTGCAAAGAACTCTGTGGAACAAGTTTGTTATTAGTTAAAAATTTTGTTAATCTGATTCACCTTCATATTTACAAAAACATGATACTTATCATTTCTCATCGAATACGCTGCCATGTCTTTCCTCTCCATTGGATTTTTCCTCGTTGTAATGACGGGTTAGATATGAAAACAAGGATAAAGAGAGAAGAAATGTTAGTGATTGTTACATGCTTTATCGCTGTATTGGCCTACAATGAAATCATATAAAATTCGCTCTTTGGATTCCCATGATAACAATCCCCATGCAGCTTACGAGAAACTCCATGGCAATGATCACTGTACGCCATGTGCGGCATTCAGGACATCTCAACAATACTGAGGACGAACAACAAAAAATGAATCCAAAAGAGCGAAAACCTCAATGTTTCAATGTAGGACAATTCAGCTTTAATGCATGTGAGAAGTTCTTGGTGATATTCTCACAACGGCCATTCAGAATGGTTCGACGGATGTAGATAAAAGATCATTATGGTAAAATTAACGCGACGACATGTTAGTGAGCTCAGAACAATTATTGTATTTGCAACTGTTAATTTCGATAGAAACTTAGGATCGGTTATTGTTTATTAGCTTTTAAGATAAGCAGGAGTAAAGCACGAACGCGAAGTAATGACCTTCCATCCCATCTTCAAGTGTTCCCCACAAGCACAACACTTCATTCTGGCACTTTAGAACGTCCATGTTGTAACTTGTTCACACAAGAAATCTGCCTCGACCGAGTTGGCAGAACGCGCCCATACCCCTTTCTGAACCAAAGGGCAGGGTTCTTTGATCGCAGTATTCAGTTGAGAAGAAATGTCAATTCAAATGTAGCTCGCTTTAGAAATTAATTTATTCAATTCTGTTAAAGAAATTTTAGCTTTTCTTGTACGGAACAAAATCCCGAGCACACGAAAAAAGCTAAGCGATAACAAATTATAATTTGGACATTGACCTAAGTTTGTGTTGGCCTCTAGAGCCAAAAGAATCGCTTTTACAAATCAAGAAACTTCTCTGAACAAACTTTTTCACTAAAATCAACGGTTTAGACGCTCTTCGATCACGAAATCGGCAAAAAATCACTGTGCTAAGATACGTTTCCTGCCATTTGGAAGATTTGTTCCATCGCTAATGGCGACTCGTCCCATTGGGTCTTTTTAATCATCTACCCGAAGGAAAATGAAATAAAATTCCCTTTAGATTAAGGTTTCAGAAATCACTTAATGATTGATTACCAAGTAATTTGAATCGCAGTTGTACAAAATCTGCAGTTTCAGTGTAGTTTCTTCTCGGGATCTGCAGCTCTTGTTTGTAATCACTCACCGTAAATCAAAATCCTATGCTAGCTACATCCTCGATTTTATCTGGAAACCTTAGCTATTATCATATATCTCAAGCTGCTTTCTGATATTTATCTCACAGGATTTCCACTAGGAACACAAGCTTGCTCAAGCGATCCCTTCAGAAAATCTGGATAGATACTTCAGAAAAGTGAACCTTACGCAGAGTTCCCCAAAGAATATCAACAGCGATACACATAAATTTAACAAAGAATCCGTCAAACATTTCACAAGAGACTTTTACAAATATGTTTAAGGATCATAGATATTGATCTAGAAGATTATTCTACGAATTACTGTGGAAATTTCCTCAAAAATCTGGCTGAATCTCTAGGGTAAATCCTGCACAAATGCACGAAAGTATCACTTAAGGTGAAGATAAATCGAAGAAACACCTCAAATTTTCAAGCGCACTTTCCTGGGGAACCAGGAAGCCGTTCTAGATAAAAACTTGATCGATTGTTCGCTCGCAACTGGGGACCAATCGAAGAAATTTTCAGCGGAACGGCTGGTTGGTTTCTCCAGAGTTGTCTTCTTGGAAATTTGAAATTTGGCTTTGATTTATCTTCATTTAAAAACAAACTTTCGACACACAAAAAAACTTTTAAGAAGGGATTTAATTTCGTTGAAGCATGTAAGGCACTTGCAAAGAACAGGAATATGTTTAAAATATCGAAACACATCGAAGATCTTATTTAAATATTGTATGTATTGCTTCAGGGATTTGTCATTTGGAAAAACTGTAGACTAAATAGATTAGCGGTAGCATTTCCATGCTGTTGTTTATTGATATCATCCAAAATCTGTTTTACAAAAATAGTTATATAACTTGTGTGCCGCCCGGAAGTTTGCAGCAATTTAACAATTCAGCAAATTTAAATATGTATGTTTTGCAATTTTACAATGGACACGTCAGGTTATTAATATTGAACTTTAATCAGTGGAGTTCTACCAGGATAATCGAATAACAAACTCTATTAAGTGTGGATCTACTCACGTTCGTATCAGTGCTCCCGCAGAATCTGCAGTACTAATTGCATGAATCACTGTGTTTGTGGTGATCGAAATAGATTATGTACATCAAATGTTTATTCGGTTCATAATATATCATCAGTTATTGTACCACTAAATTGTACTTAACTTATCGGTATTTGAGGTAACTTCTTTAGATTTAAGCCATATTCGTTTACTCATTCTTATTTTTGTAGTATTTTTTTAAATTTTATGTTTTTTTTTATATTTTCTTTTCACGGATTTTTATAGTAAAACTCATAAAAACGAAATCATAAACCTAATAATTTCTAACCTAAAATTAACACGTGACTAACGAAGGTTAATTTCTTTTAACGAAACGCCTATGCATAAGGTATCAAACCAATTTAAATTTAACGATTCGCGTTTAAACCAAATAAATAACTACTACTAAAGCTCAATAACGGAGGAAACTCAATCTCGGATAACTGATACGAAGAAATTAAAGCCTCCCAACTTCATCAAGAACCATCGCGGGGTCGAGTTGCCTCCCAATTACTCCTGCTTCAGGGCACCCAGCTCCTCGAGCAGCTCCTGCAGTCCCTCGGGGAAACGACCAGCGTCCACTTCCAACGCCCAGTAGTGGAGTTTCTCCAGCTCTCGGCGCAACTCGAAGACGGCCTTCTCGCGATCGCTGACCAGTTCCTCCAGATACTGATAGCGCAGCTTCTTACGTGCTCTGCATTCCCGTGCACTCTGTCTGCTGCGTTCTGTGAAAGTTCAGGTGGGTTGTTAGCCTTTTGTTTTGGGGGATGCAGTGATTAGACTTACCTAACTTTGCCTTCATATCGATCTTCTCAGTAGACGCCTTGCGGCCTGGTTTACGTCCTCGTTTGCCGCTTTCCTTTCTCTCCTGAAACAATGAAGTGAGAAAAAAAAAGTTAAGCCCGTGTATAAAGCTTTTTACTTTGGATTTTTATGTTGTTATCATTCCATGTTATTTCCTAAAAAAGAAAAAAATGTACTAAATTCAAAACCGAAGAAAATTCAGCTTGTATTCACCTTAAATATAAACTTATAAAAAAATATTCTGGATAGAATTATCATCAACGAAAACTCAATTGTTTCTAATAAACAGTTCGGATTCCAACATGGACATTCGACCACTCATCAACTTTAACGTCAAACAAATTTGATGATTTCCAACAAATCTAAAGGCCAAATCAACTTAAGCCCAGGGAATGTCTGAAAACTCCGAAAACTCAGTGATGTACCAAAAACATGCGTACCACTCAGAAATTAATTGTGCGTCTCCCATTATTTGCGACTAAACTCAAAGTAAACTCAAGGTGCAGGAGACAATTTGTTTTTGAGCGAGAAAAAGCAAAGCACAATCTCTACTCTTTCAGTCTCTTTAGTGATAGCACAAAAATTCACTCTAGAATATTTTAAACAAAGTATGCTTTGAAAGCAGACAAGCTTAATAAGTGCTTTACGAAAACTTATAGTTGTGGATCTTAATGCTAAGTATGCTGTTTCGCTCAAGAAAAGTAAAGAAGTTCCTTGACTGAATGGGTCAAGAAATTTCCTACAGAGAGCCCCATTTGAAATGATATTTTTTCTCAACTACGTACTGCGATCAGCAAAATACGATTTTCTGGACCATTTCTGGGAAGAAATTTTTCACGCATCGAGATAGGCGATTCCGTTTCTTGTCAGTAGCAAACCAGCCTTAAAGCGAAGTATGCACGTCGACAGAAAAGTAATAGCCTATCTCGATGCGTGGGAAATTTCATGCAAGAAATGCTCAAGAAAAGCATTTTTCTTTGATCGCAGTACGCAGTTGAAAAGAGATGTCAATTCAAATGGAGCTCACTGTAGAAATTTTTTTGACCATTTCTTGCGTTTATACTTTTCTAGGGCGGAACAGCATACTTAACTTAAGGCCGCACGGGACGTCATTATAATCACCCTATCCATTTGAAGAAGCAAATATCAAATTCTACTCCATATATCGATGTGAAAAATGTATCATATAATTCTACATATCAAGCGTGTGCTGAAATAAGGGCGTAAGTCACATAATCGATTTCTCTTCATCGATCCTCTCTGTAAATAAAAGTGACAAGATACGCGTTTGTTAGCATTTTTCACTCCAGACCACTTGGCAGCGATGCAATCTTGCGTTCTGAGCTGAAAAAATGCTGACAAACTTGCGTCTTGTCACCTTTATTCGCAAAAGAGAGGATCGATGAAGAGAAATCGATCATGCGACTTACACCCTTATTCTAGCACACGCCTGATATGTAGTGCAAAACCTATTCAATGTTCAGCTTCATCGCTTCACTAAAACACGAGATTTGAGTATAGAAATTTCTTTCGGAAAATTTATTTGCGTTTATAATTATTTAAGTTCCTAATATTACTGAAAACATGATGAGAAGTGTAGTTGAGTATAAATACCGGGTACCCCCGTTGGTTTGACCTCTTTTAATCTGAACACTTTTCAATTTGAATCCCGTCAATCTATACATCGTTCAAACGAAAAATGGTTTAATCGTCATTTAGCCTCATGGAACGGAGTAAACGAAATGGAACGCCGTGAAACGAAATTCAGACTCAAAACGAAACAGCCAAAGAGGTAACCAGAAACACGGCCGTAGGGTGACTAGAAATTCAAATCAAAAATGAATCTCGATGGTTGCATTCATTCGAATTAGCGGGTGTGCAGCCTAGTCCGCAGTTGAAAAGTACTGTGCAAAAAGGTAGGACAAAAAACGGTCAAGAAATGATTCCACTATGGAAAGTTCTTGTGCAGTCCGCAGCTGATAAGTATATCCGATTTCATGAAAACCCAAGTTAAATTACAGAAATCAAAACTGAAAAAGTTGTTTTCTCTTTTCAAATAGACAAATCGAAGAAAATAAAAACATACAGTTCTTTTATTTGCCTTTTTATGCGGCTGTGGGATTTTATTTTCTTCGATTTGTTGTTTTAAAAGGTGAAAACTACTTTTTCAGTTTTGACTTTTGTAACACTTTTACTTGCGCCTTAAGTGGCAAATCTAATGGGTTGGAAATTTTCTCGACTTCCCAGGACATATAGTATCTTCGTACCGCCACACGATATACGCATGCAAAAATGGTCATTGGCATAGTAAGCTCTCAGTTAATAACTGTGGAAATGCTCATAAGAACACTAAGTAGAGAAGCAGACTCTGTCCCATTGGGTACGTAACGCCAGAAAGAAGAAGAAGAACTGTCAAAGCGTGAGCCAAACGAACATGCGTTACCATGTAATATTTTCCTTTTTTAAACTTTCTCAATGCGATATTGAGTTGTTGATTTTTTCTGCTGTTTATCTATTTGGAAATGTAGCTCATAGATCTATGACAAAACAAAATACACTTATTTAGCGATGAGGAAGTCGAGTCCGTGTTACAGTATTATCACAGACAAACAGACGTAACACTTAGAACAAATCTCGATCCAAATCATAGTCACGAGGACATGTACGCCCAATGCTAGAATTAGTGTATTTGGCCGACGGGCCAACAGATGGCGGTAGTGTGTAAACGTCAAACGCGAACAAATACGATGCGAGCGCTACGGGTGGTGGATTGGCCACCTACCATATTTTTGAATCGACCGTTAAAAAGGTGGTCGATGGACAATGATGAGAGTGTGACGTCTGTTTGTCTGTGGTATTATATTCGACGCCGAGCAAACTCAACGCACTGCTGGTCTGTTGCCAAAGCATTTCATTTTACTTCCGCTTATCTCTCATATGAAGTATCACTAATGTTAACCTGCATATGTTGGTTAACACCTTTTCTGCCAACACTGCAAAGACCGATGAAGAGAATTTTAAAAATTTATTAAAATTGTTCTGATCTGGTTTTTAAGCTGGATATGTATAAAGGCTTTTACTATGTCTTACAATAGGAAAATAGGGAAGGAAGTATTCAAAATTTTGGTTGGTCCTCTTGATGCTTATCAGTAATTTAAAAATTACCAGTTGAACCACTATCATTTAGAATGTTTTTTTGGAGTTTCCTTCAGCAGAACTCTTTTGTGACTTGGCCACTATTTTTTTTTTCAAGGATTGAATTTTAATGCAAGGTCTTTAAAGTCACTTTGTCAACCTAAATAGTATCTGCAGTCACTACTTCTCTTTTTCTCCTTGCAATACAGGTACAAAACATTAGAGGCACTAAAGAAACTTTCAAAGTCTCTTCCACGATTTTTCTCCAGGTATTTCTTCTCCGATTCCTAGAGAGTTGTGTTTGATCCTTTGCTCGCGTCGCTTGCTCCTGCGGGGGCGGGTGATGTGAGCAGGATCAATCGTGTCGCGCGTCGCGAAGCAGGTTAGTAGTGTTTGATCCTTTGCTCGCGTCACTTGCTCCTGCGGGGGCGGGTGATGTGAGCAGGATCAATCGTGTCGCGCGTCGCTCGCGTGGCATGATCTATTAGTGTCGCGGATCGCGAAGCAGGTTAGTTGTGTTTGATCCTTTGCTCGCGTCGCTTGCTCTCGCGGGGGCGGGTGATGTGAGCAGGATCAATCGTGTCGCGCGTCGCTCGCGTGGCATGATCTATTAGTGGCGCGGTTCGCGAAGCAGGTTAGTTGTGTTTGATCCTTTGCTCGCGTCGCTTGCTCTCGCGGGGGCGGGTGATGTGAGCAGGATCAATCGTGTCGCGCGTCGCTCGCGTGGCATGATCTATTAGTGTCGCGGATCGCGAAGCAGGTTAGTTGTGTTTGATCCTTTGCTCGCGTCGCTTGCTCCTGCGGGGGCGGGTGATGTGAGCAGGATCAATCGTGTCGCGCGTCGCTCGCGTGGCATGATTTATTAGTGGCGCGGTTCGCGAAGCAGGTTAGTAGTGTTTGATCCTTTGCTCGCGTCACTTGCTCCTGCGGGGGCGGGTGATGTGAGCAGGATCAATCGTGTCGCGCGTCGCTCGCGTGGCATGATTTATTAGTGGCGCGGTTCGCGAAGCAGGTTGGTAGTGTTCGATCCTTAGCTCGCGTCAAATAATTTATCATGGTCTAATCGCTTATCAAAGTGAATCCTGTGACCCAACGATCCTCCCCATTAACAAACATCCCTCCCAGTAACCTTTGTGGAGATGCAGAGGTAAACACGGTCTCCATATAGCAAAGGTTACACACTAACATTCCTTCCTCCAATCCCACCTGACTGCAAGGACGTGGCCGGCGCCGTTATTGACCCTGTATAAATAGAGGCACTGAATTATGCACACTGAAGAAGATTATGGCCAATCCCAGCCGAACTTCTAGTTGATTCTTTGTGCATTTTCACTGACTTCGGTCAATCACGGAATAGCAACCATTGATATGTGTAGTCAGTCTAAGCTAAGCTAAGCTAAGCTAAGCTAAGCTAAGCTAAGCTAAGCTAGGTATTTCTTCTCCGATTCCTAGACGAAAACTTTCAAGCATTTAGTGATTTCATCAGAGATTTCTTTTGAAAAACCTTCAGGGACTTCTCCAGGCATCCTTCCAGAAATTGCTTTTAAGATTTGCCATATGTTCTCTCAGGAATTTGTCCAGAAATTCCACCAGAGATTTTTAAGAGATGCTTCAGAATTACGCCAGAATTTGCTCCAGATAATCCAACGCAATTACTTCCAGTAATTATTAGGTGATCCTTCAGAAATGTTTCGGCCAATTCTTCCACTGATTACTCCAGTTGCTACTCTACCAGATAATCCAAAGACTCCCAACAGGTGTTCTTCCACAAAAAAAGTTTAAAGTTTTATTCTAAAGTTTGTGAAAAAATCTTTAATGAATTTTTTCGGGATATCCTACAAGAATATTTCAAGGAGTTCCTACGCCGTTTTTTTTTGAGTTTTTTGCATTCGTATATCGTATGGCAGGTACAATTATGATCTATGCCCAGGGAAGTCAAGGGAATTTCCATTACGAAAATATCCTGAACCGACCGGGAATCGAACCCAGACACCTTCAGCATGGCTTTGCTTTGTAGCCGCGGACTCTAACCCCTCGGCTAAGGAAGGCCCCTTACAAAACCTTTATTTAATTTTTATCCTTATAAAATCATATTTAATTGTTGACGAAATTCACAGAGGACATCCTTAAGGTCTTTTAATAATCAATAAATTAATTTCTGAAACAAATCTTTAGAGTAGCATCTGAACTGAAGGAAACTTTAGACAAATAGCTGGATTAGCCTCTGATGAAATTCCTGAAAAAATCTTGAAAAAATACATACGATAATACAAGCAGTAATACTTGTCAAAATGCCCAAAACAAACACTACAAATGAATAGCTAGCCGAGTTCTCTGAAAATTTCTTATGATTTTGTTGCTGATTGGTTGCTGTATGGTCTCTTTCTAGTTCCGTTTCGGTCTCTTTTTGGTTTCTCTTTTCGAGCGTGAAGAGTATAAACTTTCTATTTTTAAGACATTCAATCGCTACCAACCCTGCTTCAGCAAAATATTAGACTCATTCTAATGTATGATTTAGCGTAACTTTTGCTCAGAATTCGATAAGACTGGGAGCATAAATAACAAAAATACTAAGAATCATTTTTTTTTTTAATTTCTTTATTAGTATCATTCCAAACATTACATTCATTTCTTATATCTAGGTGTTCTGTGTTATTAGACAACACTATCATCCTAATTTGGTAAAACAAATTTAAGATTTAATTAACATTTTGTTAACAACATATTACATTTCATTTGCCGTAGCAGTTCAGTTTTTTTACAGGTGAGTTGATTTCACCTGCTTATAAGAGAAAAAAAAACGTTTTTAATATACTTAACCTAACTTGACCTAAACATATAACTCATTAATCGTGGCAATATAAGATTGTAACGATTTTTGCCTGAAATTATTAATGATTGTATTTGTCATTTGTTCCAATGGTTCAACATTGGATATTCTATGTAACTCATTGGTACTATACCAGGGAGGAAGCCTCAGAATCATTTTCAAAATTTTATTTTGAATTCTCTGCAGAGCTTTATTCCTGGTATTACAACAGCTAGTCCATATTGGTACAGCATACAACATGGCTGGCCTGAAAATTTGTTTGAATATCAAAAGCTTGTTCTTAAGACAAAGTTTTTATTTTCTATTAATAAGGGGATAGAGACATTTTACATATTTATTACATTTGGCTAGAATGCCCTCAATGTGATTTTTGAAAGTTAAATTCTTATCAAGCATGAGCCCTAGATACTTAACTTCATCTGACCAAATTATTGGAATCCCTCTCATCGTGACAACATGTCTACTTGAAGGTTTCAAATAAAGAGCTTTTGGTTTATGTGGGAATATTATTAGTTGAGTTTTGGAAGCATTAGGAGAAATCTTCCATTTTTGCAAGTATGAAGAAAAAATATCCAAACTTTTTTGCAATCGACTACAGATGACGTAAATCACGTAAAGATCACGTAAAAGTTGATGAGTGGTCGAATGTCCATGGCGAAATCCGAACTGTTCATTGGCAAAAATTGAATTTTCGTTGATGTGGGCCATCATTCTGAACAAAATGATCTTTTCAAAAAGTTTACTGATGGAGGAAAGCAAACTGATTGGACGATAGCTAGAAGCTTCTGCAGGATTTTTGTCTGGTTTTAAAATTGGAACAACCTTAGCATTTTTCCATTTGTCAGGAAAATATGCTAATTGAAAACATTTGTTAAATATATCAACTAAAAATGATAAGCTACTTTCTGGAAGTTTCTTGATGAGGATGTAGAAAATTCCATCATCGCCAGGAGCTTTCATATTTTTGATTTTTTTCTTGATTGAGAATATTTTCGAACTCCTGAGTAACTTAATTTTCAATTGGACTAGTAAGTCCTAAATTAAAATTGTGCGCACTTTCAAACTGCATAGCAAGTTTTTGACTTTTTTGCAATTTGTTAGTAATAATTTGTTTTCCTCTTTCAATGCCGGTACTGGCTTCTGAGGTTTTTTCAAGATTTTAGATAATTTCCAAAAGGGCTTAGAGCCAGGGTCCAATTGAGAAATTTTATTTTCAAAATTTTTGTTTCTTAATTGAGCAAAACGTTTCTTGATTTCTTTCTGCAAATCCTGCCATATAATTTTCATAGCAGGATCGCGAGTGCGTTGAAATTGCCTTCTCCTCACGTTTTTAAGACGGATCAAGAGTTTAAGATCATCGTCTATAATCACGGATTCAAATTTTACTTCACATTTTGGAATTGCAATGCTCCGGGCTTCAACAATGGAATTTGTTAAAGTTTCAAGAGCATTGTCAATATCAAGTTTAGTTTCTAAAGAAATGTTAACATCAAGATTAGAGTCAACATACGTTTTATATACATTCCAGTCGGCTCGTAAATAATTGAAAGTGGAGCTGATAGGATTGAGAATCGCTTCTTGGGATATTTGAAATGTAACAGGGACATGATCAGAATCAAAATCAGCATGAGTAATCAGTTGGCTACAAAGATGACTAGAGTCGGTTAAGACCAAATCAATCGTAGATGGATTTCTAGAAGAGGAAAAACATGTGGGGCTATCAGGGTATTGAATTGAGAAATATCCTGAAGAGCACTCATCAAATAAAATTCTGCCGTTGGAATTACTTTGAGAATTATTCCATGACCGATGTTTGGCATTAAAGTCACCAATGACAAAAAAATTTGACTTATTGCGAGTCAATTTACGCAAGTCAGTTTGGAGCAAATTAACTTGCTGCCCAGAGCATTGAAAAGGCAAATAGGCAACTATGAAACTATATTTACCGAACTGTGTTTCAATAGAAACACCTAAAGTTTCAAAAACTTTAGTTTCAAATGATGAAAACAGTTGATGTTTTATACGCCTATGAATGATGATTGCAACTCCCCCACATGCCCCATCAAGTCGATCATTACGATAAACAAAAAAGTTAGGATCTCTTTTGAGTTTAGATCCAGGTTCTAAATACGTTTCGGTAATAACTGCTATATGCACGTTATTAACCGTAAGAAAATTAAACAGCTCGTCCTCTTTACCATTCAAAGAACGAGCATTCCAATTTAAAATATTTAAATTATTATTTGGATCCATTAGAAAAACGTAATCCAATAACAATTTGATTTGTAAATTTTACACCTACTTGAACTGTTTCAGTCATAGTGGTGGCTTTGAACATTGCATCAATCATTAGATTCAATTGTTCAGTTAGAAAATTTAAATCAGAGGCAGACATGTCATGTGATTTCCCATTAGAATTTCCGGTAGACGAAGAAGCGGAGTTGGATCGAACAGGGGAGGAGTTCGAATTTCCTGCTACGATATCGGCAAAGGATTTACCGTGGGTAGATACATTCGAAATTGAAAGATTCGAACGGCTACCCGACGGATTAAAATTAGTTTGTGAATGAGCATGATTATGATCTTCCTGATGGGTATGATTCATGATCAAGCGATCGTTAACAGAAAAATGAGCATTGTTCGATACTCTACCAGGCAAATTCCGGAAACGACCGTTATCGTAACGGATATTATCTTTCATCTGCCTGGCACGAGCTTCAATGAGCCTTTTGCGTGAAGGACAATTCCAAAAATTGGACTTATGGTTAGCCCCGCAATTACAGCATATGAATTTGGTGGTATCTTCTTTCACTGGACAGACGTCTTTGGCGTGAGAAGAACCTCCGCAAATCATGCATTTAGCATCCATGCAACAATTTTTTGTACCATGACCCCACTTTTGGCACCGACGGCACTGAGTGGGGTTCTGGTAATTTCCTCCAGGTTTCTGGAAATGTTCCCATGTCACACGGACATCAAACAAAAGTTTTGCTTTTTCTAAAGCTCTTATTTAGTTCTTTTTTGTTAAAGTGAACTAAATAAAATTCTTGAGAAAGTCCTTCCGAACAATGCCAGATTGGGTTCTCTTTTTCATAATGATTACTTGGACTGGGGAAAATCCAAGTATATCATTTATTCCATTTTTTGATCTCTTCAGGTGATTTATAGTCACTTGAGAGACCTTTCAAGACAACTTTGAACAAACGTTCAGTTTTGTCGTCATAAGTAAAAAAATTGTGCTTCTTCTCTCTCAAGATGTTTGAGAAGAAGTTCACGATCTTTAAGAGTTTCCGGCAAAACGCGACAGTCTCCTTTCTTTGCGATTTGGAAGGAAACCTTGATTCCCCTAATGGAGTTCAAGATCTCCTGCCTAAATTCCCCAAATTCGGAACAACTGACCACGATAGGCGGCACTCTTTGCTTTCTCACTTGAATCAAAGAGCCTGGGCTAGAGGCTGCTTCGATTTGGTGTTCGGAAAATTTGTCTAGAGCATCGAAATGATTGCTCATTTCGATCAATTATTCATTTCACCCTTGGAAGAAAGTTCGCATTCCGGGGAAACGTCCTTTCTTCCATTCTTGCCACGTGTAGTGACAGTTTTAAAACCCAAGTTTTGGAAGGAAGTAGTGAATTCAGAGATTCACCCTTCCTTTTGTTTGTTGTTGATACCATGTTTAGTTAATAAACGAAAGAAGACGTGACCTTCAAGAGGTTTTTTCCCAAGACGGTGTCCAAGAAGGATTACCACCGCTTGCTTTCACCAACGGGTACAACGAAAAATCGAAGGCACGGGTCCAAACAAGGATCGTAAAGGGATCAATAGTAGAAAAATAGTACTGAAAAGTACTGTTTTAGTAGCACTGAAAAGTACCGTTTTTAATTTTAGCACTGAAAAGTACTGTTTTTGTAGCACTGAAAAGTACTGTTTTATTGCTTTAGGTAGTTTTTAAGAAAACTTCCAAAAGCAGAGAGAATTCGTGTACGCACAGCACGAAGGTACGATGCGCACTCATACTAAGAATCATATTGTCTCTTAATGTACTGTGTATCGGCTTTCATTGTTAGACCCTCCGGAAGGAGGACTAGGACTTTTCAGTGAATATATAATCTAATGTCGAGTAATTTCTCCGAAGTTAATTTGCAAACGGATTATAAAATATATACAACACTAATTTCGATCGCTAGTTTATCAATTGCTGCTAGACGGGTGGTTTAGTTTGTCACAAAATTGAATATAATTTAAAAGACAAACATTTGTTTGACATTATATAAATTATGTTTCAAACAGATATTGAACCTCCTCTAAGATCTTAGCCAACTGTTTAAAACCACGTTTTGATGGGTTAAGATGAAAATGTCAAGACGATTCGGAACTATGCTTCCCATTTTTGTGGACCAATTGCTCACCATCAGCGAGTGACCAACCGATTAATTTTCCAACTCAAACGACTATCTGGTTCTCAAGATTAGTGCTCTTGAAGCTTACACATGAAATCATCACTTTGGTTTATATCATCTCAAGATATATTGTGAATGGCACTTTGAATCCGCAATTACGAAAACTACGAGATTTACAACGGTTCTGGACCGAGCTGAAAAGTATCGATTACAAATTAACTTGGTGTCGAATCAAAAGTATCGAGTATTTACCCCTATTTACTTGGATCCCTAAAGTGGTGGTATGACGCTAAAATGAAGAATCATTTTTTTAAGGGTTTTGAAGACAGAACAACTATTGAAAATATAAAACATGGAAATTCACTTTAAACCATCAAGTATGAATGAAAAATCAACCAAATATTCACAAGTGTACAATTTAAATGCGTATCACAAATCTGCAGTTGCATGCTCACGGAGTCGCAGTTGGTTTTGTGATATGCATTGGCTTGGGATCTAATCTCTCCCCAATATAGTCAATGTAACCTCGACACTCTTGGATTACATACAGCAAACGGTGGCAGACAGCGACGCGCCTTTCCGTTACGCCTCCGAACCCGATCCAACCATTACACCACCACCAAGTCACAGTAGGTAGGTACCCACATTTGGTTTTGCAGAATTTTGCGACGTAATAACCGTTTTTCGACTGGCACGAAGAAGCACCGCTAAACACGACACTAACGACGACGACGACGACGTATACCCGACTCGAATGAGAGGCGCAATTTAGAATGCCGGTTGCGACTTAGCAACAGGGAATATATCTAACTGCGACACGGAGGAAATCGGAATGGGAAGTGGGTCTTGTAAGATGACCACCAATTCGAAGCCCGTTTTGTGAAGGGCCAAGCCCGAGAGATTTGACCTACTATCGATACTGACCTGTTTACCAGGCGAAACAACCGATGCGTAGATGATCTGTGTTACGCGTCTATTCGCTGTAGCAGAACTTCACAGCTTCGGAAGCTCTTCCGGTAGGGACACTCCACAGTTCGGCGGTCACCACCCCCAAACAACCAGCAAGTGCACGGCACTTTGGCTTCCTTGGATACCTCTGGCGGAACACGGACTGAGCCCGGGTACACTGATCACGGTGGACACAGCACGGAAACCACGGTCGACGGAGAGAGAACGATTCTCGATGTGATGTTACATTGGAAAGATTTAAAACGCAACTGATTCATGCTCGCTTTGGCGACCAGCCCACTAGCCGTGTAGAGGATGGGTGACCCAAGCCACCGAGCAACAGTGCTGTATAGTTGCATGCAGCCGATGCCGCTCTTGTGGGGTGCTCTCTCCCGCTCACTGCGTTCGATGCTTACGCGGAAGAGGTTTCCAAACATTGCGTGGCGTCCCATTTTCAGTATCATTAGTTGCCATCAAGATTTTTTTAAACTCTTACATCGATGGTCGGAGTACAGCAATTATGGAGTCGAATAGAATATATAATGCAGAATTATTTCCAAGAATTCAATAGGCGCAGCCAGATGTGGTCAGGGAGGGGTAATTAACCCCGTAGCCGACGAAAAATCAATTCAAAATAGTTTGTTGCGAAGATTAACATTTTGTTTGATTGTGGCCAGTATCCATGCATCTTCTTTTTCTAAATATATTGAATTAAAAATTTTTCAATGGATGGACGATGAATTCGTCCAGGAATCATTCAAGGGGTTTCTTTACATATTACTCCACTTGTTTTTGTTTAAAAATTTCCGACCGTAACTCCTGATTTTTCATGAACAAAGCATGCTGTGTTTTCTTGATTTTCATGTGCATCTGAGAATTCACTAGCAAAAATGCTTCGTTCGTCTTTTGGTATAAATGTATGATATATTTTTGTTCCAGAAATTGGAACAAGGTTAGATAATCTTTCCTGAAAAAAATTTTCTGGCTAGAGATGCTAGTATTAGAAAGTCAGCAGAAATTAATAACGTCAAACAATTTTTCAACTGGGCTGTGTCGCAAAAGGTGAAAGACCAATTTAAAAAATATTGGGAATTTATCTATACAACTGAAAATTACTATTCAGAGACGAAACGACGAACGAAGCATTTTTGCTAGTGAATTCTCAGATGCACATGGAAACCAAGAAAACACAGCATGCTTTGTTCTCAATAATACAAAGAAACGAAAATCTTCTGATGTTAGCAACCAAAGACAATCTTCCCGGTTGAAAAATAGATAGTATTAAGATGAAAATGTAAGTTATATACTGAATAATTGAATAAATAAAATTAAAAAATAAAATAATAATAATCTTATTTGTTCCATAGAAAAGAAAAAATCCCTTTTCAGTGTAATGAAAAATTGAGGCAGAAACAGTTGTTTTTTAGTTTTTCTTAGCGGTGTAATTTTTCATGAAAAATATCATCCATTCCGACTCATACTTCATTAAAACCAATCCCATATCTTTTTTTCAGATGTTTTAAAATATTTGCAATTGCTTTGATAAAAAATCTTTGTTTTCCGATGCTTCGATTGAAATATGGGTTTTCAAAGAAAAGGCTTATATGGTCATTTTCCACAAAATTGGCCATAACTCAAAAATGAAATAAAGTACATTTCAAAAATATCAACGATTGAAGCTTTGAAATTATCTTCTCAATAATATTTTTTTGAAAATTTTCCACGAGTTGGAGCATAGTTTTCCGGCTTTTCTTTTCGAATTTTCTCAACGGTGGAAAATTTTGTGGAAAACTGTTTCCAGTTAATATTTTTTTTTATTCCTGAGAAAATTTGCTTTCATTTTCATAAAAAAAACTTTGTTCCTACGATGCTTCTTTCTTGAGTTATGATTTTTCAAAGAAAAGGCTCAAAATGGCACATTTGCACATTTTTTACAAAATTGGCCATAACTCAAAAACGAAATAAAGTACATTTCAAAAATTTCAGCGATTGAAGCTTATGAAATTATCTTCTCAGTAATATTTTTTTGAAAATTTTCCACGAGTTGGAGCATAGTTTTCCGGCTTTTCTTTACGAATTTTCTCAACGGTGAAAAATTTTGTGGAAAACTTTTTCCAATTATTTTTTTTTTTTCATTCCTGAGAAAATTTGCTTTCATTTTCATAAAAAAAAACTTTGTTTCTACGATGCTTCGTTATGATTTTTCAAAGTAAGTAGTGTCAGAGGAAAACAAAAAAAAATCCAGCTGAGTTTTCCGGGAAAATAGGCGACCCTCAATTTTTCTCTGTTTTTTTTTATTCATATATTTATAAGCCCTGCCTGTGGAAAAAGTTTCATGAAAATCTGAGACCCTTCGGCCCACTTTGTACGGAAATAAAAAAAAAACCAAAAATGACATTTTTGCGTGTCTCAATGACCAAATTATGTGTCGCTAATAGATCTGGGTTGCTGAGTTTGAGGCCGTTCTCAATTACAGTTATTCTTGAAGCAACAATCTTAATTGAACCAAGAGTAAAAATATCCAATGCAATAAAGCTAATGAAACCATATAGTAACTGAGTTACCTTTAGAAACTGAATTTATCTATACATTAGAAATTCACTAGAATTTCCGGAAATAGATTTGAAAAATTCGAACATTTTTAAGTAATAGCACAGGAATCTGTGGTCGATTTAATCAGATATTGCACTGAGGATACCTTGCATCATTTCTCTTGACAGGTAATTCCTCAGAAATTCCTCAATATTTGTTTTAAACATTCCTTTTAGATTTCCTGCAAGAAAATGTACAGCGATTCTGTTCCAAAAGATTGCCTGAATATTCCTAGGATTTTCTTTTCAACAATTTCTTAAGAAATTCTTCTTGACATTCTTTGCAGGTGGTTAATAGAAATTATTAAATGAATATCTCTTGAAAATTTTCCAGTTGTACCTTTTCTGATTCTACCAGGGAATACTCGCGGCATTACATCAAAGAATTTTTACAGAGATTTTTGAAGAAATTTTCTCCATTTTTTTTAAATCAGCTCCGGAAACAATCCATTAAATTAAAACAATATTTTTTTTTTTTCAATAATCAATAATTAGCGACGAACGTCAGGAAACCACAAAGAATCAAACCAGGAATTTCTCTAAGGACAATTTACAGAAAAGGAAATTCCTCAAAATCTTTATTATTGTACAGTAGTTTCTCGATTATATAACGGACCAAAACACTTTTGGCGTGAATCATGATATAATGAAAAAAAGTATTTTCCTGTCATATGGTTTTCATTTAAATATCTCAGAACTCAAGTTAATCAAATAAACAGCTTAGAAGAAATAGGTCAAGTAGCAAAATATTGATTGTTTGTGGGTTATCATTTACCGTATAATATGTGAAAATCATACTATTTCCATGGCGTGATATAAATGAAAACCGGACTAAAAGAGTGTGGAATAGTAAGGTGAGATAAAAAAAATAAGTAGTGATAAAATCTAGAAACTACTGTATTCTGTAAAAAGTTATTTTAAAAATTACTGTTAGGTATTCTTCTGTAGTTGTAGAAGAAATTTCTGAAACAATTTTGAAATTTTAAATGGTTCTATAAAAAATTCACGTAAAAATCTTTGAATGAATTTCTGATGAAATTTCTAGAAGTGTGTTCAACCCGTATAGGCCATATTGGTATAAATTATTCTATACAATATATTGTATTTGAAAAAATATTTGTGGAATAAATCTTAAATTGATAGCTGAAAAAATAGGCAGTACCCCTGAAATAATCCCTAGTAGAGTATTGGGTCTAATTGCAGAATGCATTCAAGTGGAAATACCTTTAGCTATCTGATAAGATACTCCTGGCGAATTCATTAGTAGAAGTATTAGATTTATGTTGTATGCAATCTTAGTAACACTCCTGAAGAAATTCTTAAAATATTGTATGAAATGTTTGCTAAACTTCATGGAAAACTTGAGCCTAGGGAAGTGTATCCCAGCCGGTGATTTTTAACACATGAGTAGCACTTATTCTTGGTAGATTAATATTTTTATACTTTTTGTTGTCTTTCGGTGAACGACAAACATCAGCATTAAACAAATATTCCTTTTACTCCTTTAAGGAGAATTGAGCCCTACGAAAACTTTCTAAATATCTAAATAGCACAGCTTACAGTTGGCTCTTGAGTAGCCCATTAACAAGTTTTCGAAAATATTTTTACCTGCTTTCAAAGTTGGTGCTTCGGGGATTCCTTCGGAAAATTTCTTGGACAGATAGTTTGTGAACCCTGAGGGAATATGGGAAATCTTTTAAATATTTTCGAAATCTTTAGTGATGATTCCCGAGTAAATTTTCGATTAAGCCTTTATATTTTTTTTCGAAAATTGCTGGAATTTTTGGAATCTACCCATGTTTCTGAACCGCATTTTTCTTTGGCGGTGGTTTTGGTATGATCCTTTTCAGAAGTTATAACGGATTATTTAAAACTAAACATTACATATACTTTGCAATTGGATTAAATGGGCAAATTGAAGTGAAATTTGCGAAAAAAAGAAACACGTCTTCTCTGTGAGAATCGAAATCACGACACCCTGTTTATTAAATGGGGCACGTCAACTCTACACCACGAGAAAAATCTTGGACGCAGAAGTAATCCTGAATTCGACCCGTAACGCGGGTAGATCACCTTCTCGTGGTGCGTTACGGGGTAAGATCTACCAATTTTAACCCTAGTCTCATCTTGTTTGTCGGGCTAGGGTAATATGTTCTGGTAATTCAAGGATTTGCAGTACAAAGTCCTTGTTACTGGCAACAGTTTCTGAAATTTAATCTATGTTATCTATAAGATGGTTAAAGCCTCGGAGTTGGTCAGTCCCGAGACTACACTTGAAGCCAGGATAACAATCATGAGTATTAACTCTACAAGGACTGTTAAGTACTGGTAACTCAAGGACTCACGTGAATGCTGATTACTAAACAAATTTTCTAGCTTGATACAGTTTTGCTGCTAGCACAAAGCCCCTTTTTTGTAGTATTTTTCTGGGACTAATCTAAAAGCGAAACAAGAATGGGACTAGAGTTCCGTTGCATGGTCAAATATCAGTAGTACTGATTTGGTTCCTCAGAAATCAAATCGATTATGTTTGCTAAGGGGCGCGCCTTCGCTGAGATGTAAGTTTCTATGAAGGGTGTAAATAGCGGGACCTTTTCATCACATTCGATTTTCATCAGTCTCTGAGGAATCGAAACAAGAACTGTACATAAATCGATGCTTCATTACCTATCAATGGAAATGGAGTAATGCGACATGCACTATAGTGTGTATATATATATATACACTAAGGATGCGGGTAATGTCACAATAGATCTAAATAATGGTCGCAGTGGCGCACCCGAACATAAAAAAACCTGAATTCGATTTCAACTTAATAATCACGTGGTTTCACTTCAATTTGTCCATTTCATCCAATTACAAAGTATATGCAATGTTTAGTTTTACGGTAGGTGTTCAAACTTCCGTTCGGTTGGATTACGGCTAAACGATAAATCATAATTAAAAAGTAATGGATTTCTTTGTGAAGTTACTTGGTTACTTGGTAGATCTCGAACAATATGTGGTGCTTAAAAGACGTATTTTTTGTGTGTGCCTGTCGAGTCGTTTAGATGTTTTAACAGATCAATTTCCATTTCAAGAATTTGCATTTTCAGAAGTCCATGGAACGGTTGAAATAAACATAGAGGGTCGCAACTACAAAATGGTTGGCCTAGAAGAGTCTACTGGTATCTCGAGATGAAATCCTGAGAAATTTAAAAGGAATTTTTTTGGTAAAATCCTTCAAAGAAATCTTTGCAGTAAATTGTGGATTTATTACTAAATAAGCGCACAATGAAAAAAAAAAGATTATGTTCTTTATTTTGGAAATTATTTTGCAAAAACTCAGAATAAATACACAAATAGGATGCGGCTATGACCATGTATTGAAGTAGATTCTAAGCTAAGCTTCAAGAATACAATAACAGATTAATATAAATACAATAAATCAATAATCTAATCTTGATTATTTTTCAAAGATACTTCTTCTTCTTTCTGGCGTTACGTCCCCACTGGGACAGAGCCTGCTTCTCAGCTTAGTGTTCTTATGAGCACTTCCACAGTTATTAACTGAGAGCTTACTATGCCAATGACCATTTTTGCATGTGTATATCGTGTGGCAGGTACGAAGATACTCTATGCCCTGGGAAGTCGAGAAAATTTCCAACCCGAAAAGATCCTCGACCGGTGGGATTCGAACCCACAACCCTCAGCTTGGTCTTGCTGAATAGCTGCGCGTTTACCGCTACGGCTATCTGGGCCCCGACATTTTTCAAAGATAATTCCAGTTGAATACTCATTCAAGAAACAGCAAAAAAATAATTACATTTCGGATGTGAACGAAAGTTTAATTCCTAATAGTTGTACTTTAATTGAATATAAATGTACCTTCGTCTTATGTTCAACATTATTGAAAACAATCAAATAAGGTTAAACACTTTTGAAATATAGTTGGCATCCCTCTAGACGGACAACACGACGCAACACTCCTATTTGGCAGCAACCATGCGTCAAATGCATCCATAAGGGTTCTGTTGGTGGGGGGTCTGCTCCTCCACTTGCAGTGTTGATTCTACTGTTGAGTTACAGTTACATTTACCAAATACAACAAGTAAACCGTCTACGTGAGCATACGTGAGCGCGCTCACACTAGAATAGACTGAGCAAAAACAAATCTACTACGCATTTGTTTTTGGTTCCCGCTTCGGCTTGCAGATTGTGGCGTATTTATCGTGCCACTTGCAAAAATTGTAAACTTCTCTCCGTCCACAGAAACACGTTCCCCACCACCACTGCGAACGCCTATCAGTTGCACGGAGTTTCGCAGTATTCATCTGAAAGTATCAGTACTACGCAGAAGGCAAGTAGTACCTACATGTCTATGCTGTATTTTTAAAATGCTTCTTCTTCAAACTGTGCAGCAGGGGGCGGTGGCAGACAATGATATGCGTTTTACTTGGGTTCGGTTGGATCGGTGGACATGGAGGTACGACGTCATATCTACAAAGGCGATGAATGTGTGAACAGCTTTAGAAGGGAGCTCTATTAACTACGCAGTTAACCAACAGTGGTGCGCAACTGTGACCACCCGCACGACATTCGAAGTTTTGTGAATCGTTTTTGGAATATAAATAATAAATGAAATCGAATGAACTACGTCAAGTAAACTTGACGTAATTCATTCAACCACTAGGCGTTTAATGTTATATGGATATTTTTTACTTTGATTACAAAAAAATTGTCACAATTTGTAAAAATGCTTTGCGCGAAGTTTATGAGACCAAATTGAAGTTCTACTGTAACTAGGCTATTAAGAATAAGCGACGAACTCTTTTAAACTTCATCATGTAGTGATCGTAGAACAGATTGTTTGTAAACATTTCAAAATTGTTTAACGTTTTTGCTCAACTGATTTACAGAAATTACGTTATTTCGTTTATTATGTTGTGGATCCCACACTATCCAATTTAGTCGTATTATCAAAGATACCCCGTTGTAATGCACTCTTCTTATATTCTAATAATGAACTTATCTTATCTTATATATCGAAAGCTTAACCGTCCTATTGTTTTCCCATATGAGAATTCACTAAAAAAAACCCATACATCAACATCGAGTTATATGATGTCAGAAAATAAATAATTGAAAAAACAGACACAAATTTTGTCACAAAATTACTAAGAATACTACTACGAAAATTAATGTTTAACTTTCATGGAATTTCGGCATGGGAAACTTTCCAGCAATAAATTCTTTCTTTGATTTTGATTCAATGTTTTAAGTATTCGCATGAATAAATGTATTGCTTAAACTATATTAATTCAAGAAAACTCATTGTTTCATAAATTATTTGATTAATTTCCAACAGATTTGTAGCAAATTATTTTC
Organism: Aedes aegypti; assembly: GCF_002204515.2. Lineage (NCBI taxonomy): Eukaryota > Metazoa > Arthropoda > Insecta > Diptera > Culicidae > Aedes > Aedes aegypti. Next base: position 291,340,490 of record NC_035108.1, read on the forward strand.
AAATAAATTTTCGATATTATTCATAGAATTTAAGTACATATTATCAAATTCCTCAAGGAATATAGAAGGGTGGAGTCAGAACTTTTGCAAATCTCATGGAAATTAGTCAAATAATATTGTTCATACCTTTAAATCGAATTCATCCTGGTGGACATCCATTCCTTCTATGTCTACTTTTTATTAGCAAGTTGATTCCGGAATACGTTCCCGGGTTTGCCAAAAAAATGTTACTTCTGACAAATATAATGCTGGGATATTTCACTGAAAGTTCTACTAGAAATTCTTCTGTGAATTTCTTTCAATATTTCACAAAAATTTTATTACAAATTCTTTTGCGTTGCTCATCAATGGTCCTTAAGAAATATTTCCAAAATACATCACAAGTTGCGTCAAATTCTCCTTTGCTTTTTTTTCTAGAAATTTTGCTTTAAATCTCCGGTTGATTCATGAATTGGAAAGAAAATTGTTTTTGAAACATCTCTTGCCTTCGAATCTCCAAAAGAAATTTGTTGAAATACCCCTGGAAAACTTTAGCTTCCAAAGTTAGCACAGCGGAAAAGGAATTTGTAAACAAACAGGTAAAAAAATAACTGGGAAGGGGGAAAGGATATTTTAAGATTATTATTATCATTATTATCTTTATTAAGGAGATTTTCAGCCCTATGGCTGGTTCATCTCCGTAGATATTTTAAGATATTCATAAAGAAATTTTTATTGATCTTTCCTAAAACACTTCCTAAGAAATAATTTTACCAATTATTGTCTGATTCCAAATTCCTATATTTTTGGCCGGGATTTCTAGAGGCTTTCTGGCAGAATCCTAGAAAACCAGAAGTCAACGAAGGATACATATCAAGGATAATTTCTAAAGGTGATTCTGATGGAATCTTAAAAAAGGTAAATTGAAGGAGTTTTAAAAAATTTCAGAATTCTTAAACGTATGGTTCCTGATTTCTGAAATTGCATCAACAAATTTTCAAATTGATGTACAATACATCTTTGGTAATGTTCTTAAAAAATACCGGCAATATTTCCGCGTTTAACTTCTACTGCACTACAAAATAATCGATAATAGACTATTCAAGTGAGTTTGTTTGATATTTCTAATGGTAGGAGAAAATGGTTTTTCTTACATCAATATGTTCACAATATAGTATCATGACACTTCGGAGTTCATACAAAATATTATCTAAGATTATGATTTTATTTTACTTTCAAAAAAAATTCCATGCGTTTTAACATCTATATTTTTTTATTATAAAAGACGATTATGATTTTTTCGACAGGAATGTAGTAAATTTTTCCGAATTAAATGTCAGCTGCAATTATTTAAAAAAAAAATACCTACAAAGTTCTTTCAATCCTTTTTTGTATGTGTTTCTCTAGAAATCTGATATGAAGTGATTCGTAAAGGAATTTCTAAAAGTATTGAGATATTCAGGGAGTAGTTTTTGAACCAAAATATATAGAGTGGATAAATTTTTAAATGTTATTTATGAAAGAATCATGAGATTACCGATAAATAAATGGAATGATTTCTAGAACCAGAAATAATACTTGATGGAATTTCTGGAGAATTTTTTTTGAGAAGTTCAAAAATAAATTGCATAATCTTAGTAAATCGATGAAAAATTTATTTAAAAAAATTCTTTCGAGAATTTTTGGAGGATTTTCTTTTGGGAATTTCGTTAGTGCGGATTGAAGAAAAAAAATCTCTGGAAAATACTCAAATGAATCTCTGGTATATTGTTCACGAGAATCTTAGGTAAACAATAATTTAATTCTCTAAGACATCCCTGAACAAATTACACGGGAAGAGTTTTTGAAAGAACAGTTCAACGGTTTCCGCTAGGAATTTTATATAAATGTTAGATTTTTTTAAACATTTCTTAGTTAAGCAAAGCAAAGAAAATAAAACAAAAATTCCGAGGAAGTTTTGAAGAAATGGGTGATGTTGCTCCTTGATTTTAGAGAAATATAAAAAATGCAGATAGATCTGCGTTGATGAAAGATTGGCTTTTCAGTCCTGACAAAATTAAAAAAACTGTTCTTTTGGTTTGTCCAACGTTTCGGTCCGTTTGGGACCTTCTTCAGAGACTCAATTTTAACTGTTCTTCCTTCCAGATAGATATGCGGAAAACTGTTTTGAGAAATCATGAGAATAACAATTTCCCAATTGAATTCTTTCTAATTGCTCATAACATTTTTGTGGAATATTACGAGGAATATTTAGAGTAACACCCTGAAGATTTTTTTGCGGGAAGTCTGAATAATTTTTGTTGTGATTATTTTCAAACAGCACTGTAGGGCTTCAAAAGCAAACAGTTCTGAGGAATTCGTGAAATGTATCCTTGCTTGGTGATCTTGAAGATATTTTTGGTGATTTTTCTGTACTATTTTTTGGAGAAATACTCAGTAATTGATTCAAATCCTAAACAGATTATTAATGAGCAACTGGAGGACACATTAAACTAACAGTTTATATATAATAAGTACGTAGAGGACCTTTCAAAAGAAATGATCAAAAGAATTTCTAATACATTTTCTGGCCGAATTCTTCAAGAGATTGTTTAAGTAATTCGATACAGATTCTTCGAGAATTTTTCTGGTGAGATCATAAAGTCTGGGTATGGTTTTCTGTGGAAAGCCCAGGACGAACTTCGTAAAAACTGGTAAAAAAGTTCTTGGTGAAAGCACTGAAAATAATGAAAATAATTCATAAAGAAATTCTAATAGGAATCTCTTCAAAGAACATGATTGAATCCTTGAAAAAATCGTGGAAGAATCACAAAGGACATTCCTTGTGATTTTTTCGCTAGAATTTTTGAAGGATTACAAAAAGAATAAATTTGTATATTTAAAACTACAAATGAAACTGATGTGCCGCGAACTGAGACAAAATCACAAATTATTTAAATCAATACAAATCTGTTAAAAATACGAAATTTGTGAAAATCGTGATTATTGCGACCGACATTACATCTGTAATATCTGAAAATAATAATAATACATCTGTAAAAACAGGTATATGCTAGGCCCCCCTAGGCCCCCTCCAGGAAAGTCCTAGCTACGCCAATGTATATCAGTACGATTTTTCAACACATTCGGGTTTTAAAAATAAACTAATGCAATTAGCGAAGATTAGCTCTCTCATTTGACATCAATCAATATTTATTTCGTTGTGCATTAGAATAGTTCCAGCTTATTTATCTCTTATTGTCTCAAAATTGATTTTTTGTAACATTAATGATGATCTAAAATCTTCAATTGGGTCCTAAAATTTTTAATGAAATCTTGTTATTATTTAATAACACGAAAAAGCATGTTACTGTAACTACTTTAGCAATTTTTACCGCTCAAATAATAGCTATAACATGTTTAAACTTTAATTTAAAAATTTGGTCCATAAATGAACCTTGACACTTTTGATCATGTTTGACGTTCGCTTAGTCGACAAAAACACCACAGGGGTTTTAGTTCGACCACTGGGGTTATTCCTATCTGACATTTCGTAAGGGACACGGAAAACAAAATACACCCAAAATTTGAGTTTAAGCCAAAGGATGTGACAAAATCTAAAAAAATGTTTTTTGGGCTTAAACCAACGGAAAACATTAGAAAATTGAATAAATATGTGTTTTTGGCCTAAACTTAAGCGTTTGGTACTAAAATTGGGACAGGGCTTTAGGACCCTATTCACATTTATATTGGATTATTGGATTTGCTATAACTAGGAAATTTGAAATGTGCTTAGAACTATAAAATAAATTAATTTCTAAGTAGATGAAAACACCGTAAAATCGGGTGTAATTGATCAGAAGGGTGAAATTGATCATCGCATCCCACAATTTTATTTATTCTTAATGGAGCACAAATATCAATGTAACCTGCAGTAAATGAACGTTGTTTGTCGTAACTATTATCGAATTGTGTGTTGTGAAGTTGTTTGCCTTAAAGAATGTTTATTACTGTGAAAATAATGTAAAATTTCAAAATCATGGACGGTTCAGTATTGGCAAACATCCATGAACTTCTAGTTCTAAACAAGGATTTGAACATGGTATAAACCTGAAAGTTTGTGAGGATGCTTGAGATATATCCCCAAACCAGGTTTAATCACCAAAACTCAGTCAGTTAGCTGCCCAGTTGAAGGAGACATCTACTGTATTGTATTTCTTTATGATTTGCAATCGGATGTGGACGGGCTAACCTCGCTGTGATCTGCGTGGTCTTAGCGGACTAGCCTTTCAACAGATTTATCCTATTGCGCCTAATATTTTGATTCCAAAAACATGTTTATTCAAAGTTTTACCGTTTTCGTCAAAATGGGAGAGTTTTTCATTGAATTTTAGCAAGCATTTGGCGATAATAAATTGTTTTGCGATAATGATGTCAACTGTAAGTTTGAACAAATAAATAATAAAAAGTAGATAAATTCTCAAGAAAAAAATATTTTTGCGAATACATCGTCTTTGATCCTGAAAAAAATTTGTTTACAAAATTATTTACGCCTCACTCGCTGTTTTTGCGAAATTCTTTTGTTCCTATGATCATGCACATAATCCTATGTATATCGTTCACAACTGTACTCAAATAACCAAAACAAAATAACATCACTAATCGTTTGAATACACACAGACCTTCACCTTCATAGTATATTTTACACAAATGTCACAAATACAAACACGGCTAAACAACTTGCGTCACCGATGGGAAAAATAGAAGTATCAAAATCTTATGGACGAAAACAACAACAACCGTGAAAAACATCCTCATCACTAATTTGGCATTGATTTCACAACAAATGCAGAATTTTCAACAGACTTTTAAAAGGTCCTTTTCGAACCAAATATATCAATGTAAATATTGAAACCCCAAAATTGAAACTTTATTATATGCTAGGATCGAGCACCCTGAACACATGGGAACGTGCCCAAGCGACAATCAAAACAAAAACAAACGAGTAACCTCACCAGCACTCGTCGCCATTTTTGTTTTGCTTGGTCATATGTTCCACGGGGGCATCCTGGCTAGGCACTTCGAATTGATTTCCCATCCACTTACCGGTTGGTTCTGCTCCTCAACCACTGTCAATTCTTCGTAATCCATAATTGGAAATATTTTGCACCAGTTTTCGAACTACACTGCTTAGCTTCCGGTAATATATCTTGGATTTTTCACCAGCCAACACCAATGTGCTATGTTTTGAATAACACCGTTCAGTACAATGAACAGAAGATGGGACAACACATCACAGAGACGGAATGTGGAAAGGTTGAATGGTGAATACACTACACCACGCAGCCATCCTAATACCTATACCTGCTATAGTTACAATACAATAATGAAATACAGTATGGTAACACTACTACTTATGCTACTGACGAAGCATGTGAAGGAACAAAAATAGCGAGAACACTCCGCAACCCGCAGACGTGAAAGTTTTCTTCAATATTTTGGCAAATGATCATACAAAACATAAATTCGGACATTGATATAAACCTTGATCAATCGTTGTCGGATATAATATATTGTTTTTAAATTGTAAGGATTACTTTTTGAGATACTGATGTTGCCTATATTCAGGCGTTTAAGCGATACATGCAAATATTTGACATTAACAACAAAATCGGTCTCAATTCGTAGAAAAAATCTGTTGGCCAAGAGATTCACGGCCCAGTTTGGATTTTGCAGCATTCTACTCTAGCAAGAAATAAGAATGAAATGATGAAACAATTATTGTATAGTGTTTGTATAGCAGATTGATTCACGTTTTCAAAACGATAATATGTCATCTTTTTTTAATTATTTGAATAAACAACGGAATTTTATGCAGGTAATATGAACCCATTATTATTGCTAAAGTAATGTGACCAGATGTGTCGCTTGTCAGATCTCATCCCCAATGAAGCTATGCCTTTATTTGATGTGCAACTTACATTCATATTCAATCTAAGACATTATTATAAACTAAGTTAATTGAAATAAAAAGCATTGACACTGTACAGTATATTTAAAAATCGTTCTGTCCCTGATAATCCGGGGCGTCAGGTCACTTTATGCTAAAGCATGGCTAAAATCGAGTCTTTAAGATGCCTTCGAAACAATACCTGAAGTATACTCGTTAATTGTCAATTTGCAGTCCACCATAACTCGCCTAATTTTTTTATGACTTCACGCGGTTCAGTGAAATTTCTCCTACCATGACCTCACAGTTATGGATCAAATACTGTGGAGTCCAACCTATAAAATTCAATAAAACAACATGAAAAACGTAAAATGGTAATTTAAAAGCACGAATAGAATAGTTTCAAATTGGAACTTCGGTTAGTAAACTATTTTGAGTATAATATTTACATAGGATTGCATAAAAATTAAAAATTGTATCGGTTTCTGAAAACCATATTATGAATCAATGTTCATATTATGGATCAAATTGTGACAAATCAAGCGGATCAGTGCGCAAAATCAAGAGATTTTTAACTCAATGCATCTGTATTGCATGATTTGGCGAAAGTTTACAATGCGTCACATAGGTCACATATTACTGCAAAAAATAGCAGTGTTAGAGCTGGAAACAAGGGTAAAATGCCTTTTTTTGTGATGCTGCATTATAGTAACTGAGACATGAACTGGTTTCGCTCCACACCAAGTTTCTACCCATTTTTGTCGGCTAAAAAATGAAATTTACAAACCTTGATGATTTATGAGTTTTATCCTTAGTGCTATTGCCGGAAAATGTCGAATGCTTAAAATGGCAGAAATCTACATTCTTTGGAAGTGATCCATAACCGTGGTAAACAATCATTTCTTGGTCCACATTATGGATCACTAGTTAGAAGTGCTAATATTCGGTATTTAGATTCAACAATCAAGAAAAATGTTTTCCAAAGATGAATTCATACAAAATCGAAGCGAACGAGTATGTGTTATGCTATAACATTTGAATTTTACCACCTGTGGGAGCTTATGAATGCTGACAGCACTTCTTACAGAAAACGACCATATAATGATAGCTGTAAGGTTTTATAAGGAGAGGGCGGGTTCGAAATTTCCTACGCACCATACATTTTTTTTAATTTTCATAAAAAATCTTATCAGGGGGGGAAGGGGATCGAAAAATCTCAAAAAATGTATTACGTAATAATTGGCCAGCCCCTAATGAACTCCAAAACGATCAGTTAAAACAATTTTGAGACCGCACACAGGGCTGCAATAACCCGATAATTGTAAACGTCATGTTGAACAAAACACTATTTAACGACAAATAAAAAATGAATGATGGTGGGACAGACATACTTGTTTAGCACCTTTTTATGATGAACAATGGAATAGCATCTGGACCGGGGTTCAAAATTTGCACAATACTATTTGCACCATTTGAGTTATGACTGTTGTGTTGATCGATAATAGGGTAGAGCGGGGCAAGATGAGTACCTTAAGGACGAACCGGTTTTTACTGAATGTGACCATTATTTGTTGTCCAAAATGGCATGGAACCCTATATATATAACATGTTTTTTATTATTCATGAACATAACGGGCTCAAAAAATAAAATGACTAAACACAAAAGCAGTTTTTCAGTAGGCTTAAATACACTGTGGGGCAAGCTGAGCATCTATGCGGGGCAAGAACGGCAGTCCCTCAAATGGATCATTGAAGGTAGTTTTTGTCAGTGCTCACCGCATCAAAACAAAGGCTGTATATGAGATTCAACATTGTGACAGCATTGATGTTCTGTCAAACACACAAGGCTACGGTGGCGCTATCTATGCTTTCCATAGCGGCCGTGTTGGTTATTTTATACCTATCAATGATTTCTTATTGACACGCATTGCATATTCTGCATGAAGCTATACAAATACATTTCGAATTTGGCTTGGGCAGAAATTTCTTGAATCTATTTTCAATTGGGAGATATGAATGCATTGCCTATTACATAGTTTCTCAAACTGTGGGTCATGAGCCGATGTTAGGGGGAGAAAAATTCTACAGTCGACTCTCCACATCTCGATGTTCTACATCTCGATATCTCTCCTTATGTCGATGATTTCCTCGGTCCCTTCATTCTGCATATAAATTTTCTCTCCATATCTCGATATCCTCCTTATCTCGATATCTCCATATTTCGATGTGGTTTTGTTGATTTTTTGTTCCTGAGTTTCTCTCCGTATGTCGATTAGAACTTTTTCAAAGGATACTAGAGCAGATTTTCGTGATTGAGACAAATTTAGGAGCATGAAATGGCGTCTGCTTGTTTATTGTTATTCCTATTTTCCTAACAACGGATCGGTTTTTAATCTAGTATTCATTAAAAGCATGTTCTATTTCTCGATCTCTCCCTATCTCGATGGTCCCTTCGATATCGAGATGTGGAAAGGCGACTGTAATACAATATTTTTGACACAGGTTTTCAAATGCCATCTAAAAACATTATTCGAGCAATCCTCGCTGAAACCAGGCCGCCATCGGCACACTTAGTTGGATCCAATTCCAATTTCATGACACTGATCGCTAGTATATGCTAAAACTAGAGGGTGGTGTTTTCGGTTTTCTAAAATTGGTGGACCTCTCGTTCGCCAGATAGCTAAACAGTTTGCGAAAAAGCCCGTTTTTTTATTATTCTCAGGTATTTCTTTACATGATACGTTTCATATTTTATTATTTAGAGTGATAAAATCTAGCGGCCATCTTGTATGTTGACACCATTTTGATTTTGAATACCGTTTTGCCTCAAATTTCGAACAGACCCATATTCCGAACACTCGTTTTTTGTATGGCGATGTGGTTGAAATGTTTCACTGAAATATGTCATCAAATTTAGATAAGAATCAGCATTTACAATATACAACAAAAACTCGCCATGACCCCATGATCAATATTAGTATATGTGGACTTAGCTGATGTGGCTTATTTAATAGGTAGGTATTTCAATATAGAAAATTTATGGTATTCACGATCAACGCTCCGTCATCGTAATCATCGTCATCATCAAAACTTCAAAAGCAGTTTTTCTGTTCAAAACTGAAAATTATTTGATGAAAATGTGTTCACTGTATTTTGGTTGGAGAATAGAATACAGTGAACACATTGTCCTGTAAACATTCTTGAGTTTGAACGAAAAAACTGTTTTTGAAAATTCCGAAAGCAATGACGGATTTTGCCCCCTTCAATGCAGTAATAATACAGTGACACTGCTTTGTGCTTAGCATATGCATTTTGTTCTATTGATTAATTATTGTATTTGTTCTATTTATTTACTATCTATTTGATACCATTCAAGGCCAGAACTCCCATAGAGTGAGATACTAAACAGTACTACAACACCATAGAAGATCATGACATCACCTAGTCATAGAACGGCATTTTGTTTTATTATTTAAGATGATGTTACTGATCGCCCTTTATTCCTATCCGCAACCCGGTGCACGCGCTTTGTTGGGTCTCAAAAAATCTTGTCGAAGATTACAAATCATCAATGGAATTTCCCATATACTAACCCACATTGCACATTCAAGGTAAGACTGTATGACTGTGCTCATAACCCACCCTCAGTTTGTAATCTCCTCACCAGCTTGAAATTATGTTTTCCTGGAGTATGAATGATAACCGAATTGTGCAGTAGTTTGAATAGAATCACTATATCAGAAAATCCAAAAATAATCTGATTGTAATAAAAACTTTGTCATTGTTTTGAAGTTCATGTATACTCTAATCAGCACTACGATATACAGCGATTAAATATCTAAAATCATCGCTCCCTGGAAAACAATCCCAGGCCCAGGGAAGATGGAATTCATAATGAGACAAGAAAGTTTCCACTGGCATTCTAAATATTTCAATAGCATTTACAGATTTTATTTCCTCGTAATCTTTTCTTCAGGAATTCGTATGCTCCGAAGGTCTCAAAATTTGGAAAATTCTAAGGCAACTGGAAGAATTTTGTTTTTTTTTTTTCAAATTCAAATTCAAATACATCTGAAGGCTTGGCATTTTTTTTTATCTTTATTGATGTGAATTTACAATCACAGTAGCAATTCACAGTTTTTTTTATCAATTTCTTCAGTGGCCTAAGAATTGAAAAAAAAATAACATAGAAGAATATAGCTGTGAGAATTATTGAAATTCACAAAGTAAACACAAATCGAACTCCTGCTCTTCGGTTGCATGATGTGTAGTGATGAAATTTAAGCTCTATATTTTTTCAGCTCTGGGGGGAGGGCTTGACCCCCAAAACCCCCCTTGGTTGCGCCACTGGTGTCGATCAATACTATTTTTATGTCACAATGTAGCTCCAAGTATAGGTAGTCTGCGGCAAAATAAAAATAATTTGAAAAACTTTCATAAAAAAAATATTTAATTGCTTTTGTTACTGTATCTAAGTGTTCCTATTTCCGCTCACGGTAAACAGATTTCGTGACAAACTTACTTGAAAATGCATTATTTCGAATTTTGTTATTTATCCGGATATTTTTTATGGTCAAACCATAGCTACTACTGTAATAAAGAAGGCTGTATCAGAGTTAGGAAAAGTTCTGAGTTTCACACTACAGTAGGCATGCGTAGCGAATCACAGTCACCGGAGCCAGTGAAACTCACGCGTATCGCTGCTGTAGGCAAAATGCCTTGAAAATGGACCAATGCACGAGTTCACTATTTGACGTTTGTGCGGTGCCGTGTTATTTACTTGACCATGGCAACAAGTGAATTCGGCACCGCTCAAACGTCGAATTCGTGAACTCGTGTACAGGTCCATGGACCGATGCACAGGTTCACCCGTTGACATTTGAGCGGTACCGTGTTATTTACGTGACCATGGAAACTAGTGAGTTCGGCACCGCTCAAACGTCAAATTAGTGAACCCGTGCATTGGTCCATTTCCCGTTGCATTTTCCGCATTTGCAGCCTTCAATGACACAACAGATAGGAAAGATGACAGCAAAAACAGCTGCCAAAATAAACGCGAACACTAGCGCACCTGGTGGCGGCGGGCAAGCTTTTTACACAGTAAATTTTTCGAAAAATGTACAGAATTAGACAAGAAAACTCGTCTAAATCTTTTTTACTCCAAGGTTGTTGCAAAACGAAGGTAATCTCCAGAGGGAGTGCAATAGGGTTGATCGGGGCAATATGGGCCGCCTAAGGAAAACGTCATGGAATGCATAGAAAAACAGCAACAATAATGGTTTAAATGAAAGTGCCTTGTACTATAAAATGTTATCTTCCATGTTACATAAACTTGCAAATTATTTCAGGAACTTTTTGTAAAGCCATGTTTTTCTACGTGGTCACCAACCATATGGGGCATTATGAGCCACCCAACGGGGCAGTATGAGCCACCTCATTCAATCGAATGATTCTTATTTAAAACAGCATAGAGAAGAGTTAGTGGTGAAGAGTACATTTTTGGAAAGGAAATTGTATTAGCTTTGCTTAAAATTATTTATTCTAGCGGCTTATTTTTTAAAGATACATAATACATAGTAAACAGACCATGTTATACTAGTACTAAATTGCGATACTTGGTTCAACGAATTTTATAGCAAAGTGTTCCACTTGTAATGGTGCATAATGATGGCTATGCAGTAAAAAAATATTCTGGTATATTTAGGCAATGTATTTTTATGTTCAAAACATAGTTTGTTTTGCTTAAATCTAGGTGGCTCATTTTGCCCCGCCCCTTCAGCTTGAAAATAATATATTGTTTTTCAATAATTTTGTTTACAACCAAATCTAATTTTGCTCACGAACTGTTCATTATGATCAGAAGTTTCAATGGATTGGTAAAATTTACCAGAATTATAAATATAATTGTTTTATAGGCTTAATTAAAAACTGCCAAAATTATAAGCTTTTCATGACGAAGGACAAATTAGTACATTTTCGTAAATATCTTGAGTGTTCAAACGAATATTCTTACGGTTTTTATTGTGGTGGCTAATTGAGACATCCTTTAGCAGATCATAATGACACTAGACATTGCCCCGATCACTCCTACACGGTATTCATGGGAAGTACGTACACACCCGTGCATAAGTTTGGGTTTACCCTCTCAAAAACATACAAAAGTGTTCTGTCCATATTTCTGTGATTACACTCCAATTAGAACTCTCTATCCGTATTCGAAAGGCAAAGAGTTATTCTTTTTTCGTATGTATTTTTCCATAAACATTTTTATGAATTTTGTATACTAAATTTTTAGCCAAAGTTGTGACATTTTTCAAAAAACACACTGAAAAATCATATCTAATTTCCTCAGCATTGGATCGACCAAAATTTTAAAACAAGGTGTCATTAGAATCGTAATCTTATATTCTTTGAAGTGCACTCACGAAATTTTTGCGGAAAAATTTAAAAACTAAAAACTACTCAAAATCAAAGAAACAGTCATTCAAGTCATCGTGCAAAAGTTTGGGTTCGCCCCTCAGTATGATGCAAATCGTGCAAAAGTTTGGGTTCACCTGAGTCGCACGCACATCATTTTTGTCAATATGTATCTCTGCCATTTTTCAACCGATTTTAATAGTTTAAAGCTTTTTCGAGCGCAAATAATGGCGCGTACATGATTGGTTTGAGAATTCACAGATTTTTCGTGTTTTAAGTATGTTCAGTGCCCACATTTTTGCACGATGACTTGAATGATAGTTTCATTGATTTTGAATAGTTTTCAGATTTTTCCGCAAAACAAGTGTTTGTGAGTGTTCTTCAAAGAATGTAAGATTACGATTCTAATGAAACCTTATTTTTAAATTTTGGTCGATCCAATGCTGAGGAAATTACATAAATTTTTTCAATTTGTTTTTTGAAAAATGTCACAACTTTAAGTAAAAATTTAGTATACAAAGTTCAAAGAATGTTTTTGGAAAAATACATACGAAGTAAGAATAACTTTCTGCTATTTGAATAAGGCTTAGAGAGTTTCAATTAGACGTGCAATCACAAAGATATGGACTGAAAACTTTTGTATGTTTTTAAGGGGGTGAACCCAAACTTATGCACGGGAGTGTAGGTTTTCAATACATAGTAGACATATTCATATTTTCAAAAATGTCTGGAAACTCCCTAGTCAACCAATACTTTTATTTATCATTGCGAAATGAACTTCTGGCCAAAATTTATTTATTTATAAGTAGATGAAAAACCAAAAAAATAAAAACTATACCATTTAATTCCACTAGAGTTTGTATCCTTTGACAGATACGCGTATTTCGACCTCAACTGTAAGGCCGTCTTCAGTGTCGTGTACTAGACTCGACTTAACTTAGAGTAAATTTAGGTGTGCTTCAAATCAATTATGTGTTTTTGGGCTATTTTCAAGCTTTAAAAATCATAACTACCGAACGAAACATCAAAGTTTATTGGAAATATCTCTACATAGTAATTTATCCAATTCTACGAACTTTTGCCGAACACCATTTATCTTACGAAAATAAATTGTTAAAAATTAGTAATTGTAAAGCACATTTGTAAATCCACTGTGGGTGAGCCAAGAGCACCACCGTGAGCTTCAAAGAACACAAAAAATGAACGCGTTAGCACTGCCTTTTCTCAGTCGATGATGATGATTGTTTTCAAATCGTTCTAAATGATCAGTGAAATGCGATCAAAACAATCATCACTCGGAAAGAAAAAGCAATGCTAACTTGTTCAATTCATTCGTTTTCGGTACATGTGTCATGCATGATTTAACTATCATCAGGTTGCGATGCGGTGTTCGATCTTTGGGCATTTCTTGTATTTCCTTAAGCAACATGTAAGCTGTTGATGTTCAATGAACTCATAAATGTATTATGTTTGATTCCCGTTGACTAGGGCCTGAAAAAATAATGTCAATGGGTGTTTTACATACCATGTATATTGAGAAAACTGTAATTTCTGGGTACTGTGGAGAACAAATTTGGATCAAACAATGTTAAAACTCAATTTAATCTTACTAGCGTGTTCGACAAACTTTAACAGAATAGAAATTGCTTTCAAATAGTGGTAATAGCATGTGGTTTTGATTTTCCACATGCTAGTTATGATTTTTTAAACCTTGAAATAAGCCCAAAAACACTTTTTCAACTTGAAGCATACTGAAATCTTTATCAAATGAGCTGAAAATTTGACCAGACATTGTTCTTGGCATGAGAATTCCGAATACTGCTTGACCGGTAGATTTCCAGACATTTTTTTCAAATATGAACAGGTCTAATACCTACATAGCCAAGACTAACTATAATACCAAAGATGAGATTGATCGATAAACCAAAGATGATATATTGACGAATCTTTTGCTCAATTGGAACTACTTGAATTACCTACATGTCTACCATCTCATACAACCATCAAATAATTGGATTATTGTCATCCGAATAACTACAAATGTGCTCATAGTTTTTCTTGCCCTTCATTTTATTGTGATACGTTCAAATCTCCAATCCAGGCTATGAAAATTGTAATTTGTTATCTTAAATAATCTAACACGGGAAGCAAAAACCTTCCCTTCATCAGTACTGAGCTTATGAAAAAAAAAGATGTTTTCGCGTTGATGATATTTAAACTCTAATCAAATGTGAGAACTACTATCCGAAGAAAAAACCTGCCTTCTTAAACTTAAATGCGAAAGTATCGAATTCTTCAGACAATAACTACACGCTGAAAAACACACAAAAACTGGTTGTTTCTTACCGCAGTGTGGACACTGTCGTGTCGCTTTTGTCAACGCGGAGTAAGTTACGCAGACTTTCCTGTGGACAGAAGCGCCATCAAACCGCTAGCGCCGGCCATCGACAGAATGTAGTTGAAGGTGGGAGTGAAGGAACGCAGAAGGTAGAAGCTGGCAAAGATAACCACCGCCAGGAAGAGAGCGTTGTTGTAGAAGATGGAGAAAGTGGTCGCTTCGTATTCCGCAACGTCGTTCTTCTTCCAGAGGATACGTTCGTCCTTTTCCTTACGGCTGATTTTCTTGTCATCGGCCAGCAAAGCGGTCATTTCCCGGGTGACGGCATCCTCCCGCTTGTTGGCAATCTTGTGCTTCAGGGTAAACTTCGTGTTCTTGTAGGCCATGGCCATTAGGTAGGTGCACAGGCCAGTGACGATGGCGAAGAACACCAAGGACGGAAGCAGTTCCATTTGGTGCACTCTCCAGAACAGCCCTTTAAATAATTCGATGAAAAATGAGCTCACGTCTCAAACTACAATATTCAAAATACTTACAAATTGGCACAGCGGAAATCATGAAGGCATTTCCGTAGAAAAGAGCGTTCGATTTCGTGCTCACGTTCCGGCTGAAATCCTGCAGAAGCAGCTCTTCCTCCTTGGTAAATCCAGAGCTCGTTTGTTCAGACATTATTGCAAAGTGGCTGTGTGGTAAATAACAATGAATTTAGCTTCCGCTAAGGTTCCGATGGAAAAGCGAACTAGCAGGAACACTTCTTACTTGAGATGTGGCACGAGAAAAACGAGAAAGTTGGCTAGCTTTTCGGAACCGCTGTGGATGGACTGTGAATATGTCGTGAAAGAAGCAAACGTAGCCGATACGTGTCAAAAAGTTTGACGATGTGGACTGCGGTTAACGCCCGCTTTCGATCGATGCCCACCAACTGTCAGTTGGGTGTTCAGTGTTGCCAATGTTGAGGTGTAGCGCTTCAGGTACACTGTCAATTTGGTGCAATTTTAAAATGTTTTTCGGGCAAAATTTTGTTTTCGGTTTAGGCGGCGTCCATTTATTACGTAACGCTAAAAATGGAAATTTTTGACCCCCTCCGTAACGCTTTTTGTATGAAAAATTTAAAGTTTTTGTATGAGCCGTAACGCTTGAGCCTACTCCCCCCCTCCTCCTAGAGCAATACGTAATTTGTGGATGCCGCCTTATGAGATTCTAAAACATATCAAGCGTGTGCTAGAATAAGGGCGTAAGTCACATAATCGATTCTCTTCATCGATCCTCTCTTCTGCAAATAAAGATGACAAGACGCAAGTTTGTCAGCATTTTTGTAGCTCAGGACGCAAGATTGCATCGCTGCCAAGCGGTCTGAAGTGAAAAAATGCTAACAAACATGCATCTTGGCACTTTTATTCACTGAAGAGAGGATCGATGAAGAGAAATCGATCATGCGACTTACGCCCTTATTCTAGCACACGCTTGATATCTGCCTGGATAAAAAATACAATACATACAAAAAAAAACAACATAACGTATCGTAACAGTACCATTCAAAACATTGGAAGTATGGAGACGGTCTTGGTGGGAGTGGTTTGAACACACGCCACTCACACCGAGGACCTGGGATCGAATCCTATCCTCCTTAGTGACTATCTAAGCCGCATAGAAAATTACCATTCTGTAAACTAGAAAAACATTTCTATGAAAGTAACAAAAATGGTTACTGTGGTAGGTTTACAATATGCTGAGCCAGCCATACTTTTTATAGAGTGCATTATTATTCATGTTGTCAGTGCAGAAGTACCACATTGGCGACGAGCAAGAACCCACGGTGGAATCGGAATCCAGATAGGACAGGAACTTAAGTTGATTCTCAAGTCATCGATTAACGGTAACTATAAAATACCTGAATTTCCTTGCGCAGCAATGAGCCTATGCATGCTATAAAACGTTTGACTTTTACTGTGCGCCCTGTTTTCAGGTTGCCCGTGAGAGAGAGCGAGACAGCACCAACACACGGCGCACAGTAAAAGTCAAGAGAACAAAAGAATTTATAGCACGCGCAGAGGCTCATGGCACATTTCGCGCACTGACTGGCACACCTTACCAAAGTAGGTTGCTATAAAAATTGCAGTGAACTGTAATTTCCGTCTCAGCAATCATTGCGTTTTCTGAGTTGTTTGTTATCTGTCGAAAACTTCAACTTCGGGTTCAAAACTAACCTTCTAACATTATTAAATATAGTGGTCAACAATTATTTTTTTTTTTTTTTGTTTCAGAACGAACGAACCTAAAGTGGCATCATACCAGCAGAGCCCAAACGATCTGAAGATGATGGAATCGGCTGTGTCACTTCTAATGACGGGGAGATGGGTAAAACATGTAGGAGATCTTTGGACGTATGTCCCGAGGATTACAGTGATCTACACATGACATAAGTCTTACTGCATTATGCTTTCATCGTAATGTTCTCGCAAATCATCGCATCCTTCTCCCTTCTACTACGATTCCGTACATAATCGTTAACGCTGCGTGCTGCAGTTTTTCATGGGGTGGTACTTTTCTTAATTAACGAGAATCCAAGTATATGTAAGACTTCAATAGGAAGGTTTAGAAAATGGCCCACACGAATTTCTGTCCCGTGTTGTCCTAGAATTCATGCGCACCATTTTCTAAACCTTCTTATTGAAGTATTTTTTACATTTATTTGACTTGGATTTTTTGTTAGTTTAAGGCCGGTTTGCTACTGACAAGAAAAGGAATCGCCTATCTCGATGCGTGGAAAATTTCTTCCAAGAAATGGTCAAGAAAATCACTTTTTTCTGATCGCAGTACGCAGTTGAGAAGAAATGTCACTTCAAAGGGGGCTCTCTGTAGGAAATTTCTTGACCCTTTCAGTCAAGGAATTTCTTTACTTTTCTTGAGCGAAACAGCATACTTAGCTTTACCCTAAAATAATGTAAGTAAACTGTATCCCGGAAAACAACCGCAACATAAAAAAAACCCTGACGGAAAAGTAATGCAAAATTTGACAGGCAACCCAAAAAAAATGAAATGTCAATGCTTGCTGAGAAAGTTTTTCCATAATTTCAGTTCATTGATTGTAGTATTATAGCACGTTTGGCACACTTTGGCGCACTGAAGGCACAACTGTGCCGAATGAAGTGCGTAGAGTGACCTGAGAAAGGAAGTGGTGAGAAGTGAAAAGTGCAACAAAGTCATCAAATAGTTGAAATACATTTTATTCGCGGTAATGTATTCTCAAATTTAAAATGCGGAATTTTCGACACGCGAAAAGCGGATTTTTTTACAAATCCATGCGTTGGACCTACGTCGAGCAAAGTACGCCGTTTAGCACATCAGATCCGCTGCCTAACTGCCTAACTATGCCTAACATTGGGTTCGATCAAGGGTTTAGCGCATAGATTTGAAGAAACATAGAGTTTCGTGTGTCGACGATTCCGAATTCAAACTGGAGCCGCTATGTTCGTATTTTTTATGAAATGCCTAACGTGTACTTACTGCGCCCCACTGAAGGAAGCCGATAATATTACATATTATGTAAAGCCTCGTTCTAAGCGTTAGCTCGCCGATGCATCCTTTCAGGGAGAACGTTTTCCGGACGGAAAGCAGATTTGGTCAATTTGCGGTAGAAGCCAAGAAGTCTCGGAGCGAAGCTTGGAGCACTCTTATTCAGCTATCTGCAAAGATCAACACCGTAATTATCGATACTCTTGCAGCGTTAAGGCTGGGCCACAATGATGTGAGCGGCAACGCGGCGCGGCAGGTTTTGACAGAAAATGTATGGGTTAACTGTCAAATCTTGCCGCGCCGCGTTGCCGCTCATATCGTTGTAGCTCAGCCTTTACAGCGACAATCTACTTACCCGCGGCAACAATGTAGAACTTGCGGTAATATTATCTGTTGGGGTGTACATTTTCCACTCATAAATTTGTTAATTTTCATCAAACTACCAAAACAATAAACTAGTGCAGAAGGGCGCAATTGCAACTGCAGAAAACAAAACGTCAAAACAAACAGGCGTACTTGACAGCAGATTTTGACAACAGGCGAATTCAGCAAGGGCGCAACCACAAATGATGTTCACAATAAGGCACAGTTTTATTTTCCTCAAATAATGTTGCAGAACCAAAGTAATAAAAGCTGGTAATTGTTAAATTGCTAACGTAAATCATAATGCACATGCTTAAATGTAATGCGGGTTTAAAATGTACACTTGAAGAAATAGAAAATTAAATTCATGTTTGAAAAATCTGATCATCAATTTCTCAACTTCGCTTCGATGTCACTAGACCATTTCCGTCAGATCTAACCCCCATTTATTGTATTTTTCTTCGAAAGACAATCATTTTTAATGAATATTAACGCTCTCAGATTTTGTTTATATGAACTCCTGATTTTCTTACAAATTTTTGAAAACATGGATACTCACCACATTTTGAAAAATAATTCGAGATGCGGCACAGTTTGTTCAACCCTATGGGTATCAGCGTGGTGATTTTGCAACAGTTTTTCGATTCCACCCCTGCATTGGGATGCTTGTTTACATTTGCAAACGTCAAATCAGGTGCGCGCTCAAACTGAACGTGATCCCGGTCAGGGCACCCCAAACAGGAGCGCCACCGAAACTACTCAAACAAACGTTTTTAAACCAGGTTGGAACTGGCGCAATCCGTTCTGAATCACAGTTCCAACTCCAACCCGATTCAAGTCTTCCTTTAGCAAAATATATTTTCCTCCACAGATTCAAAATTCAAAACCACCCCCTAACAACAAATCTCTCATCCACCCAGCAGTTACGGTACTGCTAGTTCTATTAGATACTATTTTTTTACTATTCATGCCGACAAATGCCTTAATCTATCTGTTGGCTGTTGATCCGGAAGATTTCCGCCTTGAAGCCTGATTTGCTGCTGAACAGGAATCGCTAAAGAAATTTCTCGCCGATTCCTTGCAGAAATTTTCTACAGCGACTCCCGTTTGAACTGACATCTCTTTTCAACTGCGTACTGCAATCAGAAAAAAGTGCTTCCTTGATCGATTCCTTCCAGGAATTTTCCATGCATCAAGATAGGCCAAGAAATTACTTGTCAGCAGCGAATCAGGCTTGAGCGGCTGTTGCTGCCTCTAGGCGGGAATCTTCTGGCATATTTCATCCCTTCAATCCTCGTCGTCACAAAGCAGAGAGATCAGGCATCTGTCGACTACAATCCTTGCGTTACAGAACCGTGTAGTGTTCGCCGGGTGCGGTCATAACCGGCCAAAGCGGAGAAGGTGGTTTCCGCGGTGATTACGGAGACTTCAGGAGCCGTGAAGGAAGGAGGGAGCGAAACCACAACGGAGCCCATTATGATGAATGAAAACATAAACAAAAATCATCTGGTCATGCCAGCTGATCGTAAATTCACCACAACGTGGTGGCAAAATCATAGTGGAAAAAGGGGTATGCATTTTTTCGAGGTGAAACAAATTGTAGGGGACCGAGGGGTGAAATAACGTGCCGCAAGTTTTTCATTGTTTTCTACTAGTTAAAGGCTCCAAAACATATCGGTTCCTTAGGAAAGTTAGTTCAGTAAATTGACAGAAATCATATGAGCCTATAAAAAAAAATCACGGAAATGGTCTATTGTCGCCCTTTTGAATGAAACACACAGAATGAAAGAATAAATTGTTCAAATCGGTCGTCCCGTTCTCAAGCCACCTCGTGACATACAAACATCATTCCATTTTAATTTATATGAATATGCCCCTCTTATGTATCTTAACACCCTATTCTAAATCCTAATTTTTCGATTTTTTCTTCACTAAAGCATTTGCTTATTCAACTTCTTTAAGTTTAAGGTAAGGATTAAACAAAGCCGCAGATGTATAAGCATGTATCTCACCTTAGTTATTCAATTTTTAATTGATTAGATAACTAATGATACATTAGAAGCGGTAAACTCGCAGCTATTCAGCATTGACCATGCTGAGGGTCGTGGGTTCGAATCCCGCTGGTCGAGGATCTTTTGTAAAGGAAATTTGCTCGATTTCCAGGGCAAAGAGTATCTTTGTACCTGCCACACGATATACACTTGCAAAAATGGTCAATCGGCAAAGAAAGCTCTCAGTTAATAACTGTGGAAGTACTCATAAGAACACTAATCTGAGAAGCAGGCTTTGTCCCAGCTGGGACGTAACGCCAGAAAGAAGAAGAAGACATTACCCGGATAAAAACGTATCATTCAGTGAATGGAATAAACCATTAATGTACAATATAACGTATTGGATACAATACAGCGTATTGTAATTGAATGTCGAAGCAATATTATTCATGTTTGGATATACAATTCAAAAACAATATAATATGTTGTAACAGAACATTGTATTGTTTTTAATTGGTTTTATACCTTACAATTTTGGTCAAATTCCTATTTTCGCGTAAAACAACTGTTGCTTTTTTCTATGTAGCTTTGCTGAAAGAAATAAACAAAACAAGTTCAAAAAGCAAGAAATGTTGGGTGGAAAATATTCAAAAAGTCAAAATAAGTAGTTTTTTAGAAGTCACTTGACATTAGCTGACATGCAACCATGATACAGTTTGTTGAATTGTTTTTGTATTGTACAACAATACACGAATTGCTTATCAAGACAATACATGAACAATATATCATATTGTGTTTTCAAAATATTTGTATGAGAAAATATCTATATTTGTATTGTTACGATACTTAACCACCCATACATTATATTGCAAAAATCTCATATACCATACAGTGAACTGTTGAAAACAATATATTGTACTGTAATTGTATTGTCATTTCACAAAATACTGTATTGTATTTCCAATATATTGAATGGTACTGTTTCAATACGTTATATTGTTTTTGTATTGTATTTTTTATCCGGGTAGAAACTCTTATTAATAGAGCGCTGTTATCAACAATATTCGGTTTTACTGATTTATTATTCAGTAACTAAAACAAATCCAATATGTTTAAGTGCATGAACCTTGCTAGAAATATTGAAATTCAGGTTCAAAACTTTGAGACAGATAAGTTAGAGAAAAAATCAATATTGTCTAAGATTATCATCAACCATATCAACTTTTTACAACTTATTTTTAATGGTTTGTAGATTTAAAGCTTGAAGATGTTCGTTCAGAATGATTTTCCCGGTGACCATCTCAAATAGGGTCCTAAAGCCCTGTCCCAATTTTAGTGCCAAACGCTTAAGTTTAGGTCAAAAACACATGTTTACTCAATTTTCTAATGTTTTCCGTTGGTTTAAGCTCAAAAAAACATTTTTTTAGATTTTGTCACATCCTTTGGCTTAAACTCAAATTTTGGGTGTATTTTGTTTTCCGTGTCCCTTACGAAATGTCAGATAGGAACAACCCCAGTGGTCGAACTAAAACCCCTATGGTGTTTTTGTCGATTAAGCGAACGTCAAACATGATCAAAAGTGTCAAGGTTCATTTATGGACCAAATTTTTAAATTAAAGTTTAAACATGACATAGCCATTATTGGAGCGGGAAAAATTGCTAAAGTAGTTACAGTAACATGCTTTTTTGTGTTATTAAATAAAAACAAGATTTCATTAAAAATTTTAGGACCCAATTCCCGGTTTTTCCCGATGGGTTTAAATTCCCGTCTTTTTCCCGCTTTTCCCGTTCTTCCCATTTTTCCCGGTTCGGTGGTCACTCTGAGCGTTACGAGGGGGTGGGTGGGTGTCAAAATGGCCATTTTCAGCGTTATGAAATTTGTGAATAAACCCAAAAATGCTTTTCTTGCGATTTTCTTGCAAGAAATTTCCCACGCATCGAGATAGACGATTACTTTTCTGTTGAAGTGCTTACTTCCCATCACTGTTTAATCAAGCTTATCAAAAAGTGATTTTCATCTATTTTGGGTTTATTCCACACCCACCCCCTTCAGCGTTATTAAATTTGTGAATGGGCCCTTTTACTGCAGAATAAAGTGAATTTAATGCTTCGTTGAATCATACAATACATATTGATCGTCAATCAGTTCGGACGCGTTTTTAATCGCTCCCGGTCGCGCACTTTTAATTTAAATTGTATTGCGCAGTTCCCACCTTATTGGACCCCGCACTTCAGAAGTGCGGGCGGGTTCATAAGTGCGGAAACGTCAAACCCTTTGTTTTCGCCGTTGGCGGGCAAGAAAAGGCAGTGAATCGGTTTCGCGCCAACGAAAATTGTTTAAGTTTTATCAAAAGCATGTGCTCTCAGCAGGGTTGCTAGTTTGTTTGTTTCATTTGTTTCACGAAAACTTGCTTGTAAAACATTTGTAAAAGTATGTCAGCCATTTGAAATAGGCTTGTTCGATTATAATTAATTGTGACAATGATGCAGTCAAGTGCAAATCTGCATTTGGATAGCAAAACCAGTGTAATTTGTCGCGTAAATGTACATTTGAAGAATTTTCCATTTGCTTAGAAACATATTGGAACCACTGCTTGGTGACCTTCGAAGTGCGATACACAACTTTCCCAATAATCCATTTATCAAAGCAAAGCACAATAATTGCTAACGTTTCGTTTTTCTTTTTTTTTTTTGTACGTGCCAGATACCGGTGTAAAGTGTTTTTGTGAAAATGAATTGTGAAATTTGCTTGCTGGACTCCGTTACCGACTCAATTATGTGGTCGTGCATTGGGTGCTCCCGTAAATTCCACCCTGCTTGCGTGGGAGTCAATATTCAAAGAGGATCGCTCCGGAAGAAGGAAAGAAGAATGGACACTTCATCCTTTGTGTTACCATGCTGCAGTTCATGTCAAACCATGGTTACTGCAAGCTTTGAGTTTAAGTCGCTTGCTGATCAACAGGCGCAACTAGCAGAACAAATTAACAAGAACACGGAGGTGATCCATCGTTCGATTCAACCGAACAGTTTGGGCGTGATCGATGAAGCCATTGACCGGTTGGAAGCTCTAGTGACCGATGTCAAAAATCAGCTCGCGACGGCAAAAAGCAGTTGTTTTGCTGGCAATGTAAATGGTGTTAAAAACCACATCACTGCGATGTTTGATGTTGCGCTTGAGTCGTCCAAATCAAGCATATCAACGGCAGTGCAGTCAATAGCAAACAATATCACTGACGAGGTGAAAGGTCTTAGCAAAGATGTAAGAGAATTAGCATCTTTGACCTTAGACATAACTTCGTTGGAGCCTATGAGAAACAACCCATTACTGGAAATAGATATTTTGAATGAGCTGAAAGCCATATCAGCAAATATTATGACGAACTCCAGCACCGAAGTTGAATCACTAGACCCCACATTGGATTCACCTCCCAGTTTAAATGCTGAATTGAATGCAAAAAAAGAGGACAACTCTGGCTGGCGACTTTTAGGTACGAGGAAAGTATGGAAAGCGAATTGGCAGGAATACGACAAACGCCAACTCCGCCGCTTGGATCAGCAAAAGCAGGCCGGGAAGGCTCGAAGGCGACGTAAGCGGAACGCAACTCGAAATTCTACAACCAGCAGAAACAGCCGTTTGGAAAATAATGTAAACAACGATTGCAACAACAATTACACCAATGCCCCGCGCCGCACAGTTTTCGGCAGTCGTAGATACGATAACGACAACAGCAATAAATCAAATATGAACGCAAATTATCTTCCACCCGATCGTGAACTCCTTGCGGCGGCAAAAAATCAATTTTCTCGACCACCATCTAATTATCGTCCAACTATTCGATTTGAAAAACGGGAAACACTCAACCCTTATCAACCGGACGGCCCCACGAATCCACAACACATCATAGCACAGAGAAGTCCACCTTCACCACCTTGCGAAGCATGCGCATGCCAACATTCGTGTTTTCGTCGGACTTGACGCTCTCTTCAGAGGAAGTAGATGACAACTTGACGCGTTCTTCAGAGGTAGAGTATAAGCAAACGACCCAGATAGCATTAGATAGTTTTAATGACATTAACTCATCGAGTTCTTCAGTTAACTCATCAGGTACTTCAAATGAAATTATAACTTATTGTCAAAATTTTAACAGGATGAGAAGCGCAGCCAAATTGACTGAAATTCATCGTAAAGTATCAGGTTGCGCATACTCTGTTATTCTGGGAACTGAAACGAGTTGGGATGAGAGTATACGGAGTGAAGAAATTTTTGAAAATAATTACAATGTTTATAGAGCTGATCGTGATTATCAATGGTCTGAAAAAAAGTCGGGTGGCGGAATTTTAATCGCAGTTTCAGCAAAATTGAACTCTGAAATTATCGTTACCACTAAATTTAAAGAATTTGAGCACGTGTGGGCGAAAGTGCAGTTGTCTGGCGAGACACATATTTTTGTCTCCGTATACTTTCCTCCTAACAATGCGTGCAAAGAAACATACGATAAATTTTTTAGTGTAGCGGAAAATGTTATGTCTAGTTTACCCCCTGAAGTTAAGATTCATATTTACGGTGATTTTAATCAACGCAACATTGATTTTATACCAGATATGGACAATGATTATATATTACTCCCAGTCATTGTGTTGGGCAGAGGTGGACACACCACAACGCAGAACAGGGTCACCGAAGCGGAACGCGGAACCAGGATTTCGGTAGGAAAGAAACAACTACAACTTGACTACTGTACGCAACGAGAAAGCTTTAATAAACACGTCTGAACGGATTGAACATCACATTACGGATGAATGCAATTCTTTCATTCTTCCTTCTATTTGGCGCTCTCGCTGGCGCCGCTGCGACTGCCTTCAGCGCCGCCTCACTCATACAGCTACACATATCCAGTGCTGCCGCTTTGCATACGAGGCACAATCATTGCATACTCCAACACTCCTCCTCAATGTTGTCCTCGTACTCGTCCGCATCCTCTCTGCCTTTCTTGCCGGGTTGATCCCCTCCTGCTTCAAGCAACGTATTCAACCAATCGGCCAGGTCGTACTCCACGATTACTCCTCCTGGATCGCCGAACTTCCCTCCAGTTATCAGCATCCGTATCCGAGCTTCCACTGTTGGTCTCCGCCACATGCAGCGGCTCCACTTCCTCGCTTGAAGTGTCCGCATCGAAGTATTCTTCTTCACGTTCATCGACAGTATTCGGCTTCACTTCCGAATACCAGCTCACCACACCGACTGGTGAACTTCTTCCCTTCGTTGTCTTCTTCTCGCCAATTATCGGCCGCTGGCCCTCCACTTTCTTCTCAACTTTGGCCAACTTCAGCCGATACAACGACCCTGACTTTTCACCAATTACCACTTTCTTACCAGATGCATCGCAAATATCGCAACCATCTTTCTTGAACTTTACCGAGAAATCCTTTGACGTCAATTTGTCCACTGACACGAGTCCACTTGCCAATGACGGAACATACAACACGTCGGTAAGCTTTATTTCAACTTTGCTTCCGTTTCCGTCCACGCCATACACAACACCTTCGCCACAACCAGCGGCGGTAACCACTTTACCGTTCGCTAACACTACACTTGGGCCTTTCTCTTCTTTCAGCGATTTGAAAAAGTTTCTGTCGCTCGTCATGTGCCGACTCGCTCCACTGTCAATGTACCAGCACTTTTGCTGATCCACTCCAGCCATAAAGCACACATTACTGGCACCACAATTTTCGTCTTTCACTTGCTTCACATTTTGATTCACACGCACTCTGTCGTCCGGCTTCTTCTTCTTCTCTTTACACTCTCGTTCTAGCTCCTGCTTCGCTAGCATAAACGAACGACAGTTGCGACGCAAATGACCAGGCTTGTCGCAAAAGAAGCATCTTCTCACTGGTTCTCTATTGCCGAGTCCACCCACGCTTTGCACTTCATTTTGCACTATCACACTTTTCATAGCTTTCGTTACACTCATTTCGCCGGAACGCTCCCTCCGACGTTCGAACTCATCGATCAGCTTTGACTTCACAAGTTGCATCGTGATGTCCGCATCGGCACGACTCTCCAACGCCGTCACCAAACCCCCATACGAATCAGGCAAGCTACGCAAGATCATTCCAATCCGCAGCGACTCCTCTAGCCGTTGGCCTGCATTCGTCAAACGGTCGAACAAATCTTCCAACACCACCAGATGACTCTCAAGGTCACCTTCTTCTGCGAGATTTAACGAGCACAATCTTTTCAACAAAGACACACGCGACATTACCGTGTTCTTCTCGTGGTAACCACGCAACTGGTCCCAAAACGCTTTTGCACTGTTTGCTTCCTTCACCAAACCGAACTGATTATCGTCAATACACAATCCGATAGTGGCACGAGCTTTTCGATCGTCCTTCGTCCACTGATCGGTCACTACAGCCGGCCTCGCATCACCGACCACATACCACAGCTCCTCCCTGGTCAGGAGCATCTCCATCCGGAACTTCCATATTTGCCAGTTGTGATTGTTCAACCTGGCAAACGCAAATTTGTTCACATCCGCCATTTTGTCCTCGCAAAATCACCACCGCGGAGAATCAACGCACACACACTCACACACGGCGTGATCACTTTCACTCTCGCGCAACCTTTTCCCTACGCAAACCGGAACCTTCCCTTCGGCACTGCTGGGCCAATAACCTGTTGGGCAGAGGTGGACACACCACAACGCAGAACAGGGTCACCGAAGCGGAACGCGGAACCAGGATTTCGGTAGGAAAGAAACAACTACAACTTGACTACTGTACGCAACGAGAAAGCTTTAATAAACACGTCTGAACGGATTGAACATCACATTACGGATGAATGCAATTCTTTCATTCTTCCTTCTATTTGGCGCTCTCGCTGGCGCCGCTGCGACTGCCTTCAGCGCCGCCTCACTCATACAGCTACACATATCCAGTGCTGCCGCTTTGCATACGAGGCACAATCATTGCATACTCCAACACATTGGAGAAAGTGAATTGCTACAGTTTATATTTGACAAAATTGCAAACTTAGGTCTTAATCAAATCAATCATGTAAAAAATCAACAAAACTGTTATCTTGATCTCTTGCTGACAAACGTCTCTGATGACTTTTGTGTTAATGAGGCATTGACTCCACTTTGGAAAAATGAAGTGTTTCATACGGCAATAGAATTTTCTCAGTTTATTTCTAATACAGATTTCTATATTGACAATGAATTTGAGGAAATATTCGACTTTAATTCAGCTAACTATGACAACATTAGAAATAAATTAAATAACATTAACTGGCAATCGATTTTAAGAAGCAGAGATGATGTAAATAATTCAACAGAAGTTTTCTACAACTGTTTGTTCAAAATAATATTAGAAGAAGTACCAATCATTAAAAGAAGGTGTAATGGTTTTTCAAAACATCCTGTTTGGTTCAATAAAGAAATAATAAATTTGAAGAATCGTAAACAGAAACTACATAAAATTTACAAAAAGCATAAAAGTCAAGAGAATTTACAAGTATATTTGAATATGAGCGTACAACTCAACTCAGCAATGCGATTGGCATATGAAAGCTACAACTCCAAAACTGAGCAAGAAATCAAAACCTGTCCAAAGAATTTCTTCAACTATGTTAAATCTAAACTAAAATCCAATAACTTTCCTTCTACAATGTATTTTAATGAAAAGGTTGGCCATACCTCACAAGATATATGCAACTTATTTTCAAATTTTTTTCAAGAAGTATACACAACATACTCTGAAGCTGATCGTGATTATGAATATTTCGATTTCCATCCTGAATTTCCTAACGATGTTGGTATCAGTCATATAAATGTGCATGAAATATTGAATGGTTTGAAAAACTTGGATGTAACCAAAGGAAATGGACCACATGGAGTTCCACCAATCTTCATGAAGACTTTAGCAATTGAATTAACTACTCCCTTATTTTGGCTCTTTAATATGTCACTGGAGTCTTTCCAAAGATGTGGAAAAGCTCATACCTTGTTCCCATTTTCAAATCTGGCAAAAAATCTGATATTATTAACTATCGTGGCATTGCCCTTATTTCGTGCATCCCGAAGCTCTTTGAGGCCATCATAAATGAAAAAGTATTCATCCAAATCAAAAACAGAATAACTACAGCGCAGCACGGCTTTTTTAAAGGGCGATCGACAGCCACTAATTTGCTCGAATTTGTAAACTATTCATTGAGTGCTATGGAGAATGGAAATCATGTAGAAGCTTTATACACAGATTTTAGTAAAGCATTTGACCGTGTTGATATACCCATGCTTATATTTAAACTGCAAAAAATTGGTATTGAAGCCAAATTGCTGAAATGGATTGAATCATATTTAACCACTCGCGAGCTAATAGTGAAATTCAAAGGAAAAAAGTCAACTCCAATACATGCCACTTCAGGGGTTCCCCAAGGCTCTCATTTAGGTCCGCTTTTGTTTATACTGTTTGTGAACGATTTGTCGTTTATTCTTGACAAAATAAAAGTATTAATCTATGCTGACGATATGAAACTTTATTTGGAAATAAAAACTGCACAGGACATACATACTTTTAAACACGAAGTACAAATCTTCCACACGTGGTGTCAGAAAAGCCTACTACAACTGAATGTAAAAAAATGTAACCTGATATCTTTTAACAGGAAAAGAGACATTCCCAATGTAACAATAACTTTAGGCAATCAAAATGTTGAAAAATGTAATAGAATCAGAGACTTAGGCATAATTTTAGACTCAAAACTTACTTTCATTGATCACTATAACACTATGATAAATAAAGCTAATAATATGTTAGGCTTAATTAAACGCTTCGCTTATAACTTCAATGATCCATACACAATAAAAACATTGTTCATTGCCTATGTTAGATCAATACTTGAATATTGCAGCGTAATTTGGTCACCTTTTTCAACAGTACATGATGAAAGGATAGAGTCGGTGCAAAAACAATTTTTATTATATGCTCTTCGCAAATTAGGTTGGACAGAATTTCCATTACCAACTTACAAAGCTAGATGTATGTTGATTAATATTCAAACACTAAGAGAGCGTCGTGAATATGCAATGATTTCATTTATAAACGATATTGTATCCCATAAAGTTGATTCACCAGAATTATTATCTAAATTAAACTTTTATGTACCATCCAGACGTTTACGCCATCGAGAACTATTTGCAATCAACTATCACCGTACTAATTATGCAAAATTTGGGCCAATGAACCAAATGATGACTACTTATAATAAACATTACAATTCAATCGACTTAACTTGGTCCAAAGCGAAGCTAAAACAATACTTCCGCACATTATCTTAAGAAGAAAAATTAGGTAATTGAATGTAGAAGTGTAACTAGCGCATAAGAAACTCTCTGTAACGGTCTACAAACATGATTGACGACAATAAATAAATAAATAAAAAATCCAAAGTTTTTGAAAAGACATTTTGGTGTGTTTTAAGCAAGATTCGATGTCATCCCAAAAATTGTATTTATGTTCTTCTCTCACAGCCAGAACCTCTGTGAAATATTCATCAAAACACAAAACAATCCCCATAAAAATTACGCATTTTTCAAAACTACCCAGGTAACCATTAAGCACTGTTATAAGCGGTATATGGGCCGCGTTACAGATTTTCAGTGCCAACAGGCTTTATTTAATTTTTTCAAGTGCTTTTAGGCACTGTGACCTTTGAGCACTGAAACAAGCCGTATATGGGTATATAACGCTATACCACAGTGCTTGTAAGTCCTGTGCCTGCAAGCAGTATACAACGGCTTCCAATGCTGTTAAGAGGCTGGTGTACATGACGTTTATGCCACCCAAATCAAATTTGGCTTCGTTCAAAACAAATCACAAACGATGATGCAATTTTTGCAGGATGAATTGGTATCGAGTAGCAAGAGGATTGTTACTAGGAATGATTAAAAAAAATAATTCTGGGCAATCCGGATGATCTCTGGAACAACGGGGCTCCTGGTTAGTGATTCTACTGCATCGAACGAGAAAATCTGAAACTCACGCTTTTCTATCGTTCCAGAGACCGTCCGGATTGCACTGATTGCGATCAGGATTGTGATTCCGGGAAACATGAAATACATTGATTTTTAATGCGCTCAGGGGGTTTTCCAGGAGGCTTCTCAAATTTATAATTCTTTTCACTTTGTTTTTAAGACTTTTGTTTTTGTTTTCGCCAAAATGTAGCAATAAATTGTCCAGGTTAAATCTGGTTAAATTACATGCAATTTATGCCACCAGCATCCACGATGTTTTGCTTTATATACGATACTGAGCAGGGCAAATCAGAAAAGCATCAATGGAGCAGATAGGAAAGTTGTCGAAATCATCTAATAATAGTACGAGATGGGAGAACATTATTAGATCGAGCCGCAGTCAATCAACAAAAAAACCGACTTGGATGAGACAGAAATAGAAAGAAAAGTACATGAGATAGAGAAACTTTTTTTTTCCTTTTTTCTTTTTCCTCTGCCCACGTGCTATAAATTTTTTGACATCTCTCACTTCAGGGACTCGGAACGAGTAGGCCGTTTATCGGCCGAATAATTCGCCAAAAGTGGCTTTTGAGCGGCCCTTAATCACGAAATAGTTCCAATTAGCCCTGTTGGTCATGCCTTTAAATCGACTATAGAACTGGTTTGGTGCTGATTTTTACGGCTTATTGCAATAAGCATGGTTGCTTGGGTGTGATGATCTGTTGTCCATCAGCATCTTTTATAATGACCATCAACAATGGAAGCATCAGGAGGTGCAGCGGTTATCAAATAAGGGCTTATTTACAAATTTTATAACGCTTAAGGAGGTGGGTGGGTATCCTCATGATGTTACGGATCATACAAAATGCGTAGAATATTCATACAAAAAGCGTTACGAGGGGGTGGGTGGGTATCAAAAACGGCGTTATGAAATAAATGAATGAACCCTAAGAAGAGAACTATGCAAATCATCTACGATTTCCCCCGTGTTTTGTGTAGTGTATTTACTGCCGCTCAGAAGGATTCCATTCGTTCCATAAATATGATGTTTATAAACAGATGTGCATTGTTGCACGAGCTTTTGACATAACGAACATATTCGCAATCAATATTTTTAGTTGTTCCGTAAATAATCGTTTGCACAAAGAAAAATCAAAACAGAACCGAAAAACGTTGGTATCGAAACAGATGTCAAACTGTTATGCAAGTGTTTGTGTGAGATGTGAAAATGTTCACTGTGCAAAAATTTGTTGCACAGTAGTCTAATAAGGTGCAAAATGCTCAATAAATTAATTGTTTAAATGAATCTAAAAAACAAATTTGATTTGAACCACAGCTACAACTGTTTCTCGTTATAGTAGGATTGTGCGACTAAAGTGGTGACTTTCCGATTGCATATTGGTTACTAGATACGTTTCTTTTGTGGTTCTCGTTCAAAATTTGTATGAGAAAACCGGTATTTTGGAACGATACACATTCTTAACAACCCATAATTCGTATGGTCGAATCGAAGAATATTTTACCCATCACATTCAAAACACTACCCAGCAACGGTAGGATTATGGTCGATTGAACCATTTTGGAATGGTTTGAAAACCATACACTGAAATGATTTTTTTTTTTTGTAGAAACTACTGAATCCATGGTAAAATTAAGAACTGCACCAACGATTTTCAACCGACTACATTAATCTGTCAACTCTACCATAACATAGGCCTTTTCACATGACGTTTCAAGTCAGCTGATCCGGAAGCTCTTTGACAGTTCTCCTATGGAAATGACAGGCCCGTGTTAGCATCGGTCATCCACCGATGTAAACAAATGCATAGACGGACCTGTCACATGAAAAGGCCTATAGTCAACATCACTACACAAGAAAATATCTCGCATAACTTCTGATCTCGCCCTAAAAGCCATTGGTAACCATGTGTGTAGCTCGTTGTTTCTGAGCATTTTAATGGATTTTCGTGTTATTTAACAATGCTATGGGGAAGAAATGATCATTATCTACCTGCCTGTAATGTTAGTTTGGATGCTTATTCTTTCGTTTGCTCATAAACAACGAGCTACACACGTGGCTACCAATGACTTTTAGGGCGTTATCTCAGAGTATGCGAGATATATTCGGTTTATTTAACTAGAGCTGCAGTATTAATAACTAGAAAAATTCTTGATTTGACAAGTTTGGCATTATACTTTTGACCGCACTTAATTCTTAATTCTACCATGGATTCGGTAGATTATACAACAAAATTTGTTTGCGTGTATTGATTGAGATTTTTTGTGATTTGCGTTTGGGCACGTCAGGAGTTAATCATCAATATTAACCTCCTTTTCCCGAGCAGCCTAGATAGCCGCGTAGTGTCGGTAGCGGTTGTTTCAACTGGCTAAGAGTTAACACTACGGACTGCCTGTTCCGGTGGTAAAAGTCCACCTCACAGGTGACCCCTAATTTATGGTGTGATGCGTACCGTGCCTAGGAATGAATGGTTAGGGGGGTCTAAATAAAACCTAACCGCTAACGGAGCCTGTGGGGTACCAGGGCGCCCTCCACAGTATTGAGTCCTTCCTGTGCTACCCGGATCAATGGTGCAGGTGACCTTGTGTTTCTCCGAGATAATCGGCCTGCCCTTCTTCAGTCTCTATCCTGAGGCTAAATAAGGGTGGGATTATGAATATGCTGACATTTAATTTAAATTATCACCTATATGGATTCGCATTATGCGTTTTACACAGTGTATTCTGTGCTCTTTCGCCTTTGGCGACTTCAAATAGATACCGATCTGGTTTTTTCGTTGCTGGTCTTTTTTGTGCTGAGATTGCAAAAAGCTTAATCCTGCCTAGTTTGGGTAGTGGCTACGGTTAGGTTAGCTCAGATCAATTTTCAGCATAAAAGAACAGCAACGATCAATCTTTGCAGACTCATGCAAAATGGTGCAGCCCAAGTGGCGCTAGTACAATAACCCTACTTTCGTAGAGGGAACTTCTATCCAGGTAACCTTGTGGACCCAGTTTTTGCTACTTTCAGCAAACTTGAAATGGCAAACTCGCGCTGATCACATCATCTGGGGCAGCTCAGATATCAATTTGAGAGGCTCCAGTCTGATGGAATACTTTCGTAGTACAGACCTTGGATTACTTAACATAGGCAATCGCCCAACCTTCATGGTTTCTAATAGAGAAGAAGTGTTAGACATAACGCTATGCTCGAATAGAATCAGTCACGAGTTGACGAATTGGCATGTATCTAATGAGGAATCATTATCTGATCATCGCTACATCTTCTTTGAACATT
The DNA here is from genome assembly GCF_002204515.2 of Aedes aegypti. NCBI lineage: Eukaryota > Metazoa > Arthropoda > Insecta > Diptera > Culicidae > Aedes > Aedes aegypti. The sequence continues at coordinate 291,374,331 of NC_035108.1, forward strand.
CAAATGTAACTGCGCAGACTTTGCGTTTTAGGAATCCCCGCTCAAGAAACTGGGAACTCTATATTGAATTGGTTGCGACCAAATTTCATGGATATTCTCCGTCCATTGAAAATCCAAGTGATCTGCATGATGCCGTTGATACTACAACATCCTACATTATGGAAGTTTTTGAAGAAGCATGTCCTCTGCGGTCTGTAAAGACCTCAAGAGTGCTATAAAAGCTCCTGCTTCGGCCAACTCAAGGTCGAAGCGTGTTATCGCATGTCGAACTCAAATTGAGGAACTGAATTCAGTCAACTCTGTAAACCTTGTATGGGTACCTGGCCATTCTTCCATCGCTGGAAATGAATTGGCCGATGAGCTAGCTCGCGATGGAGCATCGCATGTCTTCATTGGCCCTGAGCCGGCTATTCCAATTTCGAAGTGCTGGGTGAAGCTTCAGATAAATTATTGGGCGGCAACTCAGCACAAGCAATATTGGAATAGTTTGGAGTCATGTCGTCAAACAAAATTGTACATTACTGAGCCATCTCCAAGGGTGGCGAAGTATTTAACAAATCTGTCAAAGCAGAATTGCAGTCTCTTGGTCAGAGCGTTGACAGGCCACTGCCGACTCAACTATCAAATAGCAAACATTCAGCGTGCTGACTCTTTTGTTTGATAGTTGTGACTCCGATTATGGAACTTCGTATCACCTGATATGTAACTGTCCAGTTTTTGTGCAAATGCGCTTCCAATTACTTGGTTTCTAATAGAGAAGAAGTGTTAGACATAACGCTCTGCTCGAATAGAATCAGTCACGAGTTTACGAACTTATTAAGTGAAACTGATTTCAGAAACCTGAATCTTCAGGACATTCTGTTATTCGTAACCCACTGTGGTAATGAGCTATAGGCTCTCTTTACGCTCATGCGTTTTGCAGTGTCCTTTTTAGGGCGCTGTTCGAACCCATTGTGGTATGGAGCTACATGCTCTCAATTCGCTTATGCGATTTTCCCTCTTCAAGGGACCCCACTCCTATTTCCTCCCATCTTTCCCTTCCCTTTCCTCTCCCATCGGGTAGATGATGAAATAGGCTCAAATATGGCGATGGCACAAATCTCCCAAATGGCGGGGAACGTGCCTCTGGAGCCGGCCTTCTGATACCTGATACCTGCCTGTAATGTTAGTTTGGATGCTTATTCTTTCGTTTGCTCATAAACAACGAGCTACACACGTGGCTACCAATGACTTTTAGGGCGTTATCTCAGAGTATGCGAGATATATTCGGTTTATTTAACTAGAGCTGCAGTATTAATAACTAGAAAAATTCTTGATTTGACAAGTTTGGCATTATACTTTTGACCGCACTTAATTCTTAATTCTACCATGGATTCGGTAGATTATACAACAAAATTTGTTTGCGTGTATTGATTGAGATTTTTTGTGATTTGCGTTTATGCGGGAATGACTTTAAAAAAATGATAGCCGTTGATCTCGAAATGAACTAACTCAGGGTTAAAAATATCTTTGATAGAGATAAAAAAATGGACGTATCGTAACAATACAAACATTGATATTATTGTTGAACTGAATTGCGCACAAGATTGCGAGTATCCAGCTTTTTAAAAGCGCTAATGGCTGCCGCAAACAGGCTCACTTTCTGGTAGGGATCAGTCGATTTGACGTTTGCCTTGGGTCATTTTATATAGAACGGACCCAAGCCAACCTTCATATCAACTGATCCCTACCAGAAAGTGAGCCTTTTTGCGGCAGCCATTAGCGCTCGTAAAAACCTGGATAAGGCTCTGCACTGTTTTGATTTTGCATGGAATTTTTACGTTTACTGGCCTTGTTGTTTGCTAATTTCACAGAGGAGTGAAAGAGTCCGAATGATTGTTGTGCAGAGCCCCATATGATCTGCGCGTTACCGCCGCCGCTGGATGTGGATTTGAAATGAGCGCCGCAATATTGACATTTTTAGATAATCACGTTTTGTGGATTTTTCTAGCAGAGTTTAAAAATTCCTCCGAGATGAACCTGGTCCTTTTGCTGTAAATTTTCCTTTGACATGATCAAAAGTTTTGTAACTAACAGGCTTACGTTTAATGAATGAATAACTACAAGTTACAAATTACCTCTGGAAATTCTTCCAAGGATTCTTTAAATCCTATAAAACTTTTAGAGTGCATTTATATGGCTGCCCTAATATTGTGGCGGGCATTGAAATGACAGCTGATAAAAGTTATATCGTCTCTCTCTCTCCATCGTTCCGTATGTAAACAACGTTCAAAACAAAATCACGAAATATTATTCGTCCTGAACGTTCTCGTATCGTTAACCGTGAAAAATAATATAAATTACATAAAAACTTAATAAAAGTAATAAATACATCCGATTTTGATAAGTAAGATCTTGAAAAACATTAAAATATACTCTAAATAAATGAAATCGGTGACACAATTGCGATTGAATTAAATACAATGTTCGGTCACGATATTCGAAGCTACGATCTTAAGGTGGAACTGACCAAATGCTTCAACGGTCACGGGATTGTATATCTCGCTCAACATTTGCCTTCCAGACAGCATGTGGCAATCAAGAAGTTTCTGATGGAAGATTTGAAAAATGACTTCAATTTCATTATGGTAAGTATATTTAGATAGAAGATACAGGGCTGGTAGCAGGTTTCTTCTTAGAGGCTTGGTCTCTATTTTTTTGCAAGTCTGAGAAGTCTAGTTTTAATTTAGGCCTGTTGGCTCTAAAGTCACTTAGCAGTGAACTCCGATACAAAAGACCTAACCAGGAATTTTCATCCCTGTTATTTTTTTTCTAAAATGCTATTCCAGAATACTTCTACCGATTTTCTACCAATTCCAGTTTTCGACCGATTTTCCAAGTAGTTAGACTCCTACGCTGAGGCAAAAATACTTAGGTTTTCAATAAATCACGACATATGAATCAAATTATAATGTCATTGCACGCTTAACAATTCCATATACAGGGGATGAATTCCATGTAGGGGATGATAACTTTCATAAGTGAGATCTTTGAATTAAATTAGTTTTTTTTTTTATCTCAGTGTATATGAGTTCTGTCGAGAAAATCCCCAAGGGTTTATTCCAGAGATGAAGACATTCGCTCAGGGATCCCCTTAAAAATCCCTAGAAGTTCCAATGCAATTTTTTCAGTTATTTATCCAGCCATTTTAATAAGAATTCCTTGATGAATTTATCTCAGGAATTGTCCAGGGATTATCCAAAGAAATCTGTTGGGAGCTCCTCCAGGAATTCCACAAAAAACGACCAGGATTTCATCATTAAGTTCCTTAAGAATGTCCAGAATGTATCCTGAATTTTTTCTAACATTTCATCCACGAATTACTCCTGCAGCTCTCCTAATCAATTCTCGAGTAATTTAAAAACATATCCATGAATTCTTCAAAATTTCGTTTGAGGCTTCTCTCGCAATAGCAAACACTACAGCAATTATTCAGACCAGTAATGCAACCAAGGGGGGTTGATCGAAAAAAAAAATAGTTTCGCTAAAAATTTAAGCCCCCTTGCATAGTAGACCTATTGTTCCTATAGTAGTACTGATAAGACAAACTTTGTTTTATTATTTATTTACTTGGTGTTACATCAATTAGTTTGATAAAACCTCGTTAACGATGTTACGCCAATTTACTCGGTCCATGGCTGTGTCTCTCCAACTTCGATTTTGGCCCACGCTCTCCAGATCTTGTTGCACTTGATAAGCCACCTCGCTCGCTGTGCTCCCCACCTTCTTGTGCCAACCGGATTCGACGCGAACACCATCTTTGCAGGATTGTTGTCCGGTAGTCTTGCAACATGCCCTGTCCAGCGCACCCATCCGGCTTACGCAACCTTGTGGATACTGGGTTTGCCGTAGAGCCTAGCGAGCTCGTGGTTCATTCTCCGTCGTCACACATCGTTCTCCTACACACCACCAAAGATCGTCCTAAGCACCCTTCGTTCGAATACTCCAAGTGCTTGCAGGTTCTCTTGCAGCATGTTCCATGCTTCATGTCCAGAGGACCACCGGTCAGCGTTTTGTACATAGTTCATTTGGTGCGGGGGTGGATCTTTCTCTATCGCAGCTTCTTCTGGAGCCCATAGTAGGCGCGAGTTCCACTGATGATGCGTCTCCGTATTTCACGACTAACGTTGTTATCAGCCGTTAATAAGGATCCGAGGTAGACGAACTCATCAACCACCTCAAAAATATTCCCGTCTCGTAAACTGCATCCTAGGCGGGCTCTGTCGCGCTCGGTTCCGCCTATCAGCCGACTTTTGTCACTTCACGTTTCAGGCGGGTGTACAGGTCTGCCACCGTTCCAAATATTCTGCCGACAATATCCATATCATCCGCAAAACAAACAAATTGGCTGGATCTTGTGAAAATCGTACCTCGGTTGTTGATTGAACCCGGCTCTCCGCATGACTTCTAGCGCGATATTAAACAGTAGGAATGAAAGTCCATCACCCTGTCGAAGTCCCCGGCGGGATTCGAACAAATTGGAATGTTCGCCCGAAATCTTCACACTATTCTGCACACCGTCCATCGTTGCTTTTATTAGTCTTGTGAGCTTCCCGGGAAAGCTGTACTCGTCCATGATTTTTCATAGCTCTTTGCGGTCGATGCCGCTTTAAAATCGATGAACAGGTGGATTTTTCATACAGTGAAGATTTGGTCCGTCGTCGAGCGGCCGTTGATGAAACCAGCTTGATAACTTCCCACAAACTCATTTGCTATTGGTGATAGACGACGGAACGTAATCTGAGACAGCACTTTGTAGGCGGCATTCAGGGTAGTGATCGCACAATAGTTTTCACATTCCAGTTTGTCGCCCTTCTTGTAGATGGGACATATGACCCCTTGCTTCCACTCCTCCGGCAGCTGTTCCGTTTCCCAGATTCTGAAAATCAGCCGGTGCTGACTGGCGACCAACCTCTCCAGGCCCTTTTTGATGAGTCCAGCTCCAATACCATCCTTACCAGCGGCCTTGTTGTTCTTGAGCTGGTTGATGATATCCTTGACTTCCCTCAATGAGAGAACAGGTTGGTTTCCTTGAAGCGAGAATCGAACCCACACTCCTTGACCCGATGCAGCTAAATGCTTGGTAACACTAACCGCACGGCCATGAAGCCCACAAGCTTCTCGTAGAACTTTCGCGTTTCTTTTGAACGTTGCAGCTGCTCCATTTCTTCACATTCCGCTTCTTCCAGGCGACGCTTTTTGTCCCGGAATAGGCCTTTTCATGTGACAGATCCGTCTATGCATTTGTTTACATCGGTGGAGAACCAGTGCTAACACAGGCCTGTCATTTTCATAGAAGAACTGTCAAAGTGCTTCCCGATCAGCTGATTTGAGACGTCATGTAAATAGGCCTATAGGCGGGTTAGCTGCTTTCGTTTCCTTTTATATCGCTCTACGTTTTGTCGCGTTCCTTGCTGCAGCATTGCAGCCCTCGCTGTATCTTTCTCCTCCAAAACCTGCTTGCATTCTTCGTCGAACATGTCCTCCTTTCCACATACCCGACGATGCCCTCGGCTGCGTTAGCTCGCCCTTTTCCGGCAACGCTACCTTGACAATTTTTTTTTATTGACCAAAATAATTAAGAACTTTTTAAGAAGAAATAAGAACTTTTTACATCAATCGAAAGTTTTTGATCCACCAAACAAAAATATAAAAGTTTTGAAAAAAAAAAGGATTTTGATTTGTATTTTGCCTACGTCTGGCTTTATTTTTCGATGTTATACGAATATTTGTTCTTTTTCTATGTTGCTCTTGGTACACCGACCCTATCTTAGGAATTTATTTTGAAAAACTCCAAGACTTCCTAAAAAGTTAGAGAGCCCATCAGGATTTCTACAGAAGTTTCATCAGAGATAACTGAAGAGTTTGTTTTTAGCGACGCTTTCTGAATTCCTCCATTTTTTTTTTTTTTTTTCAAAATTTGACCTTGAGCCATTTTTAGATAAATTCCTTGGGATTATTTTGGAGGCAGAGCTGGAATTACTGGGGAAATCAAAGGAAAAATCTCGAGAGTAATTTATGAATTAATCCTTAGACAAAATTCTAGTTTAAAATTTGGGAAAAACTGAAAGATTTAGGAAATTCTAAGATCTTTTAGATCTCTGGATAAATTAGTGTTTTGAGTGCTTGAAAATGTCCTAAACGGAAATCTTGGACGAAAGAAAAATCGTTGGATGAGCTGCAGGATTTTCTTGAGAAATATGAAAAGATCTTTCTGTTGAAATTAATGGTGAAGTCTCTTGAATGTATCTTGAACTGATTTCATGGATGACTTCCTTAAGAAAACCGATAATACGTCAATGGATGAATTCTTTGGGAAAATACCTGAATTAGTTTCTGATAAAATTCCTGGAAAATAATTTTGAAAAAAATACATACAGTACCTAATACGGGCAGCAAAACTTGTAATTTAAAGAAAAATGTCTGGCCGGAATCGCTGAAAAGTTTTTATGATAACTCTAATCTCCTGGCTCCTGTTTGGTTTGTTTCCTTGATTGCTAGGTATATGATCTGTTTATAGTTCCTGTTCGGTCTCTTTTGTCTAGCCTCTTCCAGTCCTGACAGATATTGTTTCTGCTTCATACTTCGTGACTATAGAATATAATTTTTACAGGAAGAATCCAAGCATTTGAGAGAGTTCAATCATCCCAATATTCTAAGCTACTACACAGCATTCGTGCATAATTTGGACCTGTACTTCATCCTGCCGCTGATGTGTTTTGGATCCTGCCGGGACACAATGAACAACTACTTCGAGACTGGGTTCCCTGAAACATTACTGGCCTGCATCCTACGAGATGTTGTACTAGGGTTGGAGTATTTGCACAGAAAAGGCTACATTCACCGTTCGATAAAAGCCAGCCATATCTTCCTGAACGAGTCACGAGCCATAATCGGCGGGTTCCGCGTTTGCACAAGTTTTCTGGGAGAAGGAAAACGTGTGAAGAATCTACACGAACTTCCGCCGCAGTCGACCAAAAGCCTTAACTGGTTGGCACCGGAAGTGCTGGCTCAGAATCTCCTAGGGTACACGGAAAAGTCCGACATCTACAGTCTGGGCATAACGGCGTGTGAGTTGGCCAATGGCGTGGAACCGTTCAGTAACTTCCAGCCCACGTTGATGCTGACGGAGAAGATGCGAGGGTATCAGCCGCTGCTTCTAGACTGCACGACGATTCCCAGTGAGGAGGTCTTCGCCCAGGCAATGGACTCCGGTGTGGGGGATGGCAATTCCTCGCAGACACGCCAGATCTACGCTTCGAGGCAGTTTTCAGACGCGTTACATAAGTTTGCCGAGCTGTGTTTGGTTAGGTAAGTTGCATAACAGGGTTATACAGGCCAGGGATCGGCTAATACCAAATAGTATTTGCTATGTGCATTTAGGCAAAGAAACCTTCCAAACAACTGTAACATAATCTAGCTCAATATTTCACTTGTTTGAATTTCGTTCCTTGTTAGCAATACATTTTTGGAATGATCCACTAATTTTAAATGTGTTATTCAAATAACTTGCTATACTATGTCGGAAATTTGACCTTGGGTAGGTGTACCAGTTATGGACATAGTGGTTCCCTATTTCGCCCTACGTGATTACTTTAATGTCTTCAATTTTTGAAAATGTTTGTGTGTTGTAGTAGTTAGATTTAAGATATACCTTGATATTAAAACATCCAAAAAGATTAAAAAAGTTAGAGTTATCAAAATTTCAAATATGGCCAAATAGGGAACCACTATGGCCATAACTGGTACACTTTCCCTATAATTCATCACAGCTATAGAACATCGATAGGATCCTTGACAAAAATCATTAAGGGTATTTATGGATTTTTGGCAAGGTTCCTGGTTAGATAATGATAGATTTCCATTTGATACATGGCATATTTTTCATGAGATCTTTGCAGAACTCCTCTAACGGGAATTGAGCAAGAACTTGTAAGTTTTTTTTGGAATATCACTAGAACAGTAATTAGTAGAATGCCAGTAGATTCTATAAAAGATTCTTCCAAGATCTTTGATGGATGAATAAATGGAGAAATCCTTCAGATAATCTTAGGCGGATTTGTCTATGAAACTTGACAAAATTCTTGGCAAAATCTTGGATAGATTCCTTAGAAGATGCTATTGAATTTGTGTTAAGAATGTTGAGCAGTGGTTCCTTTTAGTTTTATAATCTTGTTCTACGAGTCGGGTGAGTCAAAATGAGTCGCTTCTACCTCGAGTGACGCAAGACGGCTAATATTAATCAAAAGACAGTCACATCATTCAACTCGTCTTATCTCACCCGACTTGCTGAATAATCGTGATGAAAAATGTTCTGCTTCATTGAAAAGTTTACGGATGATTTGAACATTAGGTAGGTAAATGTCTTATTTTATACTTTTTCAGTAATCCAATCAACAGATCAAGTGCCCACGAGTTACTTAACCACCCGCTTTTCAAACAATGCAAGCACACAAGCATAAGGGAACAATTTGCTGCACGTGGCATTGAAACGGCAGACTTTAATACACTGAAAGGTAAGAAAAATAATCCAAACTCTGTTTAAACAATAATCAACAAACTCCCCCTTTGTTGCAGGAGACGAATCGAATCTAACCAACGAATTCTCAGGAATGACGATGGACACCAGCGGAAGTAACTTCGAATGGGACTTTTAATAAGAGTTCTATTGAAGGCATCTATGAAAAAACAACCTACGAAGCGTAGACAATGGTCAATCTTCCACGTTAGTTTGCTCGCACTCGTACATCCAAACGCTAACATTCACAATCAAAATTATACCGTTTAACGTATACAACATTCGATGTTACCTGTTTACTTAGTGCAGATTTAGTTGTTGCCCTTATGAACTAATAGGTAGTTGAAAATGGATATGTTCTAGATCAGTTGGCGAACTACATCAAATTAAGTAGTGTATAAATTAGGCTTTTATTACTCATTAAAATATAATAAAGGTTTTATATAGATATTAGCAGTTGTTTGACATTCAAACGCAAAAGTTGAAAGAAATGCGATCTGTAAGAGTTAAACTGAGGCCGCAACAAAATGATAAGCAGCGAAAGTTCAACAATCGATAGTAAGAATGTACAGATTAAATTGAAAATAATACTAGCATGTTTGATGAAATTTACACCTTTATGAGCCGTTGATCCAGCCCAATGGCTTAATAGGAAAACTTTTGGAAACAAGATATACATTGTTAAGTAACATTTTGACCCTTACATGGTGTCCTAAATTACGGACGAAGCTAATATTTGATTGATTTCTATAGTTCCACCTATTTGTTTTTCATAGGTTCATTGAACAAAACTTGGGTACATAAGAATTCTAAAAGTTGTTGTTTTTCAAGTGGAAGTATCCAATACAAGGTATAGTAAAATAATGGTGGATAAGCTGATCTCAGCTTATTTTGTCCATCTAACCGCTCATGACCATTCGAACGAACTCTTCGTAGTTAACGTTACCTTGTGAATCTTCCTGATTTTGGAGCAATTGTTCGACCTAAAAAGTAAAAGCATATTAATTTCCCACTAACATATGTGACATATTAGCAAATACGAACCTCATCATCGGCCAGTTTCTCTCCCAGAGTTGTAAGCAGATGTCTCAGCTCAGCTGAGGAAATGAATCCGCTCGCGTCCTTATCGAAGTGACGCAGCCCCTCGATGAAGTCATCGGCCGTATCGGCGGTGCGTTGCTTCGAAATGGCCTGATAGATCGGCAAGAAAACCTCGAACGATACGCGCTCGTCTGGCTTCAGCTGCATGGTGAACTTTTTCACATCGGACTCGGTCGGGTTCTGGCCCAGGGCACGAAGGCACTCGCCAATCTGCTGCTGTTGGATCTTACCATCGCCGCGGTTGTCGAATAGGTTGAAGGCCTCCTGGAATTCTGGTTTACATGGAAATACAGAAAAAAAAAGGCATTGATTAGATCACATTGATATAAACCCCAAAACGTACGTAAGGAATGCGATTGAATTTACATTTTAAATGCATTCGCTGTGTGTGATAGCACATGCATCGTCCTAAAATGGAAACATGGTCACGTCGCTGTAAGAGAACGCGATGATGATAAACTTGTACCGTCAACGTACCAGTACCCGCTCATGTTCCAGTAGCCCGCTCACGAGCTTAAAAAGTAAAGTAATTTGAGTAAATACACAAAAAAATGTACACAGTTTTCAAATTTACTTTGTGCAAACTCATCTTTTTTCAGTGTGAGCGGGCTACTGGAGCATGAGCGGATAATGGTGCACTGATGGTAATAGGCCAGGAGAAGTGGATGAACTTGTCATTCATTTTCCTGTCAATTTTCATACAAAATCTACTTTTTCTCTGCTATAAAATCACGCTAGGTGAACCACTTCTCCTGGCCTATTATTTACTGCGTATTGATTTTATTATCAAAAGATATTTTCCTTTAGTGATTGAATCCGACTCCCCTTACAGCAATGCCTCCGCGAGGGATGCCAATTGTTACCTTACCATACAGAGTGAAAACGCTTATCTCCATTATTGAACTAATTAATTATGGACTATTTCTTCTTCTTGGCATTACGTCCTCACTAGAACAGAGCCTGATGCTCAGCTGTTCAGTGAGCAGAGCACTTCCAGTTATTAACTCAGAGTTGCTATTGTCGCATTCCTATATCGTGTGGCGTAGAGATTGGAAAAATGGTCCAATTATGGGAGCGAATCATAGTTGACTCACTCACAAAAATGAATCGACTCATTTGATCGATTCAGTAAGTCTCATTATAAAATCAAAAATAAATAGTTTTTCTCGCAAAAGGGAATGAAAATTACAGTCGCCTCTCCACATCTCGATATCGAAGGGACCATCGAGATAGGGAGGGATCGAGTCAAAGAACAAATTTTAGATGAATATTAGATTGAAAAACACTCCGTTGTCACGGTAGACACAACAAGGTAGGTGTAGGGAATAGTTATTAGTGGGTAAATTATTGTTCATTTGAGTAATTATTCTGAACAAGTGAAGTTTAAGTCCAATTTTCAATAAATATGATTATGTTTCGTCGAGAGTGTAGAAAAAGCTCAGCATGAAGTAGTTCGCGGGAAAAATGAAAGCTTCCCTTTGAATCAGTTTTGAAACGGATTTGCGTGAGAACGGACGTGTGTTTTACTGTTCCGTATTTAAAAGAGCGCAGTTTACGACAATGTCGCGGTCGGTAGGGACACAACGTTCCCTACACTCAAAAAAATCCAAACGTCGATGCTACGTGAAAAATCACGTAAGCTCTCATTTATATCACTTTTGTCAATTTTACCTGACCAACGTAAGACTCACCAATCGCTACGTGAGCCAGACTCAAGACTCAAGGGCGACGTTGATTATTAGTGGAACTGAGTGGCTCATTGCCACTCAAATTTTGTATACAAAAGTTTATCTCTGACAGTTGGTACAGATGTTAACATCGAGAAGAAAATGTAACATTTTAGTTTCGTGCATTTCGTTTTTAGTTAAAAGTGATAAAATCGAATTGATATGGTTAAAAAATGAAGGTAAGTTCTTCTATCGTATTTTTTTTAGTTTACTAACATATATGGAATATTCCATTGATTTCAGCTCGGATTCCGGCAGTCGGCAAAAAATGGAACATACCGTTGAGACAATAACATATTTTAGAATAAATCAATCGCAAACCGAATCAAATCAATAAACGTGTGCTATTCTATTATATTTCAAATCGCTAGGCTTTATTTTCCTGAAATTCTGAAAACGAAATGAAAACCCAATATAAATCCAAATCACTATTGAATACCTATGAACGCTATCGAAACAATAACGTAGCTGTTACGTGAAATCTTAGTCACCTCGAGCTTCGCGGAATTGAGTTCCGGCACTCACCATTCACGTAGCTGTTACCTGAAAAGTGCGATGGAAAAAAACTACGTATGTTTTCACGTAGCCTTGACGTTTGGATTATTTTGAGTGTAGTTAAAGTGACCGTAGAAAAGTGTTTTTTTTTTACTCGAGGAACTCGGCCACGAACAACTTGGTTTTACGATGACCATCGGTATTTTTTTCTTAGACGATTTCTGCGTGGAAACTAGTGGGTCAATGCCGCACTGCAGTTTACAGAGCTGTTTTGTTGCGATTGTGTACAGCGGGCTGGCTGTGTTTATTTTTGAGCTTGTGCTGGATGAAAGTGTTTGTGAGACAAAGGGAAGAGAAAGTGAATGTCCGTCAGTAATAATGCTAAAATGAGAAAAGGATGATGAAAGGCATGAATAGTGACGTAATAGATTATGCTTTTGTGCGATAGAGAAGCAAGAAGTTTCGCAGCAAACAAAGAAGTGCATGCTTGTTAACAATTTTGTTTATGTTTACTTTCTCACAGCAAAAAAAAGGCAATGTTGTGACAGTTGTCACAGAAAAAAAAAAAAACCTGTTAACATTTCACTACTTCAGCGAAGTATGCACTTCAACAGAAAAGTAATCGCCTATCTCGATCCGTCTTGCGCAGAAATTTTTACTTTTCCTGAGCGGAACAGCATACTTAGCTTTCGGAGGCAATCGGATTGGTCATTAAGATGGAAACAAAACTGGCAGAAAGTGGTTTCGTTTAGCGAGAAAAGGCGAAATGCGATTTGATTCAATATAGTTTTTCGATGGTAAGTGTTTTCAATTTTTGTTCCGCCTTTAAACGGCATCTGTGACCTTTGTGTAATTGTCAAGTTAAACTCAGAGAAGTTCACTAACTTGAACGCTGTTTCGGAAAAAGCTAAGGTGCAGCTAGGAGTATTTGCCTAAATGGATACTATTTGTATATGCATTGTAATGATTCGTTTGTGATGTGCGTTTAACAACTTTCACTAAGTTTAAATTATTCAATGATTAGTATTATTCTTCTATTAAATAATGTTGTAATACAACCACACATTTTATAGTAAATTGAGCAATGAAGTGATCTTGGGGATGTCTTTGATTGATCATGTTTTACAACTCGTCCCAAAAGACTTGATTGTTGGCAATTTTTGGCAAACCAAAGTCAATTAAAAAAAAAATATATAGATATTCTGAAGTGTCACATTTCTTCGTCTTACGAAACGAGAGAGACAAATAATACTGTGAATAATATGGGAAACACAGAAGGCTTGACTAATTCGGACATGATTGGTTTTACATTCCGAGATAAGTTCAAAAATTGATTTAGTTGTTTAATATGATATATATGCAAGACTTTTATTTGTTTGTATAATTATTTTTTAAATATGATGGAATTGGAATTGCGTCTTCGATATTGGTTGAAATATAACAGTTTTGCAAAAATCATTCGAACATAAGTTGGCTAATATTGATCTTAGATAAATGATGCATAATCTATTACATTATTTGAAATGACCTAAAAAATTCGCTTTGAAAGATACAATCAAGTGAGGTGTTCCATAGAAGCACAGTTGGGCCCAATCTAGCCTAACGAGAATTGAAATCCAACTCTGGAATGGGGTGGTGGATGATTTCAAACTACCAACGGACCTAAATCTATCACACGAAATTTAAAATCCAACTTGCAAATGGGTTGGTAGATGATTGGAAACTTGATCAAAATTTGAAATCCAACTCGGGAGTGAGTTGGTCGATGGATTTGAGGTACCATCGGACCTAGTCGGGTCTAATGAAAATTGAAACCCAACTCTGGAGTGGGTTGGAAGATGATTTGAAATCCAACTCGGGAGTGAGTTGGTCGATGGAATTGAAATACCATCGGACCTAGTTGGGTCTAATGAAAATTGAAATCCAACTCTGGAGTAGGTTGGAAGATGATTTGAAATCCAACTCGGGAGTGAGTTGATCGATGAATTTGATTTGATGTACCATCGGACCTAGTCGGGTCTAATGAAAATTGAAATCCAACTCGGGAGTGGGTTGGTCGATGGATTTGAAATACCATCGGACCTAGTTAGGTCTAATGAAAATTGAAATCCAACTCTGGAGTGGGTTGGAAGATGATTTGAAATCCAACTCGGGAGTGAGTTGGTCGATGGAAATGAAATACCATCGGACCTAGTTGGGTCTAATGAAAATTGAAATCCAACTCTGGAGTGAGTTGGTCGATGGAATTGAAATACCATCGGACCTAGTTGGGTCTAATGAAAATTGAAATCCAACTCTGGAGTGGGTTGGAAGATGATTTGAAATCCAACTCGGGAGTGAGTTAGTCGATGGAATTGAAATACCATCGGACCTAGTTGGGTCTAATGAAAATTGAAATCCAACTCTGGAGTGGGTTGGAAGATGATTTGAAATCCAACTCGGGAGTGAGTTGGTCGATGGAATTGAAATACCATCGGACCTAGTTGGGTCTAATGAAAATTGAAATCCAACTCTGGAGTGGGTTGGAAGATGATTTGAAATCCAACTCGGGAGTGAGTTGGTCGATGGAATTGAAATACCATCGGACCTAGTTGGGTCTAATGAAAATTGAAATCCAACTCTGGAGTGGGTTGGAAGATGATTTGAAATCCAACTCGGGAGTGAGTTGGTCGATGGAATTGAAATACCATCGGACCTAGTTGGGTCTAATGAAAATTGAAATCCAACTCTGGAGTGGGTTGGAAGATGATTTGAAATCCAACTCGGGAGTGAGTTGGTCGATGGAATTGAAATACCATCGGACCTAGTTGGGTCTAATGAAAATTGAAATCCAACTCTGGAGTGGGTTGGAAGATGATTTGAAACTTGATCGAAATTGAAATCCAACTCGGGAGTGAGTTGGTCGATGAATTTGATTTGATGTACCATCGGACCTAGTCGGGTGTAATGAAAATTGAAATCCAACTCGGGAGTGGGTTGGTCGATGGATTTGAAATACCATCGGACCTAGTTGGGTCTAATGAAAATTGAAATCCAACTCTGGAGTGGGTTGGAAGATGATTTGAAATCCAACTCGGGAGTGAGTTGGTCGATGGAATTGAAATACCATCGGACCTAGTTGGGTCTAATGAAAATTGAAATCCAACTCTGGAGTGGGTTGGAAGATGATTTGAAACTTGATCGAAATTGAAATCCAACTCGGGAGTGAGTTGGTCGATGAATTTGATTTGTTGTACCATCGGACCTAGTCGGGTGTAATGAAAATTGAAATCCAACTCGGGAGTGGGTTGGTCGATGGATTTGAAATACCATCGGACCTAGTTGGGTCTAATGAAAATTGAAATCCAACTCTGGAGTGGGTTGGAAGATGATTTGAAATCCAACTCGGGAGTGAGTTGGTCGATGGAATTGAAATACCATCGGACCTAGTTGGGTCTAATGAAAATTGAAATCCAACTCTGGAGTAGGTTGGAAGATGATTTGAAACTTGATCGAAATTTGAAATCCAACTCGGGAGTGAGTTGGTCGATGGATTTGATTCGATGTACCATCGGACCTAGTCGGGTCTAATGAAAACTGAAATCCAACTCGGGAGTGAGTTGGAAGATGATTTGAAACTTGATCGAAATTTGAAATCCAACTCGGGAGTGAGCTGGTCGTTGGATTTGATATACCATCGGACCTAGTTGGGTCTAATGAAATGCTGTAGAGCTGTACTCGGTGTACTAAAAAATGTGAAGTATGATGTGAGAAGAATCTTGTGAAACTTTCTCTGATTTTGCTGCTAACGAAATGCTTCGAGCCTAGTAAGCTCAATCCAAAATAACATGACTAAGATCAGACAGAACTGTACGCGGTGTGTTAGAAAATGTAAAGTATGATGTGAGAAGATTTTTTCTCTGACTTTGCTGCTTATGGGATGCTTCGAGCCTGGTAAGCTCAATCCAAAATAGCATAACTAAGATCAGGCAGAACTGTACGTGGTGTATTAGAAAATGTAAACCATGATGTGATAAGAATCTTGTGAAACTTTCTCTGACTTTGCTGCTAATGGGATGCTTCGAGCCTAGTAAGCTCAATCCAAAATAGCATGACTAAGATCAGACAGAACTGTACGCGGTGTGTTAGAAAATGTAAAGTATGATGTGAGAAGATTTTTTCTCTGACTTTGCTGCTTATGGGATGCTTCGAGCCTGGTAAGCTCAATCCAGAATAGCATGACTAAGATCAGACAGAACTGTACGCGGTGTGTTAGAAAATGTAAAGTATGATGTGATAAGAATCTTGTGAAACTTTCTCTGACTTTGCTGCTAATGGGATGCTTCGAGCCTGGCAAGCTCAATCCAAAATAGCATAACTAAGATCAGACAGAACTGTACGCGGTGTGTTAGAAAATGTAAAGTATGATGTGATAAGAATCTTGTGAAACTTTCTCTGACTTTGCTGCTAATGGGATGCTTCGAGCCTGGTAAGCTCAATCCGAAATAGCATGACTAAGATCAGGCAGAACTTTACGTGGTGTATTAGAAAATGTAAACCATGATGTGATAAGAATCTTGTGAAACTTTCTCTGACTTTGCTGCTAATGGGATGCTTCGAGCCTAGTAAGCTCAATCCAAAATAGCATGACTAAGATCAGACAGAACTGTATGCGGTGTGTTAGAAAATGTAAAGTATGATGTGAGAAGATTTTTTTCTCTGACTTTGCTGCTTATGGGATGCTTCGAGCCTGGTAAGCTCAATCCAAAATAGCATGACTAAGATCAGACAGAACTGTACGCGGTGTGTTAGAAAATGTAAAGTATGATGTGAGAAGATTTTTTCTCTGACTTTGCTGCTTATGGGATGCTTCGAGCCTGGTAAGCTCAATCCAGAATAGCATGACTAAGATCAGACAGAACTGTACGCGGTGTGTTAGAAAATGTAAAGTATGATGTGATAAGAATCTTGTGAAACTTTCTCTGACTTTGCTGCTAATGGGATGCTTCGAGCCTAGTAAGCTCAATCCAAAATAGCATGACTAAGATCAGACAGAACTGTACGCGGTGTGTTAGAAAATGTAAAGTATGATGTGAGAAGATTTTTTCTCTGACTTTGCTGCTTATGGGATGCTTCGAGCCTGGTAAGCTCAATCCAGAATAGCATGACTAAGATCAGACAGAACTGTACGCGGTGTGTTAGAAAATGTAAACCATGATGTAATAAGAATCTTGTGAAACTTTCTCTGACTTTGCTGCTAATGGGATGCTTCGAGCCTGGTAAGCTCAATCCAAAATAGCATAACTAAGATCAGACAGAACTGTACGCGGTGTGTTAGAAAATGTAAAGTATGATGTGATAAGAATCTTGTGAAACTTTCTCTGACTTTGCTGCTAATGGGATGCTTCGAGCCTGGTAAGCTCAATCCGAAATAGCATGACTAAGATCAGGCAGAACTTTACGTGGTGTATTAGAAAATGTAAACCATGATGTGATAAGAATCTTGTGAAACTTTCTCTGACTTTGCTGCTAATGGGATGCTTCGAGCCTAGTAAGCTCAATCCAAAATAGCATGACTAAGATCAGACAGAACTGTATGCGGTGTGTTAGAAAATGTAAAGTATGATGTGAGAAGATTTTTTTCTCTGACTTTGCTGCTTATGGGATGCTTCGAGCCTGGTAAGCTCAATCCAAAATAGCATGACTAAGATCAGACAGAACTGTACGCGGTGTGTTAGAAAATGTAAAGTATGATGTGAGAAGATTTTTTCTCTGACTTTGCTGCTTATGGGATGCTTCGAGCCTGGTAAGCTCAATCCAGAATAGCATGACTAAGATCAGACAGAACTGTACGCGGTGTGTTAGAAAATGTAAAGTATGATGTGATAAGAATCTTGTGAAACTTTCTCTGACTTTGCTGCTAATGGGATGCTTCGAGCCTAGTAAGCTCAATCCAAAATAGCATGACTAAGATCAGACAGAACTGTACGCGGTGTGTTAGAAAATGTAAAGTATGATGTGAGAAGATTTTTTCTCTGACTTTGCTGCTTATGGGATGCTTCGAGCCTGGTAAGCTCAATCCAGAATAGCATGACTAAGATCAGACAGAACTGTACGCGGTGTGTTAGAAAATGTAAACCATGATGTAATAAGAATCTTGTGAAACTTTCTCTGACTTTGCTGCTAATGGGATGCTTCGAGCCTGGTAAGCTCAATCCAAAATAGCATAACTAAGATCAGACAGAACTGTACGCGGTGTGTTAGAAAATGTAAACCATGATGTGATAAGAATCTTGTGAAACTTTCTCTGACTTTGCTGCTAATGGGATGCTTCGAGCCTAGTAAGCTCAATCCAAAATAGCATGACTAAGATCAGACAGAACTGTATGCGGTGTGTTAGAAAATGTAAAGTATGATGTGAGAAGATTTTTTTCTCTGACTTTGCTGCTTATGGGATGCTTCGAGCCTGGTAAGCTCAATCCAAAATAGCATGACTAAGATCAGACAGAACTGTACGCGGTGTGTTAGAAAATGTAAAGTATGATGTGAGAAGATTTTTTCTCTGACTTTGCTGCTTATGGGATGCTTCGAGCCTGGTAAGCTCAATCCAGAATAGCATGACTAAGATCAGACAGAACAGTACGCAGTGTGTTAGAAAATGTAAAGTATGATGTGAGAAGATTTTTTTCTCTGACTTTGCTGCTTATGGGATGCTTCGAGCCTGGTAAGCTCAATCCAGAATAGCATGACTAAGATCAGACAGAACTGTACGCGGTGTGTTAGAAAATGTAAACCATGATGTGATAAGAATCTTGTGAAACTTTCTCTGACTTTGCTGCTAATGGGATGCTTCGAGCCTGGTAAGCTCAATCCAAAATAGCATGACTAAGATCAGGCAGAACTGTACGTGGTGTATTAGAAAATGTAAAGTATGATGTAATAAGAATCTTGTGAAACTTTCTCTGACTTTGCTGCTAATGGGATGCTTCGAGCCTGGTAAGCTCAATCCAAAATAGCATGACTAAGATCAGGCGTAACTGTACGTGGTGTATTAGAAAATTTAAAGTATGATGTAATAAGAATCTTGTGAAACTTTCTCTGACTTTGCTGCTAATGGGATGCTTCGAGCCTGATAAGCTCAATCCAAAATAGCATGACTAAGATCAGGCAGAACTGTACGTGGTGTATTAGAAAATGTAAACCATGATGTGATAAGAATCTTGTGAAACTTTCTCTGACTTTGCTGTTAATGGGATGCTTCGAGCCTGGTAAGCTCAATCCGAAATAGCATGACTAAGATCAGACAGAACTGTACGCGGTGTGTTAGAAAATGTAAAGTATGATGTGAGAAGATTTTTTCTCTGACTTTGCTGCTTATGGGATGCTTCGAGCCTGGTAAGCTCAATCCAAAATAGCATGACTAAGATCAGGCAGAACTGTACGTGGTGTATTAGAAAATGTAAAGTATGATGTAATAAGAATCTTGTGAAACTTTCTCTGACTTTGCTGCTAATGGGATGCTTCGAGCCTGGTAAGCTCAATCCAAAATAGCATGACTAAGATCAGGCAGAACTGTACGTGGTGTATTAGAAAATGTAAAGTATGATGTAATAAGAATCTTGTGAAACTTTCTCTGACTTTGCTGCTAATGGGATGCTTCGAGCCTGGTAAGCTCAATCCAAAATAGCATGACTAAGATCAGGCGTAACTGTACGTGGTGTATTAGAAAATTTAAAGTATGATGTAATAAGAATCTTGTGAAACTTTCTCTGACTTTGCTGCTAATGGGATGCTTCGAGCCTGGTAAGCTCAATCCAAAATAGCATGACTAAGATCAGGCAGAACTGTACGTGGTGTATTAGAAAATGTAAAGTATGATGTAATAAGAATCTTGTGAAACTTTCTCTGACTTTGCTGCTAATGGGATGCTTCGAGCCTGGTAAGCTCAATCCAAAATAGCATGACTAAGATCAGGCAGAACTGTACGTGGTGTATTAGAAAATGTAAAGTATGATGTAATAAGAATCTTGTGAAACTTTCTCTGACTTTGCTGCTAATGGGATGCTTCGAGCCTGGTAAGCTCAATCCAAAATAGCATGACTAAGATCAGGCGTAACTGTACGTGGTGTATTAGAAAATTTAAAGTATGATGTAATAAGAATCTTGTGAAACTTTCTCTGACTTTGCTGCTTATGGGATGCTTCGAGCCTGGTAAGCTCAATCCAGAATAGCATGACTAAGATCAGACAGAACTGTACGCGGTGTGTTAGAAAATGTAAAGTATGATGTGATAAGAATCTTGTGAAACTTTCTCTGACTTTGCTGCTAATGGGATGCTTCGAGCCTAGTAAGCTCAATCCAAAATAGCATGACTAAGATCAGACAGAACTGTACGCGGTGTGTTAGAAAATGTAAAGTATGATGTGAGAAGATTTTTTCTCTGACTTTGCTGCTTATGGGATGCTTCGAGCCTGGTAAGCTCAATCCAGAATAGCATGACTAAGATCAGACAGAACTGTACGCGGTGTGTTAGAAAATGTAAAGTATGATGTGATAAGAATCTTGTGAAACTTTCTCTGACTTTGCTGTTAATGGGATGCTTCGAGCCTGGTAAGCTCAATCCGAAATAGCATGACTAAGATCAGGCAGAACTTTACGTGGTGTATTAGAAAATGTAAACCATGATGTGATAAGAATCTTGTGAAACTTTCTCTGACTTTGCTGCTAATGGGATGCTTCGAGCCTAGTAAGCTCAATCCAAAATAGCATGACTAAGATCAGACAGAACTGTACGCGGTGTGTTAGAAAATGTAAAGTATGATGTGAGAAGATTTTTTTCTCTGACTTTGCTGCTTATGGGATGCTTCGAGCCTGGTAAGCTCAATCCAAAATAGCATGACTAAGATCAGACAGAACTGTACGCGGTGTGTTAGAAAATGTAAAGTATGATGTGAGAAGATTTTTTCTCTGACTTTGCTGCTTATGGGATGCTTCGAGCCTGGTAAGCTCAATCCAGAATAGCATGACTAAGATCAGACAGAACTGTACGCGGTGTGTTAGAAAATGTAAAGTATGATGTGATAAGAATCTTGTGAAACTTTCTCTGACTTTGCTGCTAATGGGATGCTTCGAGCCTGGCAAGCTCAATCCAAAATAGCATAACTAAGATCAGACAGAACTGTACGCGGTGTGTTAGAAAATGTAAAGTATGATGTGATAAGAATCTTGTGAAACTTTCTCTGCTTTTGCTGCTAATGGGATGCTTCGAGCCTGGTAAGCTCAATCCAAAATAGCATGACTAAGATCAGGCAGAACTGTACGTGGTGTATTAGAAAATGTAAACCATCATGTGATAAGAATCTTGTGAAACTTTCTCTGACTTTGCTGCTAATTGGATGCTACGAGCCTGGTAAGCTCAATCCAAAATAGCATAACTAAGATCAGACAGAACTGTACGCGGTGTGTTAGAAAATGTAAAGTATGATGTGAGAAGATTTTTTCTCTGACTTTGCTGCCTATGGGATGCTTCGAGCCTGGTAAGCTCAATCCAAAATAGCATGACTAAGTTCAGACAGAACTGTACGCGATGTGTTAGAAAATGTAAAGTATGATGTGATAAGAATCTTGTGAAACTTTCTCTGACATTGCTGCTAATGGGATGTTTCAAGCCTGGCAAGATCAATCCAAAATAGCATGACTAAGATCAGGCAAAACTGTACGCGGTGTGTTAGAAAATGTAAAGTATGATGTGAGAAGATTTTTTCTCTGACTTTGCTGCTTATGGGATGCTTCGAGACTGGTAAGCTCAATCCAAAATAGCATGACTAAGTTCAGACAGAACTGTACGCGATGTGTTAGAAAATGTAAAGTATGATGTGATAAGAATCTTGTGAAACTTTCTCTGACATTGCTGCTAATGGGATGCTTCGAGCCTGGTAAGCTCAATCCAAAATAGCATGACTAAGATCAGACAGAACTGTATGCAGTGTATTAGAAAATATAAACTATGATGTGAAAAGAATCTTGTGAAACTTTCTCTGACTTTGCTGCTAATGGGATGCTTCGAGCCTGGCAAGCTCAATCCAAAATAGCATAACTAAGATCAGGCAAAACTGTACGCGGTGTGTTAGAAAATATAAACTATTATGTGAAAAGAATCTTGTGAAACTTTCTCTGACTTTGCTGCTTATGGGATGCTTCGAGCCTGGTAAGCTCAATCCAGAATAGCATGACTAAGTTCAGACAGAACTGTACGCGGTGTGTTAGAAAATGTAAAGTATGATGTGATAAGAATCTTGTGAAACTTTCTCTGACTTTGCTGCTAATGGGATGCTTCGAGCCTGGCAAGCTCAATCCAAAATAGCATAACTAAGATCAGGCAAAACTGTACGCGGTGTGTTAGAAAATATAAACTATTATGTGAAAAGAATCTTGTGAAACTTTCTCTGACTTTGCTGCTTATGGGATGCTTCGAGCCTGGTAAGCTCAATCCAGAATAGCATGACTAAGTTCAGACAGAACTGTACGCGGTGTGTTAGAAAATGTAAAGTATGATGTGAAAAGAATCTTGTGAAACTTTCTATGACTTTGATTAGAATAAAAATGTGCCAGATTTTCATTCCATAGATTCCAAGTAAGAGTAGAGGAGAGGGTGAATGTAGGGAATAGTTATTAGTGGGTAAATTATTGTTCATTTGAGTAATTATTCTGAACAAGTGAAGTTTAAGTCCAATTTTTAATAAATATGATTATGTTTCGTCGAGAGTGTAGAAAAAGCTCAGCATGAAGTAGTTCGCGGGAAAAATGAAAGCTTCCCTTTGAATCAGTTTTGAAACGGATTTGCGTGAGAACGGACGTGTGTTTTACTGTTCCGTATTTAAAAGAGCGCAGTTTACGACAGTAGGCTATTCCCACGTGTAAACAACGATCTTCTATCAAAACATGTGTCGTCATTCCTATCGTCAAGCATGAGGCCTTGAGGATAGTAAAGGTGAGCAGGCCTTGCTTTCTTTCGCACTCGTTCGAGTTTGCGATAGGAATGACGTCACTGCCAAATGTCATTTTTCGGAGTATAATACCTTGCTTCTTTTTACCGTGTCCATTGTCAAGAAAGTAATACACAAACAGACGTCATTTTGCGCTCCTAATTTATTTTGAATCCCAAAACTTTGGTCCAGTAACCTTCGACATTAATCATATCGACGTACGGAGAGAAAATTGAGAACGAAAAATCAACAGAAACACATCGAGATATGGAGATATCGATACAAGGGGGATATCGAGATATGAAGAGTGAAAATGTATGCAGACTGAAGGGACTTATGAAATCATTGACATAGGGAGAGATATCGAGATGTAGAACATCGAGATGTGGAGAGTCGACTGTATAACTATTTTTGATAAAGAGCATTTTTTATACAGCTTCCTTAACTATAAGTACGTGTCTATTGTAATAGACTATGATAATTCAAATTAAAAATATTATCCCTGATTCATTTTCGGTACTACAGTGAAACCTCCATGAGTCGATATTGAAAGGACCATCGACTCATGGAAATATCGAGTCATGGAACAGCATTATTTTGGAAAGCTACTTCTAGGGACCATCATAGCAACCATGAAATTTTGTTTTTAGTATGGTTCCATGAGTCGATATCGAGTCATGGAACATCGACTCATGGAGATATCACTGTAGTGAATCGTGACTCATTTGAAAAGTACCGTGATTCGTTCACTCATTTTCGAGAGTCGACTCTTTTGATTGATTCGTAAGTGAGTCGCCCATCTCTAGTGACAGGTGTAAACTACTTTAAGATTTCAATCAACAGTCATTGAAAATTTAACGATAAACTACCTATGATAATGTTTACTTTTCAAAATTTATAACTTTAAAACTAATGAAGAACCCATAATCAAGTGTCCCAATAAGGCGTAGCGGTAAACGCGCAGCTATTCTACAAGACCATATTGAGGGTCGTGGGTTTGAATCCCGTTGGTCGAGGATTTTTCCATAACGGAAAATTTCTCGTATCCCAGGCACAATGTAATAACTATAAAAGTGCTCTTAAGAATACTAAATTGAGGAAGCAGCCTCTGTATTTTGGTATTTATAATACGTAATGTCGTTTCCAATTTTGAAACATTTAGGTTTTGTTAAACAGGGTAAAATTCATTGTCGGTTTCGTTAAACAGGGTAGCATTGTTCGGCGTACATCGTGAATATATCATGGGTGCCATCACCAACTGATGGTGACTCCCAGATCTTTACCTAATCCCACTAAGGGGCCATCCAAAAATAACGTCCATCATTAGGGGGAGGGGGGCGGGTGTCTATGAAAGTGTGACAGTACATGTATTAGGTATTGGAAAAAGCGTGACAGAGGGGGGAGGGGGTTCTAGAAATCCCGAAAAACGAAGAACGTTATATTTGAACCTTCTCTAACCCAATATCCTCCCCATGGCAACTGTGGAGATGCAGAAGATTCTTCGGTTTCTAGTAACAAAAGCTGTCTAACTAATATTCCTTCCCTTCCCATTATGCTCCATTAGCAGAAGTTTTGATCGACATGGACTTTTTTTCCCTAAGTGTCATTTTCCCTCCAGTTCCTCGAATGGCATTTCCCCGAAATGTGATAAGATTCAAAAGGATGTACCTTATAAAAGTCTTCAACGACAGAGTGGTAAACAAAAAAGAACGATAAGTAATCTAAGAAAGGATATATTTTAGTCATCATCGACTAAACGCACATTTCAAAAATTTCGAGGACAGTGAAGTTTGAAAGAACCGCTATTAGAATAAAGAATGCACCCTTCTTTATTTTATAAGCGGTTCTTTCAAACTTCACTGTCCTCGAAATTTTTGAAATGTGCGTTTAGTCGATGATAACAAAATTATACCCTTGCATCCGTGCATATCAGATGACAGGTTCGTTCCTCACATTGCAATGTATAAAGTAGACAATGACAGTTTTGATTGCAATTTTTTCTGTGGGCCTTACAATCGGGGAAAAGCAGAACAACCGTCAGATCTTCCTGTTAATGGTGAATGTTTTTGAGAACCATTCGAACTGCACCAGTGGTATGGAAGAAACTTTGGGTTGCAAAGCTGTTCCACCATTTTCCCATGTCAGTTTAACTTTGGGGGTTACTGGACAGCTCGGGTCACGTATCAAACACTGTTATTTGTTCCTGATTTTCACCTTATTAACATATACTGAAAAATCAGGACATCAGAATTTTCGAATTAGTCACTGTAGGTATTGTTTAACCTTTTAACATCCTCGTGAAGCCGAGTCTAGTACACGACACTAAAGACCAAAAAAACTAGATTTTTCGACAATTTTTCTTAATTCTCAGTTTTATAGTATTTTATTTTTCCGGGAAATACTCTTATATTATAGTTTCTTATGTAGATTATTTACTCCGAAAAAAAAAATTTGCTATCTGCTTTCTGATATATATATATATATATATATATATATATATATATATATATATATATATATATATATATATATATATATATATATATATATATATATATATATATATATATATATATATATATATATATATATATATATATTTTTTTTTTTTTTAAGGCACTCCGTGCTCGTGGCCAATGCTGTGCCGGAATCAAGTGATCTGTAGCTTCTTTACCGATACAGATCTATTTTTAACTTATTTATATTTACATCAACTTTTTCACTCTCTCCTACTCTTTTACTCTCACACCGAGCAGGTAGAAGAGAGCTCTGTTGTTAGTGAGGCTAGCTGCCTGCGAAGAGGGTCAGTTTGTCTCAGTCACCATCTGATACTGACGGAGGATGAATGTGCTCCACAAAGCACGGTCCTCCGTGAGGCGTCTTCTGGTGGCTGGACGGGTTTTTTGTGGAGGGGCTGGGAATCGAACCCATGACCTTCCGCTTTATGAAGCGAAAGCGTAACCTCAAGGCTACAGACCCCCCTTATTCTGATATTTTGATAATACTGCGAACAGAATAAGCTAAAACAAATCAATTCTCAGTACAAAATAGTTTGCTTGTGAACTGTTTCCAATGAACCTAATTTATTTGGTCATATTGTGAACATCGGTTTAAACCAAGAGGTATAAGCGTGTTGGTGTGAAATATTGTGTTAATATGGTATGGTAATTTTGGTAATAAATATAATATCCAATTTTAGACTGTCATTGAGCTGAAGGACAAACATTTGTTTTACACTAGAAAAATTCTGTTCCGAATAGATATTTACTTTTGTGGAATCCTAGACAAATATTCAACAACATGTGGGGTAAGGTGGCGCGAAAGTTTGATCTTAGTAGAATTATCAATGTTTCCAGAAAAAAACTATGATAGTTGAGAAGAATTAAATATCACACGGTGAAACTATAACCTGTTGACCTCAATTATGCTTAACAAACCTGTGTCAAAATATTTATCTATTTTTAGCTATAATAGTTTCAAAACTGATAGTCTAAAATGAACTTTTCACCACCGTTTGTTCCCCCATGACATAAATCTAAAAAATCAACTTCGACAAGGATATCTTGTTGAATACTTATATAACAAGTGGAAACTTGTAAATACTATTTACTATTTTTGCTGAATTCTTGCCTTTACTTTTCGGTATAGGCCATGTAAGTGAGACGAGTTGAGCGAAGAAAGAAGCTGTAAATACCGAAATGTTATGATGTACTTTCATTACAATATCTGAAATGTTTACGATGTTTTTAAAAGTACGTCACTAATTGCACTCGTTTTCAACAATGTTTTTTTCAATCTTTACTGCCGTGAATCGCAAGTCAGTCCCATCTGTAAAAAGTAGACATTGAGAAAATGGGCTGTGAAGTTTCCAAACCCGTTTTCCAATATTCAAAAAATTCCAGGGGATTGTTCGAATTTTATTGAAACTTTCACAATATGCTTTTCACTGCGATATCTGTCTGAGAAAAATATAAGGATGATCAACACACGGTGCGGAAATCTGTAGTGGGACTGATATGCTGTTACTTTTCATTATGGGACAATTTGACTTGCTGTTTTTTTCCTACTTTTTTCAAACACATATTATTATATCATTTTTTCGTAGCTCGGAAATTAAAATAATTTAATTTTGGCATAAACCTTGACTTATAACACGCATATAAGAAAAGTTTTTTATTACTTTTGAAACTTTTTTGTATTTTTGGTATTTTTGAAAATAGTTTGAACAATTGTTTTCTTATATAACCTACAAATGCCTAGCGTCCATTTAACGTGTAATATAAAAAATCGTACCTTTTATATGTTTCAATCAAACTATCACTGAAGAAGAGCATGATGGTATAAAAATAATTTCATACCTGTTTTCCGTTAATTACAAGAAAAAAACCCATAGAAAAATAAAAATTTAATGTTTTTAAAAGTACCGTAAAAAAATAGATTTTTTATTATTTCCCAAAAATCAGTAGAAGAGGCTTCAAGAAAAAATGAAAAATGATAGGGTTGTTCAAAATTAAAAATTATAAAAATCAAAAAAATTCATAGATTTGTGAATAAAAACAAAAAAACAATACTCAACTAGGGTTGTCATGTCTATTACGGCTTAACCAGCCGACGGTGTTTTGACAATACCTGAAGGACGTAGACACAAAAGTCAATTTGGACAAATTGAGATGTAAAATTGTGAAAAATAATAGAATCGTTCTGGTGGGCTTCGATCCCACGACTCCCAATACGCTAGACTGGGCGCGTTAACCAACTACGCCACAGAACGGGTAACGACCCCATTTTCTCCTTCACAACCCTACATCTCCTTCGGCTCTCTGAGATGCCCAACATATGATATTGAAATTGAAAATAAAAATTTGGGTATTAGAGGGTTGAGACAGCTAAAAGAGCATTGGTAGGTTTGTTGAAAACTGAACTCAACTCAATTTTGACGAAAATGCAGATGGGACTGACTTGCTATTCAAGGCAGTTCATGAATAATAAGAAAGGAAATTAGCAAAAATTGGAAACTGCATCATCATTATACAGGATTTTTTCAATAAACTCAAAATTCCAGAAATATTCAACATGTCGGAAAGAGAAACATCGAATCTCTTCAAGCGTTCTTCCGTGAGAGTTGCCCATATAGTCATATTACATTTTGCGCATAAATGCAGCTGCGACCGTTTGCGACCAGATTGATTATGACCGCATAATTGTCGTATGTCCAAATTAATCAAAACAAAACTTTATTAAAAATATTGAATATTATTTTTTTAACTTGATTTGTATTTTATTTTTTTAAGGCGTAATTTTTATATGAAATAACACTGTTAAGGTTGTTACGTTACGTAACTGCTCTTATGATTTGTCATTTGAAGATCATTACTCAAGCAAGATAGTGTCATAAGCTTATGTTTTATCATAGCACGCTACTCAAAAACACACACACCATACAACAATGCCTTTTTAATTTTGACAGATAATTTCATGTTGAATACAGAAATCGAACCGTGCCAAAATCGAACGGATTTTTTTTATCAAAATAATAATGATCACGAATCTAGTTTATCTATTTAAACATAATAAGTCAATTATGGCCACGGCCATGTACTGCCGTGAATCGCAAGTCAGTCTCATCTGCGTTTTCGTCAAAATTGAGCTAAGTTCAGGTTTTAACATATTTTTCAATGCTCTTTCAGCTGCACTAATAAGATCATATGATTTGTTCGGAAAAACTAGTAAAAAACAGCAAGTCAAATTGTCCCATGATGAAAAGTAACCGCATATCAGTCCCACTACAAATTTCCGCATCGTGTAACACAACAATGAACCGTGTTTTGATCATCTTTATATTTTTCTCGATAAGATATTGTAGTAAAAAGCAAATTGCGAAAGTTTCATTAAGATTTGAGCGATTCCCAATCGTCTGGAATTTTTTGAATATTCGTATGGAAAACGATTTTGGAAACTTTACAGTCCATTTTCTCAATGCCTACTTTTTGCAGATGGGACTGACTTGCGATTCACGGCAGTGTACGTGGTTCAAAAGAAAATAGTTGTGTTGAGTAATTCAAAACAAATTAAACTAATCATGATATGTATTTAGATTCATTCACAGGAAATACTTTGGAACAATTAAATAATGTGTTAAAAGAATAGAACGGTTTAGTTGCCACTATAATTCTAATCGGCAAATAATGTGCATAACCTAACGTGCTAATATGATCATGTGACAACAAATTTATGAATAACAGTTGGAAAGTTTGCAACAATGTTGCAACTTGTGTTTGTCATGACATTTTTTCTTGAAATTGTATCTCAATCTGTAACAGTTGGGATAAACGATTGTGAGCGAGCTTGCTTTGTTGTTTGTTTTGAGTGTGTTTCGATGACAATTTGATTCACTGTAATTTATAGATATGAGCTAGGTATGCTGTTCAGCTCAAGAAAAGTAAAAATTTCTGCTCAAGAAATGGTCGAGAAATTTTCTACAGTGAGCTCCATTTAAATTGACATTTCTTTTCAACAGCGTACTGCGATCAAAGAAAAATGCTTTTCTTGAGCATTTCTTGCAAGAAATTTCCCACGCATCGAGATAGGCGATTACTTTTCTGTTGAAGTGCATATTTCAACAAATCTTACGTTTGTTATGCCAAGAATAGACATTCAAATTGCAGTAAATAAATGACTGAAAACCCCTTTCTTTTCGTTCTTATCTTCAATGCATACGATTATTCACAGATCAAATTTTTTAAATGTCAATGTAGTGTAAGCTGAAGAATACTGTAAAAATAAACCAATATCATGTATTGTTAGAGCATCATGTAAAAAAATGAATATGTATTGAATATTCAACTAAGAATGGTTGAATTGTACATGATCGTGTAAATTTAATGTGAATTCAATTGAAAATTAATTGATTGGTCGTTGAATTTTACGTTCATTTTGATACTCAAAATATGTGCATGAAAATAAACTTAAATTAACAAAATTTTCTTAGCCTGTAGTGGTTAGAACACACGCCTCTCACGCCGAGGACCTGGGATCGAATCCCATCCCCCAGATAGTTACTAAAAATTTCAGTGACGACTTCCTTCGGAAGGGAAGTAAAGCCGTGGGTCCCGAGATGAACTAACCCAGGGCTAAAAATCTCGTTAATAGATAGAAAAAAAAAGAAAAACATTTTCTTAGCTGTGAGCTCCTATGAGAATAGTTCGTAGAACTAAGATAAAAATGGGTACTTTCCTGTACTGAATTATGCAGTACGTAACTCTAACTGAAATCAGTTGCGTAATGACTATTACGCAACGCTTTTCCATTACGCAACTGTTTTGAGTTGCGTAATGAATAATTACACAATAACTGCAAAATGATGGTGAATGCATCCCGATATGATTTCTGATATCCTCATGTGGTCTTCTATGAAATTGCAAAAAATGTTGTACGTAATGCGTTTCAAAACTCGATTTTTACAGCACTCGTCGTGATTAACGAGGCTTGCACGACTCGCGCTGAAAAAATCATCATTCTGCAACTTGTTGCGTAAACTACTATTTGTTTATTTGGTTCCATGTGATAGAAGGTGGATCGATTACAATTTTCACGTCATAAAACAACAAACAGCCATAACTTTAGCAATCTCAATCGATTTCTACATTCTACACATTTGGTTTGAATTGAGCTATAAATCTTTAATACACATGTCGGTGGGGGGTTGTCCTTTTATACGTCAAACTGATAGCAGGAAGGGAGGTTATGTGGCAAACAATGTATTGACCCCTCTATCGGCAGCTTTTTTCACCGCAATAAAAAAAAACAAAAATCGGTTAAGTATTCTAGGAGATATCTGAAAATTACGAGATGATGGTTTCTGAAGTTTTCAAGATCTTTATTTGGCCAGCGTTGCACCAGACACATGAATGCTCATTACTAAAAGATGGCTGCACCAAATGGTTTCATTTTTTTCACAACATACTCTCATTAATGTATTGTTCCGAAGAGTGAATATCCGAAAACGATAAAAATCCTGTAGCCTGAGATATTAGATTTTGGATTATCTCTGGATTTAGGTATAACCAATCATCAATATCGATACAGATTCCTCAACAAGAAGTTTTTTTTTTTTTGAGAATTTGTGAAATGGTGCAAAAACATCAAGAAACAAAAAAGTTATCGAGGTTTGAATATTTTTATTGCGGTAAAAATGAATCTGCCGGTAGAGGGGTTAAACATTCAAATAAAGACGAGATGAAAACTGTTGTTAAAGGTTAAAGTTTTCCTAAATATTGCGTGATTTTTTTTTAATTTCGACTGTAGATGTCTTTTATAAATTCCAGACTTTTTTGGACCTCAAGAACAAAAACAATCAAGCCTTCGTTATGGCCAATGTGTATAGCTGAAGTTATATGATTCAAATGACGAAGTGAACACGAAACACTTTACCTACCCATTTGGTAAATAAATATGAAAATACAGGGTCAAAAACTCAATCCATTAGTGCTGCATAAGATGCACCCTATGCCTTGAACATTTGAACTAGTAATCCCAAACTACTGGAAGTATTATGTTAAATTAATTTGACAACTTGTTGAATGTTCAAAACCTTACCTTCAACTGATGTGAAATTGTTTTTCTTTGGTGGGTCGTACATATACATTTTTAACGTCTACCGTTTTCTTATTCTCGTACACTATACAAATATCAACAACAACTATTTCCAGAACAAACAAACTTAACTTTTAATCACCAGACACAAACGAGACTAACTATCTTTTGCAATTGGAGATGTAAAATAATCCACTTTATTCTTCAATTGATGTCAACCGTGAATGTGAATAGTTACAGACGTCGACAGGCTCTGCTCTAGAGTTCTCATCTATCTCGAGGCGCAGATGGTATGGCACAATGCAATTCGCATATAAGCACGCGTCGATGCCAGTAAGGGAAACACCTAGTCTACGAAACTCACGAAGAAGGTAACACAAAGTTCTGAAGGCCACGCACTTGCTGTGAGAACGTCACGATCGCGGCTTTTTTAGTTGCATCCGCGCGTAACAATAATAAGGACGCTTTGGCTTGTTGTAGATCGCGTTCGACGGGCGCCAGTCTTTCAGCGAATACGCGCGTGTGAACTCTTTCAGCGTAAGATCGTTACTGAGCCTATGGCGCCCGCGTAAGTTCTCTCTGGCGCAGCGAGCCAAGCAACCAACCAACACGACTCGATCTCGATTTTTTTCCGCAGAGCAACCGATGGGAGATAATTCCATCAAATTATATTCGGATGCACAGTATTTTATTTTGCCGATTTAGTGCATTTTTTTGAATAGCCTCTTAACCGTTGATTTCAGCGATAAGGACTGTTAATTTTATAAAGTGGACACCTTGTGCGTGCTGTATATTTTTAATTTATCAATGAAACCGCAATCGGTTTTCTGTACATCGCTCGAGTAATATTGTACGATATTGTAATAATAAAAAGCCACCACAAAAATTGAATTTCATACCAATAAGGAACAACGTTCTGAAATCTGACAATCACAGGAGGCAACATTGTTGCAACCTTTTCAACTCGTGAATAATCAGTTATTTTAAACATAAAATCGAATCTGTTTTATGGATGCTGTTGGAAAATTTGGGGATGTTTACCGTGCTGCATCAATAGCCGGACGCTTAAGCTGGAACACATATTCAAACTCAGTTTTAAACCATTTTTCATCGAATAAGATGTGAGCTCATTTTTGCTACACATAGTTTTATATTAGAACATGGTAAGAAAAGTAAATTTTATGTTGAAAGTTATGATAATAACATGAAAATCATCAAAACTATCAGACTTGTCTTGTCCTTAAATCCGGACACCACAAGCATTACCTGTCTATAAATCCGGACACTCGTGAATCAAAATCCGGACAGCACTTTTGCAATATGAAATAGTGCAACAATATCCATAATAAAAAATATCTGCATTTAATCGTAGGTCACATTTATGAAGGCTTTTGATCTATGATGTTTATGATATTGAAATGATTGTTAATTTGTGGTTCAATCACCCCAACTGAATCTGAACCTATACGGCTAGGTGCTAGATGCTAGAACCACAGAAATATTTGAATCGGACTGTTTTTCTGTGTATAGAACGGCATTCTAATCACTGATAACATATAACTGATAATGTTTGCAAGTTTTCTTTTAGATTTACCCTCCAAATATTCACTTTTAGCAATAAAACACTGTGCTCTTCACTTATGTCCGGATTTAAAACCACCTGTCGAAAATTCCGGACGGTATCTTTTACACTGTCATATGCATATTTATACGTATTTTACAATTGTAGAGTATCAGAATACACATTCTATCGTTTATTTCACTTTTAAATTCAAAATACTTTACGAGCAATGCAATTTAAACACATAAACTAAACACATGTACACAACTGAATGTTCATCGCCACTTTTACCGAAAATGATTCACACTGCAGAAACACCCCTTGCAACCGGAGCGACTTTTTTGTTTTGGTTATTATTTATGTTTAGGCAATGGTAACTAGATTGCGAATGATTGTAAAATGATCAGCAACATTGAAAGTGAATATTATGTATGAAATTTAGTAGATATATATTTATTTTAATCTTTTTTTAATATATTCTATCAGAGTGTCCGGATATTGGTACCCTCCGGATTTTGATTCACCACGGTACCAACACGGAGAAAGTTCTCAAAAATTACAATGCAAAGCCTAGAAAATCGCTGGACACGCAGTGATTGATCATTGTCATATTCTGTTCAAGTGGTTATAAACTGTTATTGCAGAATAGAATTGTTGCAACAAGACCAGGACAATGTCTTTGTTGTAACGTGTTGGTTGACAATTGATCCATTGGTTTTGACTATTTACTTTAAGAGATATCTAATAATTTTGTAGAAGACATGAAAAATGTTAAAAATCTTGAAAAAAAAGTCATAAAATGTTTAACATAGTGTGCACAAATATGTGTAAAAAACTCGTTTTAAACCACTTTTGCTCATAACTTTTAACTACGATTTTTGAGAAATGTCAAATGTTTTCCAACAAGTTGTCAAACATATTAAAACATGCGTTTTACTGAATATTATTACTCTCTATCTCTCATTTTAAGTAAAGAAGCTATTGGTCAATTACTTGTTTCTTTTTGGCTTCGCAGTCATTGAAACAATTGCGTTAACTGTGAAACCGAAAAACAAGTAATAGTATAGAACGCAGTCACTCGAATATCTCTGAATACGAAGTGATTCATCGATTTCATAAGGCTTAGACCGGGTGAAACATCTTGGAAAAAAATTGTGATAAAAATATGTTTTTTAGGGGTCATTTGCATACAACGACTTTTTTCTCAAAAAAGACAAAATTGTTTCAAATTGTCATTTCTAATTTTTTGACAAAGACATAATACAGGGTGTCGACTACCTGGAAAAACCTGGAAAGTCAGGGAATGTCAGGGAATTCAATTTTTGACCTGGAAAGTCAGGGAAAGTCAGGGAATTTCACTTGAGGTCAGGGAAAAAATATCAATGCTACAACATCAAACGAGTTGATTGTCTGAAAATATATTGTTCAGGCTAAGTCAGCAATACCATATAAGGAATAAAAATGGTAATCAATCTTTCAAAATTGCAGAACCATTGAGGAAATGCTCTTATGCATAATAGAGTAAACTGTACTATACTGCTTATATTTATCCTCAGAATTAAAAAGCATCAACAGTACTCTCCGAACAACTTCTTCGAAATTGACGTGGATTAATTTAAAAATATTTTGTTGTTAAGTTTCCTAGATCAACTAATTGCCTAGTTTGGCGCATTTTGCTCAAAAAATATATCAAATTGCTCAAAATATCAAGTAGAACTGATGAAACTAAGTATAGAGAAAAAACCAATATGGATTCTCGTATTTAAGTGATGATGAATAAAAGCCGTATCTCAAAATTTTAAGAGCATAAATCTGATGAATCAAACAATAATTTATTTGAAAAAAAATTGTTACTGACTCAATCAATTTTTTAGCTCTAAACACTATTTGGTTTTCTAGATTTGTGTTCCTGATGATGGTACAGTTTTTCGGTTCAATGTTCTGGACAGTTTTATTCTTATTTGATGTAAAATAGCAGCATGAGAAAATAAATACATACGAATTTTGTCGAAAGTACGTATGTTTCAAATATTAGGATATGGGCAGGATATTTCTTGTTTTTTTTCAAGTTGTTTCTGAAAATAGTTTGTTCAGATAATACCGCCTTTCTTCAGGTTTTTTATCAGGAGCTGTCTTATAGATATGACCAGCTTTTTTTCTTACAATAATCAGGAGATACTCTAGAAATTCTGAGGATGCCTCTTAAAATTTCTCGATTTATTTTTATCCAGAACATTATTGAAAAGCAGAAATTTCAAGAATATTGTTTGAAATAATCTATTCAACAAGCTGTTGACATTTTGTGAGATTACTTGGAGATGCTCATAAAATAGAATAGAGAACCAAACAGCGCTCTGAACAGAAAATGTGATCGTTTGATCATTCCAGAATGCAACCAACCCATCAAATTTTTAACGCGAATGGTTATCAGGTTCTCTAGATCTGTGAGCTTGAAAATTCGAAATTTGGCTTTGTTGATAATCACCTTAAATTGACGATACAACGAAGCCACACCTCAAATTTTCAAGAGCATAAATCTAATGGACCAAGTAATCGTTCGCTCTGAGAATTGGATCGATTGATCATCATCAGCATGTGACCAATCGATCAAGTTTGGAGCATGAACAGCTGTTTGGTTCTCTAGATTTGTGCTTTGAATATTTTAGGTGTGGCTTCGTTGCATCTTCATCTTAAGAATACTTAGATAAACTCCTTGAGGAGAAAACCTAGGCGTTATTCATATCGGAATCCTAAAATGATACCTAAAATAAATTACCTGTAACTAATCATCGTGAAGCATTATTAAAAATATTTAAAAAAAATGAATACATTTTGGGAAAAACTCTATGTGATTCCTGAAAAATATCTTTAGACGTATTCTTGAAATAATCCTGAAAAATCCAAATTCTATTCTTGGAGAAATTCAAGATTATAAGAAATACTCTAACAATTTTTAGAAAACCCTGGAGATTGGGAGCTTTTAGAGGAAATCGTCATGGAAAAGAATTGAAGGAATATCTGTAAAAATTTGTTTAAGAATTTCAGGAGGAATTTCTGAGAAATATATGTGGAATTTCTTGAAGCCATTCTCCAAAAAAGTTTTTTGGCATTGGCTAGAATTTTACCTGGAAAAGTAATAGCCAAATTTCAGTATAAATTTCTTGCATTTAAAAAGCATGGTGGATGATCGTAATAGTGTTGCTTCTTATATAAAAAAAGTTGTAATCAGGTATAATTAGGAAAGGTTCCAGAATTGTCGTTTATGGCTGAAATTTGTGATACTATATTTGAGGTAGTTCAGTAGCCGAGCACATCTTTGTTCAATTGCTCAGTTTTATCATATCAACTTGAATAAACGCTAACAAATGTTATCTGACAAATATATTTCAGTAAAGTAATAGCTTTTGTTCAGTTTCTTCATACGACCTAGTATGAATAAACTGAATATGAGTATGATGTGTATGTGAAACTTTACATCATGCAAACTTTCGGATATGTATCTTTTTTGAATTACTAATTTCGGTTCAAATTAATTAATTGAGTGGCCTGCAATTTTTCTGGAAAACGACTGGAAGGTCAGGGAAAGTCAGGGAATTTTATTTTCAAAATTGAGTCGACACCCTGTAATAAGTCTGTCTGAATGTTATGAAAAAATAATATTTCTATCTCACTGCTAGGTGGATTTATCACAAAAAATGCATCAAAAGTTGCGTTAATATATCTAAAAACTTCTCCGAAAAAACATATCACTAAACAGGTTTAAAACGCTACTCAAAAAGCGCACGAAATCGACAAAACGTAACACTGTGGGATGCTCTGCGTACGCTGTGCTGTGCAATTGTTATTGCTACTTGGTTATTTTGTCAGAGGAGAATGCCAAGCTGCCTCCGCCATGTAATTCCAACGGATCAAGTTTTTTTCCCGCACGCAGCATCCTCACATACTTTATGGATGAATAATACCAGAGCACTATACCTAATGCTTTACCACAGGATGCTCTTCAACTGTCTATCACTTACCACAATCGCCGAGACTAAGTGTCAACCGATCGAACGTTATTTATTTCCTCATATTGGAATGAATGGAGAAAAAGCAATAGCGGTTGTAGAATCTTGGTAATAAAATTTCATTATTCTTTTAATTCGTCGCTGTACTACCGTACAAGCTCATAGCGCGGATATGCGAATGAAGATTCTTCGCATAGTTTGATTCATAGTGATTCTTCGGCGGTTTTTTCTTAGATGTTTTTTTTTTCAAGATTTCCGTTTAGATAACTTTAGGAATTTAACAACGAATTTTTGTAAAGATACTCAGAAAATACCTTGAGATATCACTCCAGTGATTGTTCACTAGATATCTCTAGGAATTCCTCCAAGATATTTGTTGTTTACCACTTTACCACTCTACCCAGTAGCTTGGCAAAAAATGTCTTCAAAAATTACACCATTATTCCATCAGGGATTCTTTCCGAAATTTCTCTAGAAATGCCTCCAAGAATTTTCTCCGTAATTTCTTATAGATTATCTTCTATGGACACGCTTAGGATTTCTTACAAAGTTTCGTTCGGATTTCCTCATGCTTTAAAACAGGATATTGTTCCAAACAATTTTCAAGGAATTCAACCAGAATTTCAGTTGCAGTGAATTGCTTCAAATTTGTAACGTATACTTGATAACCCTAATGGATATTTTAAAGTGTTTGCCTATCGTTATTGCAAATGGCTTTAGCTACTCGAAACCCTACAAACATAGTCCAATCCATACTGCTCGAATTGAAAGACGAATATGTAGGCAAAATTAACAAAAAAGGTAAAATTTTCCACGACGCAGAATGTTGCAATTGTTTCTCTCAAAGGACACTGCAGTTGCCTCTCTACATCTCGATATCGAAGGGACCATCGAGATAGGGAGAGATCGAGACAAAGAACAAAGTGTTAATGGACACTAGATCGAAAATTACTTCGTTACTAGGAAAATAATAAACAATCAGATTAGAAGCTCATTCCGCATTCCATATTTGATTTGATTCCCTAAAATTTGGTCTAGTAACCTTTAATATTCATCATATCGACATACGCACGGTAAAAAGAAGCAAGGTATTATACTCTGAAAAATGACAATTGGCAGTGACGTCATTCCTATCGCAAACTCGAACGAGCATGGCCGTCCATTTTCAATTCATTGAAAGCATTTTCAGTCCCCATCTGACTGACTCAAGCTTCCCTTTCGATTGAAACTCTACTGTTTCGTTTCAATCCGACAAACATTTCCTTTCATCGCAGCAAGCGTATAGTCTTTCATTTCTTTCGTGCTGCCTGTGCGTCGCGCGTCATATATCAGAGCTTCACCGCAGCGAGGTGGTCTTTCAATCGGTAGTCTCTAACTTTAGAGGCAGATTAATTCAAATAAACGACGTGGTGGCCCGCATACTTTCTCTATCTTAATTTATTACCTAACAAGTTATATACATTACTATTGCAAAAAATAGGTAAAATCTCATTTGAAACATTTTGATAGATTTCAATGAAATCAAATGAACCGAAATTCTTACTCTTTCATTTCACCTTTCTTGTTCGCTGCTTTCAATCAGTTAACGAAACGAATGAGTGAAGTGGTGGTGAAAGAAGAACGAAGCGACACAGTTACTCGTCACCATCGAGACGACGCAACCAAACCTTCCTCAGGTAACCAATAAGCCGTATATTGGGCCAAAATGTTGATTTACGGCTGATAAAATGCCAATAAGCAGTTAAATAGCACTATATAAGCCGTATATGGAGGATTGGGCCTGATATACGGCTTATGGTTACCTGGGTCGTGTTTCACAAAATGCTTTCGAAAATGCACAGCCCTGCGAACGAGTGCAAAAGAAAGCAAGGCTTGCTCTCTTTTACTATCCTGTAAGCCTCATGCTTGACGACAGGAATGACGGCACATGTTTTGATTGAAAACCGTTGTTTACACGTGGGAATACCTTGTTGAGTATACCTTGGACATACGAAGAAAATTGAGAACGAAAAATCAACAGGAGCACATCGAGAAATGGAGATAACGAGATAAGGAGCACGGTAAAAAGAAGCAAGGTTACTCCGCAAAATGACATTTGGCAGTGACGTCATTCCTATCGCAAACTCGAACGAGTGCAAAAGAAAACAAGGCCTGCTCTCCTTTACTATCCTCAAGCCCTCATGCTTGACGATAGAAATGACGACAAATGTTTTGATGAAAAATCGTTGTTTACACGTGGGAATAGTTTATCTTGTTGTGTCTACCGTGATAAGGAGGATGTCGAGATATAGAGAGAGAAATCGTATGCAGAATGAAGGGACCTACGAGATCATCGACATAGGGAGAGTTATCGAGGTGTAGAACATCGAGATATGGAGAGTCAACTGTAAATCGTTAATTTTACGGCGCAAATATATTTGAATGCCTACTCGAAGGTCTTGGGAACCGAACATTTATGCAAACCGCATTACAAACGCACTTCAATGACTCGGAGACCTGTCCGAATTCCGATTAGGCGCCGAACGATTCATACCTTTCTTCGTCAAGCCGAGAGAGTGAGCGACCGCTCAGGCGTACCGCGCGAAGAGCTTTCGCGTAGTGAGAAGCGAACCGCGAAAACCCAACAGCAGGTGTCGAATTCGTCAATCCGTCTGGTCGTCGAGGAGCTTTGCAGCCGAACAAACGAAAAGGGTCTAAACAGGTCAGTGATCACTGAAACAAATTCAGACACGAATGCACCAGTTTAGTGTTGCTGTTGTTGTTGTTTGATTGAGAAGAACTTTAACCCGAAGGTCATTCGTCCCTGGTGTAAAGTGTCGTTAATAAAACAAACATACTGAAACAAATTGAGCTCAATTTGAATTAGGTGAATTTCATACTTTTAAAACCCCGGGTATTTAATTAGAATGATCCATAAACGATTTTAACGCGCCCTTCTCATAACAAATCATCCCGTGGATAACTTGACAGGTATTGCAAATTTCATTATACTTTTCGTTGGATCATATTATTGGAAGGAGATTCTCTATTTCCGCGGGTTTCGCGTAAGTGTCTCTGCTTACGGGTCCGCCACACCCCATTTTGGCCCTTCATACAATAGTATGTTGAATTCAGATTGATAATGAAAATTGACTGTACTGTTAAGTGGAACCGCATGCAGAGCAAGACTAAAGCTAGGATGGTGGCTACCTACATACATACATACATATATAGAATGATCCATAAATGATTTTAATTATGTAAATAGACAATGCGCGATGGAATAAATAGGTTTTTAAATTGAGTAGTAGACTTGGCACTCCC
Source organism: Aedes aegypti (assembly GCF_002204515.2). NCBI lineage: Eukaryota > Metazoa > Arthropoda > Insecta > Diptera > Culicidae > Aedes > Aedes aegypti. The sequence goes on from NC_035108.1 coordinate 291,414,638, forward strand.
ACTAAAGTAGTTTGCGTAGAAATTAACGGTAACAAATGTTTTTATCAAATGATTTTGAGTGATTTCGATTTGGTAACTACTTCAAGTTAGTCCTTGATTGGTTTGAACTAGTTTCGATACACTCGCCCACAGATTTGGAGTTTCAGGCCGGGCATCCCTGAAACAATCTCCGCCAACGACCTCCTGTTAGGAGTGGCGCGTAAGTCGTTTGCAGGTAATAAAGAAACATTTCGTTCGGATTTTTCGGGGACTTGGCAATGTAACGCTCAGTCCATTAGTAAAAAGGAAGCGTTACAAAATTCAAAAAGCAAATTTCTCCATAATATCATAGCACAGCATAGACTAATTGTATATGTCAATGGTTGCTTCTCCGGGATTAATCGGAACTGATAAGAATTGCACTTCGATTCAAATGAATAAGGAATGATACTTTCTGCTTACCTTCGAAGTGCACATTTTAGCAGTTCTCATATTATTGATCAAAAACGGCGCCGGCCAAGTCCTTACAATCATTTGGGATGGCAAAGGAATGTTGGTGTGTAATAATGATTGTTGCTTATAGAGACCGAGAATACTTCTGCATCTCCACAATCATCACGGGGAGGGTTTTGATTAGTGAGGGAGGAAAAGGATCTGGGAGTCACCTTTGGTAGGAGATGCGATCCATGGATAAAAATACGATTCTTACTTAAGGTGATTACAAAACAAAACTAAACTTCGAATTTTCAAGTGCACAAGACTGAAAAATCTGACAATAGTTCACGTTGAAAACCAATCAAATAACTTGCTTGCTGGTGGTGACCACTGGGATAAATTTTCAACGCAGAGCGCTGTTTGGTTCTCAAGTATTGTGCTTTTGAAAATTTGAGGTTTGGCTTCGTTCTATAATCACCTCAAATGATGATGAAAGGTTCTCTCCTCTCTCGCTCTTTTTTAATAGTGCAATACTAAAGCTTTAGGAAAATTTGTCACTATAGATAAAAAAAATGTTCGTTTCATACACAAAACTCAACAAATATATAGTGATTGATGAAAGAGAGCCTTTCAATGCTTGATAGATCCTTCTTAAAAGTTATGCGAGATTTAATGTCGAACTATTCAAAGATTATTTTTAATAATGACGAAAAAAGGTATATAATGTTTATATGGTCAGTGTTTAGACAGACCGGAATAGATGATATTATGACGTTGTATAGATGCGATAAGAACTTTAAGAATTTTTGTAGATGTTACAGAAAATAATGCAAACATGTTGATGTTCTGATTGCTTGAGATACGTTTCCCTGAAGCAATTAATGAACATATGGTCCAGTCTGTTTGAACATCGACCATACGAAACAGGTATAAGGGTTCGTGTCGACACTTGTAGTGACGAACGTTGCCACGATAAAACTATGTTATTATGAGCATGAAACGAGCTCACCAGTTGGCAATCCATGCTCGACTGAACACGACAATTTTTACACGCTCGCACAATGCGAACCGGACACGAATGAGCTTGATTCCCTCGCTCGGTCCACAGAAGCATTTAACGGAATCAACGGACTACGCACTACTCCGTCTCGCTTGTTATTTTGAGGGATTGGAAATAAACTCTTTAAACATTGTTTGATGTTAATCAAAAATTGAAAAATAAATAGAAATACACAGCTGTTCGATTAAGCCAGTAAAACTTCAGTATTTTTATTTCTTTTTTCGAGTTGTCTTTTATTACTGATACTGATTAAACTGCTTTTTCAGTTTTGACATTTGCTTCATTTTTACTAGGGCCCAATAGCGATATCAGGATTTGGCTCTAGGGGGGGGTTTTGAAAGGTAAAACGGTGGTGAAAGTGAAAAAATCTAAATATATTTCTAGACTAACATTCGAAGAGAGTGAAACAAACTGCAAACTTCAGCTTTTGTCGTCCACTCCAGGTATTCCTTTTTATATAAACTCACAGCACTAGTTGAAGGGAGTCGGTTTGAATTTTTCCAAAGTTTTCTGAAATACGATAAATAGAATAGATAGATAAAAAATAAGAATAGATTTTACATTCCTAATATCCACGGTTGAAAAAGTCTATACGAAATTTAATATTGCGATTCAAATCTTCATCCTTCGTGAAATAAAAAGTTACATTAGCGTAATTTCAATCACTCTGCATATTTCGTCCCTAAATATTTTTTTCAAGTTTTTAACGAATGGTGATCAGATCGTAAAAATCGTGACATCAGTGATTTTTGTGTGGAAAAGGTTCAGTGACATTTCGTTGTAAAGTGCTTTTTTTAAGTAATCAGGCCACCAATGGCACAGTCATTGAAAAGTGATTACCGTAAAACGGGGTAACTTTGATAATTTTTTCGAACAAAACTTCAATATGTAAGCATTCTGTTTCAAAGAATAACAATTTATATTTTTAAAACAAGTACTGACATCCTAGATATCGATTACACTTGATAGATTGTCAAAAGGTTTATTCTGAATGGATATATTAATTTTCATATAATCGAAAGTCGGTTTTCTGTTTTGGGATAACTTTGATAATGGAGTATAAATCGAACAAAATTCAATGAATTACGGAACATTTATAGGGCGTTGCATACCTCTAGGCGTTTAACGCTATATGGTAATTTCTGACTTAGATTACAAAAATGGTCCCAGTTTGTAAAACTGGTTTTCGCTAAGAGATTTGAGACCGAATTCAGACTGTCAAGGATAAGTGACGAACTCATTATGATTTCATCAAATAGTGATCATAGCACATATTGTTTGTAAGCGTAGCAAAAAATATATTTTTTAATATTTGCATCCTCAAATGCACTTGATTCCAACGAAAACAGCTTTGACATGAGGTGTGATACTAATATTCTTTACTTCTGCATTCGTTTTGCTTAACTGATCTACAGAAATTTCGTTTAACATGTTGTGGTTCTCGCACTATCAAAGTTACCCGTATTACCAAAGTTACCCCGTTGTACGGTACCAACTTATTCTGCAAATGGCAGTTGTTTCAATAAACAACCTTTAATTAGATTGGGCGAATAAAATTTTCCGAAAACCAGCCTTGAGTTTCAAGTCAAATTTTCCCATTTCTATACATGATAAATAGTATAGATTTCCCCATTTCTCAGACATTCTGTCATGACTAGAAAAAAACGACGATACAAATATCAAGCTATTTTTTGCTCCTTGCAAAACTTGTCTGTCATAATAAACATCAACATACAGCAGACGTGACACTGTAAGTAGGTATACGAACAGCAAACGCAGGTGATAATCACAATGTAGGACTGGTTCGCTACGCTGAAGTATCGAAAGGACAAGATTGAGTAACAAAAACAAAATATGTAATGACTGAAAGGGGTCGCCTACAAATGACGTAGCATTTCAGGGGGGAGGGGGGTCTTTACGGAATGTGTGACTAGGGGGGAGGGAGGTCTCGACTAGTGGACGTAGCATTTTGAATAATTTTAGTAAAAAGAGAAGCGCTGAAAAAAAAAACATTTTTTATCAAACTTTTTTGTTTGACTTATTGAACTTGGGTTATAAAATGATAATTCAGCTTCAAAACATTAATATGATAAGGTAAAAATTTTCTGAGAAATTTAAATATTTCATGATAAATACAATCAAACAGCTTTTATGAAGCTTCAAATAGCTATGTGAATATTAAATTGTATTCAGGTCCAATCTATTCTATTTATTTATCACGACATTAGAAGTTTAATAAGTTCAGTGAAAATGTTGTTTTTCCATTTGCTAACAAGATATAGAATAAATCGTTTTAGTTTTATTAATATTTTCTGTTGGAGTTTTAATTCTTCAAAAGAGTACAATATTATCTCATCATATCTGATTATCCTGACGTTTCCGAAAGTAATTAATATCAGTTAAGATGATTATAGAACAAAGCCACACCTTGAGTTATCAAGAGCACTCAAGTCTTGAGAACTAAACAGCGCTTCGCGTTGAAAATTTATCCGATTGTTCACCATCAGCAAGCAACCAATTTGATCGATTTTCAACGCGAACAGTTGTCAGATTCTCTTTCGTTTTACAATCAGCTTAATATCAAATTTTGCTTTGAATTTCTGGATTTTAATGTTTTATTTTAGCCCAATCGCTGAGGAAAACAAGTAAAAAATGTAGGGGGGGGGGGGTGGTTTACTTGATATGCTACGCATTTTCCAAGGGGGGGTATCAGCATTTGTGACTAAATGCTACGAGGAAGGAGGGGGTGTCAAAAAACAGTGAAAAACGTCATTTATGGACGGCCCCAAATGATCATGCAACTCTGACATAACGAGCATATTCAATATTGTGCAAAAATTTACCACAAATGGGTCAGATTGACCAATAGTAGTGTTTACACGTTAAGTTTTTAGTGAAATAATCACGTAACCTTTGATTTTTGTGACTATTTTGAATTATTCTGGTTAACTTGACTAATTGACTAAGTTACTCCATAATTCTGCGTATAATTTTGAATAAGATGGCATATAGATGCGTGTGTAAATAAAGCTATATTGTTATTCGTGTATTTGTTATCTGTAATTAAATTAACAAATATGCACGGAGAAATATTTTTACCTAATTTTTGAGTTTACTTTACCCAAAATTAAGTATATCGATTATATTTTCAACCCAAAATCTCTCGGTTTTCTCTTTCTCCCACACGAATGTTGTCAAAAATGGAGAGAGCTGCATCTACCCAATGGGGGTACTTTGGCCCAATAAGCCAAATTTGGGTAAATGCAACTTTTCTTATGTTTGGGTCGAAAGAACTCAATTTTGCGTTAAATCAACCCAAAATTGAGTATATTTTTCTAATGGAATTAAAGCCAAACTACCTAGTGGGGACCTTGGAAATTTAGCCAAAATTGAGTTATTGGGCTCAACTACGGAATTACGTTGAAACAACCCAAAATTGAGTTGAATTCCGTCTTCGTGTGTGTTGCATACTGTAAACCAGGGTTTCCCAACCGGTGGTCCGCGGACCCCTAGGGGGCCGCGAAGCATTCTCAGGGGGTCCGCGAAGCCAATGCAAAAATTGACTCAATTTATTGTAAATCTCAGTTAGATGTAATAACTACGTTCGTTCATGTAGGTATCCATGGAATATTTCCAACATCGTTTTTGCTCAAGCATTGACAGATTTTTGCCTTGTTAAATCGTTGAAAAACTCTTAAGAATTTTGTCCTTTACAAGGGATTCCTGACAGGTAATTTCTGAATATTTTGACTGTTTACGACAGAATTTTTCAAAAGTTTGCAATTTTTTTGATAGCCCAGGAAGCAGATATATGGTTTTGGTTCAATTTTTGGGATGATTCTGGACGATTTTTTTTGACAAGTTCCTTAAAAATTCCAGTTTAATTTTTTAACGGGCTCTTCCCATTAACAACCGTTATATAATCGTTTTTGAAAATTACTTAAAGGACTTCAAGAATTATACAAGGTATAGTCTTCTTCTAAAATTATTGGTGGGCTTCTCCAGAGTTCCATAGTAGTTTTGTTGAATTGTCAGTGGCGGATTCTCAAAAAAATTGTGCCTGGTAAGGACGTCCTTACCATATCAGACAAAGTATTTTTTTTTCAAGATCCTTGTTGGATTTCTGGACACAATTTTACTGAATGTCGAGGCGATTATAGTAAATACTTCAAGTAAACAATTTCAATATTATTTCAATATGTAAAGTCTTTGCATAACGCAATGGATATCCTTCGGTATCAAAAAAATATGATTTCTAGAACAATAATTTTCAGGGTTTCTTGGAAGTTTTGAAAATCTAAAGGGGGTCGCAGCTCAAAAAAGGTTGAGAAGCACTGCTGTAAACAATGAAACATAAGCCGACTGTGCGAAGATGGACAGTACTGATTCCTTTTAAAAATACCCTAATGTATGTATAAAGAGATGTAATACTCCCATAACTATACCACAGCACATCTTATAAAGTAAACCCCATGTGACTAAATAATCGAACATTGTTGAATCACAACTTGCCAGCATGAGAGACTACAGCGCCATATATGGTAGAAAATTAAATAGTCACCAATCAGGACGTTTCGTCACCAGACAGACGTAAAGGGGTATATCAATGTATTCTGCACTTATACTGTAGCTACCTATCGACTTGTTTTGAAGGAAACAACAATAAGCTACGAAAGCAGTAAGTTTTGCAAAACTACAAAAAAATGCTTTACCAATCAATTTTCCCACAGTACGGTAATGGTACATTGCGATCAAGTTCAGTTTTCAGTTTCGCTCGTTTTCCACCGTTTTTTTGTTTTTGGCGTTCCCTTCGGTCGTTGCAATGAATTGGAGACACTTGGATAAAGTCGTAAATATGCAATTAGCCTCATAAAAGTTAACCATTCTCTGAGAATCAACTGACCTCTTCGTATGGCATGGCTATACAGTAGCTGATCTTGGAAATGTGGTACAGAAGCAAGCCACTCGCTTTTGGAGAGAAAACTCCGGACAGGTGAAAATATCGAAGGCATTTTTGAACAGCTTTTTATTAATTTTATTCATAGCGAAGTTGAAAGAACTTTCATTTTAGCTAAATGTTATGTTCTAGTTGATTTTACCAATTCAATACAAGTGAGATACGTGTTTTTTTGTATAAGACTGACTAACCTTCCACTGTACAACATTTACTCATCAAACCAAGCTGACCAAGAAGGTAAACATACAAAACATATCACACAACCAACCTTTATGACACAGCGATGTGTACGCCAAGTGAGTAGGGCGCCGCCATTAACCTCGTCGTTTCTCTCCGGTTGGAAGTTGCAGTGCAGTAGGGGTAGACGGGACAAGATGAACACTAGGATGATCAAACTACAAAAACTTGAGTTACACATCTCATATTTGTTCAATTGCACCCGAGAAGCTACTGTGAAAATATGAGTGGAATCCTTCAACTCCAAAGCCCCCCTTAAACGAGTTTGAAGTTTGTACACATCAAAAAATAAAGTGTAATCTCACGACTTTTTAGCTGCATATCCGTTCCGTCGCAAATATGATGTACAATTACATTTTTTAAGCGTATAAAACCAGTCTAGCAATCAAAAGAATCGGTTTGAGAAGTTAATGAAAAAGATGCAAAATTATGACCGGGAATTGAAACCTGGTCTAGCGAGTGAGAGTCGTATACGAACCTATCGGTCATCTCACCACACTGATGAAAGTGAGTTCAATTTGATACAAGTTATGTGTTGTTACTTGGATTAAGTTTTCATCGATTAGATCCGATTACGTTATGAGCGGAATATTGTTGTAAAATAGATGTGATTGAATTCACTTATGTTCGATTCTTGATACATAACCGAAAATTTACGTCGGCCGATATTAATTTATTTTTTTGTTGTGTATGAAGAAAATAAACCAAATGTATGGAGAAAACAAACGGTTCTATTAACCATAGATGCCGCTGTAATCGACGAATTTCGATGAATTTCATTTAGAAGACTCTTCAATTAAAAGTAGCACACAGCAAACCAGAGGACTTTAAGAAATAAAAAAGTTAAAACTAGGTCACTGAATTTCGGGTTTCTCTCGTTCCCTACAAAATAAGGTTTTTTTTTTAGATCGGATAGTTCGAAGACCGCAATTCGACAATGTTCTTTACTGTAAAAACACCTATCAAGGTTCAGAAATTTTATGGAGGACAATGTTTGACCTCTAGCGATTTTTCTGCAAAAGCAAATTTTCACATAGTAAATTCATAAAAAATATGAACGGGTGGCGCTAAATTAGTTTTAACCCTCGAGCTGAAATGTAGCAAGGTTGTTATTGAGCCCAAATGACACCCAAAAAGTGGACTAGAGCGAGAATTTATATTTTTCATATAACCGCAGCAACTAGCCTGTGGGCATCTTGCCCCGCCTACCCCTAGGTATTAAATACGACGCGACGACGGTGACCGGCCTCAAAGCTCGCTGTTGATGTTTCTGCTCATAAGGCGAGTGTGTCAGCCGCCGAGGAGCGCGGCACGCCGTATAAGCGAAATCTGTTGAATGCGCGAGTTGTAATTCCTTATAAGGAAGACACGCAGACCCCGATTGCCTTTGGGTCGCCAATTTAATACCAAATTGAGGAGCGACCCCTTTTTGCCGCGCTCGCTACACAGTAACCTCGAAGAGGGATATGAGCGCTGCTTTGGTCACGTGAACGGCACAGGATAACATATGACTGGTTTTGGGTCGACCACTTGCCTAGGTGCCAAGATAGGTCGATTCTATTGTTGGTGAGACCACCGAAATTTGAGTGGTTTAAATTTACTGTGGTAGAAAATAAAAAAATCTCTTGTTTGTTAACTTTCTATTTAAAGTTTAGGCAAGTTCATCCGATAGTGAGGATATGAACAACGCACATGTGAATGTAAGTACATAAAGGGAGGGGGGGGATTATTCTGAAGTTGCTTTTCTGGTATAGTACTAATGATTTAGATAGAATATCCAATGTTGAAACATTGGAACAAATGTTGAATAAAATTATCAATAATTTTAGACAAAAATCGTTGCAATGTTCTTTTGCTACGCTAAGTGCTTTGTATAGGTATTCAGGTTAATTAGTGCAATAATAAAATGCGAGAAAATCAGATTATATCTGCATTAGTCTTGAAATAGGCAGTATGGTGAAGTCGTGCCCATGTTTTCTGGGACACCCTATAGCAGTTCAGAATTTCACCGATGAATGGAATTTAAAAACATTTTTTATTTCACATATCTGCAAGAGATAAAAAAAGCGTGTTTAATAAACTTAAATATAAATATAAATATATACCGACTGAAAAAAAAATATCAAAAATTCTTGTGGAGCATCTCAGATACAATGTACTTACACTTACCACAACGAAGAGTTTTGATAAAATGACTCATTACCTGAGGGGTGCGGTCTCGAACACTTTGATCATTCAATTTGATCACTATATTTTCCACCAGTGCCACGCCGGAAACCATTTTTAAGGTTCAGAAAATACTTTACACAAACCTGGTGCCGTTTGATGTTAACGATAAGTTCAGTAAATCGATTGTATCGGATGGATTCTAACCGAAAGTTAGTTAGAATATATATATTTTACAAAAGAAAAAAATACGCAAAAATAAGACCAAGTATAACATTTCTTCAACAGTCGGCAGTTTTTGTGTTACATGAAATGTATAACCTAGTTTAGCGTGACGAAATGATGATCGCACTTTTTTGTATGAGCCGTAACGCTTGAGCCTACTCCACCTCCCCCACTCCCCCTACAGCGTTACGTAATTTTTGGATGCCGCCTTATCTGCAATTTTTGAATTTAATTCGAGCTCATTTATGTTCGTTCAATTGGATATGTGATATGTAAGCCGTTCTATCATGAAATTATGCCGCAAATATGAAGAATTGACAGTGCATGTTGGATCATCGGCAGGCTCATCATCCCTCTTGAACGGTTCCTAGACGATGAAACGTTTCAGCTGAAAGTTGGATCCGGTGAGTTTGTTCCAAATGAATCTTGCATGGTTTGTAATTTCCATCGAAACTAAACAGCGCGAACTGCACAATCGATGACCAATTGTTTGTCAGCATTTCATGAAATATGTGAGAGTTATCCTCATGATTAGACGGGGTTGGTGGTCTGATGGCTACCGCTTCTGCTTCATATGCAGAAGGTCATGGGTTCAATCCCAGGCCCGTCCCTTTCCTCGTACTTTGTAGTTGTATATCTCTCACTTGGTTCTATCTTCCATTCTAAATATATCCAACTCATACTATTCGTTCATAGCAAACGCTAGAACCAGAGACGGACAAGAAACCGTTTCCCTAACGCTTCCTACTTCCACGCGCACGCCTTTCTTACGCCTGATACATAGGCAGTCTGCTAACCACAAAAGCAAACCTCTCTACCATGCCTTTCCCCCAATCCATACACACCCGCATGAACTGACGTGGAATATACGGTCTACGTGGGAGTCAGTTCAATGCATCATCAATTCCTCCCCCTTCCCCTCATTGGTCTGCATTCTGACGTGGCAGGTGCCATTGTTGCCTAAAAATAGAAGATCACCAGCACTTATACACTGAGGATGCCTGTTAGTCCCAAGCAGTCATTCGGTTGGTTCCTTGTGTAAGTGCAGCTGATCTGGCGATACTGGAGTGCATCCACGGGCGGCCAATCAAGCTCAAGCTCAAGCTCAAGCTCAAGCTATGTGAGAGTTATCCTCATGATTATAACGACATTCAATGTGTTATGACAGGAAAATCATTGTACAATTTGATTACGGGGATCTGGTAGCACTGATCCACGAAGATTTCACATTCTAAAACTGTAGGTAAAGGCTCATGAGTCAAATTCAAATTACTGAATTGGATTATAATAATTATACTACGTCATTGTAGAAGGGTCTACCTGGGATCAAAGGTTGATATTTTTTTCGTGTTATCAACACCATACATTTGAAAGATATTGAGTTTCGTTTACTATATGCTTTTGAAAAACGAAGCGGTTGATATGTTTTGAATATAATAGAAAGCTGTCTATCAATTGCGTAAGGGTTTATGAGGAAAGAAGTGATTATAATATCTTACTCGTCTTTCAAGCATATAATCTTACTTTGTAAAGAGACGAGGAGTGTGAGAGAAATCTCGAAAATTGTTTCACATACTGCATAGATAGCCATTAGCACATGGTTTGCAAACGATGATTTTATCTTCAATACATTATTCGCAAATATTTGAAAAACGGGTGGGAGTTAGTTTTCTTTTCGTTTCAGAGAGCGAGTAATGGCGCTTAAGCCTAGGCTCTAGAGCTAGGACACAAAGGAGAAATACCTGTGTCCCATCCCAGGAAATGGACCACAAACAACAATGGAGTGCACATTAACATTCTTAGCTACGCCACTCCCAACGATTTTGCCTATCTCCTTATATGGAACGGTTGGTACGGTTGTCCCCGTTTCTTCCACCACAGAATTTGAAAATTTTTCGTCTATCATGATATTCATTCATGAATAACCTGATCGCTGTAAATTTTTTAATTACCTTCAAACCCCAAGTCTGCACAGTGGGCCTGGCCATTTTAATATTTGTATCAAATCATTGATATGCTACAAATATTAATGCTGACAAGAAAATACTGAAAGATATTTCGGTGCTTCCAGGATGCTTTTGAATATTGGCTGTGCAAGCACTTAGATTAGATTAGATTAGATTAGGCGATGCTAGTGAGCATAAAACTTTTGCTTTGCCGATATCTCAGAATCTTGTCCATTTATAAAGATGGCGTCTTCGGCAACGTTGTTCACTATGTTAAGGGCTATCATTTTTTCGAGAAAGTTGATTCAAAACTTCACCACCAGGTGGCACTAGTGCCTGACAAGTTAGCCAAAGGTGTCATCTTTCTAAGTAGTCAGGATCCTGAAAGAATAGGGCGATATTCAAAACTGAAAAGGCAATAGATGGCTCTTTTTCAGTGGTAGTAAACACGAAATCCTGAAGCAAAGAAAGCCCCACGGAAGATGAACTAAACACAAAAAGTTATGTATTCACTTTGCACTTGATTTCTAATCACTACTTTTTTGATCCAGTTTCCGAATTGCAAGTAACTTACGTTTTTCATTATTTTCCATACGTTTTGACAGCTCTCCGACTACCATTCTTCCATGCGCTTGTGTTGAAAGTTTGAGAAACTTGAGAATCTAGCGTAGCGCGATCAGTGAAAGGGATACAAACAACAGTGTCGTCGCACGGCGGCCAGTGGAAGAAACTGAATGTTTGAAAGGTTGTTGCCTGTACTTTTTGCCGCTGGCGCCAACTGTTAACGTTTAAGAACGTAATAAACAGTCGTTACACTATTGAAAAAGAAAAATTTCACACCCACTAGCGCCACCTTTTGCCAAAATCTCAAACCTTTCATTATTCAATGATAGTCCTTGGGCTAAGGAACATTTTCTCCGCAGACGCCATCTTTCCAAGTGGTCAGGATCAGGAAATAGGGATGATTGGTACACAAATGTCACGCAACATTTCCATTTTTGTAATGCCAACCCTTTGTTACGCTTTCTGTATAAATCTTCCAAAAATTTTGTAAAGCTTGTCACGCTTGGCTTGGCTTCCTCCCCCATCCCCATTACAACGCGACATATTTTTTGCGTGACCCCATAAACTTGAACTTGAATTTTATTGGCCGCCCGTGGTTGCTACTTCAGTATTTCCAGATCAGCTGCACTTACACAAGGTACCAACCAGATAACTGCTTGGGACTAACAGACACCCTCAGTGTTTAAGTGCTGGTTAATCTATGTTTAGGCGATAATGGCGCGTCAGAATGCTGACCAATGAGGGGAAGGGGGAGGAATTGATGATGCATTAAACTGTAGACCGTATATGCCACTGCAGCTACACCAGTTCATGCGGGAAGGTGTAGGGCTGGTATAAATTTTATGGCAGATTGTCTTGCTGGTATACTGTGAAGCACTAGGACTCATTTACAAATTTCATAACGCTGAAGCGGGTGGGTTGGTGTCCTTAGAATGTTACAGATCATACAGAATTCGAAAAATATTCATACAAAATGCGTTATGAGGGGGTGGGTGGGTGTCAAAAAAGGCCGTTTTTAGCGTCATTAAATTTGTGAATAAACCCCTACCGCTTCTGCATCTGCCATTAGACCATTGTGCATGACCCCATATCTGCAAAACAAAAGTTACATGCTCACTAGCGCCGCCTGGCGGCAAAATCTCAAATCTCTTTGGGACAAATAATGATTGCCCTTGACTTAATGAACAAGTTTGCCGAAGGCATCATCTTTCTGAGAAATCAAGATTCAAGTTTAATATTCACGAGCGCCACCTGGTGGAGAGGTCTCATATCTCGTGGCTTACTGTACTGCGTCCTTACTTAAAAAATGCCCCACTGCTTTGATGACGCCAATAATTAAAATCTTTAATATGTGATACATGCAAAGTGCCAACTACCTCAAGCGCTTGTTCGAAATTATTATGAATGCTTCTTCTTTTTGAAACCTGCAAGAATTTTATTAGCAGTGTTCAACGAGGTTTCTATCCTAAACGATCAGTTACATTCAACCACGTCGAATTTACATCTCTATGTTTGCGTTCTATGGATGCTGGTTTACAAGTGAACGCTGTGTATAATGATTTAAAGCTGCTCAGTGCGCATCGTACCTTCGTGCTGTGCGTACACGAATTCTCTCTGCTCTTGGAAGTTTTCTTAAAAACTACCTAAAGCAATAAATCAGTACTTTTCAGTGCTACATAAACAGTACTTTTCGGTGCTAAAATTAAAAACGGTACTTTTCAGTGCTACTAAAACAGTACTATTTTTTCTACTATTGATCCCTTTACGATCCTTGTTTGGACCCGTGCCTTCGATTTTTCCTTGGACCCGTTGGTGAAAGCTAGCGGTGGTAATCCTTCTTGAACACCGTCTTGGGAAAAAACCTCTCGAAGGTCACGTCTTCTTTCGTTTCTTATTAAACATGGTATCAACAACAAACAAAAGGAAGGGTGAATCTCTGAATTCACTACTTCCTTCCAAAAAAGGGTTTTAAAACTGTCACTACACGTGGCAAGAATGGAAGAAAGGACGCTTCCCCGGAATGCGAACTTTCTTCCAAGGGTGAAATGAATAATTGTATCGAAATGAGCAATCAGTTCGACAAATTTTCCGAACACCAAATCGAAGCAGCCTCTAGCCTAGGCTCTTTGATTCAAGTGAGGAAGCAAAGAGTGCCGCCTATCGTGGTCAGTTGTTCCGAATTTGGGGGATTTAGGCAGGATATCTTGAACTCCATTAGGGGAATCAAGGTTTCCTTCCAAATCGCAAAGAAAGGAGACTGTCGCGTTTTGCCAGAAACTCTTAAAGACCGTGAACTTCTTCTCAGACATCTTGAAGAAAAGAAGCACATTTTTTTACTTATGACGACAAAACTGAACGTTTGTTCAAAGTCGTCTTGAAAGGTCTCTCAAGTGACTATAAATTACCTGAAGAGATCAAAAATGGAATAAATGATTTACTTGGATTTTCCCCAGTCCAAGTAATCATTATGAAAAAGAGAACCCAATCTGGCATTGTTCGGAAAGGGCTTTCTCAAGAATATTATTTAGTTCACTTTAACAAAAAAGAACTAAATAATATTAAAGCTTTAGAAAAAGCAAAACTTATGTTCGATGTCCGTGTGACATGGGAACATTTCCAGAAACCTGGAGGAAATTACCAGAACCCCACTCAGTGCAGTCGGTGCCAAAAGTGGGGTCATGGTACAAAAAATTGTCGCATGGATGCTAAATGCATGATTTGCGGAGGTTCTTCTCACGCTAAGGACGTCTGTCCTGTGAAAGAAGATACCAGAAAGTTTGAATGCGCCAATTGCAAGGGCCCTCATAAAGCTAACTTTTGGGAATGCCCTTCACGCAAAAGGGTCATTGAGGCTCGTGCCAGGCAGATGAAAGATAATATCCGTTACGATAACGGTCGTTTCCGCAATTTGCCTGGTAGAGTATCGAACAATGCTCATTTTTCAGTTAACGATCGCTTGATCATGAATCATACCCATCAGGAAGATCATAATCATGCTCATTCACAAACTAATTTTAATCCTTCGGGTAGCCGTTCGAATCTTTCAATTTCGAATGTATCTACCCACGGTAAATCCTTTGTCGATATCGTAGCAGGAAATTTGTACTCCCCTGTTCGATCCATGGGTACCCATTCTACTTGTTTCAAATCAAATGGAAAAAACCCTACCGCCACAGGTAATTCCACTTCTTCGTCTACCGGAAATTCTAATGGGAAATCACATGATATGTCTGTCTCTGATTTTAATTTTCTAACTGAACAATTGAATCTAATGATTGATGCAATGTTCAAAGCCACCACTATGACTGAAACAGTTCAAGTAGGTGTAAAATTTACAAATCAAATTGTTATTGGATTACGTTTTTCTAATGGATCCAAATAATAATTTAAATATTTTAAATTGGAATGCTCGTTCTCTGAATGGTAAAGAGGACGAGCTGTTTAATTTTCTTACGGTTAATAACGTGCATATAGCAGTTATTACCGAAACGTATTTAAAACCTGGATCTAAACTCAAAAGAGATCCTAACTTTTTTGTTTATCGTAATGATCGACTTGATGGGGCATGTGGGGGAGTTGCAATCATCATTCATAGGCGTATAAAACATCAACTGTTTTCATCATTTGAAACTAAAGTTTTTGAAACTTTGGAAACAGTTTGGTAAATATACTTTCATAGCTGCCTATTTGCCTTTTCAATGCTCTGGACAGCAAGTTAATTTGCTCCAAACTGACTTGCGAAAATTAACTTGCAATAAGTCAAAATTTTTTGTCATTGGTGACTTTAATGCCAAACATCGGTCATGGAATAATTCTCAAAGTAATTCCAACGGCAGAATTTTATTTGATGAGTGCTCTTCAGGATATTTCTCAATTCAATACCCTGATAGCTCTACATGTTTTTCCTCTTCTAGAAATCCATCTACGATTGACTTGGTCTTAACCGACTCTAGTCATCTTTGTAGCCAATTAGTTACTCGTGCTGATTTTGATTCTGATCATGTCCCTGTTACATTTCAAATATCGCATGAAGCGATTCTCAATCCTATCAGCTCCACTTTCAATTATTTTCGAGCCGACTGGAATATATATGAAACGCATGTTGACTCTAATCTTGATGTTAACATTTCTTTAGAAACTAAAATTGATATTGACAATGCTCTTGAAACTTTAACAAATTCCATTGTTGAAGCCAGGAGCATTGCAATTCCAAAATTTGAATCCGTGATTATAGACGATGATCTTAAACTCTTGAACGTGAGGAGAAGGCAATTTCAACGCACTCGCGATCCTGCTATGAAAATTATATGGCAGGATTTGCAGAAAGAAATCAAAAAGCGTTTTGCTCAATTAAGAAACAAAAATTTTGAAAATAAAATTTCTCAATTGGACCCTGGCTCTAAGCCCTTTTGGAAATTATCTAAAATCTTGAAAAAACTTCAGAAGCCTATACCGGCATTGAAAGAGGAAAACAAATTATTACTAACTAATTGCGAAAAAGCTCAAAAACTTGCTATGCAGTATGAAAGTGCGCACAATTTTAATTTAGGACTTACTAGTCCAATTGAAAATCAAGTTACTCAGGAGTTCGAAAATATTCTCAATCAAGAGAACGTTTTCGAAAATGCCTGGGAGACTGATTTGGAAGAAGTGAGAACTATTATTAAAAAATTCAAAAATATGAAAGCTCCTGGCGATGACGGAATTTTCTACATCCTCATCAAGAAACTTCCAGAAAGTAGCTTATCATTTCTAGTTGATATATTTAACAAATGTTTTCAATTAGCATATTTTCCTGACAAATGGAAAAATGCTAAGGTTGTTCCAATTTTAAAACCAGACAAAAATCTTGCAGAAGCTTCTAGCTATCGTCCAATCAGTTTGCTTTCCTCCATCAGTAAACTTTTTGAAAAGGTTATTTTGAACAGAATGATGGCCCACATCAACGAAAATTCAATTTTTCCCAATGAACAGTTCGGATTCCGCCATGGACATTCGACCACTCATCAACTTTTACGTGTAACAAATTTGATCCGTTCCAACAAATCTGAAGGCTATTCTACTGGTCTTGCTCTTCTAGACATAGAAAAAGCATTCGACAGTGTTTGGCATAAAAGGTTTGATTGTAAAATTAAAAAACTTTAATTTTCCAACATACATTGTTAGAATAACTCAAAGTTATCTGTCAAATCGTACACTTCAGGTTAATTATCAGAACTCCAGATCTGAAAGACTTCCTGTAAGAGCTGGTGTTCCCCAAGGCAGCATTTTGGGACCAATATTATACAATATTTTCACATCTGACTTACCTGAGTTACCTCAGGGATGTCAAAAATCCTTGTTTGCGGATGACACAGGCCTCTCCGCCAAAGGACGAAGTCTGCGTGTCATCTGTAGTCGATTGCAAAAAAGTTTGGATATTTTTTCTTCATACTTGCAAAAATGGAAGATTTCTCCTAATGCTTCCAAAACTCAACTAATAATATTCCCACATAAACCAAAAGCTCTTTATTTGAAACCTTCAAGTAGACATGTTGTCACGATGAGAGGGATTCCAATAAATTGGTCAGATGAAGTTAAGTATCTAGGGCTCATGCTTGATAAGAATTTAACTTTCAAAGATCACATTGAGGGCATTCAAGCCAAATGTAATAAATATGTAAAATGTCTCTATCCCCTTATTAATAGAAAATCAAAACTTTGTCTTAAGAACAAGCTTTTGATATTCAAACAAATTGTCCGGCCAGCCATGTTGTATGCTGTACCAATATGGACTAGCTGTTGTAATACCAGGAAGAAAGCTCTGCAGAGAATTCAAAATAAAATTTTGAAAATTATTCTGAGGCTTCCTCCCTGGTATAGTACCAATGAGTTACATAGAATATCCAATGTTGAAACATTGGAACAAATGTCAAATAAAATAATAATTTCAGGCAAAAATCGTTACAATCTTCTATTGCCACGATTAATGCGTTATATGTTTAGGTTAAGTAAAAGTAAAGCGTTTTTTTTTTTCTAATAAGCAGGTGAAATCAACGGCAAATGAAATGTTATATGTTGTTAACAAAATGTTAATAAAATCTTAAATTTGTTTTACCAAATTAGGATGATAGTGTTGTCTAATAACACAGAACACCTAGATATAAGAAATGAATGTAATGTTTAAAATGATACTAATAAAGAAATTAAAAAAAAATTAGTGCTGCTTTTGACAGAATCAATCGCGGAATTCTTCTATACAAGCTAGAAAGAATGAGTGTGTCGTTAACAGTTGTACGCCGGTTGAAATCTTACGTGGCAGACAGATCTGTGAGAGTACGCATTGGTTCTACATATTCATAAACAATTTTCAATCTTGTCCGGCGTTCCGCAGGGGAGTAATTTGGGTCCTCTCATATTCTCCCTTTACATCAACGACATGTCTCGTGTGAAGGTTAGAGGTACCCGCCTGTTATTTGCGGATGATGTGAAATTATTCATGATTATCACCAGCTTAGAGGATTACCAAATACTTCAGCGGAATTTAAATACGTTCGAGGATTGGGTAACTTTATGAAGTTGTGTGTATCTGTATGTTGCACAGTTTCATTTAGCAGGATGCAGAACCATATGACTACTGACATGACTACTACCTCTGTGGTCATACTTTAGAGCGCAAGGACGAGGTTACTGTATTGGATTGCGCTTTAGTACGCTCGATACTGGAATCTTCTGTGCTGGTTTGGTGTCCTTACAGCAGAAACTTAGGAAACTTCCATGGCAGGATGCCCTCAATCTCCAACCTACGGACACCGATGCATGCTGCTTGGTATTGACACTTTGGAAAAGAGAAGACATAGTATGCAAGCAGAGTTCATTTCGAAAGTTCTCAACAGCGAAGTTGATGCACCAGCTATTCTAGCGAACAAGTCTGAACACCCGCTCCGTCGACGAAACTTTCTACATTTACCAAGCCGTAACAGCCGTTATGGATAACATGATGCTCTGAGATTCATGGCCCTCCGCTACAACTAAACTGCTGAGCATTATGACTTATACATGTCTGAGCAGAGTGTTCCATTCATGAGGTGAAGAGTAAAATGTTTAATATTTGATTGATTATTTGTATTTTGTAATTTTGGTTATATTTTTGTTTTAATTTGCTCATTGCTATTGTTTTTACCAGACCATTGTATTATTTAGACGTTTATATGTTATGTATGTGTTATTGATTGTTGAAAAGATATGGGGTTTTTATGCCAACTTGATGGCAAGACAAAGTTTGCCGGGACTACTAGTTTCTAATCAAATTAAAATATTGTATTACGTTTTAATAAATTTCAATGCGAGTGTCAGAATTAGGAGCTGCTCTTTCACGGTACAACTATTGAGCATGAGCATGAGCATGAGCATATATGACCGTACAATTCGTAGTTGCTACTCCGTGATTGACTAGAGCAATCGAAGTTGCACAGGGAATTAATGAATGGGGCTTGGGATTAGCTTACCATTCTTCAATGTGCACAAATCGAGAGCTCAAATTTAAAAGTCAATAACGGCGCCGGCCACGTCCTTACGGTCATCGGGGAAGGGAAGGAATGTTAGCTAGACAACCGTTGTTACTAGAGACCGAAGAATCTTCTGCATCTCCAGAGTTATCATGGAAAGGACATTGGGTTAGTGGGATAAG
Source organism: Aedes aegypti (assembly GCF_002204515.2). Classification (NCBI taxonomy): domain Eukaryota; kingdom Metazoa; phylum Arthropoda; class Insecta; order Diptera; family Culicidae; genus Aedes; species Aedes aegypti. The sequence goes on from NC_035108.1 coordinate 291,433,876, forward strand.
GTAAAGATCTGGGAGCCACCAGCGATTGGTGATGCGATCCATGATACATTCACGCCTAACCCGTTTAACGCCTAACAAGTGTTCATCGCTCACTCTCGCAAAAGCAAGCGATTTGATCAACAGATCAAACACTACTAACGCGATCCGTGCTCCAGAGGTTTCTTGAATTTCCCAAAGCCAATAATTTCAAGGTCTCTCCCTGAGAATTTATCCAGTTATTCCTTCGTCGAACTTTCTAGCAGTTCAACATTTTTCTTTGATGGCATGGTCATCACATACCGATTGGTAATGGTCCGATTTATCGGGGATGAGAGCGATTTTGTAAAATACATGGCATTTACCTACGTCTTTTAAATATAAGAAGACAACAAGTAACTGCAGATCCTGCTCTACAACTACAACTATTATTCGAATATGCAGTTATGTGCAATTAAAATGAAGTTGTACAACCATCTGGATCTTTCGTTTTACGTAAAGTATGGTTTATCAATTATGAATAGTGTAGATAACGTAATCCGCATATAATGGTTTTACTACGCTTCAAATACCCTTTTAATAGATTACACGGCTTGCAAAGATTCCATTTGAACTATTGGCATTGCACGATGTGTGTTCTAAAGCAAATATTCCTAACAGTTTTATTACTAATAGTAGCAACAATTACATCTGCTGTTAACTTTTGCGATTGTCCTTGTAGCAGAGCTGCAGTATTAGTTGTGCAACCGTATTTTGAAACAGGTGCGGCCTGTGTTCGAATGAAAAGTACAGAAAACTATGGAACTCTGTATTTAGGCAACAAGATGGAGGACGGAGGTCACTTGGCTTATGTTGACAAATATAGACCCCCTTCCGGAACGCTGGTTAGCACACTGAGAATCAAACACACTGCTTACTGGAAGCTGTACTATCCATGGAAGAACGGTACGGGGGACGTTCCGTATGTGATACAAAATATTCTCACATTGGAGTTTTTGGTTCCCACAAGAAAACACCGACCGAATCAGTTTGATCGAGTCGTTGTTGCCAAGCCAGAGCTGACCGCTAAGAGCTTGTGGTATTTTATAATCGGTGGCGGTGGCTTGGCGACTAAAATTCGCAATTACGTCCTGAACGAGCTTCTACAGGCTGATGAAATATTGGTCGGCGATACCAAATACGAAGGCAGAGTTTTTACAGACACGAAAACCCCAGCCATTAAACAGCTGCTTGGAGAAGGAGATACTCCGCCATCATCGAAACATGGATGGGAATTACGCCATTGTGAATGGATATTGTAATTTGTTTTCTTGTGATTTTTCGAAAATAAAATGTGGTCAAAAAGCTATTTTTAAGATATTTAGCTCATTTCAAAACAAGTGAAATAAATGACATGGTGGTTCGAACGCTATTCAAGTAAAAGACTTCCACTCGAACTACTACATGTAGATTGGAGAAGTTATGGCTATTTGTTAATTTTAGACGTTAAAATTATAATTTTTAGCCAAACTGTGGGCTTTGTGGCGGTGCGGCTCGCCAGGTATTTGGTCGCATCGTGACAAAAATGTGGGTTTGAGTCTCGCTTCAGTCTGAAAAACTTTTCGTGAGAAAGGTTTTCCGACTGTGCCATTGGGCGTTGCATGCTTGTACGTTGTCTGGTGTGGTGCTTCCTTCAAAGAACATAACCGTCCACTGGAAACATTAACGTGTTGGTCTTAGAAAAAAAAACCTTCATTGCATGAAACAAAATAAAAATAAAGCCTTATTCGATTCTTTATTTTATTGAAGCCTACAAACCTATCTTGAGGATGCTTTGGGATGTATTAGTTTTTGCATAAATATTCGGAAACCATTTTTAATTTACTTACTTTACCACCTTACTTTGCTACTTAACTACAACTTTACTAGCCTTAAGTAAAGATTTTACTGCTTAACCATTTTTAATTAATTCTCAGTTTTGCGAAAAACTGGTATTTTAAAATATACTACAACTAACCCCATTTGGCCATATTTTTTATATTTTCGATGTACGTTTTTCTGCAAACAGGGAAAGTGTACCAGTTATGGCCATAGTGGTTCCCTATTTGGCCATAGGGGATATTTTGATAACTTTCACATTTTACGTCTTTTTGAATGCTTTAACATCAAGATAAACCTTAAATCTAACTACTACAACACCCAAAAATTTTCAAAATTTGAAGACATTAAAGTTATCACGTATGGCGAAATAGGGAACCACTATATCCATAACTGGTACACTTACCCCATATGTTTTTGGCAGGTATAAAGTATATCTGTTATAAAAGTATCAATATTTCGTGTTTCAGTCAGCGCACTTTTGCCCCACATTAGTTCCGAATTTCTTGCCAGTGGGGCAAAATTTCGTTTAAAACAATCATTTTTGAAACTGTCATAACTAAAAATGGGTCAATATTTTGATACAGATTGTTTAAGCAAAATTGTAGCCAATGTGCTTCGTAGAGCAATTTCAAAACAAAAAAATCGGCATGTCTGAAATTTTGACACAAGAAAGCCATGATTGTCCCCTTTCATTTGCAACTACAGTGGTCACACTATTATGGGTCACCCACTAATATGGGTAATTTCCATTTACATTGCATGTGAAACAAAGTGACTAATAATCGTGACAAGGTGACCCATAATAGTGTGATCACTGTAAAACGAAAAAAATTGGTCGGGGAGTCTAGAGCAATATCTAACTGGAATTATTATAGCTCTAAATTCAATGTGCATGTAAAATTGTAAAAAAATTACCCTATTAAATTATAAAAACTAGTCACGTGGGCTTCATGCTCGTGTGATTAGTGTCTTCAGGAATTCAGTCGTCTCGTGTCAAGGAGGGTGGGTTCGATTCTCGCTTCAGACCGGTAAGCTTTTCGTTAGGAGTGTTTTCCGATTGTGCCACTGGACGTTGCCTACTGGTCCGTTTACTAGTGTGGTGCTGCTTTCAAAGGGCATAATGTCAACTGTAAGCGTTAATGTGTAGGTGTTTTTAAAATAAATAAAAATAAGAACATTGTTGCACCAAACATTGGTATTCGGCGATTCTGTAGTAAAAATGTCTAGCTGTCGATTCTTTTGCAACTTTTGCGGCAACAGATTTTCTGCAAAAACCGTTCGATTCTGACCCAATACTGTGGCGGCCGAATAATCGGTTTTTTAATAATAGTTCTCAGTTCTTCCATATCAGTCTCCCATGATTTTTCGAAAACGTTCTCTTGATTGAGAATATTTTCGAAGTCCTGAGTAACTTGATTTTCTATTGGACTAGTAAGTCCCAAATTAAAATTGTGCGCGCTTTCAAACAGCATATCAAGTTTTTGAGTTTCATATCAAGTTATCAAGAGGCAATATCAAGTTTTGTTTGTAAAGAAATGTTAACATCAATTCGAGTCAATATATGTTTCATATATATTCCAGTCGGCTCGAAAATAATTGAAAGTGGAACTGATAGGATTGAGAATCGCATCATAGGATATTTCAAATGTAACAGGGACATGATCAGAATCAAAATCTACATGAGCAATAGGTTGGCTACAAATATGACTAGAGTCGGAGTCCCTTGGTTAAGACCAAATCAATCGTAGATGGGTTTGTAGAAGAGGAAAAACATGTAGGGCTGTTTGGGTATTGAATTGAGAAATATCCTGAAGAGCACTCATCAAATAAGATTCTGCCGTTGGAATCACTTTTTGAATGATTTCATAACCGATGTTTGGCATTAAAGTCACCAATGACAAAGAATTTGGATTTATTGCGAGCCAATTTTTGCAAGTCAGTTTGGAGCAAATTCACTTGCTGTCCAGAGCATTGAAAAGGCAAATAGGTAGTGGCGTAGCTAGGGAATTGACCCAATACTGTGGCGGCCGAATAATCGGTATATCAGTAGTCACAACCGTAACAAAATGTACGAGATCAGGTAGCAAGTGAAGAAGTTTGAAAAGTAATACTGTAACAAAAAGAAATACGTTACACAAAGAGGAAAATCAAGGTAGCTAGATTCAATGATATATGAATTGTGATATGCCCAAGAATCACACAATACATTTAGTTGAACAACTGTAAGTATTTGTAAATTACGGCTTGGAAATTTATTTCATTCGTTTGATCAATAATGAAAGTGGGAGATAATCAACAATATAACATAATTCAGAAACATGTAAATTTTTAAACATCAACAAGTTTTTCTAATTTCCTTTTTTTTCAAAGATACGAGTTTGCAAGATTTGAAATTGTCATTATTAAACGATTCTTATTTATAAATCCAATGAAGTACACAAAGTGCGTTAATTTTATTAAACAGCTCAAAAATGCCAATTTTAATATACAATTTAAATGAGCATCATTTATTTTTTTTTTTTTAATAGCTCAACTTATTTTTGTAACCATTCAACATGGTGTCCGGCCATTTGGCCGAACGCCGTTTGGCCGAATGCCGTTTGGCCGAACGCCATTTGGCCGAATGCCATTTGGCCGAACGGGTCATTTGGCCGAATGCCGTTTGGCCGAATAACGAACAAAAATATCTCTTTTTTTCAACACTGATGTGTAGCATTATCATAAGTGTGGCCCAATAATTGATCAACTAATTAATTTGTTGATCTTTAAGATGAGGCGGGATATCATGTTTGTCGATATATAAGTGCTCCAAGAGCATAATCAATACGATCCGTTCATTCCGGACGAAGTTGTGAGCTCGCGTCAAGACTCTAAGCTGTAGATTACCAACGGCGTGCTAGGGTTTCGAAGTTTTTTTTTTATATTTTCATCAGAATGTTTTCCTTCTTTCAAACATAGGCTTTTCTTTCGATTTGTACTGGTTTCATTATTATTGGAAATAATTTAGCTTTTATTTTCAAAGGGAATTTTACCTTCTTTAAATCATCGGTAGTTCTTTGTAGTTATACTGATATAACAGTTATTTGCGTTACACTTGCTTAAAATTTATAAGAGATTTTTCCTTCTTTTGATCATATGCTGTTCTTCCATATTTGAATATTTTTCATAGTTATTGGAATTCAGTCTAAGTAAAGAGTTTTATTAAAACATATAATCTTCAACACAAAGGATGATGTGATGTCATTCTCCACCAAGATTAATATTACAAAGTGTTAACTGAACTCTGCACCGTTGATAGCGTATATCAGTGAACCGGACGAGTCGGAAAATACTAACATCAAATAAGCTCACTGTTTTTAATTAATTTACTAAGTACGATCAGAATGATTGAAGCAAACTGATGCTACAGAAGGACGAATAAGTAAACCGTTTTAGTAACTGTCAAAAGCTGGCTGACTACAAATGCAATGCGAAAACCTATGGTGGCAGCTATTTCCACTAGCAAAGAAGTGAAAAATTGCTTACCTCTAGGATGTTCCTCTAAACTGTTCTTTGAAATTCAGCTTTGAACTTAATAGCAAAATGCATGGTAGTTGTAGCTCACTATTTTTACAAATTCGGCCAAACGACATTCGGCCAAATGGCATTCGGCCAAATGACCCTTTCGGCCAAAACGGCATTCGGCCAAACGGCGTTCGGCCAAATGACCCGGAACCATTCAACATAGTTCTTCGAAATAGTGAAGTGCAAATAGTGCATAATAAACTCATTATATTTTTTTTTTGGCAATGCAATTAAAAGCATGGAATTGATAAGCAAAGTTAAAGTTAAATGAAATGAAAAGTACATTTCTATTTTCCTCGTGGTTTTAGCATAAAACTTATTTTAATAATATTTTTAATAAGCCCACTCTTTCATCAAAAGACGTTCGAGCTGGCACTTTTAGAAGTTATGAACACAACGTAGCTATACGAAACATAGTACTTGAGATCGCTTCGTATAAAGCGGCAATTTTCCTTATTAAGCTAGCGAAATCGTAAAGTTTCTGAGTAACATTTTCAAAGCTAATTGGATTTAGTTCTGTTTTATGGTTTATTATTAGTTTTCCGCATAACTCTAATAAAACTATGCTACAACTAAACATTAGGGCCCAGATAGCCGCAGCGGTAAACGCGCAGCTATTCAGCAAGACCAAGCTGAGGGTCGTGGATTCGAATCCCACCAGTCGAGGATCTTTTCCGGTTGGAAACTTTCTCGACTCCCAGCGCATAGAGTATCATCGTACCTGTCACACGATATACAATTGCAAAAATGGTCAATTGGCAAAGAAAGCTCTCAGTTAATAACTGTGGAAGTGCTCATAAGAACACTAAGCTGCGAAGCAGGCTTTGTCCCAATTGGGATGTAACGCCAGAAAGAAGAAGACAACTAAACATTACAGCAGTTTATTAAGATCTCTGAGAAAAATGTTACTATCAATATCACACGATCAATCTTTCACAGGTAGATTTGTTGTGAAAGAAACCTATCGATGTTTGTATGAAATCATTTGCACTTTTCCTTCCATCAATTCAACAGGGAAGTGTGTATTGGTCAGCATTATTATTAATATTATTATCTTCATTCAAGAGATCTTCAGCTCTAAGCTGGCTCATCTCAGAGTATTTGTAAGCAATTCTGTTTGTGTTTTCTTTTCCATAGCAAACAAAAGCAATACTCTGTCAATTATCACAACTATCAAATGGACAATAGTTTCAACATTGCAGTGCTATTGCAATTGGGTTAGAATATTGTATTTATGAAATGTTATTGTCATTTGGTACAATTGGTACAAATGTGAACTTGTCAATATTCTGGAATCTATGACAAAAGGTCCAAAAATCAAAAGGTCGAAGAAGAATAAAGAAGGGACAAAAGGTAAAAATCGTCATTCTAAGATGTTTAAATTTTCCATAATGCTAATCATTTTCGACCTTCTGTCCTTTCGACCTTTTGCATTTTCGACCATTTGTCATCCAACATTTTGGCTTTCGATTTTTAGTCCTTTCGACCTTTTGTCTTTTGATCATTTGTCCCTGGATCAAGTCAAAAAGATGAATGACATACTTGTTTAACATACTTAGTTGTAAAAGCAAAACAAATTTCAACAATGGATGAAAGCAAAGTTTCAATAGTCCACCTCACCAAAATCTATTAATTTACGGTGGATTTAATATGATATTACACACAACAAAATTAAAAAAAAAAAGTTGCACTAGACCCCGATCGATAGATAGATCGATTATTTTGATTTTAACAGCAAATGAAATAGGAAGGTTTTAGCTTTCATTGGTCCAAATTTGAAACATGCCGATTTTTTTGTTAAAATGTTACATGAAAAAGACACCGTGTTGAAGGATCACTCTGTGGTGCTTATGTCTTTTAAACTGTTATAGTTTTTTTTCTGGAAATATTGATTATTCCACTTAGGTCGAAATTTTGCCCCACTCTACTCATTTGTTTGATTAATTTTCTTTTTCTTCGAGGATCAGTTTGATACAAAAATAATGCCTTGTAAATTTGCTTACGTAGAAAATCTTTTTTTTTTTTTCAATATGTTTTGTACAAAATACAATAGCGAGACCTGAACTGCCCATACTCGCATAACAGTCCCATTTGAATTTTCATAATTTTTCAGTTTTCTTCACGAATCGTACTTATTATTAGTGTACTTCTTGGTAGCATATCTAAAATTGTATCTTTGTATGGACAAAATGCGAAAAAAATACCAAACTATGTGCGTCCCATATTGAAAGTACCCGCATAACAGTCCCATCAGTAGATTACGATGAAATTTAAGCCAACCCTTTCCTGTTATGATTCCTCCAATCTTGCATCGTTGTTTTCATTTAAAAAGAAAAAGAAAAACTACTAATTTGAGTATTATAAGTCAACTTTATTCCATGAAAATGTAGTTTTTGCTTGACATCACTTCATTTCATTCCAGAATGCTTCTGGTGATATTAATGGTTGAAGCATATTAAGTTTTTAATTCTTGAGAAAGTCTAAACAAATCATAAAATAAATAGCTTTCCTCCAAGTCAAAGCTATACCTCTTACATCTCTCGTCCTCTGGCCAATTAGCAACGAAATCTCCGCCTCCGGTAGGGTCTTTTTCCAACGACATGGAGGGGAAAGCTTTTTGGGCCAACATAGGCATACGCACATCACCACTGGTATCGTCGACTGGTCAAACTATGTTTTAGTGATACGATAATTAATGCTGAGAAATAAAAAGACATATCTTAGAAATTTTTAACAGCTTTGCCGAAATCAGGCTTACCAAAGCTTGTCCGATTTTATGCCTTGATAGCTATTAGTATTATCTATGTTACCAACCCAACATAAACGTACTGCTGATGAATCCAGGGGGTACTATTCATATTGGCTGGCCGCAACGCTACCATCCGCCCAGGAATATCTTGAACACTGTCACTACCTTCACCATATAGCTGATTATTTTAAAGGAAATATTGAAATTAAAAGATGATAGCACTAATTTTAGAAAAAGGAAAAGTGCTTTGGAAACGTAATAAACTTGCCAACAAATGTGTCAAGGTGCGCGATAACAAAGTAAGCGAGTCCCAAGTAATAGGACTGGTATGCGGGTATATTTGCATTTGATGAGAAAAGTACTCGGATAACGAGTCCCACCTACTATTATCTTGGATTTGTACAGTAAAATCAACTGCATTAACAATATTTTATTCGTTGAGCATTTTCTTATACTGTAATGATAATGTGTTGAGTAATGCCACCAGAATTTTATGTTGCCACCAGCGGCGTTACGAAAAATTTTGCAATAAGTTTCAGATGCGTTTTTCTCGGCATGATGATTTTCCAAATGGGACTGTATTGCGAGTATGGGCAGTGAAGTGGTCGTAAGTGCTTATCAAAACATTTATTGGTTGGTTATTAAAGATTTATTTGGTATGTTTGTTAAAAAAAGGATGAAGCGGATATAATAATTATTGCATGACACTTTTATGCACATATGAGTGGAAAGCATTTTTTCAGCGTTTGTATATCCTTCAAACTAGCATATGTTTCACGTTTTAAGCATATTTTACGATTACTGTAAACTCATAATAATATATAAGTCATAGTTTCTACACCACATAGCACTTATGTTTAAAAATTATTATAATATATAAGAGGGCAATTCCAAAATATATTGGTTTCAAGTAAATGATTGTCTAATAAGATTGACTTTGAGGGGCCTTACTTAGCCGAGTGGTTAGAGTCCGCGGCTGAAAAACAAAGACATGCTGAAGATGTCTGGGTTCGATTCCCGGTCGGTTTAGGATCTTTTTGTAATGAGAATTTCCTTGCCTTCCCTGGGCATAGAGTATCATCGTACCTGTCACAAGATATACGAATGCGGAAATGACCAATTTGGTAAAGAAAGCTCTCAGTTTATAACTGTTGAACACTAAGTTGAGAAGCAGGCTCTGTCCCAGTAAGGACGTAATGCCAAGAAGAAGAAGATGTATATACTATACATCGCCTGATGAACGGCATATCATAGACTAATTTCAACCAAATAGGTGTCTTTTTGATGTTTTTGGTGGTTCAACGTCCAACAAGATTATTAAAATATTGAACATAATGCTAAATGTGCAAACACATTTTGAAAATATTGAAAAAAAATATTGTTGCTATCTTTTTTTTAAATATTTCTGTATGTCGGTATTAGCGACCAGTTGGAATTCGCACCAGAATCGCAAAGCAAGGCTTAGCAAAAGTTATTCGTTCCCCTTAAATCGGCAAATCGTCTGTTCTCGCTGGATCATTTGGCGAAACGGATGCTATCGGGCAACGATTCTAACAAGCCCCGTAACAGTATAGGCAGTTATTATACATTCTTAAAGTTACACACCTGAAAACTACAAACCAGACATGTTTCCTATTCTATTTTGCTTGCTTTGGTTAACCGTAAATGTCCTGGTGGGTGCCAATGCCCAGCTATCATTTAATTCTTGTACTTGTCCGTGCCGAGGACTAGTTGCGGTCCAAGTGAATCCTTACTTGAAAACGAACGCCAACTGTGTATACATCAAAAGTGTCTACAGTAAGGGATTCCTGTTCACTTCGGATGTGGTAATCGACGGTGATCGCTACGTTTTCCACGACGTTTCGCATTACAAGACCGCCAAGCCCAATTACTCGCACACGGCATTTTGGAAGATTTTCTATCCCTGGAAAAACGTTAGCGACACAGCAGATGTACCCCTGGCCGTGCAGAATATATTATCCACGGAGTATTTGGTGGTGTCGCACAAAATAGTGCAGTTTACGAATCGGGAGATTGTGACGCATCCCGTGTTGACCAAGTATTCACTGTGGCATTTTACATATCCAGGGCAGTACTACAAGCTGCAGAACCAGTTCACGAAGGAGTATCTGTTCTCGGACGAACAACACAGAAGCGGGTGGAACGAAGGCAAAGTTTTCACGGACACTATCAAGCGCAGCTCATCGGATGATTTTCCCGGAAAGTATGGCTTCTATATCATGCCGTGTTACGAATAGTTTGTGAAAGCATTAAACGAAGAAATAACTTTTTTTTATTTTTCTTCATACATTAGGCTATTTTTTCCCAAAATGCTCTCAGAATCAAATTTATTCTCGTTAGTTGGACATTTTCTTGTTATATATTGTAGAATTAGACTCAGATTTACGCTTCCTTAGAAATAGTAATGTTTCAGGATTGAAGGTTGGTAGTTCAATGGCTATCGCTTCTGCTTTCGAAGCGGAAGATCGTAGTTCAATTTCCAGGCCCGTCCTTTCTCATATTGTTAACTGTATGCCACACAATGTATTAAGTGCTTTTGATCCTTTGGCGATTTGCCCGATCTGTCTTCTTCGTGCTAAGATTGCGAAAAGCTTAATCCTGTCTAGCTTGGATGGTGGCTACAATTTGTATACTACATTTCATTTGCCGTAGCAGCCGGAGATTTATTACCTATTACAATTTACAAATACGATCAAAGTAATTCAAATGTTACATCTGTTTGTCTGTGCTCTTACCATTTATGGTACCGTAATTTCAGGTGAAATTGATCATTTGTCACTGTTTTCTTGGTATGCTTTCTAAAATTTTATCAATACCATACAACTAAATTCAGGAAAACAAGTACGACGGCGAACCTCATTGGCTCATGCACCGAAATTTTCTAACAAATGTGATATTAGTGCCAAAAATCAGCTCTAAAGTTAAAAATCGTGGAATCCCATTTCGGGGTGAAATTGATCACTTGTCAATGTAATTATTGTTAGTTTTGAAATTAACATTACATACTTAATTTGGGCCTCCTGAATTCAAATATGCTTGCCAAATTCTTAACGAGACGATATTTATGGAAATAATCAATAATTAAATTTCAAGAATACTGCAAAAACGCCTAAATGTAGGCAATGTCCAAAGGATTTCTCTACTTTGTAGCAGAAAATCAAATTTATCAACAAAACGAGCAAATTGGTAAGAGTTTTGGTAATAAAATCTGTTTTGGAGATATATTTTTAGCATCCTCACAAACTTTCAGGTTTACACCATGTCCAACTCCTTGTTTAGAACTAGAAATTTATGGATGGCTATCAATTTCACACCAAACTTGATTCTGGAATTTTACATTATTTTCATAAAAATGAACATTCTGTGGCACAAAAAGCTTCACTATACACGAATATACATAATTTATGACAAACACCGTTCATTGAATATAGGTTGCTATGAATTTGGTGCACTATTATTAAGAAATAAAATCGCGTGACACGGCGATCAATGTCACCCTACTGATCAATTACACCCGAATTTACGGTAACTAAGTTTACTGGAGAAAAATCTACTTACATACACTTTGATATCCCACTTTGGAGGATTCAAACAAAATTGTATTTGTTTCACGTTGCATGGGGATTCAATTAGCACTTTAACGACACGTAGGTAATGGGTAAAATAATACGCTCAAAGCTCTTGCTTCGGCCAGTCGAGGTTAGTTATCGTATGTCGAAGCTAAATTAAGAAACTAAATTCAGTTGAATCTGCGAACCTTTTATGGGTACTTTTTTCAATCGCAGGTGAAGAATTGACTACTGAGTTAGCTTGATAAACTATTGGGGCTCCATAGAATAGTGTTGAAAAAAATCTGTAATAAGTTCACTTGACCTCTATGCAGAACCTTCTTTCCCTCTTTTCTGTGGTAACTCCAGAGCTCTATTAATTTTAGATGAATTCGAGACAAATCGAATCAGAAAAATAATATGCAACTACAGTCAAACCTCCATGAGTCGATATCTGAAGGGACCTTCGACTCATGGAAATATTGAGTAATAGAACAGAAATGGTATCGAAAGCTGATTGAGGGGACCATCATAGTAACCATGAAATGTTGTTTTTAGTATTGTTCCATGAGTCGATATCGAGTCATGGAACATCGACTCATGGAGGTTTCACTGTAACTAGAATATGATTCTATTCTCATCAGATCAATCTAAAAGTCAAATAACTGTTCAATAGTAAAACTACTGATAACCAATTAATTTATTAGTTGAAAAACAACTGAAGGAACTGATTTCGTTGAATTTAGCCCATTCGTTCATGAAAACGTTTTTTCGTAATTGTCTCTTTACGAGATCTGACCCAACCGATTAACCGATTGACTATAACCGATTAGTTAAACTTTACATCGGGTCGAGGAAACGCACAAAGAAAAACTGAATCACCTCAGAAGAAAAAAAAATCAAAGTACGAAGTACATTTTTAGATAAAATACCAAATAATATCAACTATTGAAGTATTGTTAGGTGTTCAGTTTTTTTTTAAACGACTATGACTATACGATAGTGTGACCCCAATTTCCCCTAATAGACATCGCTTTGTGGGGTGACGTCATGAATGAAGAATTCGTCGTACCCATCATCCAAATCCAAACAGGATCTAAGCCTTTTGTGTTTATTCTGTTCGTTCACGAGTACCATTGGCAGTTTTACCAAAGAAATATAGCAAATTCATGATGAATGCCGTGAAAACTTACCAGCAAGTTGATCTTCAGTGAAATTTGTCTGTAGGAGAAAGAAACAAAGACCAACATGAATAAGACGGGACCACACAAATTGTTTGCAATAGTGCGTAAAATTTATTACTACATAAATGATTGCATTCTAATATCTTACCATTATGATTTGATGAGGTTAGCTGATGGTATACCAAAGATCAAATTAGTATTTTATTAAATTTTGCACAACTTAAATGCGATTGAATGCGACGCGAGCGAATCTGCAGAAATTTACTCCAGAACGACTTGACAGATGGGTGGTGGTGATGATGAGTCAAAAGTTTCGTTAAGATTTAACTGAAAACAAGGGACAACCCGGTGGCAAAAATTTACTGTCAGCTTTGAAAATTAATACACGGAGAAATCAGACTACCCAAACTAACAAGTTCTATAAACTTAAATTTCAGTAGGGTGATCAAAGTATTTTGGACAGACCATTACGCGAATATAATTTTGTCATTTACGGCAAAATCAAATGGAATAGATCAAATTATTTACGCGTAACGCACTGTCCAAAATACATAAAACACCCTAAACTACAATTAGTTTTTACCCACGGTTGGGTTGTTTTGCTTCTCTCGCGGTCTCGCAACAGTATTGTTGTCTAAAACTGAGAGAGACGCACCGACCCAGAGTCGAACGTCCGAGGAATAAGCAAAATTTGGGTTCCTTCGAGCTTACCTAAATTTAGATACGGCTCATGTGCTGCTAGTGCTAGTTGATGACGCTCTTCCTCTTATCAACATTTTGTTGAATGTTTTACGCATCAGTGAGCTATCATTGATGTCTCCTATGGGTTTATTCACAAATTCCATAACGCCGAAAATGACCATTTTTGACACCCACCCACCCCCTCGTAACACTTTTTTGTATGAATGTTCTACAAGTTTTGTATGAGCTGTAACTTATTGAGGACACCCACCCACCCCCTTCAGCGTTATGCAAAATTTGTGAATGGACCCTATCCAAAAAATCATATGTTTTGTCAGTCCCAAAAGAATCAAAACAAAGACACTGGACGCCATGTTGAATCAATGTTGGGTAGCTAATTATTGGCTCATTTCACCCCCCTGTGTGTCTCATTCGAAAATTTCATAACGCTGAAAATGGCCATTTTTGACACCCACCCATCCCCACGTAACGCATTTTGTATGAATATTCTACAAATTTTGTATGAGCTGTAACATTCTGAGGACACCCATCCATCTTCAGCGTTATGAAATTTGTGAATGGGCCCTAACTCGTTGTTTATGAGCGAATTGATGGAGCATATAAAACAAAAACCACTGGCAGGTACAGAATAATCCTTTCTTCACCATAGCGTTGCCAAATGACGTGTTAATCCATTCAAAATGATCCTTTGTGTACTTCCCACAAATTATGTCACGCTAAATATCAACTTTTTCGACACCCCCCCTTCCTTTGTCACGTTTTCTGTATGAGGCCTTCCAAAATTTTGTAAGGTTTGTCACGCTGACTCCCTTCCCCCCTTGGAGCGAGACGTAATTTGTGCATGACACCATATAATAGTGATTAGCGGATGTTAAATAGAATGATTTGGCAGCAAACAGACAGTGCTGCCCGGATAAAAACGTACCATTCAGTGAATGGAATAAACCATTAATGTACAATATAACGTAATGGATACAATACAGCGTATTGTAATTGAATGTCGAAGCAACATAATTCTTGTTTGAATAAACAATTCAAAAACAATATTATTATATTGTAACAGAACACTGTATTGTTTTTTATTGGTTTTATACCTTACAATTTTGGTCCAATTCCTATTTTCGTGTAAAACAACTGTTGCTTTTTTCTTTGTAGCTTGTCTGAAAGAAGTAAACAAAACAAGTTCAGAAAGCAAGAAATGTTGGTTGAAAAATATTCAAAAAGTAAAAATAAGTAGTTTTGTAGAAGTCACTTGACATTAGCTGTAACGACGAATGCAACCATAATAAATATCTTTACTTCTATAGAAGTTAAATTATTATACTACTGTTGGCACGAATATCCGGTAAGTTGGAGGGCAATCCATTCAAAATACATATTCTATGCTTTTCACCACTAATTGAAATACAGTTCGTTGAATTGTTTTTGTATTGTACAACAATACACGAATTGCTAATCAAGACAATACATGAACAATATATCGTATTGTATTTTCAAAATGTATGTATGAGGAAGTATCTATATTTGTATTGTTACGATACTTAGGCTGTGAACCGTTTCACCGATTCGTTTAACTTCTAGTTAAAATTTGACAGCTCAATAGTTATTTCCCCTCTGGTTTGAAATAACCATGCTCTGAAGCATGGTTAAACTTGACAGTTCGAAAATTATTTTCTGCTCCCGTGAATTTGACAATAGCTAACCATCTGTCAACTTTGTTCTGAAATAACTTCTCGACTGTCAAAGCTCAACCCGCATAGAAATTTACTGTACCTAGAACGGTTCCAACAGTACCCTAACCATTATTCTTGTCGTCACTTATTTATAACATATGATAACGTATGGTACATTTGTTATGGTAGAACCGTAATATTACTAATAAGTATTACGGTTACAGTAATGAGTATTGTCCATTTATTTTTACAAATGGTCTCAGTGTGTGGAGACATTATCGAAACTTAAAAGAACCATACGTATTGATGTTCGTCCCCGACGGCAGTCTGACTGAAAAAAAAACCGACAGGCATGTTTACAAAAATCAATGTTTTATGCATTGAATGTTCAGTTCCCCGGTTTTTTTCCTTTTTTCACGTACATATTTGTTTGAAAATTATCAAATTTCACCAGTTCAACATAAAATTTGCAGCGCATCGATATAAACGTGAATATTTTGAATTTGTCTGCATCTGTAGATGGCATCAACGAATAACTAGAGTTTTTCTTCTCAGAAAATTTCAGAACATTTTTGCAGCTGTGTGGATGAATAATTCAAATGCGAACGTAGCTGGTAAATCCACGAATAATGGCGCAGCCTTGGACGTATTGCACAATCAAAAAAGATGTCGGAGCAGATGCCGGAATCAATTAATTTACGAGTGGCATTACAGTGCGGGTCGTGTAATTTATACCTTTATTAATGTGGCAGGAAAAAGTTGTAAATTGGTTCGGGAAGCGCACATAAAATAAATCTGGAATCGTCGTTATGTTCAATTATGTATTCGCCTTTTATTCCAAATCATCAAATTATTTATAATTTGCATCAAAAACCCTGAAAGCTCTCTTTATTTGTAACAATTAAAACATATTGGAACCATAAACTTAAATGTTCCATAAGCAGCCACATGCACCATAAAAGATATGTTCCCAATACGGTCGACAAACAAAATTTGTATGGGGGAAATGAGATTTCGAAACGGTAAACATTCTTAACAATTCGATTTTCGTACGGTCGGTTGGCTAAAAACTGTAACTATTAAGGTCGAAACAATATCCCAGTACTGTCCTCTTATGGTTTTCTAAACCTTATCCATTACGGTCAGAGGATGAAAATAGACCATTTCTCGCATAACTTCCCGGATAAAAAATACAATACAAAAACAATATAACGTATTGAAACAGTACCATTCAATATATTGGAAATACAATACAGTATTTTGTGAAATGACAATACAATTACAGTACAATATATTGTTTTCAACAGTTCACTGTATGGTATATGAGATTTTTGCAATATAATGTATGGGTGGTTAAGTATCGTAACAATACAAATATAGATATTTTCTCATACAAATATTTTGAAAACACAATATGATATATTGTTCATGTATTGTCTTGATAAGCAATTCGTGTATTGTTGTACAATACAAAAACAATTCAACAAACTGTATCATGGTTGCATGTCAGCTAATGTCAAGTGACTTCTAAAAAACTACTTATTTTGACTTTTTGAATATTTTCCACCCAACATTTCTTGCTTTTTGAACTTGTTTTGTTTATTTCTTTCAGCAAAGCTACATAGAAAAAAGCAACAGTTGTTTTACGCGAAAATAGGAATTTGACCAAAATTGTAAGGTATAAAACCAATTAAAAACAATACAATGTTCTGTTACAACATATTATATTGTTTTTGAATTGTATATCCAAACATGAATAATATTGCTTCGACATTCAATTACAATACGCTGTATTGTATCCAATACGTTATATTGTACATTAATGGTTTATTCCATTCACTGAATGATACGTTTTTATCCGGGTTCTGATCTCGCCCTAAAAGCCATTGGTAACCATGTGTGTAGCTCGTTGTTTCTGAGCATTTGAATGGATTTTCATGTTATTTAACAACGCTATGGGGAAGAAAGGGTCATTATCTACCTGCCCGTGATGTTTGTTTGGATGCTTATTCTTTCATTTGCTCAGAAACAACGAGCTACACACATGGTTACCAATGGCTTTTAGGGCGTTATCTCAGAGTATGCGAGATTTTGTGTGTGGTTGTTTTACGGTTTTGATTTATGCGGGAAATGGGTCGACCGCGAAGTTCAATTTAACCATTTGAGGGGAAAATAACCGTCGAAATGTCAAATTTGAACTAATAATTAAACGAATTGGTGAAACGGTTCTCAGCCTTAACCACCCATACATTATATTGGCAAAATCTCTTATACAATACAGTGAACTGTTCAAAACAATATATTGTACTGTAATTGTTTTATCATTTTACAATACCGTACACCCCCGTTAATTTGAACGGTACCTCATGCAAACCATTGGGGTTCATTTTTAATTTGAACATCTAGTCACCCTAGAAACGTGTTTCAGGTTACCTCTTCCACTGTTTTGTTTTGATTCTGTGTTCCGTACCACAGCGTTCCATTTTACTTTACTCCGTTTCATGAGCTAAATGACGTTTGAACCATTTTTAATCTGAACGATGTGCAAATTAGCGGGGTAGAGATTTAAAAGTGTTCAGATTAAATGTGGTCAAACTAACGGAAGTACCCGGTATACTGTATTGTATTTCCACCATTACCCACCCCAATTTTTTGCACTGATTTTTTTTTCGCTGTTGTCCAACGAAAACTAAACTAAATTTGGGCAGCTACTTTCACACATTACGACACTCCTGTCAACATTTCCCAGGTAACCATTAAGCACTGTTATAAGCGGCATATGAGCCATTTAACGGCTTTTCAGTGCCTACTAGCTTCATAGAACATTTTCAAATGCTAATAGGCACTGTGACCCTCAGGCACTGATATTGGCCCTATATGGGTATATAACGCTTTATTTTAGTGCTTGTAAGCCCTGCGCTAATAAGCAGTTCACATCGGCCGTCAATGCTGATCAACGGCCTAGTGTCATGACGTTTGCAAAACAAATCAAAAATGAATCAGGGTAGCGAAGCCAAAAGAGATTTCATATCACGCTTGCACCTACGAAAAATATCGTAAGCAACTGGCAACGCATGAGAGAATAAAGTGAAACACATTTTTCTGCCTCTTTTTCGCACACCCAATGCAAATAATGTATCCTCGAATGTATCAGGACCATTGAAGTCCCGAAAATCTTTCAGAACGAATCTGCGGCGGAAGACTTTTAGTTATGAAACAAAATATATACTAAATCGATTATAAAGGTTTGAAAAGGGGAAGGGGGGAGTGTTGGTTGATAATTGGTTAGTTTTTCTGTGGTTTTGCTTTCGCTGCGCTGCTATGTGGTAATAAATATCTCTAGACACATTTCATCAGAACCTCGCCGGCATAACCAGCATTGCTCATGATTTAGCTGGAAAAATATACATATGCCGCTGCAAAGTTACCTCTTTCAAATACGATGTTAAACACACTAATCCAACTACCGAAAAGTTAAACATTACGTATAATTTGCAATTGGATTAGATGGACAAATCGATGTGAAAATTTGCGAAAAAGTTACACGTCTTCTCAGTGAGAATCGAACTCACGACTTCCCGATCTCTAGTTGGGGCGCGTTACCACTACGCCATGAGAGGACTCATGAACGCAGAAGTTAACCTGAATTTGATTTCAGCTCAATAATCACGTGGTACTTTTTCGCAAAGTGCACCTCTTTCGGAAGAATTAGATGCCCATCCAAACACAACGCTTTCTATATATATCCAATGCCTAGCCCGAGAGCGCATTGTTTTTTAGGTATAGGAATAGCACACTACACTAGCCACACGCAGAAGAATTTTAATATGTTGAAACTAAGAACGCATTGGTTAGAATCAATAATTTATGTATGCATCAAATCAATTCATTCCCATGTTAGTTTCTAAACCAGTATATTTTTAAAACAACAAAATTTCTAGTTGAATGAAAATATGGTAGTAGATTTTCGCTTCAACAATTTACAATTATTATTTCTATAATTGTGATTTTTAGAATCTACAATATTTTTTATTTATGGTCGCCATCATGTATTTGTGAGAAAAAGTGACGCGAACGAAATGAATAGAGCTGAAAGTATATCCGGTGAAAAACGATAAGAATTCATTAAATTGCTGCAAATTTTTGATTTATCAGACGGTAATTATTTGAGGCAAGTTAATACTTTCAGAAGGCATTTCATTTATATATCACACAATTTATTTTCAGCCAATATGTGCCGAAGAAATGGAAATTATACTTTTAGCGGCGGGAGGAAAACTATCGCACAAGAAAAGCAAAAGGTAATTATAAAAAAGTCTATGTAATTAACAAATTAATCAATTTGCATATTTGTTCCAGAATGTGCCGTCCGGGTTATTCAGCAACGACAACGGCTGGTGAAATTTGATGTGAGCTGCTCACAACCTATGGAACCATCCAGAGATGAACTTTGTTCTAGAACATCACAATCATTCATTCTGATTAGATAAACATGATTATATAATAAACGAGCAAGCATCAATAAAAACATCACCTTTTGCAACTTTGGTTGAGCTTTATTGAAATTAAAATATTATTTTATTGAATGAACAGTTATTATTTTTGTTTCTACATGAGTCATACAGTTACTTCAATACAATGTTTTTATAGATTCAACAAAGGATATTTTCGTTTCAAAAAATATATTTTTTGTATTTGACAGTTAGCTGCTTTGAAGCATTTTTAGAAACAACAATATTTATTGTAGGAATAAATGAGTATATTTATTGAAACAATGATAAATGCTGGTAAGCCGTGAGTCTACAATAAAATTTGTTGAACCTATGTAGAAATCTGTTGAATTTACAATATATTTCTCTGCGTGCAGCAACTGCGCTGGCTGAGGTTTCTATTGTGTGGGCTTCCAATGGGTCGCGACGTTCTCAAACGACCGGTTACGGAACATGAGTCCGTTGCTCGATAATACTTGTTTTTAATTATGTATCGTGGTTGATTCACCGCTGAAAATTCACAATATTAGAGGCTGTCCATTAATTATGTAAAGGTTTATGGGGGGAGGGAGGGTTTGAGATTTCTTACGCGACATACAATTTATTTTTAATTTTCATAAAAAAAATCTTACCATGTGGGGAGGGGGGGTTGGAAAACCCCTAAAATTGTCTTAGTAATTAATGGATCGCCACTTACTTCTATTCGTGGAATGGACGGTGAACTCACTTTGAGTACTTTAATTTCTCCGTGTACGGTGTGGGTAGATTCGCTTTTGCGTGTGACATTTAAACTCGACGAAACTTTGATATTCAAAAACATAACGAAAGACAAGTTGCGTTGGTGGGGTAGACGTTTATGTTTCATATCAGGTTTCACAACGGTGTCTTTTGAGGATTAGTGTTTTGAGTACTGTTTTTGTTTTGCTGTGAGATTGTACTGTCTAAAATTTTTATGCGCGCCGTTTGATTTGCTAGTGCTGATGTCAACAGGCAGAACCACGAATAAAAAAAGCTAGTGCTGGGTGTAAACAAATAATTAAACAAAAGAAAAGTGTTGTGAGTTTAAACCGAATAAACAGTGTCCACGGAATAAATGCAAGGAAAGGATAAAATTTTTACAAAACTTTGACAAAATTTAATGAGATCGGTGTTACTACAGGTGTTTGATCCTGTTTCCAGAGATTTATGAAAATGCAGTAATAGTTGACGAAGAAATTGTTGGAAATTTGATAGTTTATTCTTGCTGTATATATTATTTGTGAATCGGGAAACTGACGGTTAACTTCTGTTATGCCTTTACATTATTTTTCACATTTTTGGTAGCTGGATATCATAATAATTATTGGCTATCTGTTTTGCTCTTTCACTTGCTAACAAAGTAAAATTTTGGTTTCATTCTCTCTGTCTGCCAGTAGTACTGGCCCAGTACAGGAAAATCAGCTGACAGCTGATTTTCGAAAATAAACCGTTTTTGTATTAGTGTGTGTTTGAAGATGCATATACGAGAAGTCCCGTTGAGAACTCGATTCGTGGATTCATTCATATACACTTCCCGGATTAATCAACAAACATATACACGGAACTGAAAACCTAGTGAAACGAAGGTAAAAATTTCCACATACACTGAACCAATGCTCTTGCCTCGAATTGAATGATTTGTAATTCACATGGCTGGAAATCTTCATAATATGAATAATATTTGTTGCTATTCCGTTCCATATCACCCTACTTTTCATCAAGAGGGCGAACAGCATTACGGCCTACTTTTCCTAACAAAAGAAACAGTATCGAAAAGTGCTACTTTTCAGCACTGTTAACGATGCTGAAAAGTAGCACTTTTCAGTTCTGTTTTTGGTGTCGTGTGGTGTCGCATTATACACCAAAACGATTCGATCTACAAGGGCCCATTCACAAATTTCATGACGCTGAAGGGGATGGGTGGGTGTCCTCATGATGTTAAGGATGGTACAAAAATTATGTAACGCTAAATTTCAACTTTTTCGAGCCCCACTCCCCCTTTGTCACACTTTTTGTATGAGTCTTTCGAAATTTTGTAAGGCTTGTCACGCCTGACCCCCCTCCCCCCCTTTTGGAGCGTGACGTAATTTGTGCATGACCCCTTACGGCTCATACACGCAAAAAAATTGTGCGGTATAAATTACCATTTTAGGGGGTTAACTTAAGCGCTTGCACCGGCAATTTTCAGCAGACCAGAAATGCGCTTGATTTTACCATGTCTGTAGTTGGAATCAGATTGTTGTAAATTATTTCTGTCAAATGTACCAGTAATGCGGTGTGGTGTACCGTAAACATAGTAAACTGGTCTGAATTTCCATGGTAGTTTTAAGAATGGGCGTAGTCAGCTAAAATAGTTATTTTTACCACAGAATTTTTTCCCGTGTACAAATTTATAGAATATTCATACAAAAAGTGTTACTAGGGGGTGGGTGGCTGTCAAAAATGGCCATTTTCATCCTTATGAAATTTGTGAATAAACCCCAAGCGTTTTTTACTTTTGAGATCGTTTGCGCGAGAATTTTTCACGCCACACATAATACACTAGAAAATAATATATCCACTGACTATCCACTTAATTTTAGTGTGCATTAATGTGCAAATAAGTATCACTGATAAAAGTCCACACGTTCGATCTGTGTGTTAAAAATTATAGATCAATCCATGAACGTCCCCATATCAACTTGTTGTGATTTTTTTACAAACTTCGTGTGTGTTACACATTCAATCCTTCAGTTTTGCTTTATGGACTGATTCAACAAACGACGACAAAGATTCCATAATGCTTCCACATAAGTTCCATTGCGAATGAATCCCAAGCAGAACTACCTCGAATCCATATTTTGGGGAACAAAGGTTCTTCTTCTTCTTCTTGGCATTAATTCATCAATGGGACAACCCTTGCATTAGTCTATGGACCGACCGATGCACGAGTTCATTAATTTGACGTTTGAGCGGTGTTGGTTAAAGGATTACCCAAAGCGCCTTTGAATCTGGTCATTTATGGTTTGATTACAGATTCTATGGAAGATAAATATTGTTGGAGACGAAACTATAGTTAAAATTGGAACACTTACCAAGAATTCAGCCCTATCTTGAAAACATGTGGATTGATACTCTTTAGCACTCTTTGTTCTAAAGCTTTGACATGAAAATGGTACTACCTACATGACACTCGCTCATATATGATGTACAACCTAAACAAAAAAAGTGAAGGTTATTTGCAATCCTTATATCTTTGCCTATACTGTACATTTGATGTAGGGGAATTAGGGGCATAATGGACACGTTAAGCAAATGTTCGTTTTAAGACCATTAAATGTCAATGTTTTAAATTCACCCCCGGCTAGTTTTTAAGTTTGATGTTAGTACGACGTGTCACATTCATTCATAGTGATAAAAAGCATATCATATGTCAGAAAAGCGAGATAGAAAATTGGGTCGAAAACTAGGCTGGTGAAAAGGTATCGGGGCGAAATGAACACCTGCATGAAATTTAGTTATTCCAATATATTCAATGACTGTCAATCATTCCGATATGCAAAAGGGCTCTCCCTCAATCATAATGACTAAAAAGAACCTTTCTGCGTTCGTTACTTTGCTCAAAAATTAGATTCTTCCACGGTCTTGCTTATATGCCAATTTGAAACTGAGAAAATTTGTAAGTCAAATTTTGAAGAACAATTGAAGCAAAAAATAAACTTTTATACCGTCAAACATTTCAAATGCATTACAGATTTCATGCAGTGAATGAACTTTTGATGAAATATGCGTATTATCAGATATTGAGAGGGTGTCCATTTCGCCCCGTATGTTCATTATGCCCCTAATCCCCCTACATATAAATTAATCGATCACGAATATTTGTTAAAAACATAAGGTTGCAATTACACTTAACATGTTTAGCATGTGGAGCGTACGGGATACAACTTGAAACAAATACGAATATGTCGATCGAAAGATTAATACTACATGATATTATCGATAAAATAGCCTAACTAATTTATTTCAGTGCATACATTTTGCACCATTCGCATTGTTGTTATTTAAAAGGATGAATGAATCGATAATCGATCGGTGTGCGTGAGTGAATAACGGGAACCCACTCGCATTCGATGCGGGGAAAACATAAATCGGTTGTCTCATTCTCGCACACTATCTTCCACCGCAAGTGTTGGTTAGCAGAGCTGCTGCAGCTTTGGATGTTTTTGTTTTTGGTTGGGTGATCGGGTTCTCGCGGTCGGACTGACAGCACAGACAAACAGACTGACAGTCCGATATTGTCTGGTCTCGTTCTCGTAGTGTATGAATAGCGTGATACGATGCGAAGTGCTGCTCTGGGCCGCAGTTCAAATTCTCGAGCTGGCTGGTGATGAAGGTGATGGTATTCGTGAATAAACAGCAATCAGCAGCAGAGCAACAACAAAAAAGAAAATAAGCGGAGAGAAGAGAAAATAAAAAATAAACTTCGCCATATTGAATTGCGAGAACTCTTGTGATAAGTTTCAAATTTTGCCTGCCAGAATAAAGGTTCGGTTCCTGCTTCCCGAAGGTCCGGTGGAGTGCGAGTGAAGTGCTGTTCCGGAGTTCTACGATGAAATTGACACAGTGATTGAATGTGGAATCATGCTCAGCAGCTAAAGGAGTGACTGCTAAAGATTATTGTGGAATCGGTCTATACGTCGTAAAATTAGAAGAACATTTTAAGCAGGGGATCTGTGTCGAAAAGAACATCGCCCCTAAGCAGTATAGTGTCACAAAGAAAGTGCTGAAGAATAATTCTATAGTGAATAAAAAGCTGGAGCTTCAGGGATCAGACGGTTCGAAAACCATTCAAAAACGTCGATCTACGAGAAGGGCCAAGGGGCAGCAGCGGTGTAACATGAAAAGTGCAGACAAGATGAACCAAGTAGTGTCCAGATATAGATTCGAGGTTTGTACCAAAAATAAGATTAATTTGGTCAATAAGTCCTCTAGAGAACCTAAAACAACCCCCATTTTGTGATAAAATGACCATGAAATCCGATATAAACACCCATCCCTGCTTATAGCACTTCAATCATTTTCCTACCATCCAGACGTAACAATACGAACGATGTTCTCTCTCAAATAAGAACAAAGAAACCCTATCATTTTTTTTCTTTTTATCTGTTTTGTTAGGATCAGTTAATTTATTCACACTCCAGAGTTCGTCTTGTTTTTTTTTTCAAATGCCCTCATTTTCTTCCTTTAAGGACATTGCTGTTCTACGACGCAATTTTCAGGTATTACTAGTTAGCTGTTTTGTGACCACCTTCCTTTCAGCTTCTTCCTCTGAGCCAGTATTCCATTGACCTTCCCTTTCCTATTAGCGTGTCGTACATCGGTATACGGCTACAAGTGAATGACCAAAAGAAAAACGTGGTAATTCTCATTGCCCATCTCGCTGTTTTGTTCGACCTGGCGCGCTGACCATGGTACAATAACACACATCAATCGACTCCCTCTTTTTGCCCATTTTGAACTGCTCATTTGTTGCTTTATTCTAATTGATACCACCACTCAGCCACAGAACGTATATTATTTGTCGTATTCAATACTTCTGGTTCTTGGTCATACCTACTCCTGAGCAAAGTGCCGAGCAATGTTTATTCTTTCTGCACTTCCGTCTGCAACAATTACCCGTACCATTCCTCACAACGCAAAACACACACGCGGATTCTTACTCCCGCGGCAGATGTGTGCGTATTCAAATTGGGGCTTTTGTTTGGGATTTTTCGAACGACGTATAAATCACAACTCCCTCCGAAGGCTAATTACAATTGAATCTGAACATCTCAAGGACAAAAACTCTTGCTTCTTCGGTTTTTGGAGATTTATTGGGTTATGAATTTTTGGAAACTCAAACATGTTGCTGTTACAAACTCGTATGGAAATGAGACTGAATCGAACCGGATCTTGCCGCACTTTTCCTCTCAATTGTTACGTCCCAACTGGGACAGAGCCTGCTTCTCAGATTATAGTGTTCTTATGAGCACTTTCACAGTTATTTACTTACATCTTTCTTTGCCAATTGACCATTTTTGCATGTTGGCATCGAGAGGCAGGTACAAAGATACTATATGCCCTGGAAAGTCGCTGAAATTGTCATTTCGAATAGATTCGTGACTTGGGAATAGGCTAACATGATCACTCCTTAGCCCGAGTTAGAGTCCGCGGCTACAATGCAAAGCCATGCTGGAGGTGCCTGGGTTCGATTTCCGGTCGGTCCAGGATCTTTTCGTAATAGAAATTTCCTTGACTTTTCAGGGCATAGAGTATCATTGTACCTGCCACACGATATACGAATGCGAAAATGGCAATTTTGGCAAAGAAAGCTCTCAGTTAATTGATATCACATCCCTCAATTATTTATTCTTTTTTATTCTCTACTTATCAACAAGCTTAATTGAGCCTAAATGATAATCTTAAATCTATGTTAACAATAATACAAGCATGAATAATCAAACTCGAATTTTAACAAATTTAAGTTTAAACAGCTTCCACAGTGTACATATACTTATTTTACAATCGGCACGGCTTCCATGTGTTTCTCGGTCGCTCGATGAATTCCCTGTATTTTATTCCGGTGGGCCAGGCATCTTCTCGTAGCAGCAATCGTTTGTACTTTCTTTCGACAATGACTTTGAAAGAAGTGTAGTCAAACGGCTCATCGATCTTCCATTTTGGGACAAGTTTTTTGATACGAAACGTTCGATTTTCTTTAAGACGACATGACTCTGATACCAAAACATTGATTTCATCCTCCGTTACTCGGCCGTCGATGTTAGTTAGAAACAACGAAAACATTTCCTCGCTATGATGAACGGGGCTGTCTGAGTTAGAAGCATGCTGGAACGATCTCTTGTATCGAACGGCTGACATCAATTTTTGAACCATCATAGAGCTTCGTTGAACGTATAGGTACAGAGTGTCCTGGAACAGACGGCATCGAAGAAACTGAATCTTTCGCTTGGGCACACATGGTGGAAAGTGTCTTTTCTATGTTTGCAATTTTAGATTTCATGACGACCAACTCTTCATAATTTTTTTGCGGTGCATTATCATCGGGCTGAGCAGTATACTTTTTCTGTTGATGATCGTAAAAATATGCAAGGCAGTCATCACATAACCAAATTTTATATTTGAAATGCTTGCATGCAAACTCCTTCGCAGACAGTGAAAACGTCAGTGACACATTTCATCGGCTGTAAGCACTTCTTGC
Source organism: Aedes aegypti (assembly GCF_002204515.2). NCBI lineage: Eukaryota > Metazoa > Arthropoda > Insecta > Diptera > Culicidae > Aedes > Aedes aegypti. The sequence continues at coordinate 291,460,901 of NC_035108.1, forward strand.
ATACCATTGTGTCGTTCCAATATTACGGTGAGATGAACGATACAGACGAGAACAATAAGCCCAGTTGAAGAGTTGTTCACTGTTTTGCAAAGTGTTTCAAGGAATCACGATCAAAACCACTTCCACTTGAATGTAACAGCTATCAGCTTATTATTATTTATTTATTTATTTGGTTTTACATCAATTATCTTGATAAAACCTCGCCAACAATATTCCGCCAATTAACTCGGTTCATGGCCGCTTCTCTCCATCCTCGAAGTGCGAACCACGTTCTTCAGGTCCTGGTCAATCCACCTTGCTCGCTGCGCCCTACGCCTTCTTATTCCGACCGGTTTCTTAGCGAACACAATCTTTACAGGGTTGTCCGGCATTCTTGCAACATGCCCTGCCCAGCGTATTCTTCCAGCTTTAGCTACCTTCACGATACTGGGTTCGCCGTAGAGATGAGCGAGCTCGTGGTTCATCCTTCGCCGCCACACGCCATTCTCCTGCAGATCGTCCTTAGCATTCGGCGTTCGAATACCCTCAGAACTTGCAAGTCCTCCTCGAGCATAGTCCACGTCTCATGCCCGTAGTGGACAACCGGTCTTATGAGCGTTTTGTACGTCGTGCATTTAGTGCGGGGGTGAATCTTTCTTGACCGAAGTTTCTTATGGAGTCCATAGTAGGTACGACTTTCGCTGATGTGTGCCTTCGTATTTCGCAACTAACATTGTTGTCAGCCGTCAGCAAGGATCCGAGGTCGACAAACTCGTCCACCACCTCGAAGGTATCCCCTCCCCGTCTATCGTGACACTGCTTCCTAGGCGGGCCCTGTCGCGCTCAGTTCCGCCAACCAGCATGTACTTTGTTTTCGATGCATTCACCATTAGCCCGACTCTTGTTGCTTCGCGTTTAAGGCGGGTGAACAAATCTGCTACCGTTTCAAATTTTCTTTCAAAAAGCGCATATAACGCCTTGCTTCCACTCCTCCGTTAGCTATTCCGTTTCCCAGATTCTGATACCATCCTTGCCAGCGGCCTTGTTGTTCTTCAGCTGTTGAATGGCATCCTTAACTTCCCCTATCGTGGGAGCTGGTTGTTTTCCGCTGTCTGCTGTGCTGACGTAGCCATCGCCTTCGCTGTCCTGACCTTCTGTGCCTGTGTTCTCTGCGCCATTCAGGTGTTCATCGTAGTGCTGCTTCTACCTTTCGATCACCTCGCGTTCGTTCGTCAAGATGCTCCCATCCTTATTCCGGCACATTTCAGCTCGCGGCACGAAGCGTTTGCGGAATGTTTTGAGCTTCTGATAGAACTTTCACGTTTCTTGAGAACGGTACAGAAACTCCATCTCTTGACATTCCACCTCTTCCAGGCGGTGCGTCGGTACCGTACATCGTTGATGACGGATAGCTTTGGGCGCAGTGTCACCATCACCACGTAGTGGTCGGAGTCAATGCATCGATATGGGATGCTGTGCTGGAAATAGGTGCTACGAAATGGCCATATTTTTGGAGGCGGCAAAAGCTATCAGTCGTAGGCCGTTCTCATTCGTCAGCCGGTGGGTGCTGAACTTTCCAATCGTCGGTCTGAACTCCTCCTCCTGGCCAATCTGAGCGTTCAAATCACCTATGATGATCTTGACGTCGTGGCTTGGGCAGCTGTCGTACTCGCGTTCGAGCTGCGCGTAAATGCGTCCTTGTCATCATCAGTGCTTCCGAAGTGAGGGCTATGCACGTTTATGATGCTAAAGTTGAGGAACTGGCACATTCTTTCGTTGATCGGCCACCAAAGCTGTTCCCAGCTCACGTGTGTTGCCGCAGCTCTGGTAGATGGTATGATTACCTCTAAACGTTCTGCATTTCCGTCTAAAACAATTGGCCACCATTCATCACAACGCAAAATCCAAACGCTGACGTCTGCTTTCGGTTAATGTGTGCGTATTTAAATTAAATGTTTTTGTTTGGGATTTTACAAACGACGTATAAGGACTGTTCATTTTATAAAGTGGACACTTTTTGCATGCTGTATCTTATTGATTTATCAATGAAATTCCAATCGGTTTTCTGTACATCGTTCGACTAATATTTTACAATGTTGTAATAATGAAATATTCTCCAAAATAATTTAATTGCACAAGAATATGGAAAAACGTTTAGAACGGTCGATTTTTTGAGATTATCAAAATCAATGATTGTTAGAAATTGGCTGGAAAATTCGAGTATCTTTATTTTTTATTTGCAAAAAAGGCTTGTCCTTCGAAAGCAACATCAATCAGAAGCCTGACGGAAAAAAATCAAGTTATTTTTTGTGCAACAATTTTACAGATATAATAAAATCATTTTCCCCGATATTTTTTGGAGAAAAATATTTTAAATTGAAGGGAACTGATATGAGTAGAATTGTTTTGGTTTAAAGTACGTCCTGACGGAAGTGCTAATATACTATTAATATTCAAAATAGCTTACGCCTTCTTAGAGTTACGTAATTAGTCTCCACGTCACATTTAAAGCACAATCGCAAAACAATTGCTTTATTTTTAGAAAACCTTTCAAAGCACAATGACAATAATCAAAATTGGCAACACTGCTGTAACAAAATCAATTGTATTCGCCACATATTATATTCATAACACGTTATCCTAAGACTACCAATTGAAATATTCGGAGAGAAATGTTTACAATTTGCTGTAGATCGATAAATATGCGTACATGATTTTAAAAGTATTAGACTTTTTAGTAAAACGACCATACAGAGTAAAATTTATACTTAAGACTGCGGTTTAAACTCGCGATTTAGCTCTCGTTTATACAGTAATCTAAACTAGTTTTGAACAGGCTTTTTACTTTTTTCTTTTGCTAGGAGTGAAAGGATGGTGTATCAGCAAATTTGGCCATAAATGGATAAATCACTAATGTTACATAATGTCAGTGAATGGTGGAATATAATTCATTTTTTTTAAATCTACACCTTTAGTAGAATAGTAAAGGATACAAACATACAATTTGTTCTTAGAAATTAGGATTTCTGTTTTGGGAAAAAATAATGTTAAACTTTGACGATCAGCTTTTCTTAAAAGTTTTTGGAAAAACTATTTAGCTCTTCAGCCAAAGCATGTTCTAAGATCTCATATTTTCATAGCATTGTAGAATAATAGTTAAACGATGCACAGAAAGCCGATTACAATTTTATCAATAAATAAAAAAGATATAGCATAAAGAAAGTGTCCACTTTATAAAATGAACAGTCCTTAAATCATAACTCCATCCAAAGGGTAATTACATTTTTTCTATTTATTTTTTTATTAGTATCGTTTCAAACATTACATTCATTTCTTATATCTAGGTGTTCTGTGTTAGACAAAACTTACAGCCTAATTGGGTAAAACAAATTTAAACTTTTATTAACATTTTGTTAATAATATAATTGTACCCCGCTAATTTGCACGTCGTTCAGATTAAAAATGGTTCAAACGCTCATGGAACGGAGTAAAGTGAAATGGAACGCTGTAAAACGGAACGCAGAATCAAAACAAAACAGTGAAAGAGGTGACCAGAAACACGATTCTAGGGTGACTAGATGTTCAAATTAAAAATGAACCCCGATGGTTTGCATGAGGTATCGTTCAAATTAACGGGGGTGTACGGTATTACCTTTCATTTGCCGTAGCAGTTCAGAATGTTTACATGTTGTTGATTTCACCTGCTTATAAGAGAAAAAACGCTTTCAATTTACTTAACCTAACTTAACTAAAATATATAACGCATTAATCGTGGAAAATTGCAACGATTTTTGTCTCAAATTATTAACTATTTTATTTGACATTTGTTCCAGGACCAGGAAGCTTCAGAATCATTTTCAAAATTTTATTTTTAATTTTCTGCAGAGCTTTCTTCCTGGTATTACAACAGCTAGTCCATATTGGTACAGCATACAACATGGCTGACCTGAAAATTTGTTTGAATATCAAAAGCTTGTTCTTAAGACAATTTTTTGATTTTCTATTAGTAAGGGGATAAAGAAATTTTACATATTGCTTACATTTCGCTTCAATGCCCTGAATGTGATTTTTGAAAGTTAAATTTTTATCTAGCATGAGCCCTAGATACTTAACTTCATCTGACCAATTTATTGGAACACCTCTTAACGTGACAACATGTCTCCTTCAAGTTTAAAAAAAGGTTTTGGTTTATGTAGGAATATTATTAGTTAGGTTTGGAAGCATTAGGAGAAATCTTCCATTTTTGCAAACACGACGACGAAAAAATATCCAAACATTTCTGCAATTAACTCAGGTAAGTCAGAAGTGAAAATATTGTATAATATATATATATATATATATATATATATATATATATATATATATATATATATATATATATATATATATATATATATATATATATATATATATATATATATATATATATAATATTATATAATATCTGATAATTACCCTGAAGTGTTTGACAGATACAGTGAATCCACAATTAAGAATCACCCACAATTTATGAATCACCTGCCTTTAAAGGACAAAATAACAGTAAAAAATAGCACAAAACATCACGGAAACATTTTCGCTTATAATTTATTTTGAGTAAAATTGTTTACGTGATGTTTTGTGTTGATTTTTGTTGTTATTTTGTCATTTAATGTCAGCTGATTCATTAATTGTGGACGATTCTTAATTGTGGATCGACTGTAACTTTAAATTATTCTAACAATGTATGTTGGAAAATTAGAGTTTTTTAATTTTACACTCAAGCCTTCATGCCAAATACTGTCGAATGCTTTTTCTATGTCTAGTAGAGACCAGTAGAATAGCCTTCAACATTGTTGGAACGGATCAAATTTGTTTACGTAAATGATGAGTGGTCGAATGTCCATGGAGGTATCCGAACTGTTCATTGGCAAAAATTGAATTTTCGTTGATGTGAACCATTATTCTGTTCAAAATGACCTTTTCAAAAAGTTTACTGATGGAGGAAAGCAAACTGATTGGACGATTTTGAAATTGGTACAACTTTGGTATTTTTCCATTTGTCAGGAAAATATTCCAACTAAAAACATTTGTTAAATATATCAACTAAGAATGATGAGCTACTTTCTGAAAATTTCTTGATGAGGATGTGGATAATTCCATCATCGCCAGAAGATTTCATATTTTTGAATTTTGTATCAATAGTTCTCATTTCTTCTAAATCAGTCTCCCAGGAATTTTCGAAAACGTTCTCTTGATTGAGAATATTTTCGAAGTCCTGAGTAACTTGATTTTTTATTGGACTAGTAGGTAAGTCCTAAATTAAAATTGTGCGCGCTCTCAAACTGCAGAGTAAGTTTTTGAGCTTTTTCGCAATTAGTTAGTAATAATTTGTTTTCCTCTTTCAATGCCGGTGTTAGCTTCTGAGATTTTTTCAAAATTTTAGATAATTTCCAAAAGGACGTAGAGCCAGGGTCCAATTGAGAAATTGTATTTTCAAAATTTTTGTTTCTTATTTGTGCAAAACGTTTCTTGATTTCTTACTGCAAATCCTGCCATGTAATTTTCATAGCAGGATTGCGAGTGCGTTGAAATTGCCTTCTCCTCACGTTTTCAAGACGGATCAAGAGTTTAAGATCATCGTCTATAATCACGGATTCAAATTTTACTTCACACTTTGGAATTGCAATGTTCCTGGCTTCAACTATGGAATTTGTTAAAGTTTCAAGAGCATTGTTAATATCACGTTTTGTTTGTAAAAATTGTTAAAATCAAGATTATTATCGATATTTGTTTCATATGTATTCCACTCGGCTCGAAAATAATTTAAAGTGGAGCTGACAGGATTGAGAATCGTTTCATGGGATATTTGAAATATAACAGGGACATGATCAGAAACAAAATCAAGCAAAGAGAAAAATAACTACTAGTTAAACACACTTCACTTTTGCAAAAAAAAAAAAATACTAAAATCACTAGTAAGACGAGCAAAAGGTATTTATTACTATTACTAGGAATTTAAACTCTAATATGTTGCTTATCTTGACGGATAGGCCTATTTCGTCTGCGACTTACAGACTTCTTCAGTGTCGAGTGTTCGATTAGCGCTGTTGTTCGTCAGATTGATGTGTGCCTTTAAAGATATATAATACGGTCTATGAAGGTGAATTCCAAGCTGGTTCACCTTAAGCAGGTAAATTTCAAGCACATTCATTTGAATTTTTTACAACAATTTACACATAGTAATCTAACGCGAGATTATCGAAACAACTCAATTTGTCAAAACAGTGCTGTTCTGGTCAATAGCAGCGCATGTGGATTTTCATACAAAATGCTCAACTTTGACATGCTCTACTTTCGTTTCATTTCAAGCAATCGAGCTGAAATTATTTCCACAAAACTACAATTATGGTGAATTTAGTAATTACAAAATTTCAAGTTTTTCTAAGACCCTGTCGGAGAGTGAGATCCTAAGTGATTTTTTTCGGAACTCTAAATTACTGGTAACACAATTTATTAAGCTTGGACAGCAAGTCCCTTGAATGCTAAGCAATTGTCTTTTTTGGCGAATACGGATTTGCTGACAAAAGCCATGAGTTTTAATAGAGTGCTCTAATAAAATTCAACTCAAACTAACCTATAGGTTTGAGACAGATTTTGAGAATTTAATGTACCTATCTTGTCCTTGGTCAAGCCCCAACCGCCTATATTACTATCTTATCAACAGCTGCTGCACTGTGCTTTTCACATTTTGTAATGTTTTGATTCTCGCCTGTTCAGAATCTGGTTTATGCACTCGGTGTGGAATTGAAACGGGCGGCGGAATTGTTTACGTTTCGTGACGGTGCACACAGCGACACAAATATGTAGGTCAGACGAATTGGGAGTTTCCAATAATAGCATGAATGATGATGATAACTATACGGAACGCGGGTAATGTTAGTAAATCGTCAACTTTATCACGGCTGCGTTGCACCACTATCCCGACCAGACAAAGGAAAATGTGGCCCAACAGCCGTGAGTGTAGGTAACAGATTAACGGGGAAGATGTTGGTAAATGTTTATCTTTCAATATAATTAGCTGAGAGGAAACGTTGTCGTTGTGGATTTATTCGTATCGTTTTACTGTGGAATCTTGTGATATGACTAATCCCATAATGTATTTGCGAAAAAAAGTTCCAGTTATAAAGAATGAGATCTTACTTTTCTAAAGTTGTTAGAAATGTAGACTATGAACGTTAGAATGAATCTGGAAACATCTGATTCCTTTTGGGCGCCACAATAATATTTTGAAACTACTATGTGTAGCCACTAGTACACTAATACACCTTTTTGGGCTTAAAGGGCTGTTATACAGCTAATATAGGGCATGCTAGCTTTAGAATAGCACTATACTAGCCCAAAGGGCGAAATATGTTGCTATTTGATTACTTGGATTTGTACACTGGATGGAACCTTGAAGTAAGAAAATAACTCCATATATATTTCATTAGTTTTATTCTTCTTTCTCGTTACCTGATTCTCAGCTCAGTGTTCTTATGAGCGCTTCCACAGATATTAACTGAGAGCTTTCTTCGTTGATTGACCATTTTTGCATTTGTATAACGCTTGGCAGGAACGATGATACTCTATGCCCAAGGAAGTCGAGAAAATGTCTAACTCGAAGAGATCCTCGACCCACGAACCCACGACCCTTCAGCTTGGACTTGCTTGAATAGCTGTGCGTTTACCGCTACGGCTATCTGCAAAACCACCCCATCCTCTTTGAAAACTTGAGTTGGGCCAGAAATTGACTATTGTGACGGCCTTTTGTGGATTCTGAGATTTTTCTCCTTTTATTGGGATCATTTCAATCATTACATTTATTTATTATATCTTGGTATTCTGTGTTAGACAACACTATCATCCTAATTTTGTAAAACTAAGTTCTTCTTGACATTTTGTCCACAACACATTTCATTTCATTTGCCGCAGCAGTTCAGAATTTATAGTTGAGTTGATTTTACCTGCTGATAAGAGAAAAAAAAAACACTTTCAATTGACTTAATCCAAATATATAACGCATTAATCGTGACAATAGAAGATTGCAAGAATTTTTGTGTAAAATCATTAATAGTTTTATTCGAAATTTATTCCTATATTTTAACATTGGATATTCTATGTAGCTCATTAGTACTATACCTGAGAGGGAGCTTCAGAAGCATTTTCAAAATTTTATTTAGAATCTTCTGCAGAGCCTTTTTCCTGGCATTACAACAGCTAATCCATATTGGTAGAGCATGAAATATGGCTGGGCTGAAAATTTGTTTGAAGATCAAAAGCTTGTTCTTAATACAAAGTTTCGATTTCATATTAATTAGTGGATAAAGACATTTTATATATTTGTTAAATTTGGCTAATTCATTATAGTTCAATTTTTTTTTTTGTTTCTGTTCGGGATGAACCACTGCGACCAATTTTCTTTGATCTTTTGTGGTATACCCGTGTCCTTTGTTTAGTGCATGTCGTTCTACTCCATTACTATTGAGAAATAATGAAGTAGTCGTTTTTTATTCAAATATCATTCTTTACCATTTTGCATAGAGCCTCTTTAGAAAAAGATACCGCTATTTATACCTTTTGGAGAAAAAGTTTGTCACCATTGCACTCTCAAAAGCGCGCCCCTTAATCAGGTTCGGCCACTATGCTGGTTGAATGATATTGATTTTGACCATGCATCGGTACTCTAGCGTATCAAATTATTGCTTCTACTTATAAGCTTCAAAGTCGTTTTTTGAAACTGTGAACAGGTTTCATCGCATGAGACATTTAGATTCCTTGAAACAAGAAGCTTATTTTAGAAGTTAAGAGGTCTACTACTCCACTGATTCGGAATCGTTTCCCTCCTAGATATCGAAAGATAAACTCTTGGACTCGGAAAGAACTTGTCTCATGAGTTGAAACCAACCTCAGATGCTGATTGAGCCATTTTTCCACTTCGACCTCCTCATCATCTAGGACAAATAGGTGGGTCTTAGTGGCTTGTTACTCTCTTATACTCTTCCGACCGTAACTCATAAAACCTGCCTATAAAACAACTTTACCGAAAATATCAACCTTATTACTAATTTGCTAAGGCAGATATAAATGATTTAAATTCTCAAAGCTCGCTACCTCCACTACCTTGTTAGGTTCAGGGCTATGTGACAGAATATCGTAATGAAAAACCTGAACCTAACAAACAATTTTGCTGAAAACATTGGCTTATTAGCTGTTTTGCATCATGAGATATGAGTTGGAAATTTATGATGCTTACTAACACCTCCTAGCAGTAGAATGCTTAACATTTTATACAGTATATAGCCGTTGATCTAACCATTACAACTTTGCCGAAAACAACAGCCTTCCATCCAAACTACATAAGCTAATATATTTTTTTTAATTTTTAATGCTCACTAGCGCCTCCTAGTTATAGAATTCCTCACCAATAAAGCAAGCACATAGTCCTAAACCTAACGAACAACTTTCCCCAAAACGCCGACTTTCTAGCTGTACTACATCGTGAGATATGTGAGTTTGAAATAATTGTAGCTCACTAGCGCTTCCTAGTTGTAGAATGTTGAAGTAAGCAAACATGTATTGTATAGCCATTAGACTAATGAGCAACTTTGCCGAATACTTCAATATTTCAAATCATCAGAATTTAGCACCAGATCTAGTTACAGAACATCATAGTCGCTTAGAGGAATCAGAAAACCATGTTTTTTTTTAATTAGCGTCATCATGGGGTGAAATTCCCAACTAACCAATGCGTGATATAGTAGCCCTTCCCTGTTGCAAAACTTCACCGAAGAAAGTATAATTTTATAAAGAACTCCTTCTGAGATATAAGCATCCAAAGTTTCAAACAAACGCTGTTTTTAGACCTTTTTCACAATAACCCCACCCGCGATGAACCATCTCCCTTTTGAATTTTTTTATACTTTTTAGTAAAACTCAATTAAATTCGCTTTCTAAAACTGCAGAAAAATCGGAAATCCATTTGTATTTCGCGATTTGAATTTGGGGTCAATATAACCCCAAAACACAGACAGAAGGTTAACTTCACTTGACCAATATATTGGAACCCCTCTCATAGACCAATCCAATTGCCAAAAGAACTGTCACAACATTGCTTTTTTGCAATCTACTACAGATAACACGGCAGAGAGGCCTGTGTCATCCGCGAACAAAGATTTTTGACATTTCTGAGGTAACTCAGGAAAGTCAAATGTGAAAATCTATATAAATAAAAATGGGATGGTGTTTGTATATCACAAATTTGGCTCCATAACGGGTCAACTGATCTTCGTGATTCTTTCACAGTTCAAATCGTGAAGAGCTACGACGTGTTCGTGTGGTATAAAATTAGGTAAACATTTCTGAGAAAGTACTAATGAACGGTAATTACAAACCGAACATTTCGAAAGCGGGTTCTCATAGCCTACTGCATGGCAATACGACGTTTGCCAGATCAATCAGTATTGTATAATATTGGCCCCAAAATGCTGCCTTGAGGAACACCAGCTCTTACAGAAAGTCTTACAGACTTGTAGTTCTAATAATTAACCTGAAGTGTACGATTTGACAGATAACTTTGGATTATTCTAACAACATATGTTGGAAAATTATAGTTTTTTAAATTTTACAATCAAGCCTTCATAGCAAACACTGTCGAATGCGTTTCCTATGTCTAGAAGAGCAAGACCAGTAGAATAGCCTTCAGATTTGTTGGAACGTATCAAATTTGTAAAAGTTGGTGAGCGGTCGAATGTCCATGTCGGAATCCGAACTGTTCATTGGCAAAAATTGAATTTTCATTGATGTGGACCATCATTATGTTCAAAATGACCTTTTCAAAAAGTTTACTGATGGAGGAAAGCAAACTGATTGGATGATAGCTAGAAGCATCTGCAGGATTTTTGTCTGGTTCTAAAATTGGTACAGATTTGGCATATTTCCATTTGTCAGGAAAATATGCCAACTAAAAACATTTGTTAAATATATCAACTAAGAATGATAAGCTACTTTCTGGAAGTTTCTTGATGAGGATGTAAAAAATTCCGTCATCGCCAGGGGAGGGGCTTTCATATTTTTGATTTTTTAATAATAGGTCTAACTTCTTCCAAATCAGTCTACCAGGAATTTTCGAGCACTCTGTGCTCGTGGCCACTACTGTGCCGAAATTAGGTGATCTGTAGCTTCTTTATCGATACAGATCTATTTTTAACTTATCTATATTTACATCAACTTTCACTCTCTCCTACTCTTTTACTCTCACACCGAGCAGGTAGGAGAGAGCTCTGTTGTTAGTGAGGCTAGCTGCCTGCGAAGAGGGTCAGTTTGTCTCAGTCACCATCTGATACTGGCGGAGGATGGATGTGCTCCCCAAAGCACGGTCCTCCGTGAGGCGTCTTCTGGTGGCTGGGCGGGTTTTTTTGTGGAGGGGCTGGGAATCGAACCCATGACCTTCCGCTTATGAAGCGAAAGCGTAACCTCAAGGCTACAGACCTCCTTAAAGCGTTCTCTTGACTGAGAATGTTTTCGAAGTCCTGAGTAACTTTATTTTATATTGGACTAGTAAGTCCTAAATTGAAATTGTGCGCTTTTAAACTGCATAGCAAGCTTTTGAGCTTTTTCGCAATTAGTCTATATAAATAAAAATGGAATGGTGTTGTCACGAAATGACTTACGAACGGGTCAACGTATTTAAATTATTCTTTCTCCGTTTTGTTTATCAAGGGTTCCGACGTGTTCGTGTGTATAAAAATCCCAGGATATTCACCGGGAAATTTGGAAAAAAACGAGCGTGAACGGAGCTGTCACTTTGTATGGAATGTTCCATAGCGTTTTTCAATAGCCTACTTGATGGCAAGACGAAGTTTGCCGGGACCACTAGTTAGTAATAATTTGTTCTCCTCTTTCAATGCCGGAATTGGCCTATGAGGTTTTTTTTTTTCAAAATTTTAGATAATTTCCAAAAGGGCTTAGAGCTAGGGTCCAATTGAGAAATTTTATTTTCAAATCTTTTGGGTTCCTAATTGAGAAAATCGTTTTTTTTTTTGTAATTCCTTTCTGCAGATTCTGCCAAATAATTTTCATAGCAGGATGTCCAGTGCGTTGAAATTGCCATCTCCTCACATTTTTAAGACGAATAAAGAGTTTAAGATCATCGTCTATAATTACGGATTCGAATTTTACTTCACATTTTGGTATTGCAATGCCTCTTGCTTCAACAATGGAATTAGTCAAAGTTTCGAGAGCATAAAGTTTTGTTTGCAAAAAATGTTAACATCAAGATTACTATCAATGTCTGTTTCATATGTATTCCAATCGGCTCGAATAGCGAAAAGACTTGTTTTCTCATATTCGTTAGCCTTTCGAGATATTTACCAGGTCTGAATGATTTTCGTCTACGAATTTCGTCTAATGAAATATATTATAAGCTATCATTCACATTCCTTATGAAAAATTTCATAATCTGAAATTAGATATTTCTTCTTCTTGACTTTACGTCCCCACTGGGACAAAGCCTGTTTCTCAGCTTTCTTTGCCCAATATGCTTTTTCCGCTTTCGTATATCGTGTGGCACGACTTTAAATTTTCCGAATTGAGTTTGCGAAAATCCTTATTTTTCTCAGCCAGCTGTTGCTAATGGCTAATGAAACTGATCCCTGGAACGTGCCCCAAAGAAAAAATAATCGCTAGCTCTGAACAAAGAAGCTAAGTACCAAACACTACGCCAATGCCAGTGGTCAGTACAAATTCGAGGGAAGTATAAATCTACACGAGGAAACAGAGTAAATAAGCATACCTTGTTGCAGTCGCTGTGTGCGAGTTTGGTACTGGGGAAATACATCTCCCATATATCTACAACTCCAGACATGCAGTGTTGTGAAAAACTCAATTTCTCACAACTCACGCTTGAGATTTTTCATGCGTAAGTTGTCAATCACGCAACTCAGCAGTCAAAAAATCACGGATGAGTTGGATCACCTTTTTGACTCATTGTCTCGTATTTCCACAGTTTACTCACACACGGCAATAATTTCTTGTTAGTCTGGTAAAATTATGTTAATCCTTTCTAACGTAAACAACAATATTCGGGTTTCTCGAGTTTTGGCCGGGTTTTGCGACTGAATCATTTTTTACGGTTTGAGTTGATTGAGTTGATTTTGCATCAAAATCTCAAGCGTGAGATTTGCGAAGCAGATCTCTAATGAGTTTGCTCTCTCGGGAGAGCGTATTGATTGACATTTGAGTGCGAGTCTATCAACACTGCAGACATGATCCAGACGAAGGCACGAAGTGCATAATACCATTCATGGCTGAAAAGACACGCTCTCTGCAAGCGCAAGGCATGCAGATACCTACATCCCACTAGTGAGCAAGCAACAGAGCAGTTCCTATCCAGAACATCTGAATGGGCCAGTTCGCGCTGGCGTGGAATACGTTTCCACAGCACAAAGAAAAAGGGACTCACGTAGTATATAGATGCAGGAATGCCATCCTTCTTCGACCGTGGCGTGATGACGGTGATGGCGACGTGCTTTCTGATCAATACAAATGCATTCAGCGTCACTCTGCAATAGAATGTTTCCCATAGAAAATGGTCTTAATGTTAACCAAATTCAAATACATTATCGCTACAACTACTTCACAAGTAGGGGAATAGCACTTATATTCGACCTACAATTTTAGGATTTTCATACAATGTAGTCCAAAATCGTATGAATGGGTGGTCTCCTCTTAAACTCAGCTTTCGATTTTACGCCCACCGCAATTTTTTAGTTGACGTTCAATCTGTGCTGGTGATATTCTGTAGGTAATAAGTATATTTTTTATCTTTAACAACGAGATTTTTAACCCTGGGTTAGTTCATCTCAAGACCAACGGTTTTACTTTCCTTCCAAATGAAGGTGTCACTAGAACTATAAAAGTCATATGTGACTCTCGGGGATGGGATTCGGTCCCAGTTCCTCGTTATGAGAGGCGTGTGCTCTAACCATTATACCAGGTCCGTTCCCATTACGAAATAAGTGTATGTTAAGTTTGAGTATCACTAAGGCGGCATCCACAAATTACGTAACGCTCTAGGAGAAGGGGGGGATTAGGCCCAAGCGTTACGGCTCATACAAAAAGCTTTACGAAGGGGGGGGGGGGAGGGGGTCAAAAAATTCCAATTTTAGCGTTACGTAATAAATGGATGCTGCCTAATAAGTATATACAAACTGCCCATACTCGCATAACAGTCCCATATTCTATATAATGTATTATATAAATGGGACTGTTTTGCAAGTATGAGCAGTAAAGTCACAAACAAAAAATCTGCAACTAAAACCCGCTGAGAAATTGCGGTGGCAGGAAAGTGTGTGGCAGACCCTATAGGAGACCTGACTGTTAGAGATGGTCGGGTTTCGGGTTTTCGAACGGGGTTGAAAATTTAAAATTTTGCGGGTTCGGTTTCGGGTCGGGCTAGAAGGCTATAAAATTATCGGGTACGGGTCGGGTTCGGACTTGAAAAAAGTCGGGCTTGGTGAGAATCGTGAAAAGAGTAACAACTTGAAAGATTCCCTATGCATCAGAAACGATGAATTTATCATCTTTTAGAACTCGGATTTTTCTTGCAAACAATGTTGGGTTTCGGGTCGGGTTCGGGTTTGAACAGAGACATTTTTTTGGGTTCGGGTCGGGTCCGGGTTTGCATTTAAATCTTGGTCTCGGGTTCGGGTTTGAAAAAACTGAAACCCGACCATCTCTACTGACTGTATGTTCGTATTTTTGTCCACCACATAAAATGAGTTAGTTGTGTTTGACCCTTCGATCTTGACGCTTGCTCCTGTGGGGACGAGCGATGGGAGCAGGATCAATCGTGTTGCGCGCCGCTCGCGTAGCACGGTGGAATAGTGTCACGGATCACGGAACGCGTTAGTAGTGTTTGATCTTTTGATCTTGTTGCTTGCTCACAAGGGCGAGTGACGCACACTTGTTCGGCGTTCAATGCGTTTACCGAGTAATATGGCGAATCCGGTTAGTCGCATTCATTTCAAATTATATATTTATCGTTTACCAAAACGAATCCCTTCCCCATATCCAAACTCCCAGTGTTTACTTGTAGAAGTACAGTACTACAGTACTTGTCATTCATTTTTCTGTCAAATCTCATACAAAATCTACTTTTTCTCTGATAGAAATTCACTCTAGGTGAAATTCACTTAGCGACCAGACGTCATGGGTTTACAATACCATTCGGTCCTGATGGTTTGGTCTGGTTGTCGTACAAGTGTTAGATCCAGGAATGGAATTCTCTCTTTCTGCTCCACTTTGCATGTGAATTTGATGTTCGGATCAAAGCTGTTAAATATGTGTGGGACCTCTGTTATCCTATCAGGTGGCAGGGCAAGGATCAAATCATATACATATTTTTTTTAGCAATGGTATGGGGCACTGTATTATTCCCACCACGTTATCAAGAAGCGATTCCATTACGAGATCTGCCACTGCAGGTGATAAAGGGCTCCCCATTGTAGTCCCAAAGATCTGCTTGTAAACCTTCCTTTTGTATGAGAAGTAGCTGCATCCGAGGCAGAACTCTACTATCTCCAAAAATAGATCCAAATTGATATCCGTGTTTTCTCTAATATCCGGCCATCTTTCTATAATGATCCTAGATACCAGATCGCGAGGAATGCACGTAAACAGTGATGTGACATCGAAGGACACCAGAACGTAGCCATCTGGTAAAACGACCGAGTTAATGTGGCTACAGAACGAAAAAGAATCCTTGACGTTGTAGCTACTTTTGATCGACGTCTGTATTATCTTGCCAATGAATTTGGACAACATATATGTTGGTGCCCCTATATTGGAAACCACAGGTCTTAGTGGCATGTTCTGCTTGTGTATCTTTGGCAAACCATGTATTCTGGGACACTGTGCTGCATTTGTCTTAAGCTGGAATGCAGTTCTAGCATCGAACAGTGAAAGATTCCGAAGTCTGTGCACGAAGTTGTTGTTCGTTTTCTGGTATCCCGATGTTGGGTTCTTCTTGATGACCTCGTAGGTGTGTTGGTCAGCTAGCATTTTGCGCATTTTGATATCGTAGTCTTCCTCATACATCACCACCGTCTGCCTACCTTTGTCCGATTCGACGATGATCAAATCGGGGTTCGCTTTAATGAACTTGCGTGTGTGTCAAAAACGGGATAGCATATCTTGTTTTTTATCACTGAACCTGTGAATGAAGTTTTGAATTACATTCACAGCGGAACACCGCGTTCGCTCTCTAGTATCCTTGTCAGTTACAAAAGTGAATAAACTCAGGGCTGGCAAGTCACTTTTTTAGACCTGGTCACTAAAAAGTCACTATTTCCAGCAAAAAGCCATTATAGTCATTTTTTTGCAGAAAAATGGTCACTAAAGGCACTATTTTCGTGATAATAATGTAATTTAAGGCTGGGTTAGCTTTTCACAAATAACTAGCAAGTTAATAGTTATGTGTTGCTATAAAGACAACTAAAGTGTAATTTGTGAATCCAAGTGTGAAGAAAGATAGTAGCTCCCTGACGAATTTAGGTTAATATTTAATGATCAATTTCAACGGAGAATGTTCAAAAAAAAAATGGGTAATATTTTGGAGAAGGTTTTGGCAAACATAAGAAAACGACTTTGAAATGAAGTTTCTGGCCGAAATTTAATAAAAATTTGGCGAAAACCAGGACATACCTGCTGAATAAATTACTAGTGAACTTTCTGCAGTAATCTGCTTCTATAGAAGAAACCTTAAATTTGCTTTTTGAAAACACCTCATCAGAACCTTCAATCTGCCGTCTGAAAAATGAGGTAGATATGCCAGAGACAGCCCAAGTAACAATTTTAGTTTTACGAATTACTTCCAGGGTGCCATAAATAAATGCCCATAAAGCCACGGTCAAGGCACTGTTGCCTTCATCTTACTTACTTACTTATGGGTCCTGGGCACCCATTCTGGTGCATAGGGCCGACGTGAAAGATTTCCATCCTGGGCGATTACCAGCTATCGCCTTGACCTGACCAGGTCAAATTGCCGTCGACTTCTTTTATTTCTTTGTTGAGGCTGCGCCGCCATGATCCTCTGGGTCTGCCTCTGATGCGATGTCCTGCTGGATTCCATTCCAGCGCTTGTTTGCAGATTTCGTTTCCGCCCCGACGTAGAGTGTGGTCGACCCACCCCCACTATCGTTGTCGAATTTCGGTTTGTATCGGTTGCTGGTGGCACCGACGATGGAGGTCACCATTAGAAATCCAGTTGTGTGGCCACCATGCCCGAATTATATACCGCAGGCATCTGTTGATGAACACCTGCAGCCGTTGAGTGCACTCCGCTGATACACACCACGTTTCACTGGCGTATAACAGCACAGATTTGACATTGGAATTGAATATTCGAATTTTGGTGCGTTGACTAATCTGACTGTTCTTCCAAATATTTCTTAAGCTCGCAAAAGCAGCCCTCGCTTTCTTGATCCGTGCACCTATGTCGATCTTGGTACCGCCGTCAGACGCCAGTTGGCTACCAAGATATTGGAAGTTTTCGACGTTCTCCACTGTTTGCCCGGCTACTATGAAGCTGGAAGGGCCGGCCGTGTTTACATCCAACGATTTGGTCTTCTTGACATTGACATTGAGACCTGCCGCTGAGGAGCGTTCGGCAAGATCGTCTAGCTCATAGGTTCCCAAACTTTTCGTGTACGCGACCCACCTAGTCATCAAGAGAATTTCTCGCGACCCACCAGTGAAAAATTGTGGAAAAAAATGAGTTTCGTACTTAAATTTTCGAGATCTTTAATTACATTGCCAGGAAAGTGGTAGACATGCAATCTATAAAATTCATGTTCGCATAGTCAAAGTAAGCACCACTGTTGTTTTTGATTGATTTTCGTTATTGTAAAGATAAACAACGAATTATTTTAGATTTTCTCCTCACAGGCATCTAGATAAAGGTTATGACCAACTTTCTACTTTGAAATCATTTGCTGAAAATTGTAGTAAAAATGATGAAATTGTAAATGGTTAAATTAATTAACTCATTACACGTGGTAATAATGAATAAATTATCGGTGGAACTATGAAAAAAAATCCACGTGATCGGCAGGGATTCAAAGCCAGGACTCTTATACGCTAGATGAGTGCTTTACCAACTAAGCTACCGAACTACTTGTAAATGGTGCATATTTGAAACTTTTTCGTAGTTATACAAATTCGAATAAAATGACTTCATCCAGTAAATATTGTTTGATGGTAAAACTAATAATTTTTTCAATTATTTTTAAAAGATATATAATATTCAGAAATTAAATAAAAATGCGATGTTTAGTTTCCTCAACTAAAAACATTTCACACCTATCGTTCTTTATAATTCTTGTAAGAATATTACACACGCTATGGTTGTCGCTTTAAAATCAATATATTGTTTTTTTTTTTTTTCAAACTAAGATACTGCAAATTATCGAGAAAAATAATCACAATCTGTTATCATCAAGTTTATTGAATCAATCTCCGAATATTTTGCTCTACGGAATGCAGAAAGTTTGGTCTCGGAATCCATTATGATTCCAATCCCAAGCAAATTGAAAATTCAAGAGATTCTTCAAGAGCCGTGAATATTCCTGACTGGTGCCATATCAAACATTTGAAGCATTGATTGAAAAAAATAAATAATGTGTCCTGGAAGTCAAGCTCAAAACGAAATTTTCTCGCGACCCACCAGAAACTGTCCCACGACCCCCCAGGGGGTCGCGACCCACAGTTTGGGAAACTATGGTCTAGCTTACTCTGCATATCCGAGCGCCGTTGAGCTAGTATAGCAATATCATCAGCCAAAGCGAGATCATTTAAGTGCTCCATAGTAATAAGCTGCCACAGCAGCCCACGGTTTTGTTCACGGTCAATGGCGCCTATCAGGATCTCGTCAATTACGATGAGGAACAGTAGTGGTGATAGTATACATCCTTGCCTCACTCCAGCTACAACCCGGATGGGTTCAGACAAGACCCCGTTGTGCAATACTCTGCAAGTAAAGGCCTCGTACTGCGCTTCGATGAGGCCGATGATTTTCTCAGGAACACCCTTGCGTCTCAGGGCACCCCACATATTTTCGTGATTGAGTCGGGCGAAAGCTTTTTCGTAGTCAATGAATACCATATACAGGGACTCTTGGAATTCATTGACTTGCTCCAAGATGATACGGAGCGTGACAATATGGTCCACACAGGATCGTCCGGCACGGAATCCCGCTTGCTGTCGACGGAGAGTCGCATCTATCTTCTCCTGGATCCGGTTTAGGATCACTTTGCATAGAACTTTGAGAACAATACAAAGCAACATGATGCCCCGCCAATTATCGCATACAGTGAGGTCACCCTTTTTGGGTACCTTCACTAACACGCCTTGCATCCAGTCGGCCGGAAAAGTCGCGGTGTCCCAGATATTGCGGAATAGTTGATGCAACAGTTGAGCGGGTATTGCGGGGTCTGCTTTGAGCATCTCGGCTGATATGCGATCGACCCCAGGGGCTTTGTTGGATTTCATACTTTGGATGGCTGTTTCTATCTCATGCAGTGATGGAGCTTCGGTGTTAACGCAACTAATACGCCGAACCCTAGGCGGATCATGCTGAGGTGTTGGTGGCCGGGTTGACACTTGGAAAAGTTGTTCGAAGTGCTCAAACCAGCGTTTTAGCTGGTCAGTGGGGTCGGTTAACAGTTGTCCAGTCGTGTCTTTCACGGGCATCGTCGTATTCATCTTTGCCCCGCTAAGGTGTCGTGAGATATCGTAGAGAAGACGAATGTCGCCGGTTGCTGCGGCTTTCTCACCTTCGTCAGGGAGTCCGCCCACGCTCGTTTGTCCCGCCTTCCCTTTCTAGAGCCGAGTATCGTTGACGGGAAAGTGCCTTGGCTCCTCTGGTTTTCGCCAGCTCTATCGCGGCTTTGGCTTCTCTCCGCTCCTCTATCTTCCTCCAGGTTTCATCGGTAATCCACGGTTTTCTCCGAGTGCGTAGCTCACCCAGATTATTTTCGCTGGTAGTGATGAAGGCATTCTTGATGGCGGTCCATTGCTCTTCTACGCTGCCACCTTCCGAAATATTAGCAGCACGAGTCTCCAGTTCTTCGACGAAGGACCTTTTCACTGTGGCATTTTCCAGTCGGCGTGTGTTAAATCGACGTCCGACTCTTTCCTCCTGTCGACGAATCCGCGCAATGCGCAGACGCACCTCGCCGATGAGGAGGTGATGGTCGGATGCGATGTCAGCGCTACGTTTATTCCGCACATCAAGAAGGCTCCGTTTCCACTTTCGGCTGATACAGATGTGGTCAATTTGATTTTCGGTAAAGCCGTCACGGGAGACCCACGTGACCTTGTGAACCGGACGATGGGAGAAGAGCGATCCCCCGATCACCATGTCGTTATTGCCACAAAACTCTGCCAACAGTTTCTCCGAGACCATGGCGTCCCATGACAGGCTCATAGCTCGAGTTGTCGGATCCGATCTTCGCATTGAAGTCGCCCATGTAGATCTTGATATCACCCTTCGGAATCTTATCCACGACAGTATTGAGTTGACTGTAAAAGTTCTCTTTGTCCTGCAATTCGGCAGCATCGGTTGGCGCATAACATTGGACTATGGTAAGGTTTCGGACCCGTGTTCTAAATCTGGCGACGATTATTCTCTCATTTATAGGCTCCCACTTCATAAGCGCGGCGTAAGCTTGGGCGCTGAGCAAAAAGCCAACCCCACGGTGCCGAGGAGCGTGTTCACCTCGCAGGCCAGAATATAGCACAGTTTAGAACGGTCGATTTTTGGAGGTTATCAAAATCAAGGATTATTAAAAATCGGCAGGAAAATTCGACAATTTATATTTTTTATTTTCAAAAATTGGTTGTACTTAGAAAGCATCATCAATTAGAAGCTTGCTAAAAAATATCAAGTTATTTTTGGAGAAGCAATTTTGCAGATATCATAAAATAATTTTTTATCAATTTTTTTTAAAGAAAAATATCTTAAATTTAAATGGAACTGATATGAGTAGAATTTTAAGGTTTAAAGTACGTCCAGACGGAAGTAATAATATAGTATTTATAATAAAAATAACTTACACCTTCATAGAGTTGCTGATTTAGTCCCCACGTCATATTTTAAGCACAATAGAAAAACAAATAATTTATTTTCAGAAGACCACTCAAAGCACAGTGACAATCATCAAGATTGGGAACACTGCTTGAATTAAATCAAATTTATTTTGCATGTATTATTTTCAGAATGTGTTATTCTGAGACTACCTATCAAAATATTTTGAGAAAAACGCTTACAGTTTGCTCTAGATCGATAAACATGCGTATATAATTTAAAAAGTATGGGATTTTTCAATAAAACCACCATAAAGAGTAAATTTGGTACCCAAGAATGCGGTTAAAACTCAAGATTTTGCTTTTTTTATACATATATAGTTTCTTTAGTAATCTAAACCAGTTTTGAACACGCTTATTACTTTACTTTTTTGCTGGTAGTAAAAAGATGGTGTATCAGCAAATTTGACCATAAGGAATAGATCACTAAAGTGACTCAGCGTCAGGAACTGATGGAATATTATTGATGTTTTTAAAAGCTCTACCTTAAGTTGAATAGTAAAGGATACCAACATACAATTTGTTCATTAAATTTAGGATTTTTTTCATGCGAAAAATAATGCTCAAACTTGACGAACAGTTTTTCTTAGGAGTTTTTGCAAAAACTATTTAGTTCTTCAACCGAAAGCATTTTGTAAGTTTCTGTATTTTCATAACATTGTAGAATAATAGTTGAACGATACACAGAAAACCGTTTACGATTTCATCAATAAATAAAAAAGATATAGCATAAACAAAGTGTCCACTTTATAAAATGAACAGTCCTTAAGTGTTATTCAGCCACCACTAGCAGTTCAAATGAGGTATTATATGCTGCAATAAAGCTGGTTTTGTAGCCACAAAATTTTAACTTTATAGTTTGTCTTTAAAAGGTTTTGAAAACAACTAAGAGCTGACTCACAAAATATAATCTTCTAGCAACGTCGCCTCTAGCTATCCTAGCATTCACGTAACTGTCATAAAACATTAATAAATCCACACGAATGCCAAAATCACAAATTTCTTAAGGCCTTTTGGTGCGTCATCACAAAATGGCTTCTTCCAAAATCATTAACATATCGTTATGATAGTATTGGTATTTGCAACATCGATAAAATATAACTGCTTATCACCTGATTTAATGGATAATTTATGCGAAGAAAACTGCTTCAGGTGGTATTTCAATATTTAATCAACACTTTCAGATACAGCATTATCAATTTAGCGACAATATACATGAGATTTATATTCTCAAAAAAAATCTTCGATTTTATGCGGCAATTCATTGCCTCACACAACTACACTTGTAAATAGAAGGTGCTTACCTTTTCCATTGTAATTCTGCAGCAAACATTTGTGTTTTGGATTTCATATTGCGTTCACTACACTTCCACTAAACAAATCTTCCATTCACTTTCTATAAAGGAACACATTTCAAACGGGAATCTAATATTTATAAAGTTTTATCAGCCGCAACACTCAAAACTATTATGGCGGTGGTTTTCACTTGCTGCGAATCGATGCCGTCACCGCACACTGAGACATGCCTGTTTTTATAGTCTAAAATATCCAACTTTGTTTTCTGTTGTATGAATTCTCAGTGCGGAAAGGTTGAGCAAAGCATAGAAACTTGAAACTCATACGTTGTTTGTTTTTCGATTCTCTCAAATTACAAAAACCATCTCTACGAAGCATAAAATCATACCAAGAGTTTATCAATTTGGACCACCCAAAATAATTGAAAAGCTCCACAGTGCGATGCGTCGGGATGCGTCGGGACGCGTCTATCGTGTGTGCACAATCATCGCGATCGTTGAGCGCAGTGATGTCAGAGTTGCTATCTGTAAAATCATAGCATTTAATGTGAATTGATCACAAAAATCATTAAAATTTTATTAAATCAGTGATCTTGTGATGGAAATCTATTTGCAAAATGATAAGTTTTTATAATATGCAGCAAATGTTCCGAAAACAAGCATATAACAATTGCTAGAAAAATCTGTCACCAATCACCTGGCAACACTGTCATCCCTTGCAAACATAAACCGTACCGATGCATAACAAAAATATGCGATAAATCCAATTGAAAACAGAGAAATTCCGTTGCCCTTCATTAAATTGTAATGTTTTCTTTTGATATGTACGATTGAAGAGTTGATTTTGATTTCCAATACTCGTCAATCTACTAAATTTCCCATGTGTTTACATAAAAATATGCTTAACACAAATGTTATATTTTTTGTTTGTTTGTTTTGAAAATATACATGGAAAGGCGACACTACTACTATTACATCAATGATGATTCTAATGATTCTTTGAGTTACACGCCGCTTCACCTTAACGCTCTAGGGGTTGGGTGGGAGTCCTTGAAGTGTTACAGCACCTACAGAATTTGTTGAATATTGATACAAAAAGCGTCACAAGGTGGTGGGTGGGTGTCAAAAATTACCATTTTTGGAGTTATGTAATTTATGAATAAACCCTAAACAAGTTTGTCGAAGATGGTTTTTCTATATTTAATCTAGATCGCGAGGTATTTCATGTTGAAAATGAAAAATCCAGGGTGTTGTACACACGACACACGACTACTCGCATTACAAAAACTCGCGCGACGACCGAAAGGTTAATCAATAGGGATATCAGTGGCTATACCCTAACGTTAAGGTGAAACAGTTTGGAATCAATTTCTAAGATTGCACTAAAACTTCAAAGGCACAAATCTCGTGAAGAAAGCATCCAACTACAGTGAACTTTTTATTTTGGCTTTGTGCACTAGCAGAAAGCTTAAAATAAGAAGATCAAATATCTTTGGCAACTATTTCTCCAGTTTAGTGCCTTTGAAATCGTGAATAGGTGTACAAGTCGGCCATTGTGAAGGCCATCTTTGTATTCCAAGATGTTTCACCTTAAACTCACCTCTTCATGAATTCCAGCAACAAATATGCGATTCCAATCGTTTACTGTTTGTTTTATCTAAGTATACAAAATTCGACCGCTAAAGCTGTCGTATACTGAGTGATGTGATAGTTTACAATAATTCATTTATTGGAAAGTTCATTTGAAACTCATGTAACCAGGGATTGAATCCTGAGAAAATTTAGAGAATCTCTCACGTATCGCTCTCTGTAACTATCATAACATGCTGCACATTATGAGAGACTGTTTATCGTGCACTGCTACAACTTTGATCAGATTGGGGGGATAACAGTGCATGATAAAACCCCTCTGAACATGCTCCAAGCCTGGGGGACACTATTGCTATTGGAAGTTCGTGGATTGTTTATGGTGCCAGTAAAGAAAAACACCTATCCCCAACGGTAAACAAGCGAGAAAAATGGATTTTATCATCGCTCTCTCTTTGGGGCTCTCGCTCGCTGCTTCCATTTATCAGACTTGTTACACCTAGCGATACAATGGCGATCGTGGAGCGCAACAGATGGGATGCTTTTCTTTGCTTGCTTTGATCGTGCTTCACACTCAAATGAGAGCGAATTCTGCAATGCCTACATGTAACCATTCTCTAATTACTTATGCACAACATTCTAATTCGGTTTGGGTCAATTTCATCAATAATAATTTTTGTTCCGGAGTCATTGTTGGAAGAAAAGGTTTAATTTTAAAGAAACGTTGTCACAAATTTAGTCTGAGTTTCTATTTTTTGCTTGTTTTTGAATTTTGTCAGGAATTGAATTCAGTCAGGATTTTAACAGAATGATCTGAATTTCATTCACGATTTTTGCTACAATGTTGTCAACAATCTAATTTATTTCACGGTTTTGTTAATGCTTCAAATAATTCGTTTTGTACCTCTACTTCAAAGCTTTCAATGCAGTTTTGCCAGAAAGTTCCTCATGAACAAAAATATCGCTAAAAATAAATCATAAATTTATCTTCCTGAGTTTATGTATTTGATAAACTAGGGAAAAAGCACTAATTTTCGACCTACAAGAATTATGTGCCAATTTTCGGATTTTCATACAAAGTAGGCCAAATTCGTATAAATGGGTCGAACATTAGTGTTGGGTCGAAAATTGGCGCTTTAGTACGACGCGTATTGAGCCCAAATAGGAGCTTTGTAGCTTTGAAAAAAAAAACACTGCTGAAGTGAATCAAATGTACCAAGAAAGCCTGGATCCGGCTTCTACCAGGCTAATTTTCGTCTCGTAAAAATTTAAAAGTCAAATCTACAATGCGTCATCTTTTTGACCATTTATGACAATCAAGTCTTATCCCAGACAGATATCTGTTAAGAAATATTTCAAATTACTTTCTAAATTCATGTGTTTTCATTTCTTGTCATTTATGACTAATAGGGAGCCGGATTCTATTTTTGTCATTTTTGATTCACTTCGGCAGAGGGTTTTTTGAAAGCTTCTGAACTATATTATATTTGGCCTCAATATACGTCGTATTGAATTACTTCTTATTGCAATGCTTCAGACAATTCGGCCTTTAAAAACTCCCCATGTCAAAGTGAATCATGCAGTGCCCAAATAGCTCTGCCTTCTAGTTGTAGTTTTGAAGTCACTTTTTGATCATTTTGGTGACTGAAGTCACTATTATTTTGCTGTCTGACTGCTATCGGCTCTGATTATTTTTCCGGATCATTTTAAGTTTTACCAGATAAGTTTCTATCAAACTTCTAGAAAAAAAAATCCCTAACAAGCTGGTAACACTTTTAAATGGATTTCTGAAAGCATTTTCCCATAATTCCTGGGGAAGTTAAATATTTTTTAGTGTAGGTCAGTTTGACAATAACCTAAAAAGTCCGGTAGTAATTATGATGAAATTTCTAGTTAAATTTTTGATGGGGCTCTCAACAGAAGTCTTGGCATAATTCCAATAATTTGCAAGTTTCTCGGATCTTACTCAGGATAGGACTCATGCACTTTCATTTGCAAACTTTCCTGCAGTACTACTATTTCAAATTTTTTGATGGGTTTCCAACCGATTCGAATTTAGAAATTGTAAAATTGTAAAAAATTGTATTTAAAAGAATTAAAAACGAGTGGTAGCTAGCCCTTCAACGTATTTAGAGCAGGTCACAGTACTCAGGGTTATTTTTGTCCATTGACTCTCTCTAATTATGAGGTAAAAATCGTACCAAACACCTCGCACCCTTATTTGTTAATTGACTCAAAACACGCCATTCTCAAATCAATGCAACGGTAAGTACTACACTGTAAGCTAAATAAATGTGCTATAATCATCGGTTTTCATGGTCACGATTACTCTCTTCTTGTTCTTTTAATCAGGTGATACTTACGGCATTATGCATCGATTGTAACATTTTTTTTCCATTTATTCTAGAAAACGTACATAATTCCCGAAGATGAAATATCCAAGAAACTACCCAAAGAGATATTGTTGCGAATTTTATCCTATCTTGACGTCACCTCGCTATGCCGATGTGGTCAGGTAAAAAGATTTCATTGATTGTAACATTTCAAGTTCATAAAAATAGTTTTTTCTCGTTTAAAGGTATCCCGGTATTGGAATATCCTAGCCCTAGATGGTTCGAATTGGCAGAAAATCAATCTGTTTGATTTTCAGAGAGATATTGAGGTAGGTAGTTGTACTCATTGATGTCCTTAAATGCAATGCGTATTCGACCTTTTGTCTTTTGAAGGGTACGGTTATCGAAAACATTTCGCTGCGGTGCGGCGGTTTCCTGAAATATCTCTGCCTCCGTGGCTGCCAGTCCGTTGGAAGCCAATCGATTAGAACCCTTGCTCAACACTGCCATAACATTGAACATCTAGATTTGGCCGAATGCAAAAAGATAACCGACGTTGCCATTCAACCGCTCAGCAAAAACTGCAGTAAACTGACCGCCATCAACCTCGAGTCCTGCTCGGAGATCTCTGACTGTAGCCTAAAGGCACTATCGGACGGGTGTCCAGTAAGATTCAAATATAATCGAAGGTGGACATTAATCATTATTAAGGTTATGGTTTTGGTTTGCAGAATCTCACAGAAATTAACGTTTCCTGGTGTAATCTGATTACGGAAAATGGTGTCGAGGCTATAGCCAGGGGTTGCAATAAAGTTAAAAAGTTTAGTAGTAAAGGCGAGTACTTCAACAGCTTCAGCAAAACCGAACTGTTTAATAATTATTTCGTTAAAGCAGGTTGCAAACAAGTGAACGACAGAGCTGTTATCGCACTAGCGTTATTTTGTCCTAATATTGAAGTTTTAAATCTACACAGCTGTGAAGTACGTATTAGTAAGACTCGAATAGAGTATAGAGTATATTTATTTAATGTCCCTTAAAATCCAGACTATAACAGATGCATCCGTGTCGAAGATAGCAGAAAAGTGCATCAATCTCAGGCAACTATGCGTGTCCAAATGTTGTGAGCTCACGGATCACACACTGATAGCACTAGCAACCTACAATCACTATCTCAACACTCTCGAAGTCGCCGGTTGCACTCAGTTTACCGATTCAGGATTCATTGCATTAGCTAAGGTAAATGAAAAATTGGAACCAATCAATAAGCGTCATTTAATAAATATTTTGCTTTTTTTTGCAGAACTGTAAATATCTGGAACGAATGGATCTGGAGGAATGTAGTCAAATAACTGACGCAACACTGTCAAACCTCGCAGTGGGATGTCCCAGTCTGGAGAAATTGGTGAGCATATAGCTATAGTTGAAGTATGTACAGGTATTTTATCCGTCATAGACACATGACTCTATGATCTCCTCCAAAGCTACATCCAAAAGTTCTTTACTTGAAAAACTCTTGTCATTTTTTATGAGTACAAATTGTGACTAAAACGTCTTAATAAACCTCTGAGAGAATCCTTTAAAAAATGAAAGATTCCTCCGAATTTCATTTTTTTAGAGCTTTCTGAAAAATTGCTTCCACCATAAATGAAAATTGTACGCGCTACTGAAGATTGATGATAAGTAATCCTATGATTTCAAATCAATGAAAATCGCTTGGTTTAGCACTGACGTAGCTGATAAAGTATCAGCATGAAGGCGATAGGCAAAATTTTGCCTAAATTTAAATGCTTATAAATTAATGAAAAATGGATTAAATTGGATGCAACCGGAAGCAGTCGACGGTAAATTTCGTCTAGTTTCAGGAACTTGCGCTATACATATTGGCCATCGGACACCGGAGACGCTCCGCATTTCCCGAGGTCATGTCGAAATGGCATTTTGTCTGTCGCTTGTATTTTTGTGCGGTGTGAAGATGTATAGAAGTATAGAAGTTGAATGCCCGCGGACGCATAAATATTCATTGAAAATCTTCAGAAATATGACCAATTTCGTAAAACTGGTTCCATATTTTCGGTCAGTTATGTTTGTACCTATTGGTCGTACGTCAAGCTTTACTTCGGCAACATGATCACGGACAAAATGATATCGGATGTCTATATGTTTAGCTCGTTTGGACTCCAAATTTTTCGCCATACCGATGCATCCGTGATTATCTTCGAACATCGTAACCGGTTCGATTTGCTTCACTCCTAAATCATCCAGAATACCTGTCAACCATATAGCTTCGGCAGCATCACAACTCAAGGCAACGTATTCGGCTTCGCTCGATGACATTGCAACACTTATTTGTTTCTTGCTAGACCACGATATGGTGTTTCCATAGACTTGAAAAATGTATCCGCTCACTGACTTGCGATCTTCTCGGTCACCAGCCCAGTCCGCATCAGCAAAACCAATAAGCGGCTTCGCGTGGTCGTACCGTTTGAATTTCATCACTATATGTTGAGTTCCTTTTAAATAACGTACCACACGTTTGAGTGCCATCCAGTGCTGTTGATTAGGTTGTTGTTGAAATCTGCCAAGGTACCCAACAGAGAAGCAGATATCCGGCCTTGTCGACATCATCGTGTACATCAGACTTCCTAGAAGCTCTCGATATGGCTCTTGGGTTCGCTCACCTTGGGTTTTATTTAGTTGTAGACCTTTCTCCATAGAACTACGTGATGAATTGCATTCAGCCATACCGAATTTTTCAAGCATCTTCGCTATATTAGCTTTCTGCGATAATTCCATTCTTCCGTTTTGCTAATCGTATTGGATCTTGACCCCAAGAAAGTGCTTCACTACTCCACAGTCGGCCATATTGAACACACGGGACAGCTGCAGTTTCAGGGCCTGAATTTCGCTCAAATGGGCTCCAGTTATAAGTAGGTCATCCACGTAAAGTACCAAGAATATGGTTTCACCGGCTGTTTTTCCAAGTCGCACATAAAGACAATAATTGTGTCTAGACCTCTTGAATCCGAGCTTCAAAATGACATTGTTGAATTTCTCGTTCCAACATCTTGGCGACTGCTTAAGGCCATAAAGGGACTTCTTCAGTTGGCACACTTCACCATGGTTCGCCCTCACTCCGTCTGGAATCGTCATGTAAATCTGCTCGCGTAATTCGCCATGCAGAAAAGCTGTTTTCACATTCATCTGGTGGAAGTAATACCCTTTTTGAACGCCAACTGCCAATACTGTCCGTATCGTATTTTGCCACTGGAGCATCTTCTTCTTCTTTCTGGCGTTACGTCCCAACTGGGACAAAGCCTGCTTCTCAGATTAGTGATCTTATGAGCACTTCCACAGTTATTAACTGAGAGCTTTCTTTGCCGATTGACCATTTTTGCATGTGTATATCGTGTGGCAGGTACGATTATACTCTATGCCCTGGGAATCGAGAAAATTTCCTTTACGAAAAGATCCTCGACCAGCGGGATTCGAACCCACGACCCTCAGCATGGTCATGCTGAATAGCTGCGCGTTTACCGCTACGGCTATCTGGGCCCCTAATGCCACTGGAGCATACGTCTCTTGATAGTCCAATCCAGGTTTCTGCAGGTAACCCTTGATTACAAGTCTTGCCTTGTGTCTGATGACAACGCCGTTTTCGTCTTGTTTAGTGCAGAAAACCCATTTCGATTGTAACGGTCTCACACAATCCGGGCATTGAACGATCTTCCAAACTTGATTGTTCTTCAAGGATTTTAGCTCGTCGTTCACAGCAGCATACCAGAGCGCCCTATCATCACGGTCTGTGATTTCCGCATAGTTCGTCGGTGAATCTACATGGTTGGGAATTTTAACAGCAGAGGTTGCTCTAAAACCGGTGAAAAAATCCAGGAACTTACCTGGGAGTCTGCGTTCCCGTTCGCTGCGCCTCGTGGTTTACTCTATGCTGTCTTCACGTCTTGAATGCGAAGGGAGCGCCTCAGGTTGTGTATCGTGTCGGTCTTTAACTTGAGATTCGTCCTCGTCTGTACTCAGTTCATCGAGGAAATTTTCGGAAAATCGATCAGCATCATCATCATCATTATCTGTGTCACTTTCACGGACGGTTTCCACATCGTTCGCAGCATCATCAACTTGATTCTCCCCCTCTTGCTCGTAACGTATTGGAATCACCAGCGGACTATCATCAACCGGCTCCGAATTTGTTGCAAACGGCATACAGGACTCATTGAAGCGTACATCTCTCGCAATGAAAACTTTTCTTGCTGACCTATCCCATAAACGGTAGCATATCCGAACAAGACCAAATCTCTGTGCATTGACGATCCTGCCCTCATCCGTAATTCTCTTTCGTCGAGGGACCCATAACCTGAAGAGATTTGGTCTTGTTCGGATCTCAAAAGTGGGAAGGAAGTAGTAAATAGAGCTTGATGAACAAATAACAGTTTATTGTAGAGTTGTAATAAAATACGTCTGCTCTTGATGAGGGCTTGATTAGGAATAACCTAAGACAAGACCGGACAGGTCAAAGTACAAAAATGAAACCAATTGCCTGTCAAAAAAGACCACTTCTCATTGGTCGTTTTGACAAAGGCCTACTTTCACATCGTTAAGTTTGATTGCAACAGGGCACTTTGTTGCTAGCCCGGCCGTGTTGCTAGTTCATTTTTTAGAGTTTTCATCAAAAATTTGAAAATTTTAAATGGAATCTTTTTGTTTCAAATCTATTCATATTCGATGTTAGGTTCAAAGCATGTGCTCCTTCAATGTTAAAATACATAAAAATGCCTAATTGAGACCAAAATAATGGAAATTGTGTCAATTCCAAGGGGTGGATCACTTCTGATGCATCTGTTAAATTTCAATGCATTTAAATGCACACTCAGGAAATCGGCAATTCATGGCTTGCTCCAATGTTTATTTCCTATTCTTGTCAAAATGTCAAACTCATTGAGCGTTTCAGGGCGCTCAGGAAAAGCTACTGCTCTCCAAAAAAAAAAAAAACACTAGCTGAGTTCCCTCGTATTGTAACCGGTCTTGTCCTCCGTCCCGACTGATCTAGCGACTGATAGAGTGTGATACCATCCGATAACTGTATTCGTAGCCAGTGTGAAGGTGCTATTTTCTGATACCGATTGTAGTTAGAAAAGTCTTAATAATTTACTGCAAACCGGCAGCTGTGTAAGCATTTTAACGAAGCTTCAGACCAGCTCCAATTATTGTTTTTTTGGTTTCCGAAGTGAAGAAAATTCTAAAAACTTCACTTTTGGTCGGCTCAGGAATACGTGCTTCGAAGAAACCTCGGCCTGCCTGCTTGTGCCACTCCCCGGACCCATTGGAATTATCGAATATGGAATCAATTCTCTCTAAAATATCGTCGGTCTTGAATTAAAATCTGATTTGTTTTTTAATATAGCATCCTTGATGCACTAAATGTATGAATCGTACAAGAAACAATCAAATTATGAGCCTTTATATTTGAATTTGTTCACAAAATTTGCTTCAAAAGGATACTGGTAACACTGGCTTTTGTATCGTCAAGGTTAACGACTGAAACACAACGGGGCAGTCTTAGTTGAGCTGTCACGTCCTGTCCTAGGGAATAACAAATCAGGTCGATGACGATTGGCAGCTCAGATCTTCAAAGGTAACTTTGATCACAGTTGCTCACGATAGCCACAAATGGTAACTTCGATTATAGTATTTCTAATCATGTATATATTATCCGGAGCTATATCCAAGTGGGCATCAAACATCAAATTGATGCTTCCAGCAGCAATTTCAGAACCATCAGATGCATTGACCACTTTATAGTAGGTTCCAGGCCAATTAGGAACATATCTAGAACCATATCAATATAAGCACCAAACTTCAAGATTTTCAAAGGTGATGCTTCTCGAAGCATTTTCAGCACTGTCATGACCACTCTAGAATAGGTTCCAGGGGCTCCGGGGGATGTGGCCAATTTAAAACATGTCCGGAAACACTCAGAAATGGGTCTCGAAGATCAAGATTTTTGAAGGTGATGCTTCTGGAAGCCTTCAGAGCAACTTATTTCTTTGACCACTGAATAGTAGGTTTCAGGTGCCAGTAGCCAATTTGGAACATGTCTGGAACCATATCAATATGTGTATCAAACTTTAAGATTTTTGAAGATGATGCTCTCGGGATCACTTTCAGAACCACCGGCTGCCATGACCATTATATACCGTGACATGTTCTATTACCGTGAGGTTAAAAAAACTTAAGTTCCAATCGATCAGGAAAAAAGAATATATAATTATTTTCAAGTATTTTAATTTTTATACAGTAGACCGTTTCATATAATTCGCATAAAAAATATGACTTAAACCATTTTGAAAATTTCAACCATGGTTACAGTTGCTGTTGTTAAACATACCATTGTTCCAAATACCGTGCATCTGACCCCGACTTCCGGGTGACATTTTGAAACATCTCTAAATTGAACGAACGAAGCGCATCAGAAATAAAACTTTTGTGTCAAACAACGCCTTAAGGTTTGCATGATTGATTCGGGAAATAAAATGTATATTTTAGTTCGCCAGTTTGGAATTATAACTGAAACACGGTATTTGGAACACCGAAGCAACCGTGCCCTAATACCGTGTGTTGTCACCAGGTGTTTACATTCCAACATGATTTATGTTTGCTTGTGTGTGCAACTTTAGTTCAAATTTGTCATGGCTTTCTAAATACTGCTTAATATAGTAACGTTTGTGACAATCATTTAGAAAAATAAATAATTTAATATGCTAGAAATCCACATAATTCCCAAATACACGGTATTAGGCAACACACGGAATTAGAGCAGGTCACGGTAGTAGGTTTCATTTCCTCCGGGGGATGTGGTCATGTTCCGAATTGACCACTGCCTTAGGGGTCCCTGGAATCTACTAATGAAGTGGTTATTAGATCTTGTGGTTCTGAAAATTCTCCACATCTTCCAAAGCACATGGGATCTACTGCACAGTGTTCATGGTAAACGGAGCTTCTAAAACTGCTTCCTTAAAAATATTAAAGTTTGTTACCCACTTGTTCTGATGATTTTTAACGAATCTTAATGCGTCCGCGGGTATTCAACTTCCTATAAGTTCTTGTTTCTAGGAAAATTGTAAACATCTATACAACTTCACACCACACAAAAATACAAGCGACAGAAAAAAATGCCATTCGGACAATCTGGAACATTTCCGGTGTCCGGTGGCCAATATGCATGGCCGAGCAAGTTCCTGAAACTAGACCAAATTTGTCTTCGACTGATTCCAGATGCTTCCAATGTTATCCATTTTTCATAAAGTTATGATCATTTGAAATTGGACAAAATTTTGCCTATCTCAATCATTTTGTCTATCTTTTGTACATTCTGCATGTAAGCGCATATAGAGATACTTTTCCATATCGATATGAACAATGAGGACTATTTTAATTACTTTGAAGTTGCGAGATGTGAAGTCATCATGGCTGCTAGAGTAAGTAGCTCGTCATACTTAGCCTTAAGTGAACATCTTCAAGCCCTCGGGAAGTTTGATGGCCAGCTTGAAAAAAAATCATGTATTTATCAAAGAATTTTGCATATCAATTTCTTAGACATACCTGAAATATGTTAGAAAAATCAACCAGGATTAGTTTCAAAGGTTTTTAAAGTAGAGCAGTAGGTTGCACTAGGACACGGAATTCATTACCAGGGGTGTCACATTTCTTCTGCTAAAGGACCAAAACACAGCTGACCCAACGAAGTACAGACCAATAACGTGCCTTTCGAGTCTGTACAAAGTGCTGTCGTCGGCAATAGCGTGGAGGGTGCCAGACCATTGCGACACCAACAACGTGATGGCTAAGGAACAGAAAGGGTGTCGCAGAAACATGCAAGGCTGCAAAGATCAGGTTATCATAGATGCAGTCGTTGTAAGGAAGCTGAGTATGGCGTACATCGACTTCAAAAAGGCATACGCCACAGTACCGCACTCGTACCTTCTCAAGGTACTGCAGTTGTATAAGGTAGACGGGAACGTCATCAGGCTGATGTAATACGCGATGGGGATGTGGAGCAGATCCCTATACATTACCGACGGCATAGCTGTTTGCGGAATCAGTGCAGAGGCTGCCTTAGCTGTTGCAGCAAGTTACGACATTCAATAACAACATCCGGATGGAGTTTGGAATTGACAAATGCCGGTCAATTCATCTTCATCGGGGTCAAGCTGTGGATGCCAGCTGTTTCCGCGTTAACGAACAGTAGGAGATTCAGAATATGGATGAAGGCGAAACGTATGAATACCTCGGATTCGCTACACGATGATCAAGAAGTAGCTGCAGGAAAAGTTCTTATCTCGTGTCAACTGTATTTTGAAGAGCTTTCTGTCTGCCGGCAACAAGGTGAAGGCGATCAACACGTTTGTTGTGCCCCTGCTGACGTAAAGTTTCGGGGTGATAAAGTGGACCAAGACTGACTTGGAAGCGATAAAACGAGCAGTACAAGTGGCGTTCACCAAGCACCGAATGCGCCACCAAAAATCGTCCATTGAGAGAGTCACCCTGCCTGGTGCAGCAGGAGGGAGGAAGAGGTGTCACCGATATCCAGGCACTATGTGTCTCCCAGATCGAGCAGCTGCAGGCATATTTCGTAGAAAGCCAGATCCGCCACGAAATTTACCGCACTGTATGCGAAGCTGACCACGGATCCGGCGCCCTGTATCTGGCGCAAGGAAGATTACCAACTGAACTGCGAAATCAAAACTGTCGACGAGATGATCGCAACGTGGAAGCAGAAGGAACGCATCCCCCATCAACTGAAACTCGAGTACATCGGTAAGGAGGCGTCAAACACGTGGCTGATGCGGGGTGACCTCTTCTCAGAAACAGAAGGTTTCATGGTAGCCTTCCAGGACCGGGTAATTGCGACGAAAAACTATCGGCAGTACATATTGCACGAAAACGTGGAGGACCGCTATACGAAGTGTAATTCAGTAGGGGAGACTATCGAGCATGTAGTTGCCGGCTGTCCTGTACTAGCTGAATTAGCCTACTTCGATCGTCACAACGAAGTTAAGCACAACTTGATAAATCGTTTTGTGCCCTACTATAGGCAGGTAGGTGCCTGACCCGGTTTTGGAAAATAGTTGCATAAAGCTGTATTGGGATCGCGAGATCATAAGGAACGTACAGTGGCGGACCTTCATGCAAAGGTCGGACAAAACCTCAAATACGTCCCAGATCGCTTGATAATTATAATCTATTAACTATCTTGGATACCTGATATCATCCCGCAAGAAATAACTGTCGAATTTAAAATTTTCTAGTGAAATTTGTCCAAATTAAGTTTTTTTATCCAATCGAATAAAAAACTATTATTACAAAAAATGGTTGTAATGCTGACATTTGTGCATAATCCTGAACTAGAGATACAAATGTATCATCCTTTTAGTAATTTCATTAAAGTTTTAAACGAGTTATGAAATATTATTCAGATTTAAATAATGAAATATATAAATTATAGTGATAAAAGGAAATGGAATTTTCATCCCTAGGGGCAAAAAGGGACAAGAAAAACTATTGCATGTCTGAAAGTATGAACGATTTGCATTTGCATTCATAGTGAGTAATTCATTTTCCCGAAACTCTTCATTATGTAAAGTTGTCGAAAGTTTGCAAGTTTACCAATATTTTGGAGAAAGATTGTAAAAAACCCTTTTGCTGCAGATAATAATTCAATATTTTAAACATTATGTAACTGTTGTCAAATAGAAGGCTTAAGACTACGCTTTCAAATGAAGCCTATTGAGCTAAAATCGGTTATGATTTCATTGAAATACAACTGTTTGAACCATAGTTGATGAATTTTAATCAGTCCAATTTTGCTGACTTTCCCACACTTACGATGCTGCCAAAAATCGAAAACAAAACAGATCAGTCTCAAATTTTGAGAAACCGTCACTCGTCACCGTCTCTGAAAATATTAACAAGTGATTTTGAGAACATGAATTTTTGAGGTTTTGTCTAGCAGTACACTGCTGTAGGACGTCCTCATCCGTGCCAACCCCCCAAAATGATGAAGCGAGTTACATTCATCGACATCGTTGTACCACAATGTTCAATCAACGTTCTCCAGCAAGATAGAAAAGTAGCATGACTTGGCGGAGGAGTTGAAGCAGATGTGGCACCTGGTCCGTATAGTTCCAGTAGTCCTATCAGCGACTGGAATTGTCCCGGAATCTCTCCTAAGGACCGTAGACGAAATGGAATTAACGAAGAACCTACACAGCATCCAAACACGGTGGTTCTTGGAACCTGCAGTATAGTGAGACGGTTCCTGAACCACCATACCACCACCACCACCACAACTGAGAAGCTCATCCAGCAGACTCTTTAGGATAATAAAAACTGACGAATGAGATCCACAGAGCCTAATCCTCTTAGGCATACAGATAGCTCGGGGTAGGTGAAAGTTTCCAGCAGTTTTTGCTAAAAAGTGCCAAAACTCTATAATAAATAACAAGCCATTCCATGAAAAAAAAACTATCTTGTGGGTCACCGAATTCCTTGAGAATTCCGAAATGAGGATAGACGTGTTTTTGGATTTTATGATTAGGGTGACCATTTCCGACTTTGCAAAAATTTTATTTTTTTTAAATCATAACTTTTGAACCGCTTGAACCGAGGCTTCAACTCGGGACCAAAAGAACTATTGCTGTTTTCATTTTTTTTTCTTGAATGTTCAGAAAATTTTACGTTTACTGTCAAATTTTCAGCCAGGTATGTTTTTTAGTTTTTGAGATATATTTCTTGAAAATAAATAAATAGTACTTTTTTATCGGTACACACTGTAGGTCTCAGCGCATTTTTTTTATTTTTAAAAAAATCATAACATTTGAACAGCTCAACCGATTACCATTCTTTTTTTGCATGGAATAAAAGCTTAAGGTTTCAACTTTTCATAAAAAAAATATAAAACTCTGAAAAAAAAATTGTTTACATAAAAAAAATATCTCTGAGAAAAAATGAATTTTTTGCAAGCCAGGAATCTTATTTTTGATAAATTGCACGCAACTCGATATGAATATTCGGAAAATCCCTACCTTGCATGGTAGCTACATCAGAAGTATGGGATTTGAAAAGAACCCGTTGAAATTCTCAGCTGTAACACTCCGTTGACCTTGTCAGAAATTCGTCATAAATCTTCACAAAAATCTACTTCGAACTGCATATCTGCTACAGATATCATGTGGAATGCTCCCTGGGTGATGAAGAAATCTACGAGTTATCAGTAGTAAGGCATCAATTAATAACTTTTACAAGATTCTGCCATTGCAATGGATGGAGTGGAAACAATCCAGTATTTCAAAACATTTTTTTTTTTTCAAATTTCGCCCAAGTTGAGTTTTTGAAGAAATAATGAGTTTTGAGTTTTGGAAAATGGTGCTAAAGCTGTAAATTACCAAATAGGTTGAAAAATGGATTAGGAATTCTGGAGATTTTAGAAGCATTGCTTTCAAGAATTCGACAAGAAAGTTCACTATAATATCTACAACAATTTTCGTGCCCAGAGATGTTCCACAGGGACCACAGGGAAATTTCCTGGAATTTGTTTGGATTTTTGTTCTCAGATATTGTCCTAAAATTTTCTTTAGGAATTCTTTCTGGTATTTTCTTCAGGAAGTTGACAGAAGAAGAATTTCAGAAGGGATGTCTCTTGAATATTTACTAAGTGTACTTTTTTGGATTCTTCTTTGGATTGGATCACAACTGACAAAAAAAGCTCTCAGTTAATAACTGTGGAAAAGTACATTGGCATTGTCCCAGTGGAGACGTAATGCCAAGAAGAAGAAGAAGAAGACCATCACCGCTATCCATTACCATAAGTCTTTACCTACGTTGACTAACATTTTCTTTCTTTTATATTTGTCATTCAAGACTCTATCACACTGCGAACTGATTACCGACGAAGGCATCCGGCAGCTGGCTGCCGGCGGTTGCGCTGCAGAAAGTCTCTCCGTCCTGGAACTGGACAACTGTCCACTGATAACCGATGCAACGCTCGAACATCTAATATCCTGTCACAATTTGCAGCGGATAGAACTCTACGACTGCCAACTAATATCTAGAAATGCTATCCGTCGGCTGAGGGTAAGTTAATGCAGTACCTACACTTGCACCAAAATTTTATTAAACAGCGTAACAAAAATACCATTTTTGCCAGTCTCCATGATCAAATCATGTGTCTCTAGTAAATTTTGGGTTTCTGATTCTTATGAATGTACCAGCACGTCACAATTTTGGGCCACAGGTCGCGAAAGCTGCAAAAAATGCTAGCTTTATTGATATTCACATGAAATTAAAACTATGATACATTAAACTTTTTAGTGATCTGAAACCACCAAGCATGTAAAATAGGACTTAAATTTTCGTTTAAGATATACATAGGTTGGTTTAATTTTCACGATAGAATTTAAATTAAATTGTTTTCAACATGCTTGAAGCCCCCACTCAAAATTCTTCATTTCTTGCATATAGTATAAATAATAATCTATTTATCAACTACCGAAAAGTTAAACATTACATATACTTTGCAATTGGATTAAAAGGACAAATTGATGTGAAGTTTCTATTTATCTTTATTTAAGTGGTATTTCGCCTTTTGCGATTTCGCCACTCTCATATGACAATATACAAATAATCAAAAAATAACCTTTAAGCATCGAAAGTATTATCATATTTGTTGATAAAATGCTCAACGCTGTCATACTGTAACTTTTTCCTTAAAAATTCAGATTAGAATTATAACAAAACAAAGTAAAAGTAAAATCCTAAATCAAGTATCTCACTGTTGCTGGTTATAAAAGAGTTTATGTTGTTCAAAGTATTGCCACAAACAGACGTATCGCCACTTCTCACTTCATCTCGACAACCTTTTAATTGATTCGAAGATATTGAATCGCGTCAAACGGACACTCGATGATTTTGATTGCAAATTATTCTAAAAAATGTTACATCTGTGGTATCGTTATGTTGGTGCGTTCATTTATATGTTGAACAATTTTTAATCTAAACTTATTAATGAACACATAACTTCTATTATTTCAGAACCATCTACCAAATATAAAAGTACATGCGTACTTTGCTCCAGTGACACCGCCACCGACCTCAAACGGACCACGACCCCGGTATTGTCGTTGTTGTGAGATTCTCTGAGATCAGGCAATTGGCTTAGCCAGAAAAGTTCTCTGTAGGAGTAGAGATGACTGATATTTATACTTATAATTTATACTTATGATTCTTAAATGAGCAAGGATGGGAAGTAAGAACCTTGGCAGCATTAAATTACTCACGGAACAAACATTTTATTCATGAGAAATGCGCTAAAATTAGAGATAGGGTAGGTGTACCAGTTATGGCCATAGTGGTTCCCTATTTCGCCATACATGATATCTTTAATGCCTTCACATTTAGAAAAATCTTTTGTGTTTTAGCAGTAAAATAAAGGATAAATCTTGATGTTTAAACATTCAAAAAGATTAAAAATGTAAAAGTTATCCAAATTTTGCATATGGCCAAGTAGGGAACCAATATGGCCATAACTGGTACACTTTCCCTATCCTTCATTATTTAGGATGTGAAAAAAATAAAACTGAACGATAATAATCTATTCTAATCACCACCATAAATATCATCGTCGTATAATTGGTATAACCACAAACAGGGCATCTAACGAAATGCCTCCAAGAAAGCAACTATGTTCAAAGTCAATCCCAACCCAATGAAAACATTTGCTTTCACGAAACACCCGAGAAAATACAAGAATAACAAACGAAATATCAACCAGTGCAAAGCCAGGCTAACATTTATCAACAATTTAACTA
Organism: Aedes aegypti; assembly: GCF_002204515.2. NCBI lineage: Eukaryota > Metazoa > Arthropoda > Insecta > Diptera > Culicidae > Aedes > Aedes aegypti. Next base: position 291,501,131 of record NC_035108.1, read on the forward strand.
GAGTCTCGCAGTATTTTCCCCTTACAACACAACACACTACCGCTAACAAGTTTGAACATAATATTTTCCTTTATCAAAATCTTCTCTAGGATTCGATAATAAATTGAATAACGAAAAAACAGTAAAATATAAACAAACATGTGTTCAATTAGAAAGGAGAAAGCACGTAGGGTGAATGAAAGAACTGGAATTTTGCATTATTTGTTAGCGAGTAAATAACACGAGTCACATATTCAACTCTTAGCTTAATGAACTATTCGAATAGGGAAAGAAGATCATGCGTACGGTTATTCTACTAATAAGGTAAAATAAAACAGTTGCAGTCTAGGTTACAGTACGTAGCTTTTGAAAAACAAAAAAAAAACATTGAATCGATCAAATGCATGATAGTAACAGCGCTAAGAGCAAATTAAGTTTTCAAGGAAGAAAGAATAAAAAAAAACAATAAACTGTAGGCATAATGATATTAGTCGTAAAAACACTATTACTAATCGAATCAAAATAAGCAAGCGAATGCATGAATCATACATACACAACACACACACTACAACCAAACTTGATGCGAGATTAAAAAAAAACAAGAACCGGCAAACCATTTCAGAATGGGTGTTGATGGAAATGATTTTGTGGAGCAATTTTTCTTCTATATCGGATCTGTGACGAAAGCGAGCGATTGTGATACAGAGAGAGGGATTTAGTAATATTGGCGATGTGCTTTTGGGCGAACGAGAACTGTGCTGAAATAGAGAAACCGTATTTTTGAGGTATCAGGAATGAATGGGAATGGAGTGGCTCTGGAGCGACTGACTGACGATGATGATGATGATGATGATGCAACAGGCGGGACTGATTGATGCAAATGCATAGAAAGTGAAATAAAAACGAACAAGTTGACGTAAAATGAGCAAGGAGCTAATTTGATTGTGATCTATACATAAACATTGAAATATATTTACGATGCTACAACATAAGATTGTAGAAGAACATTAGACATGAAATTGATGAAAAACAAGGTTTTACATATAAATAAACGAAAAAAAAACATGCGCGGAGAATAATTATTTTCTGATAAATGTAAAAAAGTGTTTTATTGACATTCCGAAATAATATGTTCTAGCCAAGATTGAAAAATTATTCAACAACTTTAAACACAGTCCTGGTACCAATATCACCTATCACCCTATATCTCCACCTGCAATCATGTATTTATTTTTGAGAAAAGTAATGCTTAAGCCATTCAAGATATCTTCTTCTTTACATACACGAAGGATCCTAGACAGTAATGGTGTTCAAATTAAAAAATGTTAAAAACCCCCTCTTCCATATCTTTGTTACATTCCTCGTGATATACAGAGGGGATAGCTAAAATTTTGCCTAAAATCAAATACCGTAAAACGGGGTAACTTTGATAGTTTTTTCGAAGAAAACTTGAATCACGGCGTGTATATGGGAAAGGTTTATCACAAAAAAATAGGCATCGCTAAATCTTTCACCATTCGAAAATATAGGTTTTAAGCTTTCATTTGACGTGTTCCCCAAAAAAATCCACCGAGGGATCCCGAACATTTTTTTTATTTAAAATTTTTGTTCTTTAGAGTACATTATTTTTAAATGTAATCATTGCAAAAGACAGCTCGTTGGATAAAAGTTTTATTTCCATATAAAAGTTCATAAAATAAATATATATACATATCTATTGAGTTTCATTTTGTAAAAAACAAAACTGTCCTATGTGATTTTGAGGATTTATTGAGCTATAGGACACTTATTCGATTAGATATGTTGTAAGTTCGACTGTTCACTTATTCATACTGTGGAAGTATATCTAACCGAGCACTGTTTCTGTTCATGGTCAGAATACATTAAATTTATTCTTCTTCTGTCTGGCATTACACCTCTGCTGGGACATAGCCTGCTTCCCAGCTTAGAGTTTGATGAGTACTTAGATATTGAGAATTTTCTTTGCCAATCAACCGTTAAAGATTAAAAGTAGAATGGATCAACATTACAACGGCCTACGAAAGTAAATGGAATATGCTTAAACGCCGTGTTACCCAAGCCTTAGCAAAAAGCTTAAAAAATCCTCATTAAGAATATTATTCAGGCACCCGGAGTAAATGACACTACACAGACTTTTTTAATAGTATTGAAGTTATTTTGATGTTTTTAGCTTGGAATTTTAAAATTTTATAAGAATATAGTGATATTTTCTGTTAAATCAAATCATAAAAATAATTCCACCGTGAAAGTGATTTTCTGACAAGCAGAACAACAATAATACAATTTTCACAGTTACTGCAGTAATTAAAACACGTAAGTAGCTTACAAACAAGAAAATTTAACCATTTTATACTCCTTTTAGATTGATATCATATTCATATAATATATGTTTTCAACATGAGATATGGTTAATTATGTGATTATTGGCAACGGTAAGTGTTATGAGGAAGAATAAAAAGTTAAATTTCATGTGCCCACTTGCCCCGTAGAGTTGAGTAACTGCAATTTACAGTAGATTTTTATGACTTTATTCTAAGGGTTTCAATATCTCGAAAGGATACCTTAACATTCGTGCGGACATCAGCGAATACAGGGTGCAACTTTTGCAATTTTTTGGGCTATTTCATGAAAGCAACATCAATCAAGTGGCTGCATTTATTGGTCGTAGCAAAATGAGCTCCATATAGCATGTATTTTACATTACCTTCTGGAGCTTTTTGGGGAGTTTTGCGATGATAGCGACTCAAGAGTCTGCCTTGAGCTCTGCCTCTGTTTTTACAGTAGCTCCATAAACTTAAGTCAGAAGGAGCCAAATTAGGATCTCCAATTTCAAATCATGTGTCCCTTTTTTATGTCAGATGTCCATGGAATTTATGTTGCAGAGACATAATGAACAAACTTCCAAAGATATCGAATTTATCGACTGTTTCGTACTGATTGAAAAAAAAAATGACTCAATGATTCTTTTGGTCTGGTCCAAACTGTTAGTACTTACTTGATCATGGAATGGCGTTTCTTGAATCTTGAATAGATTTTCTGTTCCTCAAATGTGGCATTTTTGCTAATTTATGAAGCAAATAGTGTCTGTTGACCACGATATTTTCTGGATTTAACAGTTGAGTTAACACAACTGCAAGACTATTTTCAATTCAAAGAGTCACTATTTTGGCATGTTGTTTTTTTATATCATATTAATTGTGGAAAACATGACAATATTAACCCAGTAGCAAGTGATATTGATTTGTAAAAATGGTTAAAAAGAGCTCTATTTCGTATCAATCGTTTGGCAGCGTCCATTTATTCGTAACGCTAAAATCGGAAATTTTTGACCACCTCACCCCATCTCCCTCCGTAACGTTTTTTGTATGGAAAAATTAAACGCTATTCCCCCCTCCCCCTATAGCGTTACGTAGTTTGTGGAATTTTCAGGATGGTTGATTAGATCTCATCGGTCGAGTATATTTTTCTTACACACAATATAAAAAAATAAAACAATCATGATAGGCGAATCAAATTCTCAGTAAATGAATAACCAAAGAACTCTTATTTGAGAACTTGGCTTTGTCTCAATAGGGGTGTAATTCCAGAAAGAAGGAAAATAAAATTAATCTTTTCTAAATATGAACAGAAACAAATAAACACTAGAATCTAATACACACTTAAATCCGAATGCCGATCTCAGCTGTGCAAATCTCGGTAAAAGGTCGTTTGTTGACATGTTAGTAAAAGTGACGTTTGGTAACGGCACCCAAAGGTGCTATTTTAAGTAAACTTGATGTAAGGCTGACATATCAGTTAAAATTAATTTGCTTACCGCTCAGCTGTGCGGATATTGGTAAAAGAATGAAAATTAGTTGAACTCAAGTGAGTGTGTCCTCCACTGTACGAGTAAATGTCGTATCCCCAAGATCACATAGGACAGTTATGTCTATTACAATATGTAATCTTATATATCTATGTTATATCAACTTCCATTTGAAATTTGGGCTACCATCGAGCTTGAGAGAAAAAAAAACTGTCTTTTACCATGATTATATTTGAAAATATTGTACTTCAAGGAACAAAAATTTAAAATAAAAAAAAAATGCTCGGGATCCCTCGGTGGATTTTTTTGGGGAACCCGTCAAATGAAAGCTAAAAACGTATATTTTCGAATGCTGAAAGATTTAGCGATGCCTATTTTTTTGTGATAATATTGTTCTACCAGACACGCCGTGCGAATATTTATGCATGCTGTTTCAAAGAATTATAATATATATTTTTAAAACAAGTACTGGTATCCTAACTATCGATTCCAGTTGATAGATTGCCAAAAGATTTATTCTGAATGGATATATAATTTTTTCAAAAAATCGAAAGTCGGTTTTCTGTTTTGGGGTAACTTTGATAATGGAGTATAAATCGAACAAAATTGAATGCATTACGGAACATTTGTAGGGTGTCGCATACCTCTATGCGTTTAACGCTATAAGGAAATTTCTGACTTAGATTACAAAAATGGTCCCAGTTTTTAAAAATGGTTTTCGCTCAGAGATTTGAGACCGAATTCATGGTCTGCTACAACTAGGCTTTCAAAAATAAGTAACGAACTCATTATGACTTCATCAAATAGTGATCATAGAACATATTGTTTGTAAGCGTTTCAAAAATGCTAAAATCTCACAAATTTTAAATATTTGCATAAAAATCCTCAAATGTACTTGATTTCAATGAAAATAGCTTTGACATGAGGTGTCATACTAATACTTTTTACTTTTGCATTTGTTTTGCTTAACTGATTAACATAAACCTTGTTATTTCGTTTAATATGTTGTGAGTCTCACACTATCAAAGTTACCCGCATTATCAAAGTTACCCCGTTTTACGGTACTGGTAAGTTTTTGAAAAATGGATGCATCCAGAAGCATTTGATGGCAAATTTGGAATTTGAGAAGATTCATGACAAATATTCGCTCGATTTATTTTACTTGTCTCGTTTGTTTGGCAGACACGAGCGCCGTAGGGCATAACAGAGCCGAAATCTCTTCTTTTTTTACATTATTTACATTTTATAATTTGTATTTATTTTATAAAACTATGTTAGTTTGTGGAAGTTTCGAGATTAGATAATACATTTATTCAACAGAAAAGGAAAGGATTTTTCGGGATTTTAATTGTACTTTTATAATGGTATTTAAGCTACTTAGATTACTAAGCTGATGAAGCTTGATGGGACAGGATGCCCAAATCTGTAACGAAACTAAACAGAAACGGTTTGTGGGAGACCCGGCGAGAAGAGGACAATTTGAAGTTAGAAAAGGAAGACAGGGAACGAACGACAACCAAACTCGGATATTGATACGCTTCAAAAACAGGTAGATCAAATTCATATATTCCAAATCAAGGCCCGCCAACACTTCCCTAACAGGTTTCTGCTGTTTTCCTCGTATCCGGAGAGTTTCAGTCAGTTCAGATCTGATCTGACATACGACATGTTCGATATTCTGGTAAGGTAGGCCAAGCCGCAAACAGAGATTGCTTTCTGAGAGCCCAATACGGTGGGTATGCGCGTTAAACGAATAATCATTGGACCTAATCCGACACATGCCACGAATGAAAACACGGCTCATGCACAACCCCTTAAAACTTAAACCACGTTTTTTTTCGACACCTGTGGAAATATGGAATGCAGCCATCTACTCATTTTTCCGTCTCTCCATTTCTGGTTTCGGCAAAGCAGATCCGGAAAAGGTCACACAGAAGGAGTCTGAATTTCTCCCACCAGGGATACGGAAAAAATCTGACTCAGGTTTTTAAGTCGTTTTTTGAAATAACGCGGTTTTTACGCGGTACTAACGTTTTAAAAATGGGTTTTCACTTAGAGATGATAGAAAAATGTTATGGCAAATTAAATCTCATTTATAATAAATGACTCATGCCAAATGACCCAGACCTCAGCACGTGCACCTCGAAAAAAACACAATGTTATGATGCTGGTGCTACCTGAGGATGTAACTGCTCTTAAGTTACCTAGGTAACTGTACTGTCAATCGACTCTTTTTGCCCGTTAATTTTCTAAATAACGTGAAACTCAAATTCAAAATACTAGAAATTATCATAAAGCACAGATTTTTGTCTGACTCCCTCCTCCCAAAAAGTCCACGTGGGTCATGAGCGGCCCCAAGAAGTATTCTCTATATATAACTGAAAAGAAAAATATACGTCTAGTTCTCTTCCATGTCCTTATCATTTATGTAACGTAATTTCATTTACATATCAATGTTAGTTAACCTATAAACGGTAGGGGTATAATTTATGTAATTCCAAAAGAGCAGGTCAAAAAGTTATTTGAAGAAAGCTTTAGAGCGAGTCTTACATAATCAAATTTAAACTCGGACAGTCCATAATTGAAGGCAATAACATATCAGTATTACGTACCTAATATTTATACAATTCTTATACCCAGCAATAAAACCATGCATGTGTAGGTACCGCTTAGAATCACACATGTCTTTATTAAGCCGAAACTGGATGACTCCTCCATATTCAAGAATAAAATCATAGATATTGGTTCAACTATCGAGTCGATCGCAAGAAAAATTGGCTTATTTCAAAGCGGTATTTTTTCACCACTGAGCAACTTAATTCCACATGACTACAAATGATTGTTGTTTGAGATAGTATTGCTGTTTCCTACCGGATGCACTCTACTCGTAATTGGCTTGTGCCCTTCCCCGTTCGGCTATTCTGCGTGAACGACGCAACGGCGGGCTGTTGATTTCACTTTCATCGTCACTGTCCACCATTCGACGGGTTCTGGACGCATATGGACAAGTCTTCTTTTTTGCATTGTCCGCGCATTGGTAGGTCTGGAGGTTTACATGGAAGTCCCACTGAAATAAGAAAATAGTGTCGATTACGTCCAACAATGGCTTTTGAACGCTTTCTCAGGGCGTGCAGAAACAACAACTTACCGAACAGGTTAGTACTTCTGGCCTATGCGGATGCCAAGCGACATCACGAACTGTATCTCTGTGACTTTCGATTGCTTGTACAATTTTCCCGGTAAGAGCGTCATAAACTGAAAAAAGAGATTTTTTAGAACATAATCAGGACTTTTGACCAGATAGTAGGTAAAACTAAACTTACTTATAAGACGACCTGTGCCGCAGCCTGTATAAATGTAACGCTGTCCAGTGGTCGCAGCCGGAGAAAATTTGGCTCTGATCAGACTCTTTTGTACTCTATGTCCTCTGTAGGTCATCACGCTAGTGTCGCCGTCGATCGACTTTGTTGGGTTATAGACTATCGATATAGAAAGAACAATTAGTATAGCTTAGTGTATAGTGACAAATCTAAATCTCAACGCACATTTTTTGGGAACATCGTCCCATCGGTAGTCCCAGTGGCCATAACTAACTTGGTCTTTGATTCTTGACTCAGCATCAGCAGGAGAAAACACTCGCAGATCCCATAGTTTGATGCTTTGGTCTTTAGAGTTAGAAATGATGTAGCGTCCATCATTACGCGAGTCAATATAAGTGATGCCATCAAAGTGTCCAATTAGCGCCCCGACGGATTCTGGGTTTGCTTCGTTTAAGCAGCGTTGATCCCAAACCTAGTTCAATAAAACAATATTTATTGACTGTTACCTTAATTCAACACTTACAGAACATGAATCAACTTACTCTTATCAGTCCATTATCGGTTCCACTGAAGAAGATGTTCGACGTTTCATCCAGAAATCCAACAGCATTCACATGATGCTTCTCTTGAGCAACAGGAACCATCAAAACGCGTCGATTTGCCACCAAATCGTATGTATATAAGCAACCGTCGTTTGCTCCTGCCAGGATTTGCTTACCGCAGTTAGAGTATGCAACAGTGAATACACCGAATTTTGGGCAAAGTGGCCGAAGAAACAGACAGTTTATATCATCCGATTCCATGTTGCGCATGCGAGAGACGAACACTAGAATCAAATATCAATTAATTAGGATGCTTCCTGAATGATTATCTAAAGCGCATTGCCTAGTTACAAGGATTGTTTAACATCAGTAGTAGACGAGAAGCGGTCGAGTACACACGCTTTTGTGGTTTGCTCCGTTCGGTCAATTACAAAAAAGTAGATTGCCAGTGGTCAAGGTCACTAGTGCTATCGCTTATACAATACACGGATTTGAACAAAGGATGGATCGAGTGCAGAAGAAAAACACAATTGGATTTGAATTCGGAAAGAATAGAGCTATGCCCTCGGTGAAGGATGCCATAACTTTTGTGGCAAAGGATTTGAAAATCAAGGAGACAGATGTTCATACGGTATACCGAGATCCAACGGAAAACACGTTTTATGTTAAGTTCATTGACGAAGAAGTGCTGAAAGAAATGACGCAACGTTTGCGTGCAACGGAAACATTCAAATATGGTGATGGCACAACGGCTCAAGTCCACGTGGTACCAGCTGATGGGTTCTTCCGTTATGTGAGAGTTTTCAACCTCCCGCCGGAGGTCGGTGATACGGAGATCGCGAATGTAATGGCAAAATTTGGTTCAGTGCGGCAGGTGGTGCGAGAGAAACTGCCTGCAGATCTTGGGTTCAATGCGTACAGTGGAACACGTGGGGTACATATGGAGGTTAAGTCGGAAATTCCGTCAGCATTGTACATTGGACACTTTAAGTGTCGTATTTTTTATGAAGGACTACGCAATCGATGCTTCGTCTGCAAAGAGGAAGGGCACGTCAAGGCTGACTGCCCAAAGCGTTCCTCAGTGCAGCACAGAATTGGAAACTAGCAAAAGGACAACGTGACCGCTCACGAAACATCGTTTGCAGATGTCATTAAGGGTATCACACCGGTACCTACGGATTCGGGTAACCAAAAAGAGAACCAGGTGGATGAAATGCCGGCTTTGGATAAGCAAATGGAACTAGGTGAATCTTCAGGAGGTTCGAAAAGCATCATCCAGCGAATGAAAGAGATGGATATATCGCCGCTTCGAACGCTCGAAGTTGCAAGTGAAGGTCTCAGCACTCAGACCAGACAAGGTAGAACCATGCAGAAGAGACGAGGTAACGATAGTGATAAGGAGTCGCCTGAGTTCGACGCTCACAAAAGTGTGGTGAAGGATGTCCCGAATCAAACGAGGAAGTAGAGTAGGTCATCTTCAGGGCATAGTAAGCGGAATTCAAAATCAAAGTAATGATGGTATACAGTAGAATTGTAGCCAGCATTAATCTTAATGCTATACCGTGACATGCTCTATTACCGTGAGGTTAAAAAAAAATTAAGTTTCAATCGATCAGATAAAAATAACGTATGATTATTTTCAAGTCTCTTATGTTTTATATAGTAGACCGTTTTATATACTTTGCATAAAAAATATGATTTGAATCATTTTGAAAATTTTAACCATAGTTACAGTTGATGTTGTTAAACATACCAGTGTTCCAAATACCGTGCATCTGACCCCGACTGCTGAGTCACATTTTGAAACATCTCTCAATTGAACGAACGAAGCGCATCAAAAATAAAACTTTTGTATCGAAGAACGTATTGAGGTTTGCATGATTGATTCGGGAAATAAAATATATATTTCACTTCGCCATTTTGGAATTATAACTGAAACACGGTATTTGGAACACATAAGCAACCGTGCCCTAATACCGTGTATTGGCACCAGGCGATTACATTCTAACATTATTTTTGCTTGTTTGTGTGTGCAACTTTAGTTCAAGTTTGTCATGGCTTTCTAAATACTACTTAATGTGCTAACGTTTGTGACAATCATTTAGAAAAATAAATAATATAATATGCTAGAAATCCACATAATTCCCAAATACACGGTATTAGGCAACACACGGAATTAGAGCAGGTCACGGTACAGACAAGAGTTAAGCTTTCGTTGTTCAAAGACTACATAGTTAACAGCAACGCAGACATTATTTTCTGTCAGGAAGTAGCCTTTCGAAATTTTTCTTTCATCTATTCACACATTGCGATCGTTAACATTGGGAACAATCAAGGAACAGCTATACTAATACGAAGGGGGCTAGATTACAGCGATGTAATCTGTGATCCTAGTGGAAGGATAATCTCGGTTAAAATTAATAATATCAATTACGTCAATATTTACGGCCACGCAGGGAACCAATACAAAAAGGAAAGAGAAAAGTTATTTTCAGAAGATATTGCAATTCACTTCAATAAGTTAGGAGTTTGTCATCACTAAGTTGGTGGCGACTTCAATTGTATTTTAGATGCAAATGATACAAAAGGTTCAACTAAAAATTACTGTAACAGCTTGAAAACATTGGTAACAAACTTAGATTTGAAAGACGTTGGAAAAGCTACCAGAGTTACAAGTTTTACAGTTTTACAAAAGTAAAAGTATAGAATTCAACCGTAGTATGACCGAAAGAAAATCTGAGCTGTATAAGACGTTAGTAGAGCTTTCGAATTTACAAAATGAAAATGAAGACGTTAGTACTGAAATGAACTTTACAAAAGCTTTGATATTCAAAATTGAAAACGAAAAATTGAAAAACATGGAAACAAAACTATCCGCGAATAGAATAATGAAAAACGAAAAAGTTAATATTTATCAGATTATAGCCAGACACAAAAGCTCGAAAAGCAGAACGATTGTAGAACTACATGATGGAAGTAACACTATTAGAGGAACGAACGAATTGAAAATATACATTTTTGAACATTTTTCCGGTAATTTTGCTAGACAAACTGACGATGAAACTGAAGACCGCTGTGACATGCTCGAATACGTAACCAAGAAGTTAGGAGATAATGATGCTGGGGGCTTGATACGTGAAATCGGTGAAGATGAGCTGAAACATGTGGTTTTTAGCTGTACAAAGAAAAAGACACCTGGTCCAGACGGTATAAGTTATGAGTTCTATGCAAAACACTTCGATTTGTTAAAAAATGATATGTTGGAACTTTTCAATGGATTATTGCATGGCGATGTTATTCCTCCTTCCGAATTTTGTGAAGGATATATAACATTACTACCAAAATCAGGTTGATCAAAAAACATCTCAGGCTTTCGACCCATTAGCCTTCTCAATTGCGATTACATAATTTTCGCAAAAATCATTGCTAGTCGCATACAGCAGGTGATAGGAAAGGTAGTAGGTGAAGGACAAACAGCATGCGTTGCCAGCAAATCCTGCATAGAAAATCTCGATCAGTTAAGAACTATGATAGCGAAAGGGAATGGATCGAAGAGATTTAAAGCTGCAATTTTTAGTTTGGACATGGAAAAAGCTTTCGACAATGTTTACCATGGTAGATTATGGCAAGTTTTAGAAGGATACAATTTCCCGTTTCGTTTAATAGATTGTTTGAAGAATTTGTACCGTCATGCCTCTTCAAGTGTGCTGTTCAATGGCCACTTGACAAATAAGTTCAAAATTGAAAAATCTGTTCGGCAAGGTTGCCCGCTATCTATGATATTATTTGTTCTGTATCTGGAGCCGTTTCTAAGAAAAGTTTATCAATCAGTGACAGGAATTTTAATTGACGGAAATTTCATTAAAATTTTTGCTTATGCGGATGATGTTACGATTATCATTCGTTCAGATTCAGAATTTGATACTGTATTGAGCATAGCTGATGATTATAAAAGAAAGTTTGAAATCCGATTGAATCTTCAGAAATCAGCTTTTACGAGAATTAATAATATTGCATTAGGTCCACAGAAGATAAAGGAAGAAAAGCAATTAAAAATTTTAGGAGTAACTTTTGCGCAAAATTTGATAGAATTTACTAAAGTTAATTACAGTCGGTTGATCAATAGTTGCAAATGTGCACTGGGTGCTTTAGGAGTTAGAAATCTTAATTTTGTTCAAAAATCTTGGATAATCAACTCGTATATTTTGAGTAAACTTTGGTATGTTGGCCAACTTTTACCACCGGATAAAGACCATATAGAGGAATTAAGAAAACTTGTCATTCGTTATTTTTGGGGCTCTCAGATTTTCAAGGTGGATGCTCGACAATTGTACTTTGCCTTCGGGAAAGGTGGTATGGCACTAATTTGCGTAGAAGAGAAGTTGAAAGCCTTATTTATTAAACAAGTTTTTTACGGTATTAGTAGTTCTATTAGAAAAAATGATCATTTCCTTTTTTTTTTGTCCATACACAAATTGTCTCGAGTTACTCACGATTGGATTAATATCGCCATGCAATATAAAGCCATAGACTATTTAAATACGGTTTCATTAATATACGATTCTTTAATAGCAAAACAAGAACATGTCCTAAAAATTCAGTTGAAATTTCCAAATTATGATTGGCAAAATGTCTGGGAAAATTGTAGTATGAATTTTTTTAGTCCAGAAGCTAAATCAGTGTTATATGTAATTTTGAATGACATTTTTCCAAATAATGAAAAATTGTGCAAATATAAAATAAGAGGTCAGTCAGAAAACAAATGTGAAATATGTAGTAAACTTGATACTAATATACATAGGATGAAAGAGTGTATATATTCTAGAGAAATATGGAATTGGATTGAAAAAGTAGTGAGGAAACAGATAAAAGTTAACTTTAGCAGTGCTACTGAGATTATAGGAATCAATATAGGAGAAGGTAGGAAAGACCTAAAAGCAGCTCTTTGGCTAATAGTAGAAGGAATCGCATATACAACAAAGCACTATAAAAACGCTTCGTTATACGTTTTTCAACACATGTTAAGAAATCAAAGGTGGAATCAGTTTCAAATTGAGTTTTAGATGTTCCTAACCTTTGCCAATTTCATACCTGTGTGTAATTAGTAAGGTACCGTGAGGCAAGTGGGTAACGAAAATCGTATACCGTAAAATGGGGCGAATAGAAACACTTTCCGACATGTTTGAATGTGTACAACTTAAACCGTGTAGATAAAAACCATTTTTATTACTCTCAAATATGGGTCCCGTCTTCCTTAGCTGAGACCCCAATAGCCGTTAAAAAAAACAAATATTATTTCGTACAAATATTTGTAAAAATGTTGTATGTTTCTTTTCACCCCGCAATGGGGCGAATAGAAACACTGTTCAGTGAATATCAATATATTTTCCGTTTAAATGGAAAAATAAACACTTGTTCGAGTGCATCTTGAAGAAATATCATAACGAATTAACCTAGTGAAGAAAAAAATTGAAATTATTAAAAACAATTTCAATTTTTGATCATGTTGCAAATTGTCAAAAATGGCGGATGTTTCAAGCTATCAAAAACGGTTGAGATTTCAATATTTTCTTCTTATTTTGTTTAAGCAAAATGTTGCAAAATTTATTATTTGAAAATAGTCGGTCGATACTCTGTTACTATTAAACTAATGGAAAAAATATATTTCAGTAGGTTTTTTAAGTTTATCTTTACATAATAGACGCATTTCTACCTGTAGGTCACTTTGTTTCTATTCGCCCCACTTTTTCTATTCACCCCGTTTTACGGTAGTTAAGGTTTTCGACAATAGCGATAAGCGCATTATTTCAAATTTTGTCACTTATCTTGACATGTTTTATGGTCAAACCACATCTACAACAGCAATAAAAGAGGCTGTACTGTAACATAGACACTTCTTTGAAATATTGTTAAATGTTTGACCTAAGCGGTAATTGGAACACACCTAAATGCTTACTGAGCCGCTGACGAGGTCTTGTGGTTTTAATGTAAAGAATTATTTAAACAAATCAAAATAATGTCAGATGGCTTCATTGTTGATGTTATTAGACGATATCCGTGTGAAAAAGATTGCATTTTTACACGAAAAATCCGTTTTTACACTAGTGAGCGGTAATAGGGGCATTAGCGGCTACTGGTGCACCGATGGTATTTGTTAAACAATTTCTCAATAAAATACTTGTACCGTAAGGACGCCATTCACCGCCCATTTAACAGCATTTCAACACGTTAAATTCTGTAAAAAATCGTTTTTTTATATTTTCCGCAACTTTTTGCGCTAGACGTAAGATAAAACATTTGTTTTAGCAAGAAATTTTTTTTTTAAATTAAACCGTGGCAGCTAAGAAGCATTTTTCGATCTGCCATAATAAAATCATTGTTCAACTCATGTCTACCGCCTTAAACAGCCTATTTTTTTTCTAAATAGTATATAATATAAAATCATATGAATTCCATTCTAATACAATCCGTTTTGGTATACCTACTAATATATGCTGATGACTTTTATTCAATGTATAGCTTAAAAGCCAATATCACATGTTGATATGGAATTCTATTATATAAATAACTTGTTGAGTCCACTTTAAACTTGATAGATTTTGTTTAAATTTCTACTGTAGCTTCTGGGGATCCAAATGTGAAAATTTGTTAGGTAGGTATACCTTATTTTTGACGCAGTCTTAATTTATTTATATACAAAACGAGACACCACAGTACTTACAAGCATCGTTCCACGTCGAGTAGACAAAGTGCTCTCCGTCGGGACTGAAATCGATATCCAACACGGACCAAGAAACATTTTTCGCTTCGATCTGGTTCACCAAAGGATACCGACTGGTGGTTGCATCGAACACTCGAATTTTGCTGTCCTGGCTGGCGGTGATAAACTGGGTACCGTCGCGAGAAAACGTTCCACAAAACACTTTGGAGTTGCAGTTGTAGACGTGTTTCTCCGTTCGGTTCGGCAGAAAGAGGTTGTTGATTTTGCATTTGTCACTCTGCACAAATGGGCCACCTTTGGTTCCCAATCCACTCTGCCGCTGGGCAAGCATATTGAGCACGGAAAATTTTTCCGAAGGACTACTGGCGTCTGCTCCATATCCGGATGCTTGTTTGATGCTTTGATAAATCGCACTTTTCTATAATGAGGAAAAGAAAGAACATCAATATTACTTGAAGAAACATCTGCAAATTATTTGTATACGATACGATAGACAGCATTGTAAAATTTTGAAATGCACGCAGAGAAAACAATTTCAATAATAAATGAATTCTGAATGGATTGAACAAATATATGTATTGTTTGTCGACAATCGGTTTTTATTGTTTGAAACAGCACTTTGAATTCGATTCCCTGGCCGAGATCACAGGGTTTGACGGTGCTAAAGTAGAAATTTCACAATAACAATATCCGCCTGTAAAACATATCCCCTTACCACAGACAAACAGACGTCACACTCTCATCATTGGCCATCGACAACCTTTTTAACGGTCGGTTAAAAAATATGGTAGGTGGCCGATCCACCACCCGCAGCGCTCGCATCGTTTTTGTTCGTGTTTGACGTTTGCACACTACCGCCATCTGTTGGCCTATCGGCCAAACACACCGATTTTAGCATTGGGCGTACATGTCCTCGTGACTATGATTTTGATCGATATTTGTTCTAAGTGTTACGTCTGTTTGTCTGTGCCCTTACCAACAATTTGGCACACTTTTAACGGTTTATGATTTATCATGAAACGACTGCTTTCATGCGGAAGATCTTTCAATTTGTTT
The DNA here is from genome assembly GCF_002204515.2 of Aedes aegypti. Classification (NCBI taxonomy): domain Eukaryota; kingdom Metazoa; phylum Arthropoda; class Insecta; order Diptera; family Culicidae; genus Aedes; species Aedes aegypti. The sequence goes on from NC_035108.1 coordinate 291,516,575, forward strand.
CGGCATATTATCCGGTTCTCTTTGAAGGTCTCAGTAGTTGGTTATAAACCAGTGATGGTTGTTGGTTGATGTTTCAATTCGTTTACACGAGCTTGTACTAATCAGTAATGTTGGTTAAGTTTCGAAGCCAACGTGTGATCAATCGTTTTATAATGCAGCGTAAGAATGGGTGTCTGATGGAACTCTGCGTTACACTTGTCGTTATGAAATAAGCGATTTCTTTTTATTTTGAAGTCCAGCAGCAGCAGCTTCTTGAAAAAGTATCGGCCACCATTTTGACATTTGAGTTCAACAGGGAATGAACGCGATGACCAAATGAATTTAAGTGCCTACGTGATTTTCAAGTAAGTGCGATTGGTCGCTCCAGTAACAATCACCGGGTCTAATTATTAGTAATTATTACCTTAGTCAGGTGAATAGAAGGCCAAATGAATGCGGAATGATATATGTGATTTTTAACGTAGCAACGACGTTTGGATTATTTTGATTGGTGATGAAATTTTGAAAATGACATTTGAAGTGATTGTGATAATAATAATAATGGGGACGGACCTGGTGTAGTGGTTAGAACACTCGCCTCTAACGCCGAGGACCTGGGATCGAATCCCATCCCCGACATAGTCACTTATGACGTAAAAAGTTATAGTGACGACTTCCTTCGGAAGGGAAGTAAAGCCGTTGGTCCCGAGATGAACTAGCCCAGGGCTAAAAATCTCGTTAATAAAGTCATGGTGTTAGATTACAAAACATGTGATTAACCCTCTAATACCCAAATTTTTATTTTCGATCTAAATATCATTTTAAGTTTTCTAAAATCGTTCTAAACACGTTTTGGGCAATGATTTATTTTTATTCGCAAATCTATGGATTTCGGTTTTTGATTTTTATAATTTTTATTTTTGAACATCCCTACCCTTTTTTATTTTTTCTTGAAGCCTCTTCTAGTTACTGATTTTTGGCAATAATAAAAATTCAAATTTTTACAGTAATTTTAAAAATATTGAATTTTTAATATTTTTCTAGAAATATTTTTATTTTCCGTGTATTTAACGGAAAAACAGGTTTGAAATTATTTGAATACCACCAAGCTCTTCTTTTGTGATAAATTGATCGTAGAAAAATATAAAAGGTACGATTTCTTATATCACACGTTAAATGAACCCCGGGCATTTGTAGGTTATATAAGAATACAATTTTTCAAACAATTTTCAAAAATATAAAAAAGTTTCAAAAGTCATAAAAAACTTTTCCTATATGCGTGTTATGAGTCAAGGTTTTAGCCAAAAATAAAATCATTATTATTTCCGAGCTACGAAAAAATACACAAAATTCCAAAGTGTACCCCGTCTTAAGGCGGGGTTGGGTATTAGAGGGTTAAGTGATGTAGATAATAGTGACATTGTGGTGGCTGGATATGAAGGTGATAATAATGTTGGTGTACCGATAATAATCACCAGTGAATAGTGATATAAAGTAATTAACGATTATAAAGTGATGAAAGTGAGAAAAAACTACCTTTCCCATCTTCTACTGTAAGGATGATACGGTCAAAATTTGATCAAGGGAAAATGCGTGTAAATTGGTGAAATCGTTTAAAAACCAAATGATATTTTTTTTTCAAATTCAAACAGTATAAAATTCATGAAAAATATTCAGTTAATCTTCCACTTTTCCAAATCCGAATTGCCGGACCTTTCGCTTGACCCCTGCCATCAGATTTTGTACAGTCACGTTGTCCACCTTCCTCAGAACGCCAGTTTGCCTTAAACTCCTTCTTGTCACTAGCAGTTTTTTGGTTCCGCTTGACAATAGCCCAATATTTCTAAATTGGGCGGAGTTCTGGCGTGTTGGGAGGATTCTGGTCCTTGGGGATCACCCGCACCGTTGTTGGCGGCGTACCGCTCCATGGCCTTTTTACCGTGATGGCAATATGCCAAATCCGGCCAAAACAGTACGGAACAACCGTGTTTCTTCAGGAGAGGCAGCCAACGTTTATTCAAACACTCTTTCACGTAAATTTCTTGGTTAACAGTCCCGGTTGCTATGAAAATGATGCTTTTCAAGTCACATGTAAACGTTCTCTTGATTGAGAATATTACTGAGTAATTTGATTTTCTATTGAACTACTTCTTCTTTCTGGCGTTACGTCCCCACTGGGACAGAGCCTGCTTCTCAGCTTAGTGTTCTTATGAGCACTTCCACAGTTATTAACTGAGAGCTTACTTTGCCAATGATCATTTTTACATGCGTATATCGTGTGGCAGGTACGAAGATACTCTATGCCCTGGGATGTCGAGAAAATTTCCAACCTGAAAAGATCCACGACCCTCAGCTTGGTCTTGCTGAATAGCTGCGCGTTTACCGCTACGGCTATCTGGGCCCCTTCTATTGGACTAGTAAGTCCATAATTAAAATTTTGCGCGCTTTCAAACTGCTTAGCGAGTTTTTGAGCTTTTTCGCTATTAGTTAGTAACAGGGATGGGAAAAGTACTGGAGCAAACATTAACCGCCTCTACATTTATATCTTTCTACACGACCATCAAAATCCAAAGCAAACCATGACGGTTCAAAACAAAAAATGTCACGGCTCTTCAAAAAATGTAATCTTCTTCTTCCTAACGTTTTTCAACCCCGAATGCGAAATGACTCGAGCACAGTGGTGACACGATTTTTGCGGTTTTCGGGGTTTTGCATTTTTGCTCGATAAAGGCAGTATGAAATTGAACTTGTTTATATGTATCGTAACGGAATGATTGTGGTCTTTCTGTTAGAGCTAATAGATTTCAATTAGTTGAAAACACAAGCGAAATATTAGCGATTGAATGATTTAACACTTTTTTCAATCATTCAGCTTGGAATGGCTGCCCGAAAATGGTCATAGTGGAGAGACAAAAACAGTCAAGCAGTGTGTGAACCGTTGGCAGCGCAACGCCTGATGGTATTGATGCTGCTGCTGCTTTGTGTTTTGGTGGAATGGCAGAATCGATGAACTGTGGTGAATTGTGGTCACAGTTCCCAAGACTGGTTAGTAATAATTTGTTTTCATCTTTCAATGCCGGTATTGGCTTTTGAGGTTTTCTCAAAACTTTAGATGATTTCCAAAAGGGCCCTGGCTCTAAGCCTGTAATTGAGAAATATTATTTTCAAAATTTTTTTTCCCTAATTGTGAAAAACGTTTCTTGATTTCTTTCTGCAAATCCTGCCATATAATTTCCATAGCAGGATCGCGAGTGCGTAATGTATAAGTGCTGGTGATCTTCTTTTTTAGGCAACAATGACGCCTGCCGAGTCAGAATGCAGACCAATGAGGGAAAGGGGGAGGAATTGATGATGTATGAAACTGGGTCCCCCCACGGTAGATGTCTACGCCAGTTCATGCGGAAAGGGTGAAAAGGTGCGGTAATTATTATGGCAGAAAGGCTTGCTGTTTGGTAAGGAAAGGCGTGCTATAATGATGGAAGGATGGAATCTTAGAGAAACGGTTTTTGTTTTGTCCGTCCGGTTTCTAGCAAATGCTATGAACTATGATAGATCAACTGTGATATATTAAGAATGGAAGAAAGAAGCAAGTGAAAGATACAACTATAAAGTACGAGAAAGGGATGGGCCTGGGATTGAATCCATGACCTTCTGCTTATGAAGCAGAAGCGGTAGCCATTAGACCACCAACCCCGTTGAACTGAAACAAAAAAAAAAATAAAATCACAAAAATTCGTACAAATTCAAAACATATTATTGAAAACGAAGAAAGATCTGCTTTAGATACACAGCTAAATTAGACCATATTTTACAAAACATCAGCATCTTTTCATAAATGTCGTCAAAAATTAAACAAAAAGTTGCCCAAGAATACCCAAAGGACTTTGGAATTTATTTTTAAATCAAAGATCTTACCATGAATTCATTGAGGATATCACAAGAATTTCGCTAAAAATGGCTGAAAATCGCTTTAAATCTGCAGAAATACAAACGAAAATCTCTTCAGTACTTTGTAATAGATCACGGACTAAACAAGTTGGTAATCCAAGAATTCAAGAATCAGTATCGATATTTCCAGGACACCACAACCAAACAATAATTCTTAATAAGTCAGTTCAGAATTCCATTATAAAACCACTTAGATCTTTTCCAGAAATATTTTAGCTTAGCTTTTTACAAAACGTTAGTAATTTTCTTAGAATTTCAAGAAAATCAGCCGAGGAAATTATCTTGTTAGCAATTCATCTTTTGGTGATTTTCCAAAAAAAAAAATCACGTAATTGGTCAATCGAAGCGATACGATTTCCTTTATTTCTCATCTAATCTGAATCTAAATGACCATGAATCTAAAAATGGATCTATCAAGGACCTCATATAAAATTACTATGGGCATTCTTCTGATTTTTTTTCCAAGTGTTTATCTCAATAGTGTTCCACAAAATCTCTTTGAAGTCTGATATTGAGCAGACTTTAGAAATTCACAAAGCATCCACAAGAAATCCATAGAAACTGTAAGTAAAATCTGACCAGAGAACCAAAAATTGAATTAAAAAAAAATACTAGAAACCGTAAACTATTGCTATAGCAACTCACAAAAAGTAAGTCATAAAGCAAAGTGCAAATTAATAGGCAGCCGTGCATGCCCCGCCAAAATTTTCTAGTTAGATGAACACCTTGCCTTTCATATTGTTTATGCAACGCGCACTTGTAAATTCGATTCATTACGGTATAAAGTGTATGCATCCGGTAGTAGTGTTGATACTGAGAACATTTTTCAAGCAATGTTGCTGCTATTTCCAAAAACGGTGAACTTTCGTGTGTGCCGTTCAGTGTGTGAGCCCGAGTTCAGTCGGAAAAAGTGACTATAGCTTATGGACAAGAAGTTTCGGTCTTAGCGTCTGCATACATACAATACACAAGGCTACGAGAAACGAAACATGCTGTATTTGCTGACCACCGAGAAGCTACCGTTGATTGTGAAAACGCAACATGCAAGCATTGCTCGTAACAGCGGAATGCAATCCGGGAGTATAAAAACAACAAATGTTGGTACACTACATTTGGTGAGATCGTTTTAAATACTCAATATTATAGTTTTTGGTCAAATTGCGCACATAATGAATTCATGGGGAACAGGTTCTGTACAGCGGGTTCCTATATAGCGGGTTTGGGGCAAAATAAATTTTCTTCTCGTTTCAGAGAGCGATCAAAGGCGCTTAAACCAAGGCTCTAGAGCCAGGACATGAGGAAGAAATGCCTATGTCCCATCCCAGGAGAACAACAATGGAGTGTGCATTAACTTTTTTAGCAACGCCACTCCCAACGATTTTACCTCTAACCCTGAATTGAAACGGTTGGTACGGTTGTCCCCGTTTCTTCTTTCTTGAATTGAAATTTTTTTTGTCTATCAGTTTATTCATGCGTGAATAACCTATTCGTCATGATTTTTTCAATTGCCTTCAACCCCAAAGTCTGCACAGTGGGCCTGGCCATTTTAATATTTGTATCATATCGCCGATATTCTGCAAATATTAATACTGACAAGAAAATATCTTAAATAGGGGGATTCGGGGCATAATGAACACCCAGGGCGAAATGGACACCTCCTCAATCTCTGAGAATATGTATACTTCATCAAAAGTTCATACACTGCATGAAATCTGTGTTGCATGTAAAATGTTTGACGGTAAAAAAAAGTTTACGTTTTGCTTCAATTGTCCTTTGAAATTTGACTTTAAGTTTTTCTCTGCTTCTAATTGGCGTATATTGGTGGGAGAATCTAATTTTTGAGCAAAATAACGATTCCAGAAAGGTTCTTTTTAGCTCTTATGGTTGAGGGAGAGCCCTTTTACACATCGGAACGACTCACAGACATTAAATATTTTGGAATCATTAAATTTAATGCAAGTGTTCATTTTCCCCGATACCTTTTTACCAGCCTTGTTTTGGACCTAATATTCTATCTCACATTGCAGACATATGATATGATTTTTATTACCATGAATGAATGTAGCACGTCGTACTAATATCAAACTTGAAAACTAGCCGGGAGTGATTTGAAAAAAATGTCATTGTATGGCCTTAAAAGAAACATTTGCTTGATGTGTCCATTATGCCCCGAATTCCCCTACTTAAGGTATTTCCAGGATGCTTTTCAATATTGGCTGTGCAAGCGCTTAGATTAGATTAGATGCAACGCGCACTTGTAAATTCAACTAGTAAGCTTACTAAAACCGACCTATAATATGTATTAGATTGTACAGTTGTACTTGTACTTTCATTATGCAACAGGAAATTACAAGATACAATATTAATTTTATTAGCAATATTTTTTATTGTGCTACAAGGATTTAAATGGTTTTTTAAACAAAAAAAAAATGTTTTCTGAAATTAACGTTTAAGAATCCGTCATCGTCATCATCGAACTTTCAAAAGCAGTTTTTTCGTTCAAAATCGAAAAAAAAAATGAATACACGTTCACTCGGGTGCAGAGCTACTTAGGCACTTCCCTGATTCACTTTGGCATGGGGGTTTGCAATAAAAAGCACTTCAATACGACGCATATTGTGCCCAAATTTGAGCTCAGTAGCTTTCAAGAAACCCCACTGCCGAAGTGAAGCAAAAATGCCAAGAATAGGATCAGGCTCCCTATGTATCGGTTGGGGAATAGAATACAGTGGACAAATTTTTTTGTTCAATTCTAAAATCAATGACGGATTTATGAAAGACATCTACTCCTAATCTTATCTTCCAGTATATCCTTAGAGGTATTCCCATAAATACCAACTAAGCTTAACTGCCTTTCGTTTATCAATCCACCTATACATTTTTTGCGCTTTACCTTTAATTGATCCAAGTTCGGTCGCTTTTTGATTACGGGTAGAGCCATCGAGGGGAAATGATCATTATTGAGAATTTGTATCTCGCCACTGTTGATAAAAAACAATACAAAAAAAAAATTTAGAAATTGTTGTCCTTGAACAACCAGAACGTTATCATGTAGCTACCTGCTGATTAGTTGTCGTAAAATGGAAACCAGATGATTTTCATGTGTTGTTTCCTCCCCTTCCAGCGGGTCATCGAACAGATCCTCCTCCTCGATAATATCAACATCTTCCTCGAATTCGACGTCGCTCATGTTCGCTAGGGCACGACTCCTGAGGACAATATTGCCCATAAAACCACTGAAGACCCCTTGAAGAAGGGTGATTGCGGGTTACAAGAAACGATATCCTGCTGGCCGGCACAATCCCAATAATTTCAAAGTATTATTGTTTCACTCCACTCCAAATGGATCAAGGAAACATGGAAATAATCTCAAACTTTAATGAGCTTTTCAAGATCACACGAGTGCTATCCTTGTTCCGCGTCCAGAGTTACAAATAGAATTTAGCTGTGCTATTCACGCCGTCTTCTTGTTTTCTACGCAACTATAATAAATCCTAGCCGTTTTTGATTTAGCCTTCTTGCAGTAATGTCGATAATAATTCCGCTTTACAATACTATTTTTGAAATGTCGCGACGATCACCAAATCAACAACATTTATTTTTACGAATTAAATAACGGGTTTTCAGAAGTTTCCCGATTTTATTCTGATCGCGATTATTGAACTGAAGAAACGAAAAACAACAATGACGATGTCAGGGGTAAACTACGATGAAGACGCAACAGGTTTTTTTTTGTAGATAAATAATATGAATACCAATCACAATCAAACAAGGTTTTAAGCAAGAGATTATTTAAATTATGTGCTGTATATTATCAGTAATGTTCTGCAAATTTTTAAAGGGATTTTTCATAAATAAATCATTCTTTTCAAGATTGGTAGTATCATCGATTCCGCCCAAATGGTTATTTGCTCTAGAAAAACAGTCAAGCTCTGTCGTGACAGCAACAAGCGCAACAACTCGATGACGTTTGTTTCACTTTCCAAAACTGTTCCTTACAATCAGTACGCAGCCATCTCAGATGGCTCAGACACACCGAACGAAATGTTCCACCATGAATTGAATAATGTTTTGCCACATCAAAGCCCCACACGGGAAAAAAATCTGTGGTAAAATTAACTATTTTAGCTGACTACGCCCATTCTTGTAACTACCATTGAGCTCTCACTAAGCGGTGTCACGAACACCTACGCAAATTTGCTGATTGTAAATACTGCCGTTTGATTTTGCTGGGAACAACTGATCTTTGTTTATATTTTCAACCAGCATTCTTGAAATAATGTTGGTGACATGTAACGTGTATGTACACGAGCGCAGAAACCACTATGGAAATTTAGACCAATTTACTATGTTTGCGGTACACTCCACCACATTACTGGTACATTTGACAGAAATAATTTACAACAAACTGATTCCGACTACAAACATGGTAAAATCAAGCGCATTTATGGTCTGCTGCAAATTGCCGGTGCCAGCGCTTAAGTTAACCCCCTAAAATGGTAGTTTTTATCGCACAATTATTTTGCGTGCAGAGAATTTTTCTAAAAAGCTTGTTGGAGCATGTTGTTACAGAGCAAACGAATGGATATACACGTTATTTAACAATGCTTCGATGAAGAAAAGATCCTTATACTCTATCTCCCAGTGGAGATAGTTTTCATTAGAGTGCCTGTAAACAAGAAGAGTGACGTCATGTTCCAGTTTTGACAGGTCTCCTGCTCGATTGGAACGCGGATTTGTATGGAAATGACAGTTCACCGCTGTTCCAATTTTGACATTAACGCCACTCTTATCTAAATCCACTCTGGTTTTCATCATAGTTCCATTCATTTGCTTAGAAACAAGGAGCTACACACTCGGTTACCAATGGCTTTTAGGGCAAGATCACACGTTTGTGTGAGAATTTTGGAATTAGACATTGCACTGAATTAACGTTCAACGCTCCGTCATCGTAATCATCGTCATCATCAAAACTTCAAAAGCAGTTTTCCTGTTCAAAACTAAAATTTATTCGATGAAAATGTGTTCACTGTATTTCGGTTGAAGAATAGAATACAGTGAACACGCTTTCCTGTGATTATTTTTATTTTGAAGGAAAAACCTGGTTTTGAAAATTTCGAAATTAATGACGAATCCTGCCCCCTTAAGGGAACTTTACAGTGCATTTTGTTACAAAGCAAAGCCATGCTTATAATAGAATACGAGAATTCTCGTATAACTTATGACCTTGCCCTAAAAGCCATTGATAATCGAGCGTGTAGCTCGTCGTTTTAAAGCAGATATTATAAGGATATTCCGAAAAAAATTCTAATCACTGAAAACAGCTTTGAAGTGAAAATTACTACAATAGGGGTTACAATTGACAGACTCGCACCAACGATTTTTAACCGAAGTGATTTCATGATTACTATAACAAGATGTGTTGTAGTTTTTACTATTATGACAGAATTTTGTCGACCCCATTAAACATTTTGACAGTTAACAGCCGACTAAATTGGTGGAAAAATCGGTCGATTGTTGCACCGACGCTTATGGAAGTTTAACACAGCGATCAACTGACTAATCACCAGATTAAATCGGGTGGCCGACGAAATCTGGTGTTTAGTAGGTCAACTTGTTTGGATTTTACTTAAAATACCGATTTATCCACCTATTTAGTAGGATTACGTTGGCCCACCCTATCAAATCGGGTGATATTCGGTTGATCCCTGTGTTAATCTTCCATAAGCGTCGGTGCAACAATCGACCGATTTTTCAACAAATTTAGTCGGCTGTTGAACTGTCAAATGTTTAATGGGGGAGGTTGTTGGCTTCACTAATGAATACTATATTACTATGGACCGATTCACGAGTTCACTAATTTGACGTTTGAGCGGTGCCAAATTCATTGGTTACCATGGCCACGTAAATAACACGGCACCGCTCAAACGTCAAATAGTGAACCCGTGCATAGGTCCATTGTTTAGTTAAATATACAAAAAAAAACTCTGTTATTTGAACTATGTTGATGAAACTGCTGCATAGTTCATGGCATTCAAAACTGCTGCACTTTGAAAAAAATCTTCAATGCTGTGTCATTGAAAACTATTTACAGTGGCCCAATTTCATATTCGTACAGAATACTGTTTTCACATCAAGTTAGTAAAAAACTATTAAATGATGTATTGAGTTTAAAATACTTTATCCACATTGAAGGTTATAGCTGTCATCTATTATTTGCCAATCAAAAAATGTTTCCATTTACATTCATCTTTGGATTAATGGAAAAGTATTGAATTTATGTCTAAAATTCACCCAATAAGGCAATCCATGAGACAGCTGCGATCAGCTGGTTTTTTTGTTTACCAAGAGCTTTTGACGTTTCGCGATCGGAGTGACCGTTCGATTACAAAGGAAAATGTAAAGCTCCGGCAACACTCACATGCTTTGTTTACGCATTCGTTTCGGTTGCATTCACACTTTTAGCTGTCAGTCCTATCGCGGAAAGTCCTCATGGATAGCCTTATTCCATATTCGTACACCTACCAAAATTTAAACGCAGAACATTGAAAACTAAATTTCAAAGCTCTATTTGATGGCTGAAGTGCTGTATTATGATGTTCAGATGTAGTGAAGTACATTTGGACAATTTATTAGCTGACATGTATGAAATTCAGGTAAAATTATGATAAATGACAATTTTACAATACTTGTTTTTAATTATGAATCGTGGTTTACGGCTAACCAGTGGAAGTTTAACAACTACCGAAAAGCTAAACATTACATATAATTTACAATAGGGTCCTAAAGCCCTGTCCCAATTTCAGTGCCAAACACTTAAGTTAAGGCCAAAAACACATGTTTACTTAATTTTTTAATGTTTTTCATGTGTTTAGGTACAACAACACATTTTTTTTATATTTTTATAAATTTTGTCACACCCCTTGGGTTAAACTCAAATGTTTGGTGTATTTTGTTTTCCGTGTCCCTTCCGAAATGTCAGATAGGAACAACCCCAGTGTTAAAACTAAAACCCCTGTGGTATTTTCGTAGACTAAGCGAACGTCAAACATGATCTCAAGTGTCAATGTTCATTTATGGATCCAATTTTGAAATTGAAGTTTTAATATGATATATCCGTTATTTGAGCGAGATAAATTGCAAAAGTAGTTGCAGTAACATGCTCTTTCCTGTTATTAAATGAAAACAAGATTTCATTAAACATTTTAGGACCCTATTGGATTAGATGGACAAATTGATGTGAAGATTTGCGAAAAAGTTACACGTCTTCTCAGTGAGAATCGAACTCACGACTCCCCGATCTCTAGCTACGCTATACATACCTCCACATAATTGATGTTATCGCAACATTCAATTATCTTTGAATTAATATTCAAATTATATTCAAAATAGCACCCTGTTTTGCAATTTATTGATTTTATAAGAAAAATACAAAATAACTTGAATGGGCAGAGAGCATTGATATACTATTTAATAGAATATATCCTGTTGTTTTCATCATTTTAAAAAACGTTTGTGTTGCGGTTATGGCAAATTTATTTATTCTTTAAATCTCTATAATCATGTTTGGTAGTGAAATGTAAATTAAACATAATAATTTTGTAATTTTTTTTAATGCCAAACATCGGTCATGGAATAATTCTCAAAGTAATTCCAACGGCAGAATTTTATTTGATGAGTGCTCTTCAGGATATTTCTCAATTCAATACCCTGATAGCCCTACATGTTTTCCTCTTCTAGAAATCCATCTACGATTGACTTGGTCTTAACCGACTCTAGTCATCTTTGTAGCCAATTAGTTACTCATGCTGATTTTGATTCTGATCATGTCCCTGTTACATTTCAAATATCCCAAGAAGCGATTCTAAATCCTATCAGCTCCACTTTCAATTATTTACGAGTCGACTGGAATATATATGAAACGTATGTTGACTCTAATCTTGATGTTAACATTTCTTTAGAAACTAAACTTGATATTGATAATGCTCTTAAAACTTTAACAAATTCCATTGTTGAAGCCAGAAGCATTGCAATTCCAAAATGTGAAGTAAAATTTGAATCCGTGATTATAGACGATGATCTTAAACTCTTGATCCGTCTTAAAAACGTGAGGAGAAGGCAATTTCAACGCACTCGCGATCCTGCTATGAAAATTATATTGCAGAATTTGCAGAAAGAAATCAAAAAGCGTTTTGCTCAATTAAGAAACAAAAATTTTGAAAATAAAATTTCTCAATTGGACCCTGGCTCTAAGCCCTTTTGGAAACTATCTAAAATCTTGAAAAAACCTCAGAGCCTATACCGGCATTGAAAGAGGAAAACAAATTATTACTAACTAATTGCGAAAAAGCTCAAAAACTTGCTATGCAGTTTGAAAGTTCGCACAATTTGAATTTAGGACTTACTAGTCCAATTGAAAATGAAGTTACTCAGGAGTTCGAAAATATTCTCAATCAAGAGAACGTTTTCGAAAATGCCTGGGAGACTGATTTGGAAGAAGTGAGAACTATTATTAAAAAATTCAAAAATATGAAAGCTCCTGGCGATGATGGAATTTTCTACATCCTCATCAAGAAACTTCCAGAAATTAGCTTATCATTTCTAGTTGATATATTTAACAAATGTTTTCAATTAGCATATTTTCCTGACAAATGGAAAAATGCTAAGGTTGTTCCAATTTCAAAACCAGACAAAAATCCTGCAGAAGCTTCTAGCTATCGTCCATCAGTAAACTTTTTGAAAAAGTTATTTTGAACAGAATGATGGCCCACATCAACGAAAATTCAATTTTTGCCAATGAACAGTTCGGATTCCGCCATGGACATTCGACCACTCATCAACTTTTACGTGTAACAAATTTGATCCGTTCCAACAAATCTGAAGGCTATTCTACTGGTCTTGCTCTTCTATATAGAACTGAACCAAGTATTCATGTCAGATTTATCTGAAAACACATATAGTTTTTTTCCATGTAGCTTTTCACATAACGTTCATCAATTTGCAATATGAACTGTTGCTTTTTAATTTTAATTGCATTCATCAGATAAAACACATACATTTGATTATAATTACATATGTGAATTATGGGATTTTGTAATGAATTCCATGCGAAATTCAGATGAAAAGTATTTTTTTTTATTCGTGATTCTTATATGATCGTTTAATAAATTTTAAAAACAAAATTATAGATTTTAGGCTTTTTCTACCAAATAAAAGAAAAACATGATTTTCGTTTAAAGTTATTTATACAATATTTTATTTTCGTTTATCCGTATCACTTTTTGCATTTGATAAAGATCAAGTTTGATATTAGTCGAAGGCATCAATAATATCAACAAAGAATATTGAACAATCCGATTCCAAGTCTGTTTCTTCCTGCCAAGTCTGAGGATTGTAAAATTTGGTTGATTGGTTCCTCTGTTTTTTTTTCTGTAAATTTTAGATTCAAAACTTGAATTAATGTATAATTATTTTGTACGTAACTCTTGCACTTACCTTTTCAGTCGTTACATAATTAATTTGCTCACAAATATTGAAAATGTTGTGTTTTGCATCTCAAGAATCCTAAAACTGCTTAAATTTTATACACCAAATACGCCATCTTGCAAATACTGTTTTGGAAACCTAAATTTTCATATCTGCAAATCACATGATTATTATCGGATAACATACATGGCTTTTGTTCACATACAATTTACAATATTGATCAATAAATATGATAGGGAATTTTAATGAGGTTTATGTTCTTGTCAAATGAGTATTAATGGATACACATAACATTGATAGGGTTTCAATGATTCTTGATGTATGTGACTTTTTTAATACTTTTTATAATATTTCTTGGTTCAGTGAGACATAGAAAAAGCATTCGACAGTGTTTGGCATGAAGGTTTGATTGTAAAATTAAAAAACTTTAATTTTCCAACATACATTGTTAGAATAATTCAAAGTTATCTGTCAAATCGTACACTTCAGGTTAATTATCAGAACTCCAGATCTGAAAGACTTCCTGTAAGAGCTGGTGTTCCTCAAGGCAGCATTTTGGGACCAATATTATACAATATTTTCACATCTGACTTACCTGAGTTACCTCAGGGATGTCAAAAATCTTTGTTTGCGGATGACACAGGCCTCTCCTGCGTGTCATCTGTAGTCGATTGCAAAAAAGTTTGGATATTTTTTCTTCATACTTGCAAAAATGGAAGATTTCTCCTAATGCTTCCAAAACTCAACTAATAATATTCCCACATCAACCAAAAGCTCTTTATTTGAAACCTTTAAGTAGACATGTTGTCACGATGAGAGGGATTCCAATAAATTGGTCAGATGAAGTTAAGTATCTACACTGAGGAAACTGGAGTTATGTTATTCATAACACCTTTCGTATGAAACAGTATTTTGCTAGCTGAAAAACATTTCATACGATTCGTATGATTCCCATAAATCGTTTATGAAGAGCATACGAATCAAATTCAAGATTCATACGAGGCTCTATAACATTTCATACGATGTACTTATGAAATCCAATGCAAGCCTTGTTTGAAAAAGTTCATACGTTTTTCTTATGAATCGAGTCTGGTCTACTTTCTATTCGGATCAAAATGGCGTTTGTACAGAAGAAGCTCGCGAATTTCATAGTTTTGATGAAGGCCTTTGTCGTGTTTAGAGGTAAAAAGTAATTATCGATAATTCTACGTAGAGCGTAAATACGGCGGCCTAAAGAAGAAGTTTGTAAAGCTTTATCTCGTGCAATGGGAGCACAATGGGAATACGAGGTTATCAAGAAGGGTAGAACAAAACGTAAGTTGAGTTATTAGATTTTATCTTATGTTTCATATTATTAATCGACTATCTCCTTCAGAATCTGTTCAACATCTCAAAGAAACTTTCTTTAGCGGTGCCAAACTGCCAGGAGACTTCAGTTCTGACAACGGCAATAATCAATAGGATGTCATTTTAAACGGGGATACAAACTGTTGATTTGTAAACAGCGATCGAAATGTATGTTTTTAAGTGAATGATGTTTTTATTGTCTATTTTTTGCAAAAATATAGCATAGTTTACACATATTGAAGTACTCATTTCTAATCAATTTAAAAAGTTGCAAACAACATTTTCCAATAAGTGGCCGTGTTTAGAATGAAAAGGACGCTATAAGTGATATTCTATAAGACAAAGAAAAGTACGAGAAACGTCTTGTTACAATTGAAATACTGCAAAAGTCATAATAGTATAAAATAAATTACATGAAGTGTCGTACAAGGGTCATACTCAAATATATTGATATTCATACGAGTACAATTTGATGTTCATAACAAGTATTCATAGATTTCATACGAAACATTTATGGAATCTATACTACTGTACTGCAAAAAGCATACTATACCACAAGCCAAGGTATTTAGAAGACAGGTAAAAGGATCTAAGCAGTCAGTGGATGCGAAGTGTGGTAAACAGCGAGGGGGAGGAAAATGACAGCAGGCGAGTCAGCGAGCTGGCAAGTTTGTCCTAATGATTTTGCTCCGCTATCGTTTCCATGGGATTGTTCAATTGTTTATTGTTTATGACTGTGTCTTGGCCCGGAAAATTTTACGAAAGCTTTCGGTAGTAAGTACATATCTTTGTAATTTTGGTTCAATATTGCTATTTTCAGGATACCGTTATGACACTGAACTCTACGATACTCAAGAGGTGCACAAGCTAGTAGGGTAGTCAAGAAAACGTGTTGAAACCCGAGTGAAATTGTGTGAATCTCTCCATCGGAAGCTAGCAGCTGAATTGACCAGACCTGGGAGGGAGAAACCAATACAAAATTTCTGTACGTCATAGTGAGCCGAGATTCCGCTGTCACGAACTGTCACTGTGAGCCCAGATCTCAAACATTGGACTAACATGAAAAAAGCGCGTAACTGATTAAAACACATTTTCGTATTTCTTCAAAAGTGATAAAAATCGAATGAAAATCAATTCATGCACATAACGCAAGTAATGTCACGTGAGCACCATTCAATCTTATTGAACATAAAGCATTGAAAAACGCATCGTTCTACTTTTTCCAATGAAAATGAATATTTAGTGCATAGAAAACTGTGGCCCTTTTTTCATGTTTGTCAGGAAAGGTCGCAGGTGCACAACAAAAGGAAACTACCGATTTTCTCGAAGCCTGCCTTGATTGTTGTTGGCAAGCTGGAGTTATCTTGCAGTTCAAAATAACGTTGTCTTATATTTCGTGTGTAGTATCGGTGCCTCCCTCCCAGGACCAGACCAAGTGCTGAGTGAGGGATGTTTCGCTATATTTTTAAGACGAGAGTTATAACCCATTACTAACGTATTATCTCATTTTCAGCACTACAAGACTGATTATCTATGGCAAAGACATACCGAATTGTGGATTGCCTGAATATGTACAACGCTAGCACAGGCTGAACTGGTCATGCATACAAGCCAAGAGATTGCAATGGATCATTAAAATAACCAAAACGGCCGCTATGGAAATCATAGATAGCGCCACCGTAGCCTTGTGTGTTTGACAGAACAGCAATGCTGTCACAATGTTAAATCCCATATACAGTGGCGCCTTTGTTTTGATGCGGTGAGCACTGACAAAAACTACCTTCAATGATCCTTGATGAATCCCGAAGAGAAAGTTTTTTATTACCATGACTCTGTTTAGAATGTTCGGAATTTCGACTAAATTTGTTGTATGATTCTATATGATGCAAATATATTTGAATAAAAATGAATGGTTGAACATAAAGTTGTTTGATTTATGAAATGCAATCTGAAATCTAAAACAAAAATGGATAGAGCTAGATGTTTAATGAAGTTTCTTCATATGAAATGGATTGAGATGAAAATGTTTTTCGGATTTCATGGCTTGCTGACCCGATCGAGCAAAACAAATTGGCCAGCTGTCAACAATTTTTCCAATATGGCGAAACACTGTAATTGACACATTGATCTACCTCCCTTCTAAATACCTTGCCACAAGCTAATAGGGTCCTAAAGCCCTGTCCCAATTTTAGTGCCAAACGCTTAAGTTTAGGCCAAAAACACATGTTTACTCAATTTTCTAATGTTTTCCGTTGGTTTAAGCCCAAAAAAACATTTTTTTAGATTTTGTCACATCCTTTGGCTTAAACTCAAATTTTGGGTGTATTTTGTTTTCCGTGTCCCTTACGAAATGTCAGATAGGAACAACCCCAGTGGTCGAACTAAAACCTGTGGTGTTTTTGTCGACTAAGCGAACGTCAAACATGATCTCAAGTGTCAAGGTTCATTTATGGATCCAATTCTTAAATTAAAGTTTTAATATGATATATCCGTTATTTGAGCGGGAAAAATTGCTAAAGTAGTTGCAGTAACATGCTCTTTCGTGTTATTAAATGAAAACAAGATTTCATTAAACATTTTAGGACCCTATTCGTTCATAACGACATCGTATGAAATTTATAATATTTTCTTCTGGTAAAATTTCATACCCGTTTCGTATGGAAATCGATATATTTTTTTCCTCAGTGTAGGGCTCATGCTTGATAAGAATTTAACTTTCAAAAATCACATTGAGGGCATTCATGCCAAATGTAATAAATATGTTAAATGTCTTTATCCCCTTATTAATAGAAAATCAACACTTTGTCTTAAGAACAAGCTTTTGATATTCAAACAAATTTTCAGGCCAGCCATGTTGTATGCTGTACCAATATGGACTAGCTGTTGTAATACCAGGAAGAAAGCTCTGCAGAGAATTCAAAATAAAATTTTGAAAATGATTCTGAGGCCTCCTCCCTGGTATAGTACCAATGAGTTACATAGAATATCCAATGTTGAAACATTGGAACAAATGTCAAATAAAATAAAAAATAATGTCAGGCAAAAATCGTTACAATCTTCTATTGCCACGATTAATGCGTTATATGTTTAGGTTAAGTTAGGTTAAGTATATTTAAAGCATTTTTTATTCTCTTATAAGCAGGTGAAATCAACTCACCTGTAAAAAATCTGAACTGCTACGGCAAATGAAATGTAATATGTTGTTAACAAAATGTTAATAAAATCTTAAATTTGTTTTACCAAATTAGGATGATAGTGTTGTCTAATGACACAGAACACCTAGATATAAGAAATAAATGTAATGTTTGGAATGATACTAATAAAACAAAAAAAAAAGTAATTTATGTGGAATGTTGACAAAAACGAATGGAATTTTTTACTTCGAAGTTCGTCAACTTCACACTATAATTATTGTAGAATTGAGAACCATTATACATTCTAAATTCAACAATGAGTATAGTGGATTGACCCATAAAATAACAAAATATGCGTGGACTTTTTGAAGACATTGTGTTCTTGAATTTACCATACATAAATGACAGAGCACATTCTGAAAATAATATAATAAAGTTCATTATAACTGATTTTATAGTAACTTTGAGAATATTTGCTCATTGTACGAAACTATTCATTTCAGTGAAGGAAGCTCGAAAAGAAATTCCAAGGAAACTCCAGAAGAAAGTCCGAAGGAAAATTATGTAGAAATTCCTACGAAGATTCCAAAGGATATTCTGAAGAAAATTCAAAAGGATATCCCGAAGGAAATTCCGAACAAAATTTCGAAGAAAGGAAGCTCCAAAAGAGGCTCCAAGGAAATTCCGAAGAAAATTTCAAAGGAAATTCTAAAGCAAGTTCCAAAGGAAATTCCGACGAAATTTGCGTAGAAAATTCCAAAGAAAATTCCGTAGAAAATTCCAAAAGAAACTCCATAGTAAACTCCAAAGCAAATTCTGAAGAAAATTTCAAAGCATATTCCGAAGGAAATTTCGAAAGAACTTCCGAAGAAAATCCAAAGGAAATTCCGAAGTAAGTTTCGAAGAAAATTTCACAGCTCAAAAAAAAAATCCAAAGGAAATTCCGAAAAAAATCCGCGCAAAATTCCATAGAAAATTAGAGAAAATTTAAAAAATAATCCAAAGAAAAATTGTGAAGAAAATTCCAAAGGAATTTTAGAAAGATGCTCCGAAAGAAATTACTAAGAATATTATGAAAAACATTCCGAAATCAATTCCGCAGAAAATTCCAAAAGTAATATCGAACAAATTCCATAGAAAATTCCGAATTAAACTCCAAAAGAAAATCCAAAAGAATCTCCAAAGGAAATTCCGTAGAAAATTTATAAGGTATTTCCGAAGGAAAATCCAAAGCAAATTTAGGAGGAAATTCTCAAGAAAATTCTGTAGAAATTCCGAAGGTGGCTTCAGAAAAAATCGGAAGGAAGCTGCAAAGGAAATTCCGAAAGAATTTTCAAAGGAAACTCCAAAGCAAATTTCAAAGGAAACTGAGAAGGAAATTTTGAAAGAAATTCCAAAGGAAAATTAAATAGGAGGTCATGCATAAATTACGTCCGAAGGGGGGAGGGGGTCAAGCCGAGCGTGACAAGCCTTACAAAAACTTCGGAGGACTCATACAAAAACCGAGACAAAGAGGGGGGGGTCCAAAAAATTGAAATTTAGCGTGACATAACTTGGTTACGTAACGCTAAAATTGGAAATTTTTGATCCCCTCTCCCCCCTCCGTAAAGCTTTTTGTATGAAAATTTATAAATTTTTGTATGAGCCGTAACGCTTGAGCCTCCCTCTCCCTAGGGCGTTACGTAATTTTTGGATGCCGCCAAAGGGATTTTGAAGGACACACCTAAGGAAATTCAGAATGAAATTTCGAAGTGAATTCCAAAGGAAATTCCGACAAAAATTCCAAAAAATTCAAAAGAAAATTCTGAACAAAATTACAACGGAAATTCTGATGGAAATTTCGAAAGAAGCTCCAAAAGAAATTAAAAAAAAAATCTGAAGCAAATCGCGCAGAAAAATCCGAAGGAAGCTCCAAAAGAAATTCCACTGAAAATTCCAAAGGAAAGTCCGAAGCAAACTCCAAAAGAAATTCCAAAGGTAATTCCGTAGAAAATTTGTAAGGAATTTCCGAAGGAAAATTCAAAGCAAATTTAGAAGAAAAATCTCTACAGAATTCCAAAGGAAATTTCGAAGAAAATTCCGAAGTGAAATCGAAAGCTCTAAAAGAAATTCGAAATGAAATTCCGAATAACATTTTGATGGAAGCTCCAAAGGAAATTCCGAAAGAAGCAACTTCCCGAAATAAATTCCAAGGGAAATTCTTAAGAAATCTAGATAGGAAGTTCCGAAGAAAACTGCAAAGGAATTTTGAAGGGTACTTCTAAGGAAATTCCAACGAAAATTGCGTAGAATTAAAACAAGCTCCAAAGCAAATTTCGAAGGAATCTCCGATGCAAATTCTGAAAGAAATTACAAAGGAACTTCAAAGGAAATTCCGTCGAAAATTCCGTAAAAAAATCTAATGAAAAATTTCAAAGGAAACTTCAAAGAAATTCCGGAGAAAATTCCGAAGGAAATTTCGAAGAAAATTTCAATGGAAATTCGAAGGAAATTTCGAAGAAAATTTAGAAGAAACTTGCTTGATCAACTTTTCAAAGGAAATTACGTAGAAAATTTCACAGAAAATTCCAGCTTCTCGAAAGAACTTACCGAATTTTTCGGAATTTTAGGAATGCTCCCATTTATACTTTTCCAGAAGGAACTTCCGAATCGAACTACGAACCTGATAGGAAGACGAATTTTTCCGATGAACTTCCGAAGCTGTGAGTTTTTGGCAAAGTAATCAATGAAATGTGGTAAGAATAAGAAGTAAAAACATAATATCAGCTATCGAACAATATCACCATAACATCCAGTGTGAACGGGTTTCGTGATAAAGTTGTATCACATTGCTTGTATCATGATACAACTCCATAGTCTGAACAAAGCATAATATAATCATTTCTCGCATAACTTCTGATCTCGCCCTAAAAGCCATTGGTAACCATGTGTGTAGCTAGTTGTTTCTGAGCATTCTAAAGGATTTTCATGTTATTGAACAACGCTATGGGGAAGAAAGGATCAATGTTTACCTGTCCGTGATGTTGGTTTGGATGCTTATTCTTTCATCTGCTCAGAAACAACGAGCTACGCACGTGGTTACCAATGGCTTTTAGGGCGTTATCTCAGAGTATGCGAGATTTTAACATGAAGAGGAATCTGTAGTAGAATTCTCGAAGCGCATCGTTAGTGAAATAAGCTTGAAAACCTCATAGAGACGACCTTGGTTGCAATTTCAAAAGAATGACCAGAAGAGAAATTGTGAAATACCTGCAATAATTTCTAGGCGAGGAATATGTTACTTTAATTTCTGAAATTCCAGACGAACCTATGCCAAAAGGATTTCCTGAAGCGAATTTGTTAAATCTTTTCATCTGGGAATTTCAAAAAAAAAAAAAAAAGAAAATTTACATTCCTTTTAAATATTTGGATAGAACTTCCGTTCAACATAACAATACTTTCTCAAATATTTAGTATCCCTTTGATCCTTTAATCTAGAATACTAAAATCCAAGATATGTACCTATATACTAATTCGATATTTTCTTTTCTTTTAGTTCGGTACGAAAAACACAAACGAGCACTGTTTGCTGAGAAAATCTGAATACATCACCGAGTGCCTTCAGGCTTGTATTTTATCTGCAAGAGTTCCCCGGATTCGTCTAAGAAGCGTCCTAGCCATTATGATCCATCAATAAAAAATGTAATAGAAAAAAATTATGATTTAAATGACTCTGTATATTTTTTATTCGAAACATATTTTATCTTTGAATTATCTTCAATGGTTGATTAAATTGCTATTATCAAAGTATTAATTCAATCTGCATGAGTAATACTCGATTTTAAATCATAAATATGATTAAAGATTGAAAAAGAATAAAAAAATAGCAATTTAATCAAGCATTGAGTAGAATTTGTGATCGCTTTTTTCTCTCAAATCGCTTAGATTACATAGTTCTTATATTACATCGTATTGTGAACGTTGAAATTATTACATCGGAAAAATTACATCGGTCGCATTTATTACACCAATATATTGTTCATATCAGCAAGCAGTCGGTATTGAATAGGATGATTGAGAAACAGAATTTAAACTGATATCAAATTAAATAATCCACATTTTGTATTCTTCTAGACAAGTTTATTTTTTTCATGAATTCAATTCCACTGAAATAAAATAATGACAATGTATACATATTTAACACATGAGTTTTGCTCCTGTTATTCTCATTATTAAAGTCTTTCAAAAATCCTCGTTAATGAACAGGAAAGTTCGCGAAAATGGGACATTAAATACTCTCAGCGACTCCGGCAACAACGTAAAGGTAAGGTGCAACAATCCACTAATTCCACAGTCCTGGCCCGTTTGCTGCAATTCTCCTATAGCAAACAAAGCTGATGCAATGAATGTCTCATGTTCCATCTAGAAAATAACAAGTTAGATTAGTTTTTGTTAATACCGTTGGACTTTATTCGGTAATTTACCTTTATCCATTCAACGACGATTTAGATTTTTGCTTTTCCCAGTAAAGTTTTGCTTTCACAAACAAATATGGCGGACTCAAACATTTCAAATTACCGTTTGTTCGGTAAGGCTATGTAACACTATGTACACCCGATTCTGTTTTTGCACGGGGGATGCGTACCGTGCAAAAAAAGTTTTCAGTTCAAAATTTCAAAAACCGTGCAAAAAAAATAACACCAGTTCTCAACGTTTCATGCAAAAATAAGTTTTTGGCGGAAAAAAATGTATGGAAACTTTTTTTTGCACGGCCGTGTAAAAAAAATCCGTGCAAAAACAGAATCGGGTGTACTGAAGTACGGTAAAATTTTACAGTCTACGGTGCATCTTAGCAACTTATAAGATTTTCGGTAAAAGAATTGGCGGTTTTGGTGAAAACAGAGAAATGATGTTTAGATTTAGCTAATTATTACTGATTTTCGGTAGAGCTCGTTTGCAATACCGAAACTTCTGTTAAATTTTCTTTTACAGTTCGTTTTCGGTAAGAAAATTTACCGAACAACGAAAGAAAATCTAAGTGTGTAGGTCGCGAGTACGTCGGGCTGTGTAATATAACGCGATCGAGGGAAATACTTGATTGCAGCGGTTTCGATGTAATATTCAACAACTTTTTTTGCTGTGTAGGTAGACACATTTGGGTTTATTCTACGAGTGGCGTGAGGTGAGAATTGTCGGTCTCGTATAGCGAGGTGACAATTCTCGACTCGATTAAAGTGACTCGCCGTGTAAATAGAGAGTCACTTCAAATCGAGTCGAGAATAAATTGTTACCTCGCTACACTCAAAATAATCCAAACGTCATTGTTACGTGAAAACATACGTGGTTTTTTTCCATCGCACTTTTCACGTAGCTCTTACGTTAATCATAGGTAGCCCAGAATGAACGCATGAACTTTTGAACTTCGTCCATTCCACCGGAGCTACAAGTAAGAGCTAGGTGGATTTTCCGGTAGCCTTTACGAAGCGTTTCAATAGGACCTAGATGGTTTTGCATTAAATTAACTAGAATATAGACCAACCTTATCTCTTATAGGCTTTGGAAGAAAACTAATTCCCAATTGGAAAATGTAAACAAATCTAAAAGATTGTGATATTTTTATATTCAATCTGAGCATTGTGAATCTTGTTTCCCATATGTTGTGAGTATGCTCTGTTTTGTTGCAGCCTTCGCGTGCTAGAATTGATAGAGGTTATAAATCAGGTGTAAAATATGAAGTAATGCAGGGATTCTTCGGTATTCCAAGCATATTTACCTTAAAATCAATCTAACACAGGGTTTAAAGTTCAGCAGCTTCTGAAGTTCTGCAAAAATCAAGCGGGCGCCATCTTAGGATTTGCGCTCAACACCGAATGTACGTACAATATGCAGATGTCAAAATGAACTTAGGCACCTACGTGAATTTCACGTAAGTGCGATAGGTAACCTCAGTAACAATTACCGATTCACTATTTGATGGTTATGAATGGCTTAGTGATCTTTATCTTAGTCAGGTGAAGTGAAGTCAAAATGAATTTGGAATGATCTACGTGATTTTTCACGTGGCAATGACGTTTGGATTTTTTTGAGTGTATATGAGACTGACAATTCTCACCTCACGCCACTCGTAGAATAAGCCCAACTGTGTTTCAGAACGGTTTGCGTCAGTTCCAACCAAGGTTCAAAAACGAATTCGTAATTATCTGACTAGACTACCCGTTATTCTGAGTGAAGTAAAAAGTTGGGGACGGGCCTGGTTAGAACTCACGCCGAGGACCTATGATCGTATCCCATCTCCGAGATAGTCACTAATAATGACGCAAAAGGTTATGACGGAAGGGAAATAAAGCCGTTAAGCCCGAGTTGAACTACCTCAAGGATAAAAATCTCATTAATAGAGATAAAAAAGTGAAGCAAAAGGGAGCAGAATCGCGGCTGTTTCTTTCCTCTAGGTAACGCCACGTGTGTCCTTTTGAGCAAACGCGCTAATAGAATGTTTTGAGAATCTTTCGCGTTCAATATTTTAAGGGCGTAGCAGCAATGGTCGATTTCACTTTATCGACTTCTCTTTAGCTAATAACTTGGCCGGTCAACAGATTATCGATTTATCATTTTTTTGTGTATTAATCCGAAGAGAAATCGATCACGGTGCGGGGCGTGCAACGCTAAGTTACGTCTCACGTTATTATTCATTGTTAGAGAAGCGACGGATTTCAGAGGAGTTTTGAAAAAGGGATTTGGTGAGTTCATTCTGATCAGCAGCGCATGACAATGCGTAAATATTAACCATTGGTCGGTCAGAACGTGTACCGAACGTATCACTACCATTTCCATCAACATTCCTCAACATCCCGTAACACCTATGAGAGGTCGTAGATTTCTCTGCATCTTTCTGAAGTAGGTGTTCAATCAATCATCCTTTCCCATTCCCCAGCTTTCGCAAGGACGAGGCCAGGACAGCTCTCGACTATTGGCATAAGCGTAACTTGAACTCAAATCTAGAGGGGGCTTGACCTTTATGATCGAAAAAATCCCTTAAGTAAAGTGTATACTTAGCATGAAAGTTAAAATTTTCTAGGGGGTCTTGAACTTTTCTAGGGTGGTCTAAGCCCCCCTAGCCCCCCTGTATTTACGCCAATGACTATTGGCGGATGCGTCAATCTTGTCTAAGAGTTAGAGGTTAGTCCCAAATTTCTGACTTTGGTAACGGACGGGAAGGAGGCAACCCTCAAACCCTCATAATGGTCTAGGACTGTACGACCTACGAATTTGTGCGAAATTCTTAATGCTAATGCCAACCCGAAGAGAAATCGATCACAGCAAATAGGCCTGTATGATACTAAACGCAAGATCTGTTTCTGTACCAAGAATCGACCAGGCACGAATTTATCTATAAGACACTACCACCCCATTTTTCTCCCGCCGTAATTTTTCAGCAGTTTCCAATAGGATGAAGCTGATGGCTGAAACATATTATGAACTCATTTTATACCTACCTGAATCGAACAGACGACAGCTGAGAAATTGTGGCACCGTTGATTATGCTGCTTTGTTATTGGAATACATAAACAAGAATAAAACGATCTTAGCATTACATAATAGATAATTTATTTTTCTTTTTTTTTACACTTTAAATGTTATATAATCAATGACTCTTATTCATTAATATATGTTCGTAAATCAATGCTCAATATTAATCACTTTCATAGGTTTCTTTTTTTTTGCTTTTCACTTCGTAATATAGGTTCATTTTTCTTTCATTATTTTTAAATAAGGCTAGAATATTATCATGAATTGTGTTTTCATTTTTTTTTAGTTTTTGGTTTTATTATTTTTTTTTTAGTTTTTTTTTCTGCTTATTAAAGACTACGATTGTTCTAAAATATTCTTTTTCATGGAAACTATATCTACACATTATTTTAGTACTTATCTTTATCGTTTTCAATGTTACATCATTTTGTGTCAAAATATTATAATAATCACAAAGTACATTCCATTCTTGATTTTTGTCCATACTTTCTTTTGCTATAATGTTGCTTAACTTCGGATTTCAACCACATTCAACAGACTTCAATATTTGACTAAACACAACGAAACGGACTTTGACTGCTTTTCTATTCCAATGAAATTCATAAATTTACAGCTTTCAATTTGACTTGAACGACCTTTGGTGTACGACTTTTTTTTGGAACGGACCCACGACCTGCGAGGCCAGACTACCGGGTGGGTTTCAATATTGTTCGTTTTGTTTTGCTGTAGTGACCAACAGATACATGGATTTGACCCAATTTGGAGGAAAGACGTGAGATAGAACGGAAAGTTTGAGTCACACAAGTCTGTTGCAGTAAACTTGGAACACATTTAGCTTGTAGCTGGGATGTCCTCGCATGCGACCGCTGACCTAAGTTTAAACCTATGCGCGTACACATTCAATGTCAGTCAGAGAACTTCCTGTTTTAATTACATTTTTTGACCGCTGATGGTAAATATAAAATTCTATAAAAGTTTCAAATGATTTTCTTTTATTTCTTTGAAGGAATAGACAATCAATGGACACCAAATTTCTCAATTATTATTTATTGATATTTTTAATATCGCATTAATTACTATAGTATTTTCCTTGTCAATTATACTTTTTGGCTACATTGATTTAGATGCTATTGTTCATATAAATAGTGTTTTTAAAGGCAAAACATTTCTCACGATTTCATTTTATTGTATTTTTCAATGTTCACCGCTCATGTTTCGTCGTTTCAGCAACGACTTTTATTCGTTAGAATTTGTTGTCTTTTTTCCTCATTTCCGTAAAATACAATTTGATTGTGTTGTGTTTTGTGTGTGATCTTTTTTTATTATTTCAACGTGTTTTGTTCATCTATGATTAAAACAGAACGCGAAGAAATGTTTTTCTTCTCAATTTTTTACAGTTAGAATTATTTTCGGCTTTAATTTTACCACTTAGTTGTTAAATTTGTGTTTGCTCATTCGTTTGGTAGTTTGTCATTTATTGTTTTGTTGAATGTATCTCATTTAAATTTGTTTCCAAACTTTGGTTGATTCTTCCTGTTGATGCACATGTTACTATCTATATGTATTTGTGTGATTGTGGGTTTATGTGTATCAGTTAGCAAACTGAATTTTCTATAAAATGTTTAGCAAAACCTAAAGTTGTACAAAGAAAACGGTAAACAATAGAAATGAAACCTATCTCTGTGTCCTGCAAGCTTGTTTCTCAATCATTAGACAGGAATGACTTTAAACATGTAACCGAATATCGATAAATGTACGTTGTTGTTTGTTGTTGTTGGGTGTGTTGTATGTAAGACCTCAAGATATAAATGTATCACAATCTACTATTCTTATATTTCAGTTTATTTGCCATTAAAGGACGCACCATGTTAGATTATTCTTGATTATTATGTGTTTTCTTTGTTTATTTTTGTCAGATTTAGCCTAAGAGAGGTGGTAGCGTTAATGGTCTAAGTACGCTTAATTAGGTATTACTTTCTACACAGCACCTGTTTGGGAAAGGGTAGTTTTTCGTCTCGCCAAGATCAGTGAAACGAGTCATTTCCATGCTAGTACGTGATAGTTTCATTTATGCAAAACAGCTTTACATTGTGCGTGAATCTGATTAATTCAGCCAGATGTTGCGCAATAGTTTTGGTTCTATATCAGTTCAATCAGAGTGTGTTAACGTTACTTGTCTATAGTTGATTTTTGTTGTTGTTGAATAAGCATAATTTACGGTTTGCCGCAACGCACCTTTGTAGGTTTTGGAATTTCTGAAGAATAAGCAGTGGCTGGTTTAATATCTCATTTTAACACAGTATCAGTGACTAGAATGTACCTTTTGAATGGGAACCACGATCGCTTGTGTATACTATAGCATAGGTATTAATGGATAACGTCTTGTCTTAACGTTTTCAACACTCAAAATAAGTTGTCAAATATATGAATTTCATTTTAGCTATGCACCTGAAATTGTTTGGGGAAGGCTTTGTCAGTAGTGTAGTATTCGAAAAATGCGACCCTGTGAAGGATAATAGGTGATATAGTTCATTTACTGTTTTGCTTGTTGATCTGGATGATAAAGCCAATAAAAAAGTAATAGGATGTACGTTGCATCACTTCAACGAAAAGTACCCAAAAAAGTTTTTCAGAATTACATAAACGATGATTGCTTGCCAAAGGCTTTCTAATACATACTTTATGATTTCTGATGTGGATAATCAATTCTTTTTGCATGTCTTTTTGACAAAAAAAACATTTTGGGACAAGATTTAATGAGCATAACGGGTGTCCTACGTTAGGCAGAAACACGAAAGGCGGAAACACAAAAGGCGGAATTTCGAAAGGCAGAACTAACAAAAGGCAACTACGCACAAAAGGCAGAACCACGAAAGGCGGAATCACATAAGGCTAATTTCAATTAGGCGAACTTTTTGAACCAGCAGACGCAGGCCGGCCGTTTGCTCTGCTGGTTCAAAAAGTTCGCCTAATTTAAATTAGCCTTATGTGGTCCTGTGGATTGCTTTTAGGAAATAATTAGGCACTGTTTGCCGTATCACTCAAATAATCACAATCCATAACTTCATCTCTATTGATTCTATAACATTAGCCCGAATGACACAAGCCCGAATATGGGCAGCTTGAATTCCACTATCGCAGCTGCAATGTAACTCGAAGAAACAGCGTATGGTTACTCTGCTGACGTAGCTGACTCTTTTGTGGTTCGTGGTGCCAAATATGTTCAAGGTGATAAGTCCAGAAAGAATAGCCGATGATTAAAAGAAGGAAAGATCACTGACAATATATTATTATTTTTCGAAGAATATACTATGTCCATCATTCGTGCTAATGTTATTTTCGAGCTAGTGCCGTAGAATCACACGATATACGAATGAAAAAATGGCAACTTTGGCAAATAAACGTGGAAGTGCTTATTGAACACTAAGCTGAGAAGTAAACTCTGCCCTAATGGGGACGTAATGTCAAGAAGAAGAAGCAATACAATTGGCTAGATTCATTGAACATTTAGAGCACACACATATAAATAAAAACAGGCGCCACTATTTCACCCAACATCAACCTCGTATGGAAGAGACTTCTGAGAGGGCTGTTAAATTTCATGAATATCACGTGACTTTGGCAATTGAATGTTGCTAATCATCCTACTCCGTGAAAAAAGTCATCGGAAAATGTTTTTTTCCGATGACCTTTTCCGAATTACAATCGGTTGGCAATATTTGCTGATACGATATTTCGCATGGGAGGGAGCTACAAGCATTTTAGTTTTCCCAAAATTTTGACATTTATCATCATTTCGCCTATGTATCAATAGGCTATCAATAGGCCTTCTACGCCTTCTTGTCCTATGTTCTATGTAAACCTTATGGACCGCGGGAAAAATATGAGTAGAACGGCAGTACACACAAATTAAAAAAAAAACGCTTTCAAAAGGGAATCCCAGTCCGCTTGGAGAATTTGCCAAGAATAGGAACCGCAAACAACACAGTCTAATTATCGTTTGGAAGCTTAAGTAAATAATTCCAATATGTTTTTGACTGATTCCGCCTTTTCAGATTATGCCTTATGTTGTTTTCCGCCTTTCGTTACACGTCTAGGCAGTCTGCCTTTTGAGTTTCCGCCTTTTGTGATTCCGCCTTTCGTGTTTACGCCTTATGTTAGGGTCCCTATGATTTCTGATGTGGATAATCAATTCTTTTTGCATGTCTTTTTGACAAAAAAAAACATTTTGGGACAAGATTTAATGAGCATAACTTTATTAAGAATGCAATGTTCAGAATATTATTTGCGCTTCTAGCGTAAGCGTCAAAAGTATGATTACTGAATGAAACAGTAGCAGATAAACAAACAGATAATATAAATCTATTTTCGTTCATATAAAAAACCACTTCGAATTGGAAGTAGACGGATATGGTTTTATGCAGCCACGCAACTTTTGAATTGCATTGATCACGCATAGGCAAAACTTACTCGACCCAATAGTATTTGGGCAACTACGGGTTTGAATAATAAAAAAAGGCAGTTGAAGGAGAAAATTACACATTACGATATGGACCAAAATCAACGTTAGTAAATAGCTGTTTCTTGTTATACTGTTCTATTTGGCTTAAACCTCTCATTCATTTCATGGGTCTGCACACTTCACCTGCCAACCGCACAAGTAGAAAAACATGTTAAAGATTTTGCTGTGCTCGTCATCGTCAGTTACATACATCAATATAGGTAGAAATCATGATACGTATGTATATGTTGTTGTTCATATGTGATTGTAATTATTATAATTTTTTTGTTTTTTTTTTTCATTATCGTTAAATCAGTCTTGTTTTTATTATTTTATTTTGTTTTCTCATTTTTGGGGATCTAAATGTGGTTTCTCATTATTTCTTCAATTCACTTAAAATAAGAAAATAAGACTACTGTTGATTTTTTTTTTGTTATTTTCGCATTATTACTTAAATGAACACTTTGCCGTATCAGATTTTATTACTGTTAGTACAATTTTATCTTTTGCATATAAATTTAACATTCCTTGTGTAATTTGCAGTTGTTTTAGTGAATTCAACTCTGCAAACGAATGCAGATTTTTGAATTATGATACATTTGCGATTGCACCCCTGAGTGGTGCCATAGATTGCGATTTTATGTGCATATGTGGTTTGTATACCTTGAAATAACAGCTCACATTCGTAGCCAATTGGCGCAACACATAGTGGTTTAGCTCACAGAAAGTTGCCTTTAAATCAACTTCGCGGTATATATTTTCAATTGACTTCAATAATATTGTTCAGTAGCTACAGAATGAAAGGAAGCAATTGTCGATGTAACAGTGTGCCTCAGCGTTTTATTTCATAAGGAATGAAAAGCGTGGAAATAATATTGTAATTAACAATCTTGTCTAATCTAGGCTGATCTAGCTCTGATAAGCAACAACCGTTGGTTTTCATTGGTCAGACGGTGGAGATAAATTAGTAAAACCCTTACTTAATAAGAAATACGAGGATCATATTTTGCGGGGATGAGATTTACGTCCCTTGAAGTTATCGTGCGTTTTCTTCTACTGTTTCTACAGTGAATTTATAATGTATTTTGATAATGCATATTGATATCCTACCAAGTCATGTGGTAAAAAGATTAATGAAGGTCTCGGCTTTTTAACCGCATACAATGTTACTTGTATGTAGCTGTTATTGAGTCTTTATTTCGAGTGATGTTAAGTTTTTTTTAATTGAACTAATTAAGAATTAATAATGGTAACTAGCAACAAGTTCTTTTTGAATGACCATGGGTACAGTTTGAGCGTTTCCAGTACAACTTGTAAACTAATGACGTCGTTGGATGCCGTTTCCGTTTTTATGCACCGTAAGATAGTGATATCCGCATTCCTATCTGACATCAACTTAAATCAATTCATTCGGGTCACAATATCATTCATTACGATAATTAGTATGGCAAATTTTGATTCTTTTAATCATTTACGTTGGAATATCTCAAAAATATCACACGATTTGGGCTTGATTTAGATCTTGCCGACACCGAATGAATTGATTTAGCTGTAGGATGGGATAAGCTCCATAAACCAGCACAACCTTAAAAGATCACCACGATAAATAGTTTATTGCACATTTGTAGTTGTAGTCTGGTGAATACAGCTATAGTGAACAGTATATGCTCTAAAACGCGAAATATCAGTACCTCACGTTGCCCTATTCAAATACAATTTGAAATATTCATTGAACGTTATCATTAGTCCAATATACTCGCCGAAATTTAAACTTATAAAAAGATTCATCTAAGAAACAATTAGTCCGATTTTCATTCTTCTTCGTGTTAGTTTGTTACAATAAATAACAGGCGCTACATTTCTTCGATCCTTTTGCATTACTTTAAAGGTATGATCAATTTGGCATTTCAGTCTCTTCAAGAAATTTGTTACGCATCTTTCTTTTTTTAGTAGGTGTGTGTATGTACTTGCCTGATTTTAGTCGGTAGATTAAATGTATGCACTA
Organism: Aedes aegypti; assembly: GCF_002204515.2. Lineage (NCBI taxonomy): Eukaryota > Metazoa > Arthropoda > Insecta > Diptera > Culicidae > Aedes > Aedes aegypti. The sequence continues at coordinate 291,548,481 of NC_035108.1, forward strand.
TGTATTCGTGCGCAAGACGAGGTTGTGTGACGCAATTTGTGTTCCCGAATGTAAGTGACAATTTATATTTATTCCAACCAAATCATTTAGAATGCAAAACATTTCACATTATCTAGATTACGGCTTAAATTATATTTGAATGGGTTCGACAAGTGTTTGTTACTCCGAAGTTTATAGTATACGAAACAACGGGTGAATATCGATGGCACCAAGTTTTATTTAATGTTTTTAAGAAATCGACGTCTAATGTAGCCAACATTACACATGACGGTTCTTGTATGAATACGATGTTCCGAAATTATAGTTCTTTGAATTTAATCGTTTATTTGCATATTCTTTAATTTTTAGAGATGGCATGGCTGGAACAGTTTAGAAGTCTAAAACCATTCAATACATCATCTTTTACACGTAACTGTACCAGGTAGGAGTAGGCAAGGCATAGTGAGCACCCTGTATTACCATAGTAAATTTCCATACATAAAATTTCCATTTGATTGTAGTTTATTCAGTATGATCAATATTATCAATGAATACACGCATAATTTATCAAAACGACATATCTGTGTGTATAGTGGAAAAACTTGAGAAAAATGCGATGCAATACATGTTGTAAAGCATTTTAAATCTTTTTTTTTTATTTTTTCTGTTTTTTCCTATTATTGTATCTACTTTTAGTTAAAAAAAGAACATTGTAAACACTATTACAGTCGACTCTCCACAACACGATGTTCTATAACTCGATGGATTTTGCGATCCCTTCAAATTCCCATACATCATGCTCTCCATAAGTCGATATTTCTATAACCACTAGTCGATGCCACGTGGGAGTAAAATTGCCCTCCATAACTCGATATCCATCTAAAAACCCCTTTTTTATACAGGAAAACACGGCCTATTTCTGATTTGACAGTGAATAAAGGACTTGCAAGTTGTAATAAAAGTTTAAAAAATAAAAATAATAAAACAAATTTTAGTAAAAATAAGGAATTTTTCGAACATTTTGAAAAACGTGTCCAAAGATATTTTTTTTTCAAAATAATATCAACAAAATGATATTGTTTGTTTGCAGAAGTGATCATAAAAGTTTTGGAAATATAGAAATTTGAACCTTTGATTTTAAATTTTTTGGTATCGTTATGTTCTAAAACTCGATAATTCTATAAGTCGATGGTCCCTTGAATATCGAGTTATGGAGAATCGACTGTAGTTGAAAAAAGAACAAATAAACTCTTTTGTTTTGTGTTTGTCACATACGACATGATGACATGACATACACCTTACTTGACACGTCGGTTTGACATTTCGTTTCGTACTTGTGTAATATTCTATAAACCGGTATTTGTTTTGAAGTTGCACATACGTCGGTTTGTAGATTCATATAAAAACCTGATAAATTAAATAAATTTATCAGTTTATATGTTCAACCAAAACCAACGAAGCCGTAACAAAAAATAGAGGAAGAACTAACATCTTGAGCAATCTCACTGAACTTTACTAAAGGACCTATGTAACAATGAGTGATTTTCTTCTCTTCCGATTATAATAGTGCAATATTAAAGCTTTTGGGAAGTTTTTAACTATAGATCGAAAGACTTGGCTTGCGTTTCATACTAAAAACGTAACAGAAAAAGTTAATGTGGCTTAGCAATTGATTAAAGAGAAAGTAATCAAAGAGAGCCTCTCAATGATAGATAAGTTTTTTGAAAAGTTACGCGAGAAGTTTTACCTTATAGAAACTGATGATTTCCCTCATTAGTTTGCCGAGTCGTCAGCTGAGTGGAATCCGAATCACTCAATTTTCAACATGTCAATTCAGAAATAGTATGACGAATCTGTTGATTGAAATATATGTTTTTATTCTGCGCATAGGTCTATTTTTATATTTTTGCATATACGTCGGATTGGAAATGTATCTTTGAATGGTAAATTTTTATACAAAAGCCATGTTTACTTTGCAAAAAAAAAAAACAAAAATGAAAAGTTTTGGTCATGCCCTGACTGTATAAAAATCGACCATTTTAAAATAATTTTCTCAAAGTCTAAATAACCGATAGCGGGGCTTTATCCAGAACGCTATCCATAAAAAAGTATCATTTTGCATGATCCTTCTAAAACCACCGGTTTAACTATGAAGGTGGAGCCAGTGATGAAAAAGAAGAGGAAAAGTAAAAAATCACAATCTTTCGCACTTTGTAATTGCTTGCTTTGGTTTTGATGCACATATAAAAAAATGAAATTTTATTCATAATTTATCATCATGAAAACTAAAGTCCTTCTGGGTTTTTAAAAAATGCATGACCGGAAATCTCATATATCTCCACAATACTTCGAAGAATGTGGAATTTTACAATGTCAAACATTTTTTTTACGATTTCATTTGGTAGTACGTAATCATTAAATGTTATAGAAGTGTGTGATGGAAAAATACATTGATACTAAACTGCTGTTCGTGACCAAATGTTTGATATTCTCATTATGCACCGCCTTTCTCAATTTAAGAAATGCCATAGAACATGACACAGTTATACAAAGAGAGGGCAATATAGTATAAGGAATATAGAAAAAGATTTAACAATACGCCCCATTACATCAAAAGAATAAAAATAAAACTAAAAAAAAATATTTGCTGATCACTAGACCGTTACCATATTTAGCTAAACACATTTCTTGCCAACAGTTCTAGCAATTCTGATACTGAACAAGAACATACTTTCACAGGCATTTGAATTTGTCTGGTTTTTGCAAATATGTCTTTCGATACAATATCAAACATGTACATGTAAAAACATTTTTGGTTTGATACAAGAAACAGTAAATTCGAATAAGAAATGAGAACATGATTATCACCTCCAAAGTTATAAGCAACCAGGCATACCAACTTATACTACATTGAGTAATAAGCCGAACTACACAAAACATTGACAATTCAAATCAGACACTTCGTCCTTGAATTATGCGTGGTAGTACGTTTAAGGCGGCCATTTTATATATCAGATTGGTCTAAATTTTAGGGTTTTGACCAGAAAAGTTAAAAAAGGTCTATTAAGAGTGTCATTTTAAACGGCCAACTTGCCTATTGAACGATGCCTAATTATTTTATTTGAAAAAATAGCAATACTTGTGGCTCTTCTTATGGCCTGTAAAATTCGGCGTATTTAAAAAGGTCAACTGTAGCCACTGTTTGTGATGATAATGTTGGAAAAACATAAAAGTCGATTGTTAATGACATGTAGTTGCCAATAACGTACAGAGGGAATGATCTAGATGCATTTTTTTATAGATTTACGATCAATTTGACGGAAACTTCCATATTTATCGAACCACCATTTGAAATGCGCATAAGCCCGTGCTACATTAGACTTTTTTCTAATCCAAATGTTTTGTTCTCAATAATTTATTTGCGTGATTAGCGCTTTTGAATGTGGAAACATATTATCTTCACGAGGGTGTGTGATTGAATACAGCTATTCTGTATCTGTGAAGCGAAAAACGTATGTGCTCTAATCAAAAAAAGTTGCCTTTGATTTCAAGTACTTCATGGTACCAGATCTTCTGTAATTCTTTTTTTTTTTTCATTGGAAAAAATAACCGATATCAATATTTGTTATCTCTAGGTTTTAGCACACACTTGGCTTTGCTTAAATTCTATGGATGCATTTTTTATGTGTTATGTTTCCATATTTTGAAATCTTAAAGCTATGTTTTCGTGAACTGGTATATCTGAGTTTTTTTTTATTTCTTAATAGTAGGGCAAAACAATAACGTGTAATTGTGAGCAAAAACAACCAAAACTAGCGTATCGATGTGCTGACTTGGAAGAATGTAGGTACATAACCTTAAATGTTTAACAATCAAATAAAAAAAAATATTGGTGACACACTGGAAAGAGCTTCATTATACTTACATCTAAGACTAACCATTTCCATTACGGTTAAGGTTTTCAACGGTCAAAAAAACAGATCTGCTTTTATGACCGTACAACATTTTGCGGTGGATCACAAGTTGTTACAGAAAACCGTACCGTGACAAATCATCACGAGATGACTTTTTTTTCTGACAAAATGTTTTTGAAACTTTTACCCCAATGCAATGCTACGCGAATTGATGATCTGTTTCGCACAAACAATAGTAGAGTCGTTACGATTCAAACATTAATATTAGGAAACGGAAAATAACTTTGGAGTTTGGTTTCAAACCTATATTTGTTTTAGTTAGTATCACAAGACAGTAAACTCAAAAAGGACCCCGATTTTGACAATCTGAAAACTTTGTTAATCACTTTCTTAGTGTTTACTAATAATTTAACTTATTGTTTACAGAGGCTAAGTTTTAAGGGTAATCATTGTTTCAGTTTTAATGTGTTTCATCGTTTGAAATGTTATATTGTTATCATTTGGAATACAATGTGAATGGCAAGCAAAAACACTCCTATAGGAAGGGTAAAAAACGCCTGATCGACTCACAACTCACAGAATTACTCACTTTTTATTAGCACGGATTTGTTTGGACACAGTTAACGTTTTGGCACATAATAAGTTCAGAGTATAAATTATAACTATCGATAAACTATAAAGCGTTTCCATTTGCAAGATTTGGTAAAACAATGGAAGATGTTTTTTGTCTATAATTTAGTGTTTAACATGTTATTCAATGGGAAAGTATCACAATTTAGTATTGCATCATATTGCAATTTTATGTATTATTTGAAGACTAGGTCTTCATTACATTGAAACTTAGTGACACAACTTAGATTTGTTTTTCAGAGGAAGGTTGACTCAAACCCATTCATTATCATTTAAGATATCGGAATAGGTAAATCGAATACATCCTCATTATTGCATATTACTGTCTGCAACGTTCGTAATCAATTGAAGAAATTTCATTTTTCTCGTCTCTCTATAATGTATCGTCTATTGTCAAATCTAAGGCGTATCACTTATAGATCGTTACAATTTTTCAATCACGTGTGCACTGGAAAAAATGGCAGTTTTAAGCGTCTAATGGCGTAACAGCAACTGACGTTCCAAACAAATATTTATCGTCAAACAGTAATCTGAAAAACTTATTATATAAAATATTGAATGTTTAGAGCTTCGAGTAAATAATGTTGCAAAAACGAAAAATAATTACCACAATGATTCGAATACAACATTTCAAGGATAATTAGAGTCTGATGGAGAAATTAAAAAAAAATAAACCATATATCCGCGCTTGGTAAATTGAGCAATTGGTGAGTACCGTGGTTGTGAGTTTCTTACAGATGTACCGCAACCCTGTCCTTTATGAGGTGTGCACATTCTATTGATTTGAGTCGCGTGATGCTAATAGTCTCAAAGCCGGCTAGGATTCACCGGGCAAAGGAAGGCGCGATAAGATTAAATTATTTCTACTGGCGTTATCAGCCAATAACGTTAATCAACTACAAGGAAGAAATCATTTCTTTCTTCGGATTAAAGATGCCCTATGCGTTTGCTTGTACGTACGTACTCTTCTTGTAAGCACATTGACTAATATCAGTAACGAATTTATTTTATGCCTTTGATTTCTGCCACTTACCATATAATTGCAATACACATACCAAATTGCTGATTTTGATTTGTTTAGCGTCACGCTTTGCCAAACAATTGACGGACTACAATGGACGCTGAGAATAAAAATCGTTGGTTGGGGGGCGAGTGTTTGAAGTGGAACATTATCACTTTGATTTCATCAATAATGTTCGCATTGTACAGCTGGTTTATTAATGTCAATGAACAAAATGTATTCTCAGATTACCTGATCTGTACAAAGATAACATTATTAAAACGAAAATAAAAATACATATTTCAATAAATAATACAACCAATAATTTTCTACACCTCTTTAAAATAATAATAAAATGAGGAAAATATGCTGTTTTTCTTTCGCGTTTTGACTCCGCGTTATTCCTTGTCTTTGAGGATGTTCTTAGTTTAAGCATGATAATGTCTTGATACTACCAGAAAACTTACAAAATAATAATAGTAATAATAGTTGCAGTACTAGCAAGTAACGTTACCGTTAACAATACTCTTAAATTTGAAAGCTTTTGTTTTAAATGGCGTTCGTTGAAAAGCGTTTTCAGGTTCGAACAAACCGAATTAGGTCCTATCATTTAGTAATGTTACAACAGGTTTTTGTGTTAATTGTCTTCTCACACATGTTGCTTAAAGTAACAAACGATATTTTCTTTGTCTTTCTTAGCATTAGTAAAGTTTTTTTCCATTATTTTTACAGACTTGCTGCTTACGTCAATCTAAAGTCTAATACCACATTTGATTTTCTTATAAATTGCTTTCACCTACAAAATGTGCATCATTCAGTGTGACTTTTAGACGAAATTAATATGCACGAATCTCACCATCTCATGTTCTTTAGTTTTTGTTTTGTACAAAACGGTGGAAATGAATGCTGCAAGTACACAAAATCCAAATACAGCAGATTATTCTCTGCCTTATATCTAAAGCAACCTAAATGTAATAGGATTTGCATGCTTTGTGTTCGGAGGGTTCAGAACCTCTCACTCATGAAATTAATTTACAACTGTAAAACTTAACATTTTGAAACATATAACTAGACGTTACTTTGACTTGAAGTGTTTTGTGTGTTCGTGTTGCTTCAGTTTTGTTTTCTGTTATCCTCACATTTGTTTGTTTTAAATATATATTAATTGTATATCGCTTTTATTAAAAATGATAAAAACATTCACAACACCTTAATACTACGCCAGGCGAAACCGCTGACTATGAAAAGACACTTCATTTATAAACCCAGGCCTTCAGCTACCGTCGTTCATTGATGTCCAACAAAATTCTAAGACAACCGATTAAAGAAAGATACCGATGAAGCAATAACATTTGCAAAGCTGGAAATGAATACTTACCGATCTATCCTATGCAGACTTGGCTCACTTTTTCCTTCTAGCTAACTATGTTCGTGTTTCAAAAGTGCATCTTTTTGATTTTCGATTTAGTTCAAATCGGTGCCAAGTAAGCTCTCGGGTAAGTAGGAATTTAAATTAGCAGGTGTCGCTCGATCGGATGGACCTTCCAGCGGGCCCCACAGATTTGATCCAGCTCCAGTAGTGGGCCAAGCCGAACCCCAGGCATCAGCAGCTGAAATTGTTCGTTAAAATTAGTCCCTGCATCAAGCAAGTTGAACGCTCTTCCCGGGCGTTATATATATATATATATATATATATATATATATATATATATATATATATATATATATATATATATATATATATATATATATATATATATATATATATATATATATATATATATATATATATATATATATATATATATATATATATATATATATATATATATATATATATATATATATATATATATATATATATATATATATATATATATATATATATATATATATATATATATATATATATATATATATATATATATATATATATATATATATATATACATATATATATATATATATATACATATATATATATATATACATATATATATATATATACATATATATATATATATACATATATATATATATATACATATATATATATATATACATATATATATATATATACATATATATATATATATATATATACAATGGGGTCGATCGGAACAGTATGGCTAATCAAAGGAAAACGGACCTGAACAATGAAAAGGGGCTCTTTTTTACATTTGTAAGAAAACATCAATTTGTGGTTTGATATTGTCACATACTTCATCTACTCTGTTCAGTAGTATACCATCGATTTGGTAGTCAACGATGATATGGCGTTCAATTCGATGGAAGGTCATTACAGAGCATTTTGTGATGCTTATCGTCAATCGATTTCATCGGCACCAATTTACAAATCGATCTGAGATTGCTCGCAAGTGATGACAGTATGAAAAGCTACTCTAGAAAAGCGCACAGTCATCAACCATCATCATCGCGAAAACTGATGACGATATTTGAAAAGGTAAACTTTAGTCTCAGGTTTCCTGTCATTTGACCAGCTTCGTAAAATGGCTCATTGGGATATGATATGCGTTTGGGGCCCAGATAGCCGTAGCGGTAAACGCGCAGCTATTCAGCAAGACCAAGCTGAGGGTCGTGGGTTCGAATCCCACCGGTCGAGGATCTTTTCGGGTTATAAATTTTCTCGACTTCCCAGGGCATAGAGTATCTTCGTACCTGCCACACGATATACGCATGCAAAAATGGTCATTGGCATAGTAAGCTCTCAGTTAATAACTGTGGAAGTGCTCATAAGAACACTAAGCTGAGAAGCTGGCTCTGTCCCAGTGGGGACGTAACGCCAGAAAAGAAGAAGATGCGTTTGATGTTTCGTCATAAAGACGTTTGATCGAAAGGATGTTTGGCCGAAGAAGATGTCTTTGCAAAATAATCAACATTATCAGGTTAGTGCAGTTATTATATGAACAGCGGGTATAACTGAAAATAAAAGGCTATTCAAAACTCCGCCTAATGTTCGTTTGGAATAGGAGTTTATTCGGCCAAATATTTAAATGCCAAACGTACCGCTTCCCAAAGATGCCATTACTGCCTCGTATGACCATATTGTCCCGCCTATCCCTATCCTTACCTGGGGTGCGCACGGACTGTGATTGGGCTGCTGCTCCGAGACGCCAGTTTTGGCCACCGGATTGACTGCCGGTGAGGCCGTTAGTACCATTGGGTGGTCCCAGGTGTTGTAAAATGTTTTGCACGTCACTTTCAGTTGGTGTTTCTGCGCAGATTGTAGTGCTGCCCAGCATGCAATTGTTCAGCGCCATTTGTGCCTTATTCGCTTCTTCACGTGTCGAGTATTTACACAAGGCAATGCCATGATTGAGATACAAGTGGAAGGCTAGTAATGGACCGTGCTGTATGCACAAGGTTCGTAGCGTTGGACCATCGATCTGCAAAACATATAGTTAAGATATTTGTTGGAACAGTGTGTGTAGTATATTCCAACTCACCTGTGCCGATAGGTTTTTGAGCAATATCCATGTTGATGACCACGTTGCAGCTCCACTATTCCAGCCAGCTGCTCCACTGCCAGCTGAGTGTGATGACCATCCATTGGAATCTAATTTACCACCAGCTGTCTTCAAACCAGGTGGACCTACGCGACTCTTACCTAGTGGATTATCCCACAAGTCTGAAGGAGGAACTATGCTATCAGGCCAAGGATTTTTCGACAGTTTAGAACCACCAAATCCACCATGAGTGTTATTTGGGTTGTAACTCCAGGTTGAGGACGAAATAGATTCAGTCGGCGAGGATTTGCTATTGGTTGCGTTATTGTTAATATTATTGTTATTATTGCTATTGGCAAATAAATTCGATTCTTTGGCAGCTGCTATGGAGAGTGGAGAACGTGCAACACTTCCTGGTGTTATGGTAGGATCATCTTCAATACGAGTTGTTTGAGTGCCCTATACAAAAGAAACAAATTAAGGTTAATTAAAATATAGTGTTATGGACATTTTTTCACCAGACGCTTACCTTCCATGGTTTACCCGGTTCAAATTCTGGCACCAAATCAGTAAATGCATCCGCATTACCAGCCCAATCTTTGTCATGAGTGTTAGAATCCGGCCAACCATCACCGGTATTTGATCGACCATTAGACCAAGTACTAAAATGTAGAAATAAGCATTAAAGATACACCTCTATATGTAGCACCAAAATACCGAACCAATACGTAACACCAACGTGTCGTATTTGGATATAATTAAGATAATATTATAACGCTAAATTATGACATTGTTGATAATGTAGGAAATGAAGATAAATAGAGTAAAATACTGTTTTGGCATCTTTATGAATTAGTTTGCCATAGGGAGTTTCCAATAATGTCTCTAATTGTCTGAATCTCGACAATGAGATATTTTTCGTATAAAGAATTTTAGGTTATTTAACATATCCGCTATAACGAAAGCAAAGCAAAGTAGAGAAAATAAGATGTGCCTCATTATCAATTATACGAAGTGGACAAGAACTACACTACAACAATGCCTTCAAAGTCTCGGTATAATACAATACATACCCGTCATCCATTACACCCAGTCCAGCAGGTTTTGAGCTTGTTCCAGGGGCTCGAGGGAAATCGGTGAGATCTGAGTCCTTATCAGCTACTGGGGTCGCTGGAAGCTTCCATTGGTTCAATCGAGATTGCTGACTAGTGCTTCCAGTCGATGGGAACGGATTGCCGTTATCTTTCAACGACATGTCAGAGAACGTGCCCGGCAACCCGGAGAGGTCGTTAGGCGTACGGAACAAGTCATTTGCTGGATGGCCACCGCCTGGAACTGCGTTCGGATTATTTTGTTGCTGTTGTTGTTTGACATAAATCGTTTGCTGGGCGGTTATCTGGTTTTGCAGATTACCGATTTGCGATTTGAGCTTATTGATTCCAAGAGAAATTTGTACAGCATTAGCACCACCCCCACCACTTCGGTTTAGATTGCTTTGCATAACTTGTAATTGCTAGAAATAATTAAAATAAGTCAACGGAAAGCATTCAAAAAGCGAAAAATTACCTTGATATGATTCAACATTTGGTTCAACAATAATAAAGTTTGTGGTGCCAGTGGCTGATTGAGAATTTGATGATTTAAGTAACCATGTTGTACGGCCATTTGTATCTGCTGGACTAACATACGAAGCTGTTGTGTCGAGGGTTGAGATTGTGCATTCTGATTGAGCGCTGCTGGAGGTTGTCCGAACGGACCATTTATGGCCCCATTAGGGCCACCATTGCCAGCACCAAACTTCATGTTGTTGAATGAATTGATATTAGGATTTCCACCAAAACCGCTTAGTGGGTTCTGATTGGGCTAGAATATAAACAAGAATGAGCAAATTTGCTAAATTTAATATTACAACAAATTACTTGAGGGAACGGCAAAGCTGAATTTCCACCGGATGAGAATCTATCTCCAAATTGACCACCAAAACCAGGCCCGTGATCATCCTGTCGTCGCCAATCAGCAGAAGAACCATTCCTTTGTAGCATCTCAATGGATTCTTCAAGATTCATATTGCAAATACGAAGAACTGTTTCAACTTCTTCTTTTTTGAAGCCCATTTCACAAAGCATTCGGTAGTGTTTGCTGCTTCTGATAATTTCCAATGGATTAATCTTGTTGGGTGGCTTGCTCATAACATTATTGTGCATTCCCCATTCGGAGCCCATGTCCGAAGTTGGCTCGTTCCAGTTGGGTGCCATTTGTTTAGGTTTGTTCCAACCGGCAGCGGATGCATTTTCATTCCACAATGATCCAGAATTTTTATCGTCCCAATTATTGCCAGAAGATTCATCCCAGCCAGCTCCGCCACGACCACCAGCGTTATTTTGACCCCACAGGTTATCCGGTTTGATTGGGCCAGTGTTTCCTAAACGGTTGCCAGTTGGGCCCGGTAGGTTTCCGGCAACAATTGAATTTCTTTGTTGAGAATTTCGCTGAATGCCTTCCGGACCATCCTTCCAGTTCGAAACGTTAGAATTCTGGCGACTAAGATTTCCTTGCCCCCAAAGCGCAGTTCCGTCGTCGACATTTCTACGCACTCCTGGGGTAGACGAATCATCCCAACCAGATGGCATTTTGTTATGAGCAGGGATTTGCCCAGCTGGCCACTGAGGACCGGTAGTTGGCGTACTCGGTGTTGTAACTTGAGGAATTTTGTTCGGGGCCATGCCAGGTAGTTGGTGTTGTTCCCAAAGGTTTACATTTCCATTCAATCGGCCTGAAATACCTCTAGGATCACCTCGAATTTCTCGGTTACTGTCCATTGCACCAGCAATACGCATGTTTCGCAAATCAACATTTGTGGGATCCATTCCGGCGTTAGCATTAGGTGCGCCCAATGGAGGAGGATTTCTTTGATCCCATCCACCAGCAGGACCACCAGCTGCTCCTCCCCATTCATTGTCCTTTTTGATAGCCCCAGGAGCAACTCCACCTGGGCCCCACATATTACCAGCATTCCATGGAGGCTGTTGAGATGGTCCACTCTGAGGAGTAACAGGAGGTTGATTCATACCGGTAGCTCCATTCCAAACACTTCCAGGTTCATTCGCGTCATCGTCCTCTCCCCATGTTCCTCCAATATTGCTGGAAGGGCCCCATGGTGTCTTCTGCACAGGTGCTTGTTGAGGCATCTGTCCTCCATTACGTAGATTAGCTTCCCAAATTTCTGTTCCTGTATTTGTTTTCCACATGGGAATTCCAGCATGAGGGCCACTTGTAGCGCTATTTGGATCGGGTTTCGATCCTGGTTCTGGAGATGCAGGTACATCCCACCGGGAATCTTGATTGACATTCTCAGAGCCCCAACCATCCAAAGCATGAAGAGCTTCTATCATCGTATTCAAACGCTCTAATTTAGGATTCGGTTGAGCCGCTGGTGTTTCCCCTGGTGGTGGCTGGGACGTCTGCTGTTGCTGCTGGCCTTGAATCGAATTGGCACTGTTACTATTGTTGGATGCATTGTTAACACTAGCAGGTTGATTTTGTGCGTTTGTACTGTTGGGATTCACTGGATTGCCTCCTGCCCATGCATTAGGTTCAGCGTTTTCCGCAGCAGACAGTCCAGTTGGTGCACTTACCGCTCCAGCAGAACCGGGTTGTTGAGGCGGTTGTTGTTTCAAATTGGCACCAGATGAGGCTGGACCTCCAACTTGCTGATTATTACCCCACACACCAGGTTGTTGTGGGTTTACATTACCCCACGAGCTGCCTGGATTATTAGTGCCTGGTGCTCCCCATGCATTAGTACCGTTGTTAATAGAATCTTCTCCACCGCCACAAAGCCGCATGCGTGGCTTCGTGCCTGCTCTGCTCACATGTGTCTCCCATTCTGACATACGTAGTAAATCATCAAACTTAATGTACGTTGATACTAGTTTCGAGGTTCGTTTGGCTTGTTCGGAAGTATTAGCATCGTTTGCATTGTTTGCCATGGCTACATCATTTTTATCCTTAAGAACTAGATTTTGGTCATTACAGATCAAGCTCCTACATCCATCAATCACTATGCTATGATTAGTATTTACTGTTATCAGGTAATCAATTGAATCACATATCATATTCACAGTGTCATTATCATTCATCATGCTTCTGATCAGATGATTGAAATGTGTCGAATTCCCGTTTCTGGTTTCCATTTCAGTAAAGTTGCCACCTGATGCTTCTTGTGGCCAATGCTCAATCAGCGCATAATTTTGCTTAGCTGGAGACCAAACCAAATGCCGCTGCCCTCTTTCGAACACTACAGATGTTTTGCAATCGATGCTGGATGTTGCAACACTGTTGCAAAAGTTTGATTTACCACTAACGATTAGTATAATATCAGATACAATCCCTGATTGTTGTTCAGACTCATCGATCGATTGTAGTAACAGTGGTAGATCCTGTTCAATGGATGAGAGCAGCTGGTAAGTCTTATTCGCTTTCACTGGTGTCTCTTGCTTGAAATTTGTCCCGTTTTTGTTTGAACTTAGCAGACTATTAAGTGATTTCTTAAAAGCGTATTCAGACTTGTTTGTGTATTCTTGAGTAGTTTTTGTAATAGTTGAAGAAATAGTAGGAGTAATAGTAGATTCCACTGTAGCGGTAGTAGTAGCAGTACTAATGATGTATTTGTCCACTTTCTTAATATTAAGGATCGTTACTAATACGTCTAATTTCTTTGTATGATTTTCGATACTAGAGATGAAGATTTGCATTTTCTGTTATTTGCTGTACTCTGATTATGATTACTCTTGGCGTGTGAACGAAACTATTTCAATCCTATGGAAAAAAAGAAAAAATATCGTATCGCTGTTTTATAATAACACACATTTAACTAACCTTTTGCCTATTTTGATACTACAAACTGGATTGGAGTGCGATGTTTTGTAAGCTGAAAAAAAGAAAACAAAGCAATGTAGTTAAAAACATTTGTTCGTCATTTAGTCAATTGTAAAGATGTATGTGCTTTTTGGGTGGGAATCTCAAATGCACGATCAAGTCTAAAAAAGAGATCAAATAGGGACTAGAAGAGCAAAGAGATCGAAAAGCAAGGATTAATTATACGCCAAGAATTTTAATAAGGTATCCTCAGGATGGGCGTAAACAGCCATCGACCTTGAGGGGGGCTACGGCCCCTTCTCATCAAAGTTAGAAGTCGTATAGGATTTACATAACTTTACAATGCTCAAAAGTGTAGTCTTGAGCACGACACGTTATAAATAGTACTAAAATGAGACAAAAACCTGAAAAATGTCTCAAATCGATCAACAGCATGATCAATTTTATGTTTTACCCTATACACTTTCATGTAAAAAGAGAAAGAGTAATTAAAAATATAATATTCGTTATACTTTGACGTTATTTCCGCATTCACATAGATCTCGAATGAAATACAAGGATTTAAAAGGACATTTAAGGCAGTTAACAAGTTTACCGTTCTGATTCGGTTTGAACTAGAATTTTAGCAGAATTATAAAACAGGGTAAAGTTCAGTATGTTGAATTGGTTGAATTAAAGTGCAAGATCAATGTTGACATCTTGAAGCCGATAAACCAAACATATTCTAAACTCGAGTACGAGTACGAGTTCTCAAATGTTCTCAAAGTATCTTTTATCTTCTATATAAATAAAAATAAAGTGGTGTTTGTATGTCATGAAATAGCTTGAGAACGGATGAACGGATTGACGTAAGTTTTCCACTGTTGCACTCGACAAGGGATGCGACGTGCCCGGGACTGATTAGAGCAACGATGGAAGGTGTGCAAAACTGTGTTAAGGTTTCAGACAGTGTTGTGAAAAACTCAATTTCTCATAACTCACGCTTGAGATTTTTCATGCGTGAGATTTTAAGCACGCAACTCACCAGTCAAAAAATCATGGATGAGTCGGCTCACCTTTTTGACTCATTGTCTCGTATTTCCACAGTTTACTCATACACGTAAACAACAACATTCGGGTTTCACGAGTTTTTGACGGGTTTGCGACTGAATCTTCGGTTTGAGTTGATTTTGCATCAAAATCTCAAGCGTGAGATTTGCGAAGCAGATCTCCAATGAATTTGCTCTCACGGGAGAGCGTATTGGTTGAGATTTAAGTGTGAGCCTGTCAACACTGGTTTCAGGCGATCATTTCAGTTCGTTTGGATCCCACCGGAGACTACGACAAGGTTCAATATGTCGCTAGAAGGTGTTATGCGGAAAGCTGGGGTACGATTTTTACGAGATCCAGTTAATTTGTTTGCTTTGCGGATGATATGGACGTTGTCGGCCGAACATTCGAAGAGGTGGAAGACCTGTACACCCGCCTGAAACGCGAGGCAGCGAAAGTTGAACTGGAGGTGAATGCGACCAAGACAAAGAACATGCTAGTAGGTGAAGCCAAGCGCAACATGGCTCGCCTAGGTAGCAGTGTTACGATAGACGGGGATACGTTCGAGGTGGTCGACGAGTTCGTCTATCTTGGATCCTTGCTGACGGCTGACAATAACGTTAGTCGTGAAATATGGAGGTGCATCATCAGTGGAAGTCGGACATACTATGGCCTCCAGAAGAAGCTGCGATTAAAAAAGGTTCACACCCACACCAAATGTACTATGTATAAAACGCTCATAAGGCCGCTAGTCCTCTACTAGAGATGGTCGGGTTTCACATTTTTCAAACCCGAGCCCGACCCGTACCCGACTTATTTTATTCCTTCAAACCCGGACCCGACCCGAACCCGAGACAAAAATTTAAAAGCAAACCCGGACCCGATCCGAACCCGAAAAATCTTCGCTGTTCAAACCCGAACCCGACCCGAAACCCGAGAAAGTTTTCTAAGAAAAACCCGAATAGAACCCGAGTTCGAAAAGATGATAAATTTATCGTTTCTGATGCATAGGGAAGCTTTCCGGTTGTTACTTTGTGAACAATTATCCCCAAACCCGACCCAAACCCGGCTAAACCCGACTTTTTTCAAGCCCGAACCCGACCCGTACCCGATATTGTTTTAACCGTCAAACCCGACCCGAACCCGAACCCGAAAAAATAAAAATTTTCAAACCCGAACCCGACCCGAACCCGTCGGGTTCGGGTTCGGGTCGGGTTTCGGGTTTGAAAACCCGAGACCCGACCATCTCTATCCTCTACGGGCATGAAAAATGGTCGATGCTCGAGAAGGACTTGCAAGCACTTGGAGTCTTCGAACGTTGGGTGCTTAGGACGGTATTTACCGGTGTGTGGCGTCGAAGGGTGAACCACGGGGTCGTTCAACTCTACGGCGAACCCAGTATCCAGAAGGTAGCCAAAGCTGGAAGGATACGATGGGCAGGGCATGCTGCAAGAATGCCGAACAGCAACCCTGCAAAGATGGTGTTCACTTCGGATCCGATTGGTACAAGAAAGCGTGGAGCGCAGCGAGCGGATCAAGTGCGTATCGATTTGGCGAGCGTGGGGCAGAACCAAGGATGGAGATATGCGGCCACGGAACAAGTATTGTGACGTGAAATTGTTGATTCATCGTTCTTTTTGTGGTATTCAGTTGGAGCTGCCTGACAGTTTTACTTGTCAAGGCTGAACCCTCGGTCTGGCTTTTGCCAAGTTTCCCCTCTACTAGAACCAATACTTAGACGGACTAGGCCAGTGGTCTTCAACCCAACTGATTTTGAGGGCCACTTCTATACTTTCAAAATTTGATGCAGTCCATAAGGAATACTAAGGCTAATACTTCTTTGATCCTAAAGCTCTGAAAAAAAGTTTTAGAAGTATTGATGTGGTCAAACACCTTGATTCACATGAGTTTTGTAGATACATTGAGCATGCAGAATATTTTTAAATTGTCTATAAAGTCCTAACCTAAAATATGCTATATCTTGGAAAAACAATCTGAGGTCTCCGGATATCACTATACGACTAGAGACGGAACGATATTAATATATCGATACTATGACTTGAAAGCAATAAAAACGATAAAAACTTAAAGTGATCGTCGTAAAATATCATTTCATATATTGTCGCGTCACCACCCATCCGGATCGCGCCAGTGAAACTCGCGACGCACCTCAAGTTGCCGCTTTTTGAAATCAGTTTTTAAATGTGGCGCTGCATTCTTACGATGTTTATGAACACAGCGCGCTATTGAAATATTAGTCGCGACGCTTGAAGATTGACAAAATAATAATTAAAAAAAGGTTTGTCCTTATTTCTGCCGGATCTATTATATCAAACTGGAATTTAGCAGAATCAGTATAAGCCCAGAAAATTTGAATGCGCAGCAAAATATCTGATTTCCGTCTACCCCTAATAGAAATGCTTTGGTTTATGATCCAAAAACTCGTACTTAAAAGTCTTTTTAAATGGTGAAAACATCGCAATAATGTTTCTTAGCATATCATCAAACCGGGAATATTTGTGAAATACCGGGAAAAAACGGGAGAAAACCGGGAATTTGAAATTGACTTTTCACTGGCCACCCTGATTACAGTTTTGAAGAGCCGTGACATTTTTTTGTTTTGAACGGTCATGGTTTGCTTTGGATTTTGATGGTCGTGTTTAAAAATGTGAATGTACTGTGTTTGCTACAGTACATTTTCCATCCCTGGTTAGGATAAACGAGTTGCCACCTGTGCAGTGCTTATGTTGCACATGTGGACGCGACGCCTCTGCAGGAAACAAATGACAGTGTTGAGTGTAGTCGTATCGTTGCATAGGTTTTTCTGAATGCTCCCCGTTAGTTCATTATTGCTCTTGTTCGTACTGAGGGCAGACACATAGGAAATGTTCCACCTTGTTGTGTGTATTGCAAGTAGTGCGAATTCTATGGAAAGACAAGCCTTCTATGTTGTGCGATAAACAGGTGTACCCAGTCCGCAGTCGGGAGATGATCCGCTGTTCTTTTAATGAAATAACGTCGGTCCATGGTTGGGTACTTCTACGTAGATGACACGTGCTCTGCTGGGACCATTCGGTTGCCCAATGCGCGTTGACGGACTTGGTTATCCATCTTTTGATAGCCTGGAGAGGAACCTTGTTTGTATACCTTGTTGACGCGTATCGTATCGTAACGAAATACAGGCGCCAAAAACAAGAAGTGTCCGAGCATACACTGCCCATAACTGCATATTTGTCACATTCGACAAAAGTAGGCATTGAGTAAATGGAACACCAAGTGTGCAAAATTTCTAAAAATTACGAATCACTCAAAAGTGCTTATTTGAGGCTGAAATTTTGTCGCATATTGGGTGAATAGTCAGAAAAAAGTTGATAGAAATTTCATTGCTAGTATATTACGAGGCTCATTTAAAATCTCAATGTTACTGTTATGTGGTTACAATTACCATCAGTGCACCAGATTCCGCCCATTTAAAGGAAGTTATGTGCTCAAACGTTTATTATAAAATAACTATTGCAGGGTGACCACCAAAATCCAATTTTCAAATTCCCGTTTTTTCCCCGGTTTTCCCGGTATATTTTTCAGTATTTTCCCGGTTTTTATTTGTGCTAGTAAGTAGATTTTTGTCAGTTTTTGCTCACTTTGGTAGCCTTTTTTTAAAGCTACTGAACCCATATTTTTCAACAATACGCTACTTGCTTAGGTGTATCTTACTGTCAAGACAATTGCCCCAGATGCCAAAGTAAACCATCCAGGGTCCCAAACAGTCAATGAGGTTGAAGATATTTCCACAATTTCTAATCCTTCGATTACTTCTTCATGAGAATGAAAGGTTCTCTAAACCAAATAAGTTTATGATGAAAAACAGGATAGATAAATAACTTTATTTGAGAGATTTACCGGCCGGCACATCTCTTGAAAATGAAATGAAGCCACACAAGTAAAAGCATGTATCTGTACTTTATTTATTCTTAGTCGATTAGTTAGCTTATATCATATTACAAGCTCTTATAAATAAAGGATTGTTTTCAATAATATCTGGACTTATTTTCAATGCGATATTTTTGAGTGCTTAAATCTTCTGAAGTTTCTCAACTTCGATGTGAAACTTTAAGTTAAATAAGTTATAGAGAAGTCCAAAAAATGTTATCCCTGACATTAAGAGGAAATATTAAAAGTAAATCGAAACATCGTTAACCATTGTTAAATAAAACATTTTAAAGAATAGTCAAGTCAAATCATTAATATTTGATAAGACATATTAAATGTACTATTAGTGGTGCACCTAAGGGAAAACAGCTGAACTGTCTGATAAAATCATAAAATATGTGATTTTAACTAACCAGTCCTTCTATCATTTAAATGTATGAAATTACGATTTATTCAAAAATTCCCTGCAAAAACCCTTGCACCAATATTAGGAACACTGTTCCTTTAGTGGTGGTATGTTTTAAGCATGGTTCCTTCAACGGCGCAATCCATTGATTGCTTATGGGACCCTGCACTATGGGTACTGTTGCACCACTATAGGTGCAAAGAAGCAAAATTTTCGAGAAAAATAATTGTTTTAAATAGCTTAGCAATTCAATTACGTGTATATTGTTCGATTGCTTGTCTCATTTTCGAAACGTAGATCATAGAAAAATATTACATAATCATTTATTAGAGAGGAACATGTCAAAACACACTACCTCCTCTAAGAAAGCATTTGCCCTATTTGTACAAATTCATAGATGTTTCGTTACAATACAATCAAAGCTGTTATTTCAAATAAATAATTTTTAATGATTTAGAGAGTTTAGAGCTCAAAGATATTTGTTCAAAATCGATTTTCCCGGTGACCGCTTCAAATTCCCGGTTTTCCCGCTTTTTTTCCCGATGGATTCAAATTCCCGTCTTTTTCCCGCTTTTCCCGGTTCCGTGGCCACCCTGCTATTGAGTCGATGACTTCACTACTATTTTTATGTCACAATGTAGCTCCAAGTATGAGTACTCAGCGGAAAAATGAAAAGAATTTGAAAAAAATAATTTTTTTGACTCTCCACGGTATTAACTCGAAATTGTCAAAAATGTCGAATGTGACAAATATGCAGCTATGGGCAGTACAGGGCTCCCCCTACTTTTCGAAAATGAAGATTCGTACGAATAAAGTGGTAAAAGCAGAGTAGTTACAAGTGAAATTGAGCTCTTGAAAATTTAAGATGACATTGATTCATCCTTACCTAAATACGAAAATTCTCATTGTTTTTCTCTACATATCGTTTTATTAATTTAACTTCGATGTTTTGAGCTAAATTACGCAGTTTGACATGCTTTAATGGGCTTTACTTCTCTATGTTTTGAAACGTCTTTTTATTCTTAAGGTTTTGAGCAAAACATATAGATGATAGAGTATAGTTTACTCTACTAAAGATTAGAGCATTTTCTGGTATCAAGGTAACTGCTATATTAACCTTCCGTCAGTCGC
Organism: Aedes aegypti; assembly: GCF_002204515.2. Taxonomy (NCBI): domain Eukaryota; kingdom Metazoa; phylum Arthropoda; class Insecta; order Diptera; family Culicidae; genus Aedes; species Aedes aegypti. The sequence continues at coordinate 291,568,845 of NC_035108.1, forward strand.
TCAAAAAAAAGTTACACCAGCGGTCGCATCGTGTACTGAGTACACGCGTAGCATTTTGATCATAAATCTAAAACTAGACAAGATAGAATATTGATGTCTTGGGCAAATTTCTTCAGTTCAGCGGTACCAATCGGTCGGTGGACAAATGAAACTTTGAAAACATCCTCACCCTTCAGTGGCCATCGGAATGTGTCCCGGGGGAACCGATGAAGTGGACATTTCGCAATGCAACATCTCGAACACAAATATCTCAGGATCTAGATTTTTTAGCTAGATGGTGTCTTCGGCAAAGTTGTTCAGTAGATCAAGGACTAACATGTGATAGGCTGCTTGTTTCGGAATTTTGTCACCAGTTGGCGCTAGTGAGCATGTAATTTTTCAAACACGGATATCTCAGGATCCTGATCACCTAGAAAGATGCGGTCTTCGACAAAGTTGTTTAACAGGCCAAGGACTATCATATTATAGGTAATCTAACTTGAAATTCTGCCATCAGATGGCGCTAGTGAGCATGCAATATTTAAATCACGAATATCTCAGGATCCCGATTTTTTAGAAATATGGTGTTTCCTGCAAAGTTGTTCAGTAGTTCTAGGGCTAATATGTGATGATCTATTTAATTCGGAATTCTTTCACCAGATGGTGATGACAGTTTTTGAACATAGATCTCAGGATTCTGATTACCAAGAAAGTTGACGTCAACAAAAGTGTTGAGTACGTCATGGTCTAGCATGTGATAGACCACCCAACTTGAAATTCTACTACTAGATGGCGCTTGTGAGCATGCTGTATTTCGGCAAAGCTGTAAATTAGATCAAGGACTAAGCATGTGATTGATTGATTCGCAATTCTTCCACAACATGGTGCTAGTGATTATTAGAGCGGTTCAAAATTAAAAAAGTTCGAAAATCCAATCTCCCATATTTTTGTTATTATCACTACCATAAAAATAGTGTTCTGTGAAATTTTCAGTTCCTAGGTGGTTATTAAAGACTACGTAGGTTTATATGCAAGTTACTATGGAGAAATAGAAAAAAAAATGTTCCAAACACGTCAGTACTAGATTGTAAGTAAAAACTTATCATCACATAATAAAAAGTCATTCTTCAAACTATAATAAAGTAATTTACTAAAGAGATGAATTCATTCCAACTTATGGACCAATGCACGTGTTCACCAATTTGACGTTTGAGCGGTGCCGAATTCACTCGTTGCCATGGTCACGTAAATAACACGGCACCACTCAAACGTCAAATAATGAACTCGTGCATCGGTCCATAGGAGAAGAGAAATTCATGAGTTTGTTTGCTTTTATTTAGCTTCATATGGGATTATAGCCCTGCAAACATAAAAACAAAAATCCCAAACAATTTAGCTCAAAAGGGATTTGTTTTTTCAGGAACATCCTTCATAAGGGTTTGAAGAATGAGTTTTCACTATGGGATGATAAATTTGTAATGTATTGTTAGCATTACAGTACTAACGTGTCTGGAACATTTCTCAAAATTTTTCCATAGTAATTTTCATATAAACCTACATTGTCTTTAGGCAACCTTTAAATCACCACCGAAAAAGCTAAAAACAGAACACTATTTTTATGGTAAGGATGATAAGGAAGATGTGGGAGATTGGATTTTCAAATATTTTTATATTTTGAATAGCCCTAGGATTGTGTATTTTGTTCGAAAGCAGATATTTCAGGATCCTGATTAGAAAAATAAAATTAGATTAGAAAGACGGCGTATTTGATGAAGTTATTGTATATATCACGGGCCAACGTATGAGAGGTAAAATATACTCAAAGTTCGTCCATGTTCAATTCAAAATGCAGAAGGATGCTAGATGTACTTCCATCAGTCTGCGCTAGAGGTCCTAATTAAAATTTTTCTGATACAGAATCTCGAGCTCACTCCCTCCTAAATTTGTTATGATATAGCATTAATTATGAACAAAGTATTGCTGTTTGCGTTTGACGTGCAAATCCACTCTAAGTGGGCTTCAAATACAATAACACAAAGTAACCAAAGGGTACTAAGCAACCATGATCCATATCACCGCCAACCTAGCAAAGAAAATCAATCTTTGACATCGCCTTCCTTGTTAAGAATCTTACCGCGTTTGGTGTTCCCGCATTTGATATATGCATTCCTCGACTGTGGCTCTCCAGGTCCTGGTGCACCTGGTCAATCCACCTAGCTCGTTGCGCCCCATGCCTTCTTGTTCCGACCGGATTCGTAGCGAACACCATTTTTACAGGGTTGTTGTCCGGCATTCTTGCAACATGCCCTGCCCAGCGTATCCTTCCAGCTTTAGCTACCTTCACTATACTGGGTTCGCCGTAGAGTTGAGCGAGCTCGTGGTTCATCCTTCGCCGCCACATGTCGATCTCCTGCACGCCGCCGAAGATCGTCCTTAGCACTCGGCGTTCGAAAACCCCAAGAGCTTGCAAGTCCTCTTCGAGCATAGTCCACGTCTCATGCCCATAGAGGACTACCAGCATCATTAGCGTTTTGTACATCGTGCATTTGGTGCGGGGGTGAATCTTTCTTGTCCGCAGTTTCTTCTGGAGCCCATAGTAGGCACGACAGTTGAAAACATAATTTTCATGAATATGCAATCACGATCCTAGACATTTGGGTTGAAAATACAGCATACTCAGTATCACCATCTAGCGGAAAAATTCCGAACCAGGTGAGGCCCATCACAAGTTTGTACTTGATTTACTGAACCATTTAGCCGAAAACTTCATCTTTCGAAGTAATCGGGATCCCCTCAGATATTACCAATCATAAATATACATGCTGACGAGCGCCACCTTTGCCGAAGATGTAATATTTCTTAGTAATGAGGATATCTCAGGATCATTTTTTTAGGAGTCAAGATCCAAAGATATCTGCGTTACAAAAATAGCATGATCACTAGCACCGTTTTGACGAAGAATTCGGAATCATATGTCTAGTCCTTGATCCTTTAAACAGCTTTGCTGAAGACTATAATATAGCTATCCTGAGATTTTTTAAAATTTCCCTGCAAACAGACGCCTGAGAAGGTAACTCAGGTAGTGTGGGGATGCCGCGCCAACGACGACCCACTAAAACCAGCCGATGCACTGTTCTTGAGCAATTCTTGTTGAATTGCTCAAGTGGTGCACAGTGCATCGACATTCCCTTGGCCTCAGACCCTTATCTCCCCGGAATAACCCTACGGTATTTCGGTATGGTGTTGCTATCGTGAAATAGCCGCGATCAATATACAGCATGCTCACAAGCGCCATCTAGTAGTAGAATTTCAAGTTGGGTGGTCTATCACATGCTAGACCATGACGTACTCAACACTTTTGTTGACGTCAACTTTCTAGGTAATCAGAATCCTGAGATCTATGTTCAAAAACTGTCATACTCACTAGCGCCATCTGGTGAAAGAATTCCGAATTAAATACATCATCACATATTAGTCCTAGAACTACTGAACAACTTTGCCGGAAACACCATATTTCTAAAAAATCGGGATCCTGAGATATTCGTGATTTAAATATTGCATGCTCACTAGCGCCATCTGATGGCAGAATTTCAAGTTAGATGACCTATAATATGATAGTCCTTGGCCTGTTAAACAACTTTGTCGAAGACCGCATCTTTCTAGGTGATCAGGATCCTGAGATATCCGTGTTTGAAAAATTACATGCTCACTAGCGCCAACTGGTGACAAAATTCCGAAACAAGCAGCCTATCACATGTTAGTCCTTGATCTACTGAACAACTTTGCCGAAGACACCATCTAGCTAAAATATCTAGATCCTGAGATATTTGTGTTCGAGATGTTGCATTGTGAAATGTGCACTCCATCGGTTCCCTCGGGACACATTCCGATGACCACTGAAGGGTGAGAATGTTTTCAAAGTTTCATTTGTCCACTGACCGATTGGTACCGCTGAACTGAAGAAATTTGCCGAAGACATCAATATTCTATCTTGTCTAGTTTTAGATTTATAATCAAAATGCTCCGCGTGTACTCAGTACACAATGCGACCGCTCGTGTGACGGGCCTGGTAAAAAAAAGTTACACGAGCGGTCGCACTGGTGTACTGAGTACACGCGTAAAAACTTAGGTTAGAAACACGAAGTTTTCGAATACTTTTCGTTGATATTTTCGAAAAATTTCTTCTCTACAAGCAAGAAGAAGAGTAGATCTTGGAATAGGACCAACACCCGGATCAATTTGAAGGGGTTTTCAAAGTGTTTTTCGAGTTTTCGCAAAGTGCGTGTACTCAGTACACTAGGGCGACCGACGGTGGGTTAAAAGATTGATTACCATTTTCGTCTACACATCATGGGTATTAACGATCGCTGTATCGTTGAGTTGAACAAATAGATAACTTTGTAGACATTCAAATTTTTTGATGCTGTGCTTTAAAATAGATAATTTTTCTGACCTCTAGTGAAACTCCTGATTTTGCATGACTTTGCATGACAGTATAAAAATTTATTCCCTGACTTTCCAGGTTTTTCCAGGTAGTTGACACCTTGTGTGCTTTTCTACATTCTTTTATGATAGGCAAAAATCTCGGGTTACAGATGGTATTGACAGAGTTGCTTTTGAGTAGCTGATTTACTGATTACACATCTTTTGGTGGTCTATCGGGTTTACTAGGAGCGTTTTCTGAGGACTTTTTCTCGATCACTACAAAGGAACTGCTGATGTAGAGCTATGAAAAACCATAGAATTGATCAAAACCCAATTTCCGGGAAGCTCAGTTTGTTCAAGTCTCGCTAGGATCATAGATAGCAGGCGTAAACTGTTCAATATTGCGCAGTATCTTGCGTAGAGCCAAGCTTAACAGCCTGGTAAAATTTTTACTATATACGGTGAATCTGTGTGCTCCGTGAATGATATGGATAATATTAGCAGAATACATGTGGATTTGATAACCCACCTGAAAACGCAGAGGAACATAAGTTTGGTTTGAGAGAGGGCATCATAAACAAAGTGGCTACATGCTGGTAGGTGGAACTTCGGGTGACAGGACTTGTCTATAAGGTAACCATGTATCAAGATATACGGGGATACTTCCACGGGGATACTTCCAAGGAGATAAATGAATTCGTTTTCCTGTAGAAACGGTGTTCGCGTCAGATCTAATTGTAACAAGAAGGCAAGGAACACAGTCATCTAGGCGGATTAAACAGGTGCAAGATGATCTGGAGAATGTGGATTGCGACCGCGGATGGAAAGAGGCAGTCATGCATCGAGTAATTTAGCAAAATATGGTTTGCGAGATTTCATCAATTTCATTGCTGTTCCACCAAATAAATAAAAAAGTAATGGTCTTCTTCGTCTTCTACGTTCTCATTGGGGCAGAGCTTGTTTTTCAGCTTAGTTTGCAAGGAACACTTCCATAGTTACTAACTGAGAGCTTTCTTTGCCAAAGTTATAATTTTTAAGCATACAAATTGTCAAATACTTGAAACCGTTGTTTATTCACATGGTTGACTTACATTCAACTTTCCAACTAGTCGGATAAGCGATGGTAAGGAAAGAATCTTTAAAAATATATCACTAAAATGAATGCTTTTTTCTCTACTTACCGTGACTGTAGAGGTGTGTCGATCGTATGAAACTCTTATCCCAAGTTCCACCACAAACACCACTGCCTTTATCGCCTCAAGGGGTGGCTGCAATAGTGTCGCTCAGGAATAGTGTTTTACTGTTTTCGTCGACAGTGTTTCTCGTCTATTTTTACTGTTGTTTTTGTTTTCATCAGCAGAATATTTGAGAGTGATGTTTTGCATCCACACGACAATGGCGAGAAACAAGAACACCAGTTTTATTGTCCCTCGTATTCATTCAATTATGCAACTTTACGATCGTTTTGGTGTATTTGTGCTTTATCAGAAAAATCACTTTTGACTTAGAACACTGTTTATATGCACTTATTCATTGCAGAATTCACAAATTTCGCCGAAGGATCCAAGCATAATACACAATATTACTGAATATTAGTTGTCGTCAAGTGGACTGCTTCCCGTTCTTCGTATGTTTTTTTTCACTTGCGTCACTGGCTTCTCCCTTAATGCAATGTTCACTCTCGTTAGATTGGCAGACTGTACCGCACTTCCTATCCTTGAAAACACCGTAATGTAAGTTTTTCGCACTTTTATCCTATATATGAAATCAACTTTCCTTTTTTTATTCGGGTTCACTATACCGTTTTTAAATACTAATATACATCACATATTGAAATTTCTATTTTAGGGACATGAGAAGAGCAGAGCACTGTGAACGAACGGACAGCGAAAAAATCGCCTTCGCACCGCGCGAGACAGCAATGATACTGGTGTGGTGTGGTACGAATATCAGTGCTGCCAAATCTGAAATGATAAGAAAATGTATACGTTGTATTAAAGATTAATGAGTTCGGTTAACAATGTTTCAAAATGTCTGGCCTAGTCTACATATAATAATTTGCGCAAACTCAGCATAGCTTCGTGTACTTCACAATTGAGTCTTACCCACAACCCTATAATTCTATGACACCGAATTCTATTAGATACCTCGAGTTTACAATTGGGTACTTTGAATTATATTACCCCATGACTTCCCAAGAATTTCTTCCATGATTTTTGTTTAGGCCAATTTCTCCAGATCTGCTTTCAGAGATTTGTAGAAATTTCTTACAAAATTAAAGTTTAGCATTTATTGAATATTACATCCAAAAATACCTTTGAGAAACGCTAAGAAATTACTTCGGAGATTCCTTTCAATTTCATTCAGAAATATCCCCTGCAATGCTTTGTGAAATTACAAGACCTGATACAACAATTCTTAGAGCGTTGTCTCCAGGAAATCGCCGAAAAAAAAATTTCATAAATTTTTGGATAAACTTGTAAAATGCATTGGAAGGTATTGTTATTGAGTAAGTGTGTTGATTGATGTAATGTTCACTGATGTGGAACCTTGACGTTCAAGAATCCGTCATCGTAATCATCATCATCATCATTCAATTGCATTTTTTGTTCAAAACTTCTTATTCATTGAAAATGTGTTCACTGTGTTTCAGTTGGAGAATAGGCAATCTATTCACTGTAATAGTAAACACATTTTCGTGTAAATTTTCTCGATTTTGAACGAAATAACTGCTTTTGAAAATTCTGAAACCAATGACGGATCCTGCCCTTTTATCCCTTTAAGGCGAAACAGCTTGGTATCTAACTTCAATAATGTACCAACATTTACAAGGCACAAATTCCGCAAAAAAAAGCAACAAATGGGAATGCAATTTCTATTTTAGCTTTGTGCACTAGCATGAAGTTTTAAATAGGATCGATTTCATACGTTTGATATTTCTCACACATGGTGTCTGTAGATCACCATCACCTTTTAACTAACTCAACATTAACTAATTCACTTCAATACTGTAAGCTTGTTTGCAATTATGTTAATGGCTCGTTGGAGTATCAAAGTAGCCTGCTTGTTGGTTCAATAATGTAACTATTGATAAACAATCAATCAAACAATGATTTACATCCAAAAACCTTTCTTTAAGATTCCGATTAATTTAAGTAAAATCTGAAAACATTTGTTTAAGCACTTCTTATGCTAAATGCTTCAATTTCCAATCATTAAAAACATTGATAAAAGTCGTGGGCAGAAAGTGGTTAAACTTTTGTTACTTGAGAAATTATTCTAGAAATGTTTGAAGGAACTGCAGAAGAAATCTTGGAAAAAAACCTGGAATTATAACTTGAGAAATTTCATACGAGTTCTTCATGATGAATTTATGATTGAGATATTTGTGGAAGAATTCCACAAATTTATTGAGATATTTGTGGAAGAATTCTCGCTGAACTTTTCTAAAGGACCTAAAACAATGAGAGATTCTCTCCTCTATCGCTGATATTTCGCTCATATTTTTTTGAAACGGCTCATTCAGGGCCAGATTCATTTATACTTTTTCTCCGTCTTCAATTCTTCAAAGGCAATGAGTTTTATTAGGACCTCAAGAAGTGTACAATTCTGCTCTGTTACTGCATAAGGGTCCAACTGACATGAGCAATTTCTCTTCATCGATCCACTCTTTCGCTAAATAATATAAATCTGTAATAATTCTTGTTAATGAAGCAATATATAGTGAGAATCAATTTTCTGCGAAAAGAGCAACGGTGAAGAAAATTTGATGTATGCAGAGAAGCCCTTATTCTGAAACAATGCAGCATTACCACTTAGAACAAAAAGTTAATCATAATGGTACAAAATCGTCCGTAAAAGGGATAACAGTGCAATACTAATGTTTTTGTTAAAAAAAATAGTATGACACGAAAGACAATGTGCTTGATTAGCGTTTCGTACAAAAAAAAAAAGCAACAGAAGAGGTTAATGTGGCTCAGTTATTGTAGAGAAAGTACACAAAAAGAGCCTCTCAATGTTAGATAGGTCCTTTTGAGAAGTTACGCGATAATTCTTTTTTTTTTGTATGGTATTCAATTGAAGCTGCCTGACAGCTTAACTTGTCAAGGCTGAACCCTCGGTCTGGCTTTTTCCAAGTTTCCCCGATGTGTCTAGTTCTGGATCCGGATCATTCGGGTTAGCAAAAGGCAAACTGATCGTCACCAATAGTATTAATGTCCACTTCGAATAGATTAATTATTTGAAATGGGCATCAATTCTATCAATAACGCAGGATGTCCGTTGGATCACATCCGAGATATTATTGCGTCTATGCCATATGAATTATGACGCGGCTTTAAGCAAAAAATGCCAAAATGTGATACCACACTACAGGTTACGCCTTTGGTTTCCATCATATGGGCTAATGGATTATGCCCTCCCATCGCGGCAAGGTCGCATAACCAAGGGGAGGGTGAGAAGTTACGTGATAATTCTTATTACATTTTCAATAATAATCTCTGGTGGATTTCTTGTCTTGGAAGAAACTGTAAATGGATTTTTGAAGGAATCCATATAAAAAGACTGGAAATATGAAATTGACGAGGGATCTATTGAAGGGATTCTTAAAGGCTTTCCTAAAAAAAATCGTAAACGAATTTCAAAAACTCCGGAATACAACTTTATGTTTTTTCTGTAGATTTCCTGGAAAAATCGTTGGGAGAGTCAGAGAAAAAAATCTGAGGGAAAAATTTCTAAATAAAGCCCTGTGGAAATTACTGGAGATAGTGGCGTTTGAGTACTCACGCACGGACTTTCAACATTAAGATCTGGACAAATTTATGTAAAAATCTATTGGAAAATCACTAGAAGAAAATCTGAATAAATTCCTAAGAGTATCTTCAGATGACTTTTTGCTATGATCACTGTTTAAGGAGTCGTTTAAGGTATTTTAGAAGAAATCACTGGAAAACTCGCGAAATCACGAAGCTTTTCCTTGAGTAATCTGAAAAAAATGGAATTCACAGAAGAGTAGACGAAAAGGGAAAAAAGTGATTTTAGAACCCATTTTGGTTAAAAAAAAAAGTCTTTAGAGATCATCCATCAAAAATAGATACTTTTTAGAGACTAGCATTAAAACAGTGACCAGGACTCTGAAAAGAAACCTGCTACCAGTCCCGTAGGATGACACAATAATTTGCTCTCCCCCGATGACCGTAACGACTTTATCTTGTTTGGAATTCTCGAAAATGTACATTGTATAATTTCGATTATTCTGGCCAATCACGAAGTAGCAACTATGAATTCTGCGATCATCAGTGCTCATGCTCGTATGAGGTGTCGTTGCCACATTAGGTATACAATCTAAAATCATCGGCATTGGACAGTTTAAAATATTTGAGGGACAAGTTAACATTGTTTAAGGTGATTATGGAACGAAGCCACACCTCAAATTTTCAAGAGCACAAGACTTGAGAACCAAACAGCGCTCCGCGTTGAAAACTTATCTCATTTGTCACCACCAGTAAGCAAGCAATTTGATTGGTTTTCAACGCGAACTGTTGTCAGATTCTCCAGTCTTGTGCACTCAAAAATTCAAAGTTTGGCTTCGTTTTATAATCACCTTAAATAGAGAAGGAAGATATATGATCCTAAGAGCCCTTGAGGAACGGCGGACGCTACATAGAAAGACGATGTGATGCAGTCATCAATCTTAATGGATATTCTACTACCAACAAGATAAGACTGAATTCATAATAGAAAGGCACTACTACTGATTTTGTCAAAAGCAGCGAAGAGATCAATATAATTAGGGGGAGATACCCCAGTACCGGACAGCACTCAATACCGGACAAAGTCGAAAAATTGAGAAATCATGATCTAATCAAGATGGTGTATTAGAAGAAAAGAAAGCTCTTATAGAGATTAATGTTTTCACAGAATAACACATCCTTAAAATATGCATGCCTTTTCAAAAAAGTTGAGATGTTTGAAAATTGTTGAAAATTTTACGTATCGCCATAAATTTGAACCTAATTAGTAGTTATTTTGAATATGGCAAAATAATTTGGATCACGCAAGCATGGACTAATACAATCATGATTTGAAAGAATTAATATATTTTGTACCATACTTGAACTAAAAATTTAATATGGTTAAACTACAATTTTGGCCCTGCACCTCCTATCGCCCAATTTCGGACAGCTTGATTGTTTACAAGATATCTTTTTAATTTTCGCACCAGTGTCTCAAAATACATTCATTTTCTATGAATTTCATGGATCACGGTATCAAAGATGCAATAAAAACCCGAAGAATGAAAATTCGATTCTATAACATTCCCCAGAAAACCATTCCCCCGAAACCCGTTCCCCAGAATTCCATTCCCCAGAATCTCATTCCCCAGAATGTACCATTCCCCAGAATTTCACTCCCCAGAATGAACCATTCCCCAGAAAACCAATCCCCAGAATGGACCATTCCCCAGAAAAGTATATACCTACTCTACAGTTTTGAAACAATTTAGTTAAAAATACTTGAAAATGAAACTTCATACAAAGTTGTTTACAAGTACATGAGAAGATTAGCATTCATGCTGCTAATTATGAACACTTTACGCATAATTCAAATTTCATTTGCAAATGAACTATCACAGTAGTTTCACTTTTATTGGCACTTATGAAGACTGATAGATCAGTCTATAGGCAAACAGAATATCCAATATTTAATCAAAAGAATATGGAACTCATCACTATTCTGCACATAATAGAGCTACACCCTTCTTTCGGTATAGTAGTTTCCAAATGTATAATTTCTCATGTATGTCCAATTTTTACCAAATATAGTGATGTATCCAGCTTTTCATCAATGTTCTAGGAAGGTGCATCATAGCTTACCTTTTGAGGCCACCCCGAATGGAATAAAGACGTTCGTAGTTTCATATTATACGTTTCCGATATAACTATTACGTAAATTCGGCAAAATAAAAACGTAATATTATGCACATTAAAATGATACGCCCTTCTTTACGTCAAGTTCAAAAAACAAACAAATGACTTGTTTAATTTTGCACAAAATAGTGATGCACCCTTCTTTCAGTCTTATCCTGTTAACGATATAGGCAAAATGTTCCGTAAGGATACCAAATGACAAGAAGGCATTTGACATGATTGATTAAATGATCAAGGACCATTTGACATCATGGTCATTTGGCCAATGACCATTTGGCATAACATGAAGAACATCCTTTTTGAAAAGAAGGAGCATAAGTATGGCTGGATGGCAAATGACTTTATACCAAATGCCCTTATGCTATATGGGCTCTCCATCGATATATTTTGCCTTCTTCTTTCTGGCGTTACGTCCTCACTGGGACAAAGCCTGCTTCTCAGATTAGTGTTCTTATGAGCACTTCCACAGTTATTAACTGAGAGCTTTCTTTGCCGATTGACCATTTTTGCATGTGTATATCGTGTGGCAGGTACGAAGATACTCTATGCCCAGGGAATCGAGAAAATTTCCTTTACGAAAAGATCCTCGACCAGCGGGATTCGAACCCACGACCCTCAGCATGGTCATGCTGAATAGCTGCGCGTTTACCGCTACGGCTGTCTGGGCCCCTATATATTTTGCCTATATAATTAATAAGATAAGACTGGAAGAAAGGTGCATCACTATATAGGCAAAAATAAACATATAGTTTGTATATTTTATGGGAATTTACTGAAAGAAGGGTGTATTATTATAATATGCAAAATAATCATGAATAAGGGGATTATGGGGCATAATGGACACATTAGGCAAATGCTTATTTTACATAGAATGGCAATTTTTCAGTTACTCTTGGCTGGTTTCCAAGTTCGTAATTAGTATGACGTGCTGGATCCATTCATGGTGAGAAAAAAATCTTATTAAATGTCAGAAAAACGAGATAGAAAATTGGGTCCAAAACACGACTGATAAAAAGGTATCCGGGTAAAATGAACACTTTTGTGGAATTTAGTAAAAACTAAATTATTAATGGGTGTCAAAACGTACTGCCATGTAAAAGTGCTTCCCACTTATCACATTAGCAAGAAGAAACTTCTCTAGGTTAGTTACTTTGCTCTAAAATTTAATTCTTCCACCGCTTTGCGTATGAACTAATTTTAGCTGAGAAAAAATATAGTAGAATTTCAGAGGACAAATGAAGCAAAGCATAAACTTGTATACCGTCAAAGAGTTCATATACAATACATATTTCGTACAGTTTATAAAATTTTGCTGAAATATGCATATTCCCAGAGAATAAGGGGGTGTCCATTTCGCCCCGTGTGTTCATTATGCTTCTAATCCCCTACTTACTTATTTGTTTTGTCACATCAGACCTTAGCCTGTCACATAAATGACTCACGCAAACCAAAAATTAAAAAAAGAAAATAGAAAATGGATATTCATATAGCTTTCTGGGGAATGGTGCATTCTGGGGAATGGTGCATTCTGGGGAATGGTGCATTCTGGGGAATGAAATTCTGGGGAATGTTACATTCTGGGGAATGAGATTCTGGGGAATAGTTCGTTCTGGGAAACGGAATTCTGGGGAATGGTTTTCGGGGGAATGGTTTTCTGGGGAATGTTATAGAATCTGAAAATTCAGATCAACACGTAAAATGTGATGTTTTTCATCGTTTATGAAAGAGGTTTTTTGATGACCAACTTGCAGACTAAGTAAAACTTAAAAAACTCTTGTGAATGTTGCAAATGCATTGAATTGGCAATGGAAAGCTTTTCATGGAGAAAAACGTTCAATGCTATTCAAATTTAGAGACTTCGAGGCCGCTTGTCTGCATCGGCTGATAGTCAGAATCTGGGAAACGGAACAACTACCGGAGGAGTGGAAACAAGGCGTTATATGCCCTATCTACAAAAAGGGCGACAAACTGGAGTGTGAAAATTATCGTGCAATCACCATCCTAAACGCCGCCTACATAGTGCTATCCCAGATTCTCTTCCGTCGTCTATCACCTATAGCAAACGAGTTCGTGGGAAGTTATCAAGCAGGTTTCATCGACGGCCGCTCGACAACGGACCAGATCTTTTCCGTGCGGCAAATCCTCCAGAAATGCCGTGAGTACCAGGTCCCTACGCACCATTTGTTCATCGATTTCAAGGCGGCATACGACAGCTATGGAAAATCATGGACGAGAACAGCTGTCCCGGGAAGCTCACAAGATTGATCAGAGCAACGATGAACGGTGTGCAAAACTGCGTGAAGATCTCGGGCGAACACTCCAGTTCGTTAGAGTCTCGGCGGGGACTACGACAGGGCGATGGATTTTCGTGCCTGTTGTTCAATATTGCACTTGAAGGTGTTATGCGGAGAGCCGGACTTAACAGTCGAGGCACGATTTTCACGAGATATTATTGGGAGAAAATTCGAAACGGCGGCAGATTTGTTCACCCGCCTAAAACGCGAAGCAACAAGAGTCGGGCTAATGGTGAATGCGTCGAAAACAAAGTACATGCTGGTTGGCGGAACTGAGCGCGACAGGACCCGCCTAGCAAGCAGTGTTACGATAGACGAAGATACCTTCGAGGTGGTGGACGAGTTCGTCTACCTCGGATCCTTGTTGACGGCTGACAACAATGGGGAATACGAAGGCGCATCATCAGCGGAAGTCGTGCCTACTATGGGCTCCAGAAGAAACTGTGGTCAAGAAAGATTCACCCCCGCACCAAATGTACGATGTACAAAACGCTCATAAGACCGGTAGTCCTCTATGGGCCTCATGGCGTGGACTATGCTCGAGGAGGACTTGCAAGCTCTTGGGGTTTTCGAACGCCGAGTGCTAAGGACGATCTTCGGCGGCGTACAGTAGAACGGCGTGTGGCGGCGAAGGATGAACCACGAGCTCGCTCAACTCTACGGCGAACCCAGTATAGTGAAGGTAGCTAAAGCTGGAAGGATACGCTGGGCAGGGCATGTTGCAAGAATGCCGGACAACAACCCTGTAAAGATGGTGTTCGCTACGAATCCGGTCGGAACAAGAAGGCGTGGGGCGCAACGAGCTAGGTGGACTGACCAGGTGCACCAGGACCTGGAGAGCGTGGGTCACAGTCGAGGATGGAGAGAAGCGGCCATGAACCGAGTGAATTGGCGAATTATTGTTGGCGAGGCTTTATCAAGATAATTGATGTAAAGCCAAATAAGTAAGTAAGTAAGTAAGACTTCGAGGCATTTTTAGATCGTGTCCGGTATTGGGAGCCACATGTTATGACAGGTCAATTTTTTACTAAAACACATAATCAAAATGCATTGTCAAAATTCATATATATATATTTTCAAATTTATTTTTGTACGTTACAAAAATGGTAATATTTGTCATAAATGGGCACCTAAAACCATCACATCAAACTATTTATTTTAACACCACCCACAGTGCAGCAATCTTTTAAGTGTCCGGGAAAAGTTCCGCACTATTTAACGACAAATTAAAAATGAATGATAGCGGGACAAACAGACATGAAGAGCAATTAAAAAAAATAATCGTAACGGTGCCATTTTGTTACACATGTCCTGAAAAAATAGATTAGTTCCAATATTCTGTTGATCTGCTAATATATTGGATATTCGGCCTCTAAAAGCCCATTTGTAAGTCTCTTGAAATATTTACAACAGCTTTCTACTTGGTGGAAACCTGAATATACATATGTTTAAAATTATTTGGCGAGATTTTCATTTATTATTTAAAAGTGACGTTGATGACAACTTCAGTTAACACCTGGGAATGTCTCTCACGAATGTCTGTTAAGATTGTTCGTTGGAATGTTCTCAAGAAGGGAGACGTGTCTTATTCCCGTCACGTTTCAACTCACATTGGCAGTTTGCTGAAAGCTACTGGGTTCATACTTTCCAACAATTTGTCCCGTTTATAAGTACATCTTACTGCCAAGTTTCAGACATTTTGACAAAAAAAAAACCTTAATATCAAAGTGAATCTTGGACATGCTGAAATGGTTCTTTACCCTACTTGTCCTGGATATTTTTGTTAGATTTTGGCAATATTATCTATGAGAAATTCTTGTTGAACTTCTGCAAAGATACTTGATAGACTCCTGGTTCAGTGCTTAGTAGTCTCCTTCAAAGAATCGACAACAGGCGTGATTCTTAAGTGTACCTGCTAAGAGTATCTGTTGAATACATCTACGATGTTAATTTTGAAATACCTATAAATTACAAGAACAATATATATTATTAGGGGTCCGCGAAATGTTTGTAGGACTCCATAGGAGCTAGTGGTTTCGGAAAGGTTGGGAACCACTATATTATTCCAAAGTTTAAAGGAAATGGGAACTTTTATTATTGTCGAATAATAGATGACAGCTATTTATTGAAAACGATTTTTTAAATGCAATATATGAAATTGACCTTAAAAATTCAATATGGTAAATGTTGCAAAATAACTAGTAGTTTACTCGTTTTATTTACAATGAATTGCTACTGTGAGATAAATAAAGTATACAAAACTACTATTATAGACACATAAAAGTATGTCCATACTAAATACCAAGACTGGTATTGGCAGCACTGTTTAAATCCAAATTATCGCTCGATTTCATTATAAGGTGACACCACGGGAAACGAAACGATTATTCTAGTTGTTTTGAAGTGGTCGCATATGAAAAGGCTGACCGAACCGAACGACGAGAAGTCGAAAAGGTGTCTGCCGTAAGTACAGTGATCACCACTTTTCAGAACCTCTCCGTACCTACGTCGTAAACAAAGCACTACTACATTCAATACGACAGGCGCAGTTATTTTACTACACGCCGTCTCGTAAACCGCATACAAACGCCCGAATGAAATTTCATTCATTCTTGCGTGTGGGTTACGTTTAACGGTGTGTGTCGTATTCGTATACGTACCGAAAGTTCTTCTGCTGTCGAAAACTAACGGTGTGTATGTGTATTGGTACGAACACGGGCACGAAACAGCAGCGGAGCACGCACCGAAGGAATTGTGAACACTGCTCTCTTTCTCGGGGGGGCGATGGGAACGAAATTAAAATGCGTGATTTTCACTATTTCCGCAGCACAGTTTCACTGAATAACACCAGCCACTTACGCACGAACGGTTCCGGTAGCACTTGCAAACGTTTTTCGCCGATCGCGACAATCATTCAACGCCGAATTTTGAGTTAGAAAAATACTTCACACATACTGGAGCCATTTCTCACCCGATGGCCATTTGCAAATAACGTTTTGATCGTTTTCTGGGGTGCAGAAACATTTGCGAGGCCCAGCGAGAAAAAAATGGTTGCGCGGGATATGGGAGTGTGGGGCTTAACGCTCAACCACACGGCAACGCAGCTCTACTCAAACAAGTTCAGAAAGCAAGAAATGTTAAGTGAAAAATATTCAAAAAGTAAAAATAAGTAGTTTTGTAGAAGTCACTTGCAAGCATGGGAAAATTCACTCACTCACCCGAACGCTACCGATAAAATATCTGCAAAGTATCTGCTGCCACCGAGTGTTCAGTGACTACTAGGGTGAGCGCAATCCCGATGAATCGCATAACAATTGGGTCCTAAAGCCCTGTCCCAATTTTAGTGCCAAACGCTTAAGTTTAGGCCATAAACACTTGTTTACTCAATTTTTAAATGTTTTCCGTTTGTTTAAGTCCACAAAACATTTTTTATGTTTTTTATTATATTTTGTCACACCCCTTGGTTTAAACTCAAATATTGGGTGTATTTTGTTTTCCGTGTCCCTTCCGAAATGTCAGATACAAACAACCCCAGTGAAAAAACTATAACCCCTGTGGTGTTTTTGTCGACTGAGCGAACGTCAAACATGATCTTAAGTGTCAAGGTTCATTTATGGACCCAATTTTTAAATTAAAGTTTAAATATGATATAGCCGTTATTTGAGCGGGAAAATTGCTAAAGTAGTTACAGTAACATTGCTCTTTAAATAAAAACAAGATTTCATTCAACATTTTAGGACCCTATTGAGATAAACCGAAAATGAAAAGCTATACGGAGCGGACCCAACTAACAATTTTAGCGCTATAAGCCAAGATTATTTGCATTGTGCTGTATAACAGTTGAATTGAAGCAGCGAACGCAGCAAAAATTGAAAGCTGTCAAAAATAGAACTAGTAGCGTTTATACAGCTGTATCGCAAACAATTTGCTGCTATAAATATTAGCTGAATAAACTTCGTCAGTTATCGCTTTTGCTGCTTTCACTAAGCTGTAACTCAGCACCGTAAAAAGTAGCAACCCAATGATGTGAAATAAAAGTCCCCATCATTAATCTGGTTGCTTCTATACAATATGATTTATTATGCTGCTCAATATATAATTAAGAAGCGCTTTATCGTTAGTTATACAGCGAATATACAATTGTAATTTTCGAAGAATCAATTCAGGAGCAGTGACCATCATTTAACATAAAAACGAAATTTCCGCTAGATTTTCACATTTTATTTTTCGCGTATGCCAGCATCCGTCTACCAATCTATGCCTAATGTATATTTTCCATAAGCCGGAACCACCCTCCGGATCCTGCCTAAATTGTTATCCACGGATCGCGCTTTTCTAATGAATTGTGGATAGGTTCCGCTTCTCACTGCCCTGCTTCCAGGGTGCCTTCGTTTAATGGTACTTGTAGTCCTGTGGTGCTTCCGTTTGCCGCAGTTGATGGCATAGAAGAACACCATTCCGCCTGGAAGAACGGGGCAATTCCCATCCGCTTGGGTTTCCAGTATTTGTGTTGCCATCTCCAAAAGGTACGGCTCATGGTTCCAGCGGCAGCCTTGGGTTCTTGTCACGGTGGCCAAATCAAGCACTCAATTCGATCAACTTTACCTGGCTCAAGGGCGTATCCGGCTTGCCGTAGCAACGGATAGGGTTGTAAGGTCCGTGGATCTTCGGGTTGTGTTCCGCCGGATAATCACCGAAAGCCATCGCGCACTCTTTTCCGCAGCACTTTATCGAAGAAGATTCCGCAAACAGGAGCGCAAATCTACACAGCCTGTTGGATGTTAACATTGCGTTTGACGTTTCACACCCTCTTACAGCCTGATGAAGTGGTGTAAGCGTGGCTATAACATATTTTACCATCATTATAGAATATTATATGGACCGTTCTCGATGTGGAACAAAACGGTGTGTTTTCTTTGCCTTCGATATATACTGTGATGGCAGCAAAGACAACGTCAGGACTTGTGGATGCAGAGATCGTGAGTTCGATTCCAAGCGGTGGCAGATACTTTAATTGTGTAACGTTGGGAACATTAAATTCAGATACTTAAGATATAAATTCTGGAAGCTGTGAAACAGCTTGGAAATAATATTTAATCGATAATACAGCGAAGCTGTATAAAAATTATTCAACAGTTGCGAAATAATTGAGAAAGCGCCTTTCGAAGATGTTACACAGCTACATGTCGTATAACTGTCGAGTTAGAGCAATGATCGGTATGAATAAGAGCTTGCCAACACAGCTTAAAAATAGCTGAGTAGATTCGCCAGATTTGTTGGTAAAAGGATCGCATAGAAGCTTTCGTTCGTATGTACAGCGCCTCTACTCAGCATAAAGCCGTATAAAGAGGGCTTAGAGAATGTTTACATTTGCACTAAATTGGGGAGAGAGCACCTATCCGCTCTTAAATGGGAGACACAAAAAACGCATTCGCCATTCAATCACTGAATGCTTTCTGCGAAATGTACAGATTTTGCGTTCACTGAATCATTTGGGCTCATTCACAAATTTTTATAACGCTAAAGGGGGTGGGTGGGTGTCCTTGTGATGTTACGGCTCATACAAAATTTGCAGAATATTCATACAAAATGCGTTACGAGGGGGGTGTCAAAACTGGCCATTTTTGGCGTTATGAAATAAATGAATGAACCCTTTCGCCTTGTGTATTCCCAGTCAGTGAACGCTCTTCAGCTCTCAAACACGAATGCCATTCGTGCGGAATCGGAATGTAAAGAATCATTCGTTACAGCAATCGGATGCTTTCGGCACAAGGAGTCGGTAGTGAATCATTCTGTTGCCGTTTTTGTCTAACTTGTCGCTCGGCGAACAAGAAGAAAGCGCATAGGCCAGGGGAAGTGGTTCACCTAGAGTGAATTTATGTCAAAGAAAAAGTAGATTTTGTATGAGAATTGACAGAAAAATGAATGACAAGTTCATCCACTTCTCCTGACCTATTGGAAATTGAAACACTCAGCTTGGTTGGAGAAACGGCAATCTCATTCTTGAACGCTTGTGGAAGTGAGCGAGAGAAACGCAATATTCGAGTGAATGTTTCCCATGCTTGGTCACTTGACATTAGCTGTGACGACGAATGCAACCATGATAAATATCTTTACTTCTATGGGAGTTAAAATTCTTTTGCTACTGTTGGCACGAATATCCGGTAAGTTGGGGGACTAACCACACAAAATAAAAATTCAATACTTTTCACCATCAATAGGGTCCTAAGGCCCTGTCCCAAGCCCTGTGTCAAGCGCTTAAGTTTAGGCCAAGAACACATGTTTACTGAATTTGTTGATGTTTTTCGTTAGCTTAAGTCCAAAAAACATGTTTTAATTATTTTTTTTAGATTTTGTCCCACCCCTTGGTGTAAACTCAAATTTTGGGTGTATTTTGTTTTCCGCGTCCCCTTCCTAAATGTCAGATAGGAACAACCCCAGTGTTAAAACTAAAACCCCTGTGGGGTTTTTGTTGACTAAACGAACGTCAAACATGATCAAATGTGTCAAAATTCATTTATGGATCCAATTTTTAAATTAAAGTTTACACATGATATAACCCAAGGGGTGGATCACTTCTTCAGTGTACATCAAATGTACATTTATTTGCATCAGATGCATTTTTTCAACATTCCAATCAACTTAGCTATGACGTTAACAACACCAACTTAACAACGTATCGTTCTGTAGCAACGCATATTTGTTTGTTGTGAATGTTTGAAAATGGTTCGTTATTTTTTATTGGAATTCATTGCTAATCGTTATTTATTACAGATTATCGAGAAAGAAGCCACCGAGAAAGTACCATTCCAATTTGCATTTGATGCCTAATCATTACGCATTTATGAAATTCGAGACATTGAGGCTTTGAGAAATTCTTTAATTATGAGCCTTTTCCTACTTCCATATGGAAACGAAACTGTCGTTATATTGTTTTTGTAATTTATTTTTTATTCGGGTTGTGTTTTCTGCATTTGGAGGACGTTTACTCAACATTTGCATCTAAAATGCAAACAGCAATATTGTAATTTGCTTTGATAGATGGATTATTGGGAAAGTTGTGTATCGCACTTAGAAGATCACCAAGCAGTGGCTGATGGGTTCATTATTTTTTCAGGTACAGAGTATTTTATACCCTTTTACAACGGAACACTCTTTAATGGATGAAAAAAAAAATGCAATTTTATAATAGTTCTTTATGGAGCAGAGACATTCTTGCAGTAACACGATGAAATAAGTGTTTTTTAAATTTGGATAGATCAATGGTAGGGGCCCAATCACAAATTTCATAACGCTGGAGGGGGTGGGTGGGTGTACAAACGATGTAACGGCCCATACAAAAACTGAATAATATTCATACAAAAAGCGTTACAAGGGGGTGCGTGGGTGTCCAAGAGGGCCAATTTCAGCGTTATGAAATAAATGAATGCGCCCTAGGTATAATTTCTGTCCCTCTAGTGCTCTGATTATAAAGAAACAATTATTTGATTACAGGATACTTTTGCTGCTATAAACATCCCGTATGCATTTCAAAATTGCCGAAAGTAAATGCCAGTTTGCTAGGCGAGTAACATCAACATAAACCACTCCCGCACATGAACAATAATTTATGCAAAGTTTGTTTAGTTGATATTTTTATAAACGAGAAAAACATATTTTCATATCTGGAAGAAGAGTAAATTTTACTCTGTTTCACAGAAAAAATGTTTTGGATAATGGGTAAAATTCACTCGTTGATCTGACGTACAAGCCGTTTACTCTTTAAAGAGTAAAGGCCCTTTACTTTTTTATGAGTTAAACTAGTTTCTCTCAAAAAGGGTACTTTTTCACCCTTTAAAGGGTACTTTGGTCTTACAGTGTGCCTTTACTTGCCCACCAACTCTGAAAAAAAGGATTTCTCGCGTAACAATTCTAAAGGGTCAATGATCAAATTGTAAACAAATCGGGTTTTCATATCATTCGATAGCATCTCCCAACACCCACAAACTACCCAAGAAACAATTGTAGGTGATTAATAAACTTGCCTGCTTAACTAAAGCTTTACAGCAGCCGTGGTAGTTGAACAAAAGTATAAGTTGTAAAAAGTGATGATCAAATGTTGCATATATTATTAGCAGCACTTTTGTTCCTCACTTTCATGGCATTTTAATAGCAAGTAGAACCAAAGTTGAAGCAACGTTGGTTGATAATTTAGTATGGTTGTATAAGAGCCTCTCTATAGTAATTGAAGATGTGCTGTTTCTCAAGATCCAGACTCTGTTGTTCCATATGCGACAAACAATTGTATAACAAGCTTTTACAATTTTTAGCAACACTTGTTTCGTCACTTTTCAACAATACTTAAATGGGACAAAACTGCAGTGAAAATATGTTTGCTTTGAAAAGCTTTGAATTCAATTTTTCAACCACCAGTAATATAAAAGCTCTTAAACATAGTTGTAGGTACATCCTTGTTCAAACCTTGTAGAAGTGTGGTAGTAACCATTATTACCGACTAAGATTGAAATTCTCAATCACAAGTATTGTTAAACTTCCCAAGAAACAATTACTACCTTGAGAAAAGTTTCTGAGAGCTGTTTTACTGATTGTTTAATAATTGGGTCCTAAAATTTTTAATGAAATCTTGTTTTTATTTATTAACACGAAAGAGCATGTTACTGTAACTACTTTAGCAATTTTTCCCGCTCAAATAATGGCTATATCATGTTTAAACTTTAATTTAAAAATTTGGTCCATTAATGAACCTTGACACTTTTGATCATGTTTGACGTTCGCTTAGTCGACAAAAACACCACAGGGGTTTTAGTTCGACCACTGGGGTTGTTTGTATCTGACATTTCGTAAGGAACACGGAAAACAAAATGCACCCAATATTTGAGTTTAAGCCAAAGGATGTGGCAAAATCTAAAACAATGTTTTTTGAGCTCAAACCAACGGAAAACATTAGAAAATTGAGTAAACATGTGTTTTTGACCTAAACTTAAGCGTGTGGCACTAAAATTGGGACAGGGCTTTAGGACCCTATTGTCTTGATGAAATTAAAACTATTATTCAAGCTTTATTGGCCCAGAAATGGAGAATCTATTCAATAATAAACCATTTGGTTAACGCAATATTGTACTTGCTTATTCAATGACTTTACCTTGGCTATTAAACATTAATAACATTATAAATAGACTCTACAATGTGTATTCAACAAGTAAACCACCATTTATCTATCGATCATTCAGAAATGCTTGTTCAGCGTTTGTTTAACAGGGATTTATAACGAGTAATAACTAAATCGTGGAAGAACAGTTGAAGAAGTCCTTATTACTTATGATCATCGTCATTCCAAAAATAGCCTTTGTACAGTGTTAATTCAACAGTATGTTTTGATAAGGTGATTATTCATCTGTTATTAAACTATAATAAAACTGATAGCTTGAATAAGTCTTACGTTTGAGACCATTCACAAGCAATGTTCAACAAAGATGTTTACATACACCGTAGGCAAGCAAAATAGTTAGACAATGTTTAAACAACATATGTACGATAATTTGTTCGATTATCTTATTATATCTTTAAATACTGCTCTTTATCTGCTGTTCTATGTAACCTTGGTTAGAGCAGTGGAGAAGCATGCACCTGTAAATCGGAAGGTCCTGAGTTCGAGTCTCGACATCCTAACAATGTTTGATTTAATAATGAAGTGCCAAATTCCTAGGCATCCAGATATGAGTATTTGATGAAGTGCGCAAATAACTACCAATGTTTTTGCTGTTTTCATTATAAAATAAATGTTGAAGAAACATTGAACAAACCTCTTTTTGTACGTTTATACAATTAATTCTATAAATAAATATGATGTCCAATTCAGTTGAACAAAACGCTTAAACAGATTGTGTTCAGCATGTGTTGTTGTTGAAGTAATGCTGAACAAAGTCTACTATTTTGTACACTTGTTACCATGAGTAATAATGGCATCTACAACTTTTCTTCGACAATTTAGAAATAACACGTTACGAAATCCTGTCAAACAAACGCCTAATAAGCATCTCTGGATGTTCGCTGTACACCTGGTGGATAAAACGTTGAATAAACATTATAAAGTCTACTTATAATGTTACTACTGTTTAACAGCCGAGGTAAGGTCATTGAATAAACATGTACTAAAATACGTTAATAAAATTTTTGTTGTTGAATAGATTCTCCATTTCTGGGTGAATAAGGCTTGAATAATAGTTTAATATTAACTAAGTCAATCATTAGGCAACTAACAGCTTAATAAAACAGTTCTGAGAAACTTTTCTTAAAGCAAAAATTGTTTCTTGGGTATGCAAACATAATCAACATAATCATTAAACTTACCGTTATAATCTCGGTTTTCAAAACGACCAATAACCTTTTTTTCAAATCATTCATTGGCACCCGCTCGAAAAGGCCAATGATTGGTTCTCGCTCCATCAAGAGGGCCTACAATCGGAAAATTTCGCAAACTGTCATTGGTCTTAGCATGGTGAGATGCCAATGACTCTCTCTTGCTCATTCATTGAAAACCGAAAAGGCATTTTTTCCACATTTTTGTCAGTTTTCAGAATAAAATCGATTACTAGCGTGTAGTAAGGGCCCATTCACAAATTTCATAACGCTGGAGGGGGTGGGTGGGTGTCCAAACGATGTTACGGCCCATACTAAAACTGAATAATATTCATACAAAAAGCGTTATAAGGGGGTGGGTGGGTGTCCAAGAGGGCCAATTTCAGCGTTTTGAAATAAATGAATGAGCCCTAATAGTAAATCGTCACTCAACTAGCAAGAAATCACATTGATTGATTTAAATACTGAAAAATAGGAATTGAAAATGTGGTGAATAATATTCAAATCGAATTTTCTCAAAGTCAACGATCTGAAGATTGGCCCTTTTGAATTGTTACGCGAGGTTTCACGTTTCCGCACTTTTGAACTCGCCCGCACTTTTGAAGTGCGGGGTCCAGTTAGGTGGGAACGGCGCAATATTTTCCAATAGGGTCCTAAAGGCCTACCCCAATTTTAGTTTAGGCCAAAAACACATGTTTACTCAATTTATTAATGTTTTTCTTTTGTTTAAGTCCAAAAAATATGTTTTTAGATTTTGTTACACTCTTTAGCTTAAACTCAAATTTTGGGTGTATTTTGATTTCCGTGTCCCTTACGTAATGTCAGATAGGAACAACCCCAGTGTTAAAACTAAAAGCCCTGTGGTGTTTTTGTCGATTAAGCAAACGTCAAAAATGATCAGAAGTGTCAAGGTTCATTTATAGACCCAATTTTTAAATTAAAGTTTAAATATGATGTAGCAGTTATTTGAGCGGGAAAAATTGCTTAAATAGTTGCAGTTACATGCTCTTTCGTGTCATTAAATAAAAACAAGTTTTCATTAAAGCCTGATTCGCTGCTGACAAGTAATTTCTCGGCCTATCTTGATGCATGGCAAATTTCTGCAAGGAATCGATCAAGGAAGTGCTTTTTTCTGATCGCAGTACGCAGTTGAAAAGAGATGTCAATGCAAACGGGAGTCGCTGTAGAAAATTTCTGCAAGGAATCGGCGAGAAATTTCTTTAGCGATTCCTGTTCAGCAGCAAATCAGGCTTAAACATTTTAGGACCCAATAAGCCATTTTACGAAGCCTGGTCAAATGACAGGAGACCTGGGATTTTTCAATCATCGGCGTCAGTTTTCGCGATGATGATGGTTGATGACTGTGCGCATTTCTAGCGTAGCTTTTCATCCAGGCGAAAACTTAAATGGAGAAAAATTATTAAAATATTTCTGATCACAAAAGTGCTTTTTTATGTGCAATATGGGTAACAAGGAGGTAGCTGATACAATAACTAGGTGTAATGTTGCAGTAACGAACATTTTTGGATCTCATTTTTGTCATTTTCTCCATGTCCTCGTTTGGTAAGATGAGGCGTTATTGAAAATCACGCTGGATTTAATCCCAGGTCTCCTGTCAATTGACGCCGTTGCGGCGATCAGCTGTTCCGAAACGTCTCGTAAAATGGCTCATTGGGTTTGAAGAGTGTGTACCGCACAAACGCTTCTTGTGAGGTGCGCATTTCACGAACAGCCCTGCAGGGCATGGCGAAATGTCAATCAGTCGAGCTTTCCCGCAAAGCTTTTGTCATTGCAAAACGATGCAAACGGCATAAAGCTTCCGGACCTGTAGCGATACGCACACACATCCAATCGAGGAAAAAAGCTACACAATGGCGAATCTGGAATACCTTTGATGTGACATATTTTTCTCGATGTTCGATTGAAAAAGTGATTTTTCTGGTTAAAATTGGCGAAAAACCTGCTCCCGGTGACCTTTCCGGTACGAAGAATCGACGTGTAGTGAAAATAGGCACCCATTGTTGGATGTGCTTGATTTTTAGGCCGATTGAAATTGGGGACGGTACCAGTGGAAGGTGAAATATTTTTTTTTTCTCGTCGGTCTGATCGCGGGCGAAATGACCTTATAAGAAAATAATATTTTTGGTGTTCTAATCGGTTATTGGTGGTCCAAATCATTCCCCAACTGTTCCCCGATTGGGGAGAAACAGTGAACTAGTGTGTGATTAAGGACTAGAACCGAATCTCGACTATAATGTGCCACAAGAAGACGGAAAAATGTGTATGAAGGACCAAAAGTACGGAATGAGAATTTCACTTCCACAAAATGGTAGCAGCAGAAATTGATGTCGTCGTCAAATTCTACTTCTGCATGGAAATACCTTCACTAGCCAAAGGTAAGTAATACTCGAGGGGGAAATTTGGGGGGATATGAGTTTTATAAGACAAGTCTTGGTACCTGTTTCGAAGGGATTTCCATGAAACGAACCATGACCTGAACTGCACAAAATAATATGCAAAGTTTAACTCTGTCTAGAACCAGCGAAAAAGCATAGAAGAGGTGGTTCGTCAAAAACCACTTGCTCAATATTTTGCTTTCCGTTCTTGCTTCACTCATTCATTCCTTCCTTTCTTACGTGCTCACTCACGATCCTCACACCGAGGTATATCTCTTTTTTCTTCACC
This sequence comes from Aedes aegypti, assembly GCF_002204515.2. Classification (NCBI taxonomy): domain Eukaryota; kingdom Metazoa; phylum Arthropoda; class Insecta; order Diptera; family Culicidae; genus Aedes; species Aedes aegypti. The sequence goes on from NC_035108.1 coordinate 291,595,516, forward strand.
AAATGGCTCTAAGTTGGTGATAAAATTAAGAGGTATTACCAAACTTTTGTAGGCTAGTTATGTTTTCAATTATTTATGTTAGTCATAATTTAAGTAATACAGTACACGCTATGCCTGAAACAGCAGATTATAAAAATCGATAACAATGACAAAAATCATAATATTCCCGATAGAATAGTTTAAAACCTTTCGATTATGGAACTATGGACCAAATTAAATACTAATCTCCAGCGACAAAAAAAAAACGATGTAGGTAAATGTAGTTATGAATATGTAATAATTGACATTGTACCTAGGTGTAGAGTAGTGATGAAGAAGTAGGGGAAATCAGGGTAAAACCGACACTGTGGGTAAGATCGACACCCTTTGATTTTTCATGCAGTTTCCACCACGCTCAATCTTTACTTGTGAAATGCTTTGTTTCGGATGACATTACAACTAACGCTATCAATAAACTGCCAAAATAAACAACAAAATCATGTTGGATAACATAGAAGCAACAGCGGTTGCAATATTTCGCTGTTGTTCTTTAACTGTGCATATGAAGTTTTTGAAATGTCATTATTAGTTCTGTGTCTACATCATTATTTACTATTATTACGTTGATACAACATAGAGGAAAATTTAATTTATGGTTTTTCGACAGCTGAAAACGCTGTTGAAAAATAAATGTCCACACGGGGTAAGATCGACACTTTCATTTAGGGTAAAATCGACACCTTTCTTTGCTTCATAATCTAACTTCAGGGAACTTTTCTTGTCGGAAGACTTTCTCTGTAGTTTATATGAGGCTTTATCTTCGAATTCCAGTGAAGTTCATGGATGGCGAACTTGTTAACATGTAAAATATGACACTATATAACCAAGGCTGGTAGCGAGTCACTTTTTAGTGACTTGGTCACTTTTTTGAGGCCAGTCACTTGTAAAGTCTCTTTTTCGAAGCCATTTCACTCTTTACGTCAAAAAGTCACTTTTTTCAACTATTTTGAGCTAAATTTTCGGGAGAAAATAATGGACCGGCCTTTTTTAATTTAGGCTAAGTTTTAAGTTAGGTCATCACCAGAACATCTTCTTGTCGGTATCAAAATAGTGGTTCATGGTTTCCATGTGAAAAAAAAAAACTTGTAAAAAAGTTAATCTTTCATTGAGTTCCACGTAATTTGTAGTGCAGGTCGGACTCGAATATCCGGGGACTCGATTATCCGAAATTTTAGACTCGATTATACAGAGTATTTTTTTATATATTCTTTGTGTTTAGTTTTTATGCATATGCATTTGAGATAACTTAGTATTGCAATAAACAATATGAATAGTTTAGCTGTTTTGAACGTAGGTAAAAAAGAGGGTTTTAAGAAGGTTATGTTTAGTGTATTTTTCTTTTTTCTTCTCAAGACTCCTAATATTCCTACAAATAATTTCTGACTACGCCATTGCATCATATCAATAAAATAAACATGATTATATTTCAGTTATTTTATCGCAGATAATAATAACAAAGAATAATTATTCAATGTTCTATTTGAGAGTAAAAACTTATCATGCTTCCTAAGACAGACTTTATTTGCAAACCAAACCTTTAAAAATGGTCGGATGGATCTAAGCTAGAGCACACCCTAAGGTTTTTTTTTACGTCGGTCGACGTCCCGCGTAAAAAAACGCGTTGTTTCAAAAAACGGCGTAAAACCAAGTTGTTTTGAAAAAACGACGTAAAAAAGACTCGTGTTTTTCGACTATTAATTTATCGTCATTTTATCGTTTTCACTGAATCGTTCATGAAATCTTGCATGCATTCTTCAAAGAAATGTGGGGCCTCCTCTTCTTGGATTTTTTGATTCACTTCGGCAGGAGGTTTTTGAGAGCCACAGAGTTTATATTTGACAATAATATGCGCGGTATTGAAGTATTTTTTATTCCAATTCGACCAACTATAACCCTCAATGTCAAGTGAATCATGAAAGTGTCCAAGTACCGTCGGACGGGGCTACTTTTGATTCCAGGGGCTACTTTGGACACTCACGTTTTGTATTTATTAGCAGCGTAAATATTAATCTGGGCTATTTTGTGTCTTCAGCACTTTTTTTACCCAATATATGCTCTACCACTAGGCATAATTTTTTCTTGGAACAAAATCAACAATAACAGGATAAACAAGAAAACATTTCAAAAAAGCCCGAATAAATATTCACAAGGTATAAAACATTGGCTATACAAAAATTGTTTGAATTTTACCCATGTCTTGGAAACTTATTGGGAGCATCACAAAACTATCGAATCGTCATGTTTCATGAAAATCTTGTGATTTGTTTTGCCTAAAATTGTTGTTTTATTAAAATAATTGATCAAAGGTCTTATTTTTGCGACTTTTATTTTATTATAATGTTTTGGTTTGTGTATTTTACAACTTAAAAAAAATAAAATAAATGTTTGTAAAAGTGAACAGACATAAAACGCATATATGTCAATAAACCAATGCCAAATTCACAACATAATCTCTAAAAAACAATTTTTCGTCATAATTTACATGAATTTGTAGTACAGAACAGTTGCATCCTTCAAATGCCTAAATTAAACTACTCTCAAGCCAGCTCTAAACTGCTTAGAAGCTAAAAGCATATTACAAAAGCAAACTTACTTCTTTACGATCAAGCTAAACTTTACTTCATAGATTGTATTTTTTTTCTTTTTTTTTTTATGGTGTACTCAGCTGGAGCTGTATGACAGCTTCGTTGTCTGTGCTGGACCCCGTAGTGCAAATTTTTACCTCTACTTTTGCCAATATTTAGACGGAATAGGCTATGTTGCCCGCTTTAACACTATTTTGGATGAATATTGTGCAGAAGTAGTTTTATTAAATTGTTTTTGCTTCAGTTTCCCTCCCGTAGTCATGTTTGTATAGTCATCCTTTAGTTCTGAGCAATCGGATTCTTGTTTACGCATGGAGAAGCGACATGAAAATATATGTTATTAATTAATGCATTTCTTGGAAATAACATACAGAGCTATGTTGTAGTAGTCTATGTTGACAAATTTTAGCACAGATGTCATCTCCAAGAATCTTTTGACAATGATAGACAGAAAATGTTAATTATACAGAATGCGGTCGTATATTAAACGATAGCGATAGGGAGATCCTTTTTTCCCGAATGGAATGAAGGTTATTGAAGTGAAAAAAATGAAATGTACTTCCATCTATACGCGAACAAGAACTATCTGAAGTGCCTCGTCATTGTACGTCATGTATTCTCTAGTATTTTAGTCGTTTATGCTACTAGTCTGAAACGTGATGTGTTATACTATATGAATGAATTTCAAAATATGAATCAAGTGTTTGGTTTTAAATAGTCTTTATCTCCCGAAGGTCGTACTGGAATGCTAATCAATGCAATACTTTTCTAGGAGAGATGACTGTCTATCTGTCTATGTTGCCATCTTGTAGTACCGAATCCAAGTTGTAGATAATTAATATGAGGAGAAGTATCAAATCTAAATGTACTGTAAATGTGTTTGGTGTGGTCATCGATGTGCTTTATGTTCGTCTTATTGTTATTGTTCTGAGGTCTTCTCAAAATGAGAATTCAATTGAATAATGTCTCAAGTTAGTTTACAGTTTGGATAGACAAAAGTATTGGTACGGTATTATGAATATATAGGGGGGCTAAAATGATATACAATATGTGTTCGCTAAGAACTAAAAATGTTACTTACCCCTTTCTTAGTATACCCACCAACGCATATGGATCGTTTTTACCTCAGTTTGATGGTAATTCGATCCGTGTCCGTGCTGATCTATGTGCTTCGGCTCCTAACACGACGTTTGATACATACGACAGACGACTTGCACCCTCGTGATGGTGTTGTTGTTAGTTGTTATACATGAAAAGAAAGAAAGAAAGAAAGTTATTATTATTAGAAATAAACAGAATTTAGTGAGTTTTCATTGAATTACATTTGACTACATCGCTGATTATAGTCAACGACATCGGAAACTTTATGTGTTGACTGTTGATCTAGTTTTTCCTCAGTCCCGTTGGTCAGTATTGCGAAAGGTCCTTTTTAACATGTTTATTAGTACTTGGACAAGTTGAATATTTTAAGTTTACTACTTTTGTCATGTTGGTCAATAATGATTTTGATCAGTTTGTTTTATACATCTATTCATATTCAAATCTGGTCTCGTCTGTTTTCATTTAGAATCGTCGTAAATACATTTCTATGTGTTAAAAACTATACTAGAAATAATAAAGAAATAGAAAGTCATTTTTTATTGTCCGGATCCACTTTTCGGTGACAAAATAAAGCTTCATCGCGCCTAAGCCCTATCTATTTATTATAATTTTGCGAGAATGAAGTTGTTGTAGTTTTATGATACCAACATAATAAATGTGGTTTTTTATTATGATTCTAATGAGAGAAGCATAACAAATTAACATTTGTGTCACATTCTACTCGATGGATCCTCAGTCATTCTCCTCATTAGTCAATATTATAAACATTTAAACAAAATCTAACCTATCTGCATCAAAGCGTGGCTACGGCTCCTGTTACCCCGATGCCTGGTAACAGGATAACCGTTGGATCACATCCGTAAGATTGATGCATCTATGCCAGATGGTTGATGACGCGGCATTAAACAAATATTTCCTGATGTGATACCACCACGACTGGACATGTCTTTGGTTCCCATATAAGTGCTAATGGGGTAAGCCCACCCATCGCGGCAAGATTACACGTCCTAGGAGAGGGTACTTCATAGATTGCTTTTTCTATGAAAATTACTTACTGGTATTAAATTAGTTACCGGTATTAATGTGATCCTTCAACATATCGTTCATATAACAGTAAGAATAGAAAAAAAAGAGTTTTTGTACATAACTCATTCATCATCGCAGTACCTAGTAGTTACGTCGTTTGTTTATGTCAACTTGAAAATCGAGCATTCGTAACTGATAGTTCCATTTAAGAGGAAGTTGAAAATTTAAGTTTCATACTGCAAACTGAGAATAGTGAATGGCATGTTTCGTTGAAATTTGTTATATATGTGTAATTGATTCTAGCTTTGCAATTTTCTACATTAAGTTTATCAATGAAAAACGTTCCATAACATCACAGTGGACGACAGAATCAGTTTGAAAGTTATAAAAAAAATCATTTCATTAGCAAATTGTAAAAATGTCCAAAGTAGCCCCTTTTTTGTCTTGAAAGACACGCTTTTTTCGCTATTCAAGCATTTTTGTTATTTCTTGATTGATTTGCCTAATATTTTGCACATTTGTTACGTACATACACAACTTATTTATAGGCAAAACTTATCAACATCTATCCATAATTCTAAGAGTTACAAATTCTCAAAGTTAAAGAATGTGGAAATAATGTCAAAAGAAGCCCCGTTTGACGGTAATTTTGATTTAAATATTAGAAGATTAGTGCTATTAACTACTTTAAAAGAATAGCTCAAAAAAACAGCCTGTTAAACCTATCGTCTTTATGCTAAATGTCCATTCAGCCAAACGTACCTCCCATTAAACTTACTGATGGAAAATTCCAATGTAACTTATATCAACCATTTGTTCTTTTTAAGTCGGCGTTTGAAGGACGCGGTTTTAAGAAGTATTTTAATCATATTCGATCTTCTATCATCATTTTTTATTTGACATATTGATTATTGCCCAAGTATAACATTTTCCGTAATCTTGATCTGGTTACATAAAACATTAACCTTATTAGGTAGGAGAGTTTGGATGGAAATGTGAAACGACAAAAATTTTATTTTTTCAAATGTTCCAAATCGTATTGAAATTTACAAAATAAAATAGTTTGGTGATACTTAGACACAACATTTTGAAAAGATTGAAAATTTGTTAAAACAGGAATATTTATGCAAAAGTAAACTTTTCTGTTTGAAAAATTGTTGGGAATATCTTGAAGTTTTGGAAGTAAAATACAAATTTCCAAATATGGTACTCAACTAGATTTACTACCTGCAGAAGATCATATTGAAAATTCTCAATCTATTGGATATTGATCATAAAACAGTAATATATTAGAATTGAAATAAAACTGATTTCGATTGGATTTTCAAGTCACTTTTAGTCACTTTTTCGAGAATCGAAAGTCACTTTTTAGTCACTTTTTTCTCAAATCTGCAGGTGAATTCCGGCGCACATTTTCTTCGAAGAGAAGAAATTTTCTTCCATAATCCACCAGCAAGAAAATTTTCTTTTCTTCGAAGAAAATACGCGCCGGAATTCGCCTACTGGTCACTAAAATAACTTTTTTCGGTACCAATTTTTGCTACCAGCCCTGTATATAACTTGCCACAAACTTATCATTGAGTATTAAAAAAATATTTCTATGTTTCACGTTTAAACTTATTTGATAAAGCTTGAAGACATTTTTCTCATATAAAAAAATTTGAGAAGTTGAAATGTTTTCACATAAATTAATCTTATTTTTTTCCGGCCCAGATAGCCGGAGCGGTAAACGCGCAGCTCTTCAGCATGACCAAGCTGAGGGTCGTGGGTTCGAATCCCACTGGTCGAGGATCTTTTCGGGTTGGAAATCGACTTCCCAGGGCATAGAGTATCTTCGTACCTGCCACACGATAACAGTTGATAACTGTCGAAGTGCTCATAATAAGAACACTAAGCTGAAAAGCAGGCTCTGTCCCAGTGGGGACGTAACGCTAGAAAGAAGAAGAAGAAGAAGATGTTTTTTTACAAACCATGAGATTCCACAGTTTTTGTTATCTAAAAATAATTGCACTTTTCTGTTCTGTTAAAATAAAACAGTATTTATTTTCAAAACCAATCATTCGCTACAACTTCATCTTCGTAAACATTCCATGAACACAAATCAATCATATCCATGTGTATTCACCCTAACTTTATAAAATTAGCATGGAATATTTGAAATTTTCACATATATTTAGTAGATCTTTGGCTTCTCCCCAATAATTTACGTAATATGTGTATAATCCATTAGAGGAAGGGGTCATAAAAATCGAAAGTCATGTTTAAAGCATTCTTTTTAATATGCCATGTGATGGTTATGCTCACAACGTATACATTCTATTCAAAGTGCATGTGTCGGTCTTACCCGCACTCTAAATTGTCTCACCTAAAAATGATGAAATAACAATTTGATTTAAATCACTATATAATCTTAATATATCATCCAGCGATCGTAAGGATTGATAGATTTTTAACCAATATGTAATTCTACAACAATTTTAGGTTTGTTTAACAAGCGAAAGTACACAAACTTTATCAATAAACTTAGGGTGTCGGTTTTACCCCGAATTACCCCCTCTCCTTGGTTATGCGACCTTGCCGCGATGGAAGGGCATAAGGGTTCGTTCAAATATTACGTAACGCAACAGGGGGAGGGAGGGGGTCTTACATAGTGTTACGGTCCATGCAAAAACTTAAAATTTTCCATACAAAAGCTGTTACGTGGGGGAGGGAGGGGGTCTAAAATTGGAAAATTTTGCGTTACGTAATATTTGAATGAACCCTAATCCATTAGCCCAATAGAAAAAATAAACCATAGAGGAAGAATGTCGCTGGCGTCGCCGTCGGAACATCTTTTGCTGGCGGAGATAGGCGGGGCTATAAATGTCAACGAGAAAACGTATGCAGTTTGACAGTTATGTACCCGACATGTTTCTGAGCGAGAACAATGGGAACAGCAGCGACATTCGTCCTCTATAGTTTTCTATTTTTATTATTAGCCCATATGAGCCTGAGAGAGGAGACAGCTGGCTTAGATTGCGAGCTCCCAAAAGTCAAGGGAACCTGTCATCAACTGTCACTGGAAAACCGCACATTCGAAGGGCAGACCATGAAAAACCGTCAAAATTTGGCCAAACTCAGGCTGGATATGATTGAACATCCAGGTTGTTTTCTTGTGCTCTCGCATATAAAATCATTGATTATTTAAATATTGTCGATTGGACTCAAATTGCTATTGATTTTTTTTGTAATTTTTAGATTTTTTTGATAGCAAATGGAATGTGAAAATGGTTTTGACCCAGTTTGTGCTCTCCGAACCATTGTGCACAACCCAAACATGAGAAGAAGAAATCAAAGAAGCCAAGAAAACAATCTAGTTGTCAGTAAGCTGTCTCCTCTCTCTCAGATGGAAACCAAAGGCGTAACCTGTAGTGGTGGTATCACATTTTGGCATTTTTTGCTTAAAGCCGCGTCATAATTCATATGGCATATACGCAATAATATCTCGGATGTTATCCAACGGACATTCTGCGTCAATGATAGAATTGATGCCCATTTCAAATAATTAATCTATTCGAAGTGGACATTAATACTATTGGTGACGTTCAGTTTGCCTTTTGCTAACCAGAATGATCCGTAGCCACTCTTACTATTAGGTAGCTAGACACATCTTTATCATATATGACGTAGGGAATACTTAGGAACTCTTAGGAAAATGACTAGTAGATTCACTGAGTAGAAATAAGTGGCGACAATCTTATTTTAATATTGTTTTTACATTGCCATAAAAAGAAATACCTCTTTTGTAACAGCGGTATAAATAATCTAATTCCAGCTTCATTTTCGCAAAATTTACAAGTAGAAAGTAGGCGTTGTGAAGCATTGTATTTGCCACCGAAAAGTGAATCTTGTAGGAGACTGTAATAGAAGCCTAAGGTAACTTTACTCTTCAATATTCATTATAAAAATGACTATGGAAAGTAAGACGCTGAGATCGATCATTAGGATACACTTGCTAGTTTCGAAAAATTGTTGAACAGACAAGGAAAGCGACTTTTTTCTGCAAGGATATATGAACGTAATGACCAATAAATACTTTTAACAAGTAAATACATTCGTTCACGAAACGCGACGCGAGACAAGACATAACACTTATAGTTCTTACTATCGTCAAAAAGTTTTAAAAATTACCTTTCTGTCGACCGGTTTCGGGCGCGATGTAGCCCATCTACGGGACAATGTCCGACTGACTGCATTTCGTACGTTGCTCGTACACGTCCGAAGAGAAATGCTACTGGTGCTTCGTGTCTACCAAATCGAATAGGCACGATGTGATGGGGGGATCGTCTTCATTCATCAGCGGTCCTTGATTGTTGCTGATAAACATGGATTCCCATGCGTTTAAGTGTGAAGCTTTCCTAATGCTTTTGATGAGCTTCGCACTTTCCCAAAGGATTTCATGATTTGTATTTACCGCATGAGCTGCTACACTGGATTCGTTTGTTTTACCGCCCGTTACGGCATTTTTATGTTCTCTCAGGCGGTGTTTGACTTTCCGGCGGGTTTGACCAATGTAAACAGCTGGGCAATCCTTACAAGGTATCTGATATATTCCAGATTGTTCGTCCGGTGGAATCTTGTCCTTAAGGTTGCACAGTAAGTCGCGTAGGGTCTTATCGCTTTTGTGTACAACTTGTAGGCCTTGTCGATTTAGTGTGTTTTTAATAGAATTGGTTACTTTCGGAAAGAAAGGCAGACTGACTCTTCTAACTTGTTCGGTATCCGATTGTAGTGTAGTTATGTTTCTTCGGTGTCTTTTGCGTTTGTGTTTTCGGAGAATTTTGTTAACAAATGTTCTGTCATACCCGTTTATCTCGGCTGCCACGTGGATTTGGTTTTCTTCTTTATCGAATTCGTCTTGTTCCATTGGAATGTTGTAGAGCCGGTGTGCCATTGAGTGAAAAGCGGCCTGCTTTTGGTCGCCGAAGTGGTTGGAATCGGAAGTGATATAGCGATCAGTGGACGTAGGTTTGCGATAAATACCAAATTTTATTGTATCATCTTCTTTCCTGCTGATTGTCAGATCGAGGAAAGGCAATTTGCCCTCAACCTCTTTTTCTACCGTGAAGTTAATCGAACTGTGTTGGGAATTTAACATTCTCAGGGTCTGGTCTAAATATCGTTCTTTCACTGGGGCAAAAATGTCGTCTACGTACCGCCACCAGACTCTGGGAAACAATATATCCTTCTGAGCATCAACCTCCAAGTCACTCATGAAGACGTCTGCTAGTAAAGGCGATAGCTTGCTGCCCATGCTCAATCCGAAAGTTTGCCTGTAAACCTTTCCTCTAAATGTGAAAAAGTTTTGCTTCATACACACCTGAGCAACGGAAAGATACGCGTCGATGTGGTTTGGTGGAGCTCGACTGCGTTCCAAATGACGACGGAGACTTAGTAGAGCTTCGGTGACAGGTACGCTTGGGAATAGTGCTGCGACGTCAAACGAAACTAAAATCTCACCTTTTCTTAGCTTGAACTCTTTTAATTTTTCCACTAAGTCAACCGAATTTTTCACGCTTTTTCCATGCTTTACAGGGTATTTTTTCATTTCATTGACTAGCCAAGCTGCCAATTTTTCCGTGGGCGTTCGAATGTTAGCCGAAATTGGACGCATTGCAATGGGATCTTTGTGGATCTTCGGCAAACAGTACAAAGATGCAACCATTGGATTCGGCACATGAAGTTTTCTTTCAAGCTTCTCTTCGCCTATCAGATGGGCCACTTTTTGCCGCGTATGATTCACTTCCTCGATCATTTTATTGAGAGGATCTTTCGGTTTACCGTTCTTAAATTTCACTTCTTCGTACGGCCCAGAACCGATCATTGTATGCACACGCGAATCATAGTCCTCTCGATCCATTATCACCACCGCGTTTCCCTTATCCGCACGGGAGTACACCACATCACGGGATTTTAATTTTCGAATTGTGCACCACGTATCGAAACTAGGACGATTTTTGTTCTCTGTTTTGCTAGCCGTTTGCAATGCGTCCAATTTCGTCTAACATTCGAACGCCCACGGAAAAATTGGCAGCTTGGCTAGTCAATGAAATGAAAAAATACCCTGTAAAGCATGGAAAAAGCGTGAAAAATTCGGTTGACTTAGTGGAAAAATTAAAAGAGTTCAAGCTAAGAAAAGGTGAGATTTTAGTTTCGTTTGACGTCGCAGCACTATTCCCAAGCGTACCTGTCACCGAAGCTCTACTAAGTCTCCGTCGTCATTTGGAACGCAGTCGAGCTCCACCAAACCACATCGACGCGTATCTTTCCGTTGCTCAGTTGTGTATGAAGCAAAACTTTTTCACATTTAGAGGAAAGGTTTACAGGCCAACTTTCGGATTGAGCATGGGCAGCAAGCTATCGCCTTTACTAGCAGACGTCTTCATGAGTGACTTGGAGGTTGATGCTCAGAAGGATATATTGTTTCCCAGAGTCTGGTGGCGGTACGTAGACGACATTTTTGCCCCAGTGAAAGAACGATATTTAGACCAGACCCTGAGAATGTTAAATTCCCAACACAGTTCGATTAACTTCACGGTAGAAAAAGAGGTGAGGGCAAATTGCCTTTCCTCGATCTGACAATCAGCAGGAAAGAAGATGATACAATAAAATTTGGTATTTATCGCAAACCTACGTCCACTGATCGCTATATCACTTCCGATTCCAACCACTTCGGCGACCAAAAGCAGGCCGCTTTTCACTCAATGGCACACCGGCTCTACAACATTCCAATGGAACAAGACGAATTCGATAAAGAAGAAAACCAAATCCACGTGGCAGCCGAGATAAACGGGTATGACAGAACATTTGTTAACAAAATTCTCCGAAAACACAAACGCAAAAGACACCGAAGAAACATAACTACACTACAATCGGATACCGAACAAGTTAGAAGAGTCAGTCTGCCTTTCTTTCCGAAAGTAACCAATTCTATTAAAAACACACTAAATCGACAAGGCCTACAAGTTGTACACAAAAGCGATAAGACCCTACGCGACTTACTGTGCAACCTTAAGGACAAGATTCCACCGGACGAACAATCTGGAATATATCAGATACCTTGTAAGGATTGCCCAGCTGTTTACATTGATCAAACCCGCCGGAAAGTCAAACACCGCCTGAGAGAACATAAAAATGCCGTAACGGGCGGTAAAACAAACGAATCCAGTGTAGCAGCTCATGCGGTAAATACAAATCATGAAATCCTTTGGGAAAGTGCGAAGCTCATCAAAAGCATTAGGAAAGCTTCGAACTTAAACGCATGGGAATCCATGTTTATCAGCAACAATCAAGGACCGCTGATGAATGAAGACGATCCCCCCATCACATCGTGCCTATTCGATTTGGTAGACACGAAGCACCAGTAGCATTTCTCTTCGGACGTGTACGAGCAACGTACGAAATGCAGTCAGTCGGACATTGTCCCGTAGATGGGCTACATCGCGCCCGAAACCGGTCGACAGAAAGGTAATTTTTAAAACTTTTTGACGATAGTAAGAACTATAAGTGTTATGTCTTGTCTCGCGTCGCGTTTCGTGAATGTCGTGTTGTTCTTACGTTAGCACAAATCACACAAATTGATAGTGACATACATTCGATTTTCATAATCTCCTGGTTTAGACATAACGTGCAGTATTAGCCAATGATTCCAAATAGAATGATCTACTTGGGAAGAATAAACTCAGTTATTTTTGTCCTATCACAATGAATTTTTACAGTACTTCAGGCCTGCTCAATTTCTGAAATATATTACAAATAAACAAATACCATAAGAGAACGCTTGTGAATTGATTTCTTGACTGGTTTTCGCTCTTTCATAAGATTCTTTTGAAATAAAACGTGCGATATTCACAAGAAATTTTTGTCGTTATCGCTAGAATTTATGAATATCTTTCTTTTCGAAAAAGCGATTCTATAAATTCATAATGGTTTAAAAGTACAGGTATGTTCCGTTTTTGTCGCGTTCCGATTTCGTCAACAAATTATTTAGTTTTTATCAACACACAAAAAATGTTCTCTTTTAATTTTCAAAATATTTACAATATAAACTAAGCAAGCAACTGAAGCAATTTAAATGCTTTTTAATATCCTCAGATTTGAATTAGGGTTTTGTTCTTCTTCGTCGTAAGCGCTACTATTCGTCGTATCAAACTTTAAATGTTCCACTACGGCGGATATTGAAACTTACCTGCAACATAGATTCATTATCCAAGTGTAATTTTGTGAAAGCTGTTATGGTTTGTACACTTGTACACCAAAAATGCAATAAAACTACTGTATTTCGGTAAATAACTTCAGTTCAATTATCCACTTTGCACTTTTTCACTGAAATCGCATGGACGAACACGATTTGAGAGAAATGCTTAGCGATCGACTGAGCCACACCACTTTCCAACACAAGTTTCTTCCCGCCCCCGTGGGTGACTTACTTTGCCGGGCACTTATTTTCACTATGGAAAACCTTCGTACTTCTTCACTGAAGGATTTCATTCCAATCACACGCCGTAAAACTTCAATAAATCACCAAATTTTACGAAATTTCCTCAACCGCCGCGTTTATTTGAGAATGTAAACAAAGTTTAATCCGTCGTACTGAGAAAAAAAAAAGCTTGTGCGCATCAATGCGTGCGCGACGCTCGATGTAAAAATACGGTTTCTTTGATTGTGTTGTTTTCGCTGTACTGTGAGCAAATGCCATAATTTTACGGTCAAAAGGAATTGTGTTCATATGTTTGGGCTGAATTTTGATAACGAACAATGAATTTTAAAGGAAATTAGTATATTCCATCATGCTGAAGGAATGGAGGAAGATGTCAGTAGATCTATATATTCTAGTAAAACATTTTATTATAGCGTTGATATGTTGTGTTTTAACCATTCAATACACACAGTGAGCCGTAAGTTGTGAGACGAATCTGGAAACTGATTGCGACGGAGTTGAAAACGATACGACGGACTGAGAATACGGTAAGATGCATTTTCTTTGCATTATTTCCAAAAAGAGATCAAGATTTATCAAAATGTTATTGTACAATGCTAAAGCCGTTTTGAGAAAGAATTGTTTGGCATCGGTTTGTGTCAGCATCATTCACTGCAATACTGGGAAAATTGCAGTTCTCACTGATCAATGCTTAATATGATGGATACTAGCACATCACCCTATGTTAATGTTGAGCACCTAGTATTAGCAATAGTATAAAAGAGATTCGCGGAAGTTGACATTTCTGTCAAAGCGCGAGCCAATCGAGCAGCGAGAGCTGTCAAATTGTGAGCCAAACGAACAAGCGTTATGTTTGTTTTGACTTTTCTTGAAGAGTTATGTAATCCGCTTGAAATTATTTCGGTAAAAGTAATTTTGCATGAAGCAAAAAAAAAAAGAAATATATTTCTTTTTAAAATTTTTGTCAATGCGATTTTTAGTTGTTGATTTTTTTGGCTATTTATTAGTTTGGATATGTAGCTCAAAGATCTATAACGAAACAAAATACACTTTTTAGCAATGAGGAAGTCATGTCCGCGTTACAATATTATTCTCGACGCCGGGCAAAATCAGCACTGCTGGTCTGTTGCCAAATCATTCCATTTTACTTCCGCTTATCTCTCTATAAAGGATCAATACCTAGTATACATGGTAGGTGTTAAGGCGAAGTAGGCCGTCATTGAAATTTGTACGCATCGTTGATGATTGTTGCTAAGTCATCTCACGATTTCGAATCAAAGAAAATCAGTTGGTTTTGCACTGACACAGCTTAGCTTAGCTTAGCTTAGCTTAGCTTAGACTGACTACACATATCAATGGTTGCTATTCCGTGATTGACCGAAGTCAGTGAAAATGCACAAAGAATCAACTAGAAGTTCAGCTGGGATTGGCCATAATCTTCTTCAGTGTGCATAATTCAGTGCCTCTATTTATACAAGGTCAATAACGGCGCCGGCCACGTCCTTGCAGTCAGGTGGGATTGAGGGAAGGAATGTTAGTGTGTAACCTTTGCTATTTGGAGACCGTGTTTGCCTCTGCATCTCCACAAAGGTTACTGGGAGGGATGTTTGTCAATGGGGAGGATCGTTGGGTCAAAGGATTCACTTTGATAAGCGATTAGACCATGATAAACAATGATTTGTGAGATATATACATGCTTATACGTAAATATAATTGTTCATATAATTTCTATGTAGAGGAAAATTATGCCGACACTTGAGGTGACGAACCATTCAAAGTTTGTTGGACAAATACCTAAATGTAACATTGCTACAGCTGTCAGTACGAAAGCATGTGTTATTATATTTTACTCATTTGAAAAGAAACAAAAAACTTGATTGGGTGGGACATCATCAGAAGGCCGGCTCCAAAGGCACGTTCCCCACCAGTTGGGAGATTTGTGAATAAAGTGAACCTTTCGCAAGTCTACACTTGTAGTGTCGAACCATTCAAAGTTTTTTTAATTACAAAAATAAAGGTATATAAGGGGTGTTCTGACAAAAAAATGTTAAACATAAATAAATCATGAATCAGAGTTTGTGTCGACACTCACAGTGACGAACCATCCATAGTTTGTTGAAACATCATATTTACATCCCACCATTGTAACGATTAAATGTGCAGTCATACATTTTATAGATTAGAAATAGTAGCATGAAACGAGCTCACCAATTGATCCGTTATCCTTGACTGAGCAGCCACAATCCACTTTCAGCTTCACTCGTTTGCTCGGCTAGCACTCAGAAAAAAAAAATAAAAAAATAGGCGCGTGACCCGAAAAAAAACACGGACGACAGCTCGGGCTTTCTTGACGCACTGCCCAGGAGCAAGCGTCAAGGTCGTCGAAAGATCAAAATGAACGAACCGATCGCGGCACTTTTTAACTTACTCCAACCGAACTCCCCGATCACGCCACTTTTTCACTTACGAGATCGACGCGCGACATGTTTGATCCTGCCCTCGTCGCTCGCTCCGGCAAAAGCAAGCGTCAAGGTCGAAAGATCAAACAGAACTCCCCAGCAAAACGCGCGAAAACGAAACACAAACCCCGGCGTCCCGAGAACAAACTGTCTTGCTTGGGCTTTCCGAAACACTGCCCAGCAAAACGCGCGAGAACGAAATACAAACTCCCGGCGTCCCGCAAACGCGCGAAACTAAAAACAAAAACAAACTCCTGGCGTCCTGAAAACAAACTGTCTTGCTTTGGCTCTTCCAAGCACTGCCCAGCAAAACGTGCGAGAACGAAACACAAACTCCCGGCGTCCCGAAAACAAACTGTCTTGCTTGGGCTTTCCGAAACACTGCCCAGCAAAACACGCGAAAACGAAATACAAACTCCCGGCGTCCCGCAAACGCGCGAAACTAAAAACAAAAACAAACTCCTGGCGTCCTGAAAACAAACTGTCTTGCTTGGGCTCTCCGAAGCACTGCCCAGCAAAACGCGCGAAAACGAAACACAAACTCCCGGCGTCCCGAAAACAAACTGTCTTGCTTGGGCTTTCCGAAACACTGCCCAGCAAAACACGCGAAAACGAAATACAAACTCCCGGCGTCCCGCAAACGCGCGAAACTAAAAACAAAAACAAACTCCTGGCGTCCTGAAAACAAACTGTCTTGCTTTGGCTCTTCCAAGCACTGCCCAGCAAAACGTGCGAGAACGAAACACAAACTCCCGGCGTCCCGAAAACAAACTGTCTTGCTTGGGCTTTCCGAAACACTGCCCAGCAAAACACGCGAAAACGAAATACAAACTCCCGGCGTCCCGCAAACGCGCGAAACTAAAAACAAAAACAAACTCCTGGCGTCCTGAAAACAAACTGTCTTGCTTGGGCTCTCCGAAGCACTGCCCAGCAAAACGCGCGAAAACGAAACACAAACTCCCGGCGTCCCGAAAACAAACTGTCTTGCTTGGGCTTTCCGAAACACTGCCCAGCAAAACACGCGAAAACGAAATACAAACTCCCGGCGTCCCGCAAACGCGCGAAACTAAAAACAAAAACAAACTCCTGGCGTCCTGAAAACAAACTGTCTTGCTTTGGCTCTTCCAAGCACTGCCCAGCAAAACGTGCGAGAACGAAACACAAACTCCCGGCGTCCCGAAAACAAACTGTCTTGCTTGGGCTTTCCGAAACACTGCCCAGCAAAACGCGCGAGAACGAAATACAAACTCCCGGCGTCCCGCAAACGCGCGAAACTAAAAACAAAAACAAACTCCTGGCGTCCTGAAAACAAACTGTCTTGCTTGGGCTCTCCGAAGCACTGCCCAGCAAAACGCGCGAAAACGAAACACAAACCCCGGCGTCCCGAGAACAAACTGTCTTGCTTGGGCTTTCCGAAACACTCTCAGTTGGTTTTGCACTGACACAGCTGAAAAAGTATCAGCATACTTTATGCATGTTAGCGCGTACAGTGATACTTTTTCAAGTCAATATAAACTATCAAGACTGAGTTTTCTCACTTTGAAATGCAAGCTGAAAAATCATCATTGATGCCAAAACGAATGACGGGCTACTTATCCTTAAGTCGTATACGATACAATAAGGTTTCACTTATCCACTAACCAATTGGAGTTTTCAAACTTAGTATAGTCTGTTGGACAAGATTGACCCATCCTGCAATAATCAATAGTTACTCTGGCCACTCCTAGC
Source organism: Aedes aegypti (assembly GCF_002204515.2). Taxonomy (NCBI): domain Eukaryota; kingdom Metazoa; phylum Arthropoda; class Insecta; order Diptera; family Culicidae; genus Aedes; species Aedes aegypti. The sequence goes on from NC_035108.1 coordinate 291,612,933, forward strand.
AACAACTGGAATTACGGATTAGTTGAATACGTACTGAAGAGAGTGGAAGAGACCTCTTATTTTTCTCATACAGTAATGGACAAAACATTTGCAACTTTTTCGATTTTCCATACAAAATGACCAACTTTGGTAAGCTAGATCTCAGTTATTTTTAAACCGATTCAAATGAAATTTTTACAGAACATCAGATATAACTTGAATTTTAACATATATTTTTGAATATGTTTTCCAATCACGAGTTTATAAGTAATAACGGTTTAACTAAAGTGTAATTTTTGACAAAAAATTCAAAACTATTTATCGCAAAATCTGATAGCCTTACAAAAAAATTGTATTCAGCAAAGTTGTTCATCTCGTTGAAATCTACAACTACCATGAAGCTATTCCTTGAATATGTTTAGTTATGTCATTTATAAAAATCGTCAAAAAATTCACTTTAGTCAAACCGTTACTGCGTTTAAACTTGTTAGTGGAAAAATCATTCAAAAATATATGTTGATATTCAAGTTATATCTGATGTTCCGCCAACATTTCATTCCAATCGGTCCATAAATAGCTGATATATAGCTTACCAAAGTTGGTCATTTTGTATGGAAAATCGAAAAAGTTGCAAATGTTTTGTCCAATACTGTATAACATGGCGTCAAAGATTTTTCTATGTAAATCTGATAGACATAAGGTCTGCCCATTAATTACGCAAGTCAATTTTGGCGATTTTTCGATCCCCTCCCTCTGTGGTATGATATTTTGTTTGAAAATAAAAAAATAATGTGTATGGCACCTAAGATATCTCAAAACCCCCTCCCCTTAATAATATGTTAATAATATGGAACATTGAGTGACCATTTGGCGTTATGACCATAATTGATCATTTGAATTATCATGAGAAATTACTTCTTGTCATATTGTCTATAAAATAAGAATAGAAGACTATATTGCGCAAAACTCAGAAAGATATTTTTACATTTTTTTAGATTTGGTGTTAAGAAGATTGTATCATTTTATTATGCAGAATAGTGGTATTTTGCCGAATGTATACATAATATAGTCAGTTTGTTCGGAGACATATAACATGATACTACAAACGTCTTTATCGCTATTCTGGGTAGCCTCATGAGACTGTGATGCACCCTTCTTAAAAATATGATGAAAAGCTGGATACAACACTGTAAGGTAAAAAGGTGTAATACGCCCCCCTTAAGAAAAAAATTGCTCTATCGCAGTAGCAAATGCCTCATTTCTAAAGTTTTCTTTATGTCAAAGTGTTGCTTATTTAGTTGGCCATGCTCTGCATGCAACTTTATCTTTCCTAGTTGCTTCAAAAAAGTGTACAAGATGTTTTTTTGTATACCGTCCCAATGTTTACATTTCAAAACAAACCCGGGCAATATGCCCCTCCCATAGAAAAAAGGTCCACAGCGTTGTATAAATGTTTCCAAGGAGAATTCCACCACCTGCTAAGCTTTAAAAGGGTCTATTAGCGTATTCCGGTAAAAGTTTTTGTAATAAGTACAAAAGTAAAGAATGGGCTTCATCCACCCTGAGGCTTGCTTATCAGAAGCAAAATTTTACACCAAAAACCTGATTTTCGATATTTTTAGAATTTCTATTGATTGTTTATACTTCTCAAAGAACATATATGCGCAACATCATTTTTTCGCGAATAGTTAAGATATGTAATCATAGTTAGGTGTAAAAGAAGCCTCAATCCCGTGAAAATGCAGAGGGGCGTATTGCCCCGTTGGGGCGTATTACACCGAGTTACCCTATATTGTATTAAAATTTGACATCTTACATGTACTGTTGAGGCCATCAGCAAGCTGCCGGGGTGTTTTCATTACACCGCGTCGGCAGACGAACATGCCTCATGCTGATGCCCCCAACCGCACATATTGATCCGCTCTTAACATACTGTACTTACCTTTTCTCTATTTATCATCACTGAACCAAGTATTCATGTCAGATTTGTCTGAAAACACATATAGTTTTTTTTCATGTAGCTTTTCACATAACGTTCATCAATTTGCAATACGAACTGTTGCTTTTTAATTTTAATTACATTCATCGGATAAAACATATACATTTGATTATAAATACGTATGTGAAGTATTGGATTTTGTTAATGAATTCCATGCAAAATTCAGATGTAAAGTATTCCTCTTGTTTGTGATTCTTATATGATCGTTTAATAGATTTTAAAAACAAAATTTTAGATTTTAGGGTTTGTTCTGCTAAATAAATGACAAATATGATTTTGCTTAAATTTATTTATTCAATATATTACAGTTAACTCTCCCTTCTCCTTCTTCTGTCGGGTGTGAGATCACTGCGTCCATTTTTTAGAACTATTGTGATATACCATTTTGCTTTTATAAAGACCCTTAGTGGCGAGAACGCCACCGGAATACTTTGCGCGTCCTAAGTCCTAAGTTGCCGCATTGTGAATTCCCCAATATGGTACGATCAGCCTGATAAAGCCGACCACTTCCCTGGGGGATGCGTTTTGGACTGATTCGTATTGGAAACTGTTTTCCAATTGGATATAATTTGACTGGACTGGACCAGCTGTCCAGTAGTGTGGGACAAAAAATAGATTCTCGCTCCAGTCCACTTTTTGGATTGCATTTAGGTCCCATAACAACCGTGCAAAATTTCAGCTCGATCGGAGAAACTATATTTTAGCGCCAGCCGTTCAAAGTTTGTATGGGATTTACTATGGGAAAACTTACTTTTGCAAAGAAAAATCGCCAGAGGTTGCTCATTGACCTCTATAAAAATTCTGAACACAGACCTCGATGGGTATTTTTACTATGAAGAATATTGCCGAAGACCGCAAAACAATCCGACACTTGTGATAAAAGTTATTCATTGAAAACCTATTGGCAAGGCGACGTTGATTAACACGTAAAGGAATAACAATAATAACAAAATCGGGCAAAATTTCCGAATAGTCTATGCTTAATAACTTTTTTCACAAGCATCGGATTGCTTTGCGGTCTTCGGCAATGTTGTTCATCGTAGAAATACCTATCGAGATCTGTGTTCAGAATTTTTATAGAGGTCAATGGGCGACCTCTGGCGATTTTTCTTTGCAAAAGTAAGTTTTCCCATAGTAAATCCCATACAAACTTTGAACGGCTGGCGCTAAAATATAGTTTCTCCGATCGAGCTGAAATTTTGCACGGTTGTTATGGGACCTAAATGCAATCCAAAAAGTGGACTGGAGCGAGAATCTAAATTTTTCATATAACCGTGTCCCAGGCTACTGTCCAGTTCAATATTTCGTGAGCAGTTTGATACGCCAAAGAATGGCACAGGACCAATGAATGTATTGGCCGATCCATTCCTGGCTAGCTCATCGGCAATATAATTACCCTCTAGACCCGTATGTCCTGGGATCCAATATAGTTTAACTCGATTGCGGATGGCTAGGGTTTTTAGAGCAAGAACACATTCCCACACTAATTTTGAGTTAAAAGTGTAAGCTTTCATAGCATGAAGAGCTGCTTGGCTGTCGGAGAAAATACAGATTGTGGCATTTGTGTAATTCCTTTTTACGCTGAGCTGCGCACATTCAATGATAGAATACATTTCAGCCTGAAAAACTGTAGGCCACTGTCCGAGAGGGACAGAGATTTTAGTTCTTGGTCCTTGCACTCCAGATCCAGAACGATTGTTCATTCTCGATCCATCAGTGTAGAATTTGATTGAGCCTGGAGGAATACTCGGTTGCCACTCTTGGCGAGAAGGAATGAACACTAGACACTTTTTTCGAAAATGCGAAATGTTATAAGTTAATCATTGTAAAGAGCTCGGTTTGATAAGAAAAAAATCAGGTAAAAATTTAAAGTCCGTACATGGACGCTAAGTGGTCCCCCAACGGCCCTGAAGGTATTAGGACAGGCCTGCCCAACGTACGGCCCGCGGGCCGCATCCGGCCCACGGCCTCATTCTGTGCGGCCCGCGAAGAGTTTGAAGACCCTCCTCATAACTGATCCTCCAACGTAATGTGAGATCATACTAAGGGCTATTTTCAACTAAAGTCAATTTCAAGCTAAAAATTCAGTTAGGTGATTTCTTATATTCTTTTATTCTATTAATTTATTCCATAATAACACCCGAATCATTTAAAATTTTATTTAAAATAATTAGAAAAGCATCTTATCAACTTTGAGCTAAACTGGTCGAACAGGCAGTCATGGGTAGGATAATGACAAATATTAAGTAGATTCATTTCTTACTAAATCTTTGGCATGATTCTAACAGAATTCTAGACATTATTTTAATGAAAAATCGTCTGGATTCTCATGGAGAGAGTTCTCAAAGAATCTTAGTAGAATTCCATAGGTTATCAAGGATTACCAGATCAAATTCGGTGTTTAGTGCATAGTTTAAACATCTCGTAAACAGGGGTTTTGCATAACAGTAGGTGAATTTCTGACAGAATCCTGAGTAAGACTCTAATAAATTTCTGGAAAATATTCTCAAGAGTCCAGAATTGTGAACATTTCAATGCGTTATTTTATTTTATAACACTGGTAGGTTGGGCGGGCCTGTATTAGGAGTAGATGACCCCGTGCGCAAAATTGAGCTCGCTGCTCTAGTGCTCGCAGCATGAGTACGAAATGCCACCAGTAACAAATTGCTGTGCGCGCATTGATAATCAGCACAGCATAGAAGTTCGTTTTCTTTGGGATGATTAAAATATTACGTAACGCAAAATTTGGCAATTTTAGACCCCTTCCTCTCCCACATAACAACTTTAGTATGGAAAAATTACAATTTTTGTGTGGACTGTAACACTACGGAAAACCCCCTCCCTTCCCGGTTGTGTTACGTAATATTTGAACGATCCCTTTGAAGTGAAGAATTTTATGTCAGCGTGCAGTGTTATGAAGATATCCACAGTAAAAAATATGATTTTACTTAAAATTATATGCTGATTATCAATTTGTTGCTAGCGGCTTTTCGTACTCATGTTGCGTACACTAGAGCAGCGAGCGCAATTTGGCGCACGGGGGTCATCTACACCCAATACCTTTAGGGTCGTTGGGGGATCACTTAGCGTCCACGTACGGACTTCAAATTTTTACCTGATTTTTTTCTTACTAAAACGACCACTTTACAATGACGAACTTTTAGCATTTCGCATTTTCGAAAAATAAGGGACGGCCAATTGTGCGTTTTGGCTAAAGGCTGCCATAGATTTCTCTTGGGGCAGCCTGTTAGTTGAATTTTCGTTCGACTGAGTGGTTTTGCCCTTTATTTTTCTCAGCTGTATTTCGACAAAACGATAGTTGAGGATAAAGTTGGATTTTGTTAGGTTCTTCATAGACGGCCCATCAACCGTAAATATCCACTCGACATGGACACCGTTTGTTTTTTTTTTATTTCTTTATTAGTATCATTCTAAACATTACATTCATTTCTTATATCTAGGTGTTGTTAACAACATATTACATTTCATTTGCCGTAGCAATTCAGATTTTTTACAGGTGAGTTGATTTCACCTGCTTGTAGGAGAAAAAAAATACACGTTTTCAATTTACTTAACCTATCTTAACCTAAATACATAACGCATTAATCGTGGCAATAGAAGATTGTAACGATTTTTGCCTGAAATTATTAATTATTTTATTTGACATTTCGTCCTCTTGATGCTACAACTAGATAACTCGAAATTTGAAATTTTTGACTTCAATATGTCAAAATATTATTCTCAATTAGATCTGAAAAATATCTACAGCTCATAAGCGTGTGATTCAATATACATAACTTGAAGTTTATTTTCCAATCATATTCTCTGCGAATAACCATCACCTTGTTAAACGGTCATATTTACAAAGTTGCACATCTCAAAATTTTGATTTTCGAGTTATCTAGTTGTAGCATTAAGGGGACGATTTGTTCCAATGTTTCAACATTTGGATATTCTATGCAACTACTTTACCAGAGAGGAAGCTTCAGAATCATTTCCAAAATTTTATTTTGAATTTTCTGCAGAGCTTCCTTCCTGCTATTACAACAGCTAGTCCATATTGGTACAGCATACAACATGGCAGGCCTGAAAATTTGTTTGAATATCAAAAGCTTGTTCTTAAGACAAAGTTTTGATTTTCTATTAATAAGGGGAAAGAGACATTTTACATATTTATTAGATTTGGCTTGAATGCCCTCAATGTGATTTTTGAAAGTTAAATTCTTATCTAGCATGAGCCCTAGATACTTAACTTCATCTGACTAATTTATTGGAACCCCTCTCATCGTGACAACATGTCTACTTGAAGGTTTCAAATAAAGAGCTTTTGGTTTATGTGGGAATATGATTAGTTGAGTTTTGGAAGCATTAACTTCCTTTTCCCGATCAGTCTAGATAGCCGCGTAGTGTCAGTAGCGGTTGTTTCAATTGGCTAAGAATTAACACTACGGACTGCCTAATCCGGTGGTAAAAATCCACCTAACAGGTGACCCCTAATTCATGCGGTTTTAAGCTTACCGTGCCTAAGAATGAATGGTTAGGGGGGTCCAAATAAATTCTAACCGCAAACGGAGCCTGTGGAGTACCAGGGTGCCCTCTACAGTATTGTGCACTTCCTGTGCTACCCGGAACAACCTTGTGTTTCTCCGAGATAATCGGCTGCCCTTCTTCAGTCTCAAGTCTAAGGCTAAATAAGGGTGGGATTATTAATACGTTGTAATTTAGTTTAAATTTTCACCTTTATGGTTCCGCATTATTCGTTTTACACAGTGCTTTTCGCCTTTGGCGATGTTTAAGAGATACCGATCTGATTTTTTTCGCTGCTGGTCTTTTTCGTGCTGAGATTGCGAAAAGCTTATTCCTGCCTAGTTTGGGTAGTGGCTACGGTTAGGATAGCTTAGTTAAACCAATCTACAGCATAAAATATCAGCAACGATCAAGCTTTGTATCATGCAAATGATACAGCTCAAGTGGCGCTAGTTCAAAAACTTTACTTTTGTGAACTTTTATCTAGGTAACCTTGTGGACCCAGTTTTTGCTACTTTCAGAAACATAAAATGGCAAATTCGCGTGCCATGCTTCGTGCTTGAGTGCTGGTAAATAGCGCTGATGTTGCTACACTCATTTCTGAGGTAACAACCAGAGATGTATGTGCTGTCACAATTGATATTTTTCTTGGTGACCTCAATAGGAAATACGTCTTTCGTTTTGTGGTGTATTAACCACATGATGAACCATCCCCAATGGATGATTTTAAACGAGTTGTCGTTCACTGCCTATGAAAAGGCCTTCTGCTGATTGTGAGCAGTGATGCTGATACTCATCGCATCATCTGGAGCAGCTCAGATATCAATTTGAGAAGCTGCAGTCTGATGGAATGCTTAAGTAGTTCAAATCTTGGATTACTTCATGTAGGAAATCGCCGAACCTTCATGGTATCGGCTAGAGAAGAAGTATAAGGCATAATGCTCTGCTCGAACAGAATTAGTCACAAGTTGACGAATTGGCATGTATCAGTTGATGAATCATTATCTGATCATCGCTACATCTCTCTGAACATATGAATGTAAATTCGCAGACTTTGCATTTGTTATACTCCACAAATTCCATGAATCCTCTCCGTCCATTGGAACTCCTAGTGATTTGGATGTTTCCACTTCCGGTGAATTGAGACACAACTGTCCTTGCTTCGAGTGATGTCACAATTGCTTGTCACGTTGCTTATTGGAAATGTTCCTCACAACTCCCTTCGCGAGACGAGTGGACGTCTGGATATTTGTAAGGGAATATGCCAGATTGTCAGGCTGCTTTTAAAGCTCTTGCTTCGGCCAACTCAGGGCTTGTTAGCGCACGTCGAACTCAATTTGAGGAGCTGAATTCAGTGAAATATGTAAACCTTGAAGCGGACTTTGGGGCAAGTGTGCCACCCCTGCTTTTTTATAAAAACTACAACATATATTTTCTTTTTGAGCTCAACAATATGTTCCCTTATAGTTCACAATACAATGATCAAAATATGATGAAAATTGCCCTATTTTTCGACTAATGCAAAGACAACCAAATTTGAGTGGATTTTTATAAGATTTTTTTGTTTCTAAATAGCATGGTGAAAGGTAAATTATTAGGGTAATTTGCCTATTATTGCGGTATTCCCTATTATTGCGGTATAAGAATTAAACCCTCATTATCAATCGAAAACTCTATTTTCTATGGATATTGTTGGTGATGATGAAAACTTATAGTATTCCCAAGCTGTACCAGATGAATGCTTTAAAAATTAAACGATTTTGATCGTTGGAAGAACAGTTTTAAATGATGCATCAAGAAAAGCCTATATTTTTAACCAGTCTCTCTATCTACGGGCGGGTTTACATAAGCTTAGTTTTTTAAGTTTAGAACCAAACCAATTATATGTAGCGGGTATATCAGTTCAATATGGATGTAGTTACGTGATAGCTATTGAATTTTGAATAAAAGTTCTATATTTTTGAGAAAAAACATATACCGCAATAATAGGACAATGAAAATAGCGTTTTGCGTATTATTGCGGTATCTGCAAATCTCATTCAAAAATACGAAATTTCAATAGTCATTTTAAATGTAATTGCTAAAAACATTAATTGTATTATTAGGATACTAATTAGGGACATAATTTTGAGTTATTCATACATTTATTTAGTCAAACAAAAGATTAATGTTTATCTTTACCCTGTAGTTCCTCTTATTTACAAATATTTTGCAAATAAGCACAATCTTTTACCAAAAAATCACGTAAACTGACTGAAAATCGGAACACATTCAAAAAACACGTTGAAAAACTGGGATATAAGATGATCGCAAGGAAGCAATCCTTTAAAATTGTGCTGCTAGTGGAAAATATTTTTAAAAGCATCAAATTTGTAGGTTATACTTAAGTCAACAAATTCATTTCTTATATAGCGACTAGTGGTCTCAGATGGAAGAACCTTTTCTATTCACTTTAACATTGTCCACCTACGACGAAAGTGGAGACGAAACCGGCAGAAAATCATTCGATTCTGTTGATTTGTTTTCAAATCGTGATATAAAGTAATAAATTAGTTTTCCTCATAGATATGTCCAAAGTCACACAAACTGACAGTACCGTGCAGTGTCATTAACATGGAGGAAGCATAATTTCAATGCTCGAACATTGTGTGGTATTGAATGTATATTGAATGTAATAAAATCTATAAATTTTGGTATACCGCAATAATAGGACGGCACTACCGCAATATAAGACAAAATACCGCAATAATAGGACAGAGGAAGAGCTTCAGATTTATATCCAGAAAATGTATGTATAATTCCAAACAATACTGTTTTACTTCACTATACTCCAGATAAAGGATAGTTTTAACACTTAACATTGCAAAATACTATAATATTTAGATTTTAGACACTGCAATACGATTTTAATTTCAACCACCTTGCTTAAGTCCTCCATAATAGGACGGATACCCTAACAGATTTTTCTAACGTACTGTACATCGTGAAACTATTCAAATATGTAAGTTATTGTGGCATTTGAACGAAAAAAGTATTAAGTTTTACAGACGAAATCCAGTTTGGTTGAAATGTATACTTATTGGGGTAAGTGTGCCACCTATTTGGTTAACAAAAATTGTTGGAGTGAAAATTATAAAAATTTAAACATCATCAACAAAATCATAATAATAAACCAAAATGAAGCACCAGTAGTAGTTTCTGAGGCCTGAGTGAAAGAAGAAAAGCTAAAACTCACTACTCAGCGAATACTTCATGGATTTCAATAATTTTTTGTCAGTATACTCGTACATATCTAGTTTCTAAAAGTTGCCAAAGGATCTCGTGAATGTTCCTATGACCAGAGTTATTCCAGTGGGTCACTGGATCAGGTCGGGTGAAAAGGATGCTGTTCTTTTGTGCCTCTGAAGGTAGGCGAATTTCAAGTCACAGTTTCTGGAGTTCTGGAATCAGCTATAATGTGAGTAGATGAAAAAACCGAATTTAGTACTATACCATTTAATTCCACTAGAGTTTGTATTCTTTGACAGATACGCGTATTTCGACCTCAACTGTAAGGTCGTCTTCAGTGTCGTGTACTAGACACGACACTGAAGACGGCCTTACAGTTGAGGTCGAAATACGCGTATCTGTCAAAGGATACAAACTTTAGTGGAATTAAATGGTATAGTACTAAATTCGGTTTTTTCATCTACTTATAGGTGTTCTACTAAACAGCTCGAAGATTTATTATCAGCTATAATGTGGTTAATATATCAAAACGATTGAAGTGGATAACCATGTTTCCAGCACATGATTGCTCCTACAAATATACATTTTCGGGTTCCGGAACGCCTCAAATGTACGATAAAGTGATCAATTAGTATCTAAACATCTGTGCTAAGCTTATGGAAACGCGTTTTAGTGAACTATTATGATTGATATTTACTTTTCGAGAATTGAAACTGTTTATTATCCAACAAATCTGTAGTCGGTTCTTCATGGTATGAAATCCGACTGACCACCTCCGGTACATTCTAAATAGTACAGAACTCTTCATTTATAATGTTGAATCCGAGTTTTTCTGGCCACTTTTTGAAACAAGATATTAGATACTTTGATAGTTGAAAATACTTAAGCGAAGATTTTTTTTCATTATAAATGTTAACTTTAGTATCAATCCATTATTTCAACGATTGTAGTCGACTATACTTGGGCAACAGCTTTGTACATTAGGTGGTAAAAGTTAGTAACTTAATTTTTTTTTTTATCTTTATTAACGAGATTTTTAGCCCTGGGCTAGTTCATCTCGGGACCAACGGCTTTACTTCCCTTCCGAAGGAAGTCGTCACTGAAAATTTTTTATGACTATCTCGGGATGGGATTCGATCCCAGGTCCTCGGCGCGAGAGGCGTGTGTTCTAACCACTACACCAGGTTCGTCCCCAACTTAATGTTGTCCATACAAAATGCCCAAGTTCGGGAATCTGTATCTCAGCTTCCGGTGGTTCAAATTGTTTGAAATTTGGATGACGAACTACAAACAACATGAAGTTTTGTCTGTAATGAATTCAGTCATTTTCCAAAAAGTTTCAGAGGATTGTTCAACGACAAAAGTAAGTAACCAAGAGATTTTTTAATTCAATTTAAAAAACGGTAGGTTGTGGATGGTTGTTTTTTTTTTCGGCAAAGTTATGCAAATTCTCAGAGCAAAATAAAGACTTATAACTTACCGGTTTTGAATTAAATTGTTTTTTTTTGTCTTTGAATAACCCTCCAAAACTTTTTGTAAAATGACCGGATTGTAATGTTTTCACTATAATTAAAATTTCAAGTTATTTGTAGTTCGTCATTCAAATTTAAGCCAATTCAGATCACCAGAAGCTGAGAAACAGATCCGCAAACTTGGGCATTTTGTATTGAAGAACAGCATGTTATTAGTAACTTTTATCACAGAGCGTATGTACGTAGTCTACATGGTTTGATAAAGAAAAATAGTGTAGCTTGCAATAAATCTGCTTTGTTTGTACAGTTTTCTTTCGTCATCCACAGTTCTAGGATACAGAATAGGATAATCAAATATCTAATAGCACGTTTCATTGTGTGTTTCATTATTTCGCAGACAATTAAAACACTTGTGCAAAGAGGTGCCGCAGTGAGTGTATGCCATACTTGGGGAACTAATCCCAAGATTTCGAAGGAGATATCATAAATACCTACTAAGAACACAGGGATTCCCTTGGAAAATCGTTCTCGACAAACACTGCACAGGAAAGTGTGACAACTGTGATAAATTCAACTAAGCAGCATCCTTATGTTCTTGCCCTAGGAGATCTGAACTCCGTCCAAGTGAGGAAAAAGGTAAAATACTTCTAATTTTTTATAGATGCATTATAAAGTTTCAATGGCTCTTTTTTGGTTTTAGGACATCTAGGTGCTTCATGTTATTGGACCGGTAGGGTAAAAACTTGTGGCGTTGACTAATGCTTTCTAAGTTCTAATTGTATGTAATATTAGTAGGGTTGTAGAAAAGTGCGTATTGTAACATAGATTACTTTTTTTATAACAGATCATGGAGATGATGAAAAGTAGCACCAGAAATCCCAGCATCGCATTGGTTCGATTCAGATTGAACCCACTCATACGCGGCGTCAACATTCCGACAATGTTCCACCGTAAAACGCACGGTGATATGTCAAATGTCACTAGAGCTGAAAAAAGTTCTTCTACTTCCATCACATCTAGCGTGGAAGTGGCCTTCCCGTATCTGAACAAGTCTGACTATATCTACTTGACACAATCAACGGACAGCGACTGTGAGTGCACCTTCTCGCTGATCACAAGATTTCCATTGGATGACTTCGGCGCCAACAAGGCGTTCGTTAGCCATATTACTGAGCTGATGCAAACCACTAATTCTGTGACTATGAAATGTGATTTTAATGCTTACCTGAATAATGTTAGTATTAGTCGTAATCTACCACTAGCTGAATGTACTACTTTAAGCTGCGACCGACAAAAACTGATCAACGAGCAGAAAATTGACGACGTGTCTCCATCATGTTCCAGACATAGCTCGTATACGAAATTCGACGATTTACTGGCAATGATCGCCAATGAGAAGACGCTGCTGCAACGTCTCGTTTCAGAATCTCAAGGAAGACTACGGCCTCGCATGCGTTTGTGTGGTGGTGGAGAGGACTCGGTCAATAATGGCACCAGTGCCTGGGGAACCCCTCCGACATCCGCCAACAGTACTAGTGCTTGGGGCATGGCAAACCAACAACCGCCGCAAGCATGGGGCGGAACGCCAGGCAATAGCAATGCAAACAGTAATAATACTAGTAATAATAACAATCAACCAGCAACGAGTCAATCGCAACGGCAGCCATCACAATCACAGGATCAAAATGCGAACAAAGCGCCGCAACAGGGGCAAAATACCACCAGCAACAGCACACCGAACGCTTGGAACCGAAATCCCACGCAGCCCACAGGGCTGAACCCAAATACTGCTAACAATAATTTACAACTGCAACAGCAGCAACAACAACAGGTACGGTAATTGAATGTATGAGTTTACATGTGTATAATAAGGCAAGCAATTTTTAAACATCAGCCCGGATTAGATAATGCTTCATAGTGCCTTATGCGTCCATACTGAAATGTTTGATGCGTAAATCATATACTTTTTCTTTGAAACATTATACACCCTTAAATTATTTTACGGATTCCTGTAAAAATCTCAACAGCTGAACAGTTCGGTGAAATAAATTAACGGAGTACGGTAAATTTTTACAGTATTCGGTGAAAAATCACCGGAATCCGTAAAATTTCGACGGAATTACGGTGTTTTATTTCACCGAACTGTTCAGCTGTTGAGATTACGGTGAAATTCACCGTAAGAGCTTAGTGTGTACATTGTTCTTAGAGCACGTCGACCAATTTAGGACATGTTAGGTCACAATCCACATAAACTGGTGAGCACAATCACATAAAATTTTGTACAGACTGATTTTTTGAAATCTAACAAACATCAGTATACTTCAAGATTCCGCCATTTAAAACAAATTGTATGCTGATAGTCGTTTTTCCAGAAATACATATTTCAAAATATTCTTAGGAATCCTTCAATGATCATGTCGGGAATTTTTTTAAATAACTCAAATAATCACAATGAATCTCGGTCGGTCGGTTTTCAGACAGACCGGACTACATGATTTTTTGGCGTACCGTAAAGTGCCGTAATTCAGCGCAGTTAAGGAATAAAACATTTCAAATGGCTGATTAAAAATTAGTATTGCATCAACAAAAAAGCTTTATGAGTGGATCGCTAGCAAATCTGTTTTAGATTATGGGAAAAATATGAACTTGACTATATTCATAATTTACAATTGTGACTTTTTTTTTTTAAGAGTTCACTCGTTGAAATTGTCTAATTCCGCGCATTTTTTAAACGCTTTTTCATATTCCGCGCAGAAGAATGCCTAATTCCGCGCACTCGCGAAACAATCAAATTAACATTAATTTTAATGTAAGGAGGAATCCATTCATTACGTAACGCTGAAATTGAACATTTTCAACCCTTCGCCCCCTGCATAACACTTTTTGTTTAAAAAAAAAGTAAAGTTTTGTATGAGCCGTTTTTATATTTTTATACGTTTTTTTTTTTAATATTTTGACTATCACATGAAATAAAGATAACATTTGTTATAGTATTTTCATTACCGTGGCGTTGGTACGTGTGTATTTCGTATAGGGGAAAGTGGAGCAGTTTGACCACCTTAAGGAAAATTCGATAGAAGAGCAGAACATATTATGAAATTATAATATCTTATCATATCTTAGAAAGTTCACGAATAAATGAATTAATTTTCAAGATTTGACATTTTTCGCGTCGATTTTTATCGATTGGGTGATATGAGCACCCTACTTAGGTTATGAAATCATCTCATACAATATACTAAATTAATTATTTTGTTCACTAAACTTGAAGGTTATTAAAATTGGTGGGGATTGCTCATCAAACCTTCCGGTCCGCCTCATAGTTACGTACTATTTGGTGCTGGGTGTAGTTCTTGTTTTTCCAGCTGTATTGAAAAGCATGAGCCATAGTCTTTGGCATACAATCGGATCTATCTTTAGCAGAAAAGAACCGAAATGTCTATCGACGACCGGTGATTGCTAGCAGATATAGTGGAGAGCTTGTCTTGAAACGTTCATCGCTTCAAGCTAGTTGAAAAACTGAATACACTGATTGCCTGTCGATCAGAGCCGAACTAGGCATAGATCGTATACATACATCTGAATCTACATGTCTCCGATGTATTACATCGTTCCAGGTGGGAGTTATCTGATATGTGAATATGGTACCATAACAGAATTTTCCATCTGAACGAAGTGATAAATCATAATATTCCGCAAACTGTATCACACATCTACAGAATGTATTGCGTGAAGTTAAGACACAGCAGAGTATTGGGTACATAGGACCAAGTCCCTGCCGGGTGGCGCGAAACTGATGAGCGATAGACAATAGAATCAACAACACTGCCATAAGGGATAGTAAGCATGTGACTATTGTCGAAACTATGATTAGGAGGCAAATCAACATCCCAAGATCAAATTTTTGTTACAACCCAATGTAGGTATTATTAAATTAGGCTGTAGAAAATGATAAATATCTGATCACTTAGGAACCTTGCAACAGGTAATAAATGCTCGTAGTCTGTTTTCTTAGAATACACATGTATAAATTGTTAAAATTGCCGAATCATACGCGGAATTTATTAAACGGATCATGAAATTAGGACTGAAATCATAATGATGATAGATTATCAACTTTCCTTTCGTCTTGCTATTTGTTACCGTTAGAATCACCAAACTGATTGGTTTCCCACTACTTACACCAATACAACAGCACGAAAACTGAAGTATTATAATCGCGCGTTGGAACTTTCAATATCCATATATTACATCAATAGTGAATTCTTGTATGTAGCCAGTATAAATAACAGAATCATCAACTTCTTGAACATTCTTTAACTGAAAACAGGATGCTTGTTTTATCAAACATGCTCAATCTGCACCTAAAATCTCGGATCCAAATAGTTTTCTAAATAAAAATTGTGTCTAAATAAAACGTGTAGGCCAACAAAACATAATTGAGTAGGAGTTTACAAGTTACTTAGCACATGAAAAGCAGTTTAAATTAATCTATTACTAGATCAACACTAATGCTCACATTTTTATATTCTCATTTCATCATGGTCCTCATTGCTCGAGCGGAGACGAACACCCTGGAGATGGAAAAAATCGACAGCGCTACGATAAGGAAACGTAACAGATGAGAAACTATCGATTCATTTATCAATTATAAAACCCCGTTTTAATGTTAACACTTTGTTTCTGTTTTTTTCTGTTTTTTTTCGTTTCAGCAATCAAATAACCGAACCAACTCTACTATCTTTTCATTTCTTCTTCGTTATACTTATAGTCCTTCTGGCACTGAACCGAGTGGTGCGCCTTCCGCTTTCTTACTGGTGCTGTTTTTCCTGTACATTTGGCATAGTGTCGGAGGTGGTGTACTGTATTTGCTATACAACGCGCTACTTTCGATATTGTGCTTGGCGTGTGGGGAAGCAGTACTAGTGGTGAAGCGGAGGGCGCCATTCGGTTTAGTGCCAGAGGGACTATATCTATTTAATGTATCTGAAGCTTGTGGGACCGCTTTAATTCCGGCGCCTGCTTGTGGAAGATCCCGGTGTGCTAAACGGTATAGGACATGTTAACGGGGGAGGCTTGGTAGGTCCTCACCCAGCCCGTGTCTAGATGGGCGGATAATTGTCTGCCAGGGTGTGGATTGAGCAATTACAAATTACAATTAAACTTGAAGGTTATTAAAATTTAGAAACATTCTGCACAAAAAGATTAAATTAAAAAAAAAAAACATTGTGACAGTCAAACATCAACATTCTAAAATGATGAAATTTGTAAGAGCCATTTGGGGCAATATGTATGTGCAGTTTTTTCGAATATAATTTATTCCTTTTTCTTTGAGTTCAGAATACTCACTATTAATATGCCTATTGCTTCATCTCCATGTCAGCTTTGGGATTGCATGTTATTTCAGGAGAAATTTATGCAGATTTCAAGGGGTGCTCATTCCACCCCATTTGCGAAACCGCCCTTACTACCCCTTTATTTGTATTCTCCACTGTTCATACAATACAAGGTCCAGTTCACATTATTGCTTGGAATCGGTATGTATTAAACAATTCAATTAATGCTAGCCGCTAATGCCACAGGTAACTGAAACTTAAATTTCTTACGTCACACAACATATGGCCATTTTCATTCCCTCTCCCCCATATCACATACTTTTTGTATCGAGGCTTCGTAAATTATGTATGGATCGTCACGTTTTTGTGAATCATTCCCGAGAGTGTGTCGTAATTCATAGAAAACCCCTATTTGTTGATATCTCAATAAGTCTCAATAAGAATTGTAGAATATAAATAAGTATCGCAATCAAGTGAACATTGGCAATGTTATTTGTGGTTCACAATGTTAATTTCGTATCTACAGATGTATAGAATAATCTATTGGGGTTGTCCATAAGCCACGTGGTGTTTTTTTTTTATTTTCAGAACTACCCTTGTCTCTCCTTGTGGTCTATTGTTCACACAACAATTTTGAAATTTTTGGTCCTTAGTGTTTGGACAAACTTTTCTGCCGTTATACGCATAATTGTCCCATGTTCCAAAATATGAAACCGAGAAAAACGTAATTAAAGATTTTGGCACATTTATGCTCCGTATGGATAAAGGTTATGACATTTTTTTAAATTTCTTCACTATAATATGGGGAAATGGGTCTATTCTAGAGTCAAGAGTTGGTTTTACCGAAAAAAATGTGTATTTTGCTTTCAAATTCAAAGTGGGACAGTTTTGCCTAGAAATACCGAGTTTTGGGGGATATTTCTACGCATAAAAGTCCCACTAACTTTAGCAGACCGATTTTTGCACATTGTTCTTGACGGTAGCTTTGACGTGAATTTTGTACTGAAAGTGGAAGATATGTATTATAAAGCCTACGTTGAGGGTCTAAACTAAGGCTCATGTAGCATGTAGCAAAGTGCAGCCGTATAATGGGTATGCAAATTTATGTGGTTAAAAAGGACGCATAGGCACTTGAATGCAAAGTTATGAGAAAAGTCGTATGTAAGATGAAGACAAAGTGGAAGGTGGGAAGAAAGAAGGAGAGACATTTAGCTATTTTGATCATGTTCGCATAATCGACGTAAGCGCCAATATGATAAAAATTTATTTTGTCATTGTTATGCATTCTTTACCTAATTATTCATTTGTTGGACTCAAACAATAGTCTTAGAACACTATGTTGTGAAACAGGTAATGTTCCATATGATGTAAAGCCTAAGTAACAAAATGTTGTCAAAATGATTTTACACAGAATAATAAAACCTAAAAATCTAGCACTTTATTTGAAAGTGATGCTGAAAAATACATAGTGGGACAAATATGCGTAGAAATGTAGTTATGCGTAGAAATTCAACAATGGGACAAATTGACTTGGTATGTTTTTCGTAGAGTCTTCGAACAAAGTATATGTTATGAAATTGTTTTCTAATAATATAGGTTAAAATAGACTATTTGGATGCAAAAAATAAAAAATGAAAAAAAGTAATATGGGACAGTTATGCATAAAACGGCAGTTTTCCTCCCATCATGAACGAACCGTGGTTTCTAAAAAGACGTGTCCGTGCAATAATTTTAAAAATAAAACTCAATAACTATGCTAATATTTGATAAAATTTAATAGAAGCATCATGAAACATATCTGTAGCAAGTAGTTCCATAGAAAATTGCATAAAAAAATAAACATTTTCAATAAAGAAATCGCGTTTGTTTATAGTTCCTACAGTCTTAGCACGGACGCTAAGGAAATTGAAAAAAATGCGTCATCTTAGACGGTCCACCGGGTCTGAACCAGACGATTATAAAAATCGAATGTAGATCGGATTTTTTCTCGCTAGAGATCAGTATTTGATCCATATTTTCATAATCGGAAAGTTTTAAAATTTTCTATCGGTGAAATTTTGATTTTTGCACTTTTCAGCTATTTTTCATACCAGAACCCATGGAAACCTCGTTTTTGGACGCATTTCAGCCCATACAAAATGTATAGAAAAAATTTCACCGATAGAATATTTTAAAACTTTCCGATTATGAAAATATGGATCAAATACTAATCTCTAGCGAGAAAAAAAAACGATGTAAATTCGATTTTTATAATCGTCTGGTTCAGACATAGCGTACAAACCTCCACTAATTATTTTTTTACGCCGTGAAAAATGCCTTATTTGCTTTTATTTGAGACTTCAAACTTATTCTAAATCATAGTAGCATCAAATGGCATTAAAAGTTGCTGAAATATTGATGTGTATTCCCATATATAAATAATTTTGTATGAAATGCGCGGAATTAGGCAATGCGATGAATTAGGGCACTTTACGGTACTCTAGTATTTTTATACGTTAATGACTCCATCAATTCTGATTTTTTAGAAAGCTATTTCAATACTGATGTACCATCAGTGCACCAGATTCCGCTCATTTAAGGGAAGTTATGTGTTCAAATGTTTATTGTAAAATAACTATTGTGTCGATCAATACTATTTTTATGTCACAATGTAGCTCCAAGTATATAGGTAACCAGCGGCAAATTAAAAATTATTTGAAAAACTTCCATAAAAAATGTATAGGGAAAGTGTACCAGTTATGGCTATAGTGATTCCCTATTTGGCCATTTTTGTTTTCTCGAAAACCTTCACATTTTAAATATTTTTGAATGTTTGAAAATTAAAATATATTTGATATTAAACCCAACCCCGAGATAGTCACTGAAAAAATTTCAGTGATGATTTCCTTCGGAAGGGAAGTAAAGCCGTTGGTCCCGAGATGAACTAGCCCAGGGCTAAAAATCTCGTTAATAAAGATAGAAAAAAAAAAACTACTTGAACACACACAGAATGATCAAAAATTTTAAGACAATCAAATTATGACATATGGCGATATAGGGAACCATTATGTCCATAATTGGTACACCTACCCTAATTGCATTTGTTAGTAACAAATTGTTACTGCATCTAAGTGTTCCTATTTCCGCTCACGGTAAACAGATTCCGTGACGAACTTACTACAAAATGCATTATTTCGAATTTCGTAATATATCCAAATATATTTTTTGACAACTACCAAAAAGCTAAACATTCCTACTTTGCAATTGAATTAAATGGACAAATTGATGTGAAGTTTTGCGAAAAAGTTACACGTCTTCTCAGTGAGAATCGAACTCACGACTCCCTGATCTCTAGTTAGGGCGCGTTACTCCTACGCCATAAGAGGACTCATGGACGCAAAAGTTAACCTGAATTCGATTTCAGCTCAATAACCACGTGGTTCTTTTTCGCAAAGTGCACCTCTTTCTGAAGAATTAGATTTCAAACCGCGAAATGTAAAAATTCTGTCGATATGAATCGAAAAAGGATTAGCTAGCGCACAAAAACAAACAGACAAGCATGTCATTTGATTGCGTTGTTTTACCTTATGTCTGAGAAAATTGCAGGAGAAAGTAGGTATCAGCTTAGGTTGCCGAAAATACGTATATAGGGGAATTATATGTAAATTTGGTTCTCTGCATTGTTGACCAGGACTAGCGCGTCGTGCAGTTGATCACCATCAAAAGCACCGTGATGCTGTGTACAAAAAGCAATTTCTTTCACCTGTGTTGTACAAAATACAATACAGCACGCAAAGAATTATCAGCTATTCAAAATAATAATATTGTTTGTTGGGGCCTTCCTTACCGAGTGGTTAGAGTCCGTGGCTACAAAGCAATGCCATGCTGAAGGTATCTGGGTTCGATTCCCGGTCGGTCCAGGATCTTTTCTTAATGGAAATTTCCTTGACTTCCCTGGGCATAGAGTATAATCGTACCTGCAATACGATATACGAATGCGAAAATGGCAATTTAGGCAAAGAAAGCTCTCAGTTAATAACTGTGGAAGTGCTCATAAGAACACTAAACTGGGATGCAGGCTCTGTCCCAGTGAGGACGTTAATGCCAAGAAGAAGAACATATTGTTTGTTGTTTCTTTCAAAAAAAGATATGCAATTCAATACAACTGGATGTACTGAGTTGAAATAATTTTAATTATTTTTGAATCAACAATAATCTACATCACTTGGAATATAAACTGTTTTGTACGCGGTTGTCAAAATCAACAAAAAAAATGGTTGAACCTAATTCGCAGTGTTGTTGAAACAATGAAAACCATTCATAGGCCGACAAACAATACATATTTTTTGTTGGATCCATATAGAATTCATTAATATTTAAAATTGTTTTCTCTGCGTGAGCGACTAATGAAATGTTAAAGGCATTACTATAACATTACACCTACTTGGAAATACGTCCCTAACAATGGGTCCATACACTGAATTCATGATCTTCTAGAAAAGTTATCGTCTCCGGTATGGGCATTTTGTGTTTTCGCGGTTTTTGTAGATCATCAAGAATTCGTGATGTTATATATTTGGTCCAAACCTTCTTGTATGGCGTATAAAAAAACCCAGCGTTTTAATCTTGCTACCGCATATCCAACATATTTTCATTGTTTGCTCTTCCTTTATTTTCAGCAACAGCAGCCAACACAACAGCAGCAAATAGCCCTTGCCAACAACGGACCCATTGCAGCAAAAAGCCAATTGGAGCAGCTGAGTAATATGCGTGAAGCGTTGTTCAGTCAGGACGGCTGGGGATGCCAGAATGTTAATCAGGATACGAACTGGGAAGTTCCTGGGTCACCGGAACCTGGAAAGCCGGAAAATAATGCACCACCCGGTGGATCTGGAGGAGGCAATGGACCGAACCCGTCCGCCACAGGATGGAAACCTTGTAATACCAACAATGGCACAGAGCTATGGGAGGCAAATCTGCGCAACGGTGGTGCGCCTCAAGCACCACAACCAGTGCAAAAAGCCCCATGGGGTCCGGCATCCAACATTGGAGGCACATGGGGCGAAGACGATGATTCAGGTGAGGCCAACGTTTGGAACGGTGGTGCAACAGCAAATCCACAAGCAGCAGCTCCACCTGCTTGGGGTCAGAATAACCCTGCCATGTGGCCACCAGGCAACGCTTCTGGACCAAATACGGCCGCGGTTAAAAAAGAAAACGAATGGGGAGGAGTTGGTGTGATTGGTGGCAACACCGCTGCCAATCCAACTGTGCCGCCAGCAGTTTCCGGATGGGATGGAAGAAATGCAGCCGCTCCATCTGTTAATATTCCAGGCCCGATTGGGCAAAACACTCCAATGGATACAGCTCGAGATATTCGTGGCGATCCTCGTGGCATATCTGGCCGTCTGAATGGTAACGTTGGAATGTGGGATCAACCAAATGTCCCGAATCTATCGGCTGCTGCAAAAATTGCACAAGGGCCTCTTCCTACAGTAACCAGCGGTGGCGGCAACCAATGGAATGCGCCTATTCCTAACAAATTGCCTGGAGCATGGGACGATTCGTCCCCATCACTAAACACAAGACCATCGTTAGATGATGGACCGAATGCGATATGGAATCAAGGACCTTTGTCACGTCAAAATTCGAATGCTTCTAACTGGAAAGATATGCCAGATAATGTTTCACGGAATTCCGTATCACGAAATCCTGCTGGAAATATGCTCGTTGGTGGGCCAGTTGCACGAGGCATGCGTTTGGGTGGAATGAATCCTGGTATGAAACCTGACAGCAATATGTGGGGTCAAAACCAAGGAATGCCATTGAATGGTTCATGGGATGACGGCGGATGGGATGATAAGGCTTTGGGTGCTAATGTACCTTGGAATGACTTTGGTCAAAATAATCTCTGGAATAAGGGAAAGCAAGGTAGTGGTGGGTGGCCTGATTCTAGTGATATGATTGGCGGCGGTGGTGGCGCAAGCGCAGACTGGAACATGAATAAACCACAGAACAAACTCAGTCAGGCTGATTTTATTCGGAAGAGTAATCAGTATCGGATGCTTTGTGAGAATGGTTTCAAGAAAGAAGATGTTGAATGTGCTCTCCGAAATACTAACATGAATTTCGACGAATCGTTTGATATATTGCAACGTCATTGTGCAACTGGTGGCCTGGGCGATTGGAGACGCCCGGATGATCATTCGGCAAGTGGATTCGACGCTCCTTTCAACAACCGGTTCCCAGCGGGTCATGGATCGGGAATGCCATTTTCACAGGTTTGTATATCCCGTAAAGCAATATTTGTACATTAAAAATTGTATCTAATCATTCTATTTCGAATGGCAGAATCTCCTGAACAATTTACCGGGCGTTGGAGGCACTAATCCCAATCTGGCTGCTTTGAACAGTATCAAGTACCTGTCTCAAGGTCCAGTAGCCGGTCATTCGTCATATTCGCAAGGACCGAATCCGTTAGCTACTGCATCCGCATCAAACCCACAAAACGCCCAAGCACAACCTTCGACTCAACAATTGAGAATGCTCGTGCAACAGATACAGATGGCAGTTCATGCCGGTTTTCTGAACCACCAGATATTGAATCAGCCCCTTGCTCCTACGACTTTGTTGTTACTCAACCAGCTACTCAGTCAGATACGAGTAAGTACCATGTGAAGTTCACAATCAGTACAACAAAAGTGGTTCAAAAGGTTCAAATTGTAGCATTTATTAACATCTTTATGATCTTAACTTCCAGCAAATGCAGCACATTCAAAACAACCTCGCTCGAAGTGGTGGAGCTACCGGTGTTAGTACCGTGCAGCTAACAATGCAAATCAACAAACACAAGGCGCAGATCTCCCAGCTTCAGCAACAAATAGCAGCGCAGCAAGCAATTTACGTTAAGCAACAGCAACAACCACAGCAGCAGCATCAGCCTACAGGTCCCCACCAGCCACCTGTAACTCCAGGGGGGATGAACCCGGGCCTTGGCGGGGCTGATTATCTGCGCCAACAAGACCTTGTCTCTTTGCAAAGCAACTTTGCAGATATGGCTCTTGGAAAAGATCCAGTGACCTCCAGTGGAGGATTTCCAACCAGTGCTGCAGCTGCGGCCGCCGCCGTTGCTGCAGTCAATAACAGCGCTGGTGGCGCTGCAGTGAACGCCGGAATTGCTGCCGGTGCCACTGGTATTACTAGTCAACAGTCTCGCCTGAACCAGTGGAAACTGCCATCGCTTGAAAAAGAAAGTGGCGCCGGTGGTGCTAATGATCTCACTGATTTTTCTCGTGCTCCTGGCACGACCGGAAAATCAACTTTATCAACGGCAAGCTCGAACATGAGTTCTCTAGGTTTACAAGACGGGTAAAGTAAAACAAAGTACACTCAAAATAATCCAAACGTCATTGCTACGTAAAAATTCGTTCGTAAATCGTTGAAAATCAGTTTTTACTAATTCTACCTGACTGGCAACAATTACCAGGCGATTTATAAAAATCAAATGGGGGTTGAAAGATACCATCAGTGAATCAGATTTCGCGGCATATCGGGTCTGGGTCATTTGGCATAACGCCGTTTGGCATGAAGGACATTTGGCATAATGGTCACTTGGCAAGATGGGATATATTTCTAGTTATGTCAAATGGCTATTATGCAAAACAGATCCGAGCACGTGGATTTTTTTCATAATTTCACCCATAATTTGTCCATCTTTACCACGCGTAATGAGTTAATTAATTTAATAACCATGCGGATTGGATTACCGAACAGCTCAATATAAGCGTCAATTTAAAACGGAGTTGTTGGCTTTATGTCAAATGACTCGCTTCAGTTTCAATCTTCTACCAATATCTTTTCACCACCAGATAAATATATATAAATATATCTCATTGAACTATCATCTAAGATCTATTGAAACAATTTGTAAAAGATACTGGAAAATCCACGTAACAGTTACGTGAAAGTACAGTGGATCAGACGTACCGTCAAACGGGGTGACTTGCAAAAATTTTCAACTTCAATCAGCCAAAACCATGATCTAAACGTCATTTAAAAATATAAATTCCTTTTTGAACTTTTATTCGCCGATCCGCCTACAGCATGAGATGACGGAAGATTAAATCAAACTATCATTTCAAAAAACATAAAATAGGTGAACTTTTTCAAATGCCCTTGTGCTGGGTGACTTGCAACACTCAATGCTAATTTAGTTTTTGCCTACAACATGTTGATATATTTTTTAGTCGTACTTGTAAAGTATTGTTATTCATGTATTTAAAGGATTCAAGCCAGTACAAGCGCATTTTGATTGTGTATTTGTAAGAAAATAATTAAGATATTTTTATATGGAAAAATGAGACGATGAATGGAAAAATGAACAATATTATTAACGAATGTTTGTAGTCGATTGATGAATTATTACTCTTTTGATTATTAAGTAGACTTGAGTATTAAGTTTTCCATTTTTATAAAACTCTAAATTGCTTGGAAATTAAGTGTTGCAAGTCACCCCGCAAAAGTACATTTGTATAAAAAGTATTTTTATTAAAAATCAGAAACACCAATCAGTAGAATCAGTATTGTAAATTAAATCTACCTCATGTTTCAGACCACGATTTTGAACCTCTATCAATTATCAGTTTTCAAGACATTTTAATGAATCATGTTTAATGTGTAAACATATTTTTAATGGCTGCTTTAATTGTGGCCACTAGGGTCTCGTTCTACTTCGTCGTAAGCGCTATTATTCGTCGTATCAAACTTAAAATGTTCTACTACGACGGATATTCCAACTTACCTACAACATAGATTCATTTTCCAAGTGTATTTTTGTGGAAGCTGTCATGGTTTGTGCACTTGTACACCAAAAATGCAATAAAACTACTGTATTTCGTTAAATAACTTCAGTTCAATTATCCATTTTGCACTTTTTCACCGAAGTCGCATGGATGAACACGATTTGAGAGAAATGCTTAACGATCGACACCAATAACACCACTTTATGATACAAGTTTCTTCCCGCCCCCTGTGTGACTTACTTCGCCAGGCACTTATTTTCACTATGGAAAACCTTCGTACTTCTTCACTGAAGGATTTCATTCCAGTCACACGCCGTGAAAGTTCAATAATTCACGAAATTTTATGAAATTTCCTCACCTGCCGCGTAAAATTCAGAATGTAAACAAAGTTCAATCCGTCGTACCTACTGAATAAAAAAAAAGCTTGTGCGCATCAATGTGTGCACGATGCTCGACGTAATAATATGGTTGTTTTCGCTGTACTGTGAGCAAATGCCATAGTTGTACGGTCAAAAGGAATTGTGTTCATATGTTTGGGCTGAATTTTGATGACGAACAATGAATTTTAAAGGAAATTACTATATTCCATCTTGCTGAAGGAATGGAAGGAGATGCCCGTAGATTTATACATTCTAGTGAAACATTTTATTATATTGCTGTGTGCGTTTGAAATGCAAATATCAAATGCGGGAACTCTAAATGCGTAAGATTTTTCATAAGAAATGCGGTGTCAAAGATAGATTTTTCTTGCTAGGGCGGCGGTGATTTATACAATCGTTGCTAGGTGTCCTTTGATTGTTTTGTGTTACCGCATTTGGAGGACGTTTAGTTAAGATTTGCATCTCAAATGCAAACAGCAATAGTGTTGATCTGGGAGGGAGGTACAGATACTACACACGAAATATGACTCAACACTTTTCCAAACTGCAAGATAACTCCCGCTCACCAATGACAATCAAGGCAGGCTTTGGAAGAATCGCTACTTTTCTTTTATTGTGTACCTTCGATCTTTCTGGACAAACTTGGAAAAAGGGCCATAGTTTTATGTGTACTTAATTTTAATTTTGATTGAGAAAGAGTAAAAAGATACGTGTTTCAATACTTTATATTTGATCAAATTATAAGGTGCTATCGTAGCATTGCTTTTGGGTGTGCAGGAATTGATTTTCAACCGATTGTTGTCAACTTTGTTGAAATGCAAAAAAATGTTTTGATCCATTACGCGCTTTTATCAAGTTTGTCCATTCTCTAAGATCTGGGCTCACAGTGACAGTTCGTGACAGCAGAATCTCGGCTCAATATGACGTACATAAATTTTGTATCGGTTTCTCCCTCCCAGGTGTTGATATGTTGTGTTTTGACCACTCAATATATCACAGTAAGCCGTAAGCTGTGAGACGAATCCAGAAACTGATTGCGACAGAAATGAAAACGATACGACGGATTGAGAATACGGCAAGATGCATTTTCTTTGCATTATTTCCAAAAAGACGATCAAGATTTATCCAAATCCTATTGTACAATACTAAAGCCGTTTTTAGAAAGAATTGTTTGGCATCGGTTTGTATAAGCATCATTCACTGCAATACTGGGAAAATTGCAGTTCTCACTGATCAATGCTTAATACGATGGATACTAGCACATCACCCTACTTGAATTGTGAGTCACGCGTATTGTAGCACCGACTTATAACAAATTTTCTTTTGATAAGGTACCATGGGGCAAGTGGGTAATGGATTTCG
Source organism: Aedes aegypti (assembly GCF_002204515.2). Taxonomy (NCBI): domain Eukaryota; kingdom Metazoa; phylum Arthropoda; class Insecta; order Diptera; family Culicidae; genus Aedes; species Aedes aegypti. Next base: position 291,639,996 of record NC_035108.1, read on the forward strand.
CATAGTTGGGATTCTTCAAAATCTAAAGACCCTAAATTAAAACAAATAAGGTCGTGTATATTTTTTGGCTTGACTCCCACCAAATATAAGCAGTATACTGAAATTGATTTTTATGTAAAATTGAAGATAAAAGTACAGAATTTTTTTTTGAAAAACCTCTTCTTACTTTTCACTTGCCCCACAGGTGGGGCAAGTGAAAAGTTCATCGTTTTGACCAATAAATTCAAAAACTAACAGTTACATTCACAATTTCCATTACCTTTAACATTTGTTAAGGCGTCCCAATGAACAATAACATAAGTAATATGTAAACAAAGAAAATTTTATGCTTGTTTTCTTCTGTTCAGTTATGTTTGTTGAAATGATTCGACAACATTATAATTGCAACATTTACTATGTTAGTTCTTATGGGCCATCATGGGCCAGCAATTGCATTTCTGATCTCTATAATTTCCACCGCTCATTATTTGTTTTTAAGAAAATCGGATATGACGTCGGATAACTCTTCAAGAGAAATCAAACGAAATCCTTCAATAAAGTATTTAGAAACTTTTTTATGTGGATACACCTATACCCTATTTTTTATGTTTTGAACTAGCTTTACATAGACATTCCACGAGATTTCCGTGCGTTCTCTTATATTGGAACTTTTCAATCAACATCTTCCTTTTAATCGGCTTTCCGAAGTAAACATATTAATATCGTATTATTTGACAACCTTTTTTTTTAGAGAAGTTCCATGATTTGGCCATGATAATAGCATTTAACGCTTTGAGTGTAGTGTTTCTTGAGTTATCAGCACGTTCTGTTGTTTTATGATAATTGCAAACCTTTTATACTTATAGCTACCTATAGAGAAAACACAAATTCAATCTCCAATGAGAAACTTTTCACTTGCCCCACGTGATTAGAAAACTGACAGTGTTTCAATTTAGTTATTTTTAGGTCTATGTCAAATTATTTCTAAAACTTTTTTATTGCAGTTTAAAACTGTCAGAGGGGACAACTTAGAAGTGGTACAGAAAATTATTTTCTGCATCTTTTTTCTACAGAAAATATTGAAATAAGATTACACGCCGCCAACTTGTTATGGAGTTATAGTTGACAGGTTAACAATATTTCGCTCTATTATGCAATAATGGCTGAAAAATCTCAGAAATCTCTTGCCTATCGTAATGTTCTCAATGGCCTCAAAGATTTACGCATGAGTTTAAAACATTAATTCACATATTCAGTAAAATATTCCAATTATTTTCACTTACCCCATTTACCCACTTGCCCCGCGGTACCTTATTTGTGTTTATAGTGAAATTTGGTTGTAAATTACAATGTGCTGCAAGTCACTCCGCCGTTGCAAGTCAGCCCGTTTGACGGTAGTCCATAAGATCCATAAGATGGGTTCATTCTGAGCTAAATCATGATCCGCGTAAATACTCAAAAAAAGTTGAGTGAAAACAAAACACATTTCTTTTCACTTAACAATAACGTTTGGATTATTTTCAGTGTAAATATAATTTGTCAACCAGAATTCAAACATTTATATTTCATTTTAGAACGTGGTCGTCTGGACGTTCTCACATGGCTGATGGTTGGCCTGACCAAACCTCTACTGGCAGTGATCCGGATAACAAGGATTGGAATTCACCACAGGATAATGCTGCATTCTCCGACCTAGTGCCTGAGTTCGAACCAGGCAAACCGTGGAAGGTAAAGGTGATCGCTAAGCGTTTTCGAACGCATTTTTCGGTACAAAGCCGGAGAATCAAATTTCTAACTAAGCGCTTTTGTTCCATTTCAGGGTGCGCAGATGAAAATTGACGACGATCCAAGTATTACCCCTGGTAGTGTGGCTCGCAGTCCGTTGTCTATTGCAACAGCAAAGGAGACTGATTTGTTCGGTACCGCTGGCAAAGCATCGCCGACAGATTCAATGGGTCTCACGTCTTCCACATGGGGCTTCAACTCATCACATCCAACTGGTGGAAAGCTGGCTGGCAATGCTGCCAAAAATACATGGCCTGATACGATAACATCCACCACTGCAAGCAGTAGTTCTGATCTCTGGGGAGCTCCGGTGGGAAAACCCACGCGTGGACCACCACCGGGACTGGGTGCTAACAAAAATGTGTCGTCCGCTCCCAATGGCTGGCCCGGCAGCAGTGGTGTTCAAAGATCCGGTTCGGGCGGTAACTGGCCGAGTGGATGGGGGTCGTCGTGGCTTTTACTAAAAAATCTAACTCCACAGGTATGTACGGGTATGCAGAATTAAAAAAAAAACATGAAAATGAGATGAATAAAATAGGAACTGTAATAAGAAGAGTGCACAAGTATAGTGAGCCTAGCTAGTTTGGTATAATTCCGTTCGACATAAATCCATCTGATAATTGGGTTCATTCTACGAGTGGAGTGAGGTGAGAATTGTCGGTCTCGTCTAGCGAGTTGACAATTCTCGACTCGAGAAAAGTTATTCGCCGTGTAGGGTTTCAATGCTAGTAATGGACCCCTTAGTACCTGAAATTCATTCTAGACGCTTTTCCGCAATGATATCTCAGACGCATATACGTTTTGTGGAGTCTAACAACAAATTCAATGTCTTTACTTCATAGTACGTCTATGAAACATACAAAATCATTCGATTTTTCCAGTGAATTATGCATTTGAAAAACTGTTGTCCGAATGCCTATTATGGACCCTCCCGGGGTCCATAATAGGATTGTTTACAAATTTGACGTTGAGTATTATGGACCCTCCATTTGATTCCCATGTAATCCGGCTCGCTGCCGACGAGCCTATTATGGACCCACCTGGAAATGCGTATTATGGACCCTCTTGTGTGATTTCATTTACAAAACTGTTCAAATACAGTGATACCTCCATGAGTCGATGTTCCATGACTCGATATCGACTCATGGAACCATACTAAAAACAAAATTTCATGGTTGCTATGATGGTCCCTAGAAGTAGCTTTCCAAGGATTGCTATTCCATGACTCGATATTTCCATGAGTCGATGGTCCCTTCAATATCGACTCATGGAGGTTTCACTGTATCTGTATTTATGCGTCTTAAACCAAATATTTTGCCTGAAACTGCTGACTAACAATGTAATCGAAGTTCCCCCGGTGGATTTTCATAGGAATAAAGTTGCTTTGAGTGTTAATTTTATGTTTTTCTGTAGGGGGTCCATAATACGCAAAGGGTCGACTCCCTAAATTAAATGGGGAGTCACCTCATTCGAGTCGAGAATTGAAACCTCGATATATTTGGGTTTATTCTATACGACTGGCGTGAGGTGACAATTGTTGGTGTCGTATAACGAGGTGACAACTTGAGTGAAGTGACTCTCCATTTGATTTGCACGGCGAGTCACTTCACTCGAGTCGACAATTGTCACCTCGTTATACGACACCGACAATTGTCACCTCACGCAACTCGTAGAATTAACCCAATTATCCATAAAAGCATAACTTTCCCGTATGGATTTTCGAACTAACACTTGTGCAGTTTATTGTACATAATTCGTTGGCCGTCATGGAGGATGGAGAGACACTGCCATGGACCTAGATCGAAGATCGATGTAATAGCACGTATGTAAAAGAATAGAAAACATCTTCTTCTTCTTTCTGGCATTACGTCCCCACTGGGGCAGAGCCTGCTTCTCAGCTTAGTGTTCTTTTGAGCACTTCCACAGTTATTAACTGAGAGCTTTCTGTGCCAATGACCATTTTTGCATGCGTATATCGTGTGGCAGGTACGAAGATACTCTATGCCCTGGGAAGTCGAGAAAATTTCCAACCCGAAAAGATCTTCGGCCGGTGGGATTCGAATCCACGACCCTCAGCTTGGTCTAGCTGAATAGCTGCGCGTTTACCACTACGGCTATATGATATTAAAACATATTAATGGTAAATGTCTGATAATGCAATTTGCGATCGCTGTCGGTTTATTAACGCTCCATTGTTTCGTGAAATCAATTGTATCATGATGTTTTTAGAGTTATGTCAAGCAATTATCATGTCAAACGACTATATGTCAGGTGGCATTATGCCGAACTGGGAACAATCAAGTTTTATCGGCTAAATAAAAAAAGCCTTAATCGTAAAATCTTATACCTCAATGCCTAATTTTGTTGGAACTTAGGTAGGTATCTAAAAATATGTGATTTTATAAAGAAAATCGACGATTCGATTCCGATGAAAACCAAACGTTTTAATTGCAAAAAACGCCGCCAAATCTTGTCCCTCCCCTTGGTTATGCGACCTTGCCAAAGGCCGAAACCAAAGGCGTAACCTGTAGTGGTGGTAAGGTACCGTGGGGCAAGTGGGTAATGGAATTCCCATAGTTGAGATTCTTCAAATTCTAGAGACTTTAAATTGAAACAAATGAGGTCGTGTATATTTTTTAGCTTGACTCCCACCAAATATAAGCAGCATACTGAAATTGAATTTTATGAAAAATTGAAGAAAAAAATACAGAAAAAGTTTTTGAAAAATGTCTCCTTACTTTTCACTTGCCCCAAAAGTGGGGCAAGTGAAAAGTTTACCCTTTTGAACAATAAATCCAAAAACAAACAGTTATATTTAAGATTTCTATTAGCTTTAACATTTGTTAAGGCTTCCCAATGAACAATAATATAAATGACATATAAACAAAGAAAATGTTATTCTTTTCACTTGAATTTTCTAATCTTCATTTATGTTAGTTGAAATGATTCGACAACATTATAACTGCAACATTTCCAATGTTAGTTCTTACATTATAGGACAGCAATTGCATTTCTGCTCTGTAGAATTTCCTCCGCTCGTTATTAGTTTTTGAGAAAGTCGGATATGACGTCGGATAACTTTTCGGGAGAAATCGAACGGAATCCTTCAATAACGAATTTAATATCTTTTTTATGTGGATAGACCTATACCCCATTTTTATGTTTGGAACTAGCTTTACAAAGACATTCCACGAGGTTTCCGTGTGTTCTCTAATATTGCAATTTTTCAGTCAACGTCTTCCTTTTAATTGGCTGCCCGAAGCAGACATATTAATATTGTAATGTTTGGCAACATCTTTTAGAGAAGTTCCATGATTTCTAATAGCTTTTAACGCTTGAGTATAGTGTTTCTTGAATTATCAGCACGTTAGGTTTTTCTATGATAATTGCGAACCATGTTTACTTATGGCTACTTAAAGAGAAACACAAATTCAATCTTCAATGATAAACTTTTCACTTGCCCCACCTGATAAGAAAATTGACGGTGTTTAAATTTAGTTATTTTTAAGTCTACGTCGAATGAATTCTCAAACTTTTTTTATTGCAGTTTGAAACTGTCACAGAGGACAACTAAGAAGTGGTACAGGAAATTATTTTCCGCAACTTTTTTCCACTGAAAATATTAAAATAAGATTGTACGCCGCCAACTTGTTACGGAGTAACAGTTGACAAGTTAACAATTTTTCGCTCTATTATGCAATAAAGGCTGAAAAATCTCAAAAATCTCTTACCTATCGTAATGTTCTCAATGGCCTCAAAGGTTTACGCATGAGTTTAAAACGTTAATTCACATACTCAGTAAAATATATCAATTGTTTTCACTTACCCCATTTACCCACTTGCCCCGCGGTACCTTATCACATTTTGGCATTTTTTGCTTAAAGCCGCGTCATAATTCATATGGCATAGACGCAATAATATCTCGGATGTGATCCAACGGACATTCTGCGTCATTGATAGAATTGATGCCCATTTCAAATAATTAATCTATTCGAAGTGGACATTAATACTATTGGTGACGTTCAGTTTGCCTTTTGTTAACCAGAATGATCCGTAGCCACTCTTACTATTAGCTAGCTAGACACATATACGACGTAGCGAATACTTAGGAACTCTTAGGAAAATGAGTAGTAGATTCACTGAGTAGCAAAAAGTGGCGACAATCTTATTTTAATATGGTTTTTACATTGCCATAAGAAATACCTCTTTTGTAACAACGTTATAAATAATCTGATTCCAGCTTCATTTTCGCAAAATTTACAAGCAGAAAGTAGGCGTTGTGAAGCATTGCATTTGCCACCGAAAAGTGAATCTTGTAGGAGACTGTAATAGAAGCCTAAGGTAACTTTACTCTTCAATATTCACTATAAAAATGACTATGGAAAGTAAGACGCAGAGATCGATCATTAGGGTACACTTGCTAGTTTCGAAAAATTGTTGAACAGACAAGGAAAGCGACTTTTTTCTTTAAGGATATATGAACGTAATGACCAATAAATACTTTTAACAACAAAAATGAAATTAACTAGAACTACTACTAAATAGCCTAATTTTGTTAAGACTTGACGACAATTGACATTTAAGACTCTAATCTTACGTAAAAAAACAGGAGTAATCAGAATAGCACTTGAATGACAAATTATTCAAAACCATTTCGACTAGACAGTATTAGTAATGACACTACTACACTACTATTTCAAACAAATTCTGATAGAGCTGCTGATTTTCACAATGCTTCCTTTTCCCAGAAGCAAGGGAAAATGGGTACTTTTCAAAAACTACCACGTCAAAATACTAATTAAAAAACAGTGTTCATGTGGGCGCCATTGCCTAGTCCGTCTGAGTATTGGTCCTGGTAGAGGGGAAACTTGGCAAAAGCCAGACCGAGGGTTCAGCCTTGACAAGTTAAGCTGTCAGGCAGCTCCAACTGAATACCATACAAAAAAAAAATCTTGTGCAATCTTATTTAACACGTTTAAACAAATATTTCAAAAGCGTTGGCTTACAAATCTCTTTTTACATATTTTTTGTAAGACACAGTGGGGTATAGCGAATGTACTCGATTATTTAAACTACACACATTTATTTCTTACAGATTGATGTCGCTACGCTTAGAACGCTCTGCATGCAACACGGGCCATTACAAAATCTGCAACTGTACGCCAACCACGGTTTGGCACTGATCAAATACTCTTCTCGCGAGGAAGCAAACAAGGCTCAACAGGCGCTCAACAACTGTCCACTTGGAAGTAGTACTATCGGGGCCGAATGTCCCAGCGACACCGAGGTGCAGGCCTATCTACAACAGCTCGGAACGCAAGCTGGAAGCATCACTAGCAACGCCATGGTGGCACCACCCAACAGCAGTGGTGGAGTAACGAGCGTTGCCCAATCCTGGCGCCAAGCTCCCAGAACTGGCGGTAGGGTTTACATTTTGGCCCATCTTATACTGCCCATACTCGCAATACAGTCCCATTTGGAAAATCATCATGTCGAGAAAAACGCATCTGAACCTTATTGAAAAATTTTTCGTAACGCCGCTGGTGGCGACATAAAATTCTGGTGGCATTACTAAGCACATTATCATTACAGTATAAGAAAATGGTCAACGAATAAAATATTGTTGATGCAATTGATTTAACTGTATAAATCCAAGATAAAAGCAGGTGGGACTCGTTATCCGAGTACTTTTCTCATCAAATGCAAATATACCCGCATACCAGTCCCATTACTTGGGACTCGCTTACTTTGTTATCGCGCACATTGACACATTTGTTGGCAAGTTTACTACATCTTCCAAAGCACTTTTCCTTTTGCTATAATTAGTGCTATCATCTTTTAATTGCAATATTTCCTTTAAAATAATCAACTATACGGTGGAGGTGGTGACAGTGTTCAGTTCGACCAGTCGACGATACCAGTGGTGATGTGCGTATGCCCATGTAGGCCCAAAAAGCTTTCCCCTCCATGTCGTTTGAAGATTAACCTACCGGAGGCGGAGATTTCGTTACTAATTGACCAGAGGACGAGAGATGTGACAGGTATAGCTTTGACTTGGAGGAAAGCTATTTATTTTATGTTTTGTTTAGACTTTCTTAAGAATTAAAAACTTACAATGTTTCAACCATCAATATCACCAGAAGCATTCTGGAAAAAAATGAAGTCATGTAAAGCAAAAACAAAAACTACATTTTCATGGAATAAAGTTGACTTACAATACTCAAATTAGTAGTATTTCTTTTTCTTTTGAAATGAAAACTACGACGCAAGATTACAGGAATCATAACAGGAAAGAGTTGGCTTGAATTTCATCGTAATCTACTAGTGGGACTGTTATGCGGGTACTTTCAATATGGGACGCACATAGTTTGGTATTTTTTTCGCATTTTGTCCATACAAAGATACAATTTTAGATATGCTACCAAGAAGTACACTAATAATAAGTACGATTCATGAAGAAAACTGAAAAATGATGAAAATTCAAATGGGACTGTTATGCGAGTATGGGCAGTATACCTATTGACTAACTATCGCATATTGTTCTACTTCTTTTTACAGGCTCTGACACCTGGGGCTCCGGGTGGCCACCTACTAGCACTGGCACTGGCAGTATGTTCTGGGCACCGATCGAAGGCGCCACCGAACGGAGCACACCTTCCAATCTGAACTCATTTTTGCCAGAAAGTTTACTAGGAAGCGAGTTGAACTAGAAAACCTTCTCCAACATAGAATGGTCTCGAGCCCTATTTAGGCATTGAAAGTCTAATTATAAACATACTTATCCATTTTTCTACAAGGTTGTGTTTTTACATATGTTTTAAAAATATGTATATTTATTGTTTTCCTTTATTTTGGTGAAATAAAATTACACAGGAACTGTCGTCCAACATGTTATCAACTTTTCTTTTCAAACGTGTATTTTTATCATTCTATTGAGAGAAAAATAAAGCAAACAAACCAGTCATTGTGCCCATAAGGGCACTATTCTATTACATTTAGAAAATGCTAAAACGAACATAAATGCAATTCACAAAGGTGATTCTCAGTGTTTTTACGATGAACTGTTATTGTTTAGATTACACAAGAAAACGCGTACATAGATCTGTTACTCTCGAGTCGCGACAATACCTTCAGAGGAAGACAACGGACATATAGTCGACTATTGAAGAAAAAAAAAAGCGATTGCAACATCATTTTTATATGAAAAAAAGTTTTAATCTTCGTAGCAAAATAAAATAATAATAGAAAAGCATACACTTTGCAGTGAATAAACAAAAGGAGACATAAATCTAGTATTAATGAAATGATAAAAAATAGCTGTCTAAGTCAGTTTTTTAGATTTTAAGACAAGTAGTGGTAATGAAAACCAGAGATATAGACATTTGAAGTATATAAGAAAATTAAAACTATATTTATTAATTTTAATATACATCAAGGCGAGAACATTAAATTTACTGTATATGAGAAATATACATAAATGTTATTATTGAATTATTTTTGAAATTATTTAGATATCTGAATAAACCAGTATGAATTAAAAACTAGTTTCGTCCTGTATCTTCTATTGACCAACAAATGTTTATCAAATCCTTTTTGGGTCTGAATCATAGGAACGGTTGACTGGACAAGAAGTGCACGAACTATGGGCGACGGATGAGAAGAATGTGGGTAAAACCCGGATATTGCTGTGTCTGGTACTGGTATTCGTCTGGGCAGGGATCCACTCATGGACAAGCAAAAGCAGCCGGAAAACGGAAACAAACAGGAACATGACAAAGCAATATTTGTACATAGTAATTTTGCATGAAGCAAAACAATGAAATATTTTTTTTTTTTTAAATGTTTGTCAATGCGATTTTTAGTTGTTGATTTTTTCGGCTGTTTATTAGTTTGGATGTAGCTCAAAGATCTATAACGAAACAAAATTTTGTATTTGTATTTGTATTTATTGTTAGCTATTGTGTACGATAACTTGCTGTTTATACAAACATTTGCTCAAAGAAAAACAATTTTAGGATTAAATTACATTGGATAACAAAGCTTTCAACATAATAATGAAAATAAAGTGTTTGCTTCCTTAATTACTAGGCGTACGCTGCTTCAAAGCTTCCTTGAAGCTTGTTGCTGATGGCATCGTTCGAAGTGCAAAGGGGAGATTATTCCACTGGGAGATGCCACTCACAAGTATACTCTTTCTAGCGATCGAAGAATACCGTGGAGTTACGAAGGTTCTAGCTCTTTCCATCTGTCCTCGTTGCATATGCTGTTGAAGATACTCAGGCAGCTGTCCATGGTATCCTAGTCTCATAAAGCAGCATACTCGTAGGTGATAGTATTGTTGAAGATCGCAACCAGTGATTGTGTTTCTGAAGGCTTGCGTCGAGTCCCTACGCCGTAGACCATAGACGAAGCGAATTGCAGCTTTGAAACATCGATGAAGTTGTTGTTTTTGCAGGTTCGTAAGTCCAGGGTAGAATACTACATCACCGTAGGTGAGGATCGGCATCACAACCGCTTGGATCAATTTTCTTCGAATGGGCACAGGTAACACAGGTGAAAAACGTTTCATGACTCTTACTGAGTTGAATACTTTAGACGTGATTGCGTTTACCTGTTGTGACCAACTGAATTTGCTGTCCAATTGCAAGCCTAGGTTTGTTACCACTTCTGATAATTGAATTGCTTCATTACAGAAAATGATATCAACGTTAGGTGGAAGTTCTTCTCTGCTAAATATTATCGCTTGCGTCTTTTTGGGATTGGGGTGTAGGCCGTTTCCTGCTGCCCATCGTTCAATCGCATAAAGGTCTCTGTTGATTGCTTGAAATACACTTTTTAGCAATGAGGAAGTTATGTCCGTGTTACAATATTATTCTCGACGCCAAGCAAAATTATCACTGCTGGTCTGTTGCCAAATCATTCCATTTTATTTCCGCTTATCTCTCTATAAAGGATCACTACTAAACATTACATTAATTTCTTATATCTAGGTGTTCTGTGTTATTAGACAACACTATCATCCTAATTTGGTAAAACAAATTTAAGATTTTATTAACATTTTGTTAACAATATATTACATTTTATTTACCGTAGCAGTTCAGATTTTTTACAGGTGAGTTGATTTCACCTGCTTATAAGAGGGAACAAAAACACGTTTTTAATTTACTTAACCTGTCTTAACCTAAAGCGCATTAATCGTGGCAATAAAAGATTGTAACGATTTTTGCCTGAAATTATTAATTATTTTATTTGACATTTGTTCCAATGTTTCAACATTGCACACTGGGCCAGGAGAATGATTTAGCCAGACAAAACCACTAGCGCTTCAGAGGTGCATTTTATCGAGTTGGTGTTTGAGGAGACTTCTTTTAGATTTATTTGTTCTGTATTTTGATGATAGATGTTAGTTGGAAATTTCGCCGCACACGTGGCGCTGCGATGTATTTTTTTTTAAATTTCGCGTCCAATAGCTTTCACGTTTTCGGAAAAGTCTTAGAACGTGTAAATTTACGACAAATTGTCGAAGACACAAGAGCTCTAAGACTTCAAATAACCGTCATGCGGGGTGACATTGTGCCATAAGGGTCGTTTTGGGCAAAGATTTAAACCGGAAATATGAAAACAATGTGGTAAGCTTCAATAATACATTTTAAATAGCCACTTGATGGCCATTAGTGTGGGACAAAATTTAGATTCTCGCTCCAGTCCACTTTTCGGATTGCATTTAGGTCCCAGAACAACTGTACAAAATTTCAGCTCGATCGGTAAAACTATATTTTAGCGCCAGCCCTTCAAAGTTTGTATGGGATTTACTATGGGAAAACTTACTTTTGCAAAGAATAATCGCCAGAGGCCGCCCATTGACCTCTATAAAAATTCTGAACACAGGCCTCGATAAGTATTTTTACGATGAAGAATATTGCCGAAGACCGGGAAACAATCCAACACTTGTGAAAAAAGTTATTCAATGAAAACCTACTGACAAGGCAACGATGATTAACACGTAAAGGAATAACAATAATAACAAAATTGTGCAAAATTTCCGAAAAGTCTTTACTTCATAACTTTTTTATCAAGCGTCGGATTGCTTTGCGGTCTTCGACAATGTTGTTCATCGTATAAATATCTATCAAAGGACGTGTTCAGAATTTTTATAGAGTACAATGGGCAACCTCTGGTGATTTTTCTTTGCAAAAGTAAGTTTTCCCATAGTAAATCCCATACAAACTTTGAAGGGCTGGCGCTAAAATATAGTTTCACCGATTGAGCTGAAATTTTGCACAGTTGTTCTGGGACCTAAATGCAATCCAAAAAGTGGACTGGAGCGAGAATCTAAATTTTTCATATAACCGTGTCCCAGGCTAAATGGATTAGTTTTTAGACTCCCGTACTAGCCATGAGATGCATTAGAAAGGGCGGTCAAGCCCAATGTCACTCCGCACGGCGGTAACTTTTATCATCAAATTAAAGAATAAATAAATCCATGATAAGTCTTCGAAGACACCAACCTGATAAAATGCACCACTAAAGCACTAGAGGTTTTGTCTGGATAAATTCTGTTCCTGGCCCAGTGTGCATTGGATATTCTATATAACTTATTGGTACTATACCAGGAAGGAAGCTTCAGAATCATTTTTAAAATTTTATTTTGAATTCTCTGCAGAGCTTTCTTCATGGTGTTACAACAGCTAGTACATATTCGTCATCAAACGTCAACATCCCACCGCAGAATCGCTAGTGTTTGGAGGGGATTTTAACCTCCAAATTGGGTCCTAAAGCCCTGTCCCAATTTTAGTGCCAAACGCTTAAGTTTAGGCCAAAAACACATGTTTACTCAATTTTCTAATGTTTTCCGTTGGTTTGAGCCCAAAAAAATTGTATTAGATTTTGTCACATCCTTTGGCTTAAACTCAAATTTTGGGCGTATTTTGTTTTCCGTGTCCCTTACGAAATGTCAGATAGGAACAACCCCAGTGGTCGAACTAAAACCCCTGTGGTGTTTTTGTCGACTAAGCGAACGTCAAACATGGTCAAAAGTGTCAAGGTTCATTTATGGACCAAATTTTTAAATTAAAGTTTAAACATGATATAGCCATTATTTGAGCGGGAAAAATTGCTAAAGTAATTACAGTAACATGCTTTTTCGTGTTATTAAATAAAAACAAGATTTCGTTACAAATTTTAGGACCCAATTGCCAAATAACCTCCAAATCATCACCTCTAAGTTAGTTCTAATAACCTCCGTTATATGAAATATGGTGGCGCGTCGATCGTCTCAAGTTTATCGTTAAACAGTCAATTGGTACAGCATACAACATGGCTGGCCTGAAAATTTGTTTGAATATCAAAAGCTTGTTCTTAAGACAGATTTTTTTATTAATAAGGGGATAGAGACAATTTACATAATTATTACATTTGGCTTGAATGCCCTCAATGTGATTTTTGAAAGTTAAATTCTTATCTAGCATGAGCCCTAGATACTTAACTTCATTTGACCAATTTTTTGGAACCCCTCTCATCGTGACAACATGTCTACTTGAAGGTTTGGTTTATGTGGGAATATTATTAGTTGAGTTTTGGAAGCATTAGGAGAATTCTTCCATTTTTGCAAATATGATGAAAAAATATCCAAACTTTTTTGTAATCGACTATATGGATGACACGCAGGCTTCGTTCTTTGGCGGAGATTTTACGATCAAACCACAATAAAACCTTAATACCAAACACTGTCTTCTATGTCTAGAAGAGCAAGAACAGTAGAATAGAATTCAGATTTGTTGGAACGGATCAAATTTGTTCCACGTAAAAGTTGATGAGTGGTCGGTCCATGGCGGAATCCGAACTGTTCATTTGCAAAAATTGTATTTTCGTTGATGTGGACCATCATTATGTTCAAAAAGTTTACTGATGAAGGAAAGCAAACTGATTGAACGATAGCTAGAAGCTTCTGCAGAATTTTTGTCTGGTTTTCAAATTGGTACAACCTTAGCATTTTTCCATTTGTCAGGAAAATAGGCAAATCGAAAACATTTGTTAAATATATCAACTAAGAATGATAAGCTACTTTCTGGAAGTTTCTTGATGAGGATGTAGAATATTCCATCATCGCCAGGAGCTTTGATTTTTTTTATTAAAAATAGTGTCCTAAAGGCCTGTCTCAATTTTAATGCTAAACGCTTTAGTTTAGGCCTAAAAAACATGTTTTCTCATTTTTTTATGTATATGTATAAGTCCAAAAAATAGATTTTTTTAGATTTTGTCACACTTCTTGGCTTAAACTCAAAGTTTGGGTGTATTTTGTTTTCCGTATCCCTTCCGAAATGTCAGATAGGAACAACCCCAGTGTTAAAACTAAAAGCCCTGTGGTGTTTTTGTCGACTAAGCGAACGTCAAACATGATCAAAAGTGTCAAGGTTCATTTATGGACCCGATTTTCAAATTGAAGTTTGAATGTGATGTACCCGAGCGAGCGGGAAAAATTGCTAAAGTAGTTGCAGTAAACTTGCCCTTTCGTGTCATTACATAAAAACAAGATTTCTTTAAACATTTTAGGACCCAATAGGGCGATATTCAAAACTGAAAATGCAATAGATGGTGTTTTTTCAGTGGTAGTAAAAACGAAATCCTGAAGCAAAAAAAAAAACACCACGAGAGATGAACTAAACACAAAAAGTTATGTATTCACTTTGCACTTGATTTCTTATCACTGCATTTTTGATCCAGTTTCTCAATTATAAGTAATTTACGTTTTTCATTATTTTCCATACGTTTTAACAGTTCTCCGACTACCGTTCTTCCATGCGCTTGGGTTGAAAGTTTGAGAAATTTGAGAATCTAGCGTAGCGCGATCAGTGAGTGGAATACAAACAACAGTGTCGTCGCTCGGCGACCAGTAAAAGAAACTGAGTGTTCGAAAGGTTGTTGCCTGTACTTTTTGCCGCTGGCGCCAACTGTTAGCGTTTAAAGGCTGGTTTGCTACTGACAAGAAAAGGAATCGCCTATCTCGATGCGTGGAAAATTTCTTCCAAGAAATGGTCAAGAAAATCTAATTTTTCTGATCGCAGTACGCAGTTGAGAAGAAATGTCACTTCAAAGGGGGCTCTCTGTAGGAAATTTATTGACCCATTCAGTCAAGGAATTGCTTTACTTTTCTTGAGCGAAACAGCATACTTAGCTTAAGAATGGAATAAACAGTCGTTACCCTATTCTCACTTCGTCCAAATCAGTCTCCCAGGAATTTTAGAATATATAATATTCTCAATCAAGAGAGCGTATTGAGAATATTATCGAAGTCCTGAGTAACTTGATTTTCAATTGGACTAGTTAGTCCTAAATAAACATTGTGCGCGCTTTCAAACTGCATAGCAAGTTTTTGAGCGTAATTAGTTAATAACAAATTATCCTCTTTCAATGCCAAAATTGGCTTCTGAGGTTTTTTCAAAATTTTAGATAATTTCCAAAAGGGCTCAGAACCAGGGTCCAATTGAGAAATTTTATTTTCAAAATTTTTGTTGCTCAAATATGCAAAACGTTTCTTGATTTCTTTCTGCAAATCCTGCCATATAATTTTTTTAAGTGCGTTGAAATTGCCTTCTCCTCACGTTTTTAAGACCGATCAAGAGTTTAAGATCATCGTCTATAATCACGAATTTAAATTTTACTTCACATTTTGGAATTGCAATGCTCCTGGCTTCAACAATGGAATTTGTTATAGTTTCAAGAGCATTGTCAATATCATGTTTTGTTTGTAAAGAAATGTTAACATCAAGAATAGTGTCAATATATGATTCATATATATTCCAGTCGGCTCGAAAATAATTGCAGCTGATTGGATTGAGAATCGCTTCATGGGATGTTTGAAATGTAAAAGGGTATTACCAGAATTGAAATCAGCATGAGCTATTAGTTGGCTACTACAAAGATGACTAGTGTCGGTTAAGACCAAATCAATCGTAGATGGATTTCTAGAAGAGGAGAAACAAGTAGGGCTATCAGGGTATTGAATTGAGAAATATCCTGAAGAGCACTCATTAAATAAAATTCTGCCGTTGGAATTACTTTGAGAATTATTCCATGACCGATGTTAGGCATTAAAGTCACCAATGACAAAAAATTTTGACTTATTGCGAGTCAATTTTCGCAAGTCAGTTTGGAGCAAACAAACTTGCTGTCCACAGCATTGAAAAGGCAAATAGGCCGCTATGAAAGTATATTTACCAAGCTGTGTTTCAACAGAAACACCTAACGTTTCAAAAACATTAGTTTCAAATGACAAAAACAGTTGATGTTTTATACGCCTATGAATGATGATTGAAACTCCCCAACATGCCCCATCAAGTCGATCATTACGATAAACAAAAAAGTTAGGATCTTTTTTAAGTTTGGATCCAGGTTTTATATAGGTTTCAGTAATAACTGCTATATGCACGTTATTAGCTGTAAGAAAATTCAACAGCTCGTCCTCTTTACCATTCAAAGAACGAGCATTCCAATTTAAAATATTTAAATTTTTTTTTGGATCCATTAGAAAAACGTAATCCAATAACAATCTGATCAATAAATTTTACACCGACTTAGACTGCTTCAGTCATAGTAGTGGCTTTGAACATTGCATCAATCATTATATTCAATTGTTCAGTTAGAAAATTAAAATCAGAGGCAGACATATCACTTGAAGTGGGTACATTTGATGATTTTCCGTTAGAATTTTTGGTAGATGAACTAAATAAGAGGCGGAGTAAAAGTTTCCTGTAGGGGCAGGGTATTTTCCATTTGATTTGAAACAATTAGAACGGGTCCTCGTAGTATGAAAAGGGGATGAGTTCAAATTACCTGATACGATATCGGCAAAGGATTTTCCTTGGATAGATATTTACATTCGAAATCAAAATATTCGAACGGCTACCCGACGGATAAAAATTAGTTTGTGAATGAGCATGGTTATGATCTACCTGATGGGTATGATTCCTAATCAAACGATCGTTAACTGAAAAAAATAGTATTGTTCGATACTCTACCAGGTAAATTCCGGAAACGACCGTTATCGTCACGGATATTATCTTTCATCTGCCTGGCACGAGCCTCGACGACTCTCCTTCTCAAACGGCAAGCCCAAAAATTGGACTTATGATTGCCCCCGCAATTCGAGCATTTAAACTTAGTGGTATCTTCCTTCACTGGACAGACGTCCTTAGCGTGAAAAGCACCTCTGCAAATCATGCATTTAGCATCAATGCGCCAATTTGTTGTACCATGATCCCACTTTTGGCACCGACGGAACTGAGTGGGGTTCTGGTAATGTCCTCCAGCTTTCTGGAAATGTTCCCATGTCATACGAACATCGAACATAAGTCTTGCTTTTTATAAAGCTTTAATATTATTTAGATCTTTTTTGTTAAAGTGAACTAAATAATATTCTTGAAAAAGCCCTTTCCGAACAATGCCAGATTGGGTTCTCTTTTTCATAATGATTACTTGGACTGGGGAAAATCCAAGTAAATCATTTATTTTATTTTTGATCTCTTCAGGTGACTTATTGTCATTAGAGAACTTTCAAGATGACTTTGAACAAACGATCAGTTTTGACGTCAATAGTAAAAAATTTGTGCTTCTCTTCAAGATGTTTGAGACGAGGTTCGCGATCTTTAAGAGTTTCCGGCAAAACGCGACAGTCTCCTTTCTTTGCGATTTGGAAGGAGACCTTGATTCCCCTTATGGAGTTCAAGATCTCCTGCCTAAATCCCGCAAATTCGGAACAACTGACCACGATAGGCGGCACTCTTTGTTTCCTTACTTGAATCAAAGAGCCTGGGTTAGAGACTGCTTCGATTTGGTGTTCGGAAAAATTGTCTACACGGCAACGCGGATCTACTCAAATTTGTGTTGTTTCAACGCAAAACCGTAGTTGAGCCCAATTACCCAAATTTGGATAAATTTCCAAGGCCTCCATTAGGTACTTTGCCTTTAAAGCCATAAGAAAAATTTACTTAAATTTGGTTTGATTCAACGCAAAATTGTGTTCATTCAACCCAAGCTTAAAAATAATGCATTTTACCCAAATTTGGCTTATTGGGCCAAACTACCCCATTGGGTAGGTGCAGCTCTCTCTATTTTTGACAACATTGGTGGGAAAGAGAGAGAATATCGAGAGATTTTGGGTTGAGAGAATAATCGATATACTTAATTTTGGGTAAAGTCAACTCAAAAATTAAGTAAAATGGGTTTTCCGTGTAGAGCATCGAACTGATTGCTCATTTCGATGCTATTATCAACATTATCCATATCACCCTTGGAAGATAGTTCGCATTCCGGAGAAACGTCCTTTCTTCCATTCTTGCCACGTTTAGTGACAGTTTTAAATCCCACTTTTTTGGAAGGAAGTTGTGAATTCAGAGCCATGTTTAGTGAATAAACGAAAGAAGACGAGACCTCCTACACGCAAACAAATTTTGTTGTATTATCTACCGAATCCATGGTAGAATTAAGAACTGCACCTACGATTTTCAACCGACTACCAAAATCTGTCAAGTTTACTATAATCTGGTAAAAATCACTGAGCAGTGCAGTAAATGTGACTATGTCCATAGTAGAATCCACTACAAAGCATTGTATTTCAATCCGTGGCACCCACCGTACAACACAGTGTGGTCAAAAGTATAATGCCAAACTTGTCAAATCTAGAATGTTTCTAGTCATAAATACCACAACTCTGGTTAAATAAACAGAATATATTTTTTGTGTAGTGATGTTGACTATGTTTTGGTAGAGTTAACAGGTTAATGTAGTCGGTTGAAAATCGTTGGTGCAGTTCTTAATTTATCCATGGATTTAGTAGTTTGTACAATGAAACTCATTTCAGTGTAAGAGGTTTTTTCCTAAGACGGTGTCCAAGAACGATTACCACCGCTAGCTTTCGCCCAACGGGTACCAGGAGCAGAGAGAATTCGTGTACGCACAGCACGAATGTACGATGCGCACTGACGCTTTATATTATGATTTTATCAATTCAGTACAATGGCCCAGTCTATGGCTGAATGTATCACTAATGAAGTGGATCTGATTTGAATCAAATAATAGATTTACCAAGGGCGTTCGGATACGAGTCTGCTCCACAACAGGAAAGCCTAGCCATTTTGTTGGTCTCTTTATATTTATTCTCATTTAACGAATACAATTACGGTTACATTGATATTCATAATAATTATCCGCTATTATCCATATTGTTATACAGTAGAGTGTTTGTTTTATTACTTTATATAATGCATCAATAATGTAATGATTTTCTTCTCATTTGAAGTTATTGTAAACTTACAAATATCTTTTTACTTTGTTTTTCATGTTTTCCTTTCAAAATTAATACACATCACATGGATACAGAGATCAATCCATCTCGAAATCGATCAATAAGGTTTGCGTCTTGAACGATTATCTCGATTCCTCATGTATACCCTCTAGGTTTGTTTTCTTAATATTTTTTTTAGTGGCGAATAGTGTTCGATGATTCGGTGATTTGTGTGAAGGATTATTTTCCAAAAATACGTTGGAGCAGAAGTAGGGAAGAATAAAGACCAATAGGTCTGACAAACAATCTGGTCCAAAGCAATTGAACGTCTTCGAGTCCCAGTGATGGAACTTACATGTTCGGCCCAAATGACTAGTTAAACGAAATTTTATATTCTAGATATATAGGACAGTCTATTGAAATACGGGAAAGGGATAATTTTGGAGATCGTTCGTAGGGTTATAAATCAAGTTTGACGACCAATGATCGGAAATCCTTCATCCAACCACCGACATCGACACGTGTTATGGTAATGTGTGTATGTGTTGATTTGCGCTGCTTTCTTTTCCTTACTAATTGTAATAATTATTGGTATTTTCCTTTGTTATGCTTGCTTGTGGTGATTGTTGGCCATTGAAAGTGTATGGTAGATCAGATGTGTTACTCATCGCCGCTACTTCTAGTCAAATGTTGCTTTAGTTATCAGATTTCAGTTTTTGTCTTTAACAAATCGAACGTAGTGAAGTTGTAGTGGTTTTCTACACCGCATAATTGTCTTTCATGAGTACGGTTCAAGGTTGTGTTCGTGTTTTCGTCTGTTCAAGCGTTTTTTGTTACTTTCGTTTGTGTCTCTGAATGGTATAAATAATGGGCTGCTTCTTATTTGTTTCTTGTTTCTTTTGTGTGCATCAAATATGGTTCCGTTTGGTGCAATAACATAAGAAAATATATGGTTTTCTATCTTGACCTGTCCTCTCATTGCTGCAAAATTTAGTTTGGTCAAGGTTATAATTTGTTGTCTTTTGTTTTATGTTTTTGTTTGCTTTGCATTATTGTTGTTGAGTTTTGTGTTGATGGAAACAGATTTTGGATTCAACTGATCAGTTGAGCTTAGTGGCTAGGAAACATTAAATATTCACTAGACATAGTTAGTAGTAAATGTATTGTTTTTTGGCTACTGTTTGTATTGTGTTGCTATTATGGAAATGTATCTTGAATCTGAGTTTCTCGTTACGGTTTCCTCATCATGTCACGGAGGAACGTTACGTTTATAAATAGCAGTGTGAAGTCATAGTCATTGTTAAAGTACAACCATTGAATCAAAAAATGATGTAAGGTAGTCTGGTACGTTAAATCTACGCTATGCATATGTTTGGCGAAGGAAAGTATGCGCTCTTTCGTGGAAACGAAAGCTGTATATGTGTATTCTCATTCGTGTTGTTTTGTTTGAGGGGAAGATAAAAGACATGTAGATGCATATACAGCTATAGTAGAACAAACGGGTTGTCAAGAGGAACATGAAGCAATAGAGTTTAAAGTTGGACAATATATCATTACATTTTAATACACTGTTTGGAAATCTTAAAATCTCACATCAATATCGTTATATACTTAGAGCTTAGTACGATTTTGTATTATGCTATTGTTAGCTGTTTTGTGGTTTCGCAATCAGTTTGGTTTGAATTGTGATCAGTTGTATGTTGATTTGTTATTGTTTCGTTACTCTCATCCTTCTTTTCGGTGTTTAGATATACGTTACGCTTAGTAACTTTCGCAGTATAATTTGTGACTTAACTTTTAGTTTGTATTAAATAAAATACATTATAATTGCGTCTAAAATATATCGTCAATAGTTTGTTCTGCCCAATATAGTTGGTTTTCTAAAAGAATGGCTTACATATGTATTGTTGTCCTTCATTCCCTCGTTATCTCCTATATAAATGATATTTCTTCTATCATTTAGGTGTTGTTTTAAATGTTGAATGATTTATGTTTTGTAATTCATTGAATTTAGTTTTCCATTTTTCTGCTGACATTCGACAAAAGTTGATCATGCAACTTTTTGTTTTCGCATATGACACGCACTGATTCGTGTGGATGCGATCAACAGTCAGTGATATTATGGCGTAATACTACGCAGCGTGAGATTTCGAGAACAACTTTTATGTACCTATCATCACGCATTACTTCACTTTCCAGCAGTACACAATTTGATTAGTGTTCAAATCAGTCTTAAGGTAATATTTTGCTACTAATGTTGTCAAACTTATTTCAAGACTACTATTTTGTAATTATTCCTACGGATTTTTGTTGTTGTGGTACTCAATTTAAAACACACGACTGGGCGTCGTTTTCAGCCTTCGATATTTTTTCACTGCTCAGCTTCTGATTACATTTCCTAAAATCAATTGCTACATCGTTTTACCATGTTCATTTTGTTTCTGGTTGTAATTATTGATTCGAACCTGCTAACAGCTCGGTCATTTTGTCTATTTGTATAAATTTAGAATTTAAATCTTCTTATCTTGGCTGTTGTTGCGCAATTTTTGTTTGATGGTTCTTCGATTTAAAGTAGTTTTCTTTTAAATTCAAGTGAATTTCTTTCCCACATTTTTGGTACTTAGTCTACGTCATCATAGAGTTTCTCTGTATTCACAATACATAAGTTTGATTTTTATTCAATTTTCGCTAAAATATCCAATTAGTTACTGCATAAAAAATTTCCATTCACAGTAATCGCTACGGCTTAAAAAGTGTATTTTTTTCAGTTAATTATTATGTGATTGATGAACACCATTCCAAACACAGTTAATTACTCTTCATTTTAAGTATGCGCTTCTGAGTACGGCCACTCTCCTTGCGTTCTGAAATACCTGTGTAAAATTACTGTCCTGTCTGCTCAACTGTTTCGCAACAATGAACCATGCTTTCCACGATTCACCAAACTGATGCATTACGACTAAACTCTTAACTATAACCCTTACCATCCATATTGATTGATCACCTGAACTCAGTGTTATTGCATTTCTCCTATTTTAGTGCTACTGTCTAAGATAAGTTCTCCGATTTTCTTTGTTACAATTTAAATTCAACTTTATAATAAATAGTTTTCCTTGTATGTTGTACTAATAATCATTTTTCTATGTATATATATTTTACGTTCTCTGATGAACATCTTTGATATAATAGTTGTTGTGTTCCTCTTTACTCTTTTGGTAGTCATAATCATTAAGGCTAAACGTTAGCAGTTTCATTTGTCTTCCTGCCTTTTTTGTGTTGTTTAATCGTTTACATTTGTTTCAAATACTGTTTAAAAATTGTAGGTGGTTTTGCTCATTTCATATTGTTTTTTTTTTCTTTGCTTTTACTCTCATTATTTGTATACAACACGATGGCGGATGCCACGTTGATTCACGTTGAGTTGTGTGCGTATCCTGCAAACGCACGTTCTTTGCTATTAGTTCTAACAATATTACTACCATCACTTCATTTTATTGGCGTGACAATGTGGCTTTGTCTTCATATACCCGAAAGCTACGCGATCGATACAGCGTTCGTGTAGCGGGATTTTGGTTAAGTCTAATTGATCCTCAAATACGCGCCGACCGATTCGTCGTGCGCTTCTGCCTCTTGGTTGTTCCATGTAGTTTGCTCAATCCTTGCAGCTTTCTTGTTTGATTCGTTTTTTTTTGCTTTCAAGCACTCGCTTTAACCGTAGCCTCTCAATAAACAAGTAAGATTAGGTTGGTACTCTTAAGACTAATACACATCTACTAATAAAAAGTTGCGTGACTTCGCGTACATTGCTACTTATTACTATTACTCATCGCCTTCGGTTAATAAATTATTGATTTACACCGTTCCTTACGTTTGTTTTTCTTTAAAAGCAAGTTATTTGTTTAGTCGTAACTTTAGATTTCTTTAGCACCAAATTCTCAATCAACGATATTATATGGCAATTTGTTAACGTATAATGTCCGTTTTACTATGCGTTGGCGGAGGGGTCTCTTCAATATCCATTGTTACCCGCGCACCGTTTAAGTGAACGCTGAATCCATTTTAATTGTTTCATTATTGATTTGAATGATCGTAAAGATTAATTATTTGGCTCCGTCCTATGGGAACCAATTGTAGCACATGTCCTGTTTCTTTATTTCATAGAAACCCCTTTTTCGTGTTCCATTCGGGAGGGTTAGCATGTAAACTTTCGCTCATTGTATTTGATTTAATTCTTCGTTTTGCAGGTACTGTTTGAATGTATTTCTTCATTTTTTTTCTCTACTTAATAAGTGTGTGACACTTCATTGTCGTGTTTTAGTTATGAAACGATTTTTCGATACAATCCAGTCCATGACTTTTTGAGTATTTTGGCGCTTTTGTCTGTTCGTGGTTATAATCCAGATCCGGATGGATCGAGATAGGATTCACCTTAAGTTTCGATTCCTTAACCATACTCAGCTGTTGCCAATCTATAATATGGTAAGTTATTACGTTGCAGACTCGTCAGGCCCAGATCATAAGTAAGATTGATTGCACTTGAATCTCGTGGGATTTATGATCACTGCTGCTTGCGAACATGGCACATTTCCTAACGATTGCACTCAAATTGCTACGGAGCTAGATGGTCATTATACAGGAGGATGCGAAGTTTCATAGATGGTTTATACAAAGGTTTACAGAAAAAAGGAACAAACTCTTTTGCACCAAGAAGAGCATTTTTCAGAGTACTTTTGCAATCGAAATTCGAGTCGCCATCGAAAACGCCATCAGGTCGAAATTTGAAAAAAGTATCTAACACTGTGTACGAATATCCCCCCAGAAGCTACAGCCCTGACCTGCAGTATGTAGTTTTACGTTTTCGTTTGACCCAAACTAACCACGTTATTGTTCGCAACTACGGCCTGGCTGGATAATACCCATCTGGTTTAGCAAATAAATGTAGCATGTAGAGTCCAGTGTTCCAGTTAAAACAAAGTGCATGCATGTCATGCATCAGCTGTACTTATTTGTGTGCCAAGAGAACCCCAAGTGAACCAAGGACCCCAAACCCATGGA
This sequence comes from Aedes aegypti, assembly GCF_002204515.2. NCBI lineage: Eukaryota > Metazoa > Arthropoda > Insecta > Diptera > Culicidae > Aedes > Aedes aegypti. Next base: position 291,664,096 of record NC_035108.1, read on the forward strand.
AACAAGCCCCAACCCACGGTATCAAGCCGAACGTCGTTCTAGGTATAAATACCTCCGATCGGTTATGCAGAAGTCAGCCTTCATTTAATAGTAGATTCAATTAGATGCCAAATGGCTTAAGTTAGTATTAAGGATTACTTTTGTACCGTAAAACGGGGTATCTTTGATAATACGGGTAACTTTGATAGTGCGTAACCAACCACATGCTAAACGAAATATCATAACTTCTGTTAATCAGTTAAGCAAAACGAATGCAAAACTAAAGAATATTAGTATGACACTTCATGTAAGAGCGGTTTTCATTTGAATCAAGAACATTTGAGGCTTTTTACGAATATTGAAAATTGACATAATTTTAGCATTTTTGAAATGCTTACAAACAATTTGTTCTACGATCACTATTTGATGTAGTTTTGAATAGTTGGCCACTTATCTTAGACAGCCTAGTTATCATAGAACTTGAATACGGTGTCAAATCTCTTAGCGAAAAGCATTTCCACAGACTGGGACCATTTTTGTAATCTAAGTCAGAAATTTCCAAATAAGGTTAAACGCCTAGAGGTATGCAATGCCCTACAAATGTCCGTTATTCATTCAATTTTGTTTGAATTTATGTTCTATTATCAAAGTTACCCCAAAACAGAAAACCAACTTTCGATTATATGAAAAATTAGGTTCTTCTTCTTCTTTCTGGCATTACGTCCCAACTGGGACAAAGCCTGCTTCTCAGATTAGTGTTCTTATGAGCACTTCCACAGTTATTAACTGAGAGCTTTCTCTGCCGATTGACCATTTTTGCATGTGTATATCGTGTGGCAGGTACGAAGATACTCTATGCCCTGGGAATCGAGAAAATTTCCTTCACGAAAAGATCCTCGACCAGCGGGATTTGAACCCACGACCCTCAGCATGGTCATGCTGAATAGCTGTGCGTTTACCGCTACGGCTATCTGGGCCCCATGAAAAATTAGGTATCCATTCAAAATAAATCTTATGGCAATCTATCGGCTGCAATCGATAGCAAGGATGCCAGCACTTGTTTTAAAAATATAAATTATAATTATTTGAAACAGTATGCATAAATATTCAAGTTTTTTTTTCGGAAAAACTGTCAAAGTTACCCCATTTTACGGTATATCTATTTCGTAAATACATATTTTTTATGCAATCTTGACGTGCAAAAGCTAACTAGTGATGCTCCGTTGGGGGTGGTGCTCAACGGAGCTGACGACCAGAATCGAGACACCAAGCTCTCGAAGAATGACCGGCCCAAGCAGAAAGGGAAAGGAGCGAAGACTCGTTCCGCAGAAAAGTTGCGCACCAGAAAGAACGAAGAGACATACAACACAAGAATGGATGCGAATTGAGCTTTTTGAGACATCTTTTCTTCTACCGTAGACGGTGTAGAAGTAGCGCTAAAGTCACTTTCGGTCGGATCGTCGTTTTTCAAGCCGCCATCAGAGGTGGATCTCGTGTATTCTGGCGTTGGGAGACTAGCCACAGCAACAGTTGACTACCTGACCGACATGAAGGTACCCCAGGCTCGTTGAGCTATCGCTTAGACTTGATGGATTGTTTTCAAACTTCCACAGTAGCTTCAGTTGGTCTGAATGAAACAAAATGGGAATGTAACTTTAATTTGTTTGCAGTTTGGTGAGTTATGGGCTACCCTAGTGTTTGATTTAGAAATCTACTTTGGGGCCGTCCATTAATTATGTAAGGGTTTCCCCTTAGATTTCTTACGCGCCATACAATTTATTTTTAATTTTCATACAAAAAATCTTACCATGGGGGGAAAGGGGGTTGAAAAACCCCGAAAATTGTCTTACATAATTAATGGATCGCCCCTTTGCACAAACCACTATTATCTCCTATCCTGGACCAAATTCAGAGTTTTATAAATATAGTCTATTATATTGATATTAATCAATCCTTTCATAAGAGCACAACCTCCTGTATACTCCATCTAACTTCATGTCCTTGTTTAATTACTGTTTTAGGAAAACGATCGTCAAAACCTTGTTATGCTCCACGCATGAGACTTTTTCTTTGTTAAACTTCTTGTGATTTCGGTACTGACACTTATTTTTAACTATACCTTTCTATGGATATACATATATGTGTGAAGCATATAAACCTAATACCATTAATAATTACTTAAAGTAAAATAATTCAAGTGCGCTTAAGGTAATTACACATCCTCGTCGGTACGTCAAACACTGCTGTTTGTTTGCCAATTAATTAATCATAAATTTAGTATGAAGGAAGATATGATCACAGAAGAATTTTACACTCGCTCGAAAGAAACAAATCGATCTCTCTCTTTGCGGCTTTATTTTTATTCGTTAAATGTATCACCTAATAGACAACGATTTGTGCTGTGCAGTCAGAGCGGAACACTAAACTTTAGGTTGCCTAACAGTTGTTGAATGTGTATTTGCTTTTGTCAGGACGAATTGTTCCTGTGCGTGTGCTTATTGTGCTAGTATACTCCATTGGATAGTAGCACTTGAATGTTGCGGTGAGATGAGAACCTTTCACAGCCACTGCTTGAGGAATATTTACTAAGTATGGGAGTGGGTTATGGAATTTATACTCCAATATGAGTATTATTGCAGAAATTCGTATTTCTTTTCTGGAAAAGCAAAACAATGACAATAAATAACTTAGAAACTACAGAAGACTTGCATGATTATATATATATAGTAAGTGCTCTTCACGGTTTCTCTGTCTATTAGCTTTATTTGGTTGAATGCATAAGTAGGAAATTTGAAGACAAATGCATATTGGAGCAGTTGAATTAGAAATAAATACTGACAGTAACAACAAATAATAAAACAACTTATAATGGCATGATATGTAAGTATACCGATCATATTTTGCATCTTGTGCATAAACTGTGTCTATTTAGTGGATTGTTTTGTCATACATGTTTACTGATTTGCTGATTCCTCGCATTTTCTTCGTTCTGGAACATTTTAGGCACAACAAGTATAATCGAATTGTTACATAAGTAATTTGTCGAGTTTCGCTAGCCGCATTGCAAGTTCTTTGGTTTATCTTGTTTGATTACAACGTATGTAGGTACAGGCCGGATCTCTGTACCAGGAACACCGATTATCGGTTTTCTTTTCCCCGAATGTAGCTGGTATCGTTTGTTCGACATATCTAGTTAATATTGTTGATGTTACCGATTTTTTTTTCAACTACAGGTATGATTTTTGCTCTTGCTAATATTTAATGCTTATAAGTAATTATCATTCGTTGTAGTTGGGTGAAATTCATTCATGTTTTTTCTTCCACTGGAACTTACTAGCTATGTAATGTGAACAGTTATTATCAAACTACGAATATCGATTTACAGCTAAATACATATATAGAGATTTGACAGAAATGGTCTCATTTTTAATTGGGGAGGTATCAACATTTGATTACAAGTTTTTGTTTTGTATCGTGTTCCACATACAAATTTGATCGTGCTCTTTGTGGTCTGGTAATTCAGGATTTGGTCAAAAGACTAGATAATGATGACGTTTGGATGAGGACAGTCTGAATAGCAATAAATTCTCGAGATGAAATTACTTATACATAGACAAAATAGTGATATTGAAGTAAAAAATAGTCAATTGATGACATTCACCTCAGAATGAAGAGGGACGTTGAAGCAAAATGTTTACAATATGTTCGTAACGTAAAGACAAACATTTCTCCACTGCGAAACACAACTTCCGAGTTAAAAAGTCTTGAGGTGAGTTAAACGAGTGAGTCGGTTTCTCAAAACTTTTAAACTGGATTAATTCGCACAGAGACCGGCTCACTATTTACACTTAATCGTTCAAAATGTTGAAAATTATGCATGTTTAAAGGTTTTGACAAATAAGTAAAGAAACTGCATTCGGTTGATCATATTGATGGACCCAACGATAGTTATGATCAAAACTCCTAGTATTTTGCCATATAAATTCATAAATATTTTACATCATTGGAAGTTTGTGGGTTTGTATTACATAAACTATGTAAAAATCGTTGGTGTATGTGTTTTTTAATCAATATCGCAATATATAACACGTATTGACGATTTTTATAATTTTTTTTCTTCGATTTCTACAATTGAACTGTAAAAGACCAAAACACTCTGGAGAATTGGAAAAATACTATTATGCTAATTACATTTTTAAATGGTAGTCTTGCGGATCCAAATGTTCCCAAAAATCACATTTTAAAGTACTTTTGAACATAACATCGAATGAAACATAGGCAGAACACTGTTTTAGCAATATACTTTCCTCAGAAAACTTTTAGTTGGCATATGTAACTAATGTTTTGTGATTATAGAATTAGTTTCAGATACGTTGTGCTTGATTGTGTTGTGAGTTTTTGAATCTTTTAAATAATCCAAAAACACAAAACCGAAGAGAGGCACCTTTTGAACCTAATGCAATCAAGTGAATTTTTTACCAGAAACTCTTTTAGGATGCCAGTCAAAATACATGTATGGACTTGAAAATAAAAGACCTTTTTTTAGAAAGTGGATGGTCCTACTGTCCAAGAACATATTAAATATTAAACTCGCAGAAATAACATATAATAAGCTTCAACGTCCCCATAAATACTAAATATATTACGAAGCTGTCGGAACAACTAACATTGGTACACATCCAAGAAAAAGATGATTCCGATATGATAATCACAGATTGAATTGGAAGATTACGATTACGAATGGATGATAGAAACAGAAAAATGGACAAACCCTCGGATACCAGTCGCTGGCAGATCGTTCGTATGTGGAATCGTTGTAGTCTATATACGGAAAACCTACATGTCTAGGAGGACACCGGCACCATCTAAATTCTCTTTTATTTCTCGTTCATGAAGCATGTCATTTCGTTGGAAATAGCGCCAAAACAGGGTAGCTATTATTTTTTGGTTACCAAAAGGAATGTCAGTCGCACGATGGCTATGATTAACTAATTTATAAAATTTTGTCGTAGGAAATTGAAACATCTAGTCAATGATTGAACAATTGAACTGAACTTGACTTTTTTGTAATGGGACTTAGTTCTACACAAAGTACGTGAAAAGACAATTTTGGCTTTACTTATATGCAAGCAGTTCCCTCACCGTATGACTATGATGGTAAGTGTTAAAACTAGCCTATACTAAATACTTATCATAAGATTGCTTACATAGCTAAAAGTACTAATAGAGTTGTATTTAATTCTTATCAAAGACATTCTTCTATGAGAGCACCTTTTCCGATGGCTGCTAATTTTCCACCAAATGTCCGTTTGGATAGTAAGCGCTCTTCGATTAGCTCCTAATGTTTAATATCTGTCACAGTTTTATCGTTCTTACGAACTGCATTAGATATACTATTTGACTCATTCCGATTCACAAATGTCACCACAATGATTATTCTTTTATACACTATCAGAGGAAATGTGTTGGTTACTCAATCTGTTGTCTCAGTAGGATTCTTTCCATTTTTAAATTTAGAAATAAATGAACTGACTTAAAAGTTATGGATCACAGATTATGAACAAACATACCACGATGAGTAAGGAAAAGTCTAGAATCCGTTCAGACTGTGTGCTAACTTAATTAAATACTAACTCGACAATTGTAATTGGAATATGTGAGTGTCTACTAAAGTTTAGCGACCATTTTTTTTGTATTAGTTTTCGTTCGCGAATTATTTCTCAAAGAACGCTGACTAGAATTTTGAATACCAACTATTAGAAGACTTTTCACTACTCCGTGGTACATCAACTCACAGTCTTTTTACTGCAAGAAATTTTACTCAATAAGGAAACAATCCTATTAATATATTCTAGATCCCATCAGGTAGCTTGGGTGCAGATCTGTTGTCACTAGTTTTTGAAAAGTGCAACATTTTACCCTTTTCAGTTAGAAAACTACGAAAACAATTAGGAAAATATACAAACAATTCAGTCATATGTGAAATCGAACCAATAGATTAGTTCGATTTGTTAAACAAATATTTCAATGTTGTTTCTAAGTTGTTTCCTACAGTTTTTCGTGTTGTTACTTACTCGAAACGATTGTATCCTGTTCTGCTCATTTACTGATTGGCTTTTCTTAGTTTGAATTAGGGTCACATCTTTCGATGAACCGTTATAATATTATTTTTAAAAATATTGTCATGACTTTTCCTCCATGTTCGTGTGGTATAAAACTAACTCTTTTCACGAAAGCTTACATTGATAAAATGTATCCTCGAAAGGAGGCTGCCATTCGGCAGAAAAAAATCACTTTTCAATTGTCGACGATGCTGCATCTCGTTTACTGGTGCGTTGGTACATTTTCAATAGTTATGTTACAACATTTGACCAACAACGATTTCACACTAACGCTAAACATGCTAAAACACTGAAAATTGTTTCCATATCGGTTGGATATTTTAAATAGTTCCATTTATTGTGATTTGTATCTGTAAATATATGTTTTCTGATTTTCCCAATGCTTACACTACTATCAATGTTCATACTTGCCACGTAAATTTATCTGCCTGTCACAGTTGTATATATGTTACAAGGATATTTTTTATTCAGCAAGACAAATGTGTGTGTGTGTGTGTGTTTCAATCTCACTTTGGCTTGTCGCCTACAGCTAAATTCTTCCGATGTCTTACTTGATACTTCGATAAATACTTATATAATTCCCTTTTCAAATGTACTTAGCCCTAATAAACACACATTATATTCGATAAAAATATATACTTTTGATTCATTTTCTCATCGATAGATATAACTATTTCTAAGATCTTACAGCTAGGCAAATCTTGTCCTATATTTTGACCTTAATCATTCAGTTGTATTTTGTGGACTACACGGAGAAAGAGTGTAAAAATTAATGCTTCGATTAGTCACTTCAATATGTATAGAGAGAGGTAAAAACAAACGAAAACAATGTAGCATTTTCCTTGTCCTAGTATAATTTAACACTAAAGGCTGTTTGTTTGAGTGTTTGGTTTTCAACCAAGCGCTTTATCACATATTTGGCCAATGATTTCTCGTTTTTTTTTGTTTGTGTATTGTGTGTTACTATTTGATTAGAAAAATAAATAACATTTTGTTGACCTTACATGCTAACTTAATGGTACAGTTTTGTTTGTGTGTTTATTCATATATTGCTTTAGGATTATTAATATTAGTAAGTAGCTATTTGTTGCACAAATGTACAAGTTCATCAATCGAAAAATTCTTTTGTCATGATTTAGATATCTTTCATGCACATTTCTAAAACTAGATACGGTTCAATGTCGATTTCATACATTGGAATGCGCATGGCGTAAAACTAAAAATGAAACAAATAACAAACAATGCCAACAAATTTGAAACCTAAAACTGGAACCTAATGTCTAGGGTGTTTACAGTCGCAGTATGTAGTACGGATCGGTTGCTTAGTGGTGAGTGATACATTGTTCAAGAAGAAGACAGTTTCGAACGAATCCCGCCATCTTGCCTGACTGATATGTTGGATCTAATTAGTACGCATAATCACGAAACGTTCGTATATGGAACCAATCGGAGCTCAAACGATATCTACAAGAATTTGGTTTCATGAGTACACTACATAATAGAGGGAAGCATTTTTCGCGTTCTCGAGCTACTTAAATCGGATGTGCTTGTTCAATCCAGCTAAAAATCACAACCACGACTCGTAAGTCCATGTGCCCTCTCCGAACCATGTGGAAAACATTTTGGGATGGCCCAAGTGTTTAGTTTGTTTAGTTTTTTTTTGGTTGGCCCCTTTGCGTTGAGTGAGATCGCTGATAATTGATTCCCTGTGCTTTCATATTTAGTGTTCACACCATGTATGTTTGCGAATAAATGCAATGGTGTTTGATAAAAAGTAATAAATCTATCATTTTTGATAATAGTTGTTCTCGGTACTTTTTTGTGTTTAAAGCATGTTCGGTTATCTGCCCCTATAAATAACTGTCCAGATTCGTTTCAATTAGACAATAATTTAAATATGCATATAAAAACATAATGTTAACAAAAATAAGATCAGGTAATAAAGTCTTAAAAGCTACTCCATTGCTAATTATTACACTATTTCCCTTAAACTTGTGTGTCTTCCGTAATAATAGCAAAAGTAAAATTGTACAAAATATCAATCTGTTGCGACTCTGTTGTACAAACACTATTCCTGATATTGTACATACTTTTGAGTAAAGACCTGTGTGTATTAAATTGCATTTTACGCTGCATTTCCCTAATGTTCACTTACTCGATCGTCATAGTACGGGTGCGTATATGATTGTAGAGTGTTGGTGGCGCACTACAGCATTCCATTGCATTTCAGCATTCAACGATTTAAATCAAGTTTTACTCACTTGGATTTTGACACTCAGTTCAAATCTCCTCCCAGTAGGTTTTCCGGCAAGAAAGAGTTCAGGTTGGATGGAGTTCCACGTTCGGTAGGACCATCTAGAGTCCACGGGTTGATAGTGGGTCCGGAGGATGGCCACCCAGAGCCCCAAGTATCTGTGGAGTGATGTAGAAAGTTAATGATTAAATGTTTGTTTCTTGACTAAACGTTAAATGGCGGAGAAAATTATATTCTTCACAATCTCAGTAGAAGGCAACTGTTTTTCGATTAGCTGATTTTTCATAGTTAGTAGTGTAGGAAGCGAAGTTCTGTAACTTGTCTCTCTAGAAATGCATAACGCCAATCGGTGTCAGGCAGTTCTGATGAACAGATGATGAATTCATTGCGATCTTAAACAATTAGCAACAAATTCGATGAGCAACTCGAAATTGAAAATCGATGTGACATATCACATATTGAGTGGACTATTGAAAAAAGATTTTGAAATTTTCTATGCATATCATATTTTAAGATATCGCTTAGAAACGGTTATTATTATGGGAACACATGCGAAAAAATCCGCTGGAGAAATTCTTAAAGCAATTTCATAAAACACAATTCATAGAAGAGTACCGCCAACGTACCAGTACTCGCTTATGTACCATGCCCGCTCATGAGTTTGAAAAGCAAGGTACCTACTTGATTAAATTCACCACAGTATGATTCAATTTGTCGATTTGAACCGTATAGCAACTATAGTTTTCAAATTTACTTTGTGTAAACCTATCTTTTTTCAGTGTGAGCGGTAGGGTACTTGTGGCGAATTCTGATGTAAATCCTAGAGGCTCATGAAATTTCTACGCGACTTCTCGACAAGAAAAGCTTTAGGAATTCTTCCAGAGAATCTTTCAGCAATACACATGCAGTGATCCCTTCAGAAATCCTCCAGCAATTCTTTAAGTCATTCGTGTAGAAATTCCTCCGCCGTTTTTTTAAAATATGCCCAGAAATTGCTCAAAGATTATTCAAAAGATTTCCGTAGGATTTTTCTACACCGTGGTCAATATATTCTCATACACTCTTAATTTTCTTTTGGATAATATTAATGAATATAGGATACTTCTATGTTTCAGTATTTCATTGCACACTGGTAGTATTGCACTAACGTAGAATAGCTTGTTTGATGAAAGAGAAAAATGAATTGTTATGATGTGTGAATATGAATATAATGAATAATGAATAAAATGAATTTTTGATCATATTGGTATGGTTTATAAATAAAAGAAATTAGTGCACTCATAAACAAACTTCTAAAACTTTAATTCAATCATATTGCGTTTTGAATAGACAAATATTGATAAAATATTATAAATAGATGTGCGATAACTGCAGATTGAATTTGGCTCTGCCCTTGAGTGTGCCGTTGGAAACAATTTTCGTAAAGTGTTATGTTTTTGATTGAAATAATTACAAAATATTTTCTGTGGTGATTCAGTGTTATAACGCCTTTCACAAAATGATGTCAATTACACTAACGCAAAATAATGTTAGAATTTGTATGAGAATATATTGGACACGGTGTAGAAAAACTATCTTGAAGGGATCAAATGTTTTGAAGGAAATCACAAAAATAAGAATAAATTTCCAAAAATAACGTACAATCGATAAATTTCTGGAGATACAAACATAAATTACAGAATATTTTTTGTAAGAATCTCTGTGGAAATTCATGCAATAAATCCATGAGCAATTTCTGAGAAATTATTCTGAAATCCAGTTGAAGTTACCAGTTGAATTCTTGTCCTGAATGATTGTGAAAGAATCCCTAGGAAAATCCACGGAAAGATAAATGGATTGATCGAAAAATTAACTTAGGACTGCCATAAGATATTCAAGATATCTTTGTAGTAGTTTGTAGAGGTCTTCTTAAAGGAATTACTGGTTAAATCCAGTGAAGAACTATTGGATACATTTATACAGAAGGCACTTCAATGTAGAAATTTTGTGAATTATCTTTGGATTAATTCCTATAGATAAAATTTCGAAAATTTCGAAGTTGTTAGTTCGCAACTTTGCCGTAGGCGGCGCTGTAAAGTTAAAATTTCTGAAATGACGATCTTTAAATATGGTGTCTTTGGCAAAGTTGTAGATAATTTAAATACAAACAACATTGCCAAAGACACCTAGTTTGTATCTAGTCACATTTCAAAAATATGGAGGTATTTTATTACAAACCCCAAAAAACAGTTTTTCTCGAATATTTTGAAAATGAGAGGTTTTCGGTAGCAATATTGTCCTACAGAATTGTGTAAACAGTCAAAATGAATCATTTTCTCGAAGACACTAAGGTTGTAAAATGTAAGGAAAAGCAAGTGGTGGCAGATGAAACCCACTGGGATTGAAAATATATCATGAAAATATTAATTTGAAATATGAAATTTTGTAAAAGAATAAAACTTTTCTAGTGGACCTCGATTCCACGACTGCCCAGCATGCTAGAAGGGGTAACAGTAACAGTTCTGTAGTTTTATCGGTTAACCTAAAATTAAAATTCTTTAGGACCGCACGCCCTTCTACACAATTTTGCATCTCCTTCGGCTTTTAAATGCCCAATTCAACAACTCTAAATGTGTTTTCGAGGTAAGAAATCTTATCCGAGTCCAAAAGAGAACATTCACCGAATGATTACAGGTACATACCCGATGAACGAACATTCGACTGCTGGGAACCTCCTCCTGTACGCCACGGTTGGGAATTGTTGTTATTACCAAGCCCACCAGCAGAGCCCATGTTGCCATTGTTGTTATTATTATTGTTGTTGTTTCCCCCTGGAACTCCAAGGTGCTGTAGAATAGTTTGAACTTCGCTCTCTGTGGGAGATTCAGCACAAATGGTCGTATTTCCCAATACGCAGTTGTTGAGTGCCTGTTGGGCCTTGTTGGCCTCCTCTCGGGATTGATACTTGCACAATGCAATTCCATGGTTCAAATATAAGTGGAAATTTTGCAATGGTCCATGCTGCATGCATAGCGTGCGAAGAGTTGGTCCATCGATCTGAAAATAAATATGTTGTAATCGGATAACGGAAAACCCTCACGCAATCCACGAACGAAACTTACCTGAGTAGTCAAATTTTTCAACAAAATCCATGTTGAATACCAGCCTGGACCACCACCACCGCCGCCGCCGGTTGGCCAATTGTTGCCTCCTGGTCCCGGACGTTGATTCCAGCCATTTGACCCGAATCCTCCTGGATTCTTACCAGCAGATAAACCCGGTGGGGGACCACGTGGCGTTTTACCACCAGCTGTGCCGCTACCCAAACCGGTTCCCCACAAATCCGAGGCCCCGGCATCAGACCATGTATTTTTGTTGCCACCCAGTTTGGAAATGGAGCTGGAGAAATTGTTGTTACCAGGATTGAAACTCCAAGTAGAGGAGGACAAGCTGATGGAATCAGTTGGAGATGGCTTGCTACTATTGGCAAACAAGTCTGAATCCTTGGCCGATCCAATCGAAATGGACGCAATTGGACTGCGAGCAATGCTTCCCGGTGTAATAGTTGGATCCTCTTCGATTTTCATTTGGGTACCCTGAAACAGTGTGATCAGACAGTGAGTTTGATTTCGTTCAGGCGCTCTTGAAATCATACAAACCTTCCATGGCTTTCCCGGCTCGAATTCAGGAACCAGATCAGTGAATGTATCTTGAGTAGCGGGCCAATCTTTGTTTCCGGTTTCGGTCGAGGAGTCTGGCCAGCCATCGCCAATACCTCCGCGGCCCGTGGACCATGTGCTTTAAATAAAAAAGTTGGTTATTGGAAGTTTGAAAAATACTTGAATAAAACGTACTTGTCTCCTTGTAAACCACTCAAACCGCTGATGCTTGACCCGGTAGTAGAGAGTGTAGATTTCGCTGTGGTTCCAGGTGCACGAGAGAAATCAGTCAAATCATGACCTGCATCTTTGTCCACAGCCGGCAACTTCCACTGATTCAGTCGAGACTGTTGACTAGTTGAGCCACCGCTGTTACCACCGCCACCGCCACCGCCTCCAGGACCATGATGGTAGGGACCATTATGATCCTTTCCTAATCCCATTTCGGATAAACTATTTTGAAGTGTGGTCAAATCGTTCTGTTCACGATGGAAGTTGTTTGCCAAGTGATTAATATTAGAGGTGTTTCCAGAATGCTGTTGCTGCTGTTGTTGTTTTACATAAATTGCTTGTTGAGTAGCAATTTGGTTTTGTAGTCCAGCAATCTGTTGCTTTATTTTTGGAATCATTGACATCTGATTGTTACCGCCACCACCACCTCGCTGTAGATTATTCTGCGTCACTTGAAGTTGCTGCAACGAGAGGATATTTAAAATAATTAACATCTAAGCCCACATAAATAAACGACTCACCTTGATGTTATTCAGCAACTGATTGAGTAAGAATAGCGTTTGTGGTGCCAACGGTTGATTGAGGATTTGATGATTCAAATATCCCGCTTGAACTGCCATTTGAATTTGCTGAACCAACATACGCAACTGTTGCGTCGAGGGTTGAGCTGATGAGTTTTGGCCAGCCCCAGCGCCACCAAGAATGCCGGCTGCCCCTCCTCCAACTCCGCCATTTGGACCTCCTTGGTTGAATGGGCCAGGACCGGATGGTGGTGCTTGGTTGAGATAGCTTTGCAATGGTTTGCTCAGTGCATTCAAACCTGCAAGATTCGGATTTCCACTGCCCATTCCAGCTGGCATATTGTTGTTGGGCCCATTTTGATTCTGCGTGAAGAAAAGTTGAAAGCAAAGGTTAGATGGGATAGCTTCGAATTTTTATATGGATTCATTCAAATATTACGTAACGCAAAATTTGCCAATTTTATACCCCCTCCCTCCCCCACGTAACAGCTTTTGTATGGAAAATTTAAAATTTTTGTATGGACCGTAACACTATGCTAGACCCCCTCCCTCCCCCTGTTGCGTTACGTAATATTTGAACAATCCCTAAGCAGAGGATTCAACGTAACTGTGACTTAACTAATACAATTATCCCCTGTCCCATCACCCCTTGAGTAATTAATGGACGACCCATGTACATACAAGCTTATTTTGTGATAAATTCTTGCCCAGATGATTTCGGAAACCTTTCAATTTACTTTTAAATCGTCACCGTTACTTCAAGTTGTGTTGGTGTCTTTTGCGTGATTATTCTGAATTGTCCAAGCAATAATCGCGTAAAAGACACCAGTGCTGGAAAAGTTCGCATCACGAAGCAGCTCACGAGTGTATACCAACGCATAACAAACATCACAGACTCGGGAACTGGCTAAGTGTGAGTAAATCCGCACCCGTCTGCTCGGGAGAACATGTCAAAAGAAAAAGCAACAAACTCGGGAGCGTTTACTCCGAGTAACCGAGCAAGGTGTGATTTATTATGGTTTTGACAGACAAATTCATTGTATAACCATCATATCGACAGCAAACTACTAGTTAGTAGTCAAAAGCCCTTGAAAACCATAAATCTCGGAGGGGAAGCAGCACCCAGAAGGACCCGTGCCTTCGATTTTTCGTTGGACCCGTTGGCGAAAGCTAGCGGTGGTAATCCTTCTTGGACACCGTCTTGGGAAAAAACCTCCTAGGAGGTCTCGTCTTCTTTCGTTTATTCACTAAACATGGTTGCAACTACAAACATCTTTTGTTTCACAACTTTCTTCCAAAAAAGTAGGATTCAAAACTGTCACTAAACGTGGCAAAAATGGAAGAAAGGACGTTTCTCCGGAATGCGAACTTTCTTCCAAGGGTGATATGGATAATGTTGATAATTGCATCGAAATGAGCAATCAGTTCGATGCTTTAGACAAATTTCCCGAACACCAAATCGAAGCAGTCTCTAGCCCAGGCTCTTCAAATGAGGAAACATAGAGTGCCACCTATCTTGGTCAGTTGTTCCGAATTTGCGGGATTTAGGCAGAAGATCTTGAACTCCATTAGGGGAATCAAGGTTCCCTTACAAATCGCAAAGAAAGGAGACTGTCGCGTTTTGCCAGAAACTCTTAAAGATCGCGAACTTCTTCTCAAACATCTTGAAGAGAAGAAGCTCAATTTTTTTACTTATGACGACAAAACTGAACGTTTGTTCAAAGTCGTCTTGAAAGGACTCTCAAGTGACTATAAGTCACCTTAAAATTAAAGATTAAAGATGAAATTAATGATTTACTTGGATTTTCCCCAGTCCAAGTAATCATTATGAAAAAGAGAACCCAATCTAGCATTGTTCGGAAAGGGCTTGCTCAAAAATATTAGTTAGTTCACTTTAACAAAAAGGATCTAAATAATATTAAAAGCTTTAGAAAAAGCAAGACTGATGTTCGATGTCCGTGTGACATGGGAACATTTCCAGAAACCTGGAGGAAATTACCAGAACCCCACTCAGTGCCGTCGGTGCCAAAAGTGGGGTTCTGGTACAAAAAATTGTCGCATGAATGCTAAATGCATGATTTGCGGAGGTTCTTCTCACTGTGGGAGTTGGCATCACGTCTACCTCCCTTTCATCTAACGTGAGACATCTAACTATTACCTTGCTGCTGAACGATCATCCATACCTTTAGCAGTGGGCAATTGCCAACATGAGAAAAACAAAATAGAGCGCACTGAAATAGCGCGGTGAACTTCCGTTATCATTATCAACTTGTACTTTGTAAAGTAAACACGCGAATTAAATCTTTTCCTAAATCGAACATGTCTCGTGTTCGTTATTCTCTGTGAAATCCCTTTTTTCGTTTAGTTCGTTTTGCGTACAGTGGTTCTGCCCACACTCACGCCAAGGACGTCTGTCCAGTGAAGGAAGATACCGATAAGTTCATATGCGTCAATTGCAAGGGCAATCATAAGTTCAATTTTTGTGCTTGCCCTTCGCGTAGGATAATCGTCGAGGCTCGTGCCAGGCAGATGAAAGATAATATTCGTTACGATAACGGTCGTTTCCGGAATTTGCCTGGTAGAGTATCGAACAAAGCTCATTTTTCAGTTAACGATCGCTTCATCAAGAATCATAATCATCAGGAAGATCATAATCATGTTCATTCACACTCAATCCTATCAGCTCCACTTTCAATTATTTTCGAGCCGACTGGAATATATATGAAACATATATTGACTCTAATCTTGATGTTGACATTTTTTTTACAAACAAAACTTGATGTTGACAATGCTCTTGAAACTTCAACATTGTTGAAGCCAGGAGCATTGCAATTCCAAAAAGTAAAATTTGAATTCGTGATTATAGACGATGATCTTAAAGGCAATTTCAACGCACTCGCGATCCTGCTATGAAAATCATTAGATTTGCAGAAAGAAATCAAAAAACGTTTTTCACAATTAAGAAACAAAAATTTTAAAAATAAAATTTCTCAATTGGACCCTGGCTCTAAGCCATTTTGGAAATTATCTAAAATTTTGGACAAACCTCAGAAGCCCATAGCGGCATTGAAAGAGGAAAACAAATGATTACTTACTAATTGCGAATAAGCTCAAAAACTTGCTATGCAGTTTGAAAGCGCGCACAATTTTAATTTAAGACTTACTAGTCCAATTGAAAATCAAATTACTCAACACTTCGAAAATATTCTCAATCAAGTGAATGTTTCCGAAAATTCCTGGGAGACTGATTTGGAAGAAATGAGAACTATCACTAAACAATTCAAAAATATGAAAGCTCCTGGCGATGATGGAATTTTCTACATCCTCATCAAGAAACTTCCAGAAAGTAGCTTATTATTCTTAGTTGATATATTCAACAAATGTTTTCAATTAGCATATTTTCCTGACAAATGGAAAAATGCTAAGGTTGTACCAATTTTAAAACCTGACAAAAATCCTGCAGAAGCTTCTAGCTATCGTCCAATCAGGAAACTTTTTGAAAAGGTTATTTTGAACAGAATGATGGTCCACATCAACGAAAATTTAATTTTTGCCAATGAACAGTTTGGATTCCGCCATGGTCATTCGACCACTCATCAACTTTTACGTGTAACAAATTTAGTCCGTTACAACCAATCTGAAGGTTTTTCTACTAGTCTTGCTCTTCTAGACATAGGAAAATCATTCGACAGTGTTTGGCATGAAGGTTTGATTGTAAAATTAAAGAACTTTTATTTTCCAACATACATTGTTAGAATAATTCAAAGTTATCTGTAAAATCGTACACTTCAGGTTAATTATCAGAACTCCAGGTCTGAAAGACTTCCTGTAAGAGCTGGTGTTCCTCAATGCACCATTTTGGGACCAATATTATACAATATTTCCAAATCTGACTTACCTTAGTTATTTCAGGGATATCAAAAATCTTTGTTTGCGGATGACACAGGCCACTCCGCCAAAGGACGAAGCCTGTGTGTCATCTGTAGTCGATTGCAAAAAAAGTTTGGATATTTTTTCTTCATGCTTGCAAAAATGGAAGAATTCTCCTTATGCTTCCAAAACTCAACTAATAATATTCCCACATAAACCAAAAGCTCTTTATTTGAAACCTTCAAGTAGACATGTTGTCACGATGAGAGGGGTTCCAATAAATTGGTCAGATGAAGTTAAGTATCTAGGGCTCATGCTAGATAAGAATTTAACTTTCAAAAATCACATTGAGGGCTTTCTAGTCAAATGTAACAAATATGTATAATGTCTCTATCCCCTTATTAATAGAACATCAAAACTTTGTCTTAAGAACAAGCTTTTGGTATTCAAACAGAGTTATGTTTGATCCTTTGACCTTGACGCTTGCTCCTACGGGGGCCGGCGATGAGGGCAGGATCAAACATGTCGCGCGTCGGTCGAGTGAAAGTGAAAAAGTGGCGTGATCGTTTAGTTGTGTTTGATCCTTCAACCTTGACGCTTGCTTCTGCGGGAGCCGGCGAAGAGGGCAGGATCAAACATGTCGCGCGTCGGTCGAGTGAAAGTGAAAAAGTGGCGTGATCGTTTAGTTATGTTTGATCCTTCGACCTTGACGCTTGCTCCTACGGGGGCCGGCGATGAGGGCAGGATCAAACATGTCGCGCGATCGGTCGGGTAAAGTGAAAAAGTGGCGCGTTCGATTAGTTCTTTTTGATCTTTCGAAGTTGACACTTGCTCCTGGGCAGTGCAGCAAGAAAGCCCGAGCAGTCGTCAGTTGTTTTCCCTCTCGGGTCGTGCGCCTATTTTCTCTGAGTGCTTTTATATAGCCGATCAAATGAGTGAAGCTGAAAGTGGATTGTTGCTGCTCAAGGATGACGGATCAATTGGTGAGCTCGTTTCATGCTACTATTTCAAATCTATAAAATATGTATGACTGCACCTTTAATCGTTACAACGGTGAGACGTAAATATGATTTTTCAACAAACTATGAAAGGTTCGTCACTGTGAGTGTCGACATAAACTCTGATTCATAAATTATTAATGTCTATTTTTTTCTTTTTCAAAACACCTTTTACCTTTATTTTTGTAATTAAAAAAAAACTTTGAATGGTTCGACACTACGAGTGTAGACTTGCGAAAGGTTCACTTTATTCAACAAACTTTGAAAGGTTCGTCACGTCAAGTGTCGGCATAATTTTTCTCTACATAGATATTGTTCATATCAAATGAAAAAATAATATTTACATATAAGCATGTTTATATCTCACCAATAATTATTTATCATGGTCTAATCGCTTATCAAAGTGAATCCTGTGATCCAACGATCCTCCCCATTAACAAACATCCCTCCCAGTAACCTTTGTGGAGATGCAGAGGCAAACACGGTCTCCAAATAGCAAAGGTTACACACTAACATTCCTTCCCCCAATCCCACCTGACTGCAAGGACGTGGCCGGCGCCGTTATTGACCATGTATAAATAGAGGCACTGAATTATGCACACTGAAGAAGATTATGGCCAATCCCAGCCGATCTTCTAGTTGATTCTTTGTGCATTTTCACTGACTCCGGTCAATCACGGAATAGCAACCATTGATATGTGTAGTCAGTCTAAGCTAAGCTAAGCTAAGCTAAGAACAAGCTTTTGGTATTCAAACAAATTTTCAGGCCTGCCATGTTGTATGCTGTACCAATATGGACTAGCTGTTGTTATACCAGGAAGAAAGCTCTGCAGAGAATTCAAAATAAAATTTTGAAAATGATTCTGAAGCTTCCTACATGGTATAGTACCAATGAGTTACATAGAATATCCAATTTTGAAACATTGGAACAAATGTCAAATAAAATAATTAAGCTGAGAAGCATGATCTGTCCCAGTGAGGACATAACGCCACGAAGAAGTATGCAGACATTTTGGAAAATGTTTTGAATTTTGCAATACTTTCATGCACCTAATAACAAACTCACCTGCTCTTCAACCAAACGTTTCCTCTAAACCATACACAAAGTGGCCAACAAATTTCTATTTTGAAATGCCCGCTTTTTCCCGGTATTCCTTGTATAGATTCCAGAGTTTTCCCGGTTTCTAATTTTGCTAATTGAAGGTATTTGAGCTCAACTTTACTTCTATCGTCTTTTGCTTCATAAAAATGAAGAGAACCCTTCAAAGCAAATAAGTGAACTTATTTATTAAATTCTTACTTCTTAACTCTTTGATTTGTTAAAGAAAGTCATAGTAGGGATTTTATAAATCTAAGATTATTTTTAACAATATATTCGGATTCATAGTTGCATGAATGCCATTAAATGAAGAAACATTCCCATATAATACGTTTGAGTACCAAAATCTTCTGAAGGAATTTATTAAACTTTGATTCAAAACATCGAGTCCAATCAGTTAGAGGAAAATTTAAAAAATGTTACCCTTAACAGAAGTGGAAATATTACAAAACATTGTGAAACATGGGCTACGGTATTGTGGGAAAAGTGAACATTTTTTAAGAAGCGTAGTGTAACAAAGTAGAAATTAAATTATTAAAGCTCTTAAAGCATTCCACTGTCAGTTGCTAGTTCAAATTCACAAATGCTGAATGACAATACCTTCAGTACACCAGATTCCGCTCATCTAAGGGAAGTTATTTGTTCAAATGCTATTATAAAATAACTATTGTGTCAATCAATGCTATTTTTATGTCATAATGTAGCTCCAAGTATAGGTAATCAGCGGCAAAATAAAAAGAATTTATAAATAATAAAAATAAAACATATTTTTCCCATGTTATACTATTTGTCTTCTACCATTTGTAATGTTAAGCACAACATTCAACCGCTAAAAAACGGTGTATTTGACAAATGTTTAGTTGGTACCACACAGTTATCATTATATGGTCGTTTTCTGTAAGAAGTGCCGTCAGCATTCATAAGCTCCTACAGGTGGTAAAATTCAAATGTTATGGCATAAAATATGCTCGTTCGCTTCGATTTAGTATTGGAAAATCATTCTTAAAACTACAAATGAACTTTAACACTTCACTTTTTGCAAAAAAATAAAATACTAAAATCACTAAGGTGAGTGCTCGACACTGAAGAAGTCCGTAAGTCGCAGACGAAATAGGCCTATCTGTCAAGATAAGCAACACATATTAGAGTTTAAAGGTATTTGCTCTAATAATCCCTCCCAAAGTTTAATATAAAAAAGTGTAGTGAAATCATTCTTGATTGTTGATTCTAAATACCTACCAAATATTAGCACTTGTAACTAGTGATCCATAATATGGACCAGGAAATGATTGTTTACCACGGTTACGGATCACTTCCAAAGAATGTAGATTTAGCATTGGATTCGACATTTTCAGACAATAGCACTAAGGATAAAACTAATGAAACATCAAGGTTTGTCAATTTCGTTTATTAGCTGATAAAAATGGATTAGACCCCTTCTGGGTAAAGTCTCTCTAATAATAAAAAAAATAATAAAAAATAAAAATGGGCGTAAAACTTGGTGTGGAGCGAAAAAAGTTCATGTTACTACAATGCAGTATCATAAAAATGGCATTTTACCCTTGTTTCCAGCTCTAACACTGTTATTTTTTGCAGTAATATGTGACACATTGTCAACTTTCGCCAAATCATGCAATACAGATGCATTGAGTTGATTTTGCGCACTGATTCATAATATGTTACAATTTGATCCATAATATGAAAATTGATCCATAATATTGTTTTCAAAAATCGATACAATTTTTAATTCTTATGCAACACTATGTAAATATTACATTCAAAACAGTTTACTAACGAAGTTCCAATTTGAAACAATTCAATTCGTGCTTTTTTTAATTACAATTTTACGTTTTCCATGTCTTTTTATTGAATTTTATAGGTTGGACTCCACACTATTTGATCCATAACTGTGGGGTCATCCGTGCGCAAAATGTTGGTTTTTGACACGAAAAATCAATTTTTACACTAGTGAGCGGAAATAGGGACATGAGCGGATGCTGGTGCACTGATGACATATTTAAACACGATTTTCTACAACCTATGGTTTGTAGATTTAGTGTTCGAAAATGTTCGCTCAAAGCGGTTACCGGTAACCATCTCAAATTTCCGGTTTTATTTCCGGTGGATTTAAATTCCCGCCCTTTCCCGGTTCGGTGGTCACCCTGCATGTAGAAAAAAGTTGCAAATGATGGTTTTAAAATGGAAATTAGTATTATATGAATAAAACGCTAGCTTTTTCCATATAATCCGTCATCGATGTCGAGCAATTCAAAAATAATTCACAGAACTTTAATTTTAGTTCCAATATAAGTGGGTATCCGAGTTGGAAATTTAAAACACTTTGCAATTTAATTAGTTGTAATACCATAAATGTGAGTAATATCAGAATTCTCAAAAAAAAATAATAAATATTGAAATTATAAACAGCACATCATTCACATACCTGAGGGAACGGTAGAGATGGCCCAGCACCACCACCGGGGAAACGTCCACCCGAGAATGGTGGCTCGAATCCTCCAGGATGGTCATCGTGACGACGCCAATCGGGCATATTGTTACCGTTGTTGCGTTGCAGCATTTCCATGGCTTCCTCCAAACTCATATTGGACGTGCGAAGAGCTTGTTCGATATCTTCCTTCTTGAAGCCCATTTCATAGAGGATACGGAACTGCTTGCTGCTACGAATTATCTCCTGTGGATTGTGCTTATTTGGTGGTTTACCAACGCCGATGCCGGCACCCCAGTCACCTCCGATGAGATCCGAAGTCTCCGGCCATACATTTCCACCAGGAACAATTGGTTTTTTGTTGTTCCATGTCGATGGATTTCCAGGTCCATCATTCCAAGTAGATCCCCCAGCGCCACCAGCATTACCACCACCACCGCCTCCAAGTGGCCCTGGACCCTTGTCTTCCCAATTATTACTGTTATCATCCCACGAACCATTTCGCATTGCGCCGGGTCCTCCATGACCCCACATGTCTGATTTCATGGGATTACCAGGACCACTGAGTCTTGGTCCACCAATTCCTCCTGGCCCAATCGGACCAGAGTTACCTCCGAGTGGATTTCTTCCATTACGTACCATACCATCATTAGGCCCATTAGGACGATTGGGATTAGTTGGGGCTCCCCAGAGGGAGGTCCCATCATCCAAATTGGACATATTACGACGACTAGCAGGGGGTGATGCTTCATCCCATGATGTTGGTAGTTTAGATGGCGGTACATTTTGAGGGCCACCAGCTCCTACCGGCCATTGGTTACCTCCCGCAGCATTCAACATAGGTGCTTGAGGTGGCATCTTGTTGAGCGGAGCATTAGGCATTGGATGCTGATCCCACATACCGGATGAACCATTCAAACGGCCTGAAATACCTCTTGGGTCTCCACGGAATTCACGGCTAGGTTCAATAGCACCCGGTGGGCGCATATTACGCATGTCGACATTGGGCATATCTAGTGGTGGAGCTGGGATATGTGGTGGAGGTGGAGCAGCTGTTCCACGATTCTCCCAGTTGTTAGCTCCTCCCGGTACTGGAACATTGCCGCTCCATTCAGGTTCTTTCTTGGGTGGTGCATTCGCAACATTTGGTGGCCACATGGCGTTATTATTTTGATTCCAACCCTGTTGTCCAGCAACTGGAGGGTTTGCACCACCAGTGGCTCCACCGGTCCAAACACTATTGTTTTCGGCATTGCTATCATCATCGACTCCCCATGTACCACCAATGTTGTTCGATGGTCCCCAGGGGGTTTTCTGCGTTGGTTGTTGAGTTGGTTGGCCACCGTTGCGAAGATTCGTTTCCCATAGTTCTGTTCCGTTGTTGATATTCATTTTCAAAGCATCTTTATTGGCAGGTTCAGGTGAGGCTGGTACATCCCACTGGGTATCTTGGTTAACGTGCTGGCAACCCCATCCATCCTGGCTGAACAAGGCTTCACGCATGGAGTTGAGATGTTCTAGTTTGGAGGATGAGCTTTGAACAGAGGCTCCTAGTTGAGCAGACATTTGAGGATTTCCACCTGGCGGTTGTTGGTTTTGTGGTTGCGGTGGTTGTTGCTGTTGTTGAGCAGATGGAGGCTGATTGTTGCTATTTCCAGGATTAGCACCAGGAGGAGGTGGTTGATTTGGTGGTTGTGGAACTTGTTGCTGTGGCGGTGGTTGAAGTGGTGGTTTGTTTGTATTTACGACCTGATTCCAGCTATTTGCTCCTGCGCCAGAACCCCCCATAGGTCCACCAACAGATCCTTGAGGAGGTTGCATTTGCTTACCAATGTCGGGTCTCTGGTTTGCATTTGGCGGATTGTTTCCCCATCCCTGCTGTTGTGGAGCAACGGCGCCCCATGAAGCTGTATTGGCATTGGATGGAGGTGATCCCCAAGCACTGGTCCCGTTGTTAAGCGAACTTTCACCACCACCACGAAGACGTAGACAACGCGATGGATTGAATCCTAGTGCTTCCATTCGTCTTTGGCGTTCAGTTAATCTCAAAAGCTCGTCGAATGATGTGTATGCTGAAGTTTTGTTCTTGGTGTGTAATGTAACCGTAATTGTACTTGGTGTACCTTCGACCGCAATCAACACTACATCGGTTGTAGGTAATTGGCTCTTATGAACTAGATTTTGGTCATTTGTTGTGTAATGCTGGATTCGTAGAAAATTATGCTTCTCTACATTTATGCTAACAGTAATGTTAAATTTAATCAGGTAATCAATAAAATCACATATCATATTCACAGTGTTATAATTCACTTTTTTCACACTATGGCTGTTGTGGGTTTTGTTCCAACATTCGCTGATATCGAAGATAAGTTCGAGCGATTCTCGATCGATGATCACTTTTTCTATTGCACCCATTGTTATGTTCTTCTTGCTAGATCAACTAGCAATACTATACCGACGACGATGAGAATCAACCGACTCGCACTGTTTTCTGCGCAATACCACATAGAGACACACTTACGCTTATCGTCATCATTCACTAGTTAAGCTTACTCTTTTCTTAAAGCTTATTCAGACTTCTTCGTATTAGATTGAGTAATTGCAACAAAACTGCATCGTTGCCATTCAACTCCTGCGCGGTTCTGGCTTCGGTATGTTCCGGTAGGAGCTGCACCCGTTTTCTGTCGGCTAATCGGTTACTTCTTCTTTTGGAATGTTGTTGAACCAATTGTGTTGGTTTTAGGAACAGTTCAGCTTCTTCACGTTTCAGAACGTAGTATTTATTTTTATAAAGCGTAGAATCACCACTTTGCTGGGATGTAAACCGCAGTTCTTCTATAATTAGACAGCAGTCGATTGACTAAGTCTCTTCGAGTATGTTTCGATCACTTTGCTAAAGTTTTTTGTGGAACACAATGATGATTTATTTTTTTTTTCTTCTATGTCAGTGCTGCTGTGAATCGAAGTCACATTGTTCTTCACATTTAGTATTATTGTTTCCATTCACATTCTCAGCTTGCGCTGCTATGTTATTTACTTAGCGTTTAGATTACACTAAAACCACAGATAAAAGCAGACAAAACGTTGATAACACTCACTGATTTACTGCTAGTTTGATAATAGTCCTTGTGGATTGCTGTTTAGGCTTAGCTTTACTTACACGTATCAAGACAATTTTGAAATTGATTTTTTTCACTCACAGATACTTCCAGTTGATAATCTTCACAGGAAATGACTTTATGCAATGACGGTTTGAAATATGTTCTCGTGGTTTGATTCGAAGAAATATAGATTCTTGGTATATACGCACTTGTATGTGTGTTGCTTAAATTTGATTTTTAAATGTAGATTTTCACGTGGGATAGTTGAAGTTTGCTTTATCTTAGATTCAAAAATTTATGCTTTTAGGGGTTTCTAGCGCTCGATTGGCGGTAGAGAATAAACGCTTTTCTTTGTGATTTATATATTGTGGTAGATATTATTGCATTTCACTTTGTGTTGAAAATTGTGATTGTAGTTAAGATTTCTTCTTCTAATGTTCGACTCTAATCTTCTTCAGTCATGTACACATGGAAGATGACTTTTATGCTGGCACGTATTTGTTCATATATTTCACCTTTGGCGAACAGTCCGGTTTTTGAGCCTATAGTTTTGATTTTGCTCGCTATTCCGTTTCCATCACACCCGAAATGCTGTCACATATGTTGTTACATTGTCCATCTTCTGTTTTGCATTTCTGCTTCAATTAAACTTAATAATTTCACTAGACACTACTTCCACACACTAGGTATTGTTGGCCAGGGGGACGAAGCACCTACACCCTGAAAGTGAAACAAAAAAAAATACATGTTATTTCATGAACACTTCAGCTAGATCCAAATTATTTACCTTTTAGGACGGAGTCAGATCCCCCAGAAGGATTCTTGTTACGCGAAATGAATCGAGTAATTATATCACAGATAAATCAGATGATAACAACGACAGTAACTGGTTTGTGATGGTACTTAATGTGTGACGGAAATGCTACTGGTAGCTTTTGAATGTATCGAATTGTTTTATCGATAAGATTTGCGGAACAGCCTGAAATCACAAAAGAAAGAGAAAACATATATAATAAATTTGCAACAATTCGCCGGGGTGTGCACCTACAATTAGACGAATAACGGTTAAGTCAACAACGCACACCCATACACATGCAGACGTGGCTTAATTTGAAACGAAATATAGCTAAGCTGACCCCAAACATTGATCTAATGCTGTGCTAGAGCTTTCCAACACCCACTTCCACCCGCTATGAAACTGCCAGCTGCTAGGTAGAGGTACTCAGTCACAATCACTACTCCATAGTTAGATCGCGCAGCTCCATTTTTTTTTGCACCGCTTTCTTGCGTAACAGTTTATTGAACCGTTTGTTTTCATTTCGCGTGTCTTCTCATAGTTTCGCCGAGTAGATGCCAATCATCAGCCGGCAGCCTGTTTTTTAATTTGACCGAATAGTTGGTGTAAGAAATACAACTGGTGTAAAAAAAACTGACAAAATGTTAAAACCGAAACTTTTGCGCGTATAGCTTTGAATTACAGTCCATACAAAAACAAAATATTAGACTACATGACTCATTGACGGCCACATAAATTCAATGAATTGATACCTAATTTTACAACACTAGATTCGTGAAAAGGCATCTATCAATTGAAGGATTGGCAGATACAGATCAGCACTAGTTAGTGTATCTAAAGGGTCCGTCCATAAACCACGTGGTCATAAATGGGGGAGGGTTTTCGTATGGCCGAAACCATGGATGGAAGGGGGTCTAAAAATCTTTAATGACCACGTGGTTTATGGATGGCCCTATATGTGTTTGGGCTTTCGTAGATTTGAAAATCTTTGGATTGGCAGTATACAAACCAATACAAAAGACGAAGAAACCCCTTGAAATAACCTAATCAAGTTTGTTATATTAAGTAGCTAGTTGTAGTACCCGCTTCAAAATGGAATGTTATTGAAAATATTAAACAATATCAATCGGTCTATTTAGCTAGATCTAGATTGATTCAATGGTGCACCCACCGCTTACTTCCATATGCACAATGCATATTCATAAGCGTGATTTAAAATAAAGTTGTATGCACTTATACAAACAGAAGACCACCAGTGGATTCGAGATTTGTACAAACATGTAGATAAGTAAAATGATTGCAACCGCCAGCTAAAACTAAACTGCACAAACTTGCTAAGCTAAGCAATGCGAAAGCGAAGCAAATAAACATTCCGTCATGCAATTCAGCACGCATTTCTGCGTTGCACGTTGAGTGCGGATGATACTATCGTAGGGGGTAGTGTTACAGAATGCATCGATTCACCTTCTTCGTCCACTACTTTATTTTATCCAATCTTTTACGATAACTATATGTTTGATGACAAGATGCTTCTTCCAATCGAAGTTTGAGACAGCTTAGCTACATAACACACCACTCCCTCCAAGAACCTGGGATCGTCATTTAGGGGCTGTCCATTAATTACGTAAGACAAATTTCGGGATTTCCTCTGGTAAGATTTTTTGTATGAATACCAAATATAAATTGTATGGCGCGTAATAAATATCAAACCACCACCTACCCGGCCCCTTAAGACTAAAGTTATAGCGATGACTTCTTTCAGAAGGGAAGGACAAGCCGTTGGAACCGAGGTGAATTAGCTCAGGGCTTTTCATTTTGTTGAGGGACAAAACATACCGTATTGGCCAAAACATTTGCAACTTTTTGGTGTTTCCATACTAAATGGTCAACTTTGGTAGGCTAGATCTCAGTTGTTTATAGACTGATATGAATTAAATTTCCATAGCACGTCAGATATAAATTGAATTTTAACATATATTTTTGAGTGATTTTTCCAATCACGATTTTATAAGCAATAACGGTTTGGCTGAAGTGAATTTTTTGACGAAAAATTATAAACGGTTTATCTGAAAATAGGAAAGCCCCACACCAAAACTATCTTCGACAAACTTGTTCATATTGTCTAAATAAACAACTTTGCTGAAGATACCATAAAGCTATTCCTTCAACTTTTTGGGTTACGTAAATTATTAAAATTTGTCAAAAAATCACTTTATCCAAACCTTTACTGCTTTTGAACCCGTGATTGGAAACATTGTTCAAAAATATATGTTAAAATTCAAGTTATATCTGACGTGCTGTGAAAATGTCATTCAAATCGGTGTATAAACAACAGATTCCAGTGTATGGAAAATCGAAAAAGTTGCAAATGTTTTGTCCAATACTGTATGTTTCTATTAGCGTTTCCATCCCGTGATTTTCAAGATGAACGTAAAATTTGATGTAATCCACAAAACTTCAATGCAAAAAAAATAAATATTTCATCAGATTCAAAATTTATTCGATAAAATAGAAAATGATCATCAAAGAAAGACAATAAACAGGTAGATATTTTTTGGCAAGACCATATTACCAAATCAGTAAAAGTATGTTTATTGACCTAGTTGCAAGGTTATTCATTGCGTTCCTCTCCATCATTAGTTGTTTAATAAGCTTATGCTGAGAAAGCCAATTTAAACGGGGTATCTTTGATAATGTGGATAGCTTTAATAGTGCGGGACCCGTATCCTTTGACAGATACGCGTATTTTGACCTCAACTGTAAGGCCGCAGTGTCGTGTACTAGACTCATGTTTATTTAAAAAACTGCAATCACTTTTTATGTGATTTTTTTCGGTCAATAAATTCTGTGTTCAATTAATGAAATCGAGCTTAAATTCTCTATCAACATTTTCTAATCCAGTTCGAACTGCAATAATTTCAAACAGAAGTTTAGTTGTGGATTTTCATGTGTTTATCTACTCATTATCAAAGTCACCCCAACATCGAAAATCGACTTTCGATTATATAAAAAAAACATAAGTGCGTTTAAAACTAATCGTTATGCAATCTTTCAACTACAATCGATCACTAAGATACCGTTACTTGTTTAAAAAATACAAAAAAAAATCCAGAAAGCAGAAAGCAGAAAAATCAATTAAAGTTATCCCGTTTTACGATGCACCTGAATTTCTATAATTTTTAATAATTTTAATCGTAGTTTGATAAGTTTCAGCAATCAACTTTAAGCATGATCCACTACAATACCTTCAACAATCTCAAAACTTATTTTTTGTTCTTCGAATTTTGATGACTTTTCGAAAGTCAGAGGCAAATGGTTTTAATATTACGACTTAAATGTGCTATCCCGACTAGAGGTACATAACAAAAATATAATGAAATTTTATCAGAATATGATATGCATATCGTATTATGATTTAATTTTGTTAGACACCGTTATCCACAGAAAATATTTACACAAAAATATATCATATTGTGTTCTTTTTTTTAGTTTATTTCTTATTGTTTATTTTAACAATTTTATAATAAAATTAATACACATCTGTGTATTCTAATCAACTTGAGTTTTTGAATCAAGCGAAATATATATATTTTTTATTTGAAAAGAATGAAAGAAAAATCTCTTGGGTTTGTAAAATTAGCCAAGCGGTAACAAGATGTTATGATTTTAATTTAATTATTGACCAATTGCAAGTGATTAAAAAGTGACTTGTTGCGACTTGAAATTCCTTGTTTTATATCAAAACATACCTAGAAAGATTCGCGAATCAGGCGAAACTGACAAAATGTACACAATTTAAGAAGATAAAGCGTTGAAATTGTAGCTCGATTGTCTATTCACTGCACTTGAACTTTTCCCCTATCGATAATTTAACTATTCAAAAAACGCAAATTTGTAGAAGACGAAACTTCACCTCATGCCAAACCACACACTTTATTGATTACGCCTGTGTTTTTGTTTATCAAAGTGATGGGCGTATCTGAAATCGAAATCAAAACACGGCGAGAGTAAACGGCGACATTGCAAACAAAAAATAAACAAGGCGTACATGGCGGGCTTGATTGAAACCAGAATGTAAACACGGCGCAAAAGTAATAGGCGACACTGAAAATAATATCGATTACAGGCTCATAACATTGGGCGATACTGGCATTCTTGAGTGCGTTTAAGGCGAAACCTTATAATATTTTTTTAGTACGAAATAGCTAGGGAAATTGTAGGAGATATGTGTGGTATTGATGAGGATTTTAAAACTAGGTTTATGAAATGTGTATTAAAGTGAAAAGATTAAAGTTTGAGTATATTTTCTCCAATTGGGATTAAAAATTGCACATGAGAATTTCATTGGTTATTTTCTCATTGTTATTGATTTGTCAGATAGGCCCTTATCGCGAATCCCTCTCGATACATTTTTCTGTCTATTGCACCGAACATGAAGTCTTATTAGAATTGATAAAAAACTGATTATAACCATATGTTTCTGTCTATTGCACGGAATATCATGTTATGTTAGAATTTTCATATAATTGATCAAAATTAAGTTACAAGTAATGAATTGCCCCGTATATTATACAGCATTATAATTTTGATACTTTTTATCAAAAATTATAACTGGACTTGATATGTTTTTGATAGATTAAAAATACATTTTGTTATATTTATGTTACAATTCATATAACTTTTTGTTATAAATTTAGTTATTTTAACAACATCCTGCATCAAAATAGTAACAACCTATGTTCGATAAAATCTTCATATCATAATAACATAAGCTGATATAATTTTGTTATGTACCCATAGTCAGGATCAGTGGCGATTCCCTAACCTCAAATCTACCTGTTATTTTGGGAAGCTACTATCTTTTTATAATACATTCTAAAAAACATTATGCAGATCAATCTGACATTGACCGCATCAAAACAGAAGCACTTAGGGGTCATGCACAAATTACGTCACGGTCCAAGGGGGGAGGGGGTCAAGCCATGCGTGACAAGCCTTACAAAATGTTCGGAGGGCTCATACAAAAAGTGTGACAAAGGGTGGGGGGGGGTTCTAAAAAGTTAAAATTTAGCGTGACACAATTTGTGTACCATCCCTTACAGTATGTATTGGACAAAACATTTGCAACTTTTTCGATTTTCAATACAAAATGGCCAGCTTTGTTAAGCTAGATCTCAGTTATTTATGAACCGATTCGAATGAAAAATTCACAAAACATCAGATATAACTTGAATTTTAACATATATTTTTTAATAATTTTTCCAATCACGAGTTTATAAGTAATAACGACTTAACTAAAGTGTAATTTTCGACGAAAAAAATCAAAACTATTTATCTCAAAATCTGATAGCCCTACACAAAAACTGTCTTCCTCGTTAAAATCTTCAACTTTGCTGAAGCTATTTCTTCAATATGTTGTGTCATTTATGAGAAATCGTCAATCGTCAATTCACTTTAGTCAAACCATTACTGCTTTTGAACTTGTGATTGGAAAAATCACTTAAAAATATATGTTAAAATTTAAATTATAACTGATGTTCTGCCAAAATTTCATTCGAAAAGGTTCATAAATAACTGAGATATAGCTTACCAAAGTTGATTATTTTGTACGGAAAATCGAGAAAGTTGCAAATGTTTTGTCTAATACTGTACGTAATGGAATTTAACATTGTGACAGCAATCTAGTGCTATCTATGCATTTCATAGGGATCGTTTCGGTTAAAAATCACTTTGGAAATTTTACTTCCATTTCAACAAAAAATACCGTGAAATAGAGTAAAGTCGATCACTTTTGAGCGATTCTGCTCCAAATATTTTTAAAACCTGTACTGCCCCTACTCGCAAAACAGTCCCACATCCTATGGGATTACCTATATAAATGGGACTATTATGCGAGTATGGATGTTCATTAAATTATACAAACGAAATTTTTACAAAATGTTATTTGGTTCCGGGGTGAAGTTGATTAATAACAGCGATAGGTATTCTAAAATAAATAGATAAGCTATTTACTAAATTTAGGGTCTCTGATCCTGAATCAAGTCTCAAAAATCTTACAACTTATTGATAAATCGGTCAGTTTCAATTGAATTTTGAATTACAGAATATACATGACACGCCTAAAAGTATGAAATTTTCTTTGAAATTGAGGGGTAAGTGTAAGAGGTGTAAGTGACAAAAACCTAATTTTGAGAAAATCGACTTTGAACTTGTTTCAGTAATTTTTCATTTCATACAAATCAGCCCTACTTCTACGTACATCTATAGCGTGCAGCTCAATAATTCTGGTAGCGGAATCAGTCTTTAACCGTTTCTTGTCTTATCTTTTTGCACAATACTTATGAAAAGCGTACTACCCATTGTCAAAAGATAATTTTGCTAAACATGTAGTTATATAATCCAATACATATCAACTAATATGGATAAAATGGCAGTGAACGAAATTTGGGTAAATCACGGTATATGTTTAGTTGCCAAAAACTAGCACTAGCAGCACATGAGCCGTATACTTTAAAACAAGGAGCAAGTTAGGGTAACTCGACAAGAAAGTGTATACCAAAATGATGTGAGGAAACGGCGAAATGTATGCAGATGACAGCCGTATCAGTCTTCTGTCTTTCCACGGCAGAAGGAACACTACAATAGCTATTTAAAAAACAGTAAAATAGCAAGAAAATAGTTTAACAAGATAGAATAATGATCAATTTAAACTATAGTCACAAGAACATTGACAACCAATGATGAAAACACTGCCACGAGTGAACAACTGATCAACTACCAAATATTAAAATTTTCGCATTACTTATGATTTTGCTCTAAACCATGTGTGTAGCTCGTTATTTTTAAACAAATGATTGGACAAAGATTAAAACTATCACCACCACTATGAGATAGAGAAGGATCTTTTTTTCATCGTAGCTTTGATAAATAACGTGTAAATACATTTGTTGGTTCAGTAACAACAAGCTACACACCAAGAGTCTCAAATCTCAAATTATGTGCCTTTAGTAGATTTTGAGTTGCTGAATCTGATGCCGTTTTCAGAAATGTTATGGTATGTCACAATTTTTAGCTACAGATAGCCAAAGTTGTATAAAACACTGGTTTCTTTAATGAGGCATGCAAAATAGGGCTTTAACTTTCATTTTAGATATTATTTGGTTGCAATTGCACGGTTAAATTCAGATAAAATCGATTTTCAGTCACGCTTGCAGTCTCCATAAAACATTCTTCGTTTCTCATACATGGCAAAATACAATACTTTTCCAAATCATCAGAAACTAACTTTTGAATATCGAACACATGTTTAAAGTTTAAATTAGGCTAAAAAATAACAGTCAAATTTTGCATTTTCAACAATCAATATCTCAAAAACAAGGCATCTTATGATATTTTTGAAAGCTGCAGTGGATTCAGCAACCCTCAGTTAAGTAAATAGCGGTATTTTGGTGATTGAGACAAAAACGTGTTCCACAGTGTAATTCGAGTTACGTCTAATGTCTGCACACTATCAAAGCAGCGTTCATTTTAAACCCACATCCAACGGCGGCGGCAACGCGCAGACAAAGTAGGCTTGTATTGACAATCCGGGTGACAGTTAGAAGTTCGGCAGTCAAAACTTCGGCGAAGTTCGGCGTCGGCATTCTAATTTGGTGCTTCGCCGACGCATAAGGATTACCTTTGGCGGCGTAGCACTTCGGTAGAATGCCGACGCCGAACTTTGGCGAACTTTTGTCGGTGGTATTTAATTTCTCTTATGCACTTCGGTCTAAATTTAATCTGAATGCACAATATTTTTTCATTCTCGATAGTACCGGAAGGCCACGTTTGTACTAAATAGAAATCCACGGTCACGGAACGTGATTAGCTAAATATTATCGAAATCACAATTAAAGCAACTAATATTTGCAGTTTTATCGAAATTATATCTTTATGTAGCGAAGAAACGAAAAAGGTAAACAATAAAGGATTTGGATTTACGAAGAGCGCCGCAGCATAATATAGTAACACTACAACAGTATTTAGGCAGCATGCTCAATGCAATATGGATGCTTTAAATAACCATTTTAGCGATTTTGTAATTGTTAATTAATGCATGTCCCCAAGTTGCGTAATGTCAAGAATCATTGATAACAATAATAGATCAGTTAAAAAAATCTTGGCTTTATATTCCATATACCAGCGGTTCCCAAACTTTTCAAGTTTATGGCACCCTTAGTGATTTCCTGAGAATTGTGCGTCGCATCACTATATGGAACAGCGAATATTAAGTTCCATATGTATGCAAAACTAAAAAGGTTTCTACATACTTGTATCTATCTTACTTACATATACAATAACGATCTCCTTTTCTTAGCGCATTTTCAAAAATCGAAGTTACCGTGACATGCCGTCAGGTTAAAACAACTCAAATTTCAATCAATCAGAAAAAATGTATGATTATTGTCAAGTTTTTTTTATTAAGTTTTATATACTTTGCACAAAAATATATTCTTCTAAATATCACGCATCTGACCTCGAATACCGGAGATATTTTTAAACATCTCTCAATATAAAGTGGTTGAGGTTTTTATGATTAATTGGGGAAAATACATCTTATACTCAGCCATTTTGGAATTATAACTGAAACATTGAATTGCATTTTTTAGAGTATGCCAGTTTTTTACATATTCTGATTTATATTTTTTCGTGAACTATTTCTAAAACACGTTTGAAGTTAGTATGCAAATCGCTTTTGAAACACCTCCCGTATTATGTAAATTGAAATGTCATTGAGTCTACAGTTTGAAATCTTCATTCCTTCTTTTTAATATCAAAATTAAGATATTGAAGCATGATAAAATTATGTTACACTTAGAAAAATGTGCTCTTTCAATCAATTTACGCAAACCTGCATTTTTCTCAAAAGCCCAACCCAGACAGAAACACAAAAGCAACTATGCTTTTATTAACTGAAAAGTTCAGTAGCAGACGGACGTTTTCTTATAATCAGGCAAAAAAATTTAATTCAAGGAGACAAAAATTATAAAATCCAATCTTAAAATAAGATTCAAACCAAAAGAAGAAGCATGAATGATACAATTTTATTTTATAATGCTATCTTACCTTTAGATTTTCTTTAAATAAATGTTTGTTCAATTTACCATTGTTACGAATTCATTGATGACAAAAAGCTTACAGTTTAAGCAACATTAAATAGCCACTTATGGAACCTCTTTTGCGTTGTCGTGTGACGACTTGAATTTCTGGATTTTTCACACAGAAATGAATCAAATCCTCTCATCCTTTGCCTTTCTATTGGTGTTACGTACCAACCGGAACAGGGCCATCATGCATCTGTAGGTAATAATCTCCAAACTAAAGCAGGTGATACTTTGTCATGTAGGAAAATTAGGTCCTTCATGCTTTTAATAAGGCTTCTTGCATTTTTGCAATCGTTTCCATATAGATATACCCTTGGTACCTCAATAAATTTGGACCTAATTCCGGAACCATAACTGAATTGGCTTGTTTAGGGGTACCCAGTATTCTACATATTCTGATTCTACTGAAATTGAACTAGAACCCAGAGTTTCAAAATTGTCCGTGCCCTGGAACTATCTTTAAAACGCGTTTGAAATATATAAATCAATTTTGAAACACCCCTTGGCAAATTTTACTTCGGGACGAGCTGTCATTATGTGAATTGAAACGTCATTGAGTCCACAGATTAAAATCTTCTTTAATCATTTACAATATAAAAAACAATATATTGAAGTCCAATGAAATTTTGTTAGAAAAAAAAAAAACCGGGGGCGAAGTTACAGAACTTGAATCTTCGATGTCCCATAGGTCTCGGATGGATAATAAGGTCTTTTGTAAAATGTTATAGATTTTAGGTAATGATCTGCAATCGGAAGCCTTCGGCGTAGCTATTGTTTAGTACACAAATTGTAAACTCCAATACTTGCACACTGAGGGTGCAACTAATCTTAAGTAGCATTTCTTGTGCAAGTTTAGTTTTTCTTGAAATAACAAAGTAGCAACTGCGGGCGCCCAATCATGCTCATGCTCATGTTATAAGCCCTCGAATATTGCTGTTTTATGCTTTTTGCTATGTCTGTGATTGAAAGGTATTAAATCAAATATCGGCAC
Organism: Aedes aegypti; assembly: GCF_002204515.2. Lineage (NCBI taxonomy): Eukaryota > Metazoa > Arthropoda > Insecta > Diptera > Culicidae > Aedes > Aedes aegypti. Next base: position 291,699,285 of record NC_035108.1, read on the forward strand.
AAATTTTAAAGAAAAGTATATAATAAATAGCGTACTATTTCACGGTGCAATCGAATGTTTCTTAAAAGAATAAAGAATATTGCATATTTTTTGATGATTTTCACACAAAACATGGATTAATTGCATCAGAAATAATAACAATGAAATGCCTAACTATTTCTTCAGACTTGTCTGTTACTGTGTTTTCACTGCGCATAAAACAGAATCATAAATATTCTAGTAATTATGTTTTACTTTGGAAACTTTTGTTTGCGTATAGAAAACATTTACTCCAACACACAAAATTTGTACCTATCATGCAATTCCGTTTCTCACGGTGCTTGCGGAATGTACAGTAATGTTTTCTTGTTGTCGGTCGGTATCAAAATATTAAGCAGTAATCAAAATTCGCACTTTGCCTTGGTATGTGTGGTCGTAGAGATACAACGAAATTCACTGCTATTGCACACTCACTCTGACTGATGTTCACTTGTAGTTGTACTGAAACCATTTTCTGCTAGCTCTACCCAGTTGCAAGAGAAAAAAATTACACGCAGCCGAAAACGACCTCTTACCTCTTCCCAATCGAGGTCCTGTGGGACGTGTCCAGTCCTTTCCGGAACGGGACAAGCAAACTCAAATTTTATCGAAGAACAAGATATGCTTTCTAATAATGCTAGTGCTTTGTGCTAGCATCCGTTGACGATGACGATATACTGTTGTCCATTAATTGGCAAAAGCTGCCATCGAGGTGGTTAACTGATTGAGACTCTGGCGAAGGGTGCCACGAAAAACTGCTTTTCCCTGGTGGAAGCCAGAAACGGTACCAGACGCACTTTGCACTTTTTTCACTAGTGGTAGCCTAGCCAGAATTTAATCTGCAACGCATTTTGATTTTTTTGCTTTCAGCGAAAACCTGATTTTCGCTTGGTAGCAAAACTGGTTCGATTCACGTACTTATGTTGACCACCATTACTATTTTATCACAAATCAAAGGACATCTCGTTTTTTCTCTTTCTTCGATACGCAGCAGAACCAGAAAATTTTCGCTTCGTCCAGCAAACTTTCTTTTGCACACGATACTTTTTGCAAACTCCGCTCACTCGATTCTCGAACAAATTCAGATCGGACTGGACCTTCGATTATTGCGTCGAATATTTTTTCCCGTTGGAATACTCAAATTCAGCTAAAAATCACTTTTTCACTTGTCCCGAAGCTGGAAATGCAGTGCAGAACCGCGTATAAGAATCTCGCTCGACTGACGACGACTACAATTTTTCCACCTGCAAGAGTAGCCAGAGCCAGTGTTGCCACATTTATATCTGTACCGAAGGCTCAAAAATCTTTTTTTATCTGTACCAGAGATTCCGAAAATCTGTAACCAAAATCTGTACCACATCCAACATAAATTGATGAAAAAACCCTTCAAATCCTAATTAATATGGATATTTACCATGGTTTTTATTGTAATAATTTCACTTATTACATAAAAAATATTGATAAATTCTATGGAAACAGTATTTTTCAATAATAATTTTGTGGGAATTTTCCGCATTCTTTAGATTTTGTGTTACAAAAATCGCCATTTCCAAAAATCTTTACCAATCTGTACTTTTTCGTGAAAATCTGTAATCTGTACCGTACAGAATCTGTACCAAAATTTATCAGAAAATCTGTACCTTTCCAGATAAATCTGTACTTGTGGCAACACTGGCCAGAGCTCCATGGAAGCTGTTGCACGCACACACTGATGGACTTCGTGATCAAGTTTTGTCGTGGCTTGCTATGAATGATGGTTGCTCCATTCGTAAGTTGGCTTTAGTTGGGTATTTAGTTAAAAATGTAACCTTTTAAGAGATAACTAAAGAAACAATGTTTGCTCAATCACTCACTGAGTTGTTGAATCAGTTAAAATAAAACTATTATGCAAGTCTTATTCGCCTAGAAATGGAAAATCTATTCAACAAACCAATCAATCCAGAAAAGTTTCATATGCAGCAAGTTAGGTTTTAGAACCATCAACTTAGAGACCACGCATGGATATTGGACATGTGGCCAAGTCATCCAAAAACTCTTGAACCTTCTCTAGACTTGGTTTGCAGATGTGTGATTTATCGCAAGCTAAGTTTTAGAGCAGCCAGTATAGTCGCCACACACCCCGAAGAAACCGAATATACAGGGATTGAATCCTGAGAAAATTGAGAGAATCTCACACGTATCGCTCTCTGTAACTATCATAACATGCTGCACATTATGAGAGACTGTTTATCGTATACTGCTACAACTTTGATCAGATTGGGGGGATAGTAGTGCATGATAAAACCCCTCTAAACATGCTCCAAGCCTGGGGGACACTATTGCTATTGGAAGTTCGTGGATTGTTTATCGTGCCAGTAAAGAAAAACACCTATCCTCAACGGTAAACAAGCGAGAAAAATGAATTTTATCATCGCTCTCTCTTTGGGGCTCTCGCTCGCTGCTTCCATTTATCAGACTTGTTACACCTTACGATACAATGACGATCGTGGACCGCAACAGATGGGATGTTTTTCTTTGCTTGCTTTGATCGTGCTTCATACTCAAATGAGAGCGAATTCTGCAATGCCTGCGAATATACAAAACCCATTTGTACACTCAAAATAATCCAAACGTCATTCTTACGTGAAAACATACGTGGTTTTTTTCCATCGCACTTTTCACGTAGCGCTTACGTGGATCATAGGTACCACTGAATGAACGCATGAACAAATAGACCTCATCAGTTCCATCGAAGTTTCACGTAGCTGCTACATGAAGTTTCACGTAGCTTCTACGAAGTGCTTTAGTGGATCCTAGATGATATTTTTATTGATTTTTATCGGTATAGTTAAATGAGACCCGATTCTGCTTTGCATTGGCTTTGCCAATTAAATAGTATTTCAATTTGAAAAAAAGTATAACAAACAGAAAGAATTCAAGTATTTATTGCATTCAATCGTTATTGCGAATACAATGTATTCACATTGTTTTCAGTTGATGGTGTGAATCAATGTCCAATACCCACTGACCGACACGGTGGCATCCATGGTCCAACTGCATTACATATTTGTTCGGATTTGCTGTTCTATGTTTCGTAAGCTATGAAAGATATAAAAAAAAGCTATAAAGTATTGATATTCTCCAGTATCTTACACATATTTACCATGAAATCAATCCAAAAGTTGTTTTAAAGTCCAGCAACTCCTGGAAAAACAAGCGGCCACCATTTTAAAAATTGAACTGAGAATGCACGCGATGTCAAAACAGAGAATGAACGCGATGTCAAAATGAATTTAATTGCCTACGTGATTTTCACGTAAGTGCAACAGGTAGCTTCGGTAACAATCACCCGGACTTCATTTGGTGATTATATATGCTCTAGTAATAATTACCTTGGTCAGGTGAAGATGAGGCAAAATGAATTTGGAATGATCTACGTGATTTTTCACGTAGCAATGACGTTTGGATTATTTTGAGTGTACCTATGTGACCAAAAAACAATAAGGATGCTTAAAAGCATATATGGTTAGGAACAATGGAAATCCGCAAAATTTGGGAAATCCCACGAAATTTCGGAGTTCTAAGGGAATCATGTGACTCAACCCAACCAAAATTCTTTCCCATTACCTCTGTGAAGATTTAGAGGTATACAAGGTATCCAAACAGAAAAGGGCACATATTAATCTTCCTTCTTCTATTCTCAACTGACGGCACCGACCAGTTGTCTGTCTATGAGACACTGATTTATGTGCAGTTGAGAAGATTATGGCCACTCGCAGCCAATCTTCAAGTTATCTCTTTGTATATTATCAATAAACTAGCTTACCCGACGTGGCTAGCCACGTTCCAACGAAATTTTAAGGGTGTGAGCCGTTTCACCGATTCGTTTAACTTTTATTTAAAATTTGACAGCTCGATAGTTCTTTCCCCTCCGGTTGAAAGTAACCCTGCTCTGAAGCATGATTAAACTTGACAGTTCAGAAGTTATTTTCCGCTCCCGAGAATTTGAGAATAACTAACCCTCTGTCATCTTTGTTCAGAAATAACAACTCGACTGTCAAAGCTCAAATGAATTGGAGCGTAGAATCGTACCAAAAATTCTAGCATATCCTCCCAAATAGCTGCTGTAGTGTAGTATGATTCATTATCATTTTTCAAAATTACAGTTGTGAAAAGACCATCGACTCAAAGAAATACCATGTCATGGAACAGGAATGTTTTAAGTAATCATCATAGTAAGCATGAAATTTTGTATTAAGTTTGCATCCATAAGTCTATATCGAGTCATCGAGCATCGACTCTTGGAGGTTTCAATGTAAATTAATAAAACTCGAATATTTGGCGCACATTCATCTCATTTATGTTTATACTGCTTTTTTTTCGACATATGTGAACTCGTTTTCCAACCTGAGATGGAACTGGAGAAACCGTTTCACATTTTCAACTCACACCCGATTCAAGTTCGACTGAACTGCAATTTACTTGAAGTTGATTTATTGACGTTTTGATCACCAACCAAATTTCAAATCAGACGACAATGATGAAATGCTCGAGAATATTCTACGAATTGGAATGAACAAAGTTCCAGAAAACTCCAGAATATTCTTCCAAATAGCTATTGTAATACTATTGTAATGCTCTAATTTTAATATGTACCGTTGTAGTGCTCTTAAATTGCTGTTGTAGTGCTCAACGAAATTTTTCTATTAAGGGGGCAGGATCCGTCATTGATTTCAGAATTTTCAAAAGCAGTTTTTTCGTTCAAAATCAAAAAAATTACATGTAAATGTATTCATTGTATTCGATTCTCCAACCGCAACACAGCGAACACATTTTCATCTAATAATTTTTAGATTTGGACAGAAAAACTGCTTTTGAATTTTCGATGATTACGATGACGGAGCGTTGAGCGTTCATTTCAAAGCGTTACTGACAGACAGACAACTCTGGGATTTGATATACACACTCAATCTGTTTGGTAAAAATAACTGGGTTTTGGAACTACCGAAAAAGTCAGTAAACTAAAAAAGAATGTCAAAAATCGAAAAACAGAGATTTTTTACTGAAATTTTGCAGAGAGTTTTCTTTTTATATCATATATCGATAAAAAATAAAACAAGGTGAAATTTGCTTTTCAATTACGCGTGGCGACAGTTTTCATTTTACTGACTTTTTCGGTAGTTCCAAAACCCAGTAAAATTAAATTTTACCAACCCCAGTAATTTAATCTAAGTGTGTATATGATTCGATCAATTCGCGATGTCGGAGGCAATTACCACAGTTGACCCTATGCGTGAAGCTCCGATTTCTTTACATGGCAAAGCATAGGAAGTCAATTTTCAAATGCTTCTAAAAAATTCAAAACTAAATTTAATTAAATTCTGTTAAGTGTACGGGGTTAGATTTATGATAAGCTATAGAATCCGCAGAATATTGAGGAAAAAATATAAAAATCAAAATAATGTGTTCATACTGTAGCCCATCAATAGTCTATCAATATGTACTGAAAATAATTTAAATAGCTATTGTTATTAATTTTATATAAGCATTTGAAATTTTACTTCCTATACCTTGCCGGGTTAAATTTTCGACGCTTCACGCATAGAGTATTTTTTTCCAGATGGCAGCACCGTACCTTCGTTAGAGCGAATATGAAGTAGAAGCCGTAGGACGTGTGTAGTCAGTCTAGAGTAAGGTTCTTTTATAAGAGAGATTCGCGGAGGCAGCCTTTGTAAGCCAATTGGGTTGTTTAGTAATGAAAAAATCTCGGTTTTTTGTAGCTTGATCGAAAGAGCTTATTTTTCTAAGTGTAACACGATTTTATTGCGCTTCAATATGTTAATTTTGATATAGTAAATGATTAAACAATATTTTATTCCGTCGACTCAATGACATTTCAATTAACATAATGACAGCTCGTCCCGAAGTAAAATTTGCCGAGGGGTGATTCAAACGCAATTTCCATACTAAGTTCAAACGTGTTTTAAAAATAGTTCCAGGGCAAGGGAAATTATGAAACTTTGGATTCTGGCTCAGTTTGAACCGTAGAACAAGAATATGTAAAAAACAGGATACCCCTAAACAAGCCAATTCGTGATCAAACGTCAACATCCCAACGCAAAATCACTAGTGTTTGGAGGTGATTTGAACGCCCAAATTGCGAAATCATCCCCTCCAAGTTAGTTCTAATACCCTCCGTTAAATGAACTATGGTGGCGCGTCGATCATCGCAAGTTTCTCGTTAAACAGTCAATAGAGCAGTAAGAGCTATCCAGAGTCCCGAGTCGTTGGGCTGAAAATCTTTTACATAGGTGCCCTAAAATATTATTATCACCTTCATTATCGAGATTTTCAGCCATAGGCTGATTCGTCATCATGGAATACCATTTACACCTTGTTCAATAATTTTATACCATCTTTATAATATTTGGCCGAAAAAAACCTGCTTCTAAAGTCTTGTGCGTGGAAACTTTATTGAAAAATTTAATTGTTCAAAACTGAAATTTATTCGATGAAAATATGTTCATCACTGTGTTTCGTTTGGAGAATGTAAAACAGTGAACATATTTTCATGCAAAATTTTATAATTTTGAACAGAAAACTACATTTGAAAATTCTGAAATTGATGATTGATTCCTCCCTCTAATTTGGACTAAATATTTATATTGTTAGACTTATTCTAGAGGATGATTAGAAACTGTTGCACAGCGAACTAACGGCATGAGGAAGTTTGCAGTGATAGGCGGTGCATTACCAGTGTGTTTTGTTTTATTTAATTTAAATTAATTGATAGTAGGTTGGTTCAGTATAATCATTAGATTTTTAATAACTACCGAAGAACTAAGCATTACATATAACGTACCTCGGGGCATGTGAGAATCCTGGGTAAATGGGACCTTCCATCATAGTTCACTTGACTTAGGTAACCTAAGCTAGGGGATATTCTTCTAGAAAGTTAAAGATACAATTATATAAATCGAATTACCATTATAACCAATTACCAAGCCACAGTTTTAAGTATTAGGAGAGAAAATGACTATGCATAATTTTTCTATATATTTTTTATTGTATTTTTTTAATACGAAAAAAAATGAAGGAAATGAGATAAATTTTAAAATGCATCATGGGAATGATTACTTAACATATCAAGCGTGTGCTAAAATAAGGGCGTAAGTCGTGGTCAATTTCTCTTCAAAGATCTAATTTCTAATCGAAATTCAGTCTAATTCATGCCGAATTTTTCTATTTTGATAGGAAAATGTTTCTATTAATAGTGGACAGTCACTCTAAATGGGTGATAGTAGAAATAATGTAAGTCGGTACAGATTCAAAACAAGTAATTGACAAAATTCATGGCCGTTTTTGCTAGATTTGGACTTCCTGACGTTGTGGTTACCGATGGTGGCCCCACATTTAATTCAAAGTAGTTCTTTTTGTATCCTGAGAATCACGAAATAAAACCTTTGAAAAGCCCTCTTTACATCCCTAGTAGCAACGGTCAGGCTGAACGACTTGTTAGGGTTGTGAAGGATGCTTTGAAGAAACATCTTTTAGATAAGTAGATGAAAAAATTGAATTTAGTACTATACCATTTAATTCCACTAGAGTTTGTATCCTTCACTGAACCAACAAATATCATAAAAAATATTAAAAACGTCACATACTCTCCCGATAAATGAAATCCGATTCACATTATGTGTGTCCATTGATAGTCATGTAAAAAACACATAAATCTCATTATGATACCTCATAATATTCAATTATCAACTCTGTGAAACATATATGAACAAAAGTTATGTATTCAATCCGATGAATGCTATGGGATTTGCAGATGTGAAAAATTAGAAACTGTTCCATAGCGGAATCCTCGTGATGGCTGGTTTGACTCTTAAATCATCGGTGTATTTGGAAATAAATTATAGTTTGAAGACGTGAATCATAAAACTTTGTATAGGATAGTGAAAGGTATGTTGATTATACATAAACAAAAAAGCTGAATTTAAGTTAATCCTTTTGGACTTGAATTTACAGAATACATAAACTTCATTGCAAGCTGAAGTCATCGGAACAAGATCGGAAGGACCATCCAGAAGACTACCCAGAAGAATAAATTTTTCATATCTAAATTAATCGGTTATCCAATGTAATTAATGCATCGTTTAATCACACAAATGCCGATAATGTATCAATAAAGTATTTTTTTTAAATTATGATTATATTGTTTATCAATTCTACTGGAAAAAAAAAAACTGACAAAGCATCATTTCAAATTCATTATAATTTCTTATAAAAATCACTAACAATATCAATGACTGTCATCTGAATTTCACATAAAACTCATTGGCAAAATCCAATGGTTCGTATGATAAATTTGCATTGAATGCATGTGTTCTATCAGATGAATTTAATTCAAAAGAAATCGAACAAGTTTATGTGATAAATTGATGAGCGTTATGTGAAAAGCTACATGGAAAAAAAACTATATATGTTTTCAGATAAATATGACATGATTCCTTGGTTCAGTGTTTGACAGATACGCGTATTTCGACCTCAACTGTAAGGCCGTCTTCAGTGTCGAGTACTAGACTCTAGGATGTAAAATCGCCAGGAGCTTTCATATTTTTGATTTTTTTTTATAATAGTTCTCATTTCTTCCAAATCAGTCTCCCAGGTCTTTTCGAAAACGTTCTCTTGATTGAGAACGTTTACGAAGTCCGGAATAACTTGATTTTCTATTGGACTTGTAAGTCCTAAATTAAAATTGTGATTTAGTGTTATTGTTTATTGGGACTCTTTAAGGTGAAGATACAGCGAAGCCAAAACTCGAATTTTCAGAAGCACAAATCTAGAGAACCAGACAATAGTTTGCGCTGAAAATTGGTCGCCACCAGCGAGAGATCAGTGAGTTGTTAAAGTTATTTTAAAACGTAAATCTTACGTGATCTTACTGTCTGTTTTAAATTTGTTATTTAAAATGACAATATTTTCAATATAAGGGGGAATCGGGGGGAACATTTTATTATTTTTTTTCTGGAGTTTTGCGCAAAAATCAATGTTAGAATACTGTTTATAATTGATGGAAGCCAATCTAAAAATATAAACGATCTCATTTATTTTAATTTAAAGTCAATATGATTCAAAGAACTATAAACTTCTGTTACCCACTTGCCCCACACGGTACCTTAGGTGGCGAATTCAGGAATTAAAACATGGTGAATACTGATGCAAGAGAGATCCAATTCCAGTATTCGCCACCCCAATTTTCAATATATAAACAGTTATAAATGGTAATCAACTAGAAAATATTAATAGAACTGTTTTATAACTTAAATAACTAAAATAGTAATAAGACTTCTTCTTACAAAATTTGAATGAAACAACAACCGATACGATTAGACTCCGTCACATGCCACGGCTCAAGCTAGACTGAGCTAGCTCTTTATTATTCAGCTCTCAGTCTCTTTTCTGAAGCGTTACATGCTAACGCTTAAATATAAAGTAACAGGGCAGACACCACATAAACAAGGTTTCAGTTCAGTTCATATATTTTTCCTGTTAAGCATACAATATTGAAAGCTTTCGTCACATGAACACATTTTTAACCCTTCAGTCGTCGCGTGGTTTGCCACCATCAGAACCACCACGCTGCTGTTGTGAACGAAGAACGAGGTTTTTTCAACAGTGTTGTACAAAATACAACAACGCGACGACTGATGTGTTTAAATCTTTTGATTGATTTAAAAATATTTTTACTCAACTGCTTTTTGTGACAAATGCTTAAAATGCTCACTTATGCCCGCCTACCCCAATACTTCACCTATTCGCATAATTGTCTCATGTTCTATGGGATACGAGGAACTGTTATACGAATAGGGGTAGTATACTGCGGCCTTAATTTACCATAAAACTTAATTCCCATGGTTTTTCCTTGTAGTTGCGAAAATTAAGCCAGATGGCTTGGCTCATGCATTCAAAAAAAATTGGAAACCTACACTGATCCAACTAATCCGATTCAATTTAAGGTACCGCGGGGCAAGTGGGTAAATGGGGTAACAATTGATATATTTTACTGAATATGTGAATTAACGTTTTAAACTCATGCGTGGTCATTGAGAACACTACGATAGGTAAGAGATTTCTGACATTTTTCAGCCATTATTGCATAATAGAGTGAAAAATTGTTAACCTGTCAACTGTTACTCCGTAACAAGTTGGCGGCGTACAATCTTATTTTAATGTTTTCAGTGGCAAAAATTTGCGGAAAATAGAGTAGTGTTGGATCCGTTGAATCTGTTGCATGCTCCTTGTGGGCGAGCGACGGAATCCGGATCCATTGTGGCCGGTTCGCGTTGCGCGGAAGAAAAACCGAAATGCGACGGAGTAAAAAAAAACGCGTCAGTAGAGTTTGATACGTTGAACCTGTTGTATGCTCCTGTCGAGCGAGCAACGAAATCAGTATCGTGTCCGGTTGGCGTAGTAACCGCACTATCAGTGTCGGTCATTCGTGTATATGCTCACGTATTCATTTCGAATTATATATTTATTGTTTACCAAAACGAATCCTTTCCCATATCCAAACTCCCAGTGTTTTCTTGTGGAAGTGCAGAGGACTCCTCGGCTTCTGTAAAGCAAGTAACACGTCAACATTTCCCTCCCATTCCCAAATTGACCTGCATTCGGACGCAGCCGACGCCGGTATTGTTTATTATAATAATGAGAGCACACATTGAGGATGCTACTGATCCCGAGTAGTGTCTGTTGGTTCCCTGTGTAAGTACAGCTGTTCTTGCAATAACGGAGTAGCATCTGCGGGCGGTCAATCATGCTCATGCTCATGCTCATGCAAAAATTTGCGGAAAATAATGTCCTGTACCACTTCTTAGTTGTCCTCTGTGACAGTTTCAAACTGCAATAAAAAAAGTTTTAGAATTAATTCGACGTAGACCTAAAAATAACTAAATTTAAACACCGTCAATTTTCTTATCAGGTGGGGTAAGTGAAAAGTTTATTATTAGAGATTGAATTTGTGTTTTCTCTTTAAGTAGCCATAAGTAAACATGGTTCGCAATTATCATAGAAAAACATAACGTGCGGATAATTCAAGAAACACTATACTCAAGCGTTAAAAGCTATTAGATATCATGGAAATTCTCTAAAAGATGTTGCCAAACATTACAATATCAATATGTCTACTTCGGGCAGCCAATTAAAAGGAAGACGTTGACTGAAAAGTTGCAATATTAGAGAAAACGCGGAAATCTCGTGGAATGTCTATGTAAAGCTAGTTCAAAACATAAAAATGGGGTATAGGTCTATCCAAATAAAAAAGACCCTAAATACGTTATTGAAGGATTCCGTTTGATTTCTCCCGAAGAGTTATCCGACTTTTTCAAAAACAAATAACGAGCGGTGGAAATTCTACAGAGCAGAAATGCAATTGCTGTCCTATGATGTAAGAACTAATATTGGAAATGTTGCAGTTATAATGTTGTCGAATCATTTCAACTAACATAACTGAACAGAAGAAAATTGAAGTGAAAAGAATAACATTTTCTTTGTTTACATGTTACTTATGTTATTGTTCATTGGGAAGTCTTAACAAGTGTTAAAGCTAATAGAAATCGTGAATATAATTGTTTGTTTTTGAATTTATTGTTCAAAACGGTAAACTTTTTAAAAGTAAGGAGACATTTTTCAAAAACTTTTTCCGTATTTTTTCTTCAATTTTTCATAAAAATCAATTTCAGCATGCTGCTTATATATGGTGGGAGTCAAGCTAAAAAATATACACAACCTCATTTGTTTCAATTCAAAGTCTCTAGAATTGGAAGAATCTCAACTATGCGAATTCCATTACCCACTTGCCCCACGGTACCTTATCTGAAAAATCACATAGTCATATAACGATACGATGGTCATATGATTAACTTTAAAAGCATCCAATGATGGCTATATGATTTCCTAATGCATCTTAAATAATATTCAAACGACTATTGTATGCATTAGTTATCAAGTTTAATCTGATTGTGTATGTTGATTTGACATCACAAAATCATATAGACGCTAAATGATTATTGTAATATGAAAAAAATATATCAGTAAATATCATGGCAGTACAGTGTCGATTTTCACGATTGAACAACAAATAACATATTTCGCGCATTGCAGTTATTGGAAACACTGAACCAATTACTCCAACTATTTTTTTCTCTAAAAATCACATAGCCAGAACACAATGGTAATATGATTAACTCTATAAGCATCCAATGACGGTTATATGATTTCCCAATGGATCTTAAGTCAAATTAAAATGAACATTCTATGCATCAGTCATATATGTTTCATCTTATTGGGCTAGGGTATCAGGCATTACACAATCAGATAGAAGTTATATGATTTTTGTAATGTGAAAAAGATATCGGAAATATTACGGTAAACTTAACTGAGCAACCAACACTTCAATTTGCGATAATTGCAGTTACCAGAAATATGAGGTAATTCTTCCTTTATTTTAATTGAAGATCATAGCGAAATAGTCTTTTTAGTTTTGATTTTAGATTGCGGGAGCAGTGGTCATACGAAGATGTAATCTGTTCTTCAGAAAAAAGTGGACGTAGATGTCGCATAATGGAAGTGGAAATATACAAAGTCATCTGCTATCACAATAATTGGATGTGAGTTCATTATAACAACATAAATGATAAAATATATAAAATTGAGACATATACAGATTTTTAGTGCTTTTTCAACTTTATGTGAAGCTCATGAAGAAATATAATATGATATATATTATCCAATCCAAGATATTCAATATTCGTTTCAAATAAACTTTATCTGATTTGGTATATGAATCCACCTTTCATATATTCTGATTACTATATATCATTCAGATGGAAGGTATATGATTAACATAATGAACTCTGTCTATATTATTTTATTATGAATGTTAAATGAAAAAACCGTATGAAAAAAGCTATACGTTTTTTGTAATTAATTGAACATGATTACTTCTTAGAGTGTGAGTATACTCCGGCAAAAGAAAACAATGTAGTGGATATAGAATTTAGGATCGAAGCGATACAAATAAAGTGTTATATGTGCTGCATTTTATTTTATTTATTTTATCTTGTACTTAAAACATGTATCGTATTATTGTACTCAAAACTAACATAAAATAATAAAAGGAATCGAACAATGTTCTCTTTTCTTGTTTTCATTTTCAATTTTCTCTTGAGGAATTATTTGAATTTCGTCTGAAAATATTCGCATCGAATAAAATTTATCTGATTTGGTATATGAATGCAGTTTTCATACATTCTGATTTCCATATATGAATTAGATGGAAGTCGTAGGATGAATATATTGAATTCGGCCTATGTGATTTTAATATGAATGTTGTATGATAAATAGTATGGAAAAAATCTATATGTTTTTAGTAATGACTTAAACATGATTAATTCTCAGAGTATACGCCACAGACAAACATACACTGCAAACAAACTATCTTTTCAAAAGCATTAAAATGTGTGACGTCGTAATCTTTGTTTTTCTTTTTTCCCTTTACTAACACATTGCCGTCCCCTTTTCATTCATCCCTTGGTGTACAATCAACATATCATCTCTTTGGTGTCATAAAACCAAAACCACTCTCAAATGCAAGTTGCAAAACAAAAAGATCTCTCAACGATTGATACACGAATTTTTATGGATTACACCTTCTAATAAGCAATTGATTGTTTAAATTCGGAAAAGTATGACCTCCAGGGAATGCCGTATTTGCTTGCGATATGAGCAAAACTGTGTTTCACTGTTCGCCAAACGGCGGGGAACTTCATTGGCAGAAATGGTTCGGTTCTGTGCCCGTGTCGAGGTGAGTACCAAAATGTTAAGATTGTAAATGCTTGAACCTAATTTCTACCAATTATGTTCAAGATATCTGAGAATGATGGACTTCCAAAAGATGCTTGTGGCAGATGTGTGGATGAAGCATTGAATGCGTATCTGTTCGTCAATAAATGTCGAAGGTCCGATGCAGAGTTGCGGACAGCACAGGCCAGCCTGAAGGATGAGTATGATTAACAATACTGTTCATGAATTAACAGATGTTAAATTCTATGATATGTCTATTTCAGCAACGAAGATGCTGAAACCGAGATCAATGACCAACTAGCATTTTGCGCAGTTGATGTTGAACCACAGCATGTTGAATCATTGGAAGTCGAACAAGAGGAAGATACGGCAGACAGCAATGTCCCGATCCCAGATGTAGATATAGACATTCAACAAGTTACTTCGGTTTCCGAAGTGATGGACACGGCCAGCAATTCTGACGAAGAATCGATTCAATATGCTACATCTGATAGTGAGAGTGTTGAATTCGATCATCAACAGCAAGAAGTTAAGACGTCTGATAAAGCAATTCAAGAAGATGTTTCATTGGGCCACATGAAGCAAGAATCGCTTGTTGAGAACCTTGTAGAACAAGAGGAGGACAATGCTGACCAGGAATTCTTGATTGAATATCTCGATGACAATTTTAAAGACGATTTCACAGATGCAATACAAGAAGCCAATTGTCTGCAGTATGATGTTGAAGTTTTAGAATACTCGCAAACAACACATGGAGCACCACTTCTCATATGTTGTGGAGTTCGATGTAAGGACGTGTTTGGCAGTATACAGGAACTAAAGGAACATTCTAATGTTGTTCACTTGCCTCACAGAGAATTAGATAGCCAAGACAAACCATTCGAATGTAGTCGTTGCTATACGCGTTTCAACTCCGAGAAGAGTCTTACAATGCATTCAAGAAGATCGCAATTCTGTACTCTTTGTTCAGAGACATTCGTATCGCTAAACGAAAAACGATTACACATGCAAAATGTTCACGGACTATCGGGACCAGTTTCTGTAAAACAAACAACACGAAGAATTTGCTGTGGATGCCATGAACAGTTTGAAAATGAGGAAGATCTGCGAAACCATGGCGAAAAAGTTCATTCGATCAGGAAAAATGCAGTAGATGAAACAAGACCGTTTCAGTGCAACATCTGTTACAAACTATTCCGGACGTTCGAAAGCCTTCGAATCCATCAGCGGTTTGTCTATCGCCCGAAAAATTTTGTTTGCGTTATATGCGGTCGGGCCTTTGATACGCGTTCTAAACTCCAAACCCATTTGTTGGTACACTCGGACAAGCGCAACTTCCAATGTGACAAGTGCTCCAAGTCGTTCAAGAAGGAAATTGATCTCAAAAGCCACGTGTTGTTGCATGATGAGAAGCGGGAAGAGTGCAACTATTGTGGTCTCAAATTTCACCGGAAATCCAATCTGAAGATGCATATGCGGAAGCACCAGGACACCTTTTTCTACGCATGCCCCGAGTGTCCGAAAAAGTTCAAAAATAATTCGCACCTCAAGGAGCACTTCAAGGTGCACTCCAAGCAGAAGCCTTACCCCTGCAGTTTTTGTGAGCGAAGTTTTGCCTACTGTAGCGACCGGAAGCGCCACGAGATGAGCCACACCGGCAACTACCCATTCGAGTGTGCTTGCTCGAAAAAGTTTTCCCGGAAGACGACCTACGAGAAACACGCGCTATACTGTCAGGATAGATCGGAGAATGAATATCGGGACTGAAGAGTCTTGTACTTTATAATTTGTAATAAAAAAATGAAATGACCTTCTCGTTTTTCATACACCAATTATTGAGTAATTATCGACAGGAGAAACATAATTTTGCACTCGTATATCCCGTTACGTGTACCATATGTTTGATTTATGCATAATGAAACATTACGAGATTTCCGTTAAGCTTGAAATGATCAGCCTAGAAACAACAGGTTCTATTCCTGGTTCGGTCGGGTGCGAAATTTTGTAGATTTTATAACCATAGAGTAGAGTGGGGCAAAAGTTCGAGTGGGGTAAGAGTTTCTTTTTAAGATTTCTAGCTCAATTCAAAACAAATCTTATAAATGCCATGGAGGTTCGAAGGCTATTCAAGTAAGAGACTTTCAATCCAAATATCATAAAAATCAATTGAGATTTGGAAAAGTTATGGCTATTTTTTGTTTTTTGACGTGAATATTGTAATTTTTGGTCAAACTTTCGTTGCATGGAACCAATTGAAGATAAAATCTTCTCCAATATTTTATGTAAGGGCGTTTCTAGACCTATCATAAGGTTGTTTTGAGGTATATTAGTTTTTGCATAAATGCTTGAAAACAATTTTTGGCCCAATGGGGCAAAAGTTCGAATCAGCGGGGCAAAAGTTCGACCCATGTATAAAATCACGGAAAAAATTTCAAATTGCCTAAAATCTAAATATTATCTTCAAATTTAGTTAAATTTGTCTGATCGTGTGACAACTGTCACCAAAATTTTTGAGTATATTACAATTAACCCGGTTTTGGGCAATTTTTTGATGAAAATTTAGTGTGTATTTTTCGTCAAACATAAGTTTACAGCTGGTGTAAAGTATACCTGTCATAAAAGGATCGATATTTTGTGTTTTAGCCAGCTAACTTTTGCCCCACACTAGATTCAAACTCTTGCCCCACCGGTGGGGCAAAAGTTCGAATAAGACAATCAATTTTGAAACTGTTATAACTAAAAATGGGTAAATATTTTGACACAAGTTTGTTCAGCATAATTATAGCCCATATGTTGAAGGCTCACTGTATGGTATTTGTTTTGTTTTAACTGCTATTGTTTTCCTGGAAACTTTGATTATACCACTAAGGTCGAACTTTTGCCCCACCTTACTCTATTGTAGGTATTACTATGGGTTTGTCATTAAGTTTTAAAATTCATGAAGAAGCGGGTTCAGATACCCGAGCAAGGATTAAAAACTAAATGGTATCAAATTTAACTTTTCAGATATTTTTTATGTCGAATTGATTACAAAATTAGATTTTTTTCTCTTAAGTTTCAACATAACACAAACGATAAGATAATAATCACACAAAACATAATCCTAACTGAATACGTTATGAGAGGGACTGTTTGCGTGTGGGCATTATTAGAGGCAACAATTTGTACTGCTGAAAGGTTTCCTGAATTAAATTCAAGAAGAATATTTCTCAGCATTCTGCTAATCTGCTAATATCAACGCACCCCCTAGCCATGGCCAATCTGCGTTGTTTACACAAACATCCCTATAAACCCCCACGCTGGGAAATACGTTTACCGAAAAAGGCGTTATGAGGTTCTGCACTGCATTCTTGTATTGGATTTACTTTAATGGCATTGTTGTTAGCAAATTCACAAAAAGTGAAAGAGAAAGAAAACATGATTTGTGCAGGCAGAGCCCCATAGGCCATGCTATACCAGTTAGCACGCCCGACGCCCACCGATGACAGAGTGGGTAGGCTCGCACCATCGTCCCGCCCTTCTACCTATTTTTGAGATAGGCAGTTCTGTCAGGGTGTAAATAGTTATTATTATCCATGTAATCAAAATGCACCGATTTACGACCTTCTACGTGTTAACGACCTTAAGGTGGGAATATTTGCGTGCCGGGTATGCTCATCTTCCTGTTGTGACATCACTTCTCCACAATGGCTTGGAGGTTTCCTTCTTCATTTCGGTTGTTCTGGAAAGATAAGAAAACAAGGAAAGGAAGGGGCTACACCACTCCACAGAATGGCGGCCCATCTGATATTAGTTTTGTGTTAAATAATTATTGTTGTGAGTAGAGATCCTGAAAGGGAGAAATGCGAGTAGGCGGTAAGCCGCCAATCGAACCGTAAAAATCCCTTTTCAAAATGCTTTTCATGTGCTAAGTAACTTGTAAACTCCTACTCAATTATGTTTTGTTGGCCTGCACGTTTTATTTAGACACAATTTTTATTTAGAAAACTATTTGGATCCGAGATTGTAGGTGCAGATTGAGCATGATTGATAAACAAGCATCCTGTTTTCAGTTAAAGAAAGTTTAAGAAGTTGATAATTCTGTCATTTATACTAGCTATATACAAGAATTCACTATTGATGTAATATATGGATATTGAATAAGTTTCAACGCGCGATTATAATACTTCAGTTTTTGTGCTGTTGTATTTGTGTATGTAGATTCTAACGGTAAAAAATAGCACGACGAAAGGAAAGTTGATAATCTATCATCATTATGATTTCAGTCGTATGATTCGGAAATTTTAACAATTTAAACATGTGTATTCGAAGAAAACAGACTACGAGCATTTATTACCTTGCAGATATTTATCATTTTCTACAGCCTAATTTAATAATACCTACATTGGGTTGTAACAAAAATTTGATCTTGGGATGTTGATTTGCCTCCTAATCATAGTTTCGACAATAGTCACATGCTTACTATCCCTTATGGCAGTGTTGTTGATTCTATTGTCTATCGCTCATCAGTTTCGCGCCACCCGGCAGGGACTTGGTCCTATGTACCCAATACTCTGCTGTGTCTTAACTTCACGCAATACATTCTGTAGATGTGTGATACACTTTGCGGAATATTATGATTTATCACTTCGTTCAGATGGAAAATTATGGTACCATATTCACATATCAGATAACTCCCACCTGGAACGATGTAATACATCGGAGACATGTAGATTCAGATGTATGTATACGATCTATGCCTAGTTCGGCTCTGATCGACAGGCAATCAGTGTATTCAGTTTTTCAACTAGCTTGAAGCGATTAACGTTTCAAGACAAGCTCTCCACTATATCTGCTAGCAATCACCGGTCGTCGATAGACATTTCGGTTCTTTTCTGCTAAAGAAAGATCCGATTGTATGCCAAAGACTATGGCTCATGCTTTTCAATACAGCTGGAAAAACAAGAACTACACCCAGCACCAAATAGTACGTAACTATGAGGCGGACCGGAAGGTTTGATGAGCAATCCCCACCAAGAAGAATATTTCTCAGCATTCAATGAAAAATTGCAGAAAGAGCTACATGAGAATTACTGAGAGACTTATTAGGAATCTCTACATTTCTGTATTTCTGAAGGAATATTTGCTGTTGACAAATTCCTGAAGCTCTTCCTCGAGGGCTATGCGAAGAAATTCCTGTAGAACCTGTGGAAGAGACGTGTATGAGGTTTTGTGTCCTTTAGGGCCAGGGCCAGATTAACAAATGTGGGGGCCCGGGGGCCATTATCTTTACTTTAGCATACACTAGATATTTGTAATGTATTTTTTATATTTAATACATCTCAGTTGATTTTATATGTTTACAGATTAAATTCAATGTTTTTGTCAATGTAAATGTCAACAACAAAATCCGTTTGATGATTCGCTTCTTATAGGTATCTTAATTCAAATTATGCTTTTTCTATTCATGCTTAATATTCAAGTTGTTGAACAAACACATTTATTTACCAGTTTTGAAATGAATAAATTGCTGTAGCGCTGGTAGCAGGTCTTTTCCTAGAGATTGTCTCTATTTTAATGAATTTCTCTGAATAGTTTCCATTTTTAATGGAAGATCTTTAAAATCTCTATTTCAATCAAAATGCTCTCTAGAGTTGCTTTTTCCCTCATTAAGATTGCAGTGAATCCTGATACAACTTTTCCTGGGCTCCAGAGAAAAAAAAGCAAAGACTTTAATGCAGCTTTTCGGCAGGTTCTTAAAGAATTTCCTCTCACATGTCTCACGAAAAAACTTCAAGAAATCTTCTAGTGTTTTTTCCAGAGATTTCATCTGAAAAACTTTTAGGGACTCATACCGTTATCTCTCTATATTTTCTTCTAGAGATTCTTTACCACTTACTTACTTACTTATTTGGCTTTACATCAATTATCTTGATAAAGCCTCGCCAACAATATTTCGCCAATTCCCTCGGTTCATGGCCGCTTCTCTCCATCCTCGACTGTGACCCACGCTCTCCAGGTCCTGTTGTACCTGGTCAATCCACCTAGCTCGCTGCAAGTCCTCCTCGAGCATAGTCCACGCCTCATGCCCATAGAGGACTACCGGTCTTATGAGCGTTTTGTACATCGTGCATTTGGTGCGGGGGTGAATCTTTCTTGACCGCAGTTTCTTCTGGAGCCCATAGTAGGCACGACTTCCGCTGATGATGCGCCTTCGTATTTCCCGACTAACATTGTTGTCAGCTGTCAACAAGGATCCGAGGTAGACGAACTCGTCCACCACCTCGAAGGTATCCCCGTCTATCGTAACACTGCTTCCTAGGCGGGCCCTGTCGCGCTCAGTTCCGCCAACCAGCATGTAATTTGTTTTCGACGCATTCACCATTAGCCCGACTCTTGTTGCTTCGCGTTTCAGGCGGGTGAACAAATCTGCCATCGTTTCAAATTTTTTCCCAATAATATCCATGTCGTCCGCGAAGCAAACAAATTGTCCGGATCTCGTGAAAATCGTGCCTCGACTGTTAAGTCCGGCTCTCCGCATGACACCTTCAAGCGCAATATTGAACAACAGGCACGAAAGTCCGTCGCCCTGTCGTAGTCCCCGCCGAGACTCGAACGAACTGGAGTGTTCGCCCGAGATCTTCACGCAGTTTTGCACACCGTCCATAGTTGCTCTGATCAATCTTGTGAGCTTCCCGGGAAAGCTGTTCTCGTCCATGATTTTCCATAGCTCTATGCGGTCGATACTATCGTATGCCGCCTTGAAATCGATGAACAAATGGTGCGTAGGGACCTGGTACTCACGGCATTTCTGGAGGATTTGCCGCACGGAAAAGATCTGGTCCGTTGTCGAGCGGCCGTCGATGAAACCTGCTTGGTAACTTCTCACGAACTCGTTTGCTATAGGTGATAGACGACGGAGATTATTTACCAATACTCCCAGAAATTCTTTCATCGATTTGGCAAAGGATGACTAGAGGACTTTCTCCAAGAAAACCTTGAACACTCCAATGATTCACGTTTAGTTATTTCCTCAGGGATTACGCCGTTTTTTTTCCAAAGACTATAGTAGGAGTTCCTCCACATATTTTTTTCACTAATCCTTCAACCGAATTCTACAGTTGTCACTAACGAAATCGATGGAAGAATCACCTGCTATAATCATGGAGAACTTGGCCCTTCCTTGAAAAATATCTAAAAGAATTTTTGAAGGAAATCCTGGGTAATCCATATTTTTATCCTTGTTTAAATAAAAAAAAAATAGTAAATAAATTCCTTAGACAAATTCCAAAGGAAATAATAACTTAATTTTCGGAATTATCTCTGAATCTTTGGAAAAACACCTAAATTCTTACAAAATTCCTACAAATCATGAAAAAATACATACACTGTCGAAATGTGGCAATGAAGAATGAAAAATGAAAAAAATGACAAATGTCCGGTCTGATTATCTTTTCGTAGGTAACATTTTATTTTTCTGTTTCCTGTTTGATCTATTCTCGGTCTCTTTTTACAAGCTCGAGTTCTCTGAAGTTCCTTTATTCAAGGCACCTAAACGCTACCAGGTCTGCAATGCACATTGGTCCCAAAGCCATATCTAGGAAGACAAAAATGATTGCGCCTAAACCGTCAATTTTAGATATATGGTGTCTTCGGCAAAGTTTCTCCATATTTTTCAGACATTTTTTTCAGAGATGTGAAATTAGGGTGGCCCACATGGTTTACGAAATCAGCACATAAACTTTTTTGCTGACACATTTAGGACTACACAATGTTCTACAATGTTTTAGAACAACCGATTTGGAGCAACTTTGCCGAAGAACCCAAATTTCTATCTCTTATGGTTCGCGATTTATGATTTTTTTTAACAAAAAAGTTAGGGTGGTACTGAAAAATCAGTTTTTTCTTGATGAGTTTTTATACCATAATTTCTCGCAAAAACTTTGTTCCGAGCACTTTTAAACTTTTGATTGCGCAAAGTCAATTTTAAATGACTTTACATACAGTTATTTCGATTGTTGTACCTCGACTCTGACCACTATCTGGTGACGTATAAACTGCGACCAAAACTCTCCGTCGTTAACAACGTATGGTACCGACGGACGCCCCGGTATGATCTAGAGCGGCTCAACAACCGGATGTCGCAGCGGCATACGCGCAGCACTTCGAGGCTGCACTACCGGAAGAGGGTGAGCTGGATGAAGCCCCTTAGGAGAACTGATGGAGTACAGTGAAGGCAGCCATCAAAAATGCAGCTGAGAGCAACGTCGGGTACGTGGGACGGAGTCGACGGAACGATTGGTTCGACGAGGAATGTAGGCAGATTCTGGAGGAGAAGAATGCAGCGCGGGCGGTCATGCTGTAGCAAGGGATCCGGCAGAACGTGGAACCTTACAGACAGAAACGGCAACAACGCAAAATGAGGAATTTCATCATCATAAAACGAGGATCAAAATGTGGCACTTGCAAGTCCTCAAAAGGATGAAAATCACCTAAATGAATAAGTCTGATACGGAGAAGTACTATCTGAATCATTTTATTACATTTTTTGCATACTATTAGAGGTTTCCGTTTTTATTCATTCATTTATTTACCTCGTGTGCCAGTTGCTTGGCCGCATACGTGAAAGCTCTCTGGCTGCGTACGCGAAAGCACAAAATATCCGCCCTAAAAACCTGGCGAAAAGAACTGACGTTTCTCACGTGGCCTTATATCAGCATCAGTGGTGCAGAGAAGCACGATTATATCTTTGCTCTATAATGGCACGCTATTTCGCCTTTTCTAGCATTATAATATCATTATATGTGTATATAAAACTTACATGCATCAAATGATTACCCTATATGCGCATATAATGCTGTTGCCGTGCCGCATTATCGTGCTTACTGGTTACTTGGGACGCCTGCCTCTGATTTTGATTTTCTAACTGAACAATTGAATCTAATGATTGATGCAATGCTCAAAGCCACCACTACGACTGAAGTAGTCCAAGTTGGTGTAAAATTTACTAATCAAATTGTTATTGGATTACGTTTTTCTAATAGATCCAATAAATAATAATTTAAATATTTTAAATTGGAATGCTCGTTCTTTGAATGGTAAATAGGACGAGCTGTTTAATTTTCTTACAGCTAATAACATGCATATAGCAGTTATTACTGAAACGTATTTGAAACCTGGATCTAAACTCAAAAGAGATCCTAACTTTTTTGTTTAATATCGTAATGATCGATTGATGGGGCATTTGGGGGAGTTGCAATCATCATTCATAGGCGTATAAAACATCAACTATTTTCGTCATTTGAAACTTTAGGTGTTTCAGTTGAAAAATAGCTTAGTAAATATACTTTCATAGCTGCCTATTTGCCTTTTCAATGCTCTAGACAGAAACTTTCAGAAACTAGCTTATCATTCTTAGTTGATATATTTAACAAATGTTTTCAATTAGCATATTTTCCTGACAAATGGAAAAATGCTAAGGTTGTTCCAATTTTAAAACCAGACAAAAATCCTGCAGAAGCTTCTAGCTATCGTTCAATCAGTTGGCTTTCCCCCATCAGTGAACTTTTTGAAAAGATTATTTTGAACAGAATGGTGGTCCACATCCACGAAAATTACAGTTCGGATTCCGCCATGGACATTCGATCACTCATCAACTTTTACGTGTAACAAATTTGATCCGTTCAAACAAATCTGAAGGCTATTCTACTGGACTTGCTCTTCTAGACATAGAAAAAGCATTCGACAGTGTTTGGCATGAAGGTTTGATCGTAAAATTAAAAAACTTTAATTTTCCAACATACATTATTAGAATAAATCAAAGTTGTCAAATCGTACACTTCAGGTTAATTATTAGAACTCTAGGTCTGAAAGACTTCCTGTAGGAGCTGGTGTTCCTCAATGCAGCATTTTGGGACCAATATTATACAATATTTTCACATCTGACTTACCTCAGGGATGTCAAAAGACGAAGCCTGCGTGTTTGGATATATTTTCTCCATACTTGCAGAAATAAAAGATTTCCCCTAATGCTTCCAAACTCAACTAATAATAATGAAGTTGTCAAATAAAGAGCTTTTGGTTTATAGCTCTTTATTTGAAAACTTCAAGTAGACATGTTGTCACGATGAGAGGGATTCCAATAAATTGGTCAGATGAAGTTAAGTATCTAGGGCTCATGCTAGATAAGAATTTAACTTTCAAAAATCACATTGAGGGCATTCAAGTCAAATGTAACAAATATGTAGAATGTCTCTATCCCCTTATTAATAGAAAATCAAAACTTTGTCTAAAGAACAAGCTTTTGATATTCAAACAAATTTTCAGGCCAGCCATGTTGTATGCTGTACCAATATGGACTAGCTATTGTAATACCAGGAAGAAAGCTCTGCAGAGAATTCAAAATAAAATTTTGAAAATGATTCTGGAGCTTCCTCCCTGGTATAGTACCAATGAGTTACATAAAACATTGGAACAAATGTCAAATAAAATAATTAATAATTTCAGGCAAAAATCGTTACAATCTTCTATTGCCACGATTAATGCGTTATATGTTTAGGTTAAGTTGGGTTAAGTAAATTAAAAACTTTTTTTTTTCGTATAAGCAGGTGAAATCAACTCATCTGTGAAAAATCTGAACTGCTACGGCAAATGAAATGTAATATGTTGTTAACAAAATGTTAATAAATTCATAAATTTGTTTTGCCAAATTAGGATGATAGTGTTGTCCTCCAAAAAACAATTTCAAAAAACAGCTTGCTTGGATCATACTATAAAATCTGTGGGCAAATAGTGTCAAAGTCGAATCACCACATGAATGATGACAAAACAGCATTTGTCAATGGCAATCTATCAATCATGGTCCCGCAATATTAATTTCACTACGGTTGCCACAATTTCACTTTTCAAATGATTCTATCTCCATGAATTCGCTCATAAGATGCTATGATGTGATGCTTAAACTGGCTGAATATAATTCGAAGCACTATTACTGCCCAATCAAACCAAGAAATGTTGAATTCTTCACCTGGCGGTATATTTTAGCAAATGCTAAATAAGTAGAAATATGCCACTTTCAGAGGGGGCAGGCAAATTTACTTCTTTCTCGTCATATTTCACAGTAAATCTCACTCGGCACTAAAGATTTGAGCACTATATTCAAATAAATCACTTCAAATAAAAGCACTACGAAATATATTATCACAGACATGTTTTCAATCTTATTTTGTTTTGTTTGCATTAGAATAAATCCGGAAAGATCGACGTAATGATAAAATGATTCTCAAGATGTAGCGACATTCATCTAGAACAGGTGGCCTCAAAATAACTACCATAAATGCTATTTGCTTTATTTGTGTGACATAAATATACACTTCATAGCCTCTTTGAGAGTGGGCCAACTAGTCACGTTCTAATCTACAAGAGGTTTTGGGAGATGCGATGAAGACAATAGTGCCTTGATTGTGGTTTTATGGGCGTTTATTTATAGCACCCTGGAAGTAATTCGTAAAACTAAAATTGTTACTTGGGCCGTCAGGTTTATAGCTAACGTAAAAAGCTAAATAAAATATCCTATTATCCACCACGAGATATGAAAATTCCTATTAAATAATAATACAGGTTGGCACCCGAGCCTGCCAAATAAATGAGATAAGTAAAAACATGAATGCAGGAGATATTCAAAAGGGATATTAAACTTTTAGTTTAACAACAATGAACTTACACCATATTAATCATAACTTAGATACCTACTATTACAAATTACGTGGAATTCTATGAAAGATTAACTTTTTTCACAAAATTATCTTGATCCAATATTTTGATACTGACATGAACTTAGTCCAAATTCAAAAAAACAAAAGGTCGATTCTAGAGACGATTCATATTTTTGTCCCGAAATTTTAGCTCAAAATAGTTGAAAAAGTGACTTATTGACAAAAAGGTCGTAATAAATGTTCGAGTTGTTTAGTGGAATACCTATAAGTAAATGAAAACCAGAATTTAGTACTATACCATTTAATTCCATTAGAGTTTGTATCCTTTGATAGAAACGCGTATTTAGACCTCAACTTTAATGCCGTCTTCAGCGTCATAACCAGAGGCGTCGCGTGACCTAATTTTCTACCTGTGCACTGCTTACTTAACTTTATCTCTTTTTTTTGCAATATGTATGCTCCATGGACCAAGTTTTTTAGTATAAAGAGCGTAATTCTCGAATATGTATATTTCCCAGCTTTTCAATCGAATTAAATATTTTATATTTTATTTAGTAATCAAGCTCTTTAGTTGAATTTATCAATAGAGTCACGGTAAAAAATCAGCACGTTCGATTGAATAGATTGATCACTTGACTCAATTCAAAACACCAATCACCATGATTTGAAGGGTTCTAACTTTGGATTTGCTCTACTGTCTCTAGAACTAGACTCTGAAGTGAAAAGTCGTTGATTTTGAACATCATGTCTTTTGTATGAAAGCAATCATTGACAGCTCGTTGTAGAAACTGATTGAGATCAACTCAACCCCTTTCAACAGATGCGAGTTGGTGTCGAGGTAAGACACTAGACTTGCACTCCGAAGATTAGTGGTTCAAATCGGGGTCAGGCGGAAATGTTTATTTTAACTTTTTTTTATTTCAAATCAAAACATGCAACGTTTAATTCAAGTGCTGTTACCTTGATTTTGTCAAGATTTAACAGTAGTGCGAAACCAAGTGCAGAACTATTGATAGTATGGTGCTTATTTTTTACCGTGGTTGTATATGGGTATCCAATTTATATATTCTAAATCTTCGTTAAAAATTGAACTAGAATCCTGTTTAAACATTTTCCGTGCCCTGAAACTGTTAAATCCTCTTGGAAAATTTTACTACAGGACGAGCTGTCGGGATGAGATGTCATTGAGCCTGAAATTTGAGCTTGAAATCTATTTTGATCATTCAGAATATCAAAAATAAGATGTCGAGCGTATTAATATCGTTCAAAACAAGAAAAAAGTGCGCTTTCAGTCAATGGATCATTAAAATAACCAAAACGGCCGCTATGAAAAGCACAGATAGCGCCACCGTAGTCTTGTGTGTTTGACATAACAGCGATGCTGTCACAATGTTAAATTCCATATACGGTAGCGCCGCTGTTTTGATGCGGTGAGTACCGAAAGAGTTACCTTCAATGATCCATTTATTCGTGATCAAACGTCAATATCCAACCGCAAAATCGTTAGTGTTTGGAGGTGATGTTATCTTCCAAAATGCGAAATCATCACCTCCAACTTAGTTCTAAACCCACCGTTATATGAATAATGGGGGCGCGTCAGTCGTCGCAAGTTTCTTGTTAAGCAGTCAAAAAAAAACTGGTAAATTTGTCATTGCAAAATAACCCAATAATCAGTCATCATTCAATGATGAATTCTGAAGAAGTAGTGACAATTTCAACAGCACTGGTTTCAAACTAATCTTGCAATTTAAAACTGTGACTATCTATGGTTACCATGGTCATGTATATCTTTACATAGAATTGAACCAAAACAGTTTACATCGTGTAAAATACTCGCTTTTGTTACATGTAGAACAAGCGTGGTGACGACGATGGCGCTGGGGGTGGGCGCGTCCATTCTGCGATTAATTATTGCAAAAACTACTGCGCAGGATGCGAAAAGCGAGATTTGATTACTAAAAGTCAACTAAAAAATAATCCACCTTCCGCTGTCTGAGACACACCCGCGCTTCACACCACAAGCATGGTGATGCTGATTGCTGACCGCGCGAATTCCAAAAGAGAGCAAGCAAAATGAATCTCTCTCGTGGATTGATTTCTCTCTTTTCATGCCCATCTGCACTCTCACACTGGTCGACTTGGTTGCTGTAACAAGATGTGCACTGGTCGGAGTTGACGCTTTGGCTACTCACACACTGGCATTTGTAGTTCAAAAAGCTCTCTACCACATTGGCAGCATTGCGTTTACGATACCGGACAGCCCGTTTACCGATGAAAGTGCACACGTTGGGTTTCATCGTCCCAGCCAACAATGTGTAGCATGGGATAGTGTTGCGTAGCATGCTTCACGCTGTGCGCGAGCAAAAGAAAAGTTCTCAGATCGTGCGTCGCACAAAAATGCCTATTTCATTTAATTTGCAAAGCAACATTTTAACAACTATTTTGATGAATGTAAATTATTTAGCAAACTATTGATAATAGTGATACTTGTAAAAGGCTATATTTTGCTAGGTGAATGAATTATTAAATTGTCATTGATAAGTTATATATATTGTTGGTGGTCAGGATGAACGAGATGCCACCTGTGCAGTGCACATGTTGCACATGCGGACGCGACGCCTCTGGTCATAACCGAAAAGTTTAGGAACCTAACTAGAGGTATCAACGTTCGACTGTTCCAGGACTTCCTGGAAAATTATTTGGAAGAGTTACTCTAAGCTTTCCTTGAGAAATCGCAGGAAATTACTGAGAGACTTGTTGTAGGAATCTCTAGAGGGTTTCTAATTTTTTTTGGAATTTTTGTTGTAAGCAATGAGTGTTCCACGAATTGTTACAGAAATTCCTGATTGATTGATTTGCTTTATTATAGAGACTTTCACCCGACAGAAATTCCTATTCAACTGCTTAGAATATAGAGAAAAAAAAAAGATTATCTTCAAGATCATTCGCAGCAATTTTAACGCACACCTTGAAGAAATCTTTCGAAAAGCTCTTTCAGAAAGTAAATGAAGCTCTGGAGAACAATTCTGGCTGAAACCAGGCCACCATCGGCACAAATAGTTAGAATTCCAATTTTATGTCACTGATCGCTAGCATATGCTAAAACTAAAGGGCGGTCGTTTTGGTTTTCTCAAATTGGTGGACCACTCGTACGCCAGCTAGCAAAACAGTTTGCGAAAAAGGACATTTTTTAATAAATCATAGGTATTTCCTGGTGTGTCGCGCAATCGCGCAATATCGTGCAATCACCATCCTAAACGCCGCCTATAAAGTGCTATCCCAGGTTCTCTTCCGTCGTCTATCACCTATAGCAAACGAGTTCGTGGGAAGTTATCAAGCAGGTTTCATCGACGGCCGCTCCACAACGGACCAGATCTTTTCCGTGCGGCAAATCCTTCAGAAACGCCGTGAGTACCAGGTCCCTACGCACCATTTGTTCATCGATTTCAAGGCGGCATACGACAGCTATGGAAAATCATGGACGAGAACAGCTTTTCCGGGAAGCTCACAAGATTGATCAGAGCAACGATGGACGGTGTGCAAAACTGCGTGAAGATCTCGGGCGAACCCTCCAGTTCGTTCGAGTCTCGGCGGGGACTACGACAGGGCGACGGACTTTCGTGCCTGTTGTTCAATATTGCGCTTGAAGGTGTCATGCGGAGAGCCGGACTTAACAGTCGAGGCACGATTTTCACGAGATCCGGACAATTTGTTTGCTTCGCGGACGACATGGATATTATTGGGAGAAAATTTGAAACGGTGGCAGATTTGTTCACCCGCCTGAAACGCGAAGCAACAAGAGTCGGGCTAATGGTGAATGCGTCGAAAACAAAGTACATGCTGGTTGGTGGAACTGAGCGCGACAGGGCCCGCCTAGGAAGCAGTGTTACGATAGACGGGGATACCTTCGAGGTGGTGGACGAGTTCGTCTACCTCGGATCCTTGTTGACGGCTGACAACAATGTTAGTCGGGAAATACTAAGGCGCATCATCAGCGGAAGTCGTGCCTACTATGGGCTCCAGAAGAAACTGCGGTCAAGAAAGATTCACCCCCGCACCAAATGCACGATGTACAAAACGCTCATAAGACCGGTAGTCCTCTATGGGCATGAGGCGTGGACTATACTCGAGGAGGACTTGCAAGCTCTTGGGGTTTTCGAACGCCGAGTGCTAAGGACGATCTTCGGCGGCGTGCAGGAGAACGGCGTGTGGCGGCGAAGGATGAACCACGAGCTCGCTCAACTCTACGGCGAACCCAGTATCGTGAAGGTAGCTAAAGCTGGAAGGATACGCTGGGCAGGGCATGTTGCAAGAATGCCGGACAACAACCCTGTAAAGATGGTGTTCGCCACGAATCCGGTCGGAACAAGAAGGCGTGGGGCGCAGCGAGCTAGGTGGATTGACCAGGTACACCAGGACCTGGAGAGCGTGGGTCACAGTCGAGGATGGAGAGAAGCGGCCATGAACCGAGGGAATTGGCGAAATATTGTTGGCGAGGCTTTATCAAGATAATTGATGTAAAGCCAAATAAATTGAAAATTGATTTGTGTGTCGCGAGATTATCCTTGACGGTAAGGTGTGGGAACCTATATAGCAACTGGAAGTATCAACGATGGACTGCTGAAGGATTTCCTGGAAAAATGTTTGGAAGAGTTACTCTGAACTTTCCTTAGAAAATCGCAGGGAATTACTGAGAGACTTGTTGGAGAAATCTCTAGCGAGTTCCTTAGAGGTGTTCCTGAAAGTATTTATAGAGGAATTGTAAGCAATGAGTGTTCCACGAATTGATGCAGAAATTACTATTCAACTACTTAGAAATCCTTCAAGACCCCTCGCAGCAACTTGCGTAGAACCTTGACTGAACAAATGAAGCTCTGGAGTTGTTTTTCAGCATTCCTCAGCGAAGACTTATTCAAAGAAAAAAATCCGAACTGATAACTTGTCTTCACTAGAGAAGTACCGTTATGAACTATATTTTTGAAAAGGAAAAGTGCAATCGCAAAATTTAGGATCATAGACACATAAACTTCATTTTGAAGATAAGAGAGTACCTTTTAGGCATAGGGCTTTCCTTAGCGTAGTGATAGCGTACGCGATTATAAAGTAAAGCTATGCTGAAGGTTACTGGGTTGGGTTCGAATCCCGAATGGTCCAGGTCCAGGAATGCAAAAATGCTAAAGGAACCTTTCATTGAACAACTATGGAAGTGTTCATAGAACACTAAACTGAGAAGTGATTTCTGTGCCTCAGATGGGAACGTAATATGGTAGGTTTAGATAATAAGGGTTCGATCATAAAACGATAAATACGAACATGTGATAACTTTGAACAGTAAGAATTGCTTTAGGGAATTTCGAAGACAATGATAGGAAGCCAGCGTTTAACTTACCGTTAATCTATTTTTCATGCATCATCCCGCAAACACGAATGTGCACCTGCAGCAAATTGCCACGAGCAAAAGCTTTGCCGCAACCAGTGCAGCGATGTGGATAATTCCCCGTGTGGGTCATTTCATGCCGCTTCCTATCAGTCGTGTAGCGGAACTCCTTTGGGCAGTATTCGCACTTGTAGGGCTTCTCCTGGGTATGAACTTTCAAATGGTTCTTCCAGTTGGACTTTTCTTTGAATTTCTTCGGACACAAACTGCAGGCGAATTCGTACGCGTTATCATCGTGAGTTTTCAGATGCGATCTCAGGTGGGACTTTTTGTGAAATTTAGCCCCACAAACGCTGCAAACTGCACTCTTCTCCTGGTGAATGCGTTGATGGCCTCGCAAATCGGTGGCCGTTTTGAAGGTGCCCCCACAAACCGAACACGCAAAGTTACGCTCGGTTGTGTGGATCAACTCATGGTTGGCCAGCTTGGAGGGACATTCGAATGCTTTTCCGCAGCTGTGACAGGAGTAGATTTTCGGCTTGTACACTAGGACTTGATGGTTCCGGAGGCTGGTCTTCGTTTTGAAGTATTTGTAGCATATGTTGCATTGGATTCCCTGGTCGATATCCGGATACGATGGTTGATTTAAATGCTGGTCAACTCCGTGCTGGTACAGTTCCTCTACCGTTCCAAAGTTTGCCTCACATCCACAGCATATCTTTGTGGGTTGATCCTCAGGTCGATAGCTAGCTTTTGGTGTAATTTTGTGTTTTGTTCTCATATGATTTGTTCTTTGCTGCGGATCGTCGAAATAAACGTTGCAGAAATGGCATCGATAGTCGCGTATTAGACGTCTCAAGTGGCATAACAGATTCCGGTGCGAATCAAATCTTTGGAAACAGATTACACATTCATAGGAATGCTTTACGTTTACGCTCGCTTTGTCTGAACTGTGCGCAACGGAGCCATGTTCTACAAGTTCATCGCGTGTTTTAAAAACGAGACTGCATTTTCGACTACAGCACCGCACTGCCTGATCCTTTCCGCTAGGCTCGAAATCGATATGCCTCGGTTCTATATGCTCTAATCTCTCCTCATCCGAATTGCTTTTCTCATCATCATCCTCTTCATCACTTTCTGCTTGGTTCAGATCTTGTTCATGCAGTATACCTTCATAGTTCAGGTCTTGCTCTATTTTAATCCACTTATCCGATCCGAATTCATTGACCGATTCTATCAGGAGGCTTATAAGCTTCTTCGATACATCTTCCGGTTCCTCTTCCAAATATTCAACAGATATTTCATCCATATCAAATTGAATGTCATTTTGAACTGGATGCAGTTCCACCTGCAGATCAGATTCTTTCGCGTCTTGAGAAGGTGTTATGACTTGCTCACCTTTATCAGGATCCCGAGATTCCTCCAGACTTTGCGCTTCCGCTTCCAACAGTGATTGGCGTAGATTTTCATCTACCTCGCGTACTCGTTTCACGAAGTGAAATGCGTCCACTGTTAACTCGACACAATCCGCACATACCAGACTGGTCAGTCCATCAGTTTCATTGATCTGGAATAATTATTAGATGAAATGAATGAAAATTTAGTTTCGCTCAAATTTATGAATTTTCTCACCTGAACGGCTGACACGAATCGAACCATGTCGGCGAGACTGTCTCCGTGTCTCCTGGAGAAAATCGACGTACTTTCGGTGAGCACCGTAGCACACAATCGGCAGACCTCCATAATTAATGCAGCGACGTTTCTTCAATTGCCGTTTAATCACAAATTCACTAATAAATTCTTCATTTACCAAGGAACAAAATCGCGAAATCAACCGTTTTGAAGATCTGTTTATTTTTATATATTTTGACAGCTTATCTTTTCACTAGAGAAACGACTTGTAACGAAATATAAAGCCAGCTGCTGCAGGTGTGGAATTGGTCACATATTTCTGGTAAAAATGGCTGCGTGCCGCATCGTCAATCACGCTAAAAAGGGGCCCAAATAGCCGTAGCGGTAAACGCGCAGCTATTCAGCAAGACCAAGCTGAGGGTCGTGGGTTCGAATCCCACCGGTCGAGGATCTTTCCGGGTTGGAAATTTTCTCGACTTCCCACACTCAGGCAAATGGACTATCGATAAACATAGGAACCCCTTATGAAAATTCGCCACAAGAAATCGGGTTGAAATTCATAAATTTGCCTTATGAAACCAGAATTTGAAAACTAAAACCGTTTACGCGGCAACCTGGAATCGAACCAAGAACCTTACGATCGATAGGCGCGAGCGTACACCACGCGCCTATCGACGCCTTGATGTGGAGTGATGCTAAAACGATACATAAATCGTTCGTATTGCAGTAATCGTTCCACCTTTCATAAGGCAAAATGTATGAAATTCGATAGTCCAGTTCGCTGCGTGTACCTGCCACACGATATACGCATGCACAAAATGGTCATTGCCATAGTAAGCTCTCAGTTAATAACTGTGGAAGTACTCATAAGAAGCTGAGAAGCAGGCTCTGTCCCAGTGGGGACGTAACGGCAGAAAAGAAGAAGAAGCTAAAAAGGTTATTGACAGCAGTGTTGATCAGACTCATTTCCCCGAAATTCGAATAGGCCTTTTCACATGACGTTTCAAATCAGCTGATCCGGAAGCTCTTTGACAGTTCTTCTATGAAAATGACAGGCCCGTGTTAGCACCGGTCCTCCACCGATGTAAACAAATGCATAGACGGACCTGTCACATGAAAAGGCCTATTGTGAAGCCATGAACTGTTATAACTGTGCGTTGTATTCCTGAGATGGAGGGGGAGGTGGTTGGGCTTGAGTGTTGCACATGGGATCCGACAGTTTCGATCTCGGTGGGCCGCAATTCAAGTTTCGATGAAATGATTCGCACTCACTCATTTCATTTCACCGAAACTTGAATTGTGGTTCTCTGGGATCAAAATTGATCGATTTTGTGTGCAGTACTCAAGCTTAACCATCTGCTTTTCTATCTTAGGAGGATAGAGCATGGTTGTAGTAGTTCGTGGCTTCGTAGCTCGGAAAATGTTATTTTCGGGGAAATGAGTCTGAACAACACTGATTAAATTTTTATTGGAAAAAAGTAAAAAGATGCGTGTTTCAGTGCTTTACATTCGATCAAATTAAAAGGTGCTATCGTGGCATTGCTCTTGGGTGTGCAGGAATTCCTTTTCAACCGATTGTTGTCAACTTTGTTGAAATGCAAAAATATGTTTTGATCAATTACGCGCTTTTTTCATGTTTGTCCATTCTTTAAGATCTGGGCTCACAGTGACAGTTCGTGAGAGCATATCTCGGCTCACTGTGAAGCCCCAATCACAATGTGAGCGGCAGCGCGGTACAACGGCAAAACGGCAAGCCCATCTTGAGCTACACTCTACTTGCCAAGTCAATGTTGAGAAGGATTTAATCAATATGGGATTGATAAGTAATGTGTAGATCAAAATGGGCATGCCGTTTTGCCGTTGTACCGCGTTGCTGTTCACATTGTGCTTGGGGCCTGACGTACATAAATTTTGTATCGGTTTCTCCCTCCCAGGCGATTTGGTGGAAATGTTTCGCTGAAATATGTCATCAAATTACCAGGAAATGACAGTCAATTGCGATTCAATTTTAACGTCTTCCAATATTTGTTACGCCTCGGGATTAGTGATGATTCTCTATAGTTTAATTCCAGTAGAGCTAGCTCAGACGAATTTATTTGCGAAATTAGTCATTTGAATACGATTTATTCGTGCTGTTCGGAATTTGAATCAAGGTGTTCGGAATATGAGACAGAATGAACACAGTATTCGGCATTTTAATCAAAATGTAGTTCCATACTTTTACGTGAAAATAATACAAAATAAACAATTTTATCGGCACACTCAACAGCTAACACTTAGACCTTGTGAAGAAATTGAAATTTTCACAAATATCAGCTAATTTATACCTATCAGATGCATTTGAAGTCCCTGTTGACCTTAAGTATTTGGAATATGAGTCAAAACGAAAAGTTTCACGCTTGGAGACTTCAATACAAAATGAGGAAAAGTTATTCATGCATTACACGGTGGTTTGTGAATACCCTTTAAAGGGTAAAAAAGTACCCGTTTTAATAAAGCATGATGCTCTGTCAAAAAACGGGTAAATTGAAAAATGTAAAATGGGTAAATAAATACCCATTTCAGTAAAGCAATGGAAGTTTAAAAATGGGTATTTTAAAACCCATTTATGGGTGAAAATATAGTTGGCAATCATTTTGTAATCATCGAGTGCAGCTGTGCGCAGTTCTCAAGTCTTAACATTAATTGAACATATTTCTATAGGTTTAACGCCTTTTTTGTTCAATTTATAACCCGATGGAAAAGTACAAAGAACCGGTAAGTTGACAATACCATTATTCACATGAACTGATAATAATCTCGAAATATTTGGAATTTCCAGGGTGTCTTGTTCCTGCCACAGACATCTTTAGTGCCAACGACAGTCATAATAGAGAAGCGATTTGTTGTAGAAAATATATAAAAATGAACACAATGTATCTTTATAGTGAATATAAGTCAATAAAACAATAAATGCCTGACTATGTACATTTTTCATTAGTAACTTTAATTCCTAAGTTATGGTTTGTTTCAAGGTTATAATTATCGATAAAAATCATTCGAAAAATGGGTAAATTTTTACCCTTTTTTTGCCGCGAGCGAGATTTACAAAACGGGTAAAAAAATACCCATTCATTGACAGAAACCGCTTTTACCCTTTAAAGAGTAAACAGTGTTTACTCTTTAAATGTGGAGAGGCACTTCTAGCGGAAATGGGTGAATTTTTACCCATTAAAGGGTATTCGCAAACGACCGTGTATAATATCCAGATATATGTTATATTTTTTATGACAAAATTTAATGTAAAAGACGAACAAAAAAACAACGATTTATGAATAAATCCTACTAAGACGATGAATAGAATTATATTAGAATGCAATGTAAGATTTTGAAATGCAGATGTTGCAACTGCCCTTGGGCGCGATGCGTTACGCGTAATTACGCAATTCTTCACATACATCGCCTGAATTGCTTCTTACCCCATGGCGCTAACACGGGGTAGTGTCCATGGAAGAACAATCGCTAAAGATGCTTTGGCGAAATACCTACATCACAGACAAACAGACGTAACACTGCCGAAATTTCCATCGACCACTCATTTAACGATCATTTTGAATTCGTTATGTTACAAATCTCACAACCAGAGGCGCGCGCATCGTTTCTCTTAGTGTTTGACGTTTCAAACTACCGCCATCTACAGGTCTTGTTGCACGAAACAGCATTACGTGCAACATGCTCACCAGATGATGATGGTGTAAACTGGGCGATGGATTTTAAAGAAATTTGTTCTAAGTGTTACGTCTGTTTGTCTGTGCCTACATCTTTTCTAGGTATAGATTGATTGTGTAGGTACTTATATGGTGTTAGTATTAGACATCTAGGGTGGTTGATCCAGTGGTAATGTGTGTCCAATAAAAGTGGTAGTGTGGTTTATAGCGTGTGATTGGCAATTTTTATTTTTGTTTTTATTTTTCTAACAAAAATTAAATAAATTAGCAAAAAAAAAAAATCAAAATATAAGAAAAAATAGTAGAAGAACTTTAAAACATTAATATAATTAGAATAAATTTTTCCAAAGAAATTTTGAATTTTCCTGATAAATACTATTAAACGAATTTTATGAGCATATTTTTAATTCATTGTTTCATTATGAGTTGCGTAGGAATATTTCAGTATGGAGAACGATGATGAAGATTAGTTGAAATATTAATATTTAAAGATGATTGTATCAAAATCGGTAATTTATGAAACAAATCAAATAATAAGATTGTTATCTTTCATCTATCTGGTCAATGTTTGCTGAATGGATTTGAATTTGAAGAATAATGACGAAAATTCATTCCAAATTAAGAAATTTTGTTGATCATATGCACTGAAATTTGATTCCTAACCACGAATGATTTTAAAAACACCTATAATAAAACAAACTTTCTGTTCAATACATTTTAAAATGTTTTATAATTGTTATTTTTCATCTATCTGGTCTGACGCGGTAGTCATTATTTGTAAAAACTTTTATATTTTGTATTCCGTAGTTGATGAAGTTTTATTTCAATTCAGTAAAGGCTTAGAGTAAAATTTAAATATAAAACGTAGAATATACAGTACTGCAAAGAATAAAGTACATCAAGGCCGATTTTCATACAAAAATGGTCAAGTTTAGGGAACTGTATAACAGCTAATGAAACTAATGAGCAGATTGACCTAAAATTTAAACTACATCTCATAAATAACTTTCAATTTGATTTATTATAAATTAAACAAATTCCATTCAAGAGATTGGAAGCTATTAAAAAAACTACTTTTAAAAAAATGCCAAAATTTTCAAATTGGAATATATTTGAAATTTGAATATTTAGAAAAAAAAACATGCTTCTGCAAATTGGTTCACTTAGATAAAATGCAAAACTTTGTAGAAGAATATAATTATCCTAAATTGTTTGTTTTCAAAATATCTATGTATCCAAATTTGGACATTTTTGTCAAAATGGGTGGATTTTAATAATTTAGACACGTTTGCATAGAGTTTAATGATTCATATACAAATCTATTTTGAAGTTATTTCCAACATGCAGCTCAAATTCCAGATCAATCGGCGTTGTGTACTTTATTCTTGCCAGTACTGTAAACACTTTGTTTTTTTATTTTCAGAGAATGCGGCAATCTGGGAAAAATTACAAATTACATAGAAGCGAAAAACGAGCCAATCTCATACGAATTGTTATGTTTTCCCTTTGGACGAAAAAATAACCAAAATACTATTGGAAAGCTTTAAAGCAGTCGAATTTATCAATGTATACATATATAGCTCACAACCAAAAATGTCACTTACTTTTTTTTTTTAATTTGGGCCCATCATATGATCGGACCGATCATCTCGTTCAAAAGTCAAATTCAATACGTTAGTTTGTGAAATACCAAAACGTGCTGAATTTTGTATTAAAGGGCCCCCTTTATGAGATCTGACCCGGCCCCCCCGAAGCCCAAATCCGGCACTGATAGTAGGTTCCAAGTGCCCTGAGGGAAGTGGTCAATTAGGAACATATTTGGAACCATATCAATATGGGCATCAAACTTCAACATTTTTTAAAGTGATAATTCCGGAAGCATTTCCAGAACCACCAACTGCCATGAACCTATAATAGGTCCAAGTGGAAGCGGCTAATTTCACACATGTACGAAATCATATCAAAGTTCAATAGGGTGGCTGATCCAGTGGTAGTGGATGTACCAATAATAGTGGTAGTGCCGTGTTAAGCGTGTTATAGGCAATTTATATTTTTATGTGTATTTTTCTAACACGGCCTTTGTTAAAATAATATGAATGTGTATTAAAAAATCTTGGATATCAGTAAGGAAATAGTAGAAAACAATTAAAAACCTTTAATTTTTTGCTCCTTTGCACCAGTAATAGTGGAACATGTTCCAGTAATGGAGGAAATGATTTTTTAGAAGATTCAATAATTTTATCATTCTAAGTTTATTTTTTATGTGAAAAAAAATATAGAATAGCTTTCGAATGTCGTATTCATATATAAAAACGACCTTCCGTAATTTTTTTTTGCGATTTTTTATTCCTAAACCCGTTACTATTGCCTCTATCACTGGTACAGACGCCTTATTTATAAAATTCATGCTTCCAATGGTCTAACAGCCGCTGGTTCTGAAAATGTCTGAAAATGAAAAATCCTGAAGTTTGAAACCCATATTGATATGGTTCCAGACATGCTCCTAATTGACCACTTCCCTCCGGGCACATGGAACCTACTATATAGTGGTCCGTGCATCTAATGGTGCTGCCAAAAACATAATTTTGAAGTTTGATGCCCACTTGGATCCGGATAATATTTACATGATTGGAAATACAAACATGAGTGACCATATTTTTCGGAACCAGTTTTGTGGAAATGGTCATAATTTGTAACGAATCTGAATGCGTTCACCGACATTAAACTTCCAATAAGTTCTTTGTTCAAAATTTGTAAACGTCTACACAACTTCAAATCGCAAAATACAAGCCACAAAAAAAATATCATTTGGACATGATCTCGGAATATTCGGAACATCTCCAGTATCCGAAGCCCAGTTTGCATGGCCAGAAAGCTCCTGAAACTAGACCAATTTTGCCTCGAAAGATTCTGGGTGCATCAAATTTCTACCGCTATTCATAAAGTTATAAGCATTTGAGTTAAGGCAAAATTTTGCCTATCTCGATTATTTTGCCTATCCCCTGTATTATCGCATCTCTGATGGTGATTTTCAAGCATTCGTAGCTTTCGGGAATTATTGGCCATTGTACACTGCTTCAACGCTTTTTCTTAAATCATCAGCG
Organism: Aedes aegypti; assembly: GCF_002204515.2. Lineage (NCBI taxonomy): Eukaryota > Metazoa > Arthropoda > Insecta > Diptera > Culicidae > Aedes > Aedes aegypti. The sequence goes on from NC_035108.1 coordinate 291,738,664, forward strand.
TTATATTTCAGCTTCACACTATCATACTTATTGGCTAAAATGTGATGAAATATGTTAAAGTTTTGTACTGTACGGATTAAGATTAATTTGGGATTATGAATCAAAATCCGTACAGCACAATAATCCTCCAAAACAGTTATTGTACTGTTCAGAAATAGCATTTACTCCTGCGGATATACAAATACTCACTATAACAAGTCATCGTGATCAACAATTGGTTCAGAAAAAGTGTGAATTTGACTATTGACGTATTTCACGCCAACTCGACAAAGGGATTGGCAGTACCCCTTCAGAATTCAATGAAACTTTCTGGGTGTGAAGACTATGTGAAACTAAGATACTTCACATACTTTGTTTTTTTTTTCAAAATCGATCTAGACTAACATTTGGAAAGGGTCAAAGTTTTTTTTTTATTTTTTTATACACCCGTATAACTCGAAAACGATAAGACCTACAAAAAAGTGTTGTATGGGGGACTGAAATTTCCTGACGTTTCAGAGAAAAAAATTGATAAAATAAAAACACATTTTATACACTGAAAAAAAAAAATATTCAAAACTTTAAAGTCGATTTAAAAAAACGGTCATTTCAGATTTTGATCACCTTAAGCAAAAAGTTTCGTAATTAAATTTACTAACAGTCGTCCACACATTGCAAATTGGGCATATTTTAGGGAAAAAAGTTTTTCTAACATCGAATTTTTTAAGTCCCACAGTTTTTTTTTTAATTTTTTTTATAAACCCGTATAACTCGAAAACGATAAGACCTACAAAAAAGTGTTGTATGGGGGACTGTCGTGAAATTTCCTGACGTTTCAGAGAAAAAAAATAAAAAATTAAAAACACATTTTCTACACCGAAAAAAATATTCAAAACTTTAAAGTCGATTTAAAAAAAAAGGCATTTCAGATTTTGATCATCCTTAAGCAAAAAGTTTCGTAATTAAATTTACTAAAAGTCGTCCATACATGGCAAATTGGGCATATTTTAGAGAAAAAGGTTTTTCTAACTTTAAAATTTTTTAAGTCCCAAACTGAAATTTATTTTTTCAAAGATTTTGTTTTAAACCGTCAAATATGATTGTGTTTTCAAGTGATAAATGAGTTTGAATCACAAAATAGATTGTACTTTTTTATTGAGAATAGTTAAAAAAACGGAATTATACAGTTATTATGTTTTTTAAGTGTAGGCAATCAATGGACTTCGCCTCTGCCTATGAGAAAATCAACTCCGTCTAACAATCCGATGGATTTTTATGGTTTGAAAGGTATCACAACAGTATTACAAACATTGAAATGTAACAACCTTACCCATACCCTATTAAATTCTCTTCTAGAAAAAGTTTTGTGAAAAAAAACTTACTAAACGTACCTGCGTTAAACGCCAGATGAATAAGAAATAATTAATATGTTTGTATTGTTATCTACCTAAAAAAGTTGATAAGCTCATAACTCATGATTTTATTTGCAAATAACAGTCTGCTTTTCTACGAAACAAAAAAGACTCCTTAAAACAAGGTTAAATACTGGTAATTAGCGACTTTTCTGAAAATTATAACGCTGCTCAAGGATATCACTGGAATAATTCCCAAGCAACGATACACCAATTCTAGATTTACCATAAAAAAGATAATAAATTGGAAAAGTTAGTTTTATTATAATATCAGACCCATGACACAGTAGCAGTTCAGCTATTCATTTCAAAATTGATAAATTTTGTTAAACAAATCAAATGTTATTTTTAAGTCAGATGGAGCTGCAGCTCATTATAAAAATAAAAAAGAAATTGTCAGCTTATGTAATTTCAAGAAAATGCATGGATTGGAAGCAAAGTGGCACTTTTTTGCCACATCCCACGGCAAAGGCCCTGTGATGCTATTGGTGGCACTCTCAAGCGAATGGCAAAAAGAGCAAGTCTTGCAAAATACTATGGAAACACAATCGCAACTCCGCGAGAACTATTCGACTGGGCAGTGAAACAAACTGATACATGTATCACCAAATTAAATTTCTGTTATATATCTAATGAACAATATGTTAAACTGTCAGAGGAATTGGTGGAATTTTTGGATAAGGTTAAAACTGTCCCTGGTACCCAAAAATATCATTGTTTTATGCCTATTATGGTGGTAAGCTCCATCGAAGTTAATACGCCAATCGCGTATTATCCTCGATTTTACTATGGTAAAATCGAGGATAATACGCGATTGGCGTATTAACTTCGATGGAGCTTACCACTATTAGTGATACACAAATTGCAGCCAAACGGTATACCAATTCAGAGGATGAACAAAAAAAATCAATTTATTCAGTAAAGCCCAAAAATAATGTAAATATTCATGTGCAGATACTACATTTTAGGATATATAGCAATAATAAACATTAAAACAAATCACGACTTTTATCATAAGCATAATATTGACCCTTTCCAGATACCTGTTAAGATTGGCTTTGACCAAATAAGAAATTAAATATTATTGTGATATCTTTCCAACCATAAAAAACCCATCGGATTGTTAGACGGAGATGATTTTCTCATAAGCGGTTTGGTGCGAGATCAATTAAATTTAATTAAAAAAAAAACTCTGTATAATTCCGTTTTATTTCTTTTAACTACTCGCAATAAAACAAATATGATCTATTTTGTGATTAAAACTCATTTATCACTTGAAAATATGATCATACTTAAAGCGAAATAAAAATATAATAAAAAAAATCATTTTGGACTTAAAAAAATCGATGTTAGAAAAACTTTTTTCTCTAAAATATGCCCAATTTGCAATGTATGGACGACTTTTAGTAAATTTAATTACGAAACTTTTTGCTTAAGGATGATCAAAATCTGAAGTGGTTGTTTTTTAAATATACTTTAAAGTTTTGAATCATTTTTTTTTCAGTGTAGAAAATGTTTTTTATTTTTTCAATTTTTTTTCTAAAACGTCAGGAAATTTCACGACAGTCCCCCCACCAAAACACTTTTTTGTAGGTCTTAACGTTTTTGAGTTATACGGGTTTATAATAAAAAGTAAAAAAAAAACTTTGACTCTTTCCAAATGTTAGTCTAGATCGATTCTGAAAAAAAAAACAAAATATGCAAAGTATCTTAGTTTCACATACTTTTGACATCCAGAAAGTTTCATTGAATTCTGAAGGGGTGCTGCCAATCACCTGACGAGTTGGCGTGAAATGTTCTTTATGTTCTTGTTTTTCAATTTTTTTTGCATAAATCTAAGATAATTTGGTATTGCAATATACAATATGAATGGTTTTGCAGTTTAGAACGTATTTAGTCAATTGGGAGTTTGAAAATGTTTTTTTTTGTGTATGCTGGTCATTTTTTTTTTCTTGTAAAGACCCCTACTGTTCCTAGAAAAAAAAAATCTGGCTACGTCACCGAATCATATAAATAAAATAACAAAAACAGATAATATTTAAGTTCTTTTGTCAAAGATTTCAAATTCTTTCTTAGTGATTCGATTATCCGAAGAATTCGATTATCCGAAGTGAAAAAAAAATCGATACTCCGGATAATCGTGTCCGACCTGTATTTATTCATTTTAATATTAAAATAATGAACACTCTATCAAGTGTAGGGGAACATGGTCCAATTCGGACCTAGTAGCGGTTTTTTGGCCATATATTTTCAGCACGATGGACATGCTTGTTTTATGTTTTCTTGAAAGCCTGATTTAGCGCGCGCACTTTTCTCTCAGAGAGTTTTGTGGTATCTCCTACCAGGACATGACTAGCCATGTTTGAACGAAATCCTTCAAAAGGTGCGAATTGGACCAACCCTCCAATTAAGACCCCACATTTTCTAATTCGGGTCACCCTATATTTTATCGTGTTTTGCTATGGTAGTTATAAAGTATAACTCCGATTTCTTTGGTATCGAAACTTGTTGAACTTCTTCTATAAGCGCAAGCATAAAAAATTACTCAATGCGTGAAAAATTTCCAATTTAGTGCGAGTGAGAACTAGCTCAAATATAAAGTGAATTTTTTAAAAAAACATGAGTGAAATCCGAAACTGGTTCAAAATTGAGTACAGTAAACTTTTCCTAACTCGATTTTAAACTGACCATCGTGTATGGGAGATACCGAGATAAAGAAAATATTCTTTTTTTAATTTTGGAGCTTTTTGTTATTTTGACAAAATACATTGGAAAAAGCCATTTTTGCTTAGAATATAGCAACAATTCAACATATTGAATCATGGCATGAAAATACCGCTTTAAAAGGGTGAACTTGTTCTGGAAACTGAAAGAGACAGCATCGAGTCTCGAGACATCAAGTTGGAGAAGTATTGACACACATTTTCGGGTCAAAGTACGCTATACACCCGATTCTGTTTTTGCACGGGGGATGCGTACCGTGCAAAAAAAGTTTTCAGTTCAAAATTTCAAAAACCGTGCAAAAAAAGTAATACTATTTCTCGACGTTTCATGCAAAAATAAGTTTTTGGTGGAAAAAAATGTAAGGTACCGCGGGGCAAGTGGTAAATGAGGTAAGTGAAAACAATGGATATATTTTACAGAATATGTGAATTAACGTTTAAAACTCATGCGTAAACCTTTGAGGCCATTGAGAACATTACGATTGGTAAGAGATCTCTGAGATTTTTCAGCCATTATTGCATAATAGAGCGAAAAATTGTTAACCTGTCAACTGTTACTCCGTAACAAGTTGACGGCGTACAAACTTATTTTAATATTTTCAGTGGAAAAAAGTTGCGGAAAATAATTTCCTTTACCACTTCTTAGTTGTCCTCTGTGACAGTTAAATAAAAAAAGTTTTAGAATTAATTCGACGTAGACCTAAAAATAACTAAATTTAAACACCTTCAATTTTCTTATCAGGTGGGGCAAGTGAAAAGTTTATCATTAGAAATTGAATTTGTGTTTTCTCTTTAAGTAGTCATAAGTAAACATGGTTCGGAATTATCCTAGAAAAACATAACGTGCTGATAATTAAAGAAACACTATACTCAAGCGTTACAAGCTATTAGAAATAATGGAAATTCTCTAAAAGATGTTGCCAAACATTACAATATTAATACAGTGAAACCTCCATGAGTCGATATTGAAGGGACCATCGACTCATGGAAATATCGAGTCATGGAACAGCAACCCTTTGAAAAGCTGCTTCTAGGGACCATCATAGTAACCCTGAAATTTTGTTTTTAGTATGGTTCCATGAGTCGATATCGAGTCATGGAACATCGACTTCGGGCAGCCAATTAAAAGGAAGACGTTGACTGAAAACTTGCAATATTAGAGAACACACGGAAATCTCGTGGAATGTCTATGTAAAGCTACTTCAAAACATAAAAATGGGGTATAGGTCTATCCACATAAAAAAGATTCTAAATGCGTTATTAAAGATTCCGTTTGATTTCTCCCGAAGAGTTATCCGTCGTCATATCCGACTTTCTCAAAAACAAATATCGAGCGGTGGAAATTCTACAGAGCAGAAATGCAATTGCTGTCCTATAATGTAAGAACTAACATTGGAAATGTTGCAGTTATAATGTTGTCGAATCATTTCAACTAACATAACTGAACAGAAGAAAATTCAAGTGAAAATAATAACATTTTCTTTGTTTACATGTTACTTATGTTATTGTTCATTGGGAAGCCTTAACAAATGTTAAAGCTAATAGAATCGTGAATACAATTCTCGCATAACTTATGATCTCGCCCTAAAAGCCATTGGTAACCATGTGTGTAGCTCATTGTTTCTGAGCATTTGAATGGATTTACACGTTAATCAACAACTCTATGGCGAAGAAAGGATCATTATCTACCTACCAGTGATGTTGGTTTGGATGTTCATTCCTTCACTTGCTCAGAAACAACGAGCTACACACATGGTTACCAATGGCTTTTAGGGCGTTATCTCAGAGTATGCGAGAATTGTTTGTTTTTGAATTTATTGTTCAAAACGGTAAACTTTTCACTTGCCCCACTTTTAGGGCAAGTGAAAAGTAAGGAGACATTTTTCAAAAACTTTTTCTGTATTTTTTTCTTCAAATTTTCATAAAAATCAATTTCAACATGCTGCTCATTATTGGTGGGATTCACGCTAAAAATATACACGACCTCATTTGTTTCAATTTAAAGTCTCTAGAATTTGAAGAATCTCAACTATGCGAATTCCATTACCCACTTGCCCCACGGTACCTTATGGAAACTTTTTTTTTGCATGGCCGTGTAAAAAAAAATCCGTGCAAAAACAGAATCGGGTGTATTAAAGTGATTATAAAATAAAGCCAAACTTCAAAATTTCATGATCAAAAAACATTATATCGGGCAATGGAAAGTAAATTGTACTGTTCTCAGCACTCGCAAACCTTTTATATGTTGTATCGTATTGTCGATCAAATTTGGAAAGCTGTATCTTAAATAGGCTGTGGTATTAACAGAGATGCTTTTGAAGATGCTGGTTTTTTTTTGTGGTTTGCAGTATCTCTCAGATCTTTGAAAGATTTTTACTTGAACGCATATTTTTATTACAAAAGCATCATCCATCAATATTACAACTTTTGTGATTTTCTGGCAAGTCGATAAGATTTCCACGAGGTGGAGCTTATGAAAAAGACTGACTGCTTGTTGAAAAACAAGAGGTCCGTATTGAACCATATCGAAAGGTCCGGATTGGACCAACACTCATTTTGAGATATTCAAACTAGTTGAGCACAAACACTGCATAGACATATGGTCAGATGAAAGCTTAGGGTTGGGGGATTCAATTAGAAAATAACACAGAAAGATTGGAAAATTATTGTCAATTACTGAAGCTTGGTAATAATGCTAACCGATAGCACACTAGAGCACTTCAAAACAACAAACTAGTATAAACATCAAACGAATTAACTGAAAGGCGTCAAATGTACTGTGTTAGATCCTAGCCAGACGGTGCGTAGAAAAACGATACACACGATCTTCACTATTGAGAAATGCTTTATGGTCCGAATTAGAACAGGGTTAAAATTGGACCAGCTTCCCCTACGGACTGTATTTTTTGTTCTAATCAGCGAACTAGGACAAAAGTTCATTAGGACAATAATTTGTAAAACCTCACTAGAAATAGGAACTAGAACTAGAACTAGAAATTTGACATTAGTTTGTTCAGCAATATTGTTGCTAATATATTAAAGATCTAGGTGTGTCATTTATTTCCTTTCATCTGTTATAGTTTGTTGATTAATTCACTCGAATTCAGGTCGAACTTTTGCCCCACCTTACTCAACTTGATATTATTGTTAGAATACAAGGACGCAAAAAATAATACAACAATTTTGTTCTAAATATGCTGGTGAGTAGGGACGTAGCTGAAAATTACCATTTACACATCCTGACGAATTTTAAAAGGCGCACCTACATTTAAAAAAATAATGATCAAAGCAGTTTGAATGAAATGACTGGTCGTCCAATGAGTATTGATAGTTCACGCAGCTGCTTTCTTAATTGTTTTCAAACCATTCAGCTATAATAAAGTCCACGAAGAAAAGATGTTTACTTATCATGGCGAGAAATCGACAAGAAAGCACCAATGTCACCCGTATTAGCTGCTAAATTGGGTGTCTTCAAAATAGCCACCCGCCAGCATTGACTCCTTGTGCCTTCTCCGGGTCATCAAAAGTAGGGAAAATTGAAAAGCAAAGCATAAATAAACCAGAATCACGCTGACAGCAACCCACACATGAGGTTCCTGAAAAATCCTGCAGGTTCCACAAATCATACGGATCCTAGTCTCTTGAATTGCCACATATCTACCCATTTCACAGCAGCCCTAGAATCCTAGATTCATTTTTTACGTCTTGGTTTTTCGAAGAAAATTCGAAATCAGCCAACCAGCCAGCGGTCAACCTGCATTTTGGGACCGCTGTTTGGGAAGCAGCAAGAGAGGGCACAGGCAGCAGGGATGTCTCAAAACCAGCAGCCATATCAGCATGGCGTCTTCTGCACCCTGTGACGATTTGGCGACAGACTCAACCTCAGGACAAGCAAAACCTTCCGGAACAGATGTTTTAATTTATTCACGTGGGCCATCCGTATAGGGCTGTCCAATGTTGACTGAATCGTTTTGGTTAGACTTTACAGGGGCGTAGCTAGAAAAATTGTAGGAGTTATGCTTATAAAAGTTTTGATCATCATATAACAAAATAGGTTTTAGAATACGAAGTACCCCTGTCTACTTAATTTGGCTATAAATGTACGCAATTTTCCTTGAAATAATGAAAAATTATGCTTTTAATGATACATGGTTGGCGTTAAGTGACAGGGGACCAAGTGCAAAACTTGGGAAAATTGGATTATTCTCTCATTAGATGTGAGATTACCTTACCTCCGTTTCACTTTTACCAGATTTAATGAATGCTGTAAACTGCGAGAAATATGTAAAAAGTTTACTTTGGATGATCAATAAAAATCGATAATAGTGTGCAGTCAGAGAGGACCAAGTGTTTATTACCATAACAGTGAAAATGATCAGCGCGCTGAGAAATGCGAGAAAAGGAAAAGCATTTCAAGATATTTGTCAGATTTTTCGACATCGAATGATTCATCTACTTATCCATCAATAAAAATTTATATATATTACTCAATTCGATGCATTTGATTTTGATTTTTGACCATTTTCCATATTTGGATGGGTGGTCAGAAATTGCAACTATTATTGTGCAGACAGAGCGGACCAAGTGTTGAAAAGCACTAAACTGATTGATTATTGCATTTTTTGAGTCAATTTCAAAGTCCGATAGAAGTTTATGGTAGTTCTATGGTGTATGTATGGAATGTGCTAGAACCCGCTTGTTGGGCCAGTATATTTTGGTCGGTATTCAAGATTTTCGCTTGATCCACTCTGATTGAACACAAATTTGAATATTGCTGGTCTTCATTGCAATGACCCTGCAATACCTTAATTTTCAAGCTATCGTAATGCCACTGATTTCGGTATTGACGATATGGATTATTGAAGAATTCACGATACTGGTGTCGAAGGGTCTTGATAATCTGCTTATCTTAGAGATATGCACCCAGTTTGACCATTGAAGCATTAAATGATTATTATTTTCCTAGAAATTGTTCAGTCAGAGTGAACCAACTTACTGAACGGTGATCTTTAGTTCAGTCAGAGTGGACCAAGTACACATAATCCATCAAAAACTCGTTCAATCCGAGGTTTGAATTATGATTTTTCATGAACTCCACATGATATTGTTTGAAAGTAACACAAAGATGTGTATAAATCTTCTTCTTCTTCTTTCTGGCGTTACGTACCAACTCGAACATAGGCTGCTTCTCAGATTAGTGTTCTTTGACCACTTCCACAGTTATTAACTGAGAGCTTTCTTTGCCGATTGACCATTTTTGCATGTGTATATCGTGTGGCAGGTACGAAGATACTTGTATGCCCTGGGAATCGAGAAAATTTCCTTTACGAAAAGATTCTCGACCAGTGGGATTCGAACCCACGACCCTCAGCATGGTCATGCTGAGTAGCTGCGCGTTTACCGATACGGCTATCTGGCCCCCCTGTGTAAAAATATTAAAGCAAAATTTAAACGAGTTTAAAAACTACAGAGTTTTAGACTTTAAAACCATTTTTCTCAAAATATGAAAAATGTCACTTGGTCCACGTTGACTTAACGCCGACCATATGATTTAAAAAAAGAGTTCAGTAGGCCACACTTTAGATTATAAAATACTTGGCTACTAGCGGATTTGTAGAAATTTTCCAGCAGTATTGCTTACACCTTCAAAAACATTAAATATTTATATTCAAAGCAAACCTTGTTAAAAATGAAAAAAAAAAAGTTTAAAATCATCATTAGAAATCTATAAACTAGAAAACATGGAATGTCTGTGATGCCAAAGAAACATTCAGCATCCTTGGAAAAAAAAAACACAAATTAATACCAACCTGATCAAATTCATCGTGGAATTTCGGGTGAAATTGATTTTTCACTGTTTTTTACGCCTGTTTCTATTGTGTAGTCAACGCCAAACATCTGAATGCAGGAAATTAAGAACGACGGTTAACCTAATGGGGTCATGCACCGAAATCATCAAACAAATGGTATTTTAGTGCAATATATCGTTTCTAGACTAAAAAAAACTGAATGAAATTGATTACTTATCAATGCGATTATTGTCAATCTTGAAAACAGCTTTACGTACTTAATCTAGGCTTACAGAATCAGAATATGCTTGCTGAATTCTTAACAATGTATGCAATTTTGGAAAGAAATTTCCTAATGAAATAATTAGTACGAATATTGATGATAAAATTTGTTTTTTTTTATATATTTTAGGCATCCCCATAAACTTTATGACTAAAACCATGTTCAAACCATTGTTTAGTTTAGAACATATAGTTTATAGTAGTTTTTCAATACCACACCGAATATGAATCCAAAATTTTACATTATTTTCATAGAAATGAACATTTGAACTTCACAATAAGAAATTAAGACAGTAAGTTAAGACAAACAACGCTAGTTTATTGAAGATAATATTGATTTTGGTGCTCTTTTAGTGAGAAATAAAATCTTGCCGATTAACCCTAGCGAACTATTTCACCTGAATTTAGGATATTGTAAAACGGGGTATCTTTGATAATGCGGGTAACCTTGATAGTGTTGGTTCCAGCACTAAATGAAATTACATAATTTCTGTAAATCAGTTAAGCAAAATGCACGGCATAAAAATTAACAAAGCAAGCTCTTTACTGATGTAAATATTAAGTTTGATTGTAAACATGTGACGTCACTCTTATCGTACCATATACCTTCCGGATCACTAGATCATTTTTTTTCGCAAATTTGTTCGAGGTGGATAGGAATGACACCGTCAAGTAGCTGTCAGTATTCGGAATATATCACCTTCTTAATATAGTACACCATTAGCAAAATGAATGCAAAAGTAGAGTATACGTATGACATTTCTTGTGATAGCTATTTTCGTTGAAATCGAGAATATTGTAGGCTTTATATTTGATTAATAAAAATGGATTACCTGCTTTGCTTATGCCCACAGTTGATCAGCAGAAGTTTTCTCGTTTAATTTTGCATGGGGAAAGGCATCTAACTGCAAGTATCTCGTAAATGAAAGCTTTAATCGAAAAAAAATATTTGGTAGACGTGGATGCCAACATCATTACGCACAACCGGCAAAAAATATTTTTTCGAAAATAGTTCCCAATTTTGATAAATAATTCGTTAGATGTATTTCGTTATACAAATATTTTCCGCGTTACCTTTTAGCAATTTTTCGTGCATAGACACTAGCGCAAGTGCGTTACTATGTAATGAGTAGCGAATCAGGTCATGTAACCCATTGATGAGATTTGAGCATTTTTAAAACGTTTCCAAACTACCGGATCTACGGTCTCTATTTGATGAAGATTTGAAAAGTTCGTCACTTATCTTTGATAGCCTAGTTAAGATAGAACTTGAATCTGCTTTCAAATCTCTTAGCGAATCAATGTCAGACATGCAGGGGACGGACCTGATGTAGGGATTAGAACACACGCCTCTCACTCCGAGGACCTGGGATCGAATCCCATCCCCGAGATAGTCACTGAAAAATTTTCAGTGACGACTTCCTTCGGAGGGAAGTAAAGCCGTTGGTCCCGAGATGAACTAGCCCAGGGCTAAAAATCTCGTTAATAAAGATAGAAAAAAAATGTCAGACATTTCGATAAAACACTAAACGCCTAGAGATATGCAATACCGTAGTTGCTCTGACTAAGTGATTCATTCAATTTTATTCGAAATACACTTATTTACATTCCAAAAACGATAGATGAATAGGGTCCCAAAGCTCTGTCCCAATTTTAGTGCCAAACGCTTAAGTTTAGGCCAAAAACAAATGTTTACTCAATTTTTTAATGTTTTTCGTTTGTTTAAGTCCAAAAAACATGTTTTATGTTTATTTTATATTTTGTCACACCACTTGGATAAAACTCAAATTTTGGGTGTATTATATTATCCGTGTCCCTTCCAAAATGTCAAATAGGAACAACCCCAGTGTTCAAACTAAAAGCCCTGTGGTGTTTTTGTCGACTAAGCAAACGTCTTTTTTAAATTAAAGTTTAAATATGATATAGTCGTTATTCGAGTGGGAAAAATTGCTAAAGTAGTTGCAGTAACATGCTCTTTCGTGTTAATAAATAAAAACAAGATTTCATTAAAAATTTTAGGACCCAACTGTGACGTGCTGGAACATTTCTAAGAATGGTATCAGATGCAGCAACCCCAAATCTACTAGAGACACATGATTTGATCCTTGAGATGTGCAAAAATGTCATTTTTGTTACGCTGTGTAATTGAGCAAAATCCCAACATGTTCCGTTTAAACTATGATTAAGAAGTCAAAGTTTCGTATTCTTACTTCTAGATAGTTATGAAAGTAGCAAGGGTTAAGTCGTAATGAAGCCCCGAACACAAACGGAAGAGGAAGCGCTCATATCCGGGCATTGCCAAACTACGTGATCGATGTCATCATAACCGGAAACACACCTATTACAAATATTGCTCTCCGCGAGGTTATTCTTAAGCTAATTTAATTCTAATGAGTAATGGATAAATATAAGTCTGGACATCACGCGAATGACTTACATCCCAACTTTTCCACCACGCTCGCAAGGAAACTGGAATGTAACCACCGTCCCAGTTGGCCATTTAGCCAACCGCGAATAGAACTTTGACGTACTAAATGAAAAAAAAAAACTTTTGAAATTCTTCTATCATAAATCTCACCTTCATCAGTGCCCACTTTGGCGAGCGAGCCCGCCTTTTCATTGCTATAAATTAAGCAATGTGAGGGGACCCATACAAAGGTAAACTTATATGATCTTTCGACCAGTACACACATCTGCTCTCTTATTTTTGTAAGAAAGTAAGATGTATGCTTTACAGGTTTCATCGATCGGAGTGCCTCAATAGAACTGAGACTATCCGAGAAGATGAAGAAGTGGGCATGTTAGAAATCATCCGCAAAGCGAAGTTGATTGCTGCCAGCTCAGCAACATAAACCGTGCAAGGTTCCCATGTTAAGCTTAATATTTGTTGTAAAAACATAATGACGTAAAATTGATAGTATTTGCATGCATTTTACTTAGTTTTTGTAAAAATACGTCCAATGTGACTGAAAAATGTTTTAATTTGAACAATACCAAAGATCAGTAGATACACATCTGACAAAATTACAAACACACCAGACAAAATTACAAACTATAAAAAAAAAAAATCCTGCTCGACGCATTAGAGCGAGTAAAGCAACGTAAATTTATGGCACAAATGACGTAATTTTCCGCCATACCGGACATATTATTGTTCGGATCACAAAACTTTTCAGTCTCATTGGCATTGTCAAGATTATAGAAAACAAACAAGAAAAACCATAAAAAATGATCAATTTCACCCGAAATTATGGTATGTGTAATGTTAGTTTTTCGTAGTGTGTTGTAAAAAATGGCTTTTTTCATTAAAAAACTGAACTAATAAGGTAGTACCAGTGCTGGAACTATCCTTTTTTTCATATAAATTTCCATATAAAACTTTCACGTCTTTGGATCACCTTCAAATTTTCACCAAAATGGCTGTTACAGGATCCTATTTCCATAATAAAGATTGTAAGGAAATAGGGGTGGATGGAGTATTCAAACTTGTTTGTCATTTGAACCAATCTCACGCATCCCTTTCTAAACCTTACTACACTCCTGTGGCTGATCAAAAAGTTAGCTTGCGGAAAGAGAAAAACTGTGGGCATACGGTTCTACTGCTTCCCTTCGGCCAATGGCGTAAAATATCGCACACATATCCTCCCAGTTGGGGGTGTCCTTTTCTGTAGACTTTCTTGGCCCTTTTGTAATTGCCGATTTCCGTGAACGATCTCATTGAATATCGACACCTTTTAAGATATATATGTGGCGTGTGTTTGCAAACAAAGCTTTATTATTTTAATTTATCGTACAATGTAGACCTTTTACACCATACATATCAACATATGTTATTGGATCAATTTTTTTTTAATTATTTGAATTGGGACACTCGTTCTTTGAATGGTAAATAACAGTAACATACATATAGCATTTAATACTGAAACTTATTTGAAACCTGGATTCAAACGCAAAAGAGAACCATTTTTTTGTTTATCGTAATGATCGTCTGGATGGAGCATGTGGTGGAGTTGCTATCACCATCAATAGGCGTATAAACATCAACTTTTTTCGCCATTTGAATCCAAAGTTTTTGAAACTAGGGTAGTTTCTGTTAAAACACAGTGTTTATGTTAACTTAACCTAATTAATTTTAATTATTCCGAGCAATAACGAACTGCAAAATTATTTGCCTAAAATTATGAAGTTCTATGCAATTCATTACCGTGAAACGGGGTAATTTTGATAGTTTTTTGGAAGAAAAATTTGATTTTTTTTCTGCATTCTGTTTGAAAGATTGTTATTTTATATCTTTAAAACAGTTAATCTAAGTGATCAATTGCAGTTGAAAGATTGCATAACGATATATTTCGAATTCTACTTTAATTCTTCATACAATCGAATTTCAGCTTTGGGGTAACTTTGATAGTAGATATGTAAACACTTTGAAATCCACAGTCAAACTACTGTTTGACGTCATTGCAGTTGGAAATCGAATGGAGAATGCTTATACAGAACATAGATTAGGTATTTTGTATTAAAGTACAAAATTTATAGAAAAATCACTTACGAAAGTGTTTTAAGTTGAAACAAATATGGTGAACACTATTATAAGTATATAGGGATTTGTTGCTATCAAATTCCTATGTACTAATTCTGATTCTGAATTTTCTAATTCTGAATATTTTTAGAAATTTTATGTGCAAAGAAATGTTAACGTCAAGATGGCTGTCGATGTGAGTATGTTTTGCATTTCAATTAGCTCTGTGATAATTCAACTTGGAACAATTGTTCGAGAAAATTAAGGGTTTCAGGCAAATCGCAGCAGTCACCTTTTTTGAAGGTTTGGAAGAAAACCTTGATTCCCCTAATGGACTAAGAGATCTTCTGCCTAAATCCTGCAAATTCGGGAATACTGGCTACGACATCCTTTTTTTCTTATCTTTAAATGAAGAGCCTGGGCTAGAGGTTGCTTCGACTTCTTCGGAAAAGTTGTCTTATGCATCGAACTGATTGGTCATTGTGATACAATTATCAACAATAAAATTTAGGTTAATAACCCAATAAAGAGTCAATAAAGCAATACTTCCGTTGAAAATATGTGTAATTCTCGATTATTCTGTGTAATTGTCAATTGTCATGTTCCTGAAAGATTTGTTGAGTAAATATCTGGGCATCGACAGTGAACTGATCAACGATTTACCTCACAATGCGAATTCAGTGCTCATCAAGCATAAATGAATTAACTATTGAAATTTATCAGTTCATTAAAATCTTAACTGCCAACTGTTCTTGAAAGGGGAAAAGGTTATCGTTTGTATCCCATAATTTTCCACCTCATCACTTTTCCATATCGCTCTGTATCCCTCCCAGATACCGAACCATTGCCCGGAATTGCGACCTGCTGCTGGGGGACAAATTAGTATGATAATATCATTCCAACCTCCGTGGCAGGATAACTTGTCCTCACTGAATAAATTGCACTTCACTGTAGCACATTGCAGTGCGCAGAGCGAGTAGAGAGTTGGTTGGTTCGAGGTAATTCGATCGAGGTGCCAGGATACCGCAAAACGGGGTACCGTCAAACGGGGCTTCTTTTGACATTATTTCCACATTCTTTAACTTTCAGGATTTGTAACTCTTAGAATTATGGATAGACGTTGATAATTTTTGCCTATATTTAAGTTGTATATGTACGTAACAAATGTGCAAAATATGAGGCAAATCCATCAAGAAATAACAAAAATGCTTGAATAGCGAAAAAAGTGTGTCCTTCAAGACAAAAATGGGGCTACTTTGGACATTTTCACAATTTGCTAATGAAATGATTATTCTTTATAACTTTCAAACTGATTCAATAGATTGTCGTCCACTGTGATGTTATGGAACGTTTTTCATTGGTAAACTTAATGTAGAAAATTGCAAAGCTAGAATAAATTACACATATATAACAAATTTCAACGAAATATGCCATTCACTATTCTCAGTTTGCAGTATGAAACTTAAATTTTAAACTTCCTCTTAAATGGAACTATCAGTTACGAGTGCTCGATTTTCAAGTTGACATAAACGAACGACGTAACTACTAGGTATTGCGATAATAAATGAGTTATGTACAAAAACTCTTTTTTTCTATTCTTACTGTTATATGAACGATATGTTGAAGGATCACATTAATACCGGTAACTAGTTTAATACCAGTAAGTAATTTTCATTAAAAACGCAATCTATGAAGTAAAGTTTAGCAAGATCGTAAAGAAGTAAAATTGCTTTTGTAATATGCTTTTAGCTTCTTAGTAGTTTAGAGCTGGCTTAAGAGTAGTTCAATGTAGGCAATTGAAGGATGCAACTGTTCTGTACTACCAATTTATGTAAAATATGACGAAAAATAGTTTTTTTAGAGATTATGTTGTGAATTTCGCATTGGTACGTATTGAAATATATGTGTTTTATATCTATTCACTTTAACAAACATTTATTTTATTTTTTTATGTTGTAAAATACACAAACCGAAACATTATAATAAAATAAAAGTCGCAAAAATAAGACCATTGATCAATTATTTTAATAAAACAACAATTTTAAGCAAAACAAATCCCAAGATTTTCATGAAACATGACGATTCGATAGTTTAGTGATGCTCCCAATAAGTTTCCAAGACATGGGTAAAGTTCAAACAATGTTTGTATAGCCAATGTATTATACCTTGTGAATATTTATTCGGGCTTTTTTGAAATGTTTTCTTGTTTATCCTGTTATTGTTGATGTTGTTCCAAGAAAAAATCATGCCTAGTGGTAGAGCATATATTGGTTAATAAAAGTGCTGAAGACACAAAATTGCTCAGTTTGATATTTACGCTGCTAATAAATACAAAAGTGAGTGTCCAAAGTAGCCCCTGGAATCAAAAGTAGCCCCGTCCGACGGTATGTTTGATAGTTTTTTGAAAGAAAACCTGATGATTTGTACTTTGATTTAAAGATTATTATTTTATATTTTTGGTACAAGCACGGGTTCTTTTTTTCTTCTTGGAGTCATGTCTTCACTGGGACAGAGTCTGCTTCCCAGCTTAGTGTCCTTATGAGCACTTCCACAGTTATCAACTGAGAGCTTTCTTTGCAAAAGTTGCAATTTTCGCATTTGCATATCGAGTGGCAAGTACAATGATACTCTATGTCCAGAGAAGACAAGGAAATTTCCATTAAGATTAGATCCTGGACTGACCGGGAAATGGACCCCAATAGTTTGCACGAGGTATCGTTCAAATTACCGGGGGTGCACTAATACTTTCTACTTTTATATTCGTTTAGCTTAACTCATCTATTGAAATTGTGTTATTTATTTTAGTAGGTTGGGTGTCAAAGCTTCTCGCAGAATCAAAGATACCTCGTTTTACGGTACGTATTTTCCGATGTTGGCGAATTCTCATCCCCTACTCTGTGAAATCGCACACCGAAAAAGGGCACACCAGTTACAAATCTGATTTACATATTGAAAGTAATGGGATTTTCCGGTAAAATTGAATTTTACCGCGCAGTTTTCCAGCTTAGATTATTCAAATGGAAAGTCATTCCCGTCGACGACATCAAAGGGCAACCAATTTCACCGACAGAGATTGAATTTTGCTGGAAAAAGTAAGAGAAATTTGACGATAAATTTTTACAACCGTTTAGTCGCACGACGATCGTGTGTCACTTCGGCGGCTCTTCTGAACTGTTTTCTCGACAACCTCAGTAGGAAAATATGTCGTTTACTACTTAATTGCACTTTTGGCAGTAAACACTCGTAAAATAATTTGCGCATACCAAGGAAAAGATCTAAGGTTTAACGAGTAGGGTAAATATTTTCTAGGTATACGGGAAGGCTGTTGTTTAAATGTTCGAGAAGAGATCAATAAATGTATTAAATTTCAATTTGTTGAACATGAAAGACCCATCACAGATTTGGAAGAAAGATTTTTTTTAAACTTCATTTGCGAGAGGACTATTAATCTCAAGACCAACGGAAACGAAAATGATACTCAATTATTCGGAGGCGATTCAAAACTTTTTTTTTAGATATTTAGTTTGATTCTACTGCTATTCAATCTAAGTATAGGGTAGATGTACCAATAGTGGAGGTACTAAGCACGGTTGAACTTCATTTAACCGCCTTAATTCAAGAAGCGCAATTAATGTACATGTTAATGTTGTAACGGGAAGTAACGACCTAAGAGAGAGGAGTCAGCTCACTGACAACTGGCTTGTTTTCTTGGCTTCTCTGATATCTTCTTCTCATGTTTGGGTTGTGCACACTGGTTCGGAGAGCACAAACTGGGCCAAAATTATTTTCATATCCTATTTGTTATCAAAAAGATCATAAAATTAAACAATTTCAATAGCAATTTGAGACCAATCGACTATATTCAAATAATCAACGATTTTATATGCGAGAGCACAGAAAAACAACTTGAATATTCAATCACATCCAGTTTAAGTTTGACCAAATTTTGACGGTTTTTCACGATCTGCTCTTCGAATGTGCGGTTTTCCAGTGACAGTTGATAACAGGTTCCTTTGACTTTTCGGAGCTCGCAATCTAAGCCAGCTGTCTCCTCTCTCTCAGGTAACGACCATTGACTTAATAAGAAAAAATAGTTCATCGCAGTAATCCACGGCATATCAGTGAAAAATAATACCTCCATTATTGGTACACTGTTCCTTTAGTTGCAGTATATTTTTAATTTGTGTTCCTATAGTTGCGGTATCCGTGGTTTTCTTATGGGATCCTCCACTATAGGAACACCAAATCCAATCCAAATCCAATCCAAATCCAATCCAAATCCAATCCAAATCCAATCCAAATCCAATCCAAATCCAATCCAAATCCAATCCAAATCCAATCCAAATCCAATCCAAATCCAATCCAAATCCAATCCAAATCCAATCCAAATCCAATCCAAATCCAATCCAAATCCAATCCAAATCCAATCCAAATCCAATCCAAATCCAATCCAAATCCAATCCAAATCCAATCCAAATCCAATCCAATCCAATCCAAATCCAATCCAAATCCAATCCAAATCCAATCCAAAATCCAATCCAAATCCAATCCAAATCCAATCCAAATCCAATCCAAATCCCAATCCCAAATCCAATCCAAATCCAATCCAAATCCAATCCAAATCCAATCCAAATCCAATCCAAATCCAATCCAAATCCAATCCAAATCCAATCCAAATCCAATCCAAATCCAATCCAAATCCAATCCAAATCCATCCAAATCCAATCCAAATCAATCCAAATCCATCCAAATCCAATCCAAATCCAATCCAAATCCAATCCAAATCCAATCCAAATCCAATCCAAATCCAATCCAAATCCAATCCAAATCCAAATCCAAATCCAATCCAAATCCAAATCCAATCCAAATCCAATCCAAATCCAATCCAATAATCCAATCCAAATCCAAATCCAATCCAAATCCAATCAAATCCATCAATCCAATCCAAATCCAATCCAAATCAATCAAATCCAATCCAAATCCAATCCATCCAATCCAAATCCAAATCCAATCCAAATCCAATCCAAATCCAATCCAAATCCAATCCAAATCCAATCCAAATCCAATCCAAATCCAATCCAAATCCAATCCAAATCCAATCCAAATCCAATCCAAATCCAATCCAAATCCAATCCAAATCCAATCCAAATCCAATCCAAATCCAATCCAAATCCAATCCAAATCCAATCCAAATCCAATCCAAATCCAATCCAAATCCAATCCAAATCCAATCCAAATCCAATCCAAATCCAATCCAAATCCAATCCAAATCCAATCCAAATCCAATCCAAATCCAATCCAAATCCAATCCAAATCCAATCCAAATCCAATCCAAATCCAATCCAAATCCAATCCAAATCCAATCCAAATCCAATCCAAATCCAATCCAAATCCAATCCAAATCCAATCCAAATCCAATCCAAATCCAATCCAAATCCAATCCAAATCCAATCCAAATCCAATCCAAATCCAATCCAAATCCAATCCAAATCCAATCCAAATCCAAATCCAATCCAAATCCAATCCAAATCCAATCCAAATCCAATCCAAATCCAATCCAAATCCAATCCAAATCCAATCCAATCCAAATCCAATCCAAATCCAATCCAAATCCAATCCAAATCCAATCCAAATCCAATCCAAATCCAATCCAAATCCAATCCAAATCCAATCCAAATCCAATCCAAATCCAATCCAAATCCAATCCAAATCCAATCCAAATCCAATCCAAATCCAATCCAATCCAATCCAAATCCAATCCAAATCCAATCCAAATCCAATCCAAATCCAATCCAAATCCAATCCAAATCCAATCCAAATCCAATCCAAATCCAATCCAAATCCAATCCAAATCCAATCCAAATCCAATCCAAATCCAATCCAAATCCAATCCAAATCCAATCCAAATCCAATCCAAATCCAATCCAAATCCAATCCAAATCCAATCCAAATCCAATCCAAATCCAATCCAAATCCAATCCAAATCCAATCCAAATCCAATCCAAATCCAATCCAATCCAATCCAATCCAAATCCAATCCAAATCCAATCCAATCCAAATCCAATCCAAATCCAATCCAAATCCAATCCAAATCCAATCCAAATCCAATCCAAATCCAATCCAAATCCAATCCAAATCCAATCCAAATCCAATCCAAATCCAATCCAAATCCAATCCAAATCCAATCCAAATCCAATCCAAATCCAATCCAAATCCAATCCAAATCCAATCCAAATCCAATCCAAATCCAATCCAAATCCAATCCAAATCCAATCCAAATCCAATCCAAATCCAATCCAAATCCAATCCAAATCCAATCCAAATCCAATCCAAATCCAATCCAAATCCAATCCAAATCCAATCCAAATCCAATCCAAATCCAATCCAAATCCAATCCAAATCCAATCCAAATCCAATCCAAATCCAATCCAAATCCAATCCAAATCCAATCCAAATCCAATCCAAATCCAATCCAAATCCAATCCAAATCCAATCCAAATCCAATCCAAATCCAATCCAAATCCAATCCAATCCAAATCCAATCCAAATCCAATCCAAATCCAATCCAAATCCAATCCAAATCCAATCCAAATCCAATCCAAATCCAATCCAAATCCAATCCAAATCCAATCCAAATCCAATCCAAATCCAATCCAAATCCAATCCAAATCCAATCCAAATCCAATCCAAATCCAATCCAAATCCAATCCAAATCCAATCCAAATCCAATCCAAATCCAATCCAAATCCAATCCAAATCCAATCCAAATCCAATCCAAATCCAATCCAAATCCAATCCAAATCCAATCCAAATCCAATCCAAATCCAATCCAAATCCAATCCAAATCCAATCCAAATCCAATCCAAATCCAATCCAAATCCAATCCAAATCCAATCCAAATCCAATCCAAATCCAATCCAAATCCAATCCAAATCCAATCCAAATCCAATCCAAATCCAATCCAAATCCAATCCAAATCCAATCCAAATCCAATCCAAATCCAATCCAAATCCAATCCAAATCCAATCCAAATCCAATCCAAATCCAATCCAAATCCATCAAATCCAATCCAATCAATCCAATCCAATCCAAACCAATCCAAATCCAATCCAAATCCATCCAAATCCAATCCAAATCCAATCCAAATCCAATCCAAATCCAATCCAAATCCAATCCAAATCAATCCAAATCCAATCCAAATCCAATCCAAATCCAATCCAAATCCAATCCAAATCCAATCCAAATCCAATCCAAATCCAATCCCAAATCCAATCCAAATCCAATCCAAATCCAATCCAAATCCAATCCAAATCCAATCCAAATCCAATCCAAATCCAATCCAAATCCAATCCAAATCCAATCCAAATCCAATCCAAATCCAATCCAAATCCAATCCAAATCCAATCCAAATCCAATCCAAATCCAATCCAAATCCAATCCAAATCCAATCCAAATCCAATCAATCCAACAAATCCAATCCAAATCCAATCCAAATCCAATCCAAATCCAATCCAAATCCAATCCAATCAATCCAATCCATCCAATCCAATCCAAATCCAATCCAAATCCAATCCAAATCCAATCCAAATCCAATCCAAAACCAATCCAAATCCAATCCAAATCCAATCCAAATCCAATCCAAATCCAATCCAATCCAATCCAATCCAAATCCAATCCAAATCCAATCCAAATCCAATCCAAATCCAATCCAAATCCAATCCAAATCCAATCCAAATCCAATCCAAATCCAATCCAAATCCAATCTAAAGATTCCAAACCAAATGTTTGGATTGTAGATCCAATATATTTGGAATGAACCTTAATAAGCTTTAATCGTCATAATATTTTTTGTTTATCGCATCAGCAAGATCAATGTCACATACATCAATGCCAAATTAAAACTGAATCTTTGTGCGAATTGAGATCGTCATCCCAAATGGAGAACACATTAAACCAATGTCTCACACTGTTTCCATTCCTTCAGATCCTTTCAATATGACAGAGCGAAGAGACTAAATATTGTCATTACTGTCTCTGCCTTGTCATAAATTACCAAACAGATCCTTGAGCAAGCAATACAGAGCTTTTACCTGTCTCAGAAATGGTTTGAATCATTTGGAAAGAATCTAAAACTCTACTACGAAAATCATAGCTTTCAGAAAACCACGCCACAGCTTGAGCACTCACTCAATTTTGGAGATCCACAGTATCGCACATAGAGATTTCAAAGTTGCCCGGCATGTAGCATCCACTTCATGGTGTGAAGTGATGGCTCTTTAAGAATCGAACATCTTAAACACGAAGGCCAACACGTACCAACAACCATAAGGCATTTTGGTCTATGCGGGTAATGGGACGTCTGCTTGAAGCCACTTCGAAGGTGACTTTTTGGCCACCCATGTAATCATGTTTTGGGATGTCTTTACGTCGGGACGTCTGCCATTGTTCGTCTGGGTGTCCTTCCTCTTTTGACTGTGGTCCGTTGTGTTTGCGTAGGGTAGGCTGGCTCAGAGTGCACATTGGGTGATTGCTTCAAAATTATCATAGCTTGGACGTTCAGATTCTCACAAACAGTTTTTTTTTCAATGTTTCTGTTGATCATTCAAAAGCCTCAGATTTTTAAAAGGCCATTATTGATCACAGTGTTTTTTTTAAGGAAACAGTAAGATAAAAATACCATTCAACCTTTAAAAATGTTCCAAAACTGAACGCCAATTCAGGAGAGCTTCGAAATGAATTGAAGTGGTTCATCTTGAACCATCTTTCCCTTAATAATTTTCTCTTCATGCAGGCTGCTGAATCTGTTCTGCAGAGTGGATATTCATCTCCATTCAATCGGTATTCTGTACGGCAGCCCAAATATAGTGGCATTGTCCATATGATCTGTTCTACGATTGTTATCCCAGTCAAGGTGTGTCTCGGTTTTGTCTCCATTTGGTGTGCTTAGGTTTAATTTACATTTAATTGATGGTTTCTTTGAATCGCTTTGTTGGCTGTGGCTTTGTTGTTGGTTGCTAGTCTGCGTTGAATGACTTTATTCTGCAGAGAATGTTGAAAATAAGAATTCATCAGAGGTTATATTTAAGGATAACAAAAACTGGTAGAAGTACCTATATCATTTTGATTGCAGGGAAGAAAAAAGAAAATCTATTTAGAAATTTTTTGACAACTAATAACAATGTAGCTGTTTACAGTTTCTCCAGTAGCGAGAGTTTCTTAGGAAAGGAATCTACTAGGTTTATTATTATTATTTATCTTTTGCAAATTTTATCAAGTAAACGATATTAATATGCCATTAATAACCGTATTGCGCTGTTGAGTTCCATTTACAGTAAATCGGGGAAACTTTCAAGAGCACAACTAGCTATGTAGCTGTATTGTTATATTCACCAAAATGGCTTTGATGAGTGAATTTGACGGATAGCGCCAACAATTTTTGTTGCATAGGATTCATCGAATGTAGTGCAGTTGTTGCACAATGGCCAGATTCATTTCCCGAGCATGTTCACGGCAAGAAATAACAATTGTGATTGAAGGCAAATCTGTACACACCGAAATAAAAATAGTAACAAAATTACTAAAGTTTATGCATAAGGGGAAAGTTCATTGAACACGTAAACATAATGTTGCCACCCACTCGAGCCACCCGCTAAAGCACCCTCTCGAGCCACCCAACAATAATGCGGAGCACAATGTTATGTGCGTCGGCCAAAAATAAATCATCATGTTCCATGTATACCTCCAGTGGTCCTCCACCCACAGAATTATGTAGGCAGTATTACTAGCACACGTTTCATACAAAAGTATTATTGTCGATATGAATTCATCAACAACTTCATAAAAGCCCAAAATCACAATTTATTTCATTTGGTAGTGAAAACATGTTCGTTGACCAAAATTATAAACATTTTTCACACCATGCGTGTGTTGTTTACTTTTTTGGCAGTTTTCTCCTCTCTTTTCTCACTTCTCACGGACGGAGAAAGTTGCCATCAGTATGCATTTGAATGCTACAGTCAATTGTACTGCATAATATCTTATATTCATTTTTGCTGTTAAATTGCGTCGTACTTTGTTTTTCTCACGCATAAAAATGATCCCAAGAAACAATTTTGAGCGATTAATAAACATGTCAGGTTAACTAGTGCTTTATAACAGCTGTAACTGTTGAACAAAAGTATATGGTGTATAATGAGATGATCAAATGTTGCATACATTCTAAGAAGCACTTTAGTTCCTCACTTTCATGTTATTTCAGAAGCTAGTTGAACCAAGGATGAAATAACGTTAATTGATAATTTAGTTTGGTTGTTTAATGGCTTCTCTATAATACTAGAAGATGAGCTGTTTCTATCCATTGTTGTTCCATATGTGACAAAAAGCCGAATGACAAGCTTTTTCAATATCAATACTTCATTTGTTTTGTCACTTTTTCAGCAATACTTTCATGGCTCAGAACTGCTGTAAAGATAAACATATATTTGCTTTTAAAAACATTGAACTCGACCATTGCTCGTAATCGAAAAGCTCTTCAACATACAAGTATCAACCAACTTCCCCAAATTGGTATTTAAGAACAGTTTCTCATAGCTATTTTAAATAGCTGTCAGTTGTTTATCAATTGTCTTAGCTGAAATGAAACTATTATGCAGGCGTTATTCGCCCAGAAATGGAGAATCTATTCAATAACTTATTAAACAGACACGAATGCCACTCAGATATGTGGTAAAGTGTCTCTAATAAAGCATAATAATTCAATAACAAACGTTTTGTTAACGTAATATGCTACATGTTTATTCAATGATCTTAACTCGGATATTCAACAGTAGTTACATTATAAGTAGATTCAACAATGCGTATTCAACATTTAATCCGCCAATTATCCATCAAACATCCAGAAATGCTTATTCAGCATTTGTTTAACAGGGTTGTATGACGAATAATTACTAAATTGTTGAAGAAAAGTTGTAGAAGTCATTATTACCTATGATCACCGTCATCCAAATAAATAGTCAATGTATAGTTTCAATTCAACCGCATGCTTTTATAAGGCGATTATTCGTCTATTATGAAACTGTAATAAAGCTGATAGCTTTGATAAGATGCGTTTAAGGTGATTATAGAACAAAGCCACACATCAAATTTTCAAGAGCACAAGACTTGAGAACCGAACAGCGCTCCGCGTTGGAATTTTTTCCCTTTAGTCACCCCCAGCAAACAAGTAGTTTGATTGATTTGCAACGCGAACTGTTGTCAGATTCTCCAGTCTTGTGCACTTGAAAATTCGAAGTTTGGCTTTCTTTTATAATCACCTTAAGACTTTTTCACAAACAATGTTCAACGATGGTGTTTATATACACTGAAGGCAAGCAAAAGACTTAGAAGATATTTAAGCAACATACTCACAATGAGATGTTCGATTATCTTATTATATCTTTAAGCACTACTTTAAACCCGCTGATGTATGTAACCTTGGTTAGAGCAGTGGAGATGCATGCAGCTGTAAATTGGAAGGTCCTGGGTTCAAGGCCCGGCATCACAATAATGTTTAATTAATAGAAATATAATAATAACGTGTCAAATTCTAGGTACATCGATTTGAGTGTGTAATAAAGTGTACAAATAAATACGAATATTTTTGCTATTTCAATCATAAAAAAATGTTGAAGAAACATCGAAGAAACCTTTTTTGGTGCGTTTATACAATCGATTCTATAAATAAATATGATATCCATTTCAGTCGAACAAAGCACCTAAACAGACTGTCTTCAGCATGTTTTTCCGTTGAGCTAATGCTGAACAAAGCCTACTATTTTGTATACTTGTAATCATAAGTAAGAATGGCATCAACAACTTTTCTTCAACAGTTTAGAAATAACATGTCATGGAATCCTGTTCAATAACCGCTGAACAAGCATTTCTTATGTAATATGGAAACCTGGCGGTTAAAATGTTTAATAAACGTTGTCGTTGCTACTTATAATGTCAGTATTGTTGAACAGCCAAGGTAAGATAATTGAATAAACATGTATTATATAACGTTATTAAAATGGTTGTTGTTGAATAGATTCTCCATTTCTGGGCGTATAAGACTTTAGTAATAGTTTTATTTTAAACAAATCATTTATTAAGCAACTAATAGTTTAATAAAACAGCTCTAAGGAACTTTTCTTAAAGAAAAAAATGTCTCTTAGGATAGCTCTTTATAACATGGCATTGTATAGCCCACATATTATTTTTTTTTGATAAGTTTACGTACAACAAAATGGCCGCCTAAGACTTTTTATATAGAAAATGTCGATCCCCCTAGGAACATTGGAATATCTTTAAAAGCAGATCATCAATCATTAATATCGACACGGATTCTAAAACTAGAAGAGTTTTTTGAGAATTTGTGAAAAAATGGTGCAAAAATACCGAGAAACAAAACAAGTTATCGCGATTTTAATTTTTTTTCTTGTGGTAAAAAATGAAGCCCAGATAGCCGTAGCGGTAAACGCGCAGCTATTCAGCATGACCATGCTGAGGGTCGTGGGTTCGAATCCCGCAGGTCTAGGATCTTTTCGTAAAGAAAATTTTTTCGAATCCCAGGGCATAGAGTATCTTCATACCTGCCACACGATATACACATGCAAAAATAGTCAATCGGCAAAGAAAGCTCTCAGTTAATAACTGTGGAAGTGCTCATAAGAACACTAATCTGAGAAGAAGGCTTTGTCCCAGTTGGGACGTAACGCCACAAAGAAGAAGAAGAAAAAATGAAGCTGCCGGTAGAGGGGTTAATTTGATAGATATAAAAAACTGGGACTGTCTGCCTCTGATTTTAATTTTCTAACTAAACAATTGAATATAATGATTGATGCAATGTTCAAAGCTACCACTATGACTGAAGCAGTCCAAGTTGGTGTAAAATTTACGAATCAAATTGTTATTGGATTACGTTTTTCTAATGGATCCAATAAATAATGGGTCGTGGGTTCGAATCCCGCAGGTCTAGGATCTTTTCGTAAAGAAAATTTTCTCGATTCCCAGGGCATAGAGTATTTTCTTACCTGCCACACGATATAGCGGACTTTTGGGCAAGTGTGCCACCCCTGCTTCTTATAAAAACTACAATATATATTTTCTCTTTGAGCTTAACAATATGTTCCCTTATAATTCATAATACAATGATCAAAATATGATGAAAATTGCTCTATTTTCCACGTATTTACATCGACTTGTGCAAATCCAAGCAAATTTGAGTATATTTTTATAAGATTTCGTTGTTTCTAAATAGCATGGTGAAGGGTAAATTATAAACAGATTTTTCTAACGTACTGTTCATCGTTAAACTATTCAAATGTGTAAGTTATTGTGGCATTTGAACGAAAAAATTATTTAGTTTGGTTGAAATGTATACTTATTGGGGCAAGTGTGCCACCTATTTAGTAAACAAAAATTGTTGGGGTGAAATTTATAAAAATGTCAACATCATCAACAAAATCATAATAACACACCGAGGACGAAGCCTCAAAATCAGTTGGAACGCTAAATTCAACCCGCTATATCTCAGCTGTCCTAAGCCCGATTTGAAAAATTTTGGCACCTACAGAAATGTATGGGCTTCTAGATTCATGTCAGATTTTTGAAATATTTTTGGGAACTACTGTTTGATTTGTAGTACTTAAAACACCGGAGCAAGTCCCTATAAAAATTTCTAACCGGCAGTAATTTGTAAATAACTTAGAATTTATCGCGATAACCTATAGATTTTTTTTAATGTAGGATGATCGTATTATTGCAACCAAACAATTGGCATTGAATTTTTGATTGTTAGCCGTTCAAAGAACTACAATATATTCAGAAAACTACGTAGAATACAGAAAAAATGCATTTCCAACTATAACTTGAAATTTATCGCGATGACCCAAACATTTTATGATCTTTAAATATACTCATATTTAAGGCCATCAAATATGCAGAACACTGATAATAAATTTCTGTACGGAAAACTACAATATTTTCACAAAATATTGAAAAATACAGGAAAATACAGGTTTTCAACAGTAATTTCTTATTTATCGCAATGACTCATCAGTTTTATAATTTTAAACTCTTTGTATGTTCATGAGAAACAAATTTCCTGAACATCGTTTATCGCTGTTTGTTCAAAAAACTACAATATATTCACAAAACTGCGTAGAATACAGAAAAAAAATACATTTTTAACTATAACTTGGAATTTATCGCGATGACCCAAACATTTTATGATCCTAAAATAGACTCATATTTAAGGCCATCAAATTTGCAGAACACTGAAAATGAATTTCTGTTGGAAAAACTACAATATTTTCACAAAATAGTGAAAATTTTAGGAAAATACAGATTACTACAGTAATTTCATATTTATAGCAATGACTCATCAGTTTTATTATTTTAACCTCTTTGTATGTTCATGAGAAACAAATTTCCTGAACATCGTTGATCGCTGTTTGTTCAAAGAACTACAATATATTCACAAAACTGCGTAGAATACAGAAAAAAATGCATTTTCAATAATAACTTGAAATTTATCGCGATGACCCAAACATTTTATGATCCTAAAATAGACTCATATTTAAGGCCATCAAATTTGCAGAACACTGATAGTGAATTTCTGTTGGAAAAACTACAATATTTTCACAAAATAGTGAAAAATTCAGGAAACACAGGTTTTCTACAGTAATTTCATATTTATCGCAATAACTCATCAGTTTTGTAATTTTAAACTCTTTGTATGTTCATGAGAAACCAATTTCCTGAACATCTTTGATCGCTGTTTGTTCAAAGCACTACAATACTTTCACAAAATCTTGTATAATACAGAAAATTCTGAAATTTTTTCTGCAATTTATTGGTTGTCTCTAGACCTTATCAATTTAAAGACAATGCTTCAATTGTTAGATATAAAAATAAACATATTTTAAAACATTTTTTATGTTTTTCAAAGAATTACAACAATTTCACAAAACTGTGAATAATACAGGAGATATACGATCCTAACAACAGTTTGATTTTTTTTTTGCAATGATCCATGGGTTTTGTAATTTCAAAATATTCTCATATTTAGGGTTGTCAAGTTTGCATGAAATTTTATTGAAAGAACTACAATATTTTCACAAATTACCGTATAATACAAAAATATTCTGTTGCTACCGAAGTTTGAACATTTTATCATCTGTATAATTTTCTAAATTGTTGTAAATTTCCAAGAAAAATAAGTTTGCTCAAAAATCATGTATAATACAGAAACATTTAAAATTTCTCCTGTAATTTTGAAATTGCCACATTGGCTTATAATCTCCACGGTTTAAATTGTTTCAGATTCACATATAAATTGACAGAACGTATCAAAACACAACAAACGTTGAATGACAAAACGTCGAAGGATTAACACATCGAAAAAAAAAAAATCGAATTATTTATTCTTTCGGAAGAGAATATTTCTTCCAAGATCATTTCGTTCTTTTCCAATTCCCACCTTTCGACGTTTTGTCAGCCAACTGCAAATCACTGATTGCCTCCAGACCATATCATTTTAAGGGTTTGGAGCATACTCATATATAAAAGTAAATATATCTACAGAACATTTTTGGAGATACAGTGGATAGGCAAAATGATTGAGATAGGCAAAATTTTGCCCAAATTCAAATGCTTATAACTTTATGAAAAATGGATGAAATTGGATGCATCTGCAATCAGTCGACGGCAAATTTGGTCCAGTTTTAGGAACTTCCTTGGCCTTGCATATTGGCCACTGCACACCGGAGATGTTCCGGATTTTCTGAGGTCATGTCCAAATGTCATTTTTTCTGTCGCTTGTTCTTTTTTGCGGTGTAAAGTTAGATAGATGTTTGCAATTTTCCTAGAAACTAGAACTAATAAGAAGTTGAACGCCACCAGACGCATTAAGATTGGTTGGAAATCTTCAGAAATATGACCATTTCCGTAAAACTGGTTCCGGAAAGCATGGTCAGTCATGTTTGTATTTCCAATCATGTAAATATTATCCGGAGCTATATCCAAGCGGACAGCAACCTTATAAATGATGTTTCCTGCAGCGTATTCAGAACCATTAGATGCACAGACCACTCTATAGAAGGTTCCAGGTACCCTGGGGGAAGTGGTCAATTAGGAACATATCCGGAACCATATCAATATGGGCATCAAACTTCATGATTTTCAAAGGTTATGCTTTACGAAGCATTTCCAGCATCACCGGCTGCCATGACCACTTTATAGTAGGTTCCAGGTGCCCCGGGGAATGTGGCCAATTCAAAACATGCCCGAAAACACATCAATATGGGTATAAACATCAAGATTTAATAGAAGTATTTACAGCGCAACTTATTTATACGACCAGTATAGTAGGTTCCATGGGCCCTGGGGGATGAGGTCATGTTTCGAATTGGCCACATCTCTAGGAGCCCCTGGAATCTACTATAGAGTGATTATTACATCTTGTGATTCTGAAAATGATCGCCATTTTCCAAGTCACATGGATCTTACTGTTTATGGTAGAATGTGATTCTAAACAGATGAACGGACATGTTCCGAATTGGCCACATCCCCCGGGGCACCTGGAACCTACGATAAAGTGGTCATGGCAGCCGGTGATGCTGGAAATGCTTCGTAAAGCATAACCTTTGAAAATCATGAAGTTTGATGCCCATATTGATATGGTTCCGGATAT
This sequence comes from Aedes aegypti, assembly GCF_002204515.2. Taxonomy (NCBI): domain Eukaryota; kingdom Metazoa; phylum Arthropoda; class Insecta; order Diptera; family Culicidae; genus Aedes; species Aedes aegypti. The sequence continues at coordinate 291,770,082 of NC_035108.1, forward strand.
GTTCCTAATTGACCACTTCCCCCAGGGTACCTGGAACCTTCTATAGAGTGGTCTGTGCATCTAATGGTTCTGAATACGCTGCAGGAAACATCATTTATAAGGTTGCTGTCCGCTTGGATATAGCTCCGGATAATATTTACATGATTGGAAATACAAACATGACTGACCATGCTTTCCGGAACCAGTTTTACGGAAATGGTCATATTTCTGAAGATTTCCAACCAATCTTAATGCGTCCGGTGGCATTCAACTTCCTATTAGTTCTAGTTTCTAGGAAAATTGCAAACATCTATCTAACTTTACACCGCACAAAAATACAAGCGACAGAAAAAATGACATTTGGACATAACCTCAGATAATCCGGAACATCTCCGGTGTCCAGTGGCCAATATGCATAGCCAAGGAAGTTCCTAAAACTGGACCAAATTTGCCGTCGACTGCTTCCAGATGCATCCAATTTCATCCATTTTTCATAAAGTTATAAGCATTTGAATTTGGGCAAAATTTTGCCTATCTCAATCATTTTGCCTATCCCCTGTATCTAAAGAACTAAAACATCTACACAAAACTGTGGAAAATACCAGAAAAGTTAGATCGTGATAACAGCCTGAAATTGACCACAAATTTCCATGGATTTTATTATTTGAAAATGTTAAATAACATGTTATCATTTAACATGAAGTTTCGTTAGAAAACTTCAATATTTTCACAAAATACCATGTTATACAAAAATATACTATTTCTGCTCTTGTTTCATATTTATCAAGATGACTAATTGATTTTATTTTTCAAAACCGTTATTACTTTTTGAAAAAAAAACAAACTTTCTCAACAATTATAATGGCTATTTGCTCTAAGAACTAGAATATTTTCACAAAATCACGAATAATACAGGACAGTCTCTGACTATGGTTGCGTTTTCATAGTAGTTGTGTTTACGATTTGAAATTTTCTCAACGTAATACATATAAAAAATAGAGCAGTTATTAATTCTGTTTCAAAGCTCGACAAAGCAGTTTACAAAATTGGTAATATAACAATGTCTATTTATTGATAATATTTGCACAAATCATATCCCATTATTATAATTTATTATAATAGAAATATATCAGATTTCCATTGCAGTATAATAATTAGGACAAAAAGTTATCATTTTCATGATTTTATTATATTTTTTCATATCATAAACCATAAATCAACTGAGCAAATTTTATAGTTTCTCCAAAGCATTAAACCATTCTCAAAAAAATGTAAATAATACAGAAAAATACCTTCAACAATCTTATTCATATTTACCGCAACGACCCATAGATTTTGTGGTTTTAAACTATTCTCATATTTGAGACTTACAACTACAAGTTTTAGCTAATCCATTATTGTCGCAATGACATCGTTTTTTAATTTACTAATAATAACGCAATTAATAATATTTTACTTACATGGATGACGGTGTTAAAAAAAGTGGATCGCTTCAACCCTAGTTTGTCCTTATTTGTAGATTCATGTGCGGTTATAGAAATGTGCTTGGAATCTATGGTTTGATTTGTATCTTATCTTATCTAGCAATGAAGTTCGAATTCATACTACCAAACATTTTTCATTGTAATTTGTACATTTAAAAAATCACAACATATATTAAACTGCGTAGCATATGGCAGAAAAAAATAGTTTGAGCTATAGTTTAAAATAATCGCTACTACCCATGAATTTTACAATTTATAAATTTTCTCATATCTAGTGTAGTTTGATATTGATTGCGATGACGCATTGATTTTATTAATTCAAACCATTTTCATGTTCACGAGAAAATAATATAAATGAAAATTGATACGTGTTAGTTCAAAGAGCTAAAATACTTTCGTTAAATAATTCATTCAAAACTAAGAACTCTTTTGTAATTTAACAATTTTTGCAATCAAAACTTTCTCATAAAAAAACAAGAACATTTTTGATGCCATCTATCTTATAACCTATAGAAAGACTTAAGAATAAAAATATAAAGGTACATATTTCAAATATGCAGTTTTCCTAATCACTGTCTCAGCTAGGGCTTGATTGAAAAACCGTTTTCATGCCACTTTTTCAAATCTATTTTTATTTTGTACTAATAGCACATACTTTTAATTACCATGTAGTAAGTTAAATAGAAAGAATCGATTCAACCAGCTTCACTTTAATAATATTTGAACATGACACATCTTTAAAAATCTGCTTCAAAATACTATCATTTTATTCTTAAAAGAACTATAATCACAATAGAATGTTGAATGCAGTAAAAAACTTTCTTTTCCTATTGCTAAGGAAAACTTACAGATATTTTAATATTTAACCGCATCGTACTGTTTTCTATCACCGTAGTTTTCCTATTTCGCAGGGAATAGAAATAGAGTACCATCTGTGCACCATATTCTCCTCATTTAAGGGAAGTAAGGTGTTCGAAAGTTCATTTTAAAATAACTATTGAGTCGATCAATACTTTTTTTATGTCACAATGTAGCTCCAAGTATAGATGATCAGCGCTAATATAGAAATTATTTGAAAAACTTTCATAAAAAATATACATGATTTTGTGGAAATAATGTAGTTTTTGGAACAAACAGCTTCTAATAATTTTGAGCAAACTTATTTTTATTGAAAATACACAACGATTTAGAAAATTATATAGATGATAAAATTTTCAATCTTCAGTAGCAATAGAATATTTACGTATTATACGGTAATTTGTGAAAATATTGTAGTTCTTTCAATAAAATTTCATCGATTATATTGTGAAAACTTGATAACCCTATATATGACAATTTTTTAAAATCACAAAATCCATGTATCATTGCAATAAATTTCAAACTGTTGTTAGGATCGTAATTTCCCTGAATTATTCATAGTTTTGTGAAACTGTTGTAGTTCTTTAAAAAACATCAAAAATGTTCTGTAAATATATTTATTTTTATAACTTAAAATACTTCAAATCTTTTAATTGATCTAGAGGCAATCAATAAATTGCAGAAGAAATTCAAGAATTTTCTGTATTATACAAGATTTTGTGAATATATTGTAGTTCTTTGAACAAGCAGCTCTCAACGATTTTCAGCAAATTTGTTTCTCATGAACATACGAAGAGTTTAAAATTATAAAACTGATGAGTCATTGCGATAAATAAGAAATTACTGTAGAAAACCTATATTTTTCTGTATTTTTCACTGTTTTGTGAAAATATTGTAGTTTTCCGTACAGAATTTTTTTATAAGTGTTCTGCATATTTGATGGCCTTAAATATGAGTCTATTTTAAGATCATAAAATGTTTGGGTCATCGCGATAAATTTCAAGTTATAGTTGAAAATGTATGTTTTCTGTATTCTACGTAGTTTTGTGAATATATTGCAGTTATTTGAATGGCTAACAATAAAAAATTCAATGCCAATTGTTTGGTTGCAATAATACAATCATCATACAATAAAAAAATCTAGAGGTTATCGTAATAAATTTCAAGTTGTGTACAGGCATTGGCAAAATTTCGTTTATTTTTAGGGACTTGCTCCGGTGTTTTAAGTACTACAAATCAAACAGTAGTTTCCAAAAATATTTCAAAAATCTGACATGAATCTAGAAGCCCATACATTTCTGTAGGTGCCAAAATTTTGTAAATCGAACTTAGGACAGCCGAGATATAGTGGGTTGAATTTAGCGTTCCAACTGATTTTGAGGCTTCGTCGTCCGTGTAAGTGACGAATATCTTAGGCGGACAAGTGATAATAAACCAAAATGAGGTACCAGTAGTAGTTTCTGAAGTATAGGAGGGGAATAACTGACATTTTTGCCCCCCAAAGTGATTTTTTCTCAAAATATTCAATAATAACATGTTTTTCGGCATGTTTTGAAGCTTGTTATACCCTTATTATGGTAAACTTAAAATTATTTTTTAAATTATCGATTAGCGTCTGCTTTGTAAGTAATATTAATAGGAAATAAATAAAATTTCATTTCAAGTAGAATTACATGCGATGTTCATTCGGTGGCCGTCTTGCCCCATAGTGTAGAAAAATCGATTATTTTGGATGATATTAGAGAAGCTCCAATACTAATACTTTTTGAAATTATTTTCTTTTTAAAAGGCACAGTTATGAAAAGATGTGAAACTAACATCATGAGGCTAAATTAGAGGATTTTATAAGCTTTAGGCAAAGTTAGAGAACAATTTGCTTAAGGTGGCACACTTGCCCCAAATTCCGCTACACATGCAAAAATGGTCAATCGGCAAAGAAAGCTCTCAGTTAATAACTGTGGAAGTGCTCATAAGAACACTTATCTGAAAAGCAGGCTTTGTCCCAGTTGGGACGTAATGCCAGAAAGAAGAAGAATATTTCTGTTGAAACACAGATTGACAAATATACTTTCATAGCTGCCTATTTGCCTTTTCAATACTCTGGACAGCAAGTTAATTTGCTCCAAACTGACTAGCGAAAATTGACTCGCAATAAGTCAAAAATTTTTGTCATTGGTGGCTTTAATGCCAAACATCGGTCATGGAATAATTTTCAAAGTAATTCCCACGGCAGAATTTTATTTAATGAGTTGTTTTCAGGATATTTCTCAATTCAATACCCTGATAGCCCTACGTGTTTTCGTCTTCTAGAAATCCTTCTACGATCGATTTGGTCTTAACCGACTCCATCAGTAAACTATTTTGAAAAAGTTATGTTGAACAGAATGATGGCCCACATCAACGAAAATTCAATTTTTGTCAATGAACAGTTAACTTTTACGTGTAACAAATTTGATCCGTTCCAACAAATCTGAAGGCTATTCTACTAGTCTTGCTCTCCTAGACAAAGAAACAGCATTCGAAAACTTTAATTTTACAACATACATTGCTAAAATAATACAAATTTTCTGTCAAATCGTACACTTCAGGTTAATTATCAGAACTCTAGGTCTGAAAGACTTCCTGTAAAAGCTGGTGTTCTTCAAGGTAGCATTTTGAGACCAATATTATACAATATTTTATCGTCTGACTTACCTGAGTTACCAATGGTATGTCAAAAATCTTTGTTTGCGGATGCTACTGGCCTCTCTGTCAGGGGACGCAGCCTGCGTATCATCTGTAGTAGATTGCAAAAAAGTTTGGATATTTTTTCTTCATATTTGCAATAATGAAGATTTCTCCTAATGCTTCTGAAACTCAACAACCAAAAGCTCTTTATTTGAAACCTTCATTTAGACAATGATGTTAAGTATCTAGGGCTAGATACAAATTTACCTTTCAAAAACCACATTTATGGAATTTAAGCCAAATGTAACAAATATGTAAAATGTCTTTATCCACTTAATATTAGAAAATCAAAACTTTGTCGTGGGGACGGACCTGGTGTAGTGGTTAGAACACTCGCCTCTCACGCCGAGGACCTGGGATCAAATCCCATCCCCGACATAGTCACTTATGACGTAAAAAGTTATAGTGACGACTTCCTTCGGAAGGGAAGTAAAGCCGTTGGTCCCGAGATGAACTAGCCCAGGGCTAAAAATCTCGTTAATAAAGTCAAACCAACCAACCAACCAAAACTTTGTCGTAAGAACAATGTTCTGATCTTCAAACAATTTTCAGGCCAGCCATGTTGTATGCTGTACCAATATAGACTAGCTGCTGTAATACTAGAAAGGAAGCTCTGCAAAGGATTCAAAATAAAATTTCAAAATGATTTTGAAGCTTTTTCCCTGGTGAAGGTCACATAGAATATCAAATGTTGAAATAATGGAACAAATGTCAAATTAAACAATTAATAAATGTAGACAAAAAACTTTGCAATCTTCTATTGTCACGTTAAATTCATTAGATATCTAGGTTAAGTAAATTGAGAGCGTTTTCTTTTTTTTTATAAACAGGTGAAATCAAATAACCTGTAAATACCTATCTGAACTGCTACGGCAAATGAAATGTAATATGTTGTTAACAAAATGTTCATATAAGCTTAATTTAGTTTAATCAAATTAGGATGATAGTGTTTTCTAACATTGAACACCTAGATATAAGAAATAAATGTAATGATTAGAATAATACTAAAAAGAATAGACAAAAATTGATGTAATGCGTATGATTGGCTCCATTCTTCCCGTCGATATTCAACAATCTCGATACACACGGTTGGCATCAAACAAATTAATTCCCTTCGATTTATCAGCACACCGATCTCCCTCCGCAAAATACACCTGCGAGCACGAGATATCAAAATCTTTGATAGGTTCATTTTCCAGCTTTGAAAAGAATCACTTTTTTCAAACCGCATGACATCGCCCACCAATTTGTTACCTTTTTAACAGCTATCGAGAGCAGCGCATTGTATATAGAGTAAGTTGCTCCTTTGATCCCTGGGTCTGACATCCGATATATTCGGATGTCGAAAATGAATTTCACCTCATCAGGTGTCGCTGGTTCGCTTTGTGGTGTGAATCGTGTTCCAGGAATTACCTACCAATAAGTGCGATGATGGGCAAGGTGTCGAATTTTGAGCCTTTTTCGGTTGATCCTGGAATCAGGCGGCGAGTGAACTTCAACGCCTCTCGATAGCCAACAGCAGAGGGCAAGCAGCTTACAAGGTGGACAACAGCTACACAGTGCTGTGTAGACCTGTGCGCCGAAATGTTTTTGAATCGGCGCCGGCGGCGAAATCGGGGTCACGCCGTTAACAAGATATTGCAGTGACGTGGAGAAAAATAATCATAAAAATGTTCGAAAATAAAAATAATGGAACCTATCATGAACAATCGTAAACGTGTTTTTTTTTAGTATTTACCCGTATTGCTGGGCAGTGTACGTGCCCAAGAAAACCGGTTCGTTATTCACTGAGCCCCTATGCGTTAGGAGTGTTGGTGACGAAATTAAAAGTGATTTGAAGTTTCCCTGTCGACGATGAGTTCGTTTCATGTTTTTATTTGAAATTAGTGATTCACCTATGCATAAGCGACTTTAATTATGGTGAATAGCATTCTCTCAAAATTTGGAATGATTCGTTTTTGCTTGACTGTGCATATGCCATTTCATGTTAATATGGAGATCGCTATGTAAAGCGCCAACCTTTTGTGTCAATCACGGAGTAGGAACTACCAATTGTACGGTCATCCATGCTTATGCTTAATTCTAACATTTGTAATTTTTGAAAAATGCATGCATTTTTCAAACATGTGTTATTTTAGGCAAACGTTTCTCTCTGTAATAGTTCTCTTTTCTTCTAACACAGCATCTTAACTGGATCATAATTTCACCTTTTTCCAAGGAATCGTGGAAAAATCTCAAGCAACACAGCGTAACAAAAAAAGACATTTTTGCGTGTCTGAAGGATCAAATTATGTGTCTCTAGTAGATTTTAGGTCGCTGAATTTGATTCCGTTCTCAGAAATGGTCCAGCATGTCACAATTTTTAGCTACAGACCGACAAAGTTGTATAATAACTGGTTTTATTGATGTTGACATGAAATTTAAAGTATGATTCATCAAACTTTTTTGTCATCTAAGAGATCAAGCATGCAAAATAGGACATAAACTTTCAAATTAGATATTATTTAGTAGAAATTGCACAACAAAATTTAGATCAAAACGATATTTTTAATATGCTTGCAGTCTCCATACAAAGTTCTTCGTTTCTCTTATTTAGCAATATAAAATACTTTTCTGAACCACCAAAAAAAGCGTTTAACCATCGAGAATATTATGAACTTTGTTGATGAGCATTGTTCCACACATGAATGACTTATGTGGCAAATTAAGCAAATAAATTGCCATACAAGCTGGAAAAGTTGCATGCAAATTGGCTGAAATAGTCAAATTATGCATTTTCAACATTAAATATCTCCAAAACTAGACGTGCTATGATATTTTGGAAAACGGCTATGGATTCAATAAGCACTAATTGAGTAATTAGTGGTATTTTGGTGCTCGAGACAAAAACGTGTTCCGCAGTGTAATTAATGCAATAATATTTAGAAGTCTGCCAGGGATCTGTAGAGGATTTCTTGGAGGTTTTTTTTAAAGGAATGGCTGAAAAAATCTTTGGTTCATTTTTGCAGGACTGCCTGTACTAAATTTTCGAAGAAACTGTAAAAAGTACAAGAGGAAAATTGATTGTTTGTAGCTAAAATATACACTCAAAACTTTAAAGGGAAAAATACTCGGGAAGTAAACTTTAACGTATTGGTGTCTTAAAAAAACCCTAAAAAATATATCGCCATATCACTAGAAAAGTTCTTGTCAATATTATTAGAAGATTTCCTGGAGTGACTTTTTGAACAATTCTTTGGAAAAAATTGAGAAGAAATGCACATGCTGTAACATTGGTGATATCTTTGAGTTTTGTTCTTAGAATTTGAAATACAAACTAGGATTCATAAAAACGCTTCAACTATAATGGAGGAATTTCTTCAAAAATGTATGAAAAATTTCATGAAAAAATTGGCTGTGAAATTACCGGATAAATTCAAAGAATAATATTTAAGGAAATTTACAGATAAATCAACTGAGATGTCTGTTAAAAAACCCTTGGACAATTTTTGTTGGGAGCATCCTATATTGAAGTAATCCTTAGAGCAATCGCTGGAGAAATATTTAAAGAAGAGCATGGAAATTTCTGGTCAGAACCTGAAGAGATTCCTGAAAGATTCCTGATTACTTGAAATATTTATTAGAGAAATTTCTGAATAATTCTTTAGAAGATCTTTAAAATGATTCCTTGAACGTTTGAAAAGTTCACACTGAAATTCCTGAAGAAATCTCGAAGATTTTTTTTAAGATTTTGAAAACAAAAATCTTGCAGGCATTCAATGAGAAACTTTCTCATTGAGAAAGTCATGTTAAAACTTCTTACAGGATTTCTTTCTACATGAAACGTTAAATGAATTCATGGAATTCATAAAGAAATCTCTGAAAAAATATTACTGATCGAATCCCAGAAAAAAATCTGAAGGAATAAGAATTTATCGAAAAATAGTGGAAACGTCCAATAAAATTAAAAAAAAAATGGAAAAATCATTGGATGAATTAATAGAAAGCACCTTCTTCGTGTTTCTGGCGTTACGTCCCAACTGGAACAGAGCTTGCATCTCAGCACTTTTACAGTTATAGGGTGTCCCAGAAAGTATGGGCACGACTTCACCATACTGCCATTTCAAGACTAGTGAAGATAAAAATCTGGTTTTTACACAGTTGATTACTTTACCCAACAAGAGGAGATTGTGATTTTTTAATGAATAATTTAATTATTAATATGTTGAGTACGTAACATTTCTTTGAAGCATCTCTTATCAGTCTTGCACAAATCGCGTTATTTTTGAGCGACTTTGTTTTACAAAATTTGTTCTATGTCCGAAAGAGCGTATAATGAACATCTGAAAATATATATTTATTTGGGACGATATGGTAATTGATCGGACTATCAATTATTCAAATTGAAATTTTAAACTTAAGCATGTAAAATATGTATTGAAACTAAAAATCCGATTCCAGCCGTGGTCGATTTGAAAATGGTCAAACACAAATTCTTATATTTACGTAAAAATGTGAATAAATCAAAAATTTAAATTGTCTATCCAAGAGAATAGGGATTAACTTTCCGTATATCTGAAATGTATTAGTTTTATTACTATTTAGAATTTCGTGATGTTGTCTTATGTAGAGAGAATGATACGAGATTTTTCGAATTTTACCATTTTTCCAAGTGTTCTCTAACAAAACCAAATAAAATTTCAAACATAAATTTATGTAAAATATCCTTGATACACTGTATTTGAGCCCGCCAGGACGAAAGATTTTGATAAAAACATATTTTACTAGTTATTTCTCAACAAAAACAAAATGTAGGGTCCGTGCTGACCAGATAAGAATTGATTTTCTAAAATGAAATTTTCAATGTGAACGATTATTAAATCAAACAAATTTATCACAGATGCTGGTTGAAATAGCCTATAGAAAAAAAAACAAAAAAACAAAAATATAAAAATATTAGATTGTTTTGAAAAGTACTATGATTTTTATTATCTAAGTCGTGCCCATACTTTCTGGGACATCCTATATTAGCTAAGAGCTTTTTTTAGTTTTTTTTTATTAGTATCATTTCAAACATTACATTAATTTCTTTTTTCTAGGTATTCTGTGTTAGACAACACTATCATCCTAATTTGGTAAAACAAATTTAAGATTTTATTAACATTTTGTTAACAACATATTACATTTCCTTTGCCGTATCAGTTCAGATTTTTTACAGGTGAGTTGATTTCAGCTGCTTCTAAGAGAAAAACACGTTTTCAATTTACTTAACCTAACTTAACCTATAACGCATTAATCGTGGCAATAAATGTATCGATTTTTGCCTGAGATTATTAATTATTTTATTTGACATTTGTTCCAATGTTTCAATATTGGATATTCTATGTAACTCATTGGTACTATACCAGGGAGGAAGTCTCAGAATCATTTTCAAAATTTTATTTTGAATTCTCTGCAGAGCTTTCTTCCTGGTATTACAACAGCTAGTCCATATTGGTACAGCATACAACATGGCTGGCCTGAAAATTTGTTTGAATATCAAAAGCTTGTTCTTAAGACAAGGTTTGGATTTTCTATTAATAAGGGGATATAGACATGTTACATATTTATTACATTTGGCTTGAATGCCCTCAATGTGATTTTTGAAAGTTTAATTCTTATCTAGCATGAGCCCTAGATACTTAACTTCATCTGACCAATTTATTGGAACCCCTCTCATCATGACAACATGTCTACTTGAAGGTTTCAAATAAAGAGCGTTTGGTTTATGTGGGAATATTATTAGTTGAGTTTTGGAAGCATTAGGTGAAATCTTCCATTGTTTCAAGTATGAAGAAAAAATATCCAAACTTTTTTGCAATCGATTACAGATGACACGCAGGCTTCGTCCTTTGGCGGAGAGGCCTGTGTCATCCGCAAAGATTTTTGACATCCCTGAGGTAACTCAGGTAAGTCAGATGTGAAAATATTGTATAATATTGGTCCCAAAATGCTGCATTGGGGAACACCAGCTTATACAGGAAGTCTTTCAGATCTGGAGTTTTGATAATTAACCTAAAGTGAACGATTTGACAGAAAACTTTGAATTATTCCAACAATGTATGTTGGAAAATTAAAGTTTTTTTCAATTTTACAATCAAGCATTCATGCTACACACTGTCGAATGCTTTTTCCATTCAAGAAACGGACATTCCAATTTAAAACATTTAAATTATTATTTATTAGATCCATTAAAAAAACGTAATCTAATAACAATTTGATTAGTAAATTTTATACCAACTTGGACTGCTTCAGTCATAGTGGTGGCTTTGAACATTGCATCAATCATTAGATTCAATTGTTCAGTTAGAGTTTTCGGTAGACGAAGAGGCGGAATAGAAGTTTTCTATGGCGGCAGGATTTTTTCCATTTGTTTTGAAACAATTAGAACGGGTACTCATAGTACAAATAGGGGAGGAGTTCAAATTACCTGCTACGATATCGGCAAAGGATTTTCCTTGGGTAGATGCATTCGAAATTAAAAGATTCTAACGGCTACCCGACGGATTAAAATGAGTTTGTGAATGAGCATGATTATGATCTTCCTGATAGGTATGATTCTTGATCAAGCGATCGTTAAGTGAAAAATGAGCATTGTTCGATACTCTACCAGGTAAATTCCGGAAACGACCGTTATCGTAACGGATATTATCTTTCATCTGCCTGGCACGAGCCTCAACGACTCTCTTGCGCGAGAGGCAAGCCCAAAAATTGGACTTATGATTGCCCTTGCGATTGGCACATATGAACTTATCTGGATGTTCCTTCACTGGACAGACGTCCTTGGCGTGAGAAGAACCTCCGCAAATCATGCATTTAGCATCCATGCGACAATTTTTTTTTACCATGACCCCACTTTTGGCACTGACGGCACTGAGTGGGGTTCTGGAAATTTCCTCCAGGTTTCTGGAAATGTTCTCATGTCACACGGACATCGAATATAAGTCTAGCTTTTTCTAAAGCTTGAATATTATTCAGATCTTTTTTAAAGTGAACTAAATAATATTCTTGAGAAAGCCCTTTCCGAACAATGCCTGATTGGGTTGTTTTTTTCGTAATGATTACTTGGACTGGGGAAAATCCAAGTGAATCATTAATTCTATTTTTGATCTCTTCAGGTGACATATAGTCACTTGAGAGACCTTTCAAGACGACTTTGAACAAACGTTCAGTTTTGTCGTCATAAGTAGAAAAATTGTGCTTCTTCTCTTCAAGATGTTTGAGAAGAAGTTTGCAATCTTTAAGAGTTTCCGGTAAAACGCGGCAGAATCCTTTTTTGCGATTTGGAAGGAAACTTTCCTCTGATGGCTTTCAAGATCTCCTGACTAGATCCCCCAAATTCGGAACAACTGACCAAGATTGTCGGCACCCTTTGTTTCCTCACTAGGATCAAAGAGCCTGGGCTTGAGGTGGCTTCAATTTGGTATTCGGAAAACTTGTCTTAAGTTTCGAACTGATTGATCATTTCGTTGCATCCTCTCTTCCATATTCACCACATTTAGTGACAGTTTTAAAACCCACCTTCTATTAGAAGGAAGTTGTGAATTAAGAGATTCACCCTTCCTTTTGTTCATGGTAGCAACCATGCTTGATGAACAACGAAAGAAGATGTGACCTTCTAAGAGGTTTTTTTTCCCAAGACTATGTCCAAGAAAGATAACCATCGACTCTTTGAATGAATCGCTGGGAGATTGTCGATGGAAACCGGGGAAATTTGTTTAAATAATCTCCTGGAGAAATACCTAGACTCGTTTCTTGTAACCCCGTAACTAGTACAATTTTTATCATTTTTTTTATATCTGCTTAAAAATACGAAATGGGCGGCGTGACGTAAACTTATTCGGTGGCGGTGCTGAGGTCTAGTGCTGTGTGGTCTCTTTTACTGTATTCTTGGGACGCAGGCTGTGCGCGAGAACATAAACCGCTCAAATTTATTAGGTTCTGTTTTAGACGGCTTGGGATTTTATTTTCCGTTCAGTGGAATTGTCTTTGCGAGGTTCATCTGTTGTTGGAGTCGAAGCGAGGCGCATAGGAGAGTGTTTTATTGCCCCCATGGTGAAGCCGCGAGCGAGGGTGGAATCGAGTTTTTATTGCCATCGGGCAGTCGATTTGCCCCTGGTGGGCAGGACCAGACACAATGGACAGGTTGTTGTCCTGAGCTAAGGCTTGTCGGTGGTTTCTTTTTATAGAGTGCTAAACGATACGTTGGGTACGAGTTGCTGTGCTTAACTTTTTTGAAACTTAATGTAAGTCAGATGTGAAAATATTGCACAATATTTGTCCCGAAAAGCTGACTTGAGGAACACTAGCACTTACAGGAAGTCTTTCAGACTTGGAATTATGATAATTAACCTGAAGTGTATGATTAGACAAATAACTTAGGATTATTTCCATTTGTCAGGAGAATATGTCATACATTTATTAACCCAGATAGGCTACTGTCTAGAAGATTCTTGATGAGTATTAATAAAAATCCATCATGACCAGGAGCTTTCATATTTTTGAATTTCTTAATAATAGTTCTCACTTCTTACAAATCAGCCCCTCAGGAATTTTCAAAAACGTTCTCCTGATTGAGAATGCTTTCGAAATCCTGAGTAACTTGATTTGCAATTAGACTAGTAAAGGATGGTACACAAATGATGTCACACTAAATTTCGAATTTTTCGACCCCCTCCACCCCCCCATTGTCACGTTTTTTTTTGTATGAATCTTTCGAAAATTTTGTAAGGCTTGTCACGCATGGCTTGACCCCCTCCCCCCTTTAGAGTGTGACGTAATTTGTGCATGACCCCTAAGTCTTAGATATAAAATTGTGTGCGCTTTCAAATTGCAAAGCAAGTTTTTGAGCTTTTTCCCAATTAGTTAGTTAAAATATGTTTCCTCTCTCAATGCCGGAATTGGCTTGGAGTTTTTTTTTCAAATTTTTAAATAATTTTCTAAAGGGCTTAAAGCCCTTTAAAATTTTTGTTTCTTAATAGGGTAACGACTGTTTATTTAGTTCTTAATCGCTAACAGTTGGCGCCAGCGGTAAAAAGTACAGACAATAACCTTTCGAACATTCAGTTTCTTTCACTAGCCGCCGAGCGACGACACTGTTGTTTGTATTCCACCCACTGATCGCGCTACTCTGGATTCTCAAATTTCTCAAACTTTCAACACAAGCGCATGGAAGAATGGTAGTCGCAGAACTGTCAAAACGTATGGAAAATAATGAAAAACTTGCAATTAGGAAACTGGATCAAAAAAGTAGTGATTAGAAATCAAGTGTAAGGTGAATACATAACTTTTTGTATTTAGTTCATCTTCCGTGATGCTTTCTTTGCTTCAGGATTTCATTTTTACTACCACTGAAAAAGAGACATCTATTGCTTTTTCAGTTTTGAATATTGCCCTATTGAGAAAAAGGTTTTTGCCTTCTCCTCACGTTTTTATGACGGATCAAGAGTATAATACTTATTACACACTTGTGGTATACGTACCATGGTACAATTATCTTGAAATGGGTTCCATACTGATAATTGTCTTCATTCAAGATAGCCTTGGAATAATTTTCTTGACAACTTGTACCATGGTGTATGTATCAGATGTCTGTCCAAGGCATAAGATCATCGTATAAAATCACGGATTCGAATTTTATAACACTTTGACTGCAATGCCCAACAGAAACACCCAAAGTATCAAAAACTTTGGTTTCAAATGACGAAATAAGGTAATGTTTTTTAAGGCTATAACTGATGATAGCCATTCCACGACTTGATCCACTCAGTAGATAATTATGACAAACAAAAAAATTTGGATCTCTTTTGAGTTTGATTCCGAGTTTCAAATGAGTTTCTGCTATGTGTATGTTATAGATTGTTATCTGTACCAGTCAAAAAATGAATATTGCAATTCAAAATAGTCAGCAATTTGTTTGGACTCTTTAAAGAAGCATAATTCAATAACAATCTCGTTTGTATATTTCACACCAACTTGGACTGATTCAGTCATAATGGTAATTTTGAACATTGCATCAAACATTTGATTCAATTGTTCAATTTTGAAATCAAAATCAGAGGAAGACATGTTACTAGAAACAGATACATTTTCTGTAGGTAAAGAAGTGGAATTTGAATTACCTGTTAGAAATTATATTGATACAGGAAAAAAGTAGAACAAAATACCGTTTTGACTCATATTCCGAACACTTAAGGTCAACAGTGACTTAAAATGCATCTGATTGGCATAAATTGGCTGATATTTGTGTAAATTTTAATTTCCTTGCAAAGTCTAACTGTTAGCTGTTGGGTGTACCAATACTAATGTTGATTTAATTAGTTTTAGTATTGTTTTTACGTAAAAGTGTGGAACGACATTTTGATTCAAATACCGAACACTGTGTTCATTCTGTCTCATATTCCGAACACCTTGATTCAAATTCCGAACAGCACGAATAAATCGTATTCAAATGAATGATTTCGCAAATAAATTTATCTGAGCTTGTTCTGCTGGCTTCAATCTAGAATATCATCACTACTCTCGCTGTATAAATAGGGTCCTAAAGCCCTGTCCCAATTTTAGTGCCAAACGCTTAAGTTTAGGCCAAAAACACATATTTACTTCTTTTTTCTAATGTTTTCCGTTGGTTTAAGCCCAAAAAACATTTTTTTAGATTTTGTCACATCCTTTGGCTTAAACTCATATTTTGGGTGTATTTTGTTTTCCGTGTCCCTTACGAAATGTCAGATAGGAACAACCCCAGTGGTCGAACTAAAACCCCTGTGATGTTTTTGTCGACTAAGCGAACGTCAAACATGATCTTAAGTGTCAAGGTTCATTTATGGACCAAATTTTTAAATTGAAGTTTAAACATGATATAGCCATTATTTGAGCGGGAAAATTTGCTAAAGTAGTTACAGTTACATGCTTTTTCGTGTTATTAAATAAAAACAAGATTTTATTAAAAATTTTAGGACCCAATTATATTGGATACGTTAAAATTGAATTGCAATTGACTGCCATTTTCTTGTTATTTGGTGACATATTTCAGCGAAATATTTCAACTAAATCACCATTCAAAAACCGAGTGTCCGGAATATGAGTCTGTTCGGAATTTGAGACAAAACAGTATAGCAAATATTACCAAAACCATAGCCTGCTTTTTTGAATTTCAATCGAACACAGCAGTATTGCAGTGAAACTTGAATTGGCTACGCTGTAAACTCGAATAATGTATCCAATTGACAACCGCAAAACTGCTTTGCTTAAAGTCACTAAATTAAAGATCTTTTGGAAAAGAGGAGGAAAGTGTAATGAAGGAGAAGGATCACACCTCCTGTTAATAGACGTATCACATTTAACTGGGTTCCTAATGTCCATGTTAATGACTTCTCACCAGCTTCTAGTTGGGTCACAGTCACTGATTTGGCGATTTCCTTACGAAGGCCAGTCATATCAAAGAGATCTTTGATGTGTTAGTTATTTTAGTGCGGCTCCTACCAGCTGCTGTTAACCACCCTAATAGAAGCTATTTAAGAACCTCTGCATCCATCATCGCACCTTTGAACAGGATTTCTTCGAAGCACCGTTGAATTAAACGTTTTACGACCACGGGGACCTACATCAGCGTCTCTGGATGAGTCAATGTGAGACAGAGGACACTACGAGGCGTATCATGCTTTAATCGTCTTACATGGTTTCATCATTATACGTGTCGGTAAGACAGTAAGTGTGAAATTAGTTGCTCATCAAAGTTTTGGAACACGTATCAACTAGTATATTTATTCAATATTGGATGTTTTTCAACAAACCATTTTATCAAAAAAGTATTTCTCTGAAGAATCCTTTCCAAGCTACTGTGAAGTTGCAGATCTTCGAACAACATTCACAATGCAACATGATTGGATTTAATGTTCATTTTACGTTCGTTTATGACCACTCCGGTTCGGACCCTACCGTCGTCAGAGATCCCGTGTGAAGGTCATCACCATTAACGAGTTTGCCTTCTGGGTTCGCCATGGTCAGCCCCGTGCTGATACGACTACGACCCATTAACGATCTGCTATCGGTGTGGTCCTCCTATCTCAATGTCACTGAGCTGAGCAGCATATCTTCCTTTCCGGCGATCATTGCACATGTGGACAGGCGCATGACGCCCCATAGATGCCCCTGCTAACTTGTCTAGTCGTTTAGCCGAGGTGATTAGTAGATTGGGAGTGACAGATTTGGAGGAAACTTGTTAAAATTGAATGCAGTGGTTCCATGCAGAAATCCCATGCCGAGTTGGCTGGAATCTGCGGTAGGCAGTCCGAAGTCGTCTGAGTATGATAACGAAAAGTGTAGCAAACGGATTCTGGGATAAAAGACACGTAGAGAAGTCGGTCTCCCACCGTGACACCATTGTTGTGACAGGTTGTGAAATGTGTTTTGTTTTCAGAGGTGGTTTTTTACTGGTTTTACATGGTAGCATTATTAGGACGAATTACACGCTCCGGACAGCCACCTGAAAATGCGATTCACGGTGCCCCGACAGACCGTTATTATGCAAAAAAAATGTCCATCAAATCTGAGCACTGGGCTCGATTCCTGAGGTCATTCTGCACCTCTGGGCAAATTTTAAAAAAAATCCCTAGGAGGAATCTCGAGAAATGTCGATTTGAAGTTTTTGACTAAAAATTTCAATATAATCCATATTAAAATTTTGCAATAGCACTGAAAAAAACTACAAAAACGCTAAAAAAATTGGCCAAACTGTTCTCAACTAGTATAACATTGTTACCGTTATTATAATTAGAAATATTTACAGCTTTTCCGGCATTCGTACTAAATGAGCAGCTCACTGAAGTTTGCCTATTTTATTCGCTCAATAGTTTTCGCTCCTGTTCTCAAAAATATGAGCTTAGAGAACCAATAATAAGCGTTTTATACAGGGCAAATTGACAATGATGTTTCATTTAGGCAAGATTGCATTCATCGTTGCTCTCTTTGCATTATTATTAAAAAAAAAAAAACTGCTTTAGTTTTCGAAACACTTTTCAGTGTTCACGATAAAGGATCGCGAGGTGTATTGGCGAAGTTGTTAAGGTGAAACTCCTTCAAGTCCACAAATGCCAATACATACAAAGTGTATCAACACATATATACGAGTATAATACAGGTCTTATAGAAGTATAGAGTATTGGAACATGGTTGCCAATATGTTTTCCATACGGAAGTATTAACGAATATTAGTAAAAATTTCTTGAAAAAGAAAATACTATATATTTGCACAATAGATCGTTCATTACTCACGTGAACAATATTAGAAAACATGATTAATGAACAAAAACTCTAATAAAAAGGCCAATATTTGTAGTGCACACCACACTCCTTCAAACGAACAGTTGCATTTCAAGGTTTTTCGATCGCCTACGCCTTAATATGTATATGATTATTCTCATTTGTTAAAGCTAGTTTGCATAAAATAGCTGCTCTCGCAACCTATTGTTTTTGTAAATAGCGTTATTCTTTGACTTCAAATATTTCGTAGAGGAAAACAAACAGCGCTGGCAGCACTGACAGCGTAAAAAGAATCACCGCGCACCAGAAAAATAGAAAAATACAAAAAGGCAAATTTTGTGACTAGGTGATGGTTTTTGGCACTAATCTGCCTAATTTTATTTATTTTTTCGAGGAAATCATCTTGTGCGAGTTGCTACGAATATGATGATTGCAAGTAAATTGTACTAAACGAGCAACGGTGAGTGAATATAAAAGTATTTTAATGGAAATTGTTCCTAGTTGATGTGCGTGAAAGTGTAAACAACGAGTTGACGATTGAGAGATCGTTTGTTCGATTCCAGACGCGTTTTGTTGTTTTGTTTGTGGTTTATTTTTGCAAAAAACACTCATATTCTATCGAAGACACGATTCATGTTTTTAGTCGGTTTGGTGCTCCCGAACGAAGAAATCGCATTTGTTCGTAATGGCGCCGAGCCAATGTGACTGGATCTCTGCGGCAAATCGTCATCCAATGCTGGTTGAGTGACGATGACAACGCTTCTTTTAGTTTCGTCGCCGACTTTTTCTATTTGACGGCGACGATTGTTTACGCTGAGTATAAGCGACAAAACGTTATATTAAACAGTAAATTCGGAAACTCATCTCTTTTCATTCCATGTAATTTACAAAAAAAGGCTCTTCGTCTACAATTCTTAAACTTGATTGTATTTGCAACAGCTAGATTTTTGTTACTGAGCCGAACGCGACCTAGAAATTAATAAACAGATTGACGATGAATCTCGAAAAAAAATAAAACGAAGTAAATCGTTGGAGGTATGTCGTGTAGTTCTCGTGAATGTCGAGTAGTTCTTACGTTAGTGCAAACTATAAAAATGAGTAGTACTTAATGGGGATTTGTTTGAAGTTGTTAAAGACTTTGTTAATCTTCGAACACTTGTGACATATGACAATCATGTTTCCCGTGTAGTTAGAATCCTGTTGAGGCTGAGAATGCTGAACAGGATATTTTTACGTAAAGTGCTGAGGGCAATACTCGGTGGAGAACTAGACGTATACATCAAGAGTAGTACCAGATGAACAAAGAAGAAAATTTTATTAATCAAAATATATACGGCAGACTTTGGTGGGCTGGTCATTTAGTGTGAAAGTCGAAAAATAAGCTGTTAATTATTTATATTCAGCATTGAATGTTTCACGTTTATCGAACGTAACATCAATAGTATAATTAAATTTATTTATTGATTTTATTTTATTAAACTAAGCTTACTGGTTTACGCCATGTAAAAGCATACTTAAGACACTCTGGTAAGTTAAGTCAGTTGTAAATAATTGTAATTATAACAACGGTAACAATGTTATACTAGTTGAGAACAGTTTGGCCAACTTTTTTAGCGTTTTTGTAGTTTTTTTTAGTGCTATTGCAAAATTTTAATATGGATTATATTGAAATTTTTAGTCAAAAACTTAAAATCGACATTTCTCGAGATTCCTCCTAGGGATTTTTTTAAAAATTGGCCCAGAGGTGCAGAATGACCTCAGGAATCGAGCCCAGTGCTCAGATTTGATGGACAATTTTTTTGCATAATAACGGTCTGTCGGGGCACCGTGGATTGCTTCCATGGTGGTCTTGGGAGCGTTCAGAGTTTTAGAACTGTTTTTTTTATCAATTCCCGTAATTCCATAGATGATGTTACAAGCTAAAATCGTCTTGAAATGTTTTATACGTTTCATAAACAAATTATGTGTGGTGTGGTACTCGTAAACTATACTAGTAGCGTAGTCGAAAAGACTGTTCCAAACTCCAATACGGTGTTGCTATTTTTCCAGATATCTTCATATGGTTGAAACACATCTACTAATTTCAATTTAAGAAAGACCCCATTATTTACATTTAAAAGAATCTTCTTCTTCTTTTTCTTGGCATCATGTCCTCACAGGGACATAACCAGGTTCTCAGCATAGTGTTCAATGAGCACTCCCACAGTTATGAACTGAGAGTTTTCTTTGCCAAAGTTGCCATTTTCGCATTCGTATATCATGTGGCAAGTACGATGATACTCTATGTCCAGGGAAGGAAATTTACATTACGAAAATATCCTGAACCAACCGGGAATCGAACCCAGATACCTTCAGCACGGTTTTGTAGCCGCGGACTCTAACCGGCCAAGAAAAGGGCCGAGAATCTAAAAAAGTGGATTTTGTAGAGTAGCTACTTGCCGTCGCGTTTGATTCGACAAAAAGTGGAGAAAAATTATTATGGATCATCTTTAGCTGAATTATTTCATAAATAACGCAAACATTCCGCACGAAATTAAGATTTTCCTTATGTTTCAAAGTTGTAGCTACGTGGTGAAATGTTAATCTCCTACCGTGCATCATACCATTAGCATACCACTGGGTGCACCGAACATGCAAATGCATCCCGTAATCAAAAAACGGTAGCACGCAATCAAAGGCGCTCTCTCGTTAGGATCCCGCCGTTAGAACATTTTGTTCGGCTGTCGTGGGCCGAATTATAAATCAACTCCGGTCCCAGTTCATACCTACACGGCTATGAGTCCAGCCGTTTTTCATAAAATAATCCTCACAGCAGCATCCATCCGATCATGTTAACATGAGGCTACATTTGATTAAACACAACAGAACCGTCGTCTGTCCGGCGTCCGTGTGCGCTCGTGATTACTCAAAATTAGCGCATCTCGGTTCGAGCGACATACGCGGTGTGTTTGTAACAGTTATTGTCGAAAAAATTACAATCAGTTCTGCACTCACCATTCGAAAGATGCTAGCAAAGGTGTTACAGATGCTTTGTGCAATTTTCATAGAATATGTATATGTAAAAAACAAATCCGTTCACTGTTTCGTTTACAATTCATGAACAAATTGAATAGTCATCAGGTTTCCGTTTATCATTCAAAATATTTGATATTAAAGCATCTTTCCTGTAATAATAAATCTTCGAGCTGTTTAGTAGAATACCTATAAGTAGATGAAAAAACCGAATTTAGTACTATACCATTTAATTCCACTAGAGTTTGTATCCTTTGCCAGATACGCGTATTTCGACCTCAACTGTAAGGCCGTCTTCAGTGTCGTGTACTAGACTCGACTTGAAGAAAACCATCGTATGCACACATTATATATTAACACTAGGTATAAACCTATTTCCCTACCCATTATTTTTTTTTTAACTTAAAATTTATGAGCTTTAGGTACATTCCATCCCTGTGTGCATACGATGGTTTTCTTCAAGTCGAGTCTAGTACACGACACTGAAGACGGCCTTACAGTTGAGGTCGAAATACGCGTATCTGTCAAAGGATACAAACTCTAGTGGAATTAAATGGTATAGTACTAAATTCGGTTTTTTCATCTACTTATCTTTCCTGTAACTTTGAATTCGTTTCAATGGTGAAATAACATGTGATTCCACCAACGAAAAAAAAACCTCTTCAAGTGCGCATTGGTCTCAAAGCCATATCTAGGATGACAAACATATTCGCACCTAAATCGTCAGTTTTAGATATATGGTGTCTTCGAGAAAGCTTCTCCATATTTTTTAGATATTTTTTTCAGTGTTGTACAATTAGGGTGGACTGCATGGTTGAGGAGATCAGGATATGAACTTTTTGCTGTTTGAGATCCAATTTTTATCATTAGAAAATACTCATTATGCCAAACACAAAATAAACACTGTTTTAGCAGTTTTATTGGAGGTTAAGTTTGGATATTCTGGGCGTATACAGGGCGATTACTATATCCTGTCAGTAAAATTAGTAATCGTAGAAAAAAGATGGTTAAATAAATTTTAATTACCAGTGCATATCCAGTTTAGGACATCTATAACATTTGTCTTTGCTATGCATAGATAACAAATTAATTTTTTTGCCTCAATTTCCAGCCACAAGCATTGTTTCAGAAGCATTACAGTTAACACGCACGTTATTGAAAAGCATATATTTTAACCAAAATATACATATTTTTTTCGCAAAAATTTTCCATAATCAGTCTCACTCTATTCCCTAGTATGTCTAAAAGATTGTGGTAACATGCTGTTTCAATCAGGCAATTTCTTCAGCGAAGTTTAGTCAAAAATACATATCTGTGGAAAACGTGCGTGCCAGGTGCAATGCCTTTAAAACAACACATATGACTAAAACCTAAGGCAAATGAAAAAAGATTTAATCTTTACTTTGTCAAAACAAACTTTATAGATGTGCAAAACAGGAAGTACACCGGAAATTAAAATTCATACATACATCTTTTATCTACGAACATTTACTTTACTGACAGGAATTAGTAATCACCCTGTAAGTGCGTGCCATTTTAGGGTTTGTTCAGTAGCTCCGGTACTTGATACCTGAATTTAATTTCATACTATACGCTTGCCTACTGTAGTGTGAATTTCAGAACTTTTCCCAACTCTGTTTCATAGATACAATTTCAAGGATCAATCATCTTGTGATATATGCAAGTTTGAATGAAATTCTCACCATGAGAAACATTAAATCCATCTGTTTTATGAAAGTAAAACTACCGGTAGATCAATTGTAGTTTTTTATGCAGTTGATAATTAAGCGTAAGCATAGTTGATCGTACAATTCGTAGTTGCTACTCCGTGATTAACCAGAACAATCGAAGTTGCACAGAGATTTAATGAATGGGGCTTGGGATTAGCTTAACATTTTTAATGCGCACGAACGAGAGCTCAAATTTCAAAAGTCAATAACGGCGCCGGCTACGTCCTTACGGTCATCGGGGAAGGGAAGGAATGTTAGTGTGACGTTGTTACTAGAGACCGAAATCATCTCTGCATCTCCACGGTTGTTATGGAAAAAATATTGGGTTAGTGGGTAAGGTAGAGATCTGGGAGTCACCAATTTTTGATGATGCGATGCATGATAATCACGCCTAACCGGATTCGCGAAATAATTCGATAATCGCATTGTACGCCAGACAAGTGTTCATCGGTCGCCCACGCAAGAGCAAGCGACGCGATTAATAGATCAAACACTACTAAGCGATCGCGACACTTTTTCACTACGACGCGAACACGACGCGCGACATGTTTGCAGGAGCAAGCGTGAAACAACTTTTGATCCTTACACTACTCTTTTTTTTGTTTATGCAGTTGATAATAATTTCTAAACTCTGTTTTTGTAACAAAATTTCCCCTTTTGAGCTCGGAAGATCAATGCTTTGTTCTGATATACTGAATGAGTTCTACATTAGGTTTAACGCACAGGGATGGAAGCGCTAGTAAAAAAGCGGAAGGCGCTTTTCGGTTTAGTACTAGAAGGGGTATACCGAGTAGCGGTACAGCTTGCGTTCGTTTCTAGCTTCTTGTGTTTCGTTGATCTCTGTCGCAGTTTATGTTTCTCTTCTTCAAACAACGTCCAATACATAGACACTGCGTCGTTACCAATCATTCGAAGGCGAGCGTCTAGATAGTCTCTCGCATTTTCTTTCGCTCTCTATTAGTCACGCCGAAAGTATCCCAATCAAATGTCAAAGCTCTCTGTTGGATGTGTTAAATCATACTACGCGGTTTATACCATTTTGATTTGTCTCGAATTAAATATAAAACCATTATCTACGATTGTGCGATATTTACCAGAAAACCATTCGCCAGAAAACTATTCGCCAGAATGACATGTGCCAGAAAACCATTCGCCAGAATGTACCATTCACCAGAAAACCATTTGCCAGAATGTACCATTCGCACAGAAAGTACCATTCCTTTGTATTTTCTGGCGGATGTCATTCTGGCGAATAGTTTTCTGGCGAATGGTTTTCTGGCAAATATCGCACAATCTTATGTACTACCGTGGTGTATCAATATCCGGGCGCTTAGGAGGCACCAAATGTTCCAGCTCAATTTTCACTATCTTATTCTCTCACATGATTAACCCTCTAATACCCAAATTTTTGTTTTCGATCTAAATATAATTTTTCGTTATCTAAAATCATTCTAAACACGGTTTGGGCAATGATTTACTTTTCTTCGCAAATTTATAAATTTTGGTTTTTGATTTTTATTATTTTTATTTTTGAACATCCCTATCCTTTTCAATTTTTTCTTGAAGCCTCTTCTGGTTACTGATTTTTGACAATAATAAAAATTAGAGTTTTTACTATACTTTTGAAAATATGATATTTTCAATTTTTTTCTGGAACATTTTTTATTTTCCGTGTAACTAACGGAAAAACAGATTTGAAATCATTTCAATACCATCAGGCGCTTCTTCTGTGATAGGTTGATCGTAGAAAAATATAAAAGCTACGATTTTTTATAATACACGTTAAATGAATCCCAGGCATTTGAAGGTTATATAAGAATATAATTTTTCAAACAATTTTCAATAATACAAAAAAGTTTCAAAAATCATAAAAAAACTTTTCTTATATGCATGTTATGAGTCAAGGTTTAAGCCAAAAATAAAATCATTTTAATTTCCGAGCTACGAAAAAATACACAAAATTCCAAAGTGTACCCCGTCTAAAGGCGGGGTTGGGTATTAGAGGGTTAATGTGCGATATTTATACAATTAGTTTAGGATCACATCTTCACAAAAAAGAAGAACAACAACTGCAAAAAAGCCATCGTGTGCGTGGTCTACCACGAAATCGGTGGCCTCGTCCGGGTTCTCTGTTGAACATTATCTTTGCTTGTCGTTCTACCGGCATACGGGCAACGTGACCAGCCCAACGCAGCCTGCCGTGTTCTATGCGCTTGATACAACTCGTGATTCATGTGACGCCGCCAGATGCCGTTTTCTAGTATACCGCTAAGTATTGTTTGCAGCACTTATCGTTCGCTTTCTCTACTCTCCCATTAAATTGCCACGCTTGACCAACGTCCTGGACAGTAAAGGTCTGTACATTACCAGGATGCAGTAGTGTGTGAAGAGTGACCTATTGGATGAGCAGATGCGCATCTACGCCAGGGGCGTACTTAACACATGATGATGAGTATTCCAGAATATCAGAATCATTCTGGAAGGATTCTAATGAGAATATTGGGAAAATTCTGAAAAGAATTTTGAAAACATTCTGCTAAGAATCCTCGAGAGTTTCTGATATGTATCCTGCAACAATTATGATGAAGAATGATGAGAGAATTTTGTAATTTTGATTAGGTTCTGATTCTGAGGTAATTCTGATGATAATCCTGAAAAGTTTCTTATCAGCATCCTGGAACAAATCTCTTCTTATGGAAATATTCTTATTAAAATCCTGGAAGGAATCAGGAGGATTCTGAAGAGAACCCTTAGAGTATTCTGATGAAAGTCCTGGAAAGATTCTGATTAGAATCCTGAGATGATTCCAATTAAAATTATGATAGAATTCTTATAAGAATAGCCAAAGATGATTCTGATGAGAATCCAAACAGGTTCTGGTGAGAATTCTGAGACTTTCGAGGACTCTCAGATTTCTTCGATTTTTGATTAGTCTTTGACGATTTATAGAACGAAACTTCGGTGAAAATTTAAAATTTGTTTCAAATTGACAAATGACCATACATTAAAATAGAACGCATGTCAAGTTTTTTTTTCTCCGCAAATTTGAGAACTACCAATTGAGAAACGGGAAGATTATAGTGAGTTGAATTAGGTTTAAATTCAATGGCTTTTTATAATTTTAAAACATGCATTTATGCAACAAATCTTTGATTTTCGTAAATTTCATAACGTTCCTTAAATAAATAAAGATTTATTTAATATTTTTTATGAATATGAAGAACATTTTATTTAGAAAATATGAATAACAGCAGTACATAGTATAAATCTTTTTTTACATAGGTTTTTATTTTCAGTGCAGACCAGGGGTTGAAATCTGAGAAAATAGAGAGTATCACTTATCGCTCTATGTAATAACCATATTCTGCTACATATCATGAGAGTCTGTTTATCATGTACTGATACAGCTCTGATTTTTCCTGGGATGCTAACAGTGCATGATAAAACCTATCTAAACAATCTCCAAACCTGGGAGACACTATTGCTATCAGATGTTCGGGGAATGTTTTTCATGCCAGTAGAGTAAAACACCTACGCCCAATGGTAAATAAGCGAGAAAAATGGGTTTTATCATCGCTCTCTTTTTGGGACTTCGCTGTTGCTATTTATCAGGCTTGTTACAACTTGCGAGGCATTGTCGATCATGGACCGATACAGATGCGATGGTTTTCTTCGCTTGCTTTGATAGTGCTTCGAAATCAATTGAGAACGAAATCTGCAATGTCTGGAAATGCAAACTTATTGTACATACATAAAACACTGTAATTTTTGACCATCATCGAAAAATTTTCAAATTCATAGAAAAAACTGCCTTGATATTATGTATTTTGAATACTGAATATGGAGCTGTTGAACTGAATGTTTGATACCGATAATTAATTTTGGTAAATAACGGTTTCAGACACACTGTGGCACAAAATCCACGCGAATCGACGAGAGGCACGTTTCCTGGACATTAGATCCTACAGGGGGTCATATTGAGCCACGAGGGCCAACCAACACGGCATCCTCCATTCATCGGCCCGATTTATTGATCTCTCAGCTGGTCCAACGGCTCGGGAACAGGAAATGAGAGAGGAAGTGGCAGTTGGTGCTTTGTTTATTAATTCAAACATTAATTCAATCACAGCGAGATGCTCGTCCAACTGCTGCAGTGCAACAAGACGATTCCATATGCAACCGAACTCGCGCCCGGGACCAAGAAGTCTGTTGGAAGATATGCAGCTTGGGTCGGCTATCAAGGATGGCTTGTGCCCTTTGAGCATGTCTGACCGATTTAAATTACTTTGAAACGGTCCTTGCGTGAGGATTATCGTTATTACGAGTGAAACTTGCACTATTGGGAGAAGATTAACTCCGGTGAAATATTTTGACAATATTCTGAAGAGTAATATTGCGGTGAGATATTTAGTGACATTTTACATGCAACTGTACGATAAATTAACGTAACGATATGGGAAGATATTGACGACTTGGTAGATTACTCTTATTGTGCGTTAGTTTGAAGTTTAGATAAAGCTTCATTTCTAAAAAAATGAACATCAGCCACCACGCAAAATAGACATAGACTGGACATTTTGCCAGGCAAAACGAAATATCGAACAATTTCAAATATATTTTACAATGCTTTTTGAAAATGATTTCACTCGACTTGGACTTGCCTGCGAAGCAGCTACGCTGGATTCAATAATGATAAGTAAGCCCTAATATAAGGTAGATGCCGCATTTGATTGATAACCAGCAGTAAACACAGCGTGCGGCAAGTAACTTCAATTAAACCCGGCGAAGACGATGACAGTTCTCGTCAAATTCAATGGGAATCAATGCGGTATCGGTATGTTACCGATAGCTACCGTTTTTCTGAAGAGGGTGTTGCTCGGCTACAAGCAGGCCCAATAACAGCAATAACAATGATAACGAATATGAAAAGTTCCGCCGATTGGCATTAGCAATAGCCGGCTGATAGAAAACGGGTCAACCGAACGTGTGAGTGCTATTAGCGGTAAGTAATCGATACAGTCATGAAACCTCGTATAGGGGAAGTGGTGGTAAAATGAACAGGGGTGGTAAAATGAACACCTTGCCTTTTATCGAGAAAAAACAAATTTCGATTAATTTTTATCACGCACGGACGATTTATAGCATAAATCAGAAAGATCGAGTTGATAAGTACGTAGGTCAATTGAAGTGAAAATATCAACGAAGGGGGATCTAAGATTTTAGAAAACCACGTTTGAAAGTTAGAACTGACGTAACTTTCAGCTCGGAAGACTTGAGATTTTTCAGTGACGTGATTATCGCTATGATATGATGTCAAATCTGATACCGTTAGAATTCTTTTTGAATGGGTTACAATCGTTAATGGATATATATTCGGTAAGGCAATAAAAAATTTCAGAAATATTTGTATTATTCACGTTTTTGCATGATGTTCATTTTACCACCAACAGCTGTTCATTTTACCCAGGTGCAGGTAAAATGAACATTTACTTCATTTTTTGATAGGGACAAAAATATGTGAAAATTCAGCTATTTTAGTCTCAATTCGTGTCGCTGCTATAGATAACATCCCTGTTTTTGATGTTGTGGAATAGAACTATACAAATGTTTCGTTTTTCTATCAGACACAAGATGATTTCCTTAAGGTGTTCATTTTACCACCCCTTCCCTTATACATAGTTAGATTAGACCAACTTGCCGCCCGATAATCATTATCTTTGATCGTAATTTATAACTTTTATGTACCTACCGGAGGAAGTACTTCTACATTTGGTATGGAATGATAGTCTAGACGGGATAGTGTTACGAACATTTTTATCAGCGAATGCTGTTCTGAGCGTAAACACAGGAAACCGTTTTTGAATATTTGTGTACTTGCACTTCAGAACTATGACTGCTGTTGGTTTGATAAGTCATATTTCTTAAAGGTATCTGACAAGTTGATTAAAAGATTATCAGATTGACAAATTGAGATTGATAAAGCTACCACAATAGCAACCGATTGTAATATTGACTTACTCTAAGTTTGATCAGCTTTCCAATCAACATTTAATGCATACTTAAACATTCTTAAAAAATGCGCTGAACAAAGAACCAAGCCTTATATACAATCGTTCTATACAAATCTTGCGAATCTATGTGTAAGGTGTTCTGGAAGCTATTATTCAAACCGATCATAAAATGCACTAATAGCGCTCAAAATTGGCATTCACATAAAGTTTAAAAATGGCAATGTGATAAAATATATTTCAAATTAAATCTAAGTGCATTTAAAATCTTAACATTGGTAAGTTTCAATCAGTTGAAGCCAAAATGAATCATGGTTTCTATGCGGTTGATATAATTGGACCATATGATGAAAGTTTCATGAACTGCTAAAAAATCGTAAAAGAAATATGAAATTTTTAACCAAATTTTCACAAATTTGTATGAGAAAATTCTTTAGAAACCATTTTTGTCCAGAGCTTCTTAATAAGATTTTCAACATTTTTGATGTCTTCTACAAAGTTGTAAGAATCTTTAAACGCATGTTTTTGTTGAACATAACAAATCTCTATCTCGTAAAGTAAAGAAGTTATCGGTCGATTTCTGTTTCGCGTCTGCGGCTACAAAGCGAAGCCATGCTGAAGGTGTATTAGTTTGATTCTCGGTCGGTCCAGGATCTATTCGTAATGGAAATTTCTTTGACTTCCCTGGGTATAAAGTATCATCGGACCTGCCACACGATATACGAATGCGAAAATGACATATTTGGCAATTAAAGCTCTCAGTTAATAACTGTGGAAGTGCTGAGAAGCAGGCTTTGTCCCAATTAGGACGTTAATGCCAGGAAGAAAAACAAGAAGGTTTATTTGTTTGATAGTGAAAACGCATGGAAAGACTCTTTAGCATTAACATAGACTGACTAAACAAGCCTTGGGCGGGCCTAGCAAATACTTGTTTACAGAAGTAATGTCGATCGCAATAATCACGATTTTAATATATTTTGTATTTTTAACAGATTTGTCTCATTTTGCAGCACATCAATAATGTTTGTAAATTTCAATTTTTGCTACAATAGAAATTCATTCTTTTGCAATCCTGACCAAAATTCTTCAAGAATTTTAGCAAAAAAACTCACATGGAATGTCCTTTGTTATTTTTTTTTAAGAATTCTTCAGGTATTCATCTACGTGCTTTCCTGTGGGAATTTATTCTTGAATTATTTTCGTACTTTTCAGTGCTGTTTCCAAGAACTCTCTATTCAGTTTTCACTGAGTTTGTCCTGGGATTATATATATAATGATTATTTAAATATAGTCGTTTGGACTCAAATTGCTATTGAAATTGTTTAATTTTATGATCTTTTTGTTAACAAATAGGATATGAAAATAATTCTGGCCCAGTTTGTGCTCTCCGAACCATTGTGCGCAACCCAAACATGAGAAGAAGAAATCAGAGAAGCCAAGAAAACAAGTCAGTTGTCAGTGAGCTGTCTCCTCTCTCTTAGGGCCGCACTAACGATTGTTGAGTGAAGAACTAGTCAAATATGTTAAGGCAAAGTAGGCCATCATTGGAATTTGAACGCATCGTTAATGATTGTGGCTTTCAATTACAATTTCGAATTGAAGAAAACCAGTTGGTATTGCACTGACGCATCTGAAGAAGTATCAGCATAACTCTGCAAGTCAGCGCATATAGTGATACTTTTCCGGATGAATATGAACTATGAGGGCAGAGTTTTTTCAATTTGAAATTGCGAACTGCAATGTCAACATGGCTAAAAAAAAACAAATGACGGGCTACTTAGCCTTCAAATTAACGTTAATGAAGCAAAAATAAACTAATTTTTCTTCTCAGTTATAGTGCAAAAACTACCCCAGGAATATCTCAATATTTTTTTTAGGGATTGCTTTACAAATTCCTCTGTGAATCCCTTCGTATAAGATTTCTAGAAAAAAAAACACATAAAAAAGGATAGAAAGAACTTTGTTGGTAAATTTTAGAATAATTGCAGCTCTAATATAATTCGAAAAAAAAACACTAAATTCCAATCATGAAATTCAAGAACTAAACCGCACAATTTCTGACACTTGTTAACAATTACCTCACTGAAACCCCTACAAGGACCACCTAAGGCCCAAGTAATAATGGTGCAAATGTCAAAAATAAAAAAACAGTTTTCACTCTTGAAATCAACAAATCGGAAAACACAGCCATTTTATTGTGGAAATATAGCACATAAATTGTCGATTTTAATGGCGAAAAGTGCTTTTTCACTTTTGACATTTGCTCCATTATTACTTGGGCCTTAAGTGGTCCTTGTAGGATTTACTATAGAAATTTTTGTCTTTTCTTCTTTGTCTTTTAGAGTAGAAAGTGATTTGTTTTAAAACAGATGGATTTTTTACTGAACATATCTGTTACTTAAATCTTAGATAATATTTTACATGAACTCCGAAGTTTCATAGTACTATGGTAAACATATTAATATAGAACCCATTTTTTCCTACCTTTAGAAATTCCAAACGAACTTTTTTGAAGAGTCTATTAACGATTATTTTGTAGTACTGTAGAAGTTTAACGCGGAAATATTGCCGGTATTTTTTAAGAACATTACCGAAGTTCAGGAATCAGGAACCTAACATACAGTAGAGGACATATAAAATGCACCAAAGCCGTTTTCCCATACAAAATGGCCATCTTCAAATAGCTATATCTCCGCCGTTTCTTTTTATTTTTTCCTGTGACGAACTACAAATTCTCTCAATTTTCAAAAATTATCGAAAAAGCTGTGTGAAAACTATTGATTGAAAAGTTAAAGATAGGTTGAATTTTGACATAAAAAATGCACCAAGGCACAAACCGATGTAGCAGAAAAACTAAGCGTCGAACCATCTTGGTGTCTTAAGCGCATTCGTTCATTGAGTGATAAGGACCAAATGCGCTGGAGACACCCAAAGGATACGACGCATAGTTTGTCTGATACATCACTTTTTTGTCTTGGTGCATTTTTTATGTCAAAATTCAGCCTATCTGTAACTTTTGAACCAATAGTTTTTACACAAATTTTGCAATATTTATAAAAAAATGAGGTACCGTAATCCGGGGTAACATTGATCAGCGGGGTAACATTGATCGGGATGGTGCCTCTCTTTCGTATATTCATGAGCTAATGATAATTAAGGTTTTTGCCAAAATTGCGTTTAGTTCATGCGCAAATTTGTCAACTTTTTGAAACAATGGTTTCTATCATTTTCACTGACACTACCGAAAATTCATGTCTCACATGAGTTCTGCAGACGATGTGATCAAAGAAAATGCGGGTGTTACTAAAAATGGCATCGCCGAAAACGATGTCGATGTCAAATCTTTTATAAGTTTATTCAATTAGGCAACATTAACGAATTACTATTACGAATGTAGAATTTCCTGAGGAAATTGCCTACTTTTAGGCGTATTACGCGGTTCAAGGTGTTTTTAATTTTAAAATAACTCAAAAAGTAAATGACTTGTAAGAGTTTGGTCTTCATATTCGGCTTCAGGGGCCCTGATTTTGGTAAGTAACGACATTTCCAATATTAGCGAACGTTGTTTACTTGGGTGATCAATGTTACCCCATATCAGCTGAATCAAAAAATCACTTAAAACATTTATTTAAACATAATTAAATCTTTCGAAAAACAAAATAAAGTACATAGCTAGGAGCGGTGGGTGCCAGTACTTGTTTTAAAAATATGAAACTTGTAACATTTGTATTGTGAAATGAAAAATTTAAGAAAAACTTAAAAAAATGATCAATGTTACCCCGGATTACGGTAATTTGTAGTTCGTCACAGAAAAAAATAAAAAGAATCGGTTGAGAAACGGTGGAGATATAGCTCTTCTGAAGTTGACCATTTTGTATGGGAAAACGGCTTTGGTGCATTTTATATGTCTGATACTGTATAAGAATTCCGCATTTTTTTTCAAAACTGCAATAGTTTACCTTTTTCTAGATTCTACAAAATGTTTTTTTTTTAGTATGGAACGATATTTGTAGCATCATGAGTAGAAAGATGTTTAAAGCGTCATGAGAAGAAAGGAGAAACAAAAAAATGTTGAGCAGGTTGAACAATAGATGGGCAAAGGTACAATGAAAGATAATTTATAAACTATTCTTAAGAAGTAAATTACAGGATAGTCAAAACCTCTCTAATTGATTTACAAATAACCAAGATTTCTCAAGAAGGTCCTTCAGAATCTTCTATTATCCTTTAAGTTTATCCCTTCTTGACTTCCGGTTTTTAAAAATTCTGTCAGAAAGCCTCTAGAAATTCCGCCCTTGTATCACACACAATTTCAAACCAAGAATATGGATTATGCTAATATAATTATTAAATCTTCTTCCCCATTCCCAGTTATTTCATATTTCATATTTCTTGACAGATTCTTTTACCGCTATGCTAATTTCGGAAGTAACAATTTTCCTAGTTCAACAAATTTCCTCTGAAAATTCAAAGGCAAGAGACATTTCAAAAACAATTTTCTAGACATAAAAAACATGTAAAAATTTTCGACGCAATTTGTGATGTATTTTGGAAATATTTCTTAAGGACTTTTGATCAACTTCGCGAAAGAATCTATCTATATAAATAAAAATGCAGTGACGTTTGTATGTCACGAAAAGGCTTGAGAACGGATGAACGGATTGGCGTAAGTTTTTCACAGTTGCACTCTACAAGGGATGCGACGTGATAGTGCGTGGAAACAGTATGGGAAAGTCTCTGGAGCAATCGGGAAAACAGGAGAAAACTAATGTATCATTTTGTATGGGGATATTACGCGACGTTTTATAACAGCCTACTAGATGGCAAGACGAAGTTTGCCGAGATAACTAGTTTGTAATATATTTTTTAAGAAAATTTTCAGCAAAATATCTCAGTATTAGGTTTTCCTGAATCAATGAATTTTTGGAGAAATTGTGAGAGAAAACTTAACTATTGAAAGATTACACACTTAAATTATTTTACGGATTTCTGTAAAATCTCAACAGCTGAACAGTTCGGTGAAATAAATTAACGGAATACGGTAAATTTTTACAGTATTCGGTAAAAAAATCACCGTAATCCGTTAAATTCCGACGAAATACGGTGTTTTATTTTACCGAACTGTTCAGCTGTTGAGATTACGGTGAAATTCACCGTAGTGTGTTTAGTGTGTAAGTAACATTTTTTAGGAATATTCGGAAACATTTTCTGGAATCAATTTGCTAATAAAATTAAATAAAAGTGGGCATAGAAGAAATAGATGTCATCCAGGTGGAATTCGCTTTGAAAGTATGGAGAAGTCCCACAACTTTATTTGGCTAATTACCAATAGATTTGCAAATGTTCTGAAACTAACCTTCAATATTCCTTGAGGAATTTTATTATACTGAAATTCCATAAAGGATTTCAAAGAATGGTTTTTTGTTTGAAAAATTTTGGTTCAAACCTGTTGGAAATCAATCAAATAATTTATGCAACAATAAGTTTTCTTGGGAAAATAAAGTTTAAGCAATATATAAATTCATGATTAATACTTAAAAGATTGAACCAAAATCAAAGAGATAATTTATTGCTGAAATAAAACACTATGGTCGATTTCGTTACATTTTTCCACCCAAGTTTAAATTTCTGCCATTTATCTGAAGAAAACTTGGTCATACCGAAATTCCTTGAAAGTTAAGCTTCCGACTGAAATTCCCGCTATGCATTGTCTGAGAAATTCCATTAGTAATTTTGTCTATCACTTCAATTATTTTTATCGGATATTATACGAGTGGAAGTTAATGTATGGATTTTTTTTCGTGAATTCTCATCAGGGAAATAATCATCACCGGACATTTTCAGCAGGATAAACAAAAACATGAGAAATCAGAATGCAGTGAATATGCGGCTCTATGCTGAAACAGCATTATTTGGATTATTCAGAAAAAAATACGAATTTCGGGAATCAAACTTACAGGACATTGACGTTTTTTTTATACCATAGTGTTTTTTTTTTTCAATGGAGATGTTGAAAAATTGCGCTCATCGCATTCAACAAGAAGCTAGTTCTAACAGTAACCAATCGATCGACAGTCGGACATTTAAGCTTTCAGTTGTCATGCAATTCTCTGAAGTCAGAACCGCCACGATTATGCTGTGTAAGACAAGCGAGGTTTTATCACTATAGTTGTACAACATTAAATAACGTAACTATTGAAGAAATTTTTGTCAATAACAAGAGTCATGTAGATTGATTTTGTTTCATGTCAAATTGTTTTTATTATATCATCAACAGTTCTAGGGGGCCTGGATGATTCTGTAGGGGGCCAGGCCCCTGCCCCCTGTTCCTACACCAATGGTGATTGACCGAAGTCAGTGAAGATGCACAAAGAATCAACTATATTGTGCCTTCCGATAAGCCGAGCGGACTGTATATTTTTAAGGAAACTCGAAATCGAAAATAAAACGCGTCCGATTCTAATGAGTTCAACAATTACTTTAACTTTATTCATGAAAGATACATGTGTGTATGTGAAAGGTTTATCTTCCGGTCTTCCTGTTAAAGTTGGATTCTGCAGTAGCAATTTCTCGCGTAACATCCTCCCGGCCTTGAAACCTGTTTCAATGTTACTGGCCATCTAGAGGCAACAGACATACCTCCGTTATAGCCCGCTTATATTCACCCTTCGAAGTCCTTACGGTGACGACACGTGTTACTCCGTCCTTCCCCGGATGTAATTCGGTTACCCGGCCGAGCGGCCACTGGAAAGGAGGCGCACCTTGGTCGATCATCAGCACCAAAGCTCCTTCAGTGATGTTAATGGTCTTCGTCCACTTTGACCTGTTCTGTAATTCAGGTAAGTACTCGGCTGTCCATCTTCGCCAGAAGTGTTGGAAGATGGTCTGAACTAATTGCCATCGCGAAAGTGTGCTCATCTTCAGATTCAAGTAGGATGGCTCACTGATAGCCTGCATCTCCCGCCCTATCAGGAAGTGTGCAGGTGTAACCGCAGTAAAGTCACAGGGATCATCAGAGGACGGTACCAATGGTCGGGAGTTTAATACCGCTTCAATTTGGGTCAACGTAGTGTAGAGTTCCTCGTACGACAGCTTATAACCACCAACAATCCTTGTCAGATGGTGTTTCACTTGTTTAACCCCGGCCTCCCATATGCCACCGAAATGGGGGCTCCGAGGTGGTATGAAGGTCCACTCGATTCCTTGAGTCGTGCAAAAATCCGTTATCTTCTTCGCTTGCTGTTGATCTTCGAAAAGACGCGCTAGCTCTTCAACCTCATTCTGTGCCCCGACAAAATTTGTGGCATTGTCGGAAAACATCTTACATGGCAGCCCTCGACGACTTGTGAACCGTCGCAGCGCAGCCAAGAAAGCATTCGTTGTCAAGTCAGATACAAGTTCCACATGAATTGCACGAGTCAGCATGCAGACAAACAGACTGACATAGGCCTTCGTGACTAACGGCCTTCGACCTGCTGTTGACGATTTAATCATAAAGGGACCGGCAAAATCCACACCGGTAAAGGCAAACGTCGGCGCTGGTTGGACTCGGTATGAAGGTAAGTCTCCCATAAGCTGAGATGTCTTCAGTGGATTCGCTCTAAAGCAGGTGATGCAGCTAGCTATAACCTTGCGTATAGTTGACTTCACTCTCAACGGCCAAAACCTTTGACGAACCATCGCAAGAAGACTCTTCTGTCCAATGTGCAAATTTGACCGATGCATACTTCTCACAACTGCCATCGAAAACGGATGTCCAGCAGGCAAAAGCATCTGATGTCGACTATCGTAGGGTACCAAAGCACGTTTGATTCTACCGCCCACGCGCAGGATACCATCTTGCAAATCGATGAACGGTTTCAAGCCACACAAACGGTGTTTCGATTGGCCTCCTTCAGCAATAATTCGTATCTCATGATGAAACGTCTCCTTCTGCACGCACCGTACTATCACCAACAGCGCAGTTCTTAATTCCGGAACAGTTAATGGCCCGCTGATAATCGTCTGCCTCTTGCTGGCAAGGTACCTGGCAAACCGAACGAAGTAGGCCATTGATCGAAGCATTTTATCATAATCGTTCACTCTGTCAAACATCATCAATCTGCGTAATGAAGAAGTAACTGCCAGCGAAACACCAGTTCTCATCTCGGGCAAGTTTTCTTCCAACGGTTCGAGCTGTACTTCTTCAATCGTTGCCGCCTTAAGCATGGGTGGACCGCTCCACCACATCTCGTTGTCTATCAGCTTCCGAGGAAATTCACCACGTGAAATCACGTCAGCTGGATTCTCGTGGCTGGGAACGTATCGCCAAGTATACGCGCCAGTAATTCGTTGGATTTCGCTCACACGGTTGGAGACATACAGTTGCAGCATTCCAGGTGGTTTCCTAATCCAACTGTAGACGATCTGCGAGTCGGTCCACAGGATCACTGATTCAAAATCAATATCGATCGCAGCAATCGTCTTTTCGAGTAGCCTTGACAGAAGGACAGCACCTAACAACTCGGCGCGAGGAGTAGTGATCGGCTTGCACTTGTTCATTTTCTTCGGAAGGATTCTGGATTTGCTGCAGACTAGTCGGATAGTAACAGAGCCATCATTTTGTACGACACGAGTATAGATACATGCCCCATAAGCTTCGTCTGAGGCGTCGGAAAAGCCATGCAACTGGACTGATACTGTATCACCTGTCGAAATCCATCTGGGCACACGAAGGTTGTTCAGGCACGTCAATTCTTCACGAAAGCACCGCCATTTGTGGATGATACTCTGTGGGACGGGGTCATCCCAATCCACTTGGAGAACACTGACCTCCCGTAGAATCAATTTGGCTGCGGTTATTACTGGACCAACCAAACCAAGCAAATCGTATATTTTCGCAACTTCGCTGAGAATTTTTCTTTTCGTTGTAGCTTCCGGGTTGCCAGGAACAACAGAGAACGAAAACCAATCTTCACGAGGATTCCAAACGACGCCCAAAGTTTTGATGATATTCGAGCTTGTATCGCCCAGTTCGAAATCAGTGCCATGGAACTCCTTCTCGACATGTTGCAATATTTCCGGTCGATTGGCACACCATTTGTGCGTTCCAAAGCAACCTTTCTGCAATAATTCGCTTACTTCTTTTTGCAGAGCGCACGCATCCTGGATTCTATGCGCACCTCCAATAACGTCGTCCATATAAGTGCTCTTTTTTATTACCCTTGCCGCTTGAGGGTATTCGTGTTGATGATCTTCGGAAACCTGGCGGAGTGCCATGGTAGCTTGGAATGCAGACGATGCCAGACCATAGGTGACCGTCAAAAGCTCATACACCATTAGAGGCTCGTTCCGATCGTAGCGCCAAACCACAGACAAACAGACGTAACACTTAGAACAAATTTCTTTAAAATCCATCGCCCAGTTTACACCATCATCATCTGGTGAGCATGTTGCACGTAATGCTGTTTCGTGCAACAAGACCTGTAGATGGCGGTAGTTTGAAACGTCAAACACTAAGAGAAACGATGCGCGCGCCTCTGGTTGTGAGATTTGTAACATAACGAATTCAAAATGATCGTTAAATGAGTGGTCGATGGAAATTTCGGCAGTGTTACGTCTGTTTGTCTGTGGCCAAACTATTCTTTGAAACGCTGTGTCCGGGGGAAGGACACCAACTTGTCGAAACATTTTGATGACGTCTACTGTGAACACGTACCTGTAGCCACGGTAGTTCAGCAAAATCGAAAACAAATCGTTCTGTATGTTCGGTCCTGACATCAGCGCATCGTTGATTGCCACTCCTGATGAGGACGTTGCAGAGCCGTCGAAAACGACCCTCAATTTT
Source organism: Aedes aegypti (assembly GCF_002204515.2). NCBI lineage: Eukaryota > Metazoa > Arthropoda > Insecta > Diptera > Culicidae > Aedes > Aedes aegypti. The sequence goes on from NC_035108.1 coordinate 291,808,984, forward strand.
GTCGACGTACTGGAAGGTTTTACTACACAGTGATGTGGTATGTAGTAAGCGGAACCTGGCTCTTCATTCTCGTCAACCGCAATGGCTCTCATATGCCCAAGGGACTCGTACTCTCGCATAAAGCTGGCATACTGTAGTTTGATATCTGGTTGCCTATCGAGCCGTCGCTCCAATGACAGGAATCGTTTCGTCGCCATTTCTCGGGAATCACCAAGCTCGTTTTTCCTGTCGTTGAACGGATGGCGTACGAAGTACCTTCCTTGCTGATCTCTCTGGTAAGTGTCACGAAAATGCTCCAAGCAAATATCATCCACTACCTTGTTCGGAAGGTGGATCCGATCACAGGCCTCTAGTTTGTAGAAGCTTCGAAGAAGTTCGCTCAAGTCTTCAAGAGCGGTTTGGCAGAATGATCGAGCAATTACTGGCGCATCGGACGAAACTACACCACCAGCAACCCAACCAAACTTGGTGTCAGTAAGCACTGGCTGGTTCGATCCAAGCTTCAATTGGCCAGTTTTCACGATGTTCCAGAATATTTCGGCACCAACGAGCATGTCGATGCGTCCTCGCCGATTGAACTCCGGGTCAGCTAGCTTGACGTCAGCTGGAATAGACCACTCTGATGCATTGAATGATCTCTCTGGAAGGTCACCAGTAATCTTCGGCGCTACAAGAAATTGTAGCTCAGCGGAGAAATTTTCGACGCAGGATTCGATTGTAATGCGAACCATGCGACGGATCCTCGTGTTCGTCCCGTTGAGACCACTGACCGTGTAGTCTACGGGTTCTTTCTTCATGCAAACCAAGTTAGCGAAACGTTCAGTAACGAAGTGTTCTGTTGACGCGGAATCCAACAGCACCCGGCAGGGGTAAACAGCAGAGTTGGAAGCGCGCACGTTCACGATTGCAGTGGAGAGCAATGTTTGCTTCGTTTGACTTCCAACACTAACGCTGAGGGTTGTGCCAGTGCCGGATCGAGGAGGATCGACTTGGGTGCTAACTTCAGATTCCTTGCGAGAGACTCTTGCTTCTTCGTGGACGGCATTCTGATTGACAGCGGTAATCGAATCGGGTGATCTGGAGCTAGAAACTTCGTTGGCATGAAGTGATGTATGGTGACGCTTGCCACACTCCCGGCAACTATGCGACGAAGTGCATCCGTTCGTGCGGTGGCCTTTTTGCAGGCAGTTAAAGCAGCATCCTGTTTTCTTCAGCGTGTTGTATTTTTCACTCACGTTCATCTTCTTAAAGCTTTCGCATTTCCATAGTTCATGAGCATTTTTGCATACAGCACACTTTAGTTCACTTTTCGTATCATATTTCAGTTCACTTGTATTTATCAGCGTATGAGCTTTTGTCACCGCTTTCGGTTTCACACTTTCCACTTTCATGTTCGTTTCAATCTTTTCAGTCACTTTACACTGTTCTTGCAGGAACTCCATCGTATCCTTGTAGCTGGGCAGGATTCCCGGTTTCTGCCGTATCTCCCACGCGACTCTTGTTGCTTTGTCCATCCGCGATGAGATGATGTTGATAACCATTTGCTCGCCGAGGCCTTGCAGCGGGAGGTCAAGATTCTTCAAGGCTTCGATGTTTTTGCTGCTCACGTCGAGCAACTTTCGAAGATTTGCCGAACTGTCCTTAGTGATCTTCGGCAAATTGAACAAACACTCGATGTGCTTGTCAATGATAAGCCTCCTGTCTTCGAATCTATCAGTCAGGAATTGCCAGGCAGCATTGTAATCATTGTTGTTTACAATGTCCTGGTCAATGATTCCTGCTACCGGCCCAACTAATGAATTACGCAGATGGTAAAGTTTAATGGCCGGGTCTTCGTGTGTATATCGATTCATGATGGTAGTAAACATGGATTTAAACGAAAACCATCGTTCATACGACCCGTCGAAGGTCGGCAACGGCGCTTGCAATGGCGGAAGGTAGGAAAGAGTTGATCCGGGTGTCATCGACGACGATGTTGCTGCTACGACAACTTCTTTCTTCTCCATCTGATTAGTTGCCGCTTCTATCAGCATACTCAACCGGATCGCCAAATTCGCATACATCGTCTCGAATTCGACGTATTTCGCTTCCTGTTCGGCTCGTCGCTCCTCAGAGAGGGGCAGGGCATGAATCATGTTTTGGAACTCATTGTATTCGCGATACGACTGTTCGACTGTTTTCTGATGCAACCGAAGGAAATGCAAATTCATAATGTTCGGGTTCGGGTCATCTTCACTATGTTCAATGGCACTTCTCACACGTGTAAGTTTGCCCTTCACTGCCCCTCTCTGATGAGAGAGAGTCTTCAGCTGTTCTTCCATTCTGGCGTTATCCTGTTTCGCCTTTTGCTGGGATTTCTGTTCGGCGATCGTTTTCGATGGTGTTGACATGACACGACACGATCACTTCACTATTCTCGAACGACGGCCATTTGCAATTTTCGTGGCGCGTCGCTGCACCCGACCAGCAAATCTGGTGAATGCTCGAAATCAACGATTTTTCGCGGAAAAAACACTCGCGTCGACGTTTTTCCACTACTTTTCTATTTATTCGGCCTGAAGGACCAATGTGCCTTCCGATAAGCCGAGCGGACTGTATATTTTTAAGGAAACTCGAAATCGAAAATAAAACGCGTCCGATTCTAACGAGTTCAACAATTACTTTAACTTTATTCATGAAAGATACATGTGTGTATGTGAAAGGTTTATCTTCCGGTCTTCCTGTTAAAGTTGGATTCTGCAGTAGCAATTTCTCGCGTAACATATATGTTCGGCTGGGATTGGCCATAACCTTCTTCAGTGTGCATTATTCAGTGCCTTTATTTGTACAGGGTCAATCACGGCGCCAGCCACGTCCTTGCAGTCAGGTGGGATTGTATGAAAGAATGTTAGTGTGTAACTTTTTCTATTTGGAGACCGTGTTTAATTCTGCATCTCCACAAAGTTTACTGGGAGGGATGTTTGTTGTTTGGGAAGATCGTTGGGTCACAGGATTTACTTTGATAAACGATTAGGCCATGACAAACAACTATTTGTGAGATATAATCATGCCTCTAAATATAATATTTTCTATTTATATGAAAAATTTCCAAGTAGAAGAAAATACAGTATGGCCCATAAAAATATGCGAAAATCGTCATATCATGTTTTATGGTAGTTTTTATGTAGGAAATGTAAACGAAGCATAAAAGTTATTTGTTATTTGTATTGTTTTATCTATTTAGACTCAGTTTTTCGCTGAGGATATGAGTTTTATCTGTTACTTTCATCTTACTAGAGAGGGATTAAAAGCATACCTTCAAATTTTATCATGCGGCCGTCGAGTTCAATATCTTTAAGATGAAAGTTTCTAACACATCAACGATGGCGTGCGATTCTTCACAGGCCTTGTCTCTAGCATTCGTCCATATCAAATGATAGAATTGGTTCATACCTGGGTCATTTGAGACTTGAACATATTTTCGAAAAAACGGCTCATTTTGGAGAGCCGTGGTTGAACCTTCACATAAGTGTGATGAGCGGCTCTGTTTTGCTCAAAACCTATGAGCTAGTATTGATATAAGTTGTCTCTAACCGAAGGTACAAATTTCATCCTTAAAAAAACTGTGATAGACCTCCGTATTTATTTTTATTGAACATTAACAAAAAATAAAGGCATATCAAACCTATAGAACGCAAATGCCCTCAAAACTATAACCCTGGCAAAACATTTTATTGTGACCATGAAAAACATGTTCTCTAAGAACAGCTCCATCCTCTGATACCAAGCAAATTGAAATTTTCACCAATAAAGTGTGATTTTCAAGGTTGAAAGTCTATCAAAGTATACGACAATCAGACGCTATTTCTAACTTTGAGCGAAAAAAACCTTCAAACTTCTTTGCTTTATTTTATGATTTTGAACAGTAAGAAAAATATGACAAAACTTGTCCTACATAGCGAAGTTATGTCAGAATATACTACCGTTATCAGAAATTACATTCACTCACAAAAACAATGAAAATAACACCTATGGAAGCTATATTCACGTTCAAACAATTTTCGAATTTTTTTATGGGCCATACTGTAATGTCTACACTTATGGTGACAGATTCAAAGTTTGTTAAACAAATAGCTAACCGCAACAGTTCTACGGCTGTCAGGACGAGAGCATGTGTCATCATATTTTACTCATATGAAAAGAATAAAAAACGATTGACTGAATCATCACAGAACACTTTTATGTCGACACTTACAGTGGCGAACCATTCAAAATTTGTTGAATCAAGTGAATCTTTTGCAAATCTACACCAGTCGCGTAACTAGGTTTTTGATTAGGGACCCTCAAAACTAAGGTGAACACCGTCTGAATGTAATATGCTTATGTGAAACCAACTGTTAAAATAAACATTGAACAAGTAGCTTTTGTAGGATTATGACTTAAGGCGAAGTAGGCCGTCATTGAAACCTGTACGCGTCGTTGATGATTGTTGCCAATTCAGCTCACGATTTCGAATCAAAGAGAATCAGTTGGTTTTGCACTAACACAGCTGTAAAAGTATCAGCGTACTCTATGCATATTAGCGCGAACAGTGATACTTTTTCAATTCAATATAAACTATCAAGACTGAGTTTAATCTCTTTGAAATGCAAGCTGAAAAGTCATCATTGTTGCCAAAATGAATGACGGGCTACTTAGCCTTAAGAGATGGAACTTATATTGATATGTTTTGTAGTAGTTTAATGGCAAATATGTCAATTAATGAGCCTTAAGTTCTTCTTCGCTTAATTCTTGTTTAGAAACACATTAGTTTACTGAAAATTATCGAGAGGAGTTCCAGTGAATTAACATGGAAGTGGAAATATTAGCTTGCGAAGTAGCGCTAGAAAGCAATGATTCATTACAGCTTTAATTAGGTATTCAAAAAAAGTTTGGACATTTCCTCAATTTTGTGTTTTTGAGTCGGGATCTATTTTGAAATTCTTGATGGAAGAAATGCATTCAAGGTCGATTAATAGTGGTTTCTGCACTAGTGTACATACACGTTACATGTCACCAACACTACTTAAAAGTGCTGGTTGAAAATATAAACAAAGATCAGCTGTTCCCAGCAAAATCAAACGGCAGTATTTTCAACCAGCAAATTCGTGCACGTGTTCGTGACACCGCTCGGCGAAAGCTCAATTTGCCCAAGGTTTGCTCAAAATGAATTGCCAAATGAACCCCAGTGATTTTCATGAACTTCCTAAAGATTTCGTTTTAGACCTTCAGAAATTCAACGTAGTACTTTTTTAACGGTAAGTTACCTCAGAAGTTCTTTAATTTCTTCAAAGATGCTTTCAGAAAATTATCCATAAAACCATAAGTGCGCAAGGAATGCATGCAATGATTTTACCATCCCGTTTACAACATCTTCTATTGAACTATTATTTTCTTCAGGGATTTCTGGAATTTCCTTTAACATTATCGTTCAGATTTCAACCAGAGAATTCATTCAGGAATTAGTCCAGTGATTATTGCTAAGATTCCTTCAGGAATTATCCAAGAAATAATAAAGAAATTTCTTAAAGATGTCTCCGAAGAATTTCCCCAGTCATTACCTCAGGAATATCTCCAGAAAGAGATCAAAGTTTTTTTTTTTTCAGAAATTACTGGTGAAAAATCCGAGAAATATTTTAGAAATAAACTTTAAGCTAACATCTGATGAAACTCGATTTAGTTTGAAAGTAACCCTTGATGAACTCCCACAAAGTTCTCTGAAAGAACTTTTAGGCTCTTGAGGAAGTCTCGAAGGATTTCATTCAACTTATCAACTGCGTACTGCGAACAGAAAAAAATTTTTTTTCTTGAATTCGTTGCCTGAATTTCTCACGCATCAAGCACGAAATTACTTTTCAGCAGCAAACTGGGATTTACATAAATTTTCTTCCCAAGCTGAACTGTTCTTGATGTTGATAATCTTTAAGTATTCATTATTTTGTAAAACAAATTAAAAGTTCATTAATTGACTAAAACCACACTGTGGGGTTCAGATAAAAAATATCTTCTCAAGTGATTATCACTTTTACTGTTATCAAATATTGACTTTGAAAACTATCTACACATACATAAAAAAGGAATGGTGTTTGTATGTCACCAAACGGCTTGCGAACGGGCTTCAAAAATTGAAATAGTAGTTTACGGAACAAGTTGCAGAATGATGATTTTTACAGCACGAGTCGTAAATTTATCCTACGAGGCTTGTCGAGTAGGATAATTACGACGAGTGCTGTAAAAATCGAGTTCTGCAACGAGTTACGTACAACATTTCTTGCAATTTCGTAGAAGACCACTTGAGGGTATCAGAAATAATATTTCGGAATGCATTCACCATCATTTTACAATTTCTGAAAAATGGTTTTGTAATGATTCATTACGCAACTCAAAACAGTTGCGTAATGAGAAAGCGTTGCGTAATGAATCATTACAGCACTGGTTTCAGTTGCGTAATGACCTGGGAGGGAGGCACCGATACTACACACGAAATATAGAACAACGTTTGTTTGAACTGCAAGATAACTCCAGCTTGCCAGCAACAATCAAGGCAGGCTTGGGGAAAACCGCTAGTTTTCTTTTGTTGTGTACTTTCCATCTTTCCTGACAAACATGGAAAAAGGGCCACAGTTTTCTATGCACCAAATAATAATTTTCATTGGGAAAAGTAAAACGATGCGTTTTTCAATGCTTTATATTCAATCAGTTGAAAGGTGCTCACGTGACATTACTTGCATTTTGTGCATGAATTGATTTTCATTCAATTTTTTGTCACTTTTGATGAAATGCGAAAATGTGTTTTAATCAGTTACGCGCTTTTTCCATGTTATTCCAATGTTTGAGATCTGGGTTCACAGTGACAGTTCGTGACAGCGGAATCCCGGCTCACTATGACGTACAGAAATTTTGTATTGGTTTCTCCCTCCCAGGTAATGACTATTCCCGCACTGCATACTTCAGTGCAGGAAAGTAGGCCGTTTCATGACAGATTGGCGTGATGAAAAACAGCCTATTACGATGAGAAATTGCAAAAATTGATTCACTTAACGTGTTTGTGTGCACAAAAAGTAAACATTTGTATAGAAATCTTCAAGAGCAAAAAACAACAGCCGAGTACAAGGCAATACAACGTTTACCGGGCTACTATTATAGAATAAATTGAATATAGAATATATTTGAAATAAATAATAGAAATCTAAAGAGAAATTATGGAAAAGTATTTCAACTCATTTTTTTTACATTTTGATCTCTCGGGTCAGAATCGTAGTACCCGAAGCATTCGCCTTTCCTCTAATCCGGGCCTGGTTACACATGCTATTAATCGCTCTATTCTTCTTGGAATCATATGCAAGACATGTTCATTTGGTCATACATACATTACTTCAAAGTTGATTTCTGATTCCAACAATCCACAGCAGGGTAAAGTACACCACCAGCCGTGCGTTTAATTTCTATTTAGCGCAAACTCAATGCGGGCCATGATTGCTTTCTCGAAAACGATAACTATTTAGCTGCGAAGCACGAAGCCGGGTAATAATCTTTCTCTACGGATGCCTCGGCCTTGGCTCACTGGGTTGCCTCCGTCCTAATAAAACAATAAATCTGTTTATATCATTACGACTTTCCTTCTACTCTCCTCTCTTGGCTATACTTTGTATCTTTCGACGCTCGACAGTCGTTGTCCCAATGCTGACAGAGAGTGAGCATCATCCCCGAACCTCTAAGGATCAGTAATTGGCCAGAGGCCGAGGACAAAGTCGAAGAAAAGGCCCCAATTGTTGTTTATTTACATTAATAAAACTTTACGACCATTCAATAACGGGGCGAAACGGCTTTCTACGCCAAGCAAGAGAAGGCATCCGTCATCGATCTGGACGAATTCGAGCGAAATTCCTTCTCCGAGAGGCCTAGAACGAAGCGTTCCTTTGGAAACGGGCAATCCTTGGCCATCATCCGGCCGGAGGTTGGGTGTCCGTGTCGTACGGCTGACGGCCCGGTTTCGTACTAAAAATGTAGTAGAAACGGATTTTTATTCCTTTACGATTATGTTTGCAATAAAAAGGGAGAACAAAATCGAACCATGCCAGTGCCAGTCTAACGGCAGCCGCCATATTGATTTTTATGAAACATGCGCGTGGAGGCATGTCGTAAAAAGCATCTCTATCCCTCCTACTTGCCGCATCAACTTCGGGTATGGCCCAACAAGTTACAACACAGTAGATTTTTGTTTCGGATGTGTATCTGCTTAGGGAGGGCAGCACTACAGCTACTTATTGTTGGTGCAACGGACAACGTTTAGTTTCTAGATTATAGTTTCAATCATGCTTTTCACATATGCATTTATTGCTTGTAAGAAAGAATATCTCAAGGATTACAGTGTCTACATATTGCTGAAATGCTCCTTATCGAAAAAGAAAAATCACTTACAACGGGGCCTTCCTTAGCCGAGAGGTTAGAGTCCACGGTTACAAAGCAAAGCTGAAGGTGTCTGGGTTCGATTCCCTGTCGCTCCAGGATCTTTTCGTAATGGAAGTTTTCTTGACTTCCCTGGGCATAGAGTATTATCCTACCTGCACACGATAAACAGTGAGTCACAGTGAAAATCGTCCACCTTGAACATTACCAGAAAAGTAATTCATACTATTCATGTATAGAACAAGAATTCAAATTATATGGCTCGTTACGTTAGTTCGGCAAGAGTCTTGATAATTGTATGCAATTCAAGTCATTGAATATTAAAAGAATAAATTAAGCTTTAAATTTGTAAAAATAATCAATAACACTGCGGAACACGTTTTTGTCTCAAGCATCAAAATACCGCTATTTAGTCGATTAAGGGTTGTTGAATCCATTACTGTTTTTAAAAATATCATAGCACGTCTAGTTCTTGAGATATTGGCTGTTCAAAATGCAAAATTTGACTATATTAGCCAACTTGCATGTAAATTTGCCAACTTGTAAGGCAATTTATTTGCCTAATTTGTCACAAATTTCAAACTTTATATGTATAACAATACTTATTAGCACAGTTCATAATACTATCGATGTTTAAAAGTTATTTTTTGGTGTTTTAGAAAAGTATTGTATTTTGCCATATAAGAGAAACGGAGAGTTTAGTATGGAGATTGCAAGCATGTTGAAAAAATCGATTTAACCTTAATTTTAACGTTCAATTTCAATTAAATTTTATCTGAAATGAAAGTTGAAGTCTTATTTTGCATGCTTGCTGGATTAGATCACAGAAAAGTTTGATAAATCATACTCTAAATATCATGTAAACATCAATTAAACTAGTGTTTTATACAACTTTGGCGACTTGTAGCTAAAAATTGTGACGTGCAGGGACATTTCTGAGAACGGCATCAGATTCAGCGACCCAAAATCTACTAGAGACACAAAATTTGATCCTTGAGACACGCAAAAAGGTCATTTTTGTTACGCTGTGTAATAACGTGAACACAGTGAAAATCGTCCATCTTGCCGTTATGCATGATTTTTGGGGTAATATTATAAAGTGTTCATTCATATCATTTCTTTAACTCGCGCACACACATACATTCAAGCACGATCTGCTATGCAAGAATAAAAAAGGTTTAGTTTTTTAGAATATTTCCATTAAAATGGGACGAAATAAACAGACATAGTCAGATATAAGAAAACTTGTGATAAAACTACACAAAAATGGCAAAAATCAACTGAAAATCACCAAATTTGTTGGAAAAGGGTGTACTACCGTATAGAGTATAATAAATCGCTACATAATTAACCATTGAAGTAAAATCAAACCTAAAACATCGTTGAAGAAAATTATCAATGGAGCGGTTGAGCGTTAGCTTCTTCGCCAGGTTAATGCTGACCCCAAGATAAGTGCACCGAAACTCGCAATTGAAGCGAAAAAGTATCTCAGGAAGCAGGTATCAGAAAAAGTATCTCATAAAGCCAGAAACTATGCGTAGAGTGCTTCGAAAACATAACGTTTCATGGCCGAGTTGCACGTCGGAAGACGTTTGTATCACCGAAGTACGTGAAATGTCGTATGAAGTTTACAAAAACACACGTTGGAAAGGATTTCAACTTCTGGAAGCACTATTCACAGATGAGAGCAAGTTTAATATTTTCGGATCTGACGGCAGGGTTATAGTTTGCCGGAAACCGAATGAAGACCTGAAAATGAAAAATCTTCGTGAAACTGCTAAGCATGGTAGTAGTTCCGTGATAGTTTGAGGCTTCATGTCAGCATCTGATGTTAGTAACTGACACCAAGATTATTATAATGACAGGTTTACCGATCTCAGCAGTCAGTGGGTGCGCGGTGTGCTTAGCTGCGGGGAAGGCGGAAGTGACAGTTGGCGAGTTGGCTAGCTGGCGGGTTTGTGTACTCAACCGTTTCTATGGGGTTGTTAGGGAATGTTTATTCCTACAAACATAAACACAGTGAAGTGAAAACTTTCTCCAGCATTTTGTCGCGAATCAAATTTTCGTCTTTAATGTAGTATTCCGGTGTTTTGTGTCGAAGAAAAGCAGATTATTTGAAAAATTGGTTTACAATTGCATGTATGCATGTAAGTGTGGAAATTTCGAATAGTGCAGCGGGTGAGAGCCACCCACCACCGAAGGTCTACCGATGAAAGAGAGGATGCGCCACGGTGTCGCCGTCTGACGATGACGGTTGTATTCTTGTAACTTTATCTCGTAAGTTAAGTCATTCTACTGTCAGTACATTACACAGTGAAGTAAATTCAGATACTTTGTCGCGTATACCACACAGATGTGAGTATAAAAGAAACATTCTATACCTTCTTTGTCACGCCATGCATCTGATATCCAAACAAACTCGTCAGCTGTCACTTGGCATTTCAAAATGGCGGAATGGGAAATCTGACACATTGGGCTACCTCCCTTCTAGATACCTTGACTGACACTTTATCGACGGGATCATGGCTCACTACGTCTATCTTGATTCATTGAAGAAGAATCGAAAGCCTAGCGTAAAAATGGCTTTCAATTTACCAATCTACCTTGTCTCAAAAAGATGGGCATTACATCTACCAGGATAAGCATCTGCAACATACAGCGGCAAAACCGAAAGCTTGGTTAAAAAATGCCCATCAATCATCAATCTGCCGAGACAATCTACTAATCTCGACATTATCGAGAACTTGTGGCATCTGTTGGATGTTTAAATCAGGAAACATCAAATAACGAGCAGATGTACTTTGAAAAGTGCGCTTACTATTGAGTTGATTAAGATCGCTAAAACTTAAGCTGAGAAACTTGTGCGATCTATGCCAAATCGTCTCAGGAAAGTTTTAAAGAGCAAAGGCTTACCTACTCGATTCTAGTTTATGGGTTGTCACCTGGAAAAATGTCAATTCTTTTAGATCAACTATAAATTGATATCGGTGGACGATTTTCACTGTGACTTATATTTGAGGTTTAAATTTACTTTATTATTTTTTGATTCCATTTTGTTTTTAATATTTATATAAACAGTGCCACAATGAAGTAATGGAAATATCCAAATAATTGTATGAATTAGAAAAATCCCAGCTTTTTTATATATAATAATAACAGAACTTTGGAAGGAAAATATGAGGGTGGACGATTTTCACTGTGACTCACTGTACGAATGCAAAAATGGCAACTTTGGCAAAGAAAGCTCTCAGTTAATAATTGTGGAAGTGCTCTCGAAAGCCACTTGTCAAATAAAAAAAGCTTTGGTAATTGTTCCACGAACAATGTTTAGAATTAACTGAACAATAAAAAACGTTGATTATTTAAAAATTGCAAACAAACGACGCACTAATGATTGAATTGTTACTATTGACTAATGTGAACATGTGAATGACTTTAATGTTGTTTTTTTTTTTATTTTTTTTAGCCTTATATCAATGTGAGATATTGATATCAAGAATATGACTGAATTATCTTCTCCTGAGTGGATTTAAAACTTGTTATGGTTATAGAGTTGATTCCAAAAGATGATTGCAAACCAAATATCAGAAAAAAGTAAATCAATGAAGTAAGGAAAACCATGTAAAAAACAATGCTGCCAAATGTTTCATCAAATCTCGCGCATCACATGTCTGATGATTTATCTCATTCACAATTCCACTTGTAGCGCGTAGCTCTTCGCCGCCACGTTATCCTAAGAAATCAAACCGTGGTGATGAATGGGAATCACAAACGAACTTCGAAGATCGCTTGTGGGGTCCTCCCAAACTGGCAGCAGCTGGCTGAAGCTCTCTGTCCCAGTTCGACTCAACTCAACCCACGAATTGTGCCAGCCTCCAACTTAAGCCCCTTCGGAGGTGTACGATGTCGACGACGCGTGGAGATCGATAATCAATATATCAATCAATCACCGAGGAGAACCCCTTTTTTCCCTATCTCTTCACACGTTTACAAGCCACAATCACTTGATTTATGTCGAGTTTCATCCTCTAAATCTTTCTCGGATTTTTATTAATAAATTCAATTACCAAACCATAATGAAGCGGTTTAGCACGGAATCGAGCGGTTTTCTTCTTGATTGCGGTGCCGTTTTTGTTTGACTGTTTCGTTTTCAGTTTTCTTGCGATCGGAGGTCCATCAACAAATGAGCCACGATCGATGATGATAGGATCGTTTATTGATTGGAATTAATTTCGAGATCCGACAGCGAGATGAGATCATCCCCAATTTGCTTTCGGTTCATTCATAGAAACTGTTGAACACGGTCGTGGACGCTGGGACTTTGAGTGATCGAGTTGCTCATCCAGCTTTGGGACATTGTTGAACAAGTATAAGGTGGAAATAAAATAAAAGGTCCTAGAAATACGATAAACCAATGAGAGCATTGCGTTCTGTTATGGGTTACAGAGCTTCAATGACAGACAAATCTTCAAGACCACTTCACAAAAATTTTGCATAATTGTTGAATTGCTATATTTTCAGCACACTGCCATTATGATTATGCCTTTATAAATTCATTATAGTATTTGAGTTGCAACACGACAAATCAATAAAAAGTAATTTAGAAGGAACTTATAAACATGAAGTGCTTGAAATATCGAAGGAAGGAGACTTTAAAGGAACTGTTATCTCTGGACCAACGCGTGGAAAAAAAAAATTGGATGTATTTCATTAGAATCTTCTGACAAATTCCCCAAGAAAGGCATGTGATGAGGAATAAATGGATTTATGATACAAGGCAGAATATCAAAAGATTTATTAGAAAAATTTTAGTGAGGCAGTTTGAAGTTTTATTCAGCACTATGTACAATTCTTCCTAAAAGAAGTTTAGTTTCGATTTTTTATGGGATATTCTCTCTGCTCTCCCGGTAATCCTGTCACACAACCGGAGCTCCATATCGTCAAACATGAACTATCGGATGAAAGGTATATCGATCTTCAGGGAATCGCCCACTCGTTTGTGGGCTTTGTCATAATCTCTCCGAAGTAGAGTCGTTCGAGTTCTTCACAGCATTCATTATGTTCTCCACACCATGAATCCAACCGTCCAATCCACCCACGCAGCGGTAAGCAGGATCGTTGGGTTGTTCAGAGCATTTGTCAAACGAGCATGTTTCGGTCATTAAATCTCCCGAAGCTGTAGTGACCTACCGGAGCGATTCCCTTCGACCGGAGGACGATTAAAACATTATCCTTGAATTTGTCCTCGCCGCTGACCGGGCTGGGAAAGCCAGCAAGGTCAACATTAAATTTGCGTTTTCTAGGCAAATGCTAGAATTTTGTTTCCATTGCTTTTGCGGTGCTGTTTCGCCAGCTAGAAGTGCGTTGACTCTCGCATTAAGTTGTTTTATGTTTACGATCATAATGTGTTCATTGGAGCTGCCGAAGGGAAAGGAGCCTTTACATTGCAGTTGTAAAATTTACTAAATTGTGCATTCGACTACCCAGTAGAATGTAAGAATCAGGGATTGGAAATTTCAGTTCAACTGGATCGTTCAAAGCCTGCAGTAGGTATGCTTTTTTCAATACCTGAATTGCGAAATGGTTTATGGAATGGAGCGTATGTCAACTTGCTATTAGCCACGGTCGTGCGACTTGCGACCTTGGTAGATGTAATTAACCAATATGCTTGATGCTTTTCTTTAGTATTCAAGAAGCTTTTACACTGTCTGTAGAATAGTCAGGGATCATTTTGCAATTTTTGCATTTTTCTGTCGTTGCTTGTAAAAACAACTTTTGTTTTATTTGATGTGTCGCACGACTGGTTTTTATTGGATCCAAATCCAAGTAAAAAGTTGTTCATCATCAAATATAAATTAGATTGATTTTTTATTCATCATGTATAGTATTTGTTAGACAAACTCAAATAAAATAAATGTTGTTTTTACAAGCAACAACAAAAATGCAGAATTTGCAAACAAATCGAATTAAATCAGAGAAGAAAACCTCTTCTGTGTTAAATCTCTCTAAACAAAAAAGAAATCTGTATTATCTGTACCAGACATCTTCGAAAAATTGAGAAATAATGGATCAATCGATGGTGTATTAAAAGAATAGAAAGTTATTATGGAGAGTAATGTTAGAACATCCTTGAAATATGCCTTTTTGAAAAAGTAGAGATGTTGGAAAGCGATAAAAATCACTACGGTTTATATCCGGCGGACTCAATCGATACCGATAATTATGCATGACATTTTAGAGTCTAGAAAAGCCATCTTGTCAAGGAAACCGTAGTGATTGAACCCTTAAAAATGGTCCCAAATGAACCGAAATGTCGAAATATATATATATAAAAAAAAACGAAAATATAAATTATCAATCTGCATGCGTACAAGTACAATAACAAAAAAGTTTGATATCCCATTCTCCATATCTGACCTACAATCTTATGATTAACCCTTAAATGCCCGAGACGAACCTTGAATTTTTAAATGACCACAATTTGGAGACTGCGGTGAGTTGTTCTTACGATCCTTGGGTGAGACATACCTCCAGACCGGGGGAGTGGCAACTGAAAAAGCGTGGACAGGAGAAGTCCAAAATTGGTTTCAAACAGATATCTCAACATCCAAATGAACTAGAAGTTTGGTGTCTTCGGCAAAGTTATTCAGCAGATCAAGGACTATCTGGCGAAGAAAATTTGATTGAGAATTTATTCGCTAGGTGGCACTAGTGACAATTTTTTTTCAATTGTCTGTATATCAAGATCTTTAAAAGCTACCCGACTATGGGTACATAACAAAATTATATCAGCTTATGCTATAATGATATGAAGATTTTATCGAGCATAGGTTGTTGCAATTTTGATGCAGGATGTTATTAAAATAACTAAATTTATAACAAAAAGTTCTATGAATTGTAACATAAATATAACAAAATGTGTTTTTAATCTATCAAAAACATATCAAGTCCAGTTATAATTTTTGATACAAAGTATCATAATTATAACACTGTATAATAAACGAGGAATCCCTTTAAGGTACGAGCTTTTTGATCAATTATATGAAAATTCTAACAAAACATGATATTCCGTGCAATAGACAGAATCATATTTGGTAAATGCCAGTTTTGTCCCGATTTTGTCAGCCCCATGCTGCATTTAGGGTTGACAAAATCGGGAAAGAGCTAAAATCGGGATAAATTTTTTCGACTGGTTTCAAGTTTTATATTAACTTAAGGACTTAGTTTTATGATTTTGTTGTTAATATAAACATTCTTTTTTCACTTCCATTTTCTATCTACCGTAATCCAAGGTAACATTGAAGTTTCTTGGATAATTATTAAGATTTTCAAATTTAAAAAAATTGATCTTTAGATGATTGTATAGACGTGGCCAAGGCCATAATTGACTTTATGCACCAAATATTGCCAGTATAGACGTGTTTAGTCTAATTAAAATAAATATAAATGTAAGGCTGACAAAATCGGGAACAATGGATGCTAAAATCGGGTCAAAATTGGTGCTAAAATCGGGTCATTACTGTATACAAATTCTTATAAAACTTCATATACGGTGCAATAAACATACATTTTATGTTTTGATATAAAACAAGGAATTCAAAGTCACAACAAGTCACTTTTTAATCACTTGCAATTAGTCAATAATTAAATTAAAATCATAACATTTTGTTACCGCTTGGCTGGTTTTACAAACCCAAGAGATTTTTTTTTCATTCTTCTCAAATAAAAAATATATATTTCGCTTGATTCAAAAACTCAAATTGATTGAAATGCATAGATGTGTATTTAATTTTATTATGAAACTATTGTGTAACAAAATCATATCAGAATAAGGTATGCATATCATTTTTAGATAAAATTTTATTATATTTTAGTAATGTACCTCTAGTCGGGTAGGAGCTTGGTGACTTCGGCAAAGCTATTTAGCAGTTCAAGGGCTATCAGGCAGTAAAAAGTTTGATTGGAAATTCATCCGCTTGGTGGCGTTAGTAACAAATTTTCTTCAATTGTGTGTATCTCAAGAGCCTCGAAAGCTAGAAGGTTGGTGTCTTCGGAAGAGAGGTTCAGCATATGAAGGACTATCTGACGTAGAAATACCTGATTGAGAATACATTCGCTAGATGGCGCTAGTAAAAAGAAATGTACAATCTTCTCTACTTCAAGGTTCTTAACAGCTAGAAGGTTGGTGTCTTCGGCAAAGATATTCAGCATATTTAGGGCTATCTGGTTAATGGTTTGTTTTGGACTTAGGTAAGAGAAAGGGGGTTTGAAAAAGGTGATTTTTGTGTATGCTGATCAAAACCAATTTTTTATTCTCAAGACCCCTATGATCCTAGAAATAATATCTGGCTACGCCACTGCATCATATAAATAAAACAAATAAAAAAGATAATATTTAAGTTCTTTAACTGCACATTTCAATTTTTCTTCTAATGAATTGATTATCCGAAGTGGGAATCCGGAAAATCGAGCCCGAGCTGTACAACGGAAACTTATTAAGCTCTTTATATCTGTATACACAATCAGACCGTTTATTGTTTGCAAATCTGGTTAAAATGATCAGAATGAATTATCTAAAAGATATATCGTCTTGTTCAAACTCTTGTAGGGGTATGTGGTGGGATAATAATTAGCATCATCACCTAGAAAATAAATTCTCAATTAGATTTTTCACCTCCACAAACCATTTTTCCGCTAAATTAAACAAAATCTCGCTTAAAATTTCAGCAAGGCAAAATTTAGCACAATTTTGTGGAATCAAGAAGAAATTTGTTACTAACGTTACCTAGTGGATTAATTCGCACACCACCAGATAGCCTTCAATCGGGTGAATAATTTTGCCGAAGACATCAACCTTCTAGCTGTTAAGGATCTTGAGATACAAACAATTGAAGAAAATTTGTCACTAGTGCCACCTAGTGGAAAATTCTAAATCAAACTTATCACTGCCAGATAGCCCTTGATCTGTTGAACAGTTTTGCCGAAGGCACCAACCTTTTAGCTAATAAGGATCTTGAAATACAGATGATTGATTAAAATTTGTCACTAGTGCCACCTAGCGGATGAATTCTCAATCAGATTTTTCTTCGCCATATAGTCCTTGATCTGCTGAATAAGACACCAACCTTCTAGCTCATTTGGATGTTGAGATATCTGTTTGAAACCAATTTCTGACCTCTCCTGTCCACGCTTTTTCCGTTGCCAAGAGAAGGGGTAGGGTTCAGTGGGGATGTCTCATCCAAGGATTGTAAGGCCAACTAATCGCATTCACTTCATTTTTTTCAAATTCATTTATTTCAAATTAATTGATCTACTAGTCTCCAAATTGTGGTCACTTAAAAATTCAAGGTTCGTTTCGGGTTTATAAGGGTTAAAACAGAGTTCAGTAAGATTTTCAGTCAAATTGGAAAGAATTTAAGCCAGAATTCTAACCTTCTAACCTTATATGAAAAATCCAAGATTCAACTCTAGTAAAATTATCGTATCATAGATCATATCCACGTTGATGCTACTAAGATACAAAACCCAACCTGATTATTGAAACTCTTATTAACAAAGTTGCAAAAAGAAATAATTTAATTTTGTGCAAAATTTTGTGAGTGATCTTATAGAAGCTTACCAGATTGAGTAGTGTTTGATCCTTCGATCGCGAGTAGTTAATATTATTCGTTAGTACACAGATAAAAATATTTAAATTCAAATGTAGTGTAAACTGAGGCAGATAGTAAAAATAAAACAAATCTATTTTTACGGCATTTTGTTTAATTTTCAACTAAAGATGGTTGAATGCTACATGATCGTGTAAATTTAAAGTGCATTTGATTGAAAAATAAGCGATTTATTCTTGGCATTTCAGTTTATTTTGATGCTCCAAATATGTGCATGAAAATAAACATAACCCAGACAACCAGAAGTCGCATAACAGTTTACGAACAAAATCGTTCATTCACACAAATTTCATCACATCCGCACAACATGGTGGATGATATCGTTTGATCGATGAGTTTCCTCGGATAAAACGCTTTTTTATGAGTTCATATGTACATTCCGTTTCGTCCCGTATACTCGTATAAAGTAAGTCGGATCAATCTGTAGCAGCTGTCAAATCAATTTTGTTATCATAAGTTAAGTCGCATAAGAGTACAGACTAGTTTGCAATAAAATTTATTCACTCGCATTACATGTTAGTTTTCATCATATAAAATATGCACGTATATCGCCTCCACTTTTGTACGCATAAGGCCTTTTCGCAACATCTTATATGTGAAGCTTTGCGCACATAAGCATCGCATATCGCAAAAGGTGATTTCGTTATATGTACATTCTGGTTGTCTGGGAAATTTACAACATATTTTTAGCTGTGTAGTGTTTGGTCTTTTAATCTTGTCGCTTGCTCCTGTAGGTGCGAGCGACGAACACTTGTTCGGTATTCAATGAGTTTAGCGAGTAATATCACGAATCCAGTTAGGCGCAATCATTTCAAATTATACATTTTTTTATCGTTTACCAAAACGAATCATTTACCCAACCCTTCCGATATCCAAACTCCCAGTGCTCACTTGTGGAAGTGCAGAGAACTCCTCGGCTTCCATAAAGCAAGTAACACGTCAACATTTCCCTCGCATCTCCAAATTGACATGCAATCGGACGCAGCCGGCGCCGTTATTGTTTATTATAATAATACGAGCACCAGTACTTACACATTGACCATGCTACTGATCCTGAGTACCATCGGTTGATTCCCTGTGTAAGTATAGCTGTTTTTGCAATAACGGACTACTGCGGCAGTCAATCATTCTCATGCTCATGTCTAAGGTTACAAGACTTCTTGTTATTAAAAGCTTATTCTATGGCTTCATCGAACATTCATCCATAGCGGCATTGTACTTAAGTGATTAAAATTGTTGTACTGTATTTGTTCCTTTCATAATAACGAAAGATACCTATCCGTGGAATAATAATTGTAAGAATTCCCAATTTTTCAGGGTTTGCAATAGAGATGAACAAAATGGATCATTTGAGTGAACGTAACCGATCCGAATGACTTAGTGATCCGGATCTTTTGAACAGCTCAGTGGCTCAGTGGCTCTCAAAAAATTAGGAAGAGTGAGCTGAACCAATCGAACGGAAAAAAGAGCGGTTCACTCCCGGTTGCGCGACATGCGTCGTACCTTTCGCTCTCTTATTCTTCGTACATTCTGCCATTGAAGCTCACGATAACTCAGCCAATTTCCTCTACCTGAACAAAAAGCAAAACCCCAAGTAGCACACATGTTATAATTGAAGCAGAGTCATTCTTATATGAACAGCTCTAGTCATATAAGAGTTATTCTGCTTCAATTGCACTGTGGAACACGTTTTTGTCTCAAGCACAAAATTACCGCTATTTACTAAATTGAGGGTTGCTGAGCCCATTGCCGCCCTCAGAAATCTCATGGAACGTCTAGTTTTGGAGATATTGACTGTTGAAAATGCAAAATTTGATTGTTTCAGCCAA
The DNA here is from genome assembly GCF_002204515.2 of Aedes aegypti. Lineage (NCBI taxonomy): Eukaryota > Metazoa > Arthropoda > Insecta > Diptera > Culicidae > Aedes > Aedes aegypti. The sequence continues at coordinate 291,828,908 of NC_035108.1, forward strand.
CTTGCATGCAAGTTTACCACCTTATATGGCAATTTATTTGCCTAATTTGTCACAGAATTCTAACTTCATGTATAAACCGATAATTATCCACAAATTTCATAATATTTTCGATGGTATAATGTTTTTGGTTCAGAAAAGTATTGTATTATGCGGCATAATTTATGCCATATAAGAGAAACGAAGAATTTAATATCGAAAAAATCGATTTGAACTAAATTTTATCGTTAAATTTCAACTAAATTGCATCTAAATTGAGAGTTCAAGTTCTATTTAGCATGTTTGGCAGATTATATCACAAAAAAGTTTGATAAATCATACTTTAAATTTCATGTAAATAATAATAAAACCAGTGTTTTATACAACTTTGGCAACTTGTAGCTAAAAATTGTGACGTGCTGGAACATTTCTGAGAAGGGCATCAGATTCAGCGACCCAAAATCTACTAGAGACTGTCATTTTTGTTACGCTGTGTTATAACATTTGTACTACTAAGGTCTGTGGTCACTTCTTCTCTCTTTCTTTCATCTACACGTATGCTAGTGAGCGGGGCAAATTAGTTGTTTGACGGTGTATGATGATAGTGTGGAACAGCAGCGAAATGTGTTTGCATATGTCAAGCGTGGGCTAGAATAAGGGTGTGAGTAATATGATCGATTTCTCTTCATCGATCCTCTCTTCTGTAAATAATGGTAACAAAATGCATGCGTGTCAGCATTTTTCACTTCAGGACGCAAGATTGCATCGCTGCCAAGCGGTTTGAAGTGAAAAAACTTGAATCTTGCCACCTTTATTCCCAAAAAGAGAGGATTGATGTATCGAAGTCGATCATGCGACTTACGCCCTTATTCTAGCACATGCTTGATGTGCCGTGGCGCGCAAAGCAAGCTACGTATCAGGCGTTATAACAAAGCCGAGAAACGAACGAAGCACAGTAGGGGAAAAGAATCGATTCGTTCTTTTTCCGGGTCACTTTTTGTTGGATTCGAGTTGATCAAATGAATCGACTCTCGCAAAAAGAAAGCCACGGACCACTCGTTCTTTTGAATGATCCGGATCTTTCGAACGGCTCCGATTCTTTTTGCCAATCTCTAGTTTGTAATCAAATTAGCTGAAGGAATTACTGCAGCAATCCCTGAAAACATATTTGGAAATTTGTTGGTAAAATATTTTTCTAAAGGAGTTTTCGTGATTATTTATATCATACCATAGCAAACCTTTTTAAAGAAAAGATAGCATTTTTTGGAAATATTCTTGAAAAAAAAAGTTAAAGGAGCACTGAAGTTTTTAGGAGACTCCTGAAGTTCTCCCTGGAGGAATACATGTACAATTTGTTTGAAGAATTCTTGCATGGATCCTTGCAGAGATTATTGGAGAAATTTCTTTGAATTACGTTTAGGTTCAAGAATTAGATATTTTGAAAGTCATGGAAGAACCTGGATAAATCTTACAAGGATTGTATGGAAAAATGTTGATTCATTGAGGATTTGGCGAAAACAAATCTTAAGGAAAAGCCAAAAGAATTTTTGGAACATTAAAAAAAAACAGCATGGCGCTCTATAGGAATCCTTGTATGAATATTGCACAAAAACCTGATTGAATCCTTGAAGTAGGGAGCCAGATCCTATTCTTGGCACATTTGATTCACATGCGTCGTATTGATGCGCTTCTTGATGCAAAGTTGCAGACAATTCGGCCCAGAAAAACTCCCCAGGCCAAAGTGAATCATGGAAGTGCCCAAGAACGAATTTGTTGATAAACTCAAGAAATAATCTAAGGCAGGATACTTGGAAGAATACTTGGAGAACTTTTAGTGCAATATCTAGAGGTAATCTCTCAAAACCTTTTGACAGAATCAATGTGTAGTAAGTTATAAAACTTCATAGTTCATTGTGGTCATTTTTGTTCAATTGTACATATGGTAAATAAGGCAGATTCTGGAGAAGAAGGATGCAATGCGGGCGGTCATGCAGCGGCAAGGGACCCGGCAGAACGTGGAACAATATAGACGGAAACGGTAACAGCAGACCCGCCTCTTTCTGGAGAAAAAAACATCGCCTGGATGAGACGGAGTGCGAAGAGATAGAACAGCTGTACTGGTCTCAAGAAACTTCCTGCAGGGATGTGCAGGGATAAGGATGGAAGCATTTTGACGGACGAGCGTGAGGTGATCGAAAAGTGGAAGCAACACTTCGAAGAACATCTGAATGGCGCTGAGAGCACAGGCAATGAAAGTCGGACAACTGTCTTAGTCAGTACTGCGGACGATGGAAACCAACCCGCGCCCACTTTGAGGGAGGTTAAGGATGCCATTCATCAGCTCAAGAAAAATAAAGCTGCTGGTAAGGATGGTATCGGAGCTGAACTCATAAAGATGAGCCCGGAGAGGCTGGCCGTTTGTCTGCACCGGCTGATAGGCACAATCTGGGAAACAGAACAGCTATCGGAGGAGTAGAAGGAAGGGGTAATATGCCACATCTACAAGAAAGGCGATAAGTTACATTGTGAGAACTTTCGAGCGGTCATCATTCTAAATGCGGCCTACAAAGTACTATCCCAGATCATTTCCCGTCGTTTGTCACCTGTAGTAAACGAGTTCGTGGGAAGTTACCAAGCCGGCTTCGTTGACGAGCGATCGACAACGGACCAGATCAAAGCGGCATACGATAGTATTGACCGCGTAGAGCTATGAAAACTCATGGACGAGAACATCAACAACGATGGAAGGTGTGCAAAAATGTGTGAAGGTTTCAGACGAACATTCCAGTTCGTTTGAATCCCGCCGGGGGCTACGACAAGGTGATGGACTTTCGTCCCCGTTGTTCAATATTGCGCTAGAAGGTGTTATGCGGAGAGCCGGGCTTAACAGTCGGGGTACGGTTTTCATGAGATCCAGTCAATTTGTTTGTTTCGCGGATGATATGGACATTGTCGGCAGAACATTTGAAAAGCAACAGTTGGACTGGTGGTGAATGCGTCCAAGCCAAAGTACATGCTAGTAAGTAGAGTCGAGTGTGACTAAATAAATGAATGAACATATGGTAATATAGGCGATATTTTTATCATTAGGAAGGTGAATAAGATCTTTGGAGAAATTTATCCCGCAATCATATAACCAGTTTTGAAGAAGCGCTAGAAAGAACTCATAGGGGACCTGTGGTTAAAATGAACAGGTTTGTGTTTTACAGTAATTATGCTATAAATCTATGCAAAAAATTGCACCATCAATAATCTTCAGACTAAGGAACTATTTCAACAACTCTAGCGCGATCTAGAACTGTCGAAAGCTGAAAAAGTAAACAAAAACAAAGTACGCCTCTTCGTTTTCTCATATGATGTAAATTTTCACTCCTGGAATTTAAGGTTTTTATGACTAAAACCATCAAAAATCTATTCAACTGCGTATCACATTATATCTTTAAAGTATTTATGATAAGTAGACGGAAATTGAAAATATTTTTATTTTCTAATTTCTTAGAACACATGATTTGAAGATGTTGATCCTTTGGGGGTAAAATGAACCACTCGAGATGGGAGTAATATGAACACCATCGCAGGGTGAATGCTACCGGATTTTATTTCAGATGCCGAGAGTTTTCCGGAGAAAATACAAAGACATACATGGGCAGCCATCCAACTGGTCGCGGCTAAACGTTCCATCGATTCCGGATTGTCCGTGAGATATGCATTGAACATGTACTAGATGCCGAGCATCATGCGACAACCCGCTCAAATTGAATGGTGTTCATTTTACCCCACTACATGTTCATTTTACCCCCAGCATGTGTTCATATTACCCCCATTGTATGTTCATTTTACCCCCAAGTATATGTTCATATTACCCCCGTTACATGTTCATTTTACCCACATGTTTGGAACATTGACTCTGTGGAAAGAAATTTTCAAAATTATAATAATGTTGATAAAATTCTATTTCCATCACAATATTTCAACTTGTTACATTGCATAAACATCCTTCTTCAATTCTGAGCAATTGAAAAAGGATCTGACAGCTTCATAAGCAAGAAAACATGAAAATTGCTTAGGGTGTTCATTTTACCCCCAGTTCCCCTAGGAGAATGCATTGTGCAGTTTTTAGAAAAACTTATAGACACTACACGTTAATGCTTCCAGTGGGCTATTTGCCCTTTGAAGGAAGCACCACACTAGACAACGGACTAGCATGCAACGCCCAGTGGCACAGTCGCAAACATTCCTCTCGAAAAAAAATTTCAGCCTGAGGCGGGAATCGAACCCACTCCTTAGCACGATGCGGCTAAATGACTCGGTGACACTAACCGCACGGCTACAAAGCCCACAAAAAATAAAAAAAAAATTCTCGGAAGAATTCCTTAATAAATTACCATAAGAATTCCAAGAAGTAGGTGTCTCTAAGATTGTCGTATTTTATAATTTGAAAATCCACCTTGAAGTCGTCCACTTCTAAATCTGATTTTTTAGCTCAAACTATGAGGTTTCTTTTTTATGTGATTTGGATTCAAAGAACACAAATTTTGGATATGAGAACTTTCGAAAAATTAAGCCACACTCTAATGTGCGTAATGGGTGAAGATTGTTCCTTTAATAAGTGATACGGTAGGTTCATAGAAACATTAGAAATGTTGTGATCACACAATAGGCCCCAATGTTCTTAGTATGTGGAGAAGTTTCAACTCAATTATATGGGAAGAAAGTCTATTTCAACCTCAACTTTAAGGTCGTCTTGATTACTGTCTTTACTCAGTCTTGCCCTTTGAAAATCTTTCCATGACAAAAAAAAAACATTGTGTTCTTTCTCTATTGAAAGGAAACTTCTTCTTTTCTTTCTAGCATTATGTCCCTGATAGGATAGAGCTTGCTTATTCAATGCTACGAGCACTTCTTCGTTTGTCACAACAGAGATTTTCCTTAGATATTTGATCATTAGGCTGATACAAATATTAATTTTCTTTTATGTCACCCCCTCCTTCAAAAATTCGAAAATTTTGAAGGGGAGAAAAAAAAGATTTATCATTTTTTTGACATCAGTTAGGTTTTTTTTAATTTTTAGAGTAAAAACCAGGTAAAATAATGATCCAGATGACGATTGGAAAAAGTTGAACAACTATCGTTAAAAATAAAAATCCGAAAAAAAAACTTTTTTTCCATTTTTATTTTTTTGTTCCTTATTTATTTTTATCCCCCCCCCTCGTACCTTCCAAGTGGTCTCGGACATAAAAGAAAATTAATATTTGTATCAGCCTTATTCTTGTATTAATATAACGATAACCCCGATACGCCCTGTGAATACAAGAAAATTCACAGTTCTCGCGTAGCTTCTGATAAAGCCATAAAAGCAATATGTAACTATGTGTATAGCACGTCGCAAATGAGTGAATGAATGAACGTACAATCCATAACCCTTGGTAGATAGAGAATAACTATAGCGGTGGTCAATAACGTGTAAATCCATTCAAATACTCATAAACGAAGTGGTTCTGCTACACACTGGTTACTCATGGTTTTTAGGGCGGTTATCCTAAAATACGCGAGAGTTTGAAACTGACTTGCTGATTAGTTGCCCATTTACCATCAAGGTCCAGCTGTTGCGTGAAAAGTTATTTGTTATTTCACAAGCATTTTTAGGTTTTGTAATTTTCAGGAAAACAGAAGACTAACTTTCAAACAGCATTCGAATAATTGCTTTATATTTTCTTCCAAAACGCATAGCAATTGACAGTTTGAAAAACTTTATTTTATACATTTATGATTCAATAAGTCCAATAATAGAATATGCAGAAGTTTGGTAAATTATTCACTAATATTTAAGTAATACTTCTTTTTGTACAATATCCAAAACACTACATTGAATCTTCAGTTTTGCGTGTGGCCACCCATTGTAGCCGCACAAAACGCTCGGAAAAAGTCACGTCGTACGCATAAAACCAACAAAATATGAAAAAGATCATTATTATTATCTCTGGCGAAGGCGTTGCCACGTTGATGTCCTGCTTTTGTGTGCCGTTCGCAAACGGCCGCAATTCAACAGTCCAAAGCAAACTCTCCAAATGATATCCTTATCGAAGAACTAACAATTTCTCATCTTTGTCGGCACGACATCAAAGGCTTTTGGCGGAAAGGGCAAAAATAAAGATAGCTCTTTGGTTTGGTTTGACACCTTACGCTATAAATTTGTTTTAATAGCACAAAAAGTGATCCCGCTGTCGATCGTCGAAGATCCGAACCTAAGATAAGCGAGCGGACGACGGACGATGAGGGCGAAACGACACGATGAACTCACATGGCTCCACCCTCGCCACGATTTTCTCATCCGGTTATCATAAATGCTGGGTTGCTGCCTTACCTATCTGCGCCGAAGTAATATGGCAAACATGGCGCAAAAAATGCCTTATAAATAAAATAAACCAACTGGAAACAAAGATCTCCCAATGTGGAAACACACAATCGAATATATCAATTATCGTTTGTTTGAACAGGTCTTTGCGGAGTATACACCAATCTACATTTACGAAGAATGCCTTCATGGTTCGGCTTAGGAAAAACACTGACATTGATGCGACCGTTTATGAGAGGCGTGCGGTAAGATTTGTTTCTTTTTAAGTTCGTTTATAAGTTTCATTGTAAACACAAATCCCCCGAGGAAAAGCTTCAGAAATTATCATCATTGCCAGAGAAATCTCTAGATGAATTTCAGAAGAGATCCCTATAGGAGACTCTGAAAGTATGAAATAATCTTTCAGAGTCTCCTATAGGGATCTCTTCTGAAAATCATCTAGAGATTTCTCTGGCAATTATCCCAGCAATTCTTCCAGCGACTTTTCAAATCATGATTAGAAAAATTTGTACAGAATTTCATCCAGAAAATCCGTAAGAACTCCAAAGCTATTGCCTTCAGAAATTTTCTCATTTTCCTAATTTATTCTAGAATTTTTCAATTATTTTTTCACTAATCCTTGAACCGAATTTTCCAGTTGTGGAGATCTTCCAAAGATTTCCACAAAATTTATTCCGAAGAAATCCACAAAAGATTATGGCACAGTTTTTAGCTTAAGGGTTTTTTTTAAGAAACCCAGCAAGAATTCTTCCGCCTGTGCATGTGGATTCCTTCAAAAATTCATTCACGTTTACTCTTAAATCCAGAATTCCTAGAGGGGTTCTTCAAACAAATCTATTGATCTATTATCCAAGTTTTCTCTAGCATGCAATCCAAATATCCCTGAAGTTTTTCCAACATTTCCTGAAAAGTTTTTCGAAACATTCCCATGCAATCTTCAAAAGTCTATTTGAGTTTTTACACCCATTAATACTACAGGAGGTGTTTGATCTTTCGACCTTGCTCCTGCGGGGGCGGGCGACGAGGACAGGATCAAACATGTCGAGCGTCGTTCGCGTTAGAGTGAAAAAGTGCCGCGAACATCAGTAGTGTTTGATCTATTGATCGTGTCGCTTGCTCTTGCGGGGGCGAGTGATGAACACTTCTTCGGCATATAATACGATTATCGAATAATATGGCGAATCCGGTTTGGCGTGATTATAACGCTTGTTCGGCGTACAATGCGATTATCGAATTATATCGCGAATCCGATTAGGCGTGATTATATCATGAATCGCATCACCAACCATTGGTGACTCCCAGATCTTTACCTTATCCCACTACCCAGATATCCTTTCCATGACAACTGTGGAGATGCGGAGGTATACTTGGTCTCTAGTAAAAACGGTTGTCTAACTAACATTCCTTCCCTTCACCGATGACCGTAAAGACGTGGCCGGCGCCGTTATTGACTTTCAAAATTTGAGCTCTCGATTTGTGCACATTGAAGAATGGTAAGCTAATCCCAAGCCCCATTCATAAACTCCCTGTGCAACTTCGATTGTTCTGATCAATCACGGAGTAGCAGCTACGAATTGTACGGTCATCTATGCTCATGCTCATTCATCTCGATTATTACACAATTAATTAATTTTTATTATTATTTCAACTAAATTTCATTATCCTTCCAAATACTGTAATATTCTTACACGACTCATCGTGAAACAATGAAACGAGGTACAAAAATGCTCATTAGAGTGATGCAAATTTTGAAATTTTAGCTCCCCTATGCTTAAACGATTTTAATTATGGTAAATAGCATCCTCCCAAAGTTTGAAGTGATTCGGAAGAAATTTGACTGTGCACACGCCATTTGAAGTTTATATGGAGATTAATATTAAAAACGCCAATATTTTGTGTTCAGCCCTTTATCTCTTCGTCATAATATTTTATGGAAAAGTGAACAAATTCTAATAATGTGAAATCCTCCTAGCTACAACTTTGCCGAAGACCACATTTCGATTGGACTTCAGGATAAATTGCTATTCATCATCATAAAGTGGGTTTGCATTTTACATGCTTAATCAACTGCTCGGCAGGCAACAGTGGTGCTTTTGGCGGGAAGAATAGATCAAAGTAATCCAGGCTACATGTTCTACAGCAAAAAAGCAGTGTTGCTCTGAAAGTAATTGAATGATCATCTAAGCGTGGTTTGAACTTTGGAATCAAGAATAACAAGTTATTCAGACATCCAATCAAAATGTGGTCTTCGGCAAAGTTGTAGAGAGCTGGGAAGTTTTCCCATGAGATGAGTGTGTTCACTTTTCCATAGATTATTATGACGAGCAGTTAGAGGACTGAACACAAAAGGTTTGCCTTTCCCATAGTAATATCCATATAAATTTCAAATAGCGTGTGCACAACCAAATTTACTCCAAATCACTTCAAATTTTGGGAGGATCATTTTCATCATAATTGACATCGTCTAAGCTTAGGGGAGCAAAAACTTCAAAATTTGCATCAGTCTAATGCTCATTCCCTAAATTACCGAGTTATTCATAAAATTGAATGATTTGAATGAATTTTGTTAACATTTGAATTTTATGCCATCATTATTATAAGAATAAGTGTTTTATAATGTTCCAGCCAATCGAGTTTTTTGTTTCTTTTCAAATAAGTAAAATATAATAACACATGCTTTCGTTCTGACAGCAATGTTACATTTAGGTATTTGTTCCACAAACTTTGAATGATTCGTCACCTCAAGTATCGGCATAATTCTCCTCTACATAGAAATTGTTCATATCAAATGAAATACTTATATTTACATATAAGCATGTTTATTAGAGTGGTTCAAAAAATCGTTTTTGCTCCACACCGCTCATTCGATTCTAAATCGAATTCTGAGTGTCCTCCCAAAATTTGAACTCATTTGGATGAAAACTGAGACTGCACAAGTCCTTTGAAGTTTATATGGGAATTAATATGGGAAAAGCAAGCAATTCATTCAATCGGTCATAGTTTTTACCCATGTGCTCTTGGGGATTCGAGCTACATTGATACTGTGAGATACATTCATCAGCTACAACTTTGCTGAAGACCGTTTTCAAATCGGGCGCCTCAGTAATTAGTTATTGATTTATATCCAGTCACAAATTCTTCAGCAGTGCTCATTTCACTTCTGAACAGGCAACATTGGTGCACCTGGCGCGAAAGATAGCACGCACAAATCATGGCTACTATGTTTTACTGCACATATGCAGTGATGCCCGCAGAACAGCCCAATAATTATAAACAAAGTTTTACAACTCATTCAAAAATCAATAACTAATTACTGGGGCGTCCGATTTCAAAACGGTCTTCGGCAAAGTTGTAGCTGACTATTGTATCTCACAGTATCAACGTAGTTCTAATCCCCAAGAGCACATGGGCAAACACTATGACCGATTGAATGAACTGCTTGCTTTTCCCATAGTAATTCCCATATAAACTTGAAAGGGCTTGTGCAGTCTCAGTTTTCATCCGAATGAGCTCAAATTTTGGGAGGACACTCAGAATTTGATCTATGATTAAATGAGCGGTGTGGAGCAAAAACGATTTTTTGAACCACTCTAATGTTTATATCTCACAAATAATTATTTATCATGGTCTAATCGCTTATTAAAGTGAATCCTGTGACCCAACGATCGTCCCCATTAACAAACATCCCTTCCAGTAACCTTTATGGAGATGCAGAGGCAAACACGGTCTCAAAATAGCAAAGGTTACACACTAACATTCCTTCCCCCAATATTACCTGACTGCAAGAATGTAGCCGGCGCCTTTATTGACCCTGTATAAATAGAGGCACTGAATTATGCACACTGAAGAAGATTATGGCCAATCCCAGCCGAACTTCTAGTTGATTCTTTGTGCATTATCATTGACTAGCAACCATTGATATGTGTAGTCAGTCTAGGCTAAGCTAAGCTGCTAATCCTTTGTTTTTCAGGGCATTTCATTAAAGTTATAAAAATAACACATCTGTAGTTTTTTGATATAACATACAATTTAATTTTCTCTTTTGAATGCCGTTAAAAGATATTTTTTATAATTGCCCCAATCAGAGATATTCACAATCAAAGTAGGCATATTTTTGTGAGAAAAACAACAATAACACTCAAACGGAAGGAGATATCGAGTATTGTCATTCACCAAATTACGCTTTTTTCAAAGCTCTAAAATTGTTCCATAGATTACTTTGATGAGATATTTAAATTGAAAATGCTTGAGCCAGAAAACCAGTTTTGTTCCGACCACCCTATGTCACCGTAGAAAAAAAAGCTCTAAATCGGTCAATTTAAGAGACACAAACAACTTTTTTGACAAAGTTGCTTATAATTAAATGGTCTACAGCTTTGCTGAAACATGTATTCTACAAATAAGAAAGTTAGTTACACATTTTCTATGAAAATGTGGTCCACCCTAATTTTAAATAAACACCAAACCAAAGCTCAAAATACATCTTTCCACGTAAAATTGATTCCTGGACCACTGTACAATGGCATATATTTTTTTTGGCATGAACTTACTTGTAGAACTTCAGTGATCATCTTTGTATTTCTTCCCAAATTATTTAAAAAAATAAGAAAACACTCAAAATTTACTTTACCAAAAATAAACATTGAAAAAACTTATTTTGGCATATAGTTAGCCAATAAATCGATTTTCGAAGCAATGACATGTAGTTCTTAGTAATAAATTTGATTGTACAAGGACAGTTAATCACACATTTGAGCAGAAAGAGACATTTTTGATAACACTCAAAATTTCTTTTGCCTAAAAAACTACAAGAATCCCATGGTTTGAACTTATTATCCTATACATCGAAATTCAAAACGATTACATATTTTTTTTGCTTATAGAAGGTTGGTTAACATGTTTGGGGTAAAATAAAAAAATCAGATTACACTTGAAAGTTATTTTGCCCAAAAAAATGAAAAACCCTTATTGTTTTAAATTGTGTCAGTAAATCCAAACTTGAAGAGATACCATTCAAGTTTTTCGACATAAACTTCATTCTGCTAAATATTCGGAAAATTTGTCTACGGTATCGAAACGATTGCTAATTTAAATGCAATTATCAACATTAACCATTTCACCTTTGAAAGAAATTCCAGAAAACGTCCTTTCTTCAAATTTTTTCACGTTCAGTGACAGTTAAAACTCACTTTATTGGAAGAAAGTTGTGAATTCAGAGATTCATCATTCCTTTTGTTCATTGTTTGTTCACTGTTGATTTTACTATATGTTGCAATTTCTCATCGTAATAAACTGTTTTTCATCATGCCAATCAGTAATGAAACGGCCTACTTTCCTGCACTGAATTCTGAATAGTGATAATAGTCATTACCAAACTGGAATCAGTTGCGTAATGACTGTTACGCTTCGCTTTTTCATTTCGCAACTGTTTTGAGCTGCGTTATGAATCATTACACAACAAATTTCAGAAAATATAAACTTCTGTTCAAAGCTTCCCGACATGATGTTTGATAGTCTCAAGTGGTCTTCTACGAAATTGCAAAATAATAGTTTTTGCAATTTCTCATCGTAATAGGCTGTTTTTCATCACGTCAATCTGTCATTAAACGGCCTACTTTCCTGCACTGAAGTATGCAGTGTGGGAATAGTCATTACCTAACTCTAACCAGTGCTGTAATGATTCATTACGCAACGCTTTCTCATTACCCAACTGTTTTGAGTTGCGTAATGAATCATAACACAGAAATTGTGAAATAATGGTGAATGCATTCCGATATGATTTCTGATACCCTCAAGTGGTCTTCTACGAAAATGCAAAAAATGTTGTACGTAACTCGTTGCAGAACTCGATTTTTACAGCACTCGTCGCAATTATCCTACTCGGCAAGCCTCGTAGGATAAATTTACGACTCATGCTGTAAAAATCATCTTACTGCAACTTGTTCCGTAAACTACTATTTCGCAACAAGTTGCAGAATGATGAATTTTACAGCACGAGACGTACATTTATCCAATGAGACTTGCCGAGTTTAATAATTACGACGAGTGCTGTAAAAATCGAGTTCTACAACGAGTTGCGTACAACTTTTTTTTTTGCATTAGAAAACCACTTGAAGGTATCAGAAATCATATAGGAATGCATTCACCTTAATTTTACAATTTCTGAAAAATTGTTGTGTAATGATTCATTACGCAAATCAAAACAGTTGCACAATGAGAAATCGTTGCGTAATAACTCATTAGAGCACTGGTTTCAGTTGCGTAATGACTATTACTGCACTACTTTATTCAGTGCAGGTGAGTAGGCCGTTTCATGACAGATTGGCGTGATGAAAAACAGCCTATTATGATAAGAAATTGTAAACAATATATTTTGCAATTTCTCATCGTAATAGGCTGTTTTTCATCACGCCGATTTGTCATGAAACGGCCTACTTTCCTGCACTGAAGTATGCAGTGCGGGAATAGTCATTACCTAACTGAAACCAGTACTGTAATGATTCATTACGCAATACTTTCTCATTCTTTTTCTTTTTTTCTGGCGTTACGTCCCCACTGGGACAGAGCCTGCTTCTCAGCTTAGTGTTCTTATGAGCACTTCCACAGTTATTAACTGAGAGCTTACTATGTCAATGACCATTTTTGCATGCGTATATCGTGTGACAGGTACGAAGATACTCTATGCCCTGGGAAGTCGAGAAAATTTCCAACCCGAAAAGATCCTCGACCGGTGGGATTCGAACCCACGACCCTCAGCTTGGTCTTGCTGAATAGCTGGGCGTTTACCGCTACGGCTATCTGGGCCCCTACTTTCTCATTATGCAACTGTTTTGAGTTGCGTAATGACACAACAATTTCTCAGAAATTGTAAAGTAATGGTGAATGCATTTTGATATAATTTCTGATACCCTCAAGTGGTCTTCTACGAAATCGCAAAAAATGTTGTACGTAACTCGTTGCAGAACTCGATTTTTACAGCAGTCGTCGTAATTATCCTACTCGGCAAGCCTCGTAGGATAAATTTACGATTCGTGCTGTAAAAATCATCATTCTTCAACTTGTTCCGTAAACTACTATTTTGCAATTTCTCATCGTAATAGGCTATTTTGCATCACGCCAGTCATGAAATGGTGTACTTTCCTGTACTGAAGCATGCAGTGCGGAATTAGTCATTACGCAACTGAAACCAGTGTTGTAATGATTCATTACGCAACGATTTCTCATTACGCAACTGTTTTGAGTTGCCTTATGAATCATTACACAACAATTTTTCAGAAATTGTCAAATAATGGTGAATGCATTTTGATATAGTTTCTGATTACCTCAAGTGGTCTTGGACGAAATTGCGTCGTTATTATCCTAATCGGTAAGCCTCGTAGGATGAACTTACGACTCGTGCTGTAAAAACCATCATTCTGCAACTTGTTCCGTAAACTACTAGTACGCAACTCGTTGCAGAACTTAATTGAGCTACTATTACTGATATGCTGCAAATATCAGCCAACATGAAAAATGCATACTAACCAAATTTTCATTCAGGAAATGAGCTACATAAAAGTTTACTTTTCCTAACAAAAGAAACAATGCTGTAAAGTGCTACTGCTTCAGATTCGTCATCCGTTGTGTGATCCGGATGATTCTGTGTGAGGATCGAATCATCCAGCGGTCGTAGAGGAGGCAGCAGAGTCAGCTACTGTGTGCAACGTCTTACATGTTCTGTCCTCAAATATGGAATAGGTATAGATATGTATCATGGGAGCAAGAAATGACTGTACCACAACCTACAAGATTGAAAACTTTTTAATTGATACTACGCATGGATGCCCATGTGGCTTCTTCTGATATATGTTAGGTTTGTGCTTTTAGCAAAAATACAGCTAAAATGCCATTTTCAGTAATACAATTCGTGCTGAAAAACAAAACATCTTTATGCAACTTGTTGCCTACATAAATATTTCGATTCTATCATTTTCCAGGATTCTATGAAGTAGTAGATGTGTTTGAGAAGACTAGACTAGGCTAGACCTGGGAGGGAGAAACCAATACAAAATTTCTGTACGTCATAGTGAGCCGGGATTCCGCTGTCACGAACTGTCACTGTGAACCCAGATCTCAAACATTGGAATAACATGGAAAAAGCGCGTAACTGATTAAAACACATTTTCGCATTTCATCAAAAGTGACAAAAAATTGAATGAAAATCAATTCATGCACAAAATGCAAGTAATGTCACGTGAGCACCTTTCAACTGATTGAATATAAAGCATTGAAAAACGCATCGTTTTACTTTTCCCAATGAAAATTATTATTTGGTGCATAGAAAACTGTGGCCCTTTTTCCATGTTTGTCAGGAAAGATGGAAAGTACACAACAAAAGAAAACTAGCGGTTTTCCCCAAGCCTGCCTTGATTGTTGCTGGCAAGCTGGAGTTATCTTGCAGTTCAAACAAACGTTGTTCTATATTTCGTGTGTAGTATCGGTGCCTCCCTCCCAGGGCTAGACTATACATTGCTCCAGAGTGGGCTTATGTGCTTCTCAAAATTTGTAGATGCAACGTATTATAAAATCTCCTATGGAAACCTCATAGGAATTTCAGGTTTGATTGATATTAAAATGTTCCAAATATTTATTAAAATCAATCAATATCAAAATTGAAACCATCGGCTACGTGTGGAAATATTTCACACCTAATCAACCGCTTTTCGAACTTTACGATGTTTTAATGAAGCATACTGGCGCCAGTGGAACTGCCTATCTCGTCCCACATTGTCTGGCACTGCCAGATTCCGCACGACTAGACACCAGATCAGCTGCAATTCGATCCTTAGTTTTGCAGCACACTTTTTGTCCGCACCCATGCCTGATGGGTCGAGAAAGCGTCAAACGATTTATGACCGCACCAGTTGTTTCGCTTTATCCTTATGGTGCTAGCTAGTGAATTTCCCACACGACCAGCGGCACTTGACGCGGTGAATCGATTTTCTTTCGCTCGGCGTGAAACAAGAGCAAACCGTGACCCAGAGCGGCGCTTAACTCCGGAGGTACTTTCTTCTTTTCCCCGAAGTGCCAACGAACATTTGTCTTTGCCTGGGTGTCCTTTTTGCGCTTATCCGATATAGAGGATGCAATATATCACAACCGGCTGATAGAGCTCATGTGAACTACTGCAGAACTTCATATAACTACAAGTGGCCGCCTGGATTGAACCCAGACGTTGATTCACCTTAAGTGCGAGCTAACTTGGCTTGAGAGTAGTCGACAATTCTCAATTAGAAAGAGAATGCAGCTGTCGAACGTAGAACAATTTCCCTTACCTATTTTTACTAATTTAGGCATAAATGAGGGGACTAGAAGCTAATTGGTCGGCGTTAAGTCAGAGGGGACCAAGTACAAAACTTGGGAAAATTGGATTATTCTCCCATTAGATGTGAAATTACCTTACCTCCGTTACACTTTGATCAGATTTGATGAATGCTGTAAACTGCGAGAGATATGTAATAAATTTACTTTGGATGATCAATAAAAACCAGTAAAAGTGTGCAGTCAGAGTGGACCAAGTGCTTATTACCATAACATCGAAAATGAGCAGCGCGCCGAGGAATGCGAGGAAATGAAAAACATTTCAAGAGATTTGTCAGATTTTTCGACATTGAATGATTCTTCTACTTATCCATCAAAAGAAATTTATAAATATTACCTGATTCGATGCATTTGATTTTGATTTTTGACCATTTACCATATGTGGATGGGTGGTCAGAAATTGCAACAATTTCTGTGCACACAGAGCGGACCAAGTGTTAAAAAGCAATAAACTGATTGATTATTGCATATTTTGAGTCAATTTCAGAGTCCGATAGAAGGTTATGGTAGTTCTATGGTGTATGCATGGAATGTCATTGGACCCTCTTATTGGGCCAGTATATTTTGGTCGGTACTCAAGATTTTCACTTTGTCCACTCTGACTGAACGCATATTTGAATATTTATGGTCATCAATGCCCTGACCCTGCAAAACCTTAATTTTCAAGCTATCGTAATGCCACTGATATTGGTATTCACTATGTGGATTATTGAAGAATTTTCTATACTGGTGTCGAATGGTCTTGATAATCTGTTTATCTTAGAAATATGCACTCAGTTTGACCATGCAAGCATTCAATGATTGTTATTTTCTTGGAAATTGTTCAGTCAGAGTGAACCAACTCACTGAACGGTGGTCTTTAGTTCAGTCAGAGTGGACCAAGTACACATAGTTCATCAAAAAATCGTTTCACCAGGTTTGAATTATGATTTTTCATGATTATCACTTCACATTATATTGTTTGAAAGTAACACAAAGAGGTGTAGACATATTGAACCAAAATATAAACGAGTTCAAAAATTACAGAGCGTTAGACTTTAAACCTATTTTTCTCAAAATATGAAAAATGTCACTAGGTCCACTCTGACTTAACGCCGACCAATTGGTTTAAGTAACAAAACCGTACATAAAAAATACTTAAAAGAATGTATGTACCTCAACGAGTTCTCTATTTTTTCTCGTTGATAGCAGAAACAGTTTTTAATTTGCTTTCACTGATAGCAAAAATAGTTTTCAATTTGATTTTATGGGAACAGTTTTGATATTTTAATCATTAAAACGACCAAAATGACAACAAACTGAGTTATCTAAATCTGCAACATCACAGCATCAACATGAGTTTCCCATATAATCTCAATCCTTGCTAGGGTAACTGACACTGAAGAAGATTGGAAGAGGTAGGGGGGCATGGGGCAAGAGCGACACCCGAGGCAATAGTGCCACCTCTAATTTCACGTAGTTCAAATCAATTTTTTGATGTTAAACTCTGGATAAGAATAAATTGAGTACTAATTGAGGGTTGTGTAAATATTACAGTTAAAAATGTTTAGTACAAAAAATTAGAAAAATGTCTTTAACTCACCAACGCGAAAAATGCGAAATATTATAAGAATGTAAAACTGGAAAACAAGGTTTGACTCCCAATAAATACAAAACATATTGATTTTTCCGCACAGTATTGATGATTTTTAATTGTTTAATATAGTGGTGAGAAATTTTTTCGAAAAAGTCTTTTTGACATTAAGTTTTACATATATAAAAACAGTATGTCTTATGGGGCAAGAGGGACACCGCAATTTTCTCATATAAAATCAAATGAACTTATATTTTTCTTGTTTCATATTGCATTAAATCAATGTTTCCTACTAAATAAAATCAAAATAAATCATTTTTGACATTCAAAATGGTTTCTGAATTTTTTTTACTATTATTGTTACAGTCAAATAAGATGAGAACTAAATTAATTTCGTAAAATTACTTTTTAACTTTAAGTCAACTTTTATCCCTCAGTTTTTATGTTTACTTACTCTAGAATTTATCGTTTAGGCGGGGAAATAATAACATACTAAATTTGTGGCATTTTGCTCTGGTGGTCTTCTTGCCCCATACGAGTGGCACTCTTGCCCCGTGCCTCGTTTAAAAACCTCATAAGAAAGGACATTTTCAAAAATCTCAAATCATCATGTGTTTCCTATATTTTTGAAATCTATCGATAACATCATTTAGAACAAGAGGTGAGCTAGCCCCTACACTGGAATAATCTTCAAAAATTGTGCTAATCAACCATGATTTGAACCTATATATCTTAAGGTGTCCTTCTTGCCCCCAGCCCCCCTAGTTGAAATACGCATATCCATCAAAAGATAGGCAATTGGGACGGATTTAAAAAGTACAATACTCAAATATACTTTACCGATTTTCTTTATTAGGGATTCTGCCAAATACCATCCGTTGTCAACCAAGATTCCATGCGATACCAATAACTTTCCCAAAGGAACAGTCAAAATTCTATCGTTCAAGTGTTTCATTCTGGTCCGGCGCAGCCCGTTTCCTGGGTGACGCAAACTGAGAAAGAAAATCTGCTACCGACACGGCCCAACACAGCGGGTTTCATTTTCCCATCTCGAATTTCAGCCCGCACCATTGCCATTGCATTACTGGGGTGAACAACAGTAGGTAGATACGTTTCGCGTTTACATAGGAATGTCACATACCGCGCGCAAGGGGGGTGGCACTCGGTTGGACCGAAAAAAAGAGGTCACATTTTTTTGGAACCACTGCAACTGCGCACTAGTAGGATGTCACGGTGTTGTCCAGACCGTTATAATCAGAAAGAAATCTCTATGAAATCTTTGTTCACCAGTGTTATTACCAGTTTTTAAATTACGCCCTTTTCATGGTATAAGTCCACAAATTCAAAGGAAAACGGAGATATTTGAACATTTTTTCATAACTTGTAATTATGAGAAAAAAATGTAGGTAATATAAAAATTTGGCTCAAAATACATTTGTTTAGTTATTTGTAAACCTTGGATCGAGTTTTGAATACGAAGGTTAACTAAATTTTGAACTATGTTTTTTTGCGGTGAAAAAATGGTTAATACTGAGAAACAAAAAAGTTATCGCGATTTGAATTTGTGGCAAAAAAGTTGCTGCTGGTAAAGGGCTTAAACTCTATTTTTCGCTTTAACCATGATTATTATCCTTACTAGAGAGGAATTGAAAGCATTCCTTAAAATTCCATAACGTCCCATTCTTTCATGTCAAATAAAAGAATGGATTTATACATAGTGTGCTGGAGACGTAAATATATTTTTTTTTATCTAGTTCATTTATTTGGGGCTCAATCGCGTTTAACGCTCTACGGAGCCGAAACTCATTTTTTGTACTTTTTACAATTTATTTACTTTTTAGTACCAAAATTAGTAAGGGATGGAGCCAGGGTACTCGTGGCAACTCGAGGTTAGTGGTCACAATGTTTGAAGGAGGGACATGGTAGGGATTGGGATCAGGGTTCTCTGCTGCTCATCCGGGAGGTATATTGTGGTAGCTCGATTAACGTATCATGGCGTTGGTACCAAATTCTTGCCGGTCTTCGTCTGCCGGATGGCCAGGATCCTCAATCCAACACAAAAGGGACAACACACAAAAAAAAACTGGAGAAGAGAACACAAGAGAATTAAACTTTTATACAAGACAGGCGAAGGAAATCGTAAATTGCGACCATATAAATGAAATCGCGGGTGCCCAACACATCTCTAACTGAAACATAGGGTTGTCTACCTCGGGCCACAAGGGTATCCAAAAGTTGCGCTCTGGAGGCGTCCATATCCGGGCATTGCCAAACTACGTGATCGATGTCATCATAACCGGAACCACACCTATTACAAACATTGCTCAGCGCGAGGTTAATTCTGTATAGATGTGCATCTAGCGAGTAATGGTTGGACATAAGTCTTGACATCACGCGAATGAAATCTCGACTTACGTCCAAACCTTTCCACCAGGCTCGCAAGGAAACTCTAGGAATTATGGAATGTAACCACCGTCCCAGTTGGCCATTTCGCCAATCGCTTTGCCAACCGTGAAGAGAACTTTGACGTACCGTAAAATCGGGTGTAATTGATCAGTAGGGTGAAATTGATCATCGTATCACACGATTCTATTTATTCGTAATGGAGCACAAATATCGATGTAAGTTGCAGTAAATGAACGTTGCTTGTCGTAAATATTGTCGAATTGTGTGTTGTGAAGTTTTTTGCGTTAAGGAATGTTTATTACTATGAAAATAACGTAAAATTCCAAAATCATGCACGGTGCAGTATTGACAAACACCTATGAACTTCTATTAATAAGCAAGGATTTGAACATGGTATAAACCTGAAAGTTTGTGAGGATGCTTGAGATATATCCCCAAACCAGATTTCATCACCAAAACTCGTACCAATTAGCTCAAATGGTTGAAATTATCGAATTTCTGTTAGATATCATTGAATTCCTTAGGAAATTGCATACATTTAGGCGTTTTCCGCGTTATTCTTGAAATTTAACTATTCGTTATTTATATAAATAGTGCATTGTTAAGAATTTTACAAGCATATTCGGATTCAGGGAGCTCAAATTTATCATATA
Source organism: Aedes aegypti (assembly GCF_002204515.2). Classification (NCBI taxonomy): domain Eukaryota; kingdom Metazoa; phylum Arthropoda; class Insecta; order Diptera; family Culicidae; genus Aedes; species Aedes aegypti. The sequence continues at coordinate 291,849,231 of NC_035108.1, forward strand.
GAGTTGTTTTGGAAACTAACAATAATGGTATTGACAAGTGATCAATTTCACCCCGAAATGAGTTCCTCTGATTTTTTATTTTAGAGGTATTTGTGAACACTAAAATGACATTTGTTAGAAAATTTCAGTACATAAGTCGATGAGGCTCACCTTCGTACTTGTTTTCCTACATTTAGTTTTTTGGAATTGTTAACATTATAGAAAACAGACTAGAAGAACCGCGAAAAATGATCAATTTCACCCGAAATTACGGTACTAAATGAAAAAAATCATCGTGTGAAATTCGTCTATCATAAATCTCACCTTCCTCAGCGCCCACCTTTGCGAGAGAGTCCGCCTTCTCATTGCCATAAATTAGGCAATGTGAGGGGACTCATACAAAGGTAATCTTATATGATCTTTCGACCAGTGCACACATCTGCTCTCTTATTTTTGTAAGAAAGTAAGATGCATGCTTAACAGGTTTCATGGATCGGAGTGCCTCAATAGAACTGAGACTATCCGAGAAGATGAAGAAGTGGTCTGCGGGCATGTTTGAGATCATCCCCAAAGCGAAGTTGATTGCTGCCAGTTCAGCAACATAAACCGTGCAAGGTTCCTGAAGTTTTCGGAAGGCGGAAGAGTTTTCATTGAAGATACCGAAGCCAGTGGATCCATTGATGCGGGACCCGTCAGTGAAATATCTCCTGTAGGAATCGACATTCTGATACTTTGCGTTAAAAATACGTGGAATCTTTATACATCGAAGTTGATCTGGGATTCCATGAATAGCTTGTTTCATGGTCATATCGTATTCAACAGAGGAACTGTCATTGGTGAAGCGTACACGTGGAGGGTTATAACACGGAAGGCTAATGTCAGACGACATATAGTAGAGATAAACTCTCATGAATTTCGACTGAGTATTCAGTTTAAGCAATTCTTCGAAGTTTTCGATGACGAGTGTGTTGCTCACTCCACACTTAATAAGTATTCTTAGCGAGAGCTCCCAGAATCGGTTCTGTAGTGGTAAAACCCCTGCCAGAATCTCTAAGCTCGCATTATGTGTCGAGTGCATACACCCTAAGGCGATACGCAAACAACGATATTGAACTCGTTCCAATTTAATCAGGTGGCAGTTTGCTGCTGAGAGAAAATAGAAAGAGCCATACTCTAGAACAGAGAGAATGGTTGTTTTATAGAGTTTTATGAGGTCATCCGGGTGAGCACCCCACCATGTTCCGGTAATTGTTCGTAGAAAATTGATCCTTTGTTGGCATTTTTCCGTTACATACCCAATATGGGTTCGCCAAGTGCCTTTTGAATCAAACCAGACCCCAAGGTATTTTGTACTCAAAGACTGGTCGATGTCTGTTCCCAAAAGCTTAGGCTTTAGTTGGGCTGGATTCCGCTTCCTAGAAAATACAACCAGTTGAGTTTTTTGCGGAGCAAACTCGATCCCTAAATTTCTAGCCCAAATGGATAGATTATCAAGGGAATTTTGCAATGGTCTTTGCAGGATTTCCGCTCGTGGGCCCTTCATAGAGACCACAGCATCATCTGCAAGTTGTCTAAGTGTGCATGGTTCTTCCAAACAGTTGTCAATATCTTTAACATAAAAATTATAAAGCAAGGGACTTAGACATGAGCCTTGGGGAAGGCCCATATAGCTAATTCTGGAAGTTGTCAGTTGACCGAGAGTGAAGCTCATGTGTTTTTCTGACAACAGATTGTACAAGAAATTATTCAATGTTCCAGGAAGTCCACTATTGTGCAAGTTTTCTGACAATATTTCTATGGAAACTGAATCAAAAGCGCCCTTAATATCCAAGAAAACCGAAGCCAATTGCTCCTTATCAGCAAAGGCTAGTTGAATATCTGATGAAAGCAACGCTAGACAATCATTTGTTCCTTTGCCCTTGCGAAAGCCAAATTGAGTACTGGAAAGCATATTGTTTGATTCGACCCAGTGGTCAAGTCGCGAAAGGATCATTTTTTCTAACAATTTCCTTAAACATGATAACATAGCAATCGGACGGTATGAGTTGTGATCGGACGCTGGTTTCCCAGGCTTTTGAATAGCTATTACTTTGACCTGTCTCCATTCAGGTGGAACAATGTTGTGTTCCATGAATGAGTTGAACAGGTCAAGTAACCGTCTTTTAGCGATATCGGGGAGATTTTTAAGAAGATTGAACTTAATCATATCGCGTCCCGGAGAGGAGTTGTTTGATGAAAGAAGAGCCATCGATGAAACGTCGCCAATAGCTACGCTTCTTCGCTTTAATAAGATTCTTCAGTCTTTTTTCGAGCTTCGAGTACTCTAAATAAAGTTCTGAGGTACCATATCTACGAAAAGCTTTAAAGGCATTAGATTTTTCTCGATACAACTGAGTGCATTCATCATCCCAACCAGATGTGGCTGGTCGTCTTTTGAAGGATGCACTTGGAACTCGTTGTTTTTGGGATTCTAATGCACTTTTATAAATCAATTCTGTTAGGAATCGATACTCATCCAACGGTGGAAGAGTGTCTAATGATTCGATACCCAAAGTTACCGCTGATGCAAATTTTTGCCAATCGATATTCCTAGTGAGGTCAAAAGGAACCTGAATTGACTGTTCTGACCTTTCAAAATTATTTCTGATAGAGGTTATTATGGGCAAGTGATCACTACCATGGAGATCATCAATCACCTTCCAAATGCAATCGAATGATAGTGAACTTGAACCCAAAGATAGGTCAATGCGACTTTCTTTGCCGTCGGATGAAATACGTGTCACTTCACCTGTGTTCAAAATGTTCAAGTTGAAATCGTCGCATAAGTCATAGAAAATAGCCGCTCTATAATCGTCATAAGATTCGCCCCATCCAGTACCATGTGAGTTCATATCACCCAGTATTAAAACCGGGAATGAGAGCATGGAGACTGCGTTCCAAAGATGACGGCGGTTTATTGAAACTCTTGGAGGAATATAAACAGAAGCTACGCAAAGATCTTTACCCTTTACGTTTATTTGGCAAGCAACGATTTCTAAGCCTGGATGAGTCGGGATGGGGATTCTGTAGAATGTATGGCACTTTTTGATCCCTAAAAGTACTCCTCCGTAATTATCATCTCGATCCTGGCGTATAATGTTAAAATCGTAGAAGTTAAGATCATCTTCAGAAGAAAGCCATGTTTCACAGAGTGTAAATATATCACAATCGGAATTGTGAAGCAAAAACTTAAAAGTGTCTAATTTAGGTTTTAGACTATGACAGTTCCACTGTAGCACAGTGATCATATCTTGTACCTCACTTGATGAATTATCCATCGAAAGATATGATCGAAGCAAGGAGGGGCCACGAGATAGTCAATTCCCTGAGATATTCTTCTATAGCGGGGAGAAAAAGGTCGAGTATGCCTCTGAATGAGTCTGAAACTTCGAGAGCATTACATATGCGATCCACAAGGGCCGTAAAAGTTATCAGTCCTCGCTTAGCCCGGGGGGTTTTCGAAGAAGAGCGAGGGACTTCAGTAGCTTTTTTCTTGTTATCTTGTCTAGAGCTTCTTTTCGAAGTGTATTTAGTCGGTGGAGGCGGGGGCGGCAGATCTTTGCTGCAACACGGGACGGAAGCATCAAAGACCTGGTTTTTCGGTATTTTCAAATTTGCCCCACTTCCTTTGGGATTAGGCAAACCTTTGAAGGAAGATTTCATTACCTTACGGCGCAGTCCTGGAGAAGATGGAGACTTCCTTTTTCCGGGTGCGTGTACCTCCGAAGAATCTCCCCCATCGGTTTCGTCGTCGTTTGCTTCATCGGAAGACAACTCTTGAAAAGAGTTACCAACTGGGATGGCTGATGAAGACTCTTCTGCGGACGTTTTTAAAGATTTTACCATTTCCGCATATGTCCTCTTGGAGCGCTTCACAATGGAGCGACTCTCATTTCGAATGCGCCTTTTGTATGCCGGGCATTTCTGCAAGTCATGAAGATCCTCACGACAGTAGCTGCATTTTTCAGCTTCCTGTGTGCAATCATCTTCCAAATGAGCTTGAGGTTGCATTTGCCATAACGGGGCTTGTTGTCGCAAAAGCTAGCACTATGACCAAGCTGTTTGCAGTTGGTACAATTGAATACCTTCGGCACGTAAAGGCGCACTGGGTAAAAAACACTATCAATGCAAACAAATTTTGGGAGAACGGAACCAGGAAAAGTTACACGAAACGAGGCTGACGGCGAAAACACTTTCTTATTTCCTTCCATGGAAACTGATTGTTATTGTTTACAATCCAGTATAGCCACATCAGGAATGGACCGGTTCTCAAAAACGCCTTTGCCAGTCTTAATGTCTTCGCATGTCAGACTCGCGTCGATGATTTTCCCTTCCACCTCAACCTCTCTGGCCAAAATATACACATAATATTCCACAGTAAAAGCTTCATGCTGAGCAATCTCATTCGCTGCTTTGTAACTAGGTGCAGTTACACGCAGCTTGGATTGCTTCACTTGGTGAATAACGGTCCCAGGATATTTACGAGTCAGCTCTCTAGAGATCGAGAGCACATTCAAAATCTTATTTTTGCGCCGGAAATAGACAACCCAAGGCCCAGCCGAAGATGGTTGATAAAACCGCGTTCGAGCAACGAGATCTTTAGGAGGCGTATCGCCTCCATCCGATTCGTCCATGCGGGATAAAAATCAACCGCAACCAAATAAACAAAAACAAAAATAACGTTAAAAAAAAAAACAGAAAAAGTATGTGAGAAAAATAAACTTAATTGATTAGTGGACTATTTTGTACACACCTCCCCTATTTGGTCGAAAGAATCACAACACCGGGAGAGAGACAAAGGCGAAGCGAAAAACAACCTTGAACTTAACAATGTTTGTTCGGAGATGCAAAAGGAATATGGGGATTATTGAATTCAAAATAAATAATAATAACCAAAAAAAAAATAATTAAAAATATATATACAAAAAAATAAACCGAAAAAAAATAAACCGAAAAATAAAATAAAGCGAAAATAAAAATAAAGCGAAAAAAAAAAAAAGTTGATCACCTTGGTCCGTAAACCGTAGTTTGAGAACCACTGGGAATTTACGCAGAAAAACAACAACCACGTGATACACGAGGAATAGTGGTTTCTGCGCTCGTGTACATATACGGTACATGTCACCAACACTACTTAAAAATTGCTGGTGGAAAATATAAACAAAGATCAGCTGTTCCCAGCAAAATCAAATGGCAGTATTTTCAACCAGCAAATTTGCGCATGTGTTCGTGAAACCGCTCGGCGAGAGCTCAATGGGGGAAACAATAGAGCGAATCGAATATACTTAACGAAACTACTGGCGTGCTTGGATGCTCTGGCTGCTGTTGTTGCTACTGTTCGTCGCACCCGTTGCCGCCGCCGCCGCCACCACCACCTTCGGTCTCGCTGTACTGTGGTTGGTTTGGCTCAGAATTGGCGATGATTGATTTTGATGATGATGATGCTACGTTGAAAAGTACACCTGTAACCCTTGTTACAAGTGTCTCCTTCCTTCACGGCGATCACAAATATCGTTTTGTCCTCGGTGGGATGTTTCGGGATATAAAAACCCACTAATTAAACTATTAAGTGGGGAAAAAACTCCACCAGCTACAAAGCGATGCGGTAAACACAACCGGCTGCTGTAAGCGATCGGTAAGGAATGATAAATATATTTTAGAATAAGTGGTTTATTTTGGAAAGCAGTGATTAAACTTTCATATAAGTGTGATTAGCGGCTCTTCTTTCTGGCATAACGTCCCAACTGGGACAAAATCTGCTTCTCAGCTTATTGTTCTTAAGAGCGCTTTCACAGTTATTAACTGAGAGCTTTCTTTGCCAATTGACCATTTTTGCATATGTATATAGTATATTTTTGCCCTGACATGCAGCTTAACTAAGATAACTTATGAGAACCGACCTGAGAGAGATTTTTCCGTGATAATAACGGTCTAGTGAGCACCGTGAGTGTGTTTTCTACTGGTTTATGTTGCTGTTTTTTTTTTTGCGTGCACATTTTAGAAACGGTAGGCGTAGCTTGGAGATACTTCTTCTGTACCTACATTTGGGCTGAGCTGTTTCGAAATATGTAGATTGACATCATAAAATATATGCAAGCTTTTTGCTTTTCATAGTCAGCATGAGACTCAGCGTGAGTCGATTTCAATCCATCTGCGGAGAAGGATTTGATGACAGCAACTTGTTTTACACCGCGTTTGATGTAAGCTATCTTTATGATTATGGCCTTTGATAGGCGCTGCTATGTTAGCAGTTAGTTATTTCACAGATGGCCAGCGTTTGATTTAAGTTGAGGGAAAAAGAGGTTTCACTTTCATGCGGCTTATCAGTGAAAGAGGAGTGTTGGGTCGTTTTCCGATAGATTAGAATTATGTCACCAGAAGCTGCCTCCGTTCGCTTCCCGCAGATCTGACGAATGGTGAGTGACTCTTTGCTCATGCTTAACACACTTGTCAACGAAGAATGCTGGTTGCTGCTGGAAGTGGAGTGTTTCGACAGATAACGGCTTAAGTGGAAAACAAGTAGCTTGTTTTTTACCCCAAGCTGAATCACAGCCAGGCAGAAAGACCGTGGGATTTTTTTCCACAAGGAAGATGGGAATCACCGATTTAAGGTTTACTGGGAGAGTATTCTTATCGGACTGGAATAATCAGTTTACAGTGACATATACCGTCTTAATTTGTCAGCTGGATATACTAGTGGGACCATCAAGACGATTTCCCCGTAACTTACAACAAAAACACGTTGAAGATAGTTTCTCCTTTTATTTAGTGGCTTACACAATTGTTTACTCATTTACTAGCATATTTCTAGGAATCGTGTAACTTTTGAGCAATAGCACACTAAAATCAATTCCGTCATTATGCGTCTTACCTAGCTTAAACCCACGTTAATGAGTAGTTATAAGTTAACGTGAACAATCCAAAACTGTCAGATTCCCCAAAAGTGTCAAATTCCCATGGACCCGTGTACCGCTCACATTACGGAGCGATGAACAATTACCTGACGATGAACCAATGCACGCGTTCATTCTTTGATGTTTTAGCGGTACCTTGTCATTTATGTTACCTTGGAAATAAGTGAATTCGACACCGCTCAAATGTCAAATAGTGAACTCGTGCATCGATCCATGGACTAATGCATGGGTTCACTAATCTGACGTTTGAGCGGTGCCATATTCACTAGTTGCCATGGTCACGTAAATAACACGGCACCGCTCAAACGTCAACAAGTGAATGCGAGCATTGGTCCATAGCGTTGGGAAATGGACCGAATGGACCAATGCACGTGTTCATAAATTTGACGTTTGAGTGGAGCCGAATTCACTCGTAGCCATGTTCACGTAAATAACACGGCACCGCTCAAAAGTCAAATCGTGAACTCGTACACCGGTTCATAGAAGACCCGAGCGGTTGTTCGAGTTCGGAAAATTAATCGTGCTTCGTGTTTTCGATCGTTGTTTAGCTACACTGATTTTCATCTTCTCCGAAAACCTATCGTGTGGTATAGCTTGGCCCCTTAACTTCCGCATTGCAATTCTGTAGGCGTCACCCCAGGCGTGTTGTATTGGCAATGCGACAGAGCTCGTCCAGACAGAATTTTTGGTAGAGCCCGATGTCCCTGTTGAGAATGGTTTTCGACGATTTCTATGCTGGCCTTCGATCTGTGTCGTTGCGGGCTCTCTGCATCCTTCTCCTAGCCCGAATGCAGCTTGCGCGCAAATCGGCGTTCGTCGAGTTCCACCAATAGGCTGGGCGGCGACTATGTCTCGGTTTATCTTCCCTTGGCATGGTTGCATCGCACGTTCGTGCTAATGCCGCTATCAACTAATCGCAGTAAAGGGCTGAGCATTGCGATACAACCTCAACGAACACCTCTTTGTCCGCAAATTTGGCTCATTCGACGCTGGGTCGGTGCATTTCTCTCTGTTTTTGACAACATAATTGTTGCGAGAGCGACAAAATAACCCAAGCAGCATTAACTCCCAATCGTTTCCTACACCTCAAACTAGAACAACAGTGCATCGAGCGCCGTTAGTCGTTGGCCAAATTTCTATCGAATATTTAAATTCTTCATGATTCGTGGCCGTGCGTTTAGTGCTATCAAGCATTTAGCTGCATGTAAACTCTTCTTCTAAATGCCAGAAAAATAGTATGACTTCAAAGCATAAAAATTTGCTAAAACCCTGTTTTTGTACCTTTGAGTTGTACGCCGGCAGTTTGTTGTGAATCAACACTCCCATAAACCGCACCAAAAATAACTGACGTGTTTGATTATTTTAGCTTTTCCGGTGACAATTCCTAATTCCAAGAACTACCCACCCAATCCCATAGAAACTGATACAACCCTTTACCGTTTTATAACTGAAACCAATCCTTTTGGAGCGTTTTACGGTATTTAACGTTCAGCAAAACATTGACACCCATCGGTAATTGCACATTGGTCTGCGCAGCTCATTGCTTCCACAAACAAACATTCTCCGATGTGAGCTCAGCGCAGCTTTTCGAAGCATCGACATTGGGCTGGTAAAGGTTTAGAAAAGGGTTTCTTCAATTAAACAGTTAAACAAATCATTTTACGACGAGCTGACTCGAATCTTGCATCCCGGTGACAATCCTTTGCTTTGGTGCCTGCCTATGCCATCTAGTCAGGGGAACTCGCAAAACGGTGACATAAATTGCCCCATTTGATTATATAGAGTGCAATAAGGCAGAACCCGTTCCCTTTATCTGTTCTCGCAGCAGTAATGTTTTGTAAATATTAGGCAAATGTCCTCCGGAGAAAATCCCGTGCTTTTCCAGGCAGCAAACGAAAGGAGTAAGTATGGTATATGTGTATTTGTGTGGGAGGACAGCATAAAAGAATGACTGCGTTCGGACAGAAATAGGCACTGACCTGAGATGAGCAGAAAAGGGGTGGATACAGTTGACTTAATCCTTTGCCAAATCCAAAACAGGCGCGTCCCTTGTTTACCTTTTATTGGCAAAATATTGTAAAATTTTCAATAAAATGTTTGCATTTGCAATGATGATAAATCCTAGCCTTGGAATTTTTGCAGATTAAGGCTGAGAAAGGGTGGTTCGTTCTTCGAAAGAGTTATAAAGTGCTGGATCCTAATGGATTTGCTTTGCAGGAAGGTCCAAAAATGGGAAGTCCTATAATTGGACAGGGTGATTTTTGTATAATCGAATTCGCAAATTTTATGATTGGGCAGGTAAATAATATAAGCATAGTTTTGCGAATGTATGGAAACTTGTAAGATCTGCTCAGAACGTAAGGGGATTTGGCAGATGGAATTAAGTATCTAGGAATCATGGTAAATAAAACGTCGTAATTATGACATTTTGGCCAAATGTTATAAATAAAAAGAATACATTTTTCTTGTTACTGTCAGAAATACAGCACATCTTTTTTTTAGAAGTAGCTTTTGATTTGCAAACAATTAGTCAGAACAGCCATGATGTATTGAGTACCAATATTGACTAGCTGTTGTATTACCAAGAAGAAGATTCTACAGGGGATTCGAAATTAAATTTTGAAGATGTTTCTGAAACTGACTTCTTGAGGAATAATGAATTTCTTAGAATATTCTGTTTTAAAGGGACCCATATAGCTGTAGCGGTAAATGCGCAGCTATTCAGCTATGCAAGATCAAGCTTAGAGTCTTCGAATCCCGTCTGTCGGGGATTTTTTCGTGGAGAAAATTTTCCCAACTTTCCTGGGCACAAAATAGCTGCGTTCTTGCGACACGAAAAACGGATAATTGGCAAAGGAAGCTCTTAGTTAATAACCGTGGAAGGACTCATAAGCACACAAGTTGAAGATCAGGCTCTGTCCCTGTTGGGACGTAACGCCGTAAAGAAGAAGAAAATGCAATTATGAAAAATAAAGCAAATGTCGAATAAAATGGTTAATATTTTAAGACTAAAATCGTTCCAACCTTCTATTCTCTATACAATTAATTTTAATAAAATTAAGTTTGTACAAAAAAAACATGTTTTAAAATATAGCAGATGAATTCAATTTACCTGTAAAAAATTGAACTGCTATGACGAACGATATTAAATACTTTTTTAACAAAATGATCATAATAGCTTAATATAGTTAAGGATTAAGGATACCAATTAAGGATGGCAGTGTTCCTAATACACAACACTTAATTACATTTAATAATTAAATAATGTCTGAAATTATACTAATGGAGATATTAAAAAAGACGTAGGATCTACACAGGATTATTAGAACGAATGAAAGAAACGGTTACCACGCATCACTGGGAATTGATCGTCCAGATGAATCACACGATTCTGCGATGGACGGTTTCTCCAATTTCAAACGTAAACTATCGCAGCTTCGATCTAATCTCGCTCCCATAATAAGTTTCAGCAACAAAACCCTTGTGACAGGCAGAAACCCGGCAGCAGCAAGTTGTGTTTACATTTGTACGTATTGTTGCTTCTCGCGGGCTGTGAGTTGTTCTAAACGCCAGTTGCAATTCGACTCCTCGAATAACATATAGTTTCATGTGTAAGCGTGTCAATTTACACTTTCACTGTGCGTAAGAAATCGCGCCTCGAGTGAAGAGCATCTCAGAGCACTCTAGAGGATCGAATTTTGAGAATACCATGCCCCATTACCGAAGGCTCTTTTAGGGAACCTTTTTTTTGTGGTGAAGGAGGTAATTTACGACTATTAGGCTCAAGTTGTCACACTCTGGGAAGAGTGCCTCAAAAAGCCGGCGCTCTGTTTTCTATCAATTATCACACGTATTATACGCGATAAGTGGTTCTCTTGTGATAAATGAAATATTTTCTAAAGGGTCTTCATCTACGAGAAAGTACTACCGAGTTCTGTTCATATGTCAGATTGCCATGTCGACAAGCCCAACTAATTGAACCGTAGATAATTGAAAGTCTCGTTTATCATCTCATAGCGAACTGATTGCTCTCGTTTTTGGGTGGTGTGAATAAAAAGAAGTATAGTTGAGTTTACCACATTTTCAATACTAAATGCTACATGTTTGTCACTTACCACACTACCCTTTTCGAACATACTACAAACATTGTGTTTATCTTATGAGCATTATGTCCTCACTGGGACAGAGCTTGCTTCTTACTTAGTGTTCGATGAGCATCTCCACTGTTATTAACTGAGAACTTCCTTTGTCAAAGTTAACATTTTTGCATTCGCATATGTGGCAAAAAGAAAATCCTGCACCGACCGACCCATACATCAGCGAAGCTTTGTTTTGTAGCCACGGATGTTATCACTAGGCCCTGCGTGTTTGTATGAAGCTTCAGAGGTTGCTACTCCAGCTTTGAAAATGCGGAATCGAGTAGAATAATTTACATTTGAGTTAAGGTCATCAAATTTATTATGTGAATACTGAGATTGGGAAGGATATTTGAGCAATTCTCGCTGAAACCAGGCCGCCATCGGCACCCATCGTTAGATTACCAATTTTATGTCACTGATCGCTAGTTTTCGATAAAACTTAAGGGTGGTCCATTCTGTTTTCTCAAATTGGTGGACCCCTCGTACGCCAACTAGCTGAACAGTTTGCGAAAAAGCCCATTTTTTGATAAACCTAGGGTATTTCTTCACGGGATATGTCTCATATTTCGCTTGGAACCAGGCGTTGCAGAATTCGCTCTCATTTGAGAATGAAGCACGATCAAAGCAAGCAAAGAAAAATATCCCATCTGTTGCGGTCCACGATCGTCATTGTATCGCAAGGTGTAACAAGTCTGATAAATGGAAGCAGCGAGCGAGAGCCCCAACGAGAGAGCGATGATAAAATCCATTTTTCTCGCTTGTTTACCGTTGGGGATAGGTGTTTTTCTTTACTGGCAGGATAAACAATCCACGAACTTCCAATAACAACAGTGTCCCCCAGGCTTGGAGCATGTTTAGAGGGGTTTTATCATGCACTACTATCCCCCCAATCTGATCAAACTTGTAGCAGTATACGATAAACAGTCTCTCATAATGTGCAGCATGTTATGATAGTTACAGAGAGCGATACGTGAGAGATTCTCTCAATTTTCTCAGGATTCAATCCCTGCTTGGAACACATTGCAAACTTAGTGGCATCGTATAGAGAAAGAATATAGCTTTCATTTAAACTCGAAAAAATTTTGGCGGCCATTTTGAATTGGCCGCCATTTTGAATTTTGTTAGAAAAATCGATGCTGAGAAAAAATTGCGTAAGATGGGCTACAGAAACTAGGTGAGCAATGTTGTTTACCTCATCAAATGAAGGATTTTCTAAATCATGTTATACGATTTTGACGTATATGACGAGTGCAATCAATACAAACATCATTTTTTGTACAACAAAGAAACAAGTTTTCAACCTTTGGTGTTTTATTCGAGTCGAGTAAAGAATAAGAATATTACTTTTAATGAAAAAATCTGGCGGCCATCTTGGATTTTGACGCCATCTTGATTTTAGGTAGTAGAATTATTTTTTCACCTTGATAGCACTCAGCATGTCGAATTTAGAGGCTACCAATAAAAAAGGTTACGTATACTCTTCTTCTTATTATTCTTCATTTTACTGACGTTACGTCCCTACTGGAACTGAGCCTGATACTCAGCTTTATTAATTATAAATCCAGGTTATTAAACAGGAATTTTATTTTTTAATGCGATTTCTGACAACAGAATAATTCTTTGACATATCTTTGAGTTCAGTAATAATGAATAAATAAAATCAATATATGGAAACCGTCAAAAAACATTGATTGTATTAAACAAACATTTTTTTACCCTATGCATTGTTGTTCATTGTATAAAGTTTATAGATTGCGTGTCGGGACATTAGTAAGCCTTGAGGTAATATCTGTAGTTCTAACGTAAAACATTGACAAAAAAGCATTAATCTATATAAATAAAAATGGAATGGTGTTTGTATGTCACGAAATGGCTTACGAACGGGTCAACGGATTTGAATGATTCTTTCTCCGTTTTGTTCGTCAAGGGTTCCGACGTGTTTGTGTATATAACAATCCCAGGATATTTACCGGGAAAGTTGGAAAAACGAGCGTGAACGAAACTGTAATTTTGTATCGGACGATCAATAGCGTTTTTCAACAGCCTACTTGATGGCAAGACGAAGTTTGCCGGGACCACTAGTTTATAATAAAAGTCTTAAATTTTGAAGCAAAAAACATCCTTGATTCTCTAAGCCATAAATTATCGTTTTTAGTACCGCCCAACATGCATGTGAAAAATAGCGAAATTGAATGATGAGAAGCAGGTTTTGTTCTAATGTGGACGTAATGCCGAAACGCAGGTATATAATTTCGAGGTTAGAAAAACTGGCGGCCATCTTGGCTTTCGACGCCATCTTGGTTTTTAGCAGTTGCATGATTTTTTACCATCTCAGTGTTCATCATGTTGAATTATAAGGCCTCCGTTAACAAAAAAAAAACAATCAGATTCTATCTTTCTTATCTTATCTCAGCTGTTCAACTGATTGCTCATTTGTATCAATGGTTTTAGACCAAATAAATGAAAGAAATAATGGTATTTTACAACTCGAAGATATGCAGAAGAACCATTCAGGTAGCAAATAGGCGTTAAAAAAATCCTATTTGATAATTTGTTTTAATAATAAGCTGAATAAGCTGAAGAGCTGGCTCTGTTCCAGTAGGGATGTAACGTGAGGAAAAAGAAGAACAAGAAGGAGAATAAGTGTAACGGTAGCATTTAAATTCAACATGTTGAGTGCTAACAAGGTGAAAACTCATTCTACTACTTAAAACCAAGATGGCGTCAAAATCCAAGATGGCCGCCAGATTTCTACACTCAAATTAATACTCCTATTCTTCATCTGTCTCAAATAATACACCAACGATTGAAAACTTGTTTCTTTGTTGTACAAAAAATTATGTTTGCATTGATTGCACTCGCCATATACGTCAAAATAGTAGAACATGATTTAGAAAATCGTTCATATCATAGGGTAAATACCTTTGCTCACCTAGTTTCTGTAGCCTATCTTACGCAATTTTTCCTCAGCTTTCTGATGGTGTTCTCAGAATTCAAAACTAGCGGTGCGCTAATGGTGAAAAATCGATTTTTCTAACAAAATTCAAGATGGCGGCCAAATTCAAAATGGCCGCCGAAATGTTTTCAAGTTTAAATGAAAGCTATATCCGTTCTCTTTACGATGCCACTAAGTTTGATATGTGTTCCAAGCGAAATATGAGACATATCCCGTGAAGAAATACCCAAGATTTATCAAAAAATGGGCTTTTTCGCAAACTGTTCAGCTAGCTGGCGTGCGAGGGGTCCACCAATTTGAGAAAAAAAAAGACCAACTAGCGATCAGTGACATAAAATTGGAATTCTAACGATGGGTGCCGATGGCGGCCTGGATTCAGCGAGAATTGCTCATTTCGAGTTTTCCGTAGGAACTCTGAGATTCTAATTAAAGAGATTTTCGTTGGGAATTTTGTGGAAATTCTGGTTCTACGATAATTATTTTGTGAATCTCGTAGCAATACTGGAGTTCCGATGGAAATACTTGGGGTTTCATAGAAATTCCGAATATTATGAAGTAATTCTGTTCTTATATAAAAAGACTATCGTTTGTGATTTCTAGAAATTCTGTCATTTTTAGGATTCGGGTAAAAATCTATGGGATTCTGATTTTACATCTTCGATAATCCAATCGAAATCTTTAGAATTTGCAATGAATTTTTGCGATATTGGTGGAACTTCTATGAGTTAAGGTACAAATCTTTGAAATTTCAAAGACAATCTTTGAATATCTTTTAAAAATCGTTTTCATTTTCGGAAAAAATCTGTGAGGAACTGGTGTGACTTTTTGAATATCGGTTGGAATTTGGCTAAAATTTGGTACTCATCTTCGGGATATCGGTAAGAACTTTGATTTCCACCACCATTTTGATTTCTCACTGAGGAATTACACAAGAGATTTGAATGGAATCCCATGAATTACCACTGAATGCATAATGATTCCAACTTATATCTTGAGCTAAGGATACCTCCCACAATTCTAGCGAATCGTATCAAAATTCAATTTTTATTATGAGAACTAATTATTATCTGTGCAATGCTAACTATATTTCAGGAGTTCTACGGGTATATCAATTATATGACCGAAATACCCTTAATCCCATATTCATCATCGGAATTAAACATGCTGTTAAGAAATCTCACAGGGAACTTAGAAACCTCGATTGATTACTATTATCTCAAAATCCCCACAGAGGATCCAAGTTTCAAGACCCCAAAATACGTTAAACACAAGCACTGGTCAACAAAGGCAACTAACAGCAGGCCAGTTTTTTTATTCAATAACCCGATAGAGCGTATTCTTGTTACTACTTAGGCAAATTTTCCCGCTCAAATAACGACTAAATTATATTTAAACATTGACACTGGTTCCTATTTGCGATTACGAAATCTAAACGTAAAACAAAATGAACCCAAAAATTGAGTTTGAACCAATAAAAATATGACTATATCTCACGATATCGATATAATCGAAATTGATAATCAAGCCGTTGAAGAGGCATTCGTGCCTTTTGAAAGGGAGACAGCGAGGATTCAACCCGGTGCTAGGCAGCCATGTTTTCGTGGTCAGCATCAAACTCAAGAGCAACAACGTACAATGGCCTAATCATATTAGGAAATTTTTCCTCCAATACTAAAATGTGTTTCTAGCTAATCACTTCAACCCAAATTGACTTGCTGTACTGCAATCAAATAGTTTGCAACCGTTTGTTTGTTGCAACCGTTTGGAAAAATGTGTAAGTTTAAGTAGTCGCATGTCAAGTTTTACCTTATTTGTTGTTGTCTCCTGGTTCACCGCAAGTGACCTAACAATCCGGTCATTGCTCATCTGGCCAAAGAATTAATACATGCAAAAAGCAAGTTCTTACAGCAACGTTGAAGTTGTTTAATGAAGTTTGAGCAATCACATGCCCAGTTTTGGGCTTCATCCATGTTTGTCTCCTGGTTCAACATAAGTGATCCTGCAACCCAGCATTGGCCATTTGGTAAAACTGACAATATTGAAAGTTGGTGTCTTGCAATGGGTTTCTTAGATAATTCCAATACGTTCAAGTAGTCGCATTTATTGCTTCGGGTCAAATTTACATTTACTCCCTGACCTCGGCTCCCACATGTAAAGCACTTCCGGAACCAGGTTTCGGATTTCAACCCGAGACAGAAAATAAACCAAATTGTGTATTCTTGCATTGGTACGTTACTTAAAGTATAAAATGGCAAAATACTATTGTTGAATATCGATTTCGTTGTTGAAGATGTTAAAAATGTGGCTAGAGAACACTTTATTTCCATTGAAAACCATATTTATACCTGAACTTCTGGCTTTTGAAACCCCCACTCACAGGAAGTCTAGCTCATCCCATCCACCATAATGAAACCGCATTTCATTAAACCTATTTGTTTCTGAACACCAGTCGATTGAAAATAAAAGGTCGTCTCAGGGCTTTGAGGGTCATTCCTTGCTTAGCGCTTGTTTGAGTCGGTTGACAGGTTCCCGGTCTCATCGCACGGCACTTTTGCAACGTATTTTTCGGCTTTTTCTCCCACCGCCCGCGTGGGTTTTTGCTCAGTTAGTGCTTTTAAATAGTACCTTCAGTTAGTGCAATTTGAGTGCTTAGGCGATCGCGCTTTGCGAAGGAAGCGAACTAGTTTAACTAGTATCGTTCCACCGCAAAAAAAAGTCATCACCAAAAGCTATAACGGTGATTGTTTTTTTTCCCCCCGCACGGAGAGCAACATCGAAGCAGAACCGTCTTCTGCTACCTACGGTGCGTGGACGCTCTGCTGCTATACAACGAACGGATAAGTATCTCCACATCTATTCAATTGCTTTTGCATCTCCGAACAAACATTGTTGAGTTCAAGGTTGTTTTTCGCTTCGCTTCTGTCTCTCTCCCGGTATTGTGATTCTTTCGACCAAATAGGGGAGTAGTGTACAAAATAGTCCACTGATCGGTTAAGTTTTTTTTTTCACATATTTTTTTTCGTTTTTTTTTCTCCACATTTTTTTTTCTATTTTTGTTGATTCGGTTGCGGTTGGATTTTTTTTTCCCGCATGGACGAATCGGATGGAGGCGATACGCCTCCTAAAGATCTCGATGCTCGAACGCGGTTTTATCAACCGTCTTCGGCTGGGCCTTGGGTTGTCTATTTCCGGCGCAAAAATAAGATTTTGAATGTGCTCTCGATCTCTAGAGAGCTGACGCGTAAATATCCTGGGACCGTTATTCACCAAGTGAAGCAATCCAAGCTGCGTGTAACTGCACCTAGTTACAAAGCAGCGAATGAGATTGCTCAGCATGAGGCTTTTACTGTGGAGTATTTTATCTACATACCTGCCAGAGAGGTCGAGGTGGAAGGGAAAATCATCGACGCGAGTCTGACATGCGAAGACATTAAGACTGGCAAAGGCGTTTTTGAGAACCGGTCCATTCCTGATGTGGCTATACTGGATTGTAAACAATAACAATCAGTTTCCATGGAAGGAAATAAGAAAGTGTTTTCGCCGTCAGCCTCGTTTCGTGTAACTTTTCCTGGTTCCGTTCTCCCGAAATTTGTTTGCATTGATAGTGTTTTTTACCCAGTGCGCCTTTACGTGCCGAAGGTATTCAATTGTACCAACTGCAAACAGCTTGGTCATAGTGCTAGCTTTTGCGACAACAAGCCCCGTTGTGGCAAATGCAACCAAGCTCATTCAGAAGATGCTTGCACAAAGGAAGCTGAAAAATGCTGCTACTGTAGCAAGGATCTGCATGACTTGCAGAAATGCCCGGCATACAAAAGGCGCATTCGAAATGAGAGTCGCTCAATTGTGAAGCGTCCAAGAAGACGTATGCGGAAATGGTGAAAACTTTAAATCCGCCTGCAAAAGAGTCTTCATCAGCCATCCCAGTTGGTAACTCTTTTCAAGAGTTGTCTTCCGATGAAGCAAACGACGACGAAACCGATGGGGGAGATTCTTCGGAGGTACACGCACCCGGTAAAAGAAAGTCTCCATCTTCTCCGGGACTGCGCCGTAAGGTATTGAAATCTTCCCTCAGAAGTTTGCCTAATTCCAAAGGAAGTGGGGCAAATTTGAAAATCCCGAAGAAACAGGTCTTTGATGCTTCCGTTCCGTGTTGCAGCAAAGATCTGCCGCCCCCGCCTCCACCGACTAAATACACTTCGAAAAGAAGCTCTAGACAAGAAAGCAAAAGAAATGCTGCTGAAGTTCCTCGCTCTTCCTCGAAAACCCCCAGGGCCAAGCGAGGACTGATAACTTTTACGGCCCTTGTGGATCGCATATGTAATGCTCTCGGAGTTTCAGACTCATTCAGAGGCATACTCGACCTTTTTCTCCCCGCAATAGAAGAATATCTCAGGGAATTGACTATCTCGTGGCCCCTCCTTGCTTCGATCATATCTTTCGATGGCTAATTCATCAAGTGAGGTACAAGATATGATCACTGTGCTACAGTGGAACTGTCATAGTCTAAAACCTAAATTAGACACATTTAAATTTTTGCTTCACAATTCCGATTGTGATATATTTACACTCTGTGAAACATGGCTTTCTTCTGAAGATGATCTTAACTTCTACGATTTTAACATTATACGCCAGGATCGAGATGATAATTACGGAGGAGTACTTTTAGGGATCAAAAAGTGCCATACATTCTACAGAATCCCAATCCCGACCCATCCAGGCATAGAAATCGTTGCTTGCCAAATAAACGTAAAGGGTAAAGACCTTTGCGTAGCTTCTGTTTATATTCCTCCAAGAGTTTTAATAAACCGCCGTCATCTTTGGAACGCAGTCTCCATGCTTTCATCTTCAGTTTCAATACTGGGTGATATGAACTCACATGGTACTGGATGGGGCGAATCTTATGACGATTATAGAGCGGCTATTTTCTATGACTTATGCGACGATTTCAACTTGAACATTTTGAACACAGGTGAAGTGACACGTATTTCATCCGACGGCAAAGAAAGCCGTCTTGACCTGTCTTTGGGATCAAGTTCACTATCATTCGATTGCATGTGGAAGGTGATCGATGACCCCCATGGTAGTGATCACTTGCCCATAATAACTTCTATCAGAAATAATTTTGAAAGGTCAGAACAGTCAATTCAGGTTCTTTTTGACCTCACTAGGAATATCGATTGGCAAAAATTTGCATCAGCGGTATCTTTTGGTATCGAATCATTCGACACTCTCCCACCGTTAGATGAGTATCGATTCCTAACAGAATTGATTTATAAAAGTGCATTAGAATCCCAAAAGCAACGAGTTCCAAGTGCATCCTTCAAAAGACGACCAGCCACACCTGGTTGGGATGATGAATGCACTCAGTTGTATCGAGAAAAATCTAATGCCTTTAAAGCTTTTCGTAGATATGGTACCTCAGAACTTTATTTAGAGTACTCGAAGCTCGAAAAAAGACTGAAGAATCTTATTAAAGCGAAGAAGCGTAGCTATTGGCGACGTTTCATCGATGGCCTATCACGAGAAACTTCAATGACGACGCTTTGGAGAGTGGCTCGCAACATGCGAAACCGCTCATCCTCAAATGAGAGTGACGAATACTCCAATCGTTGGATATTCAATTTCGCAAAAAAGGTCTGTCCAGACTCAGTTCCAGCTCATCCGCCTTTTTGGGAAACTCCAAGAGACGATTCTTTGGACAGACCATTCACTATGCTGGATTTTTTTATGGCTCTTCTTTCATCAAACATCTCCTCTCCGGGACGCGATATGATTAAGTTCAATCTTCTTAAAAATCTCCCCGATATTGCTAAAAGACGGTTGCTTGACCTGTTCAACTCATTCATGGAGCACAACATTGTTCCACCTGAATGGAGACAGGTCAAAGTAATAGCTATTCAAAAGCCTGGGAAACCAGCGTCTGATCATAATTCGTACCGCCCGATCGCTATGTTATCATGTTTAAGGAAATTGTTAGAAAAAAATGATCCTATCCCGACTCGATCACTGGGTCGAATCAAACAACATGCTTTCCAGTACACAATTTGGCTTTCGCAAGGGCAAAGGGACAAACGATTGTCTAGCGTTGCTTTCATCAGATATTCAACTAGCCTTTGCTGACAAGGAGCAATTGGCATCGGTTTTCTTGGACATTAAGGGCGCTTTTGATTCAGTTTCCATAGAAATATTGTCAGAAAGCCTGCACAATAGTGGACTACCTGGAATGTTGAATAATTTCTTGTACAATTTGTTGTCAGAAAAACACATGAGCTTCACTCTCGGTCATCTGACAACTTCCAGAATTAGCTATATGGGTCTTCCCCAAGGCTCATGTCTAAGTCCCTTGCTTTATAATTTTTATGTTAAAGATATTGACAACTGTTTGGAAGAACCATGCACGCTTAGACAACTTGCAGATGATGCTGTGGTCTCTATGAAGGGCCCACGAGCAGAAATTCTGCAAAGACCATTGCAAAATTCCCTTGATAATCTATCCATTTGGGCTAGAAATTTAGGGATCGAGTTTGCTCCGCAAAAAACACAACTGGTTGTATTTTCTAGGAAGCGGAATCCTGCCCAACTAAAGCTTAAGCTTTTGGGAACAGACATCGACCAGTCTTTGACTTCAAAATACCTTGGGGTCTGGTTTGATTCAAAAGGCACTTGGCGAACTCATATTAGGCATTTAACGGAAAAATGCCAACAAAGGATCAATTTTCTACGAACAATTACTGGAACATGGTGGGGTGCTCACCCGGAAGACCTCATAAAACTCTATAAAACAACTATTTTATCTGTTCTAGAGTATGGCTCTTTCTGTTTTCTTTCAGCAGCAAACTGCCACCTGATTAAATTGGAACGAATTCAATATCGTTGTTTGCGTATCGCCTTAGGGTGTATGCACTCAACACATAATGCGAGCCTAGAGGTTCTGGCAGGGGTTTTACCGCTACAGAACCGATTCTGGGAGCTCTCGCTAAGAATACTTATTAAGTGTGGAGTGAGCAACACACTCGTTATCGAAAATTTCGAAGAATTGCTCAAACTGAATGCTCAGTCAAAATTCATGAGAGTTTATCTCTACTACATGTCATCTGACATTAGCCTTCCATGTTATAACCCCCCACGTGTACGCTTCACCAATGACAGTTCTTCTGTTGAATATGATCTGTCCATGAAACAAGCTATTCATGGAATTCCAGATCAACTTCGATGTATTACTATCCCACGTATTTTTAACGCAAAGTACCAGAATGTCGATTCCTACAGGAGATATTTTACTGACGGGTCCCGTATAAATGGATCCACTGGCTTCGGTGTCTTCAATGAAAACTCTTCCGCCTTCCGAAAACTTCAGGAACCTTGCACGGTTTATGTTGCTGAGCTGGCAGCAATCAACTTCGCTTTGGGGATGATCTCAAACATGCCCGCAGACCACTTCTTCATCTTCTCGGATAGCCTCAGTTCTATTGAGGCACTCCGATCGATGAAACTTGTAAAGCATGCATCTTACTTTCTTACAAAAATAAGAGAGCAGATGTGTGCACTGGTCGAAAGATCATATAAGATTACCTTTGTATGGGTCCCCTCACATTGCTTAATATATGGCAATGAGAAGGCGGACTCTCTCGCAAAGGTGGGCGCTGAGGAAGGTGAGATTTATGATAGACGAATTTCACACGATGATTTTTTTTCATTTAGTACGTCAAAGTTCTCTTCACGGTTGGCAAAGCGATTGGCTAAATGGCCAACTGGGACGGTGGTTACATTCCATAATTCCTAGAGTTTCCTTGCGAGCCTGGTGGAAAGGTTTGGACGTAAGTCGAAATTTCATTCGCGTGATGTCAAGACTTATGTCCAACCATTACTCGCTAGATACACATCTACACAGGATTAACCTCGCGCTGAGCAATATTTGTAATAGATGTGGTTCCGGTTATGATGACATCGATCACGTAGTTTGGCAGTGCCCGGATATGGACGCCTCCAGAGCGCAACTTTTGGATACCCTTGCGGCCCGAGGTAGACAACCCTATGTTCCAGTTAGAGATGTGTTGGGCACCCGCGATTTCATTTATACGGTCGCAATTTACGATTTCCTTCGCTTGTCTGGTATAAAAGTTTAATTCTCTTGTGTTCTCTTCTCCAGTTTTTTTTTCTCTGTGTTGTCCCTTTTGTGTTGGATTGAGGATCCTGGCCATCCGGCAGACGAATACCGGCAAGAAATTGGTACCAACACCATGTCACGATAATAGAGCTACCACGCTATACCTCCCGGATGAGCTGCAGAGAACCCTAATCCCAATCCTTACCATGTCCTTCCCTTTCAAAATTGTGACCATTAACCTCGAGTTGCCACGAGTACCCTGGCTCCATCCCATACTAACTTTGGTAATGAAAAAGTAAATAAATTGTAAATAGTACAAAAAATGAACTTCGGCTCCGTAAAGCGTTACACGCATTTGAGCCCCAAATAAACGAACTAGTTAAAAAAAAAATAGGGCTTTGAGGGTTAAACCAACGATAAACAATTAAGAATTGAGAATTGAGTAACCATGAGTTTACCTGTAACGCGGGTAGATCACCTTTTCGTGGTGCATTACGGGGTAAGATCTACCAATTTGAACTCTAGTCTCATCTTGTGTGTCGGACTAGGGTAATATGTTCTGGTGATTCAAGAATTCGCGGTACAAAGTCCTTGTTACTGGCTAAAGTTTCTGAAAATTAATCTATTTTACCTAGCAGATAGTTAAAGATTCGGAGTTGACCAGTTCCGAGACTATACTTGAAGCCAGGATAACAATCATGAGTATTAGCTCAATAAGAACTATTAATCTTTGGTAATTCAAGGACTCACGTGAATTCTGATTACTAAACAAAATTTCT
Source organism: Aedes aegypti (assembly GCF_002204515.2). Taxonomy (NCBI): domain Eukaryota; kingdom Metazoa; phylum Arthropoda; class Insecta; order Diptera; family Culicidae; genus Aedes; species Aedes aegypti. The sequence continues at coordinate 291,872,147 of NC_035108.1, forward strand.
ACTTGTTTTTAATTATGAATCGTGGTTTACGGCTAACCAGCCGAGTGGAAGGTTAACAACTACCGAAAAGCTAAACATTGCATATACTTTGCAATTGGATTAAATGGACATATTGATGTGAAGTTTTGCAAAAAAGTTACACGTCTTCTCAGTGAGAATCGAACTCACGACTCCCTGATCTTTAGTTAGGGCGCATTACCCCTACGCCATGAGTGGACTCATGGACGCAGAAGTTAACCTGAATTCGATTTCTGCTCAATAATCACATGGTCCTTTTTCGCGAAGTGCACCTCTTTCGGAAGAATTAGATGCCCAGCCCATCCAAACACAACTCTTTTTATTTATATCCAATGCCTAGCCCGAGAGCGCATTATTTTTAGGTATTGAAATAGCACACCACACTAGCCAGCAACTGTGCTGGCTGAGGTTTCTCTTGTGTGGGCTTCCAATGGGTCACGACGTTCTTAAACGACCGGTTACGGAACATGAGTGCGTTGCTCGATAAATACTTGTTTTTAATTATGAATAGAAACCTCAGCCAGCACAGTTGCTGGCTAGTATTGTGTGCTATTTCAATACCTAAAATATAATGCGCTCTCGGGCTAGGGATATAAATACAGCCAAACCTCTTTTTAGGGGCGTAAAAATAACTGGAGGAGCGCAAAAGGAGGGAGCGTAAGTTGGAATTTAGAGCGTAAAAAGCTCCCGAATTTTGAGCGTAAAAATAATTAGAGGCGTAATAAAGCTTTTCGTTTTTCTCGAAAAGTTTTGCGAAGAGGTGGGGTTTATCCGTGGTACTTCTCTAGGGTATCAATAGGAATGACGTAAGCCATAGTCTGACGCCATTTTGAAATCCAAGATGGTGACTTCCGGTTTGTGAAAATCACTTGAAACCCACGAAAAATGGGTAGATGACGGAAATCGATGTCCGACGCCATTATGGAATATAAGATGGCGACTTCCAGTTTGGGAAAATCACATGAAACCCATGCAATAAATACTAATATGGAACGGGAGAGAAGAGTATATACCGGAAATCGATGTCTCACGCCGTTCTGGAATCCGAGATAGTGACTTCCGGTTTGGTTTTAAAACGGGGAAAATCTATAAAAACCCAGGAAGTCGCCATCTTGGATTCCAAATTGGCGTTAGACATCGATTTCCGCCATCTATGCATCGGTTACGTACCAAAAATACCCATATTGCATGGGTTTAAAGTGATTTTCACAAACCGGAAATTGCCATCTTGGATTCCAAATGGTGTCAAGCATCGATTTCCGTCATCTACCCATTGTACAGTGGCTCAAAGCTGGCCGACAGTCAAAAAATTGAAGTTTGCAAATTCCTTCTCGAATATTTTATCTTGATTTCTTCAGTATTGAATAACAATTCCCCAAACTTTCAGATCGACCGGTGTATATTTCGATTTTTACAGCATGTGACCAAGAAGATGTCAGCTGAAATTGACCCTTTGAATTTTTCAAATTTCGTGAAAAATGTTCTATAGAAATTGCAGTTTCTGTACTAAATGACTAAATCTTTCTCAACCGGTCTTTTTCGAAAGAATATACCTTGGGCTTTGCTTTGAAGATGTTTTTAACCTTATTTGACATGTTTACCATTTGAGAATGTCAAGAAGTGTGTAACAGATCTTGCAGATATGGATGAGTTTTCGCGCAACAATCCACCAGATGTTGAATCTACCGCGGCAGTTCAACAACTTGCCATGACTCAGAAATCTAACGCTGCCACCACCAATCAAGCCATCGCCACCACCAACGCCACCTCCGCTACCACCACCAACGTCGCCTCCGCTACCGCCAACGCCACCACCAACGCCACCGCCTTTACCTCCGCCATCACTACTACTACTGCTGCTGTTACCTATCCTCCTACAATCAACAGTCAAGTTTCTACTATCACTGCGGTGAACTCTACAGCAAGCCTCACCACGAACACCAACCAAGCTACCTCCAATGCTCCTACTGCCTTTCCTCACAGAGATCATGCCGCAAGTACAATATACTTCGACCGAAATACTGCTGAAAACGCATCTTCGACCGCCCCATGCTTTACTCTGCCCCAAGTGCCATTGCCTCATCGAGTTATGTTTTCTACATCAACGGTAAGCACTTCAACAAATGCCACCTCATCTAGAATCCCGTCAGGCCAACATGCTATGCCAACGCACATGGCAACATCTGAATCAGACAATAATCAAAATGCATCGCTTGCCCACTACCTTACAATACCGCCACAACAATCAAATTTTGTTTTTAACAGCTCTCAAAATACTGCAATTACTGGAAACTATAGATTAAACACCGATATTATGCCTCCCCCTGTTGCTGTCCTTTCCGTCGCTGCACCATCAACACCACTTAAATGGTACTACCTTACTAGGTTCCAGCCACACGAAACTGCAGACAGATCTCGTTCATTGTAAGCAAAACCAAATGTGATCCTACTTCGATTATTTGCCATAAGCTAGTGCGCGATAACCGTAATGCCAATTTTCCTCTGACATTCATTTCATTCAAATTAAGTGTTCCAGCAACCATTGAAAGCTTTGTCACAACGCCACATTTTTGGCCTACTGGTATTTCCATCAAGCCTTTTTTTGCCAGAAACACTTCGAACGAAAAGCCTTTCTTGGGAACAGGTCGACAACGTTTCCTCGTTCAGAATACCCCGTCACCGCGCTACCGCGCCGCCCTCTCCACCAGACATCAACAACAAATGTCTTCACCGCTTCCATCCCCGTTTGTGAATCAGAACAGTGGGATATTGCCCCATATGTCCAATCAACAGCAGCTCATTGCAGCCCAATCTCAACTCAACAGGATAACTTCGACAATGGTGTAAATCGTAAATTGTTGATTTATTATCAGAACGTTGGTGGGATTAACACTCGTGTTGCTGAATACCATCTCGCTTGTTCGGACTCCAGTTATGATGCATATGCGTTCACTGAAACGTGGCTAAATGATCAAACGATATCTAGCCAGATTTTCGGTACTTCCTACAATGTTTTTCGATTGGATCGTAATCTTAACAATAGTAGTAAGAAATCAGGCGGAGGAGTACTGTTAGCTCTGCGCGCCAATCTCAAAGCTCGTCAGTTATCGATTCCAAGTTCTGAAGCTGTGGAGCAGATTTGGGTAGCTGTAAGTTTTGAAAGTCATACTCTTTTCATTTGTGTTCTGTATATTCCACCTGACCGTACTCAGGACTTGACTTTAATTGATCAGCACATTAATTCACTATATTGGGTCACCACTCAAATGAAAATTAATAATAGCCTGATAATTATGGGTGACTTTAATCTGCCCACCATCAAATGGAAGCTGAGCCCCTCGAACTATTTGTATCCAGACCCTAGTCACTCCTCGATTAGCTCATCTACAGTGAAACTCCTAGATAGTTACAATGTGGCTCGTATATCACAGTTAAATACAGTACTTAACAACAATGACAGGATGCTTGACCTATGCTTTGGTAGTTTCGAAGGTGATGTACGTTATGTATTAATGGAAGCCCCTTCACCTCTTGTGAAAGCTTCGGTTCACCATCCACCGTTATTAATTGAGGCTAATGGTGCTATTTCCAGCACTTTCAAGGAACCTGTTGAAATGCTGTACTACGATTTCAAACACGGAGATTATCGTAGTATGAATACTTTCCTCTCCCATATCAACTGGCATGACTTCATCGACCTTGACCTCAATTCCTCAACCGTAACTCTATCCAATATCTTGTTATATGCAATCGATCAATTTGTCCCAAAAAGATCTCGCAAATCGTCACCTCAGCCACCATGGAGCAACAATCGCTTAAAACAATTAAAGAGGCTAAAACGATCTCTCTTACGCAAATACTCAAAGTTAAAAACTCCCCGTGCTAAACAAAATTATCATGCTGCCAATTCTCGTTACAAAACCTTGAATAAGAATTTATTTCTTTCACACCAACGAGCAGTTCAACAGAAATTACGACATAATCCTAAAGAATTCTGGAATTATGTCAACGAGCAACGTAAGGAATCCGGTCTTCCTACGGTCATGTTCAAGGGAAATGTTGAATGTTCATCTACAGAAGGCATTTATGATTTGTTTTTACATCAATTTTCTAGTGTGTTTACGAATGAATCTTTGCAAGAACACCAGATCAATGAAGCTGCTAGTGCTATTCCTGTTCACGCTCCCGTTGGTGATCACCCTATCATCGATGCAGACACAGTCGCAGATGTTTGCTCTTCCTTGAAAGCTTCAACAAGCTCCGGTCCTGATGGTGTGCCTGCTTTTATTTTGAAAAAGTGCTCCAGTAGTCTTTCTTTACCTCTTTCTCGTCTCTTCAATCTATCGTTACAAGTTGGAACCTTCCCTAACCATTGGAAAAAATCATACATTTTCCCTGTTTTCAAGAAAGGAAATAAGCAGGAAGTAAGCAATTATCGTGGTATTGCCGCTCTCTGTGCCATCTAAAAATTATTTGAGAAAGTGGTGTATGATTTCTTATTCCACAACTGCAAACTTTTCATCTCCGAGCATCAACATGGTTTTATGCCGAAACGCTCAACGAATACCAACTTGGTTCTCTACTCTTCGTTTATCGCTCAAACACTGCAGAAAGGTCATCAGGTAGACTCGATTTATACGGACTTCTCGGCTGCATTTGATAAAATTAACCATCGTATTGCTGTTGCTAAATTCAATCGGCTCGGTTTTTCTGGATCATTGCTCAGCTGGCTTCAATCTTACCTGAGTTGTCGTGAAATGGCCGTCAAAATTGGAGACACTACATCTAACTTCTTCCCAGCAACCTCCGGAGTGCCTCAAGGTAGTCACTTGGGGCCTCTAATTTTTTTAGTATATCTCAACGATGTTCATTTACAACTCAAATCCCTAAAACTCTCATTTGCTGATGACTTCAAGTTGTACTGGGCTGTCAAAGATGATAAAGATGCACAATTTCTTCAAAATCAGCTCGATGTGTTCACTGAGTGGTGCGACACTCGGTTGTTAAGGACTGAGGAGTGTTACTAGACATTAAACTCACTTTCAAAGAGCATATTAGTTACATAACATCTAAAGCCTCTAGAACACTCGGCTTTATTTTCCGTGTCGCAAAACACTTTAAAAATATTCAGTGCCTTAAGTCTCTTTACTGTACACTAGTGAGATCAATATTAGAATGCTCTTCAGTTGTCTGGTCCCCTTATTACCAAAATAGTATTCTTCGAATCGAGTTGATACAGCATAAATTTCTGCGCTTCGGACTGCGTCATCTCCCTTGGAGTAATCCCCATAATTTACCTAGTTATGAAGACCGTTGTAAACTTATAGGGTTAGAGCTGTTAAGTGTTCGTCGCGATGTATCCAAATCTCTGTTTATCTCCGATCTTCTTCAATCAAAAATTGATTGCCCTTCGTTGTTATCACAACTTACCTTCAATATTCCATACCGTCGTCTTCGATCCTGCACATTTCTGTTTCTTCAGAGTGCTCGCACTAATTATGGACACAACGAACCGTTTATTAGCATGTGTCGAATCTTCAACCGTTGTTCGTCTGAATTCGATTTCCATCTCTCTCGTTACACCCTCCGTAAAAAATATAGCCAAATACTTGCAGCCTCAGTTAGTCGAAGTAGTTAATCTTTGTCAGATAGCTTAGGATATAACTAGTTGTATTTTAGATGTAATTATAGATGTAAGCCAAAATTGTATCATTTGGAAACCATGTAAATTCTGTTGATACGAAAAGAAGAGAAGGTTTTGCGCCCATTTGAGAAAGACGCTAATGTTGATCTACTCAAATGGGCTTTTCCCTACTCCAAATAAAGAAATAAAGAAATAAAGAAATAAAGAAACATAGAGCTCCTTCAAAAATACGGCATTTTTGCAAAGCTATTGCAAAATATCTAGGAAACGCTCTAATATGATCATTTACTCCTCAATGTGTGGCAAATATTCCATAGTTTTCTATGTACTATGGCTTCATTTACGCTTTTTTGCGCCAAGATGAGAAAAAAATATTTATAGTTACACTGCGAATCAGACCATTAGACCATCATACTTGTTATAAATATCGCATTTTTTACCATTATAAGCTTCCGAATAGATTCAGATACCACCTCGAGCTTGCCCACATTTTGAGTGAGAATTGTACTTTTGGCCAGCATTTGTATGAGGTGCGGCCACTGTGCATCGGTCCCGTTCCTAAAATACCCATATTAAGTGGGTTTCAAGTGATTTTCACAAACTAAAAGTCGCCATCTTGGATTCCAAATGGCATCGGATATCGATTTCCGGCATCTACTTATCGGTCCCGTTCAAAAAATACGCTTCTAAATTGGTTCTCGTGGGTCGGTATCAGGCAGGAGCGTAAATGGAATTTTTACAGCGTAAAAAGAGGGAGCGTAAGTTGGAATTTGGTGCGTAAATGGAGGGGCGCAAAAAGAGGGAGCGTAAAAAAGTTAGCGCAAAAAGAGGTTTGACTGTAAAAAGCTTTGTGTTTGGATGGGCATCTTATTCCTTCCGAAAGAGGTGCACTTTGCGAAAAAGGACCACGTGATTATTGAACTGAAATCGGATTCAGGTTAACTTCCGCATCCATGAGTCCTCTCATGGCGTAGGGGTAACGCGCCCTAACTAGAGATCACGGAGTCGTGAGTTCGATTCTCACTGAGAAGACGAGTAACTTTTTCGCAAAACTTCACATCAATTTGCCCATTTAATCCAATTGCAAAGTATATGTAATGTTTAGCTTTTCGGTAGTTGTAAAATTTTCTAGCTTTATTTGGTGTTGCTGCTAGCATAAAGCCCCTTTTTCTAGTATATTTCTGGGACGAAACTAAAAGTGAAATAAGGATGTGACTATAGTGCCGTTGCATGATCAAATATCAGTAGTACCGTAATTTCGGGTGAAATTGATCATTTTTCACGGTTCTTCTAGTCTCTTTTCTATAATGTTCACAAATCCAAACAATTAAATGCAGGATAACAAGTACGAAGGTGAGCCTCATCGACTTATGTACCGAAATTTTCTAACAAATGTCATTTTAGTGTTAACAAATAGGGAGACTTACGGCTTCGGCATCATTCGACTATTATCGGCAACCAAATTTCAAACGCCAAATTCACAGTATCATTCAATCAAAACACGTCATTGCAACCATTCAGATGATTTTTTGTTCTGTCCGCTTCCCACTGACGAGATTTCCGAGACTGAACAAACAATACCGCCATAGATGTCATCAATTCAAATGAACATGCATCAAAATGCGACTAATTTGGAGCTGCCGAAGTGATTCACCAGCAGTTCTTATGGGAAAGTTGCCGAACAGAATGAGGCTGCCGACAATAGTCACACTGACAAGAGATGTTCGCAGCGTTGTAAAAACGTTTCCAAATGCATTTTGACAAGTCTGTCGGTATGAATTGATAGAGAATTGAGCAACGCATAAATGTAAACAGACAAACACGGAATTTATCTGCTGATGTCCGAGAATATTACAAAAGAAGCGCGGCATTGGCTTAGACTGCCGAGAATACGTAAGTTCCCCTACCTCTAAAATAAAAAATCAGAGGATCTCATTTTGGGGTGAAATTGATCACTTGTCAATGCCATTATTGTTAGTTTTCAAAACAACTCTATATGATCAATTTGAGCTCCCTGAATCCGAATATGCTTGTAAAATTCTTAACAATGCAATATTTATATAAATAACGAATAGTTAAATTTCAAGAATTACGCGGAAAACGCATAAATGTATGCAATTTTCTAAGGAATTCAATGATATGTAACAGAAATTCAATTATTTCAACCATATGAGCAAATTGGTACGAGTTTTGGTGATGAAATCTGGTTTGGGGATATATCTCATGCATTCTCATAAACTTTCAGGTTTATACCATGTTCAAATCCTTGCTTATAAATAGAAGTTCATAGGTGTTTGTCAATACTGCACCGTGCATGATTTTGAAATTTTACGTTATTTTCATAGTAATAAACATTCTTTAACGCAAAAAACTTCACAACACACAATTCGACAATAGTTACGACAAGCAACGTTCATTTACTGCAACTTACATTAATATTTGTGCTCCATTACGAATAAATAAAATCGTGTGATACGATGATCAATTTCACCCTTCTGATCAATTACACCCGATTTTACGGTACCGATTTGGTTCCTCAGAAATTTATTCGATTATGTTTGCTAAGGGGCGCGCATTCGCGGAGATGTTATTTTCTATGACGGGTGTAAATAGCGGGACCTTTTCATCATAGTCGATTTTTATCAATATCTGTGGAATCAAAACAAGAACTGTACAGAAATCGATGCTCCATTACCTATTAATGGAAATGGAGTAATGCGACATGCACTATACACTAAGGATACGGGTAATGCCACAATAGATCTAAATACCGGTTGCAGTGGCGCATCCGAACAGAAAAAAAGAGTTTCTGACCTAAACTTAAGCGTTTTGTACTCAAATTGGGATAAGGCTTTGGCGCAAGCCAAAGGCTATATTTCCATTGATCAGCATGGCTTCATGCCTGGACGCTCAGTGACGACGAATCTGCTTGACTTTTCAACGACCTGCTTTGAACAATTGGAAAATGGTGCTCAAGTCGACGTGATTTATACTGATCTTAAAGCAGCGTTAGATACAATTAACCACGACATTCTGCTGGCGAAAATATCCAAACTAGGCGCGTCGAATCGACTATCATCATGGTTACTCTCCTATTTAACCGGAAGAACGCTGCGAGTCAAGGTTGATTCCTATATGTCGTCGAGCTTTACAAGTATGTCTGGAGTGCCGCAGGGCAGTAACCTGGGTCCACTCATGTTTCTTTTATTTTTCAACGACGTGATGCTGCTTCTAGGGCATGGTTGCAGGCTTGCATATGCTGACGATCTTAAGTTGTACTTTGTCGTACGCACAGTGGAAGACTGCGTTCGTTTACAAGCCTTGTTGGATATGTTTGTTGATTGGTGTAGACGGAACCGTATGACGCTGAGTGTACCCAAATGTATAGTTGTGTCGTTCTATCGAATAATTCGACCGATTATGCACAATTATGTTGTAAATGACGTCGTTCTTAAGAGAGCCGATAGTTTTTGCGATTTGGGAGTCTTGCTGGACCACAAGCTCACGTTTAATCTGCATCGATCCAATGTAATTGCGAAAGCTAACCGTCAGCTGGGATTTATAGCAAAAATCTCCCGGGATTTCACTGATCCGCATTGCCTGAAAGCTCTTTATTGCTCACTCATACGACCTATTTTAGAGAGTGCCGCTGTAGTGTGGACCCCTTATCAACTATCGTGGAGCTTGAGGTTAGAAAGCGAGCAACGGAAGTTTATGCGACTAGCACTGCGGAACCTTCCTTGGCGTGATCCGCTGAATCTGCCGCCATATCCGGATCGCTGTAGGCTGCTTGATTGGAAGTAACGAGCCTTTTACGTCGATGATCTGTTTATTTTCTATGTTTGAAGATCTCTATGACTTCGATGGTTCGTCCAACCAATTCGTTTCGCGTGTGAGGAGCTCGGACTTAATATAGGATTTAGTTTCAATTCATGTAGACAAAAGTCAGATGGATAATATACAAATATACAAATATACCTTATAGTCCAGGCCCCCTTAATAAGAGAGCCCAAAAGATAAAAAATATACATATTCAAATACCTTTCAATACCATGACCCCACAGTTATGGATCAAATAGTGTGGAGTCCAACCTATAAAATTCAATAAAACAACATGGAAAACGTAAAATGGTAATTTAAAAGCACGAATCGAATCGTTTCAAATTGAAAGTTCGGTTAGTAAACTATATTGAGTATAATATTTACATAGGATTGCATAAAAATTAAAAATTGTATCGGTTTCTGAAAACCATATTATGGATCAACGTTCATATTATGGATCAAGTTGTGACATATTACGGATCAGTGCGCAAAATCAAGAGATTTTCAACTTAATGCATATGTGTTGCATGTTTTGACGAAAGTTAACAATGCGTCATATATTACTGCAAAAAATAGCAGTGTTTGAGCTGGAAACAAGGGTAAAATACCATTTGTTTGTGATGCTGCATTGTAACAACTGAGACATGAACTGTTTTCGCTCCACACCAAGTTTTTCACCCATTTTTGTCGGCTAAAAATGAAATTTACAAACCTTGATGTTTTATTAGTTTTATCCTTAGTGCTATTGTCTGAAAATGTCGAATCCAATGCATAAAATGGCAGAAATCTAGATTCTTTGGAAGTGATCCATAACCGTGGTAAACAGTCATTTCCTGATCCATATTATGGATCACTAGTTAGAAGTGCTTATATTCGATATTAAGAATCATAAATCGAGAAAAAAAAATTTCCAAAGATGAATTCAAACTCAATCGAAACGAATGAGTATGTTTTATGCTATAACATTTGAATTTTACCATCTGTGCACAGCTGTGGGAGCTTATGAATGCTGACGGCACCTCTTACAGAAAACGAACATATAATGATAAATGTGTGTTACCAACTAAACATTTGTCAAATACACCGCTATTTAGCGGTTGAACGTTGTGTTTAACACTACAAATGGTAGAAGACAAATAGTTTAACATGGGAAAAATATGTTTTACATCAACTTTTATGTTTTGAGCGAGTTATCCGATGTTGAACGCCAAAGTGATCCGTCACTGTGGGTGATCCGTAACTGTGTGGCAATGGTATATTCACTTCGTACTAACAGTTTGAATTTCCAAAAATAAAAATAAGATAATCACAAGAGAAGGCCATTTCTGCTCTTTATTGGGTATTGGTAGTGATCAAAAAATATCACAATTATGAATATGTACATAAAATTTCTCTCAAGTATTTTTTTTAAATATACTATCGGGACCACTAGATCATTTTAAAGATAACGTATGCGACCAGTTACAGTAGTTTTCCTCCTCTTGACTATAATATAAGAGCGGAAATTTACCGCTGGATTTCCAACTTGCAAGGAAAAGTGCTTCTGGGTGTGATAAAATGTTCATAGCCCATCACCTGGGCCTTATTACGTCACCAAAGTTGTAAATACCTACCTTAAGTCATTTTGTAGCATTACATTTCATAGAGTAAACAATTTCAAGAGCGAACACTTTCCCAAAAACGGAAAGTGTAAATAAAAAAAAGGTCAAAATGTGGTCCTCTTAAATTATACGAACAAATCTTATCACGTTTTTCAAGAAGATCAGTTTGTCTTAATCAAGATCGCCTTAAGCCTAAGAACTCTAAAGTGATACTTGTTACACTAGTCCGAGTTCAGCGAAAATTATTATGGTTCTATATAGCCGTGATTGTGTTTATCGATTTTTTTTTAATTTCTTTATTAGTATCATTTCAAACATTACATTCATTTCTTATATCTAGGTGTTCTGTGTTATTAGACAACACTATCATCCTAATTTGGTAAAACAAATTTAAGATTTAATTAATATTTTGTTAACAACATATTACATTTCATTTGCCGTAGCAGTTCAGTTTTTTTACAGGTGAGTTGATTTCACCTGCTTATAAGAGATAAAAAAATGTTTTTAATATACTTAACCTAACTTAACCTAAACATATAACGCATTAATCGTGGCAATAGAAGATTGTAACGATTTTTGCCTGAAATTATAAATGATTGTATTTGACATTTGTTCCAATGTTTCAACATTGGATATTCTATGTAACTCATTGGTACTATACCAGGGAGGAAGCCTCAGAATCATTTTCAAAATTTTATTTTGAATTCTCTGCAGAGCTTTCTTCCTGGTATTACAACAGCTAGTCCATACTGGTACAGCATACAACATGGCTGGCCTGAAAATTTGTTTGAATATCAAAAGCTTGTTCTTAAGACAAAGTTTTGATTTTCTATTAATAAGGGGATAGAGACATTTTACATATTTATTACATTTGGCTTGAATGCCCTCAATGTGATTTTTGAAAGTTGAATTCTTATCTAGCATGAGCCCTAGATACTTAACTTCATCTGACCAATTTATTGGAACCCCTCTCATCGTGACAACATGTCTACTTGAAGGTTTCAAATAAAGAGCTTTTGGTTTACGTGGGAATATTATTAGTTGAGTTTTGGAAGCATTAGGAGAAATCTTCCATTTTTGCAAGTATGAAGAAAAAATATCCAAACTTTTTTGCAATCGACTACAGATGACACGCAGGCTTCGACCTTTGGCGGAAAGGCCTGTGTCATCCGCAAACAAAGATTTTTGACATCCCTGAGGTAGTTCAGGTAAGTCAGATGTGAAAATATTGTATAATATTGGTCCCAAAATGCTGCCTTGAGGAACACCAGCTCTTACAGGAAGTCTTTCAGATCTGGAGTTCTGATAATTAACCTGAAGTGTACGATTTGACAGATAACTTTGAATTATTCTAACAATGTATGTTGGAAAATTAAAGTTTTTTAATTTTACAATCAAACCTTCATGCCAAACACTATCGAATGCTTTTTCTATGTCTAGAAGAGCAAGACCAGTAGAATAGCCTTCAGATTTGTTGGAACGGATCAAATTTGTTACACGTAAAAGTTGATGAGTGTTCGAATGTCCATGGCGGAATCCGAACTGTTCATTGGCAAAAATTGAATTTTCGTTGATGTGGGCCATCATTCTGTTCAAAATAACCTTTTCAAAAAGTTTACTGATGGAGGAAAGCAAACTGATTGGACGATAGCTAGAAGCTTCTGCAGGATTTTTGTCTGGTTTTAAAATTGGAACAACCTTAGCATTTTTCCATTTGTCAGGAAAATATGCTAATTGAAAACAATTGTTAAATATATCAACTAAAAATGATAAGCTACTTTCTGGAACTTGGGAGGGATTATTAGAGTATGTTTAAAACTACAAATGAACTTTAACACTTCACTTTTTGCAAAAAAATAAAATACTAAAATCACTAAGGTGAGCAAATACCTTTAAACTCTAATATGTGTTGCTTATCTTGACAGATAGGCCTATTTCGTCTGCGACTTACAGACTTCTTCAGTGTCGAGTGCTCGACTTGAAGAGAACCCGAAATAGCCGATGATGAAGTTTTGGTTTCTTTCGATGTCAAATCTTTATTCCCTAGCATTCCTGTTAAAGAGGCCATAAGCCTATTAGAAGATTGGCTACTTAGTCAATATGAAGGCACAGATTGGATAAAACAAGTACGTACATACATTAAATTAACTAAACTTTGCATGGAAGAAAACTATTTTTCCTTTAGAGATGAAACATATAAACAGTTAAATGGAGCCCCAATGGGAAACCCTCTTTCTCCATTTTTAGTGAGATTTTTATGGCAAATTTAGAGAAACGATTAGAAGATAAAAACCAGCTCCCTGAAATCTGGTGGCGTTACGTTGATGATGTTTTCAGCATAGTTAAAAAACATATCTTACCCCAAACTTTAGAAACAATTAATAAGGCTCACAAAAACATTGAATTTACTTACGAAGTGGAACAGGATAACAAATTGCCTTTCTTGGACTTACTTATTGTAAAGGAACACTCATCACTTACATTTGAAATCTATAGAAAACCAACTAACACTCAACGTATTATTCCAAACACATCAAATCACTCACACCAACACAAAATGTCTTCCTTCAATCACATGATACATCGAATGCTAACAATCCCCCTCAGTGAAACTGGTAGAAGAAAGGAACTTAACTACATTTTTGAAACAGGATAATTAAACGGTTACACAAGACAAACAATACAACAACTCATCGACAAAAGAACACGAGAACAATACAAACGTTCACTTACTACTCTGACACAAGAACAACCAACACTCAAACATATAGTCGTCAATTACAACGATGAAACAAAAAAGCTACGCCCAATCCTACGAAAGTTTGGTTTCGAGTTAGTTTTTACCAGTAGAAACAACCAACTCCAAACTCTCCTAGGTTCAACAAAAGACCCAATTGACAGTTTATATAAATCAGGCGTTTACCAAATTACATGCGACCACTGCAATAAAATTTACATAGGACAAACAAAACGGACTCTCAATACACGTTTTAAAGAACACGTAGCAGAAGTTACTAAAGCACACAAAGACACAGAAAAAGGACATGTACACCATTTCAAATCAAAAGTTGCAGAACATATTTACAATGAACAACATTTCCTTAACACAAAAAATATCAAACTATTACGACATATTTCAAATCCTACTAAACAAAGATCAAGGAAATGGGTACTCTTGGCTGTTTAGATTTATACCTAACATTCACACACACACACACACACACACACACAATACATAAACACCTGCCAAACAAGCAGGAATTTGTAATTTTGACAATCCTTTCATTTGATTAGGTACACAATTAAAAAATGACCTCCTGTATGCGATTACAGGTAGAATCTAGTTCTAACATACCGCCACACGTTTTCTAGTATAAATAATAGATCCATGCGATGTTCTCTTCAAGTCGAGCACTCGACACTGAAGAAGTCTGTAAGTCGCAGACGAAATAGGCCTATCTGACAAGATAAGCAACACATATTAGAGTTTAAAGGTATTTGCTCACCTTAGTGATTTTAGTATTTTATTTTTTTGCAAAAAGTGAAGTGTTAAAGTTCATTTGTACTTTCTTGATGAGGATGTAGAAAATTCCATCATCGCCAGGAGCTTTCATGTTTTTGAATTTTTTAATAATAGTTCTCACTTCTTCCAAATCAGTCTTCCAGGCATTTTCGAAAACGTTCTCTTGATTGAGAATATTTTCGAACTCCTGAGTAACTTCATTTTCAATTGGACTAGTAAGTCCTAAATTAAAATTGTGCGCACTTTCAAACTGCATAGCAAGTTTTTGAGCTTTTTCGCAATTAGATAGTAATAATTTGTTTTCCTCTTTCACTGCCGGTATTGGCTTCTGAGGTTTTTTCAAGATTTTAGATAATTTCCAAAAGAGCTTAGAGCCAGGGTCCAATTGAGAAATTTTATTTTCAAAATTTTTGTTTCTTAATTGAGCAAAACGTTTCTTGATTTCTTTCTGCAAATCCTGCCATATAATTTTCATAGCAGGATCGCGAGTGCGTTGAAATTGCCTTCTCCTCACGTTTTTAAGATGGATCAAGAGTGGATGAATTGAGAAATATCCTGAAGAGCACTCATCAAATAAAATTCTGCCGTTGGAATTACTTTGAGAATTATTCCATGACCGATGTTTGGCATTAAAGTCACCAATGACAAAACATTTTGACTTATTGCGAGTCAGTTTGGAGCAAATTAACTTGCTGCCCAGGCAAATAGGCAGCTATGAAAGTATATTTACCAAACTGTGTTTCAACAGAAACACCTAAAGTTTCAAAAACTTTAGTTTCAAATGATGAAAACAGTTGATGTTTTATACGCCTATGAATGATGATTGCAACTCCCCCACATGCCCCATCAAGTCGATCATTACGATAAACAAAAAAGTTAGGATCTCTTTTGAGTTTAGATCCAGGTTTTAAATACGTTTCGGTAATAACTGCTATATGCACGTTATTGATCGTAAGAAAATTAAACAGCTCGTCCTCTTTACCATTCAGAGAACGAGCATTCCAATTTAAAATATTTAAATTATTATTTGGATCCATTAGAAAAACGTAATCCAATAACAATTTGATTTGTAAATTTTACACCTACTTGGACTGCTTCAGTCATAGTGGTGGCTTTGAACATTGCATCAATCATTAGATTCAATTGTTCAGTTAGAAAATTAAAATCAGAAGCAGACATGTCATGTGATTTCCCATTGGAATTTCCGGTAGACGAAGAAGCGGAGTTACCTGTGGCGGTAGGGTTTTTTTCCATTTGATTTAAAACAAGTAGAATGGGTACCCATGGATCGAACAGGGGAGGAGTTCGAATTTCCTGCTACGATATTGGCAAAGGATTTACCGTGGGTAGATACATTCGAAATTGAAAGATTCGAACGGCTACCCGACGGATTAAAATTAGTTTGTGAATGAGCATGATTATGATCTTCCTGATGGGTATGATTCATGATCAAGCGATCGTTAACTGAAAAATGAGCATTGTTCGATACTCTACCAGGCAAATTCCGGAAACGACCGTTATCGTAACGGATATTATCTTTCATCTGCCTGGCACGAGCCTCAATGACCCTTTTGCGTGAAGGACAATTCCGAAAATTGGACTTATGGTTAGCCCCGTAATTACAGCATATGAATTTGGTGGCATCTTCCTTCACTGGACAGACGTCTTTGGCGTGAGAAGAACCTCCGCAAATCATGCATTTAGCATCCATGCGACAATTTTTTGTACCATGACCCCACTTTTGGCACCGACGGCACTGAGTGGGGTTCTGGTAATTTCCTCCAGGTTTCTGGAAATGTTCCCATGTCACACGGACATCAAACAAAAGTTTTGCTTTTTCTAAAGCTTTAATATTATTTAGTTCTTTTTTGTTAAAGTGAACTAATTAAAATTCTTGAGAAAGCCCTTTCTGAACAATGCCAGATTGGGTTCTCTTTTTCATAATGATTACTTGGACTGGGGAAAATCCAAGTATATTATTTATTCCATTTTTGATCTCTTCAGGTGATTTATAGTCACTTGAGAGACCTTTCAAGACAACTTTGAACAAACGTTCAGTTTTGTCGTCATAAGTAAAAAAATTGTGCTTCTTCTCTTCAAGATGTTTGAGAAGAAGTTCACGATCTTTAAGAGTTTCCGGCAAAACGCGACAGTCTCCTTTCTTTGCGATTTGGAAGGAAACCTTGATTCCCCTAATGGAGTTCAAGATCTCCTGCCTAAATCCTCCAAATTCGGAACAACTGACCACGATAGGCGGCACTCTTTGCTTCCTCACTTGAATCAAAGAGCCTGGGCTAGAGGCTGCTTCGATTTGGTGTTCGGAAAATTTGTCTAGAGCATCGAACTGATTGCTCATTTCGATACAATTATTCATTTCACCCTTGGAAGAAAGTTCGCATTCCGGGGAAACGTCCTTTCTTTCATTCTTGCCACGTGTAGTGACAGTTTTAAAACCCACTTTTTTGGAAGGAAGTAGTGAATTCAGAGATTCACCCTTCCTTTTGTTAGTTGTTGATACCATGTTTAGTTAATAAACGAGAAAGACGTGACCTTCGAAAGGTTTTTTCCCTAGACGGTGTCCAAGAAGGATTACCACCGCTAGCTTTCGCCAACGGGTCCAACGAAAAATCGAAGGCACGGGTCCAAACAAGGATCGTAAAGGGATCAATAGTAGAAAAAATAGTACTGAAAAGTACTGTTTTAGTAGCACTGAAAAGTACCGTTTTTAATTTTAGCACTGAAAAGTACTGTTTTTGTAGCACTGAAAAGTACTGTTTTATTGCTTTAGGTAGTTTTTAAGAAAACTTCCAAGAGCAGAGAGAATTCGTGTACGCACAGCACGAAGGTACGATGCGCACTATTGTGTTTATCGATGCTTTGGGATTGAAGCCATGATGGGAGAATCAATGTATGCTGCAGCTACAATGTTCAACATTTTCGAGCACCAATTGCTGGTGTTTCATGCATGATATTCACGATATAATAAGCGTGACAAGCAAAAACACAGGTAGGTTTTGAAAAAAAAAAGGAAAGTTATTTCACAGATGTTTTCATTTGAATTTTGTATTATTATTGATAGGCAATATTATAAAACAATATTGATTAATTCTTTAACCAAAACCAACATAATAAATATATTGTGAGTTCAACTTGTCTTGAGAACTACTCGTGGAAGTTTTGAGGACTATAATGAGTGCAAGATCACAAGTTCTAAGAGATACTTGAAAATTGCTTTCCAACACCGTCTCAAGAATGGGCCTTTTTAGTCTTATGAGGGGCTTATGATTGGATTAGAGTAGGTTTGAAAAATTACTGGTTTTATACAATTAGGCTGAGAATCATGGTTTTAATTAAAAAAAAGTTGAATTCGTTGAAAAAAATAATATATTTTTTTTACTTCATGACTGAAAAAAAATCTTATTAAACACCCGTTAATGTTCAATCATAGGAAATTTGAAGAAAAAAACTCTTCATTAACCCCTTTACCGAAAGCTTAATTTTTTGGTTTTTTGAGAACTTGTGAAAAAATGGTGCAAAAATACTGGGAAACAAAAAAGCTATCGTGATTTGAATTTTTTTCTTGCGGTAAAAAATGAAGATGCTGGTAGAGGGGTTAACAAATTTACGATATTCCTGATAGCAAGAATAGCGCAGTGAGAGATTGATATGGATGTTGATTCGAATTTGTAAAAAAACCCTGGTTTTGAAAATTTGTAAAACGATGACGATTGTTTTTCTCTTGAAAACAAAAAGTGCCAGCAGAAGTCTTTTGTGATACGGAAGTCATATTTTTAAGTTTTCCCCCTTGTAATGTCGTAGACATTATTACTAAAGGCAACAAAATTGTTCTGCACCAAACCTATATAGCATAAATAAGCTTTTTTTTACTGAAGGAATTAGGAAACCATAGGATAGATTGAAACTTATAAATAGAGTCAATGTATTTTGAAATTTTATTTGTTTTCCTTAAATTAAAAAAAATAGTACGATAACGAGCAGGCTTCTAAAGTCGTTTTCACGAGCGCCAGTTCCGCTAAAAGTGATGAAATTCAGAAAGATACACGAATACTCTCCAGTGTCAGGGTGGAAAATATGGGAGAAAGTCTAATAATTTCTTCTACACATTTTATACGGATACTGATTAAGACAGATTAATTCCCCAAGCAGAAGCGAAATGTTGACGATCTAAACGTTATATTGATTTTATTGACATGAGGGATAATAGATATTAAGATAGGTAATATGCAAATTTTATTTCTGAAGCTTCTGAGTCATAGCCAAATTTGATGGTTACAGATCTCATGAATAGCTCGCTAATATCAATTAGATCTTATAAAAGCTTAATGTGATTTTCTAATGATATTTCAGCAGTAAATTTTAGATATTTTATTCAGATATATTAACTCTTCTATCTATAAAGTCACTATCACTTTCAGGTATCCATATCAAAATATGCAACAGTTAACTCTTCCTCACTCGATATTTCGTATCTTGATATCGAGATAGAGAACCATTGTCTATCATAAACTGTCTATCATTTAAAGAAGCGGTTTCATTTTACCTCATCCGAAAGCTATTTATTTTGGCTTTGTAGGAAAAATAATAAAATTACGAAAAATTTCGCAAATGGAAATGTGATCCAAGAGACCATCGAGGTCGCCATGAAAACCAACTTTTACTATAATACTAAGTGAGGGAGAGCAAGAGAGGAGAGAATCTCTCATTGTTACAAAGGTATTTTAGTAAAGTTCAGCGAAAAATTATATTTTCGTATTTATCACTCCGGGCCCCGGAATCAATCATCTGGTGTACCTTAAATTTCAATCAGCCATATCTGAGCAACGGTTCAACTGATTTTCGAAATGCTTTCACATATCGCATAACCATATTCCATAATTTAGCAATACCAATACCAATTTTTTTTTTCGCACACTAAAGCGGAATCGTGTTTGCCAACAAATAAAATTTAATAGTGATGATGTGTTGCTTTGTTTTTGGTATAAACTTGAATTTACGTGGCCAGAGAACTTGTTAGAGCAGAAATAAAAATCTTGGATTATACTCAAAATTTAATTTACTTAAATCTCACGAGAAACCCTCATTTTCATCCTGTTTGTCAATAATCAAAACATGTCATTTTTGCCGCATGATTTCGTTTTAAGAAATTTTTTTATATATTAAACTACGGAAATACTTATTTTAGTATAACTATTTGCCTATAAATCGAGTATCAAAGCGATAACATGTAGTTTTTCTGCATAATTTTGATTGTACAGAAACAGTATGTTTGGAATAAAAATGAATTTTGGATTACACTCCCAAGTAACACAATTAGTCATAAATAAGCTTAAAATACACCTTTCGTACATTGCCGCTGTTTTGGTTCGAATGTACAATACTAAATTTAAAACACCTTTATAACCGAAAAAGCGCACAAATGAACGGTATTTAAAACATCTTTTCGATTCCACTAGATGTTTTACAATACGTACTTCATACTTCTCAAAGCATTCTGATTTGTTATATCAATGGTATTTCACTACATACATATACATCATTATTACCCACTAGTTGTAATCAAGTTTTCCAGATGTAATAAGGTATGATAAAATACAAGCGCATTGCCTTTTGCTTGAAATGTTTTGACAGCTCATGAAAACAAAATCAAAAATACTAATCATTGATTTCAAGTGTACCAAAAGTGATCAAAAACTAATTTCTTGCCGCATGACATTTTACAGGGACCTCTTGATTATGTTTTTGAAAATATAAGGTTGTCTCTGTGCATAAAGTGTATGTTTTTTATGTGCCGTGTTAGATTTCTGGTGAAACTGATAGTTCTACCTCTTGTTATTTCATGCGCCGTTTAAAAGATGCGCAATTGTAACTAGTGTTCCGTGGAATTCATCCGATTGGGTCAGATGCTCATCTGAACGAACAAGCAACAAATATGGTGGAATCGAGCAGAAGCGTACAGTGCAGGTTAAAAATTTTGTAATAATTATGTAATAAAAATCGTGTGATAATTCAATTGATTTGTCAATTGTTTCCATTCAGAAGAATGTGATACTTGAAATCATCAAGCCTTATGACAGGCTCGAACCCATTCTCCACCTACTCTGCTGACAATCGTTATGAATTTAATTAATTATGATGTCAATCATATATACATTTTTGTGACCAGTGCTGTAATATAGCATTGCTTTGGTAGGGATAGAAAAAAAACATATGCCAGAACAAATTTTGCGTTAGAATTAAGTTTTAAAAGTGTATAAAATACATGTTTAAAACCGTAAAAACTCAGAAAGAAATAGAAGCATGCTGTTTCATCTCATCAAAATGCGAACATCGTCATCAAGACTAGATGTTAAATTTTCTTGAAAATATTCACAATATCATATTTCGATTCATTTTTCTTATTGCTTGCATTTTTTCCACTCCTCTTATTTTTTGCCACAGATTTTGTTTTGCTTCGAAATAACCATCTTCAAAGAGAAACTGAGATGTCGTCGAGACCAATATGCTGAATATATTTTCCATTTGACAGATAAAAGCATTGTTGTAACTTCTTCACCATAACAATCATAACAAAGATGCACTAAATATGTTTTTGAATCCAGCTTTAAAACTATGTTTACATCGATTGAATGTTGGTTATGGTGAATGCTTTTGCTAAGTATTGTTTACATTAATCAAACAGAGATATAACGAATATAACAAAAACACCATTTCAACGTTTGCGGAATAGTTATGTTTTACTAAAACATCATCAGAACGGTTTTAATACAGAAGATGTATTGGATTTTATCTTTAAGACCTAAATATAACATCACTTTAGGAGCTCTGACCGAGAAGATGTTTTCTGTGTTACTTGGGACTCAACACTTGTCACACAAATCTTTCACTTAAAAACAAAAAAAAAAATGTTTCGGACCTGATTGCCAGTAAATAATAACTTAATGCAGCCAGAACTTCTACAACTTACTTGCAGAAAGTCAGTGCACATGATTGTGATAAAATAGAAATTTTAAATCACACTCAACATTTCTTCTATAAGAATACTAAAAAAAAACTATTATGTTCTGCAACAATTGGCCATCAAATCAAAATTTTGAGCGACGACATGTAGTTTTTTAACGTAAATTTTATTGTAGCAAGCCATTGAACATGTGTGAGCAGAAATAGTAATTTTTGAATAAACTTACAATTTTCTACTTTAAAAACTATGAAAACAATGATTGTTGATGATTAGTCAACATGCTAGAGCAGGAATATTTTTTTATTACTCTGTGAATTTTATTTTACTTATAAAATACGAGGAAGTTTTTGAACCTGTTTGCTTAAAAATCAACATTCAAATCAATATCTTTGATGTCAATGGGCATGAATAGTAATTTTATATTACATTGAAAATTTATTGTACTTAAAAATCTAAGAAATATCCTTGTTTACCATTTTTTATACCACCCTTTGTCATATGACAGCGCAGCGACTCATTTGTCGATTGTAGGAAGCATCGAATCTGTACGTGCCTCCAACAAACATTGTGTCATAGCTGCAGAATAAAGTGCTTAAGGTGCCCATTAAGATTTAATGACAATTTATTCAACAGACGTTCAAACAATCATTCGAACACGATGCAAAATCAATACTAACGATACAACAAGGGATCAATTTTCGATTCCCTCCCTGTACAACACCACCAGAAAACGATTTGATTTATTGAACCTGGTACACATTCTAATAATTGACTCAATTAATCCGGATCCCATATCATTTACTGTAAAACGCCATAAACAGCTTGGTCCTCAGTGATTTGTCGCCCCTTGAAACTCAGATCTATTTGGTGCACCACATCTCATGCATCTCGTGGATGGTCGACGGTTTCCAATTCGGGCCTATTTCTCACTTGCTCGGGTTCGAGCAATATAATCAAATCCAAACAGACATAGACCGGTGATTGTTGCGTTTGCCTGAATACGAGTATTTACCCAACGGCAAACAGAGAAAGCTTTTATGACCCTACGTCGTAAACTATGAGCCTGGCAGTTCGGGGGTGGATGCTCGGGAGACACAGGGACGGCAAAACAATTGAAGCCAATACCTAGGAGAATTCGATATATTGAAAGCAAATTTTCAGCACTTTTGCTATGGCAGCATCCGTCGTCGTCGTGCAGTCTCTCAAGCCGTGCCTCGTGTCGATTGTTTAGGGTTGTTTTGTGAAAATTGAACATAATGAGAGCAGATTATACACGACTTAGGCACACGACTGAGTGTTTATGTGTGGATTGGGTAACGTATTGATTATTCAGATGAACTGAGGACAGAGAGCATATTTCACTAGGTATGATTAGAAATAAATTTAGCAGATTATTTTCAATACCTTGGTAATATGCGTGACCCTTGGTATGAGGTGATCCGCGCAATAATTTAGTGATGAGATCGTTCCCATTTTCGTAAAAACCATGACTAAAAGCGTGAAATTCGTGAACATAGACGAGATAGATCGCTGTGTAATATTACTGAAACAGTCATCAAGTTTCGTAATGCGTCAAACATATAGCTTGAAATCTGCAACTCTTTGAACAAATGACCCGCCATGCCGTGATGACAACCCAGTAAAACAATCAACACTTCTTCTGTCACGATAAACAAGTCTACCGATAACAGCTAATAGACTTTTCACACAAGAATCCCGAAGCCGACAAAGCGGCTGACATAAACGTGGAATACGCCCACCATTTCCCCCGTTCCACATCCCAGGCATTTCTCATTACATTTATCAGCTCGTCGTCGTCGTCGTCGAACTGCGCGGTCGTCATATAGCCGTCGTTTGACGAACATGTTTGTGGAGTGATTTCACGGCAATGATAATTACAGAATTCGGTAGGAGATAGCTTTGATAGACATGCGGACTGTGTGAGTTTTCCGCTTTCTCGCACCAAAGGGGAATGTCGGCGGCAGTTGTAAAGTCAAATATTTGAAATGTGCCGCCCTGGTGTTACCTACTTCACAATTGGTTCGTGTTTCACAGCATGCGGCCCCGATGTAGATGGTATCGGAAGTTGACTATTTTCACCCATAAATGTATATGAACAAACGATGGATCGATTACCTCATTGAGCAGGGGAAGATGGTTTGAAATGCTAACATGAGCTCAATCGCATTTTGCAGCGAAATAAAAATAAAGAAAGTTTTTCTAGAAACTTGTAACATAACACTGCAGTTTACAATGATTTCTATCGCCGATTTTTGATTTCAGAAAAAAAGTTCATTTGACGTTGCTAAATGATGGCTTCGACACCCTGAGGGTATTTTCGGCTGCACTAACTTATCGTCCTTGTTTAAATTTATCTACGGAACAAGAGTTAACTTCAATGTACTCCACATATTCCTTGAACTATAATCTTCCATGTAAATCACTTCTTTCACAAAAATCTTATATAACATGGGTTTAATCATTTAATGAAATAAATGCTTACGAAATTATCGTCATTCGTGAGCTGCCGAATAAAACAACACAAGAACAGCTTACAAAAACTTATATTTATTGATTTGTATATAAAGCACTCGAAAATACTTAATTTTTATGCTTTAAATCAGGCCTGCCCAACCTTTTTGGCTCTTTTTCGACATAAATGGTTGGTGCGTTCGCAAGAATAGATCGATATGAACAAAATTAGTCTCAAATGAAAGATTTGTAGTATATCTGTCTAATCCATGCTGAAAATTTTAAATTTTTATCGAACTCTTCGCTAGCGATGCAAGTTAAGGTAAAAATCAGTCCGGCCCGCGGGCCGGATCATTTTTTGGACTTAATTGCATCGGTAGCAATGAGGCTGACATAAATTTTAAATTTCCAGCATGGATTAGACAAATATACTACCAATCTTTCATTTGAGACTAATTTTGATCATATCGGTCTATTTTTGCGAACGCACCAACCATTTATGTCGAAAAAGAGCAAAAAAGGTTGGGCAGGCCTGCTTTATATCACAAATTAAAATTAATGCACTTTGATTTTCTCGGCAATCACTTTTTATTACTGGACCAGCTTGTCAGAAAACCATATTCAATTGCGGTGTATTTTTTATTCACGATTCAAATTCTCAGAAAATACGAACACAACTAATTAATTTATTGGAGTTTGGCAACAAAGCATGCATTGGTAACAATTGATCCTTTTAATAATTTCTTATTTGAAGATTGTAGTGCATAATCTTCAATATACATACTGAGAAACATATAAAGTTGAACTATTTTGGCAACACTCCTGTTGTTCTACAGGCACACAGAGGGTGATGTTTAGTATCAAGTCATAAGTGAATTGATTTGCAAAGGGCCTTTTCTGATTTTCTCATACACTGAGAATAATAGGAACGCAAATAAATTTTACTGGCAAAGTTTAGATTTTGATCCGAATGAGCCGATTGAGCAATATTCATAAACCAAAAAAAAACATGGAACTCCGCAATCAGATTTTTTTTTATGTTACCATTTATTCTCTCGGTAATAACTTGATGATAGAGCGTTCAAGAGCAGTAACCTTTACAGACCACAACTATATCGAGCCATTCAGCGTGTCAGCGAATAGTTCAATTCACGGTGAAATTATTTACCTTTCGAATTTAAAGAAATTTGAAAACAAATGTGCAAGTACCGTCGTTGGGGGTGAGATTTGGCCAAAAATGCGTAAGTCCTCATTTATTTTTGAACAAATTTCGCAATTTGACTTGATGTCTTCTTCTTCTTTCTGGCGTTACGTCCCCACTGGGACAGAGCCTGCTTCTCAGCTTAGTGTTCTTATGAGCACTTCCACAGTTATTAACTGAGAGCTTACTATGCCAATGACCATTTTTGCATGCGTATATCGTGTGGCAGGTACGATGATACTTTATGACCTGGAAAGTCGAGAACATTTCCAACCCGAAAAGATCCTCGACCGGTGGGATTCGAACCCACGACCCTCAGCTTGGTCTTGCTGAATAACTGCGCGTTTACCGCTACGGCTATCTGGGCCCCACTTGACTTGATGTATTCGGCTAAATATGAGAATACATTGTAAATTCTGAACAAATAATTGAAATTTGATTATTTTCCTCTAAATTGGAAACGTAAAATTTGCCCAAATACACCCATTCGAAGGGGTGACATTGGGCTAAACAAACTACACTCAGGAAAATTAACTATCGATGAACATAGGAAACCCTTATGGAAATTCGCCATTAAAAAAAGGATTGAAATTCATAAATTTACGTTATAAAACCAAATTTGAAAACAAAAATATATTTCACGGCAATATGGACAGGCTTGAAATTTATCCCTCTCATTTACCATTATCACGTCTATCTTTTGATACTATCAAATGATACTATCACTATGGCTGAGACGGGGTTGGTGGTCTGATGGCTACCGCTTATGCTTCATAAGCAGAAGGTCATGGGTTCAATCCCAGGCCCGTCGCTTTCCTCGTATTTTGTGGTTGTATATCTCTCACTTGCTTCTATCTTCCATTCTAAATCTATCACACTCAAACTATTCGTTCATAGCAAACGCTAGAACCAGAGACGGACAAGAAACCGTTTCCCTAACGCTTCCATTCTTCCACCCGCATGCCTTTCCTTACGCCTGATACATAGGCAGTCTACTAACCACAAAAGCAAACCTCTCTGCCATGCCTTTCCCCCAATCCATACACTCCCGCATGAACTGGCGTAGATGCAGTGGTATATACGGTCTACGTGGGAGCCAGTATAATGCATCATCAATTCCCCCCCTTCCCCACATTGGTCTGCATTCTGACGTGGCAGGCACCATTGTCGCTAAAAATAGAAGATCACCAGCACTAATACACTGAGGATGCCTGTTAGTCCCAAGCAGTCATTTGGTTGGTTCCTTGTGAAAGTGCAGCTGATCTGGCGATACTGGAGTAGCATCCACGGGCGGCCAATCAAGCTCAAGCTCAAGCTCAAATGATACTATCACTATGGGTAGTGATAGGGATACTATCACTTTTTGAAAAATGATGGATAGAAGATAGACAATATTATCTCTATCCAGGGCCGCATTTATGGGGGGGGGCGAGGGGGCGATGGACATGGCCATGGGGCCCCCACAAATCTCGACAAACATATTTATGGGTTAACTTTAACGAATAATTAGAATCAATGCAATGGTACACACTATGTGGTATTGCACCATATGATCTGAAAGATAAAGGTTGTTCCATAAATCCGGAATAACGGGCGAAATGTATGCAAATAAACTCATATAAATTACTAAAACAACATATTAAAACATTCAGAATGGGATTTTGTTGACTTCAAGAGAAACAAAAAGATTAAGAAGGATTCAGAAACAAATTGGATAAACACGTAGAGTGACATTCTTTTGCTTAAATTCATTTGATTTTCTAACGTGGATTTTCTTACTATAATGAATGCTTTCTCAACGAAGTTTAAGACTATGTTTCAATGCAATTTATTCATTATACATTATATTTATACGGCAGTATTACTGCTCGTATTCTTTTTTTGTATATTTTCATGATTTTCTCTAGAAATTTCATGAAAATTCAAGTTTTTAAGATTTAGAGATAATTCCGAAGACTTGTCCAGGAGTTCATTAATTAATTATTCCAAGTAGAATCCCTCCAAAAACTTTTTTTCAGATATCTCAAGAATATAACACAGACAAACAGACGTAACACTTAGAACAAATTTATTAAAAATCCATCGCCCAGTTTAGATCATCATAATCTGGTGCTTCGTGCAACAACACTGACAGATGGCGGTAGTGTGAAATGTTAAACGCGAAGATAAACGATGCGCGTGCTTCTGGTTGTGAGATTTATTACATAGCGAATTTGAAATGATCGTTAAATGAGAGGTCGATGGAAATTTCGTCAGTGTTACGTCTGTTTTTCTGTGAATATAACTTGAATTTTTCCAAGGATAACTTTAAAACTACCTTAGAGATTCCATCAGGAATTTCTTCAAAGATTGTTTTATTTATTTTCCAAGTCCAATCCTTCTGAATTTTATCCGGTGGCTCATTCCGTTGAGAACATCTTCAAATATTTTTTGTGGGATCTCATAGAGCAGCGGTTTTAATATCGTGCTCTGTGGAGCACTTGCTGCTACGCCAAGCTGTAGCAGGTGCTCCGAGACAGTTTTGCAAATTTATTCTAATGCCTTGAAATATCTCACCATGTTGCTTCAAAATGCGCTTTCAATTGCCAAATCAAGCCACACCAAAAATTTTCAAGAGTTCAAATTTAGAGAACAAAACAACTGACTGGCGATTAGTAAATTATTGGTTGCGTCCAATCGATTAAATTTTCATTTAAGACAACTGTTTAGTTCACTAGATTTGGTTGTTGGATGCTTTTTTTTCGCTAGATTTGTGCATTTGAAGATTTAGTACAATCTTAGAAGTTGATTCCAAACTATTTCACCTTAAGAAAACGTTCAACAATTGGGCTAAGATTTTGTAATTGGAAGGTCATAAATATTCTACATGGGGAAATTTTCTCAAACATTCTGTATGGGATAGTTGCAAAATTGGGTTTTCTTGAATTGAATGGAAAACAATTCCTAAATTGAAAAAAAAAAAAACAGTTTATTCTGACAGAATATTTTGAAAGTTTCAGGATGTGGAAGTTCTGTTGTTCTCGTTTAAAAAAATCTGAGGAACATGCAATTTAAAAAAATAATCGAAATTTTGGTAGCGTGATACAATATGAAGAATATTTCAAGGTTGTTATCAAAATCATGAAATTCCATGAGAGCTAAAAGTTTAAAACTTCATAAACTCGCTCAGTTGTTCGAACGAAAAACAAAAGATCACACATTTTCTAACAAGGGCAATTCTGCTGTTTTCAAGTCACGAGTTTTGGAATATTTTACGAAAATCAAATTATAGTTTCATTTAGATGCCTAATTGTCACAGTTTGAGCATGAAAAAAGGTTGCTCAATCAAATAAAACATCTTGTTTTAAATTAGAATTAAGAGTTTAAAATAAAATAAATTCAGGCCAATCCTCAAGTGACAAGTAATATCATTGAAAACCCATGCAATATGGGAATTTTCAGCACGAGCACGATGAGGGGATGACGGAAATCGATGTCCGACGCCATTTTGGAATCCAAGATGGCGGCCTCCGGTTAAGGAAAATCGTTGAAAACCCATGCAATATGGTTATGGTTCCGAACACGGGGCACGATGAGGGGATGACGGAAATAATAAATCATACATAAATCATGCTTTTGATAAAAAATGGAAAAAAATAAATGGGAGCCAAACAAAGCTACGCTATAACGAGGTAAAAATAACGTTATTTCGAGTTACGTTATAAAGAGGTTACGTTATATCGAGGTATGAATGTAATTACAATCCCTAGCTGTTGCTAGGACATAGCTAGAACAAGTCTCGACTGTAGAAAGATGTATCGATCTTGTCTAGCAGCCCTAGTCAAGCTTGAACATTCTGGGATTGTTTGGAAAGCAGTCGAGAAGAAGGCACCCCCCTCGTTGAATGGTATAGGTCGGACTCGATTATCCGGAATTTTAGACTTGATTATCCGGAATTAGTTTTTTGATATTCTTATTTTTCAGTTTTTATGCATAAATTTGAGACAATTTATTATTGCAATATACAATATGAATGGTTTGACATTTTTGGACGTAGGTTTGAAGGTGCGCGTGGGCGACTGCATTTTGAATTTTGTATCACGTTTACCTTGCTCCGATTTTTTTTCCAATTTGGCTTGTGAAAATTAGATGTGGCGAATGGTGCTGTGCCACGTGCAAATGTTTTGTGGAAACATGTTTTTCAAAGTGATAAAAGTATATTTTTTTTCGGAAGATGATTAGCTTGCGTTTTGCTTGAAAGTGCTCTGTGATGGCTCCAGCAATTGAATTCGTTTCGTGCGACTCGTTTTTTTTTTATCTTCTGTGTGTGTTAAGCGCGTTGATAAAAAAAATAAATGTGGTTCGCGGATGCTCGGTTTGGGATAGGTTATGAACTGCAGTTTTTATGTCTGCGGTGCGTGCATTTTGATGAGCAGTGGCAAGCTACGGCTCACACTATTGTTCATTATTAGAGGAGCGATGGATTGCAGAAAAGTTTCGAAAAGGAATTTGGTGAGTTTGTTCTGATCAGCAGCGCATGATCGCAAAGCGTAAACATTAAAAACATTAATCATTTGTCGGCCAGAACGTTTACCGAACGTATCCTATGGCACTAACCTTTTCATCAACATTCCACATCATCCCGTAACACCTATGAGAGGTCATAGAGTTCTCTGCATCTGCAAGTAGGTGTTCAATAAGTCACCCTTTCCCATTCCTCAGCTTTCGCAAGGACGTGGCCAGGACAGCTCTAGATTTTTGGAGGATGCGTCAGTCTTGTCTAACAGTGAGAGGCTAGTCCCAAATCTCTGGCTTTGGTAACGAGGCAAGTGTATGAGGCCAAGGGTAATGTCGCTGCACTATACACCACTTGAGCAATTCAACAATAATTGCTCAAGTACAGTGCATGGGCTGGTTTTAGTGGATCGTCGTTGGTGTGGCATCCTCACACTCCTTGAGTTACCTTCTTAGGGGGTCTATTTGCAGATTTCCCCCTTGAAAAAAGGCAGTCCTCAGGAGGGATCCCATCGAGCTCGCCCTCCTCCAGCAACGTTGCCTCAAGATGCTGTGCGAACGCGTTGGCGACATCTGGTTGTTTCAGTCGCGCTGGATTGTACCGAGGCGGGCGTCGGAAGGGAGACATACCTACATATTGGTACGAGGTACCAATAGTACTCCTAAGCTTACCAATTTCTATAATAATTTTCTGTTATTCCACTTTAACAAGAGTCTGCAGTTCTACGATTGATGTCGAACCAACTACCATTGAAGTAATTGTAAGTATTTCCTACCCGATAAGTACTGTAAATTTCATAAAATTGTAAACTGGGCCATTTCACCCCATGAGTGCATTACGGACCACTTTGCCCTACACCCACCCAGTAAGCGGCTCGCAGTCTCCTTTTACTCGACTTCGGGCTCAACATCAAAGGGTTGTTTGTCAGCAAGTAATTGCATCGACCTTATCTGCAGCAATTAATCACGAAATCAGCTAATTGAAGGAGGGTACTTTCGCGCGGGAAATCAGTAACAAACGACGTAGCGTTTCGTTCGTAAGAATTCCGGTTGACTGGACATTTCATATGTGCCCACCAATCGGGGGAAAAAAGTTGACTCAGGGTCAACGACGGTTGTTCGGCAAAAACTGACCAATCAAAGGCACGTTACAAATTTTCGGTAGAAATCGATGAGTTCCGATTGTTTGATATCATGTTCTTTCTCCTACCTTCTATTTATGTGGTGCCGACTAGTGGGTAGGAAGTTTTGAAGTGGCAGACCTGACGAGTTAGTCATGTAACACCAGTTGTATCATCGAGCGTTGATTGAAGTAAGTAGCAGACCGTCATCCTGATAACGCAACGCTGCGGTGCCACTTCAAACGGCAGCTTCCATGAATCGGGTTTTATTGCTGGATATAATTAGAATGATGATAAGGCAAGGGCCTGTTTGCCACGGCCAACGTGGCTGATGGGCTAGTTCCCGTTCTGGAATATGGTCCTCAAAAGGTGAAAGATAAATAACTGTTTGATCGTAAACTTGTTACATTTGACTTGAATGCCCTTAATGTGATTTTTGAAAGTTAAATTTTTATCTAGCATGAGCCCTATGTACTTAACTTCATCTGACATAGGGTGATGTGCTATAGTATCAATAGTATTAAGCATTGATCAGTGAGAACTGCAATTTTCCTAGTATTGCAGTGAATGATGCTGATACAAACCGATGCCAAACAATTGTTTCTTAAAATAGCTTTAGCATTGTAGAATAAGATTTTGATAAATTCTGATCTCTTTTTGGAAATGATGCAAAGAAAATGCATCTTGCCCAAGGATGGAAAAAAATCGTCTCTAGCGACTAACAACACAGTATTTGAACGGTCTAAGAGGGCCGTTGTTCTTGCAAAAGCATGATTACACGCACTTTGTTCAGATATATGGAGCATCTGATGCACTGTTTGTCGCGGGACAAACCGTTTGTCAGATAATGTTACAAGTTGCGATTAACGGAAATCGGAACACATCCACGGCATTATTTTTTTTCCAAACCATGCCAGATCAACTTCCGGATCAAGAATTGCATAGCAGGAGTCGAATCTCGGAGTAAAAGCTTGAAAATCCTCCAACAATTATGATTTCGGTTTGCGAACATTTGTTCGTTAGCACACATGCAGAATGATGCATTATTCGCGGAGCGTAGTTTGTTATGATAACTTGACGACAAAATGTTAATCGTTGTTGCTATGATCGCAGGATAAAGAACAACCGCGATGCATCATTTATTTTGTCATGATCACTAGATTTCCATCCTTGATCTTGCCGTATTCTCATTCCATCGTATCGTTTTCAATTCTGCCACAATCAGTTTCCAGATTCGTCTCACAACTTACGGCTCTCTGTGATATATTGAGTGGTCAAAACACAACATATCAACGCTATTACAAAATGTTTTACTAAAATATATAGATCTACGGGCATCTCGCTCCAGTCCTTCAGCATGATGGAATATACTAATTTCCTTTAAAAATCATTGCTCGTCATCAAAATTCAGCTCAAACATATGAATACAATTCCTTTTGACCGAACAATTATCACAGTGCAGCGAAAACAACACAACCAAAGGAACCGTATTTTTACGTCGAGCATCGCGCACACATTGATGCGCACAAGCTTTTTTTCCTCAGTACAGTAATCCGGGGGCAAATTGATCACTGGGGTGAATTTGATCAGGTCGGTACCGAATAGCGTTTCCTTTCAAGGATGCTCAATGCTTCGTTGCCATCAAATAAATTCCATGTTTTCTAGTTTATAGATGTCTAATGATGATTTAAAGCTATTTCATTTTTATTAAGGTTAGTTTTGCATAGAAATATTTACAGTTTTTGAAGGTGTTAGCAATACTGTTGGAAATGTCGGTACTAAACAATCCTTTGGTGCTAAGCCTGCATGTAAACTTTGAGTGTTAAAAATGTTGCGAAAGCTTCAGTGTGAACTGCTGAACTCATTTTTGAAGTCGTACAGCATTACAAAAATAGTTTTTTACTCATGAAATCGTTTTATTGTTGACTAACGTGCTAATATCAAGAAAAAATGCATACATTTATGCGTTTTATGCAGATTTTCAAAGTTTAATTTTGCAATAAAATGATGATATACACGAGTTGTAAGAATTTTGACATCAATTTCAGATTCAGGAGACCCAAATTTAGTAGATAGGAAAATTTCACATTCTTAAATATGCTTTATTATATAGTGATCAATTTCGCCCCAAAGTGTTATTTTCAATTTTTGATATTAAAACAAATTTTATGAAATGTTAATTTTTTTCATAAAAAATTGATGACAAAAACTGATGGAGATCAGTGAAGTACTGATTTTACCGAAATTTATTTGACATTTTTTGAATTCCAAGGGAAAATATGACAAAAAGTTGTGAAATAGTGATCAATTTGCCCCCGGATTACGGTACGACGGATTGAACTTTGTAAACATTCTCAATTTTCCGCGGTCGGTGAGGAAATTTCATAAAATTTCGTGAATTATAGAGCTTTTACGGCGTGTGATTGGAATGAAATCCTTCAGTGAAGAAGTACGAAGGTTTTCCATAGGGAAAATAAGTGCCTGGCGAAGTATGTCACACAGGGGGTCGGGAAGAAACTTGTATCATAAAGTGGTGTGACTGATGTCGATCGTTAAGCATTTCTCTCAAATCGTGTTCGTCCATGCGATTTCGATGAAAAAGTGCAAAGTGGATAATTGAACTGAAGTTATTTAACGAGATACAGTAGTTTTATTGCATTTCTGGTGTACAAGTGTACAAAACATGACAGCGTTCACAAAAATACACTTGTAAAATGAATCTATGTTGCAGGTAAGTTGGAATATCCGCCGTTGTGGAACATTTTTTATAGGACGGAACAGTTTGATAGGACGAATAATAGCGTTTACGACGAAGTAGAACGAAACCCTATTTATTGGAACACCCTCGTTGTGACAACATGTGTACCTGTAGGTTTCAAATAAAGAGTTTTTGGTTTTTGTGTGAATATTATAAGTTGAGCTTTGGAAGCATTAGGAGAAATCTTCAATTTTCGCGAGTGTGAAGAAGCTACAGATTGCTACCGTCAATTTCCGTGTGTTCGGCAATGTTTCTTTATATTATTCTGACATTTTTTTCAGATATGTTATATTAGGGCGGCCTGCATGATTTACGAGATCAGAATATAAACATTTTTGCTGAGAGAACGCCAAATGCTAAAATCGGTGTAATAGGCTGATGGGCCAATAGATGACGGTAGTGTCTAAAAAACGATGCGAGCGCTGCGGGTGGTGGATTGACCACCTACAATATATTTGAATCGACCGTTTAAAAGGTGGTCGATAAATAATTATGAGAGTGTTACGTCTGTTTGTCTGTGGCTTTGCTATGGAAATTTGACCCCGGAATGATAAATTTTAAATTTATTGCTAAATTGGTTCACAGGTTGAACGATCGAACGAATGTGAATCATTGGTAACAACAGAAATGTACGTCGATAATTGAATGAACCACAAACACTCGGAGCACAAACAAGATTTTGAAATGCATCATAAATAACAATAAATGTTTCAATCTCCACGGCCTGAAAATCCCTTGCATTACCATCGACACATTCAACAATCAATTGAGTTATTAACCAAAGCCCTATATCATAAATCTGTCATGACGTGTACCACCTGGAAAGCTTACCAAATTGCTCATATCACAACATCGATTTGAACCGATTGCCAGCCTCGTGCTGTCTTGCTATGCAGCACCATTTCTCGTCATTTAGACGCCCGAGCAGGAAAACATGGCAAACGAATACCAAATTATGATACTGAAATGAAATAGTAGCATACTATGGTATGCTCTTCGTACTTATATCTGCACAGCATAACAAAACATTGTATAACTTCTTCCAAAGCTGAATAAATTGTTAAGTAGTTAATACCTACAGAAAGTTTATAACAAATCATGCTATTGAAAAGCTATTCAGTAACAAATCAAACTATGGACATCTTCAATAAATCTCGATCGAAATGTGAAAAATAGCATGCAATCTGCTAATTCTGCTATTGTTGCATAATAAAGTCTTCTTCAACTTTCTATACTTAAAGTCAAAATTAATCTGATGTATTCGAGCTTACTTTGCTATGTGATTGTTAAAGGCCTGTCATTTTCTTCTGGTCGGAACATGAGCTGCCCAATGATAACAACCGAAAGGTAAGTTTCCCCGTGTCGTTTGACTATACGTTTGATGATTGGCGGCGGCTTCGTTTGAACACTGTGCCGACAAACGCTTATCGGACGCGTATAAGGTAGTCATATATGGATTAATTTTGTCACCGGCCTTATCTTCGTCGTACCATCATCGGAAGGTACAATATTGTTGATTCTCTACTGATTTTTGGATTTCATGAAATGACAGCATTGCATCGAGGTGCATACATTAGTGAAATAGAGTCCTTTCTCACCACATGCATGGCAGATGGGATGTTTCCACTCGTTAACGCAGAATGCAAATCAATAATCACCTTCGAGAAATTCTAGAATAAATCAAGCCTCGACTTAAGGTGAAGGGTAGCACTTTTCGAAGGACAGAAGGACAACACAGGATCCGAGCAACTGTTTGAACAGAAAACAAAAGGTGCGATGTCCAGGGAAAGAAAATCTCTTCCGTATGGGCGTTAGTTTGAAATGCTAAATTTCCCATCAGGCCTCGCAATGGGCAGCTTACGGGACAGGTATGCCTCCGAGGCGATCGTTTGTTTATGTTGATCGTTAATGATAATGGTATTTCCATGGTTTGACTGCGCTCCATGTGCGTGCTTTACGTCGGGGAGTTTCCGGGATTGGCTGCTGTTTGTGTTGGATTTAAAAGTTAGGATTTTTGTCTTGCTGTTATGAATTCTTAAGCCGCTAAGGCTACCATAAACAGTTGGAATGAGGCGTCAAGAAGTTACGAAACGCTCAAACTTATCGGAAACATTATTGTCAGCTGTGGAAGGTTGTTTTTTTTTGAGTCATTATCGACAGGCGCTTTTTGTATCGGGCTGGGTACAACAAATCTTTACAATTTCTGGAAATCATTGTGTAAATATTTATTATGTTACTCAAACAAGTTAGGTAATGAGAAAGCATTTGTAACACTTTTGAAAGTATAAAATCCTACCAAATGCTTTTGGTTGAAGAACTAAACTTTTTTTTTTCCAAAAACTGCTAAGAAACTGTTAGTCAAAGTTAAACATTATTTTACGCATAATAAAAATCATAATTTTCATGGCCAAATTGTATGTTGGTATCCTTAACTATTCTACTAAAGATGAAAATTAAAAAAATCGACTGTATTTCACCATTTTCTTGCACTAGAAAATTGGTAAATATTACAAAAGCAGCATCTTAAGGCAGCGTTGCTGGATGAGGGCGAGCTCGGTAAGGCCCCTCTTGAGGACTGCTGGAGGGCAGTCAAAGCAGCCATTAACTACGCAGCCGAAAGCATTGTCGGATATGTGGAACGGAGCTCAAGAAACGATTGGTTCGACGAAGAGTGCCAGGAGGTTTTAGAGGAGAAGAATGCAGCGCGGGCAGCATGGTACGCGACAAAACGTGGAACGATACAGACTGAAGCGAAAACAGTAAACCAACCAATTCAGGGACAAAAAGCGCCGCCTGGAAGAGGTAGAATGCCAAGAGATGGAGATGCTGTACCGTTCTCAAGAAACGCCGAAGTTCTATCAGAAGCTCAACACATCCCGCAAAGGCTTTGTGCCGCGAGCCGAAATGTGCCGGGATAAGGATGGGAGCCTCTTGACGGACGGACGCGAGGTGATCGAAAGGTGGAAGCAGCACTACGACGAACACCTGAATGGCGCAGAGAACATAGGCACAGAACGTCAGGACAGCGAAGGCGATGGCTACGTCAGCACAGCGGACAGTGGGAACCAACCAGCTCCCACGATGGGGGAAGTTAAGGATGCCATTCAACAGCTCAAGAACAACAAGGCGGCTGGCAAGGATGATATCGGGGCCTAACTCATCAAGATGGGCCCGGAGAGGTTGGCCGCTTGTCCGCATCGGCTGATAGTCAGAATCTGGGAGATGGAACAGCTACCGGAGGAGTGGAAGCAAGGCGTTATATGCCCTATCTACAAAAAGGGCGACAAACTGGAGCTTTGGAAGATCATGAACGAGAACAGCTTTCTTGAAGAGGACTTGCAAGCTCTTGGGGTTTTCGAACGCCGAGTGCTAAGGACGATCTTCGGCGGCGTGCAGGAGAACGGCGTGTGGCGGCGAACGATGAACCACGAGCTCGCTCAACTCTACGGTGAACACAGTATCGTGAAGGTAGCTAAAGCTGGAAGGATACGCTGGGCAGGGCATGTTGCAAGAATGGCGGACAACAACCCTGTAAAGATGGTGTTCGCTACGAATCCGGTCGGAACAAGAAGACGTGAGGCGCAGCAAGCTAGGTGGATTGACCAGGTGCACCAGGACCTGGAGAGCGTGGGTCGCAGTCGAGGATGGAGAGAAGCGGCCATGAACCGAGTGAATTAGCGAAATATTGTTGGAGAGATTTTATCCAGATAATTGATGTAAAGCCAAATAAGTAAGTAAGTATACAGTACTGGACAGAATAAAGTACGCATTAGTTGTTTTGTCTACAAAATGCTCATCTCGGCTTCAAGAGATTCGATTGTTATAAAATTTATTTATTTATTTATTTATTTTCGTCAAACGACGTCGACTAGTACATTTTACATATACAACAAGCATCAAAAAATTGGAACTTTTTGGTCAGAAACTCTTGTTAAGTTTCATGAACAAGTGTATGACAGTTTGTAACCGTTTGGTCTGCATGGGGAGAAGGGGAGCGTGTCCGCTTAAAGATAAAGACACCAGCAATTTTATATCAACCGTATCTCAAATTTTCTTCGCCTTCTTGTTCCGACCGGATTCGTAGCGAACATCATCTTTACAGGGTTGTTGTCCGCCATTCTTGCAACATGCCCTGCCCAGCGTATCCTTCCAGCTTTAGCTACCTTCACGATACTGGGTTCGCCGTACAGTTGAGCGAGCTCGTGGTTCATCGTTCGCCGCCACACGCCGTTCTCCTGCACGCCGCCGAAGATCGTCCTTAGCACTCGGTGTTCGAAAACCCCAAGAGCTTGCAAGTCTTCCTCGAGCATAGTCCACGCCTCATGCCCATAGAGGACTACCGGTCTTATGAGCGTTTTGTACATCGTGCATTTGGTGCGGGGGTGAATCTTTCTTGACTGCAGTTTCTTCTGGAGCCCATAGTAGGCACGACTTCCGCTGATGATGCGCCTTCGTATTTCCCGACTAACATTGTTGTCAGCCGTCAACAAGGATCCGAGGTAGACGAACTCGTCCACCACCTCGAAGGTATCCCCGTCTATCGTAACACTGCTTTCTAGGCGGGCCCTGTCGCGCTCAGTTCCGCCAACCAGCATGTACTTTGTTTTCGACGCATTCACCATTAGCCCGACTCTTGTTGTTTCGCGTTTCAGGCGGGTGAACAAATCTGCCACCGTTTCAAATTTTCTCCCAATAATATCCATGTCGTTCGCGAAGCAAACAAATTGTCCGGATCTCGTGAAAATCGTGCCTCGATTGTTAAGTCCGGCTCTCCGCATGACACCTTCAAGCGCAATATTGAACAACAGGCACGAAAGTCCGTCGCCCTGTCGTAGTCCCCGCCGAGACTCGAACGAACTGGTGTGTTCGCCCGAGATCTTCACGCAGTTTTGCACACCGTCCATCGTTGCTCTGATCAATCTTGTGAGCTTCCCGGGAAAGCTGTTCTCGTCCATGATTTTCCATAGCTCTATGCGGTCGATACTATCGTATGCCGCCTTGAAATCGATGAACAGATGATGAGTAGGGACCTGGTACTCACGGCATTTCTGGAGGATTTGCCGCACGGAAAAGATCTGGTCCGTTGTCGAGCGGCCGTCGATGAAACCTGCTTGATAACTTCCCACGAACTCGTTTGCTATAGGTGATAGACGACAGAAGATAATCTGGGATAGCACTGTTGGCGCCACGATAGGTTCTGACGTCGGTTATGTCGGAGAAGTGCCGTCCATCGATCAAAACGTGGTCGATTTGCGATTCTGTCTGCTGAGGTGATCTCCAGGTGTACCGATACGGGAGGCTGTGCTGGAAATAGGTGCTACGAATGGCCATGTTCTTGGAGGCGGCAAAATCTATCAGTCGTAGGCCGTTCTCGTTCGTCAGCCGGTGGGCGCTGAACTTTCCAATCGTCGGTCTGAACTCCTCCTCCTGGCCAACCTGAGCGTTCAAATCTCCTATGATGATCTTGACGTCGTGGCTTGGGCAGCGGTCGTACTCGCGTTCGAGCTGCGCGTAAAATACGTCCTTGTCATCATCAGTGCTTCCGGAGTGTGGGCTATGCACGTTGATTATGCTGAAGTTAAAGAATCGGCCTTTGATTCTTAACTTGCACATTCGTTCATTGATCGGCCACCACCCGATCACGCGCCTTTGCATATCACCCATCACTATGAAAGCTGTTCCCAGCTCGCGTGTGTTGCCGCAGCTCTGGTAGATGGTATGGTTACCTCTAAACGTTCGCACCAATGCTCCTGTCCAGCACACCTCCTGCAGCGCTACGATGTCGAAACCGCGGGTCTACAGTACATCGGAGAGTATGCGAGTACTTCCAATGAAGTTGAGAGATTTGCAGTTCCACGTACCGAGTTTCCAATCGCTAGTCCATTTTCGTTGCTGTGGTCTTTGCCGATTGTTCCGGTCCGTATTCTCTCGTTGACGTTCCTGTGCTGATGTGTTTTTACGGATGGCTTGCAGGGCCTGACACCAACCCCCTAGATTTCCGGAGGACCATTCCCCCTAAATGTTCGGAGGGCCATAGTGCGCAGTTTAGCTTAGAGTCCTTCTCTGGCACTCGGACGATGATCAGCCGCCCCTGACATGGGGAACAGACGCTGTTGTGAGCCGCTCCTAACGTGGAGTACAGACGCTCCAGGTTTACAAAAGCAAACCCCCCTTCCCTGTCAGCATACGACCAAAGTTCCCACCGGGGGTTGGTTACCCGATCTTCCCCAAGGTTACTCGTACCCCGGCCAGTACCACGAGGAGGTAGGGATAGGAGTTGCTGGGCAAGAGGCTAAGGACCGCACAAAGGGGTCTATTTTATTCCTACGCGAGGTACCAATGGTACATCCCAGCCATTATTAGCAATTTGAACAATTTGAAGATGAAACAGATTACCGTCCTTACCATTAAAAAAACGAACCTTCTAAATTAACCATGAACAGTAAATTTACTGAACTCAAATAACTTAAGTTTTGTTCACAAGCGACATCCTAGCATACCACGTTGAATCTACTGTTTAGAAAACAGTAAAAATAACTAGTTGTAAACTGAAAACTTATTCTGTATGGTTCAGATAATTGTAACACGTGGTTGTGTAAATTTGAATGTTATAATATGATTGATACAATCTCAAACATAATTGGCCATCAACGTCAAACATTACATTCATTTCTTATATTTTAGTTTTCTGAGTTAAGCAAAACTTATATCATAATTTGGTAAAACATAATAATGATGTTATTAAGACATTGTTAACATAATTTTTAAATTTCTTCTGCCATAGCCGTTCAGAATTTATGCCAAACGTTTGTTCTGCGAAATGTTTCTCATCGTGTTGAACATTTTTTTTTATATTGGATGTAATTTGTAAGATATGGAAAAATATATTTTGAAAAGTCCATGTGGATACTTTGGTAGGTCCATGAGGTGGAGGGAAAGAATCCAAAATCGTATTGTTTTGTACAAGTGGTAATGAATGGCGAAAAGGATGTCTAGTCAAACTCTTATACTTGAACACGAACTTAATTGTCACATTCATACATAGCTGCAGAAAAAAAAATCGAAATGCAGCAATGAGTCAGCGGTTCAACGTACATTTCCCTTACATCAGCAGATCACATCGCTCCGCAGCCACACTTTCGGAAGCCTTTTCGGGAGTTTGAACAAAAACTGTCGAATCAATGGAAACAATAAATCGATTTAATTTTGACAAAACATTCTCCTCTGGTTGCACCAAAACAGCCAAGCCGAAAATGGTCGTGTTCCTCCAACCCACGTCATAAACCGATCTTGCCTTGCCTGATGATGTAGCATCGGCGGGTTCTTGGGGTGCCTGCTGAACTAGCTGCCGATTGAAATTCCCAACTTTGCCTTCCCTCCGGGGCAAGTTTATGATTTTATTAATTAATTACTTTTGAAAATAGAGAAAACGAACAACAAACGTCCGGATTGTAGTCCCGTGGACCGTCAATGCAATTCGGGAAAAAAGTAAGCAGAGATATGCAAACAGACCTGAAATTACACAGGCAAAGCATGAAAGCGATAGAGACGGCCGTAGCGAAGAAACATTCAAGTGTATATTTGAAGGGGACTAATTAAGTTGACAAAAGTTCGTCGGGTCTGTTTAGTTTTTGGGTTTCGGGTGGACGATATTTGAGTGCGACTTTTCCTAGTGACGAATGATTTGCTCTCGCTCTTTGACTGGTTGCTGTTGCCACCGATGTGCTTCTTCTGTTGCTGATGTTGACGGGACACGGTGGTTCAGATATGAAAAAAAATAATCATGAAAATAAATCCGAAATACGGTAAATTCGGGTGAAATTAATCAGTAGGGTGAAATTGATCACCGTGTCACTCGATTTTATTTGTTCCTAATGGAGCACAAATATCAATGTTACCTGCAGTGAATGAACGTTGTTTGTCGTAACTATTGTTGAATTGTGTGTTGTTAAGTTTTTTGTGTTAAAAAATGTTTATTTCTATGAAAATAATGTAAAATTCCAAAATCATGTGCGGTGCAATATTGACAACCATCCATAAACTTATAGTTCTAAACAATGATTTGAACATGGCATAAACTTGAAAGTTTGTGAGGATGCTTGAGATATATCCCCAAACCAGATTTTATAACCAAAACTCGTACCAATTTGGTCATTTGGTGGAAATAGTTGAATTTCTGATTGATATCGAGAAATTCCCTGAGAAATTGCATACATTTAAGCGTTTTTCGAGTAATTCTTGAAATTTAACCATTCATTATTTCTATAATTATTGTATTGTTAAGAATTTAGCAAGCATATTCGGATTTATTATATAGAGTTGGTTTGAAATCTAACAATAATCGCATTGACAAGTGATCAATTTCACCCCGAAATGAGATTCCTTGATTTTTTATTTTAGAGATATTTCTTAGCACTAAAATGACATTTGTTATAAAATTTCGGTACATGAGTCAATGAGACTCACCTTCGTACTTGTTTTCCTGCATTCAATTATTTGGCATTGTCAACATTATAGAAAACGGACAAGAAAAACCGGGAAAAATGATCAATTTCACCCGAAATTACGGTACTCAATATTTTACTATTTATTAGACTCTATTTTGGGCATAGTCACATTTGTTTGGTTCTCATAATACAAATTTCTAAAGTATTTCATACATTTTAAGGCTCTCAACTTAAAAAACAAAATATGTTTAGCTAGCTTAGGAAAGAAGAATCTTATCTAATCTATTCCTTTGTTTTGAAAGCAATTTTGAGTTACGTAACTACAGAGTTCATATTTGACCTCAATATGCGCCGTACTAAAGCGTTTTATATTGCAATGTGTCAAACGGCCCAAATAACTCTGCACCCTATGCATTTATTCAGCGTCAAAGCATGATGAAACGTTTTTCTTTTAAATATTCGTATGTGTTCATCAATCTGATATATTAGATGAATGTTTGAATTAGTTCTCGCATAACTTATGATCTCGCCCTAAGAGCCATTGGTAACCACGTGTGTAGCTCGTTGTTTTTGAGCATTTGAATGGACTTACACATTATTTAACAACGTTATAATGAAGAAAGGATCATTCTCGATCTGCCAGTGGTGTTGGTTTGGTTGCTTATTTATTCATTTGCCCAGAAACAACGAGCTACACACGTAGTTACCAATGGCTTTTAGGGCGTTATCCCAGATTATGCGAGAGTTTTTCAACTTGAAACTTTATTTGGTAATTGTCAGCTTTTCGA
Organism: Aedes aegypti; assembly: GCF_002204515.2. Taxonomy (NCBI): domain Eukaryota; kingdom Metazoa; phylum Arthropoda; class Insecta; order Diptera; family Culicidae; genus Aedes; species Aedes aegypti. The sequence continues at coordinate 291,915,015 of NC_035108.1, forward strand.
AAAACTGGACATCTGTGCCCGGGATAACGAAGGGATCGTTCCAGGACGACGTTTCGTCCTAGTTTTATGGTTATGATGTTTGCTGTTCGAGAAGCATTCGCCTGCGAGCTGAGCGGAATGATGAAACTTGCTCTGGGTAAGGATGCTCAAACAGCTCGACTCCATGGTACCGATACGAGCCGATGTGGTTTATCGGACGGCAGGCAAACATACTGGATCAAAAGCAAACATGCCTTGTAAATGCGCTCTGCTATTATTGTGCAACTAATGACCTTCGCCTTCGATGTAAGGAGGAATAATTCACCTAGGATGTATAGAATGGTACAAGTCATTCAGTATACTGCGTCGTGTCAAAAAATGGGTGCGCACTATTTGAGAGTTGCGACGCGGCGATGGTTGTCAAAAATCAAACTTCGCATGATGATTAACCCATTTTTCAACGCGAAGCTGTATACATTGATCAAATGAGAATTTGTCACATTGTGTCACCATGTAGAGAAAAATGAACTTTAATATACATTTCGACTCGACATTTTCGAGAGCTGGACACGGGACGGAGCCTTCCTTAGCCGAGTGGTTCGAGTTCACGGACACAAAGCAAAGCCATGCTGAAGGTGTCTGGGTCGATGCCCGGTCGGTCCTTCCCTGGGCATAGAGTATCATCGTTCCTGCCATACGATAGACAAATGCGAAAATGGCAACACTGGCAATGGAAGCTCTCAGTTAATAACTGTGGAAGTGCTCATAGGAACACTAAGCTGAGAAGCGGGCTCTGTCCCAGTGAGGACGTAATGCCAAGAAGAATAAGCTAGACACTGAGGTAGACTTCGCATAAGAGGAAGAGATGGTCAGAGATTGGCAACATTACAGTTACTTGTTGTTATAAACAATTTATTTCAAAAATAAACTACCTCAAAATATCAATGTAGTCAGAAAGCATGGGGGCCTTTCTTAGCCTAGCGGTAACGTCCACAGACATGAAACATTGAAATAAACACTCATTTTGGTATTGGAAATTCTATGTATTTCATTATTACTTTACCAGGGAGGGAGTTTCATAATCATTTTCAAAGTTTTAATTTGATTCCTCTGCAGAGCATTCTTCCTGGTCTTACAACAGTTAGCCCATATTGGTCAAGCTTACAACATGGCCGGCCACATCGTGACAACATTTCTACTCGAAGGTTTCTAATAAAGAGCTTTTGGTTTACTTGGGAATATTATTAGTTGAGTTTTGGAAGCATTAGGAGAAATCTTCAATTTTTGCAAGTACGAAGGAAACAAATTCAAACTTTTTCGCAATCTACTAAAGATGACACGCAAGCTTCGCTCTTTAGCATAGAGGCCAGTGTTGTCCACAAACAAAAAAAAATGTCATCCGTGAGGTAACTCAGGTAAGTGAGATGTGAGAATTTTGTACAATAATGGTCCCATAATGCTGTCTTGAGGAGCACCAGCTCTTACAGCTCTTACAGGAAGTCTTTCAGACTTGGAGTTCTGATAATTAACCTGAAGTGGACGATATGACAGATAGCTTTGGATAATTCTAACAATGTATGTTGGACTGTTGAAGTTTTTTAACTCAATTATCAAGCCTTCATGGCAAACACTGTCGATGGCTTTTTCTATGTTTAGAAGAGTAAGACCAGGAATGAGCGATTGGACCGGAAGTACACTCGTTTGGCATGCAATGCGTAATCGAGTAATATAGGGAATCCGATTAGTCGTGGATACCATGGATCGTATGACCATTATCACCACCTTATCCGACCTTATACGCGGAGTGGTCACTCTGGAGGTAAAAATTGCCTTCAACAGTGCCAGTTGAGCTGGGATCGCCGAATCGCTGCACAGATTGGAAGTCCCCGAGAATCTTTGTAAGATTTCGAGGGGCTTTCTCCTCGATCCACGAAACAGACGTTGGGAAAAGTTGCACAACAATCACGGCGGGCGGTGGGTGGTTGTGGGTTTTATTCTTGGCCCGATCCTCTGGAACACTATGTATGACGGAGTGCTGAAGCTGAGCTTCCCCCGGAGTGTGAAGATCGTCGGCCTCGCGAATGACGTGGTACTCGTAGTCATTGGCGAAACACCTGAGGAAATAGAAATACTTGCTACTGAGGCAGTAGGCACCGTGGAAGAATGATTGCGAGAGAAGAGGCTTGTTTTAGCCCATCACAAAACCGAAGTAGTGATGATAAGCAACCGAAAAACAGTATAGCGTGCGAGAATCTCGGTTGGACAGTGTACAATCGACTCAAAGCGGGAAGTCTGACACCTGGGGGTGATGATCGATCGATCGAGAGCAAGAGATGAAAACATGAGGAAATGGCAACAGCAATGAATGGTAGATGGATCCACCGACTAATTCCGCTCCTGTTGATGTGGGTGAACAGAAAACACGGAGAAGTGATTTTCCACTTGACGCAGTCTTTGTCTGGTCATGGCTGCTTCAATACCTGAATAGGTTTGGACACGCTTCTTCTTCTTCTTGGCATTAACGTCCCCACTGGGACAGAGCCGGCTACTCAGCGTAGTGTTCCAAGAGCACTTCTACAGTTATTAGCTGAGAGCTTTCTTTGCCAAAGTTGCCATTTTCACATTCGTATATCGTGTGGCAGGTACGATGATACTCTATGCCCAGGGAAGTCAAGAAAATTTCCATTACGAAAAGATCCTGAACTGACCGGGAATCGAACCCAGACACCTTCAGCATGGCTTTGCTTTGTAGCCGCGGACTCTAACCACTCGGCTAAGGAAGGCCCCGCAAGGTCGCCATTATGCATTGGGTGTGGCGATGTTGAGGAAACCCCTAAGACCGTGGCGTTTGAATGTCCGCGCTTTGTAAATGAGTGAGCTGAGATGATATCCGTCGTCGGCAATGACGTGAATGTGCACAATATTATTCAAAGAACGTGTTCTGGCGAAGAAAAATGGGACGTGGTAAACAAGACAATCGTCCAGATGAAGTCTCTGTTACAAAAAAGATGGCGAAAGGAGCATCGGCACTTAACGCAGCGGTCAGCACATGGCTCTGAGTCATTGGGCCAGCCGGAATCGTCGGACCGAACGGGTGCGACCAGAGTAGGCGAGATCCTACAGATTAGACCGAATAGAGCGGGCGTAGCGAAGTATCGGTAATAAGTCGTCGAGGCACCTGCAAACCCGAAGTCATTTTTCAACCGGAATTGCAGGATCGACCCCGGGCCTTAACTGACCAACATCGCGTCGGAGTAGGCTATGTTCTTTCGCTGGGGACTAGTTGAGTAGATCATGAAAAAGCACCGGCTAATTTTCGTCAGAGCGCCTGTGAACCCCTCCACTGGAATCGCAAGACCAACCTCGGCATCTCCCCGGCCAGCTTCGGAGTAGACTACGTCCACCTGTCGGGGACTAGCTGAGTAGATCGCGTATATAACGAAATTGTTCGTGTGAAACAAGCAACAAATCAAAACACACAATTTTTATTATATTGTACGAATCATTTTGTAATCGAAAAACGATTATTTCGCATTGAGAACGATCAGCAACATACAATGTATTAATCATTCGTAACTGCAATACCTTCAGAGTTTAAGTGCATTCTACGAATCGCCGCGAATTCGTAGTTGTGTCGCTGCAAGCTGAGAGAGACTCGCGAAGAGGAAAAATATCAACGTCATATGCAGCCCAGATTCCCCTCTCACGAAACGTCAAATGCAGCCCACCGTTTTTATGGCTGAAAAAGTGAAAAGTATTGTGTTCAAAGTAAATTGTTATTGAAAACCTCAGTCAGCGGAGCAGTTTTTTCCAAAGTTGCTGATAAATCTAAGCAGAAGATCAATTATTTCTAATGTCTGTTCGTTTGCTGGCATGAAATTTCATTCAAACAGCTATTTATGATTCGATGTCAAACAAACTCAATCATTTTTTTCTGAGAGGTTCATGTGAGGATTTGAACGGCTTGCGCACAATTGGTATAAACACAAAGTGGAATAAGAAAAAAACTCAGCAATCACAGAAAAAGAAGACCGTCTTCGCGAGTCTCGTCTCAGGCTGCAAGCACTCTTGTATGAAACCATCTAGATCGACTCGACGAAAATCGTTGCGAAATCTTGGCACTGTGTTTAAAACATATGAGCATGTCAAACTCTACATGCAGCGAAACAGCAGCGAAATCGCGGCGATTGTTCGTCGCTGTCGCCGTAAAAAATCACGTCCATTTGAGGGAGCCTTTACATGAAACATAGGAATAACCTTAAACACCTTAGAGTGGACTTACTTCAGAAGAATGAAATGGAAGCTGATGGTGGCATCGATACCGAGCCTGCCGTGCTTGCCTGGGCCTTCTCCAGGTAGTGTCCGATCATTTCCGGAATGATTTCAATATGATTGAATTTCTTACCATTATAATGTTTCACAGATGTGTCTTGACAATGGCTGGTTTCTCATTTCGTGGGGCGTTTTCTTGGCCAGAAGAAGGTCCAAATACATTCCGCTGTAAGTAAACTTACGGAACGAGCATTTTGTACGATGTGTTGTTGTTTTGTTTTTTATTCCTTTTCTTGAGGTTCAATGCCTCATATTCTATGGAATTTGTCTATGAAATCTTTCGTTGCATGATTTCGTAGATTGAACGATCAGTTTCAATTGCTCAATTACTTACGACGTTCTTGTGCCATTAGTACATTATTATCCAGGTAGCAGATTTACGCGGAAAGATGCAGTTTGAGCTTTAAAATAAAAAAAATAGATAAAAGCGGTCTTCTGCAAAGTTGTTTGTATTAGTAAGACCCTTTGTTTGGTGTTATTCAAAATTGGGGTGGCCCAAATTTCCATAGAATTGAAATAGCCAACTTTCTCATTTGTTGAAAATTGAAATTCTAGTACACATGTTTCATCAAGGTTGTAGCACAGACCAAAGGACATAACACTCGGGTTTATTTTATCGTATAGCAAAATATTGCTCAATTATAATAAAAAAACCACTAATTTTCGACCATAGAATTTTGGTGCTAATTTTTGGATTTTCATACAGTAGATTTTTCATAGGCAAAAATCGTATGAGTGGGTCGAAAATTGTTGCAATTAATAATTAATAAATCATATAGTCATTAACTTTACAGTACTGGGTGCCGACATCGACGTTTGTGCAGTTGTCGTGGGACGGCTTTAATATCATGATTTTTCGCACAGAATTGAATTTAGATCTTCTCATATGCTTCCTTTCTTGTTTGGCTTTACAACAAATGGAATAGAGCCTTCTTCTCAACTTGGTATTGTACAAGCTGTTAAACATTGATAACCTTAAAGATTTCTTTGCAAATTTACCATTTGTCGTACTTGTAAAATATTGATAAGGTTTCTTGAATTTTGAAATACCTTAAGTACCCCAACACATTTGGTTCAAAACCATCACCGAATGCAAAATTTTCAATGCATGAATTTAAAAATATACCGTTTTGATTCATATTACGGACAGCTTTTAATTTCGGACACTCCACTTTGTATGGGAAACATTTCACACGAAATGTTTCAATTTTTGCCGTTCAAAAGTTCTCACTTTCAAGGCTTGTATTAACAAGCATTCTCCATAGACATCTATGAAAATTTATGTTACAACCCCTCGGTGTTGTGTCGCTCCTAACAACGTTATTGATCATGCCCCTCTGTGCGATAAGGTTGCGCGCCGATGGACTTCTGTCATCTTGCCCATGTATTGGACTAGAGTAGAAAGCGATCATGGAAAACAAATCTGAAATAGTGAAAACGAAAGTCATTGGAGACACATGCAGATTTGCTTAAAGCTAGTTATTTACAGTTTTCCTTAATCTATTATCATTAAAATTACCTTAAACCTCATGCTTATATCTATGAAGGTAGTACAATGAATTTGTAACTTTACGAATATAAATTAGAGTGTTTTTTCCTTAGACATCACGATAAAGTTCATGCGATAGTAAGAGTTGATGCTAACCTTAAATTATTAGATCTAAAATTATCACCTTCAGGTAACTAAGATAAAAAACATATGAATTATGCAAAATACTTACTAAATGACATATAGGCAGACCTTATAGAGCTAATCAGGGACATTGGACATAGGACGGACAAAGAAACGAAGATTGACTTAACGTGAGTACTATTTTCAACCATACAAAGCAATTACTCAACTAATAAAATAATTACATGCAGGATATTAAAATATCTCCAAATACAAGCGGATATTATAAATCTCGGAAGACCTCTCTTTCTTCGCCACCGAAACCCAACAATTTATAATGCCCAACTTCTTTAGGCGTCTCTCTAGTGGTTTAACTATTCAATTTGATGATTTGACTTTTCTTTTTATGATTTGTTTGACCTGTCCGGAATTCGAATCGAAGTGTCCGGATTATGAGGCAAAAGTTAGGAAGCGTCCGGAACAAGAATCATGTGAAGTCCACACAATTCTATTTATTTAAAATTATTCATGTTTTGGAATCGAAATCTTCACTCACCATTCGAAAGTTTAGGGGTTTGAAGGTTCGATAACATGGAGGAATCATACGGAGTGATTTATTTTACATGCTTATTTGTGAGTTATACTTCACCGAGGCCTTAAGTGTCCGTAATATGAATCAAAACGGTAACTCAATTATTATTTTTCCAGAAAATTTAATCAAAATTATAGAATCTTCAAACTTTTATGTCGGCACGCAGTACTGTAAATGTTAATTAATCACTTGACAAATTGTAATTTCTATTATGGCTGTTTTCTGTTGTTGAATTCAATTTCAAGAAACTTATAGCTCTTAATTTGACCGATTCATATTTTTTCATATGTTCATATAGGGTGGTCCATAGAAAACTGGACATCTGACTCCAGTAGAACAACTACATTCATCTACGTACAACCATTATTCAACAGTTGCGGCTTGGTTGAAAAAGGGCCTTCCGAAAATATTTTACAGCTACTTGTCAAGACAAGGCAATAATCAGTATGTACACTCCCGTGCAAAAGTTTGGGTTCACTCCCTCAAAAACATACAAAAGTGTTCTGTCCATATTTATTTGATTACACGTCCAATTGAAACTATTCAAGCCGCATTCGAAAGGCAAAGAGTTATTCTTACTTCGTATGTATTTTTCCAAAAACATTTTTTTAATTTTGTTTACTAAATTTATACTTAAAGTTGTGACATTTTTCAAAAAACACACTGAAAAAACATTACTAATTTCCTCAGCATTGGATCGACCAAAATTTTAAAACAAGGCGTCTTTAGAATCGTAATCTTATATTCTTCGAAGAACACTCATGATATTTTTGCGGAAAAATCTGAAAAGTATTCAAAATCAATTAAACAGTTAGTCAAGTCATCGTGCAAAAGTTTGGGTTCACCCCTCAGTATGGTGTATCGTGCAAAAGTTTGGGTTCACCTGAACTTACCTAAATCTGTGAAATCTCAAACCAATCATGTACGCGCCATTATTTGCGCTCAAAAAAGTTTTAAACTATTAAAATCGGTTGAAAAATGGCAGAGATATTGACATAAATAATGTGCGTGTGGCTCAGGTGAACCCAAACTTTTGCACGGTTTGCATCATACTGAGGGGTGAACCCAAACTTTTGCACGATGACTTGACTGACTGTTTTATTGATTTTGAATACTTTCCAGATTTTTCCGCAAAAATTTCGAGGGGTCTCTTCTAAGAATATAAGATAACGATTCTAATGACACTTTGATTCAAAATTTTGGTCGACCCAATGCTAAGGAAATTAGATATGATTTTTCAGTGTGTTTTTTGAAAAATGTCACAACTTTAAGTATAAATTTAGTATACAAAATTAAAAAAATGTTTTTGGAAAAATACATACGAAGTAAGAATAACTCTTTGCCTTTCGAATGCGGCTTAAATAGTTTCAATTGGACGTGTAATCAAATAAATATGGACAGAACACTTTTGTATGTTTTTGAGGGAGTGAACCCAAACTTTTGCACGGGAGTGTATAATAGCTGCCAACACAGCTTACAAATAATTGGGTAGATTCGCCAGATTTTTTGGTAAAAAGATAACATAGAAGGTTTTGTTTGTATGTAATGTACAAGTTATAGAATTTACCGACACGAAAAAATCCAATGACATAGAAAAATATTTATGTATTGGCAATACTATTTGAAAAACTTCTTTAGGAAAACAATATCATTTTGTTGATAGTACCTATTATGAAAAATATTATTACAAACATTTTTGAAATGCTCGAAAAAATCATACTTTTCTACTGAAAATCGATATATTTGTTCTCATGTTTTTCCACTTGCATTACATCTTGCAAGTCTTTATTCACTTCCAAACAAGAAGAAGTCCATGTTTCCTCAAATAATAAGGATTTTTTAATAGATATCGAGTTATGGAAAGAAATTAACCTCATTCGTGACATCGACTAGTGGAGACATGGACTTATGTCAAGTGGACTTAAGCAAGATGTATTGAAGATTAAATGGACTGAAAAACAATCGAGTTAAAGAATATCAAATTGTGGAGAGTTGACTGAAATTTCTGCACTGTCGTGAAACGCAAGACAGTTCCATATGTAAAAAGTAGGCATTGAGGGTTTAAGTTACTGAGAAGGTTTTGCGTGTATCTTCCAAATTTAACAGAAAAAAAAAAATCGTTGCATATCATTGATTTATAAAAAAATAATGCAAATAAAACATCTTTGAAAGATATGTTGAAAACTTATACCAACTCAATTTGACTTGCGATTCATTGCAGTGACGCAAACTGGATATCATCGAAGCTAGAAATTGTTATAATTGTAAAATTACGCAAGATCAAATGGATCAACGAGCAGAAACTCCCCTAAATATTTTGCTGGTATTCATTCAACAATTCTCCAAAACAATGTTGTTTCCGAACAGAATTTTTTCAGAAATTGTTCAAAATATACTATTTTTTCATGAATTATTGGAAATATGATCTAATAATTTTCTAGGCACTAATAAAGCAATACCTTGCAAAAATGTTTAAAACAATTCAACCAAGAACTTCTTTAAAGTAAGTCGATGAAAAACCGAATTTAGTACTATACCATTTAATTCCACTATAGTTTGTATCTTTTGACAGATACGCGTTTTTCGACCTCAACTGTAAGGCCGTCTTCAGTGTCGTGTACTAGACTCGACTTACACGACTCTGAAGATGGCCTTACAGTTGAGGTCGAAATACGCGTATCAGTCAAAAGATACAAACTATAGTGGAACTAAATTCGGTTTTTCTTCTACTTATTGGTATTCCACTAAACAACTCGAAGATTTATTATCATTCCAGAACACATACGCCAAAAGAACAAATACGCCAAATGATAGCTTTCAATCCATATTATGTATGGAAAACTGAGCAAAAACCTTATATTCGTATCGACAATCACCAGAACCACTTCAGCCAAATTTTCAACTTCAATTTCAAAATTGGCCAAGCAGCCAATCACATTGATTTGTCATGAGAGTGGCTCATTAAGGAATACTCTGGCTAAATTAGATACATGGACTGTTTTTCTTTTATTTAATGGAACAATCCGAAGAAAAAAAATGAATCTAGCTTTGTCAAGTGAATGTGATCTACTTTTCACGAAACGTTTTATGCTAATTTGCAGTGTATGGCTGTAATTGGCGCTATGGCCAAAACTGGTGCTTCTTCTCTAGTGGTGATTAATTGTTATTTCAGATTAAACTTGTAAATCAATATCATTTATGACCATAAATCTTGAATTAATCATTCACTTACCTCGCTTATATGCGTTTTTTCACCAGTGTTAAGCATTAAACCTAGTTTAACCATATTGGTAAACGTGGTTTAGGCAAAGCTGGAGAAATCGGGCCATATAATTTTCTGTTTTGTAAATGAAACAAATAAAGAAAAGCAGAATGTGATCTCAAACGAAAAAAAAACTGTCACTTTTTCCATTATTCCCAGCAATTTATTCATTGTTTCTAAGCCATTTCGTGATAGTCCGACATTTTCCCGAAAACCAATTCCCCGAATACAATTTCATCGAATGACGTTTTCCCTAATGAACTATTTCCCCGAAAATTATTCTCCCGAATGTACCATTTCCCCGAAAAAATCAAAATGTAATTGACATACTGAAAGCTATTCATGATCCTGCTGCCAAAAATATTTAACGTGCTAGATGATGTCAGACTAGATGGAAATTGATTGATTTGTTATAAAATCCATACGTTTAAAATAACAGATGTTCAAAATAATGTGCCCCGTGCTATTGACTCAACACAACTAAGTTTTTTTGTGATAGCCTGATGAAAAACGCAAGCATGTGATAGGCAGTTTCATTGGAAGCGGTATCTTTGGAGTATAGATAATTGGCTTTATGAATATTCGGCTTAGTTTTGCCTTCTTAGAATAATAGGCTGTTCTTCATATTTATACTTTTCCAATATTTAGTGGCGCTTAGCTGATAATATTTCAATTTGAATTTTCCCTTCTTTTAATAATATGCTGTTCTTTCACACTGTTTCGTATGATTATGCAAACATGCCTTATTTGGCCAAATGTCCTCATGCCATATGTCCACTAGGTTAAACGTAATTTCATTACACTTAGTGACAGTAAGTCCCGGCTGATAACTGATAACTAAAAATAAAAAAAATTAAATAAAAAAAATGTCTATATTGAACAAAATCTCAATTAAGAGTAGTTCGAAAGCATTGAAAATCATGGATCAAAATAGTAAAATCTGTAATATTCGTTTTTACAACAACATTTGAAGTAATAGCATATGATTACCAGAGAAAATCTGATAAAAGATTCAGTAGTTCTGTTAACAGCATTCTAATATAAGAAGGGCAAATTCTGATGAAATCAGTACAGTCGTGAATCGTAAGTCAGTCCCATCTGCATTTCCGTCAAAATTAACTCAATTTTGACGCAGCTGAAAAAGCATTAGAAAATATGTTGAAAACTGAACTCAACTCGAGTTCAGTTTTCAACATATTTTCTAATGCTTTTTCAGCTGCACTAATGGAATAATATGGTTTGATCTGTAAATTTAAAAAAAAAGTAATCACATATCAGTCCCACTACAGTTGTTTGCACCGTGTAACACAAAAAAAGAACCGTGTTTTAATTTTCTCTATATTTTTCTCGGGAAGATATCGTAGTGAAAAATAAATTGTGAAAGTTTCATTAACATTTTATCATGTTCCAATCCTTTTGAATTTTTCGAATCTTTGCATGAACAACGAGTTTGGAAACTTCCCTACTTTTTACAGACCCATTTTCTCTACAGATTAGACTGACTTTCGATTCAAGGATGAGTACCAGCTGTAAGCAGAACAATATTGATATAGCAAAGCTTCAAAGAACTGCCTACAATGATAAGAAGGCGAGACTAGTTTTAAAATGTCAACTATTTTGATGCCAACGATTATTAGACCAGTAATATAAGAAAGAACAACCTATGTTCTAAAGAAGAGATATTTTAAAATTGAAAACAAGCCTTTTTACGTTATAAATTGTAGTTAAAAAAAATAACCATCTCTTATATTTTAAGAAACAGAAACTACTAGGGTAAAAGCATCGGTTTTGTCCAGTCTAAGAGAAAATGTCAATAAAAATTATAGGACAAGCCGTATTTATACTACAAATATGTCAAATGCAAACTTTCAATCCACATTATGTGTGTAAAATGTCGAAACTGTGTTATAACCATCGTTTCGATTCGAAAATATCGTTGTCAATATAGGCTTCTAGAACCAGTTTCGGCCAGAGACCTAACTTCGATTCCTTAATTGGCCAATCACATTGATTTCTTATGAGAGTGGCCAAATTAGGAGTACCCTGTCCAAATTAGGTGTATGGGAGTTAAAATTATGAGGAAAATAAATTGTTTTTCCTATTTTTTGAATCAATTCGGACGAGTAAATGAAAGTAGCTTTATCATGTGAATGTTATCTACTGACCACAAAAGGTTTCATGCTGATTGGCTATGTAAAACGGTGTATAATACACTATGGCTACAACAAACGAAAGTAATGATCGAATGATAGTTTGAATCCGGTATGCTGAACTGTCAGATGCGCCTCAAATCCACTTAGTGACTCATTCATTATTTCTTGTGTTTTCATGCGGTCCTCACTGCATCTCATTTGTTTCATGTCTTTGAAACCTGCAAACAGTTTCCAACAAGATAAACTTTATTTCTTAATTCTGCCGTTGCCAGTTCAGCCAGATGTCATTCAGATGAATAATGTTAGGACAAACGACATAAAGCATCAGATTTGTTCATCTCTTGAATATTCTTTCAAAGCTACCTTCTACATTTTATGAATTTTTATTACGATTCTTAGCATAATAAAATTTGAATACCGAACTTCTTTTTTCAACATATTTTTGAAAGCAGACATGCCAGTAAAAACTGCCATTGATTTCCAATCCAAATTTTACATTGTTTGATTCAAATCATTCATAAGGAAATCATTTGTTTGAAACGATTATCTAACTTGCTGAATGTAGTCTATTACACCGATAGTAAAAAAATGAATGAAAAATGTTTTTGGAAAAAGCTTTCGGGGAAACAGTACATTCGGGGAAATAGTTCATTCGGGGAAATGGTTTTCGGGAGAAAATCCTTTGGGAAAAATTCATTCGTGGAAATGGTTTTCAGGGAAATGTCGAACAATCCCATTTCGTTCATCTCTCTGTGCCAAACTACAAACATCTTCAGTTTTTGGAGCTGCTTGGGAAAACTTTTCATTCAAAAGTTATAGATAGACTTAAATTTGACAATACTAAAAAGAACCAGTTAAAAATAATACTGTTCATCGTTTATTGAGTGATCATGATCAAAAGTAGTTCATGATTCAAAGTTCAAAACATCAACTGAATTTCGGAATCTGAACTGATGAACAGTTTTTTTTCAACTGGGTTTATATGTGCAAAAACCATTTTCGTATAAAACTTTTTCCAATTAATAGCAATCCCAGTTGAAATCGAAAAAATCTCGGTAATTTGGTACCCGAGAACGAGTGGTCGATTCGGTAGCTTCGGGGCATGACAGGGTCATCACGAATTCGTTTCAATCAGAAAAAAAGGCATTTCATTACGAGCCGAGTGCGCCCCTTTTCCCTCGCGTGTGTACGGTCACGGCCACGGGTAGGAAAAGGTAGCATCCGCTTGCTCTAGAGGGGACTGCTGCACTAAATTGAGTTGTGTGCAAGGAAGGATATCTATGTGGCAAGCAGCCACGGGTAAGGGACAAAACAATCACAAGCTTCATAAAATGTGTATACACAGGGAAGAATGAGAGTTCGATCATAATGAAAAATGGAAGGATAAAAGATGAAAAAATACGGGAGAACTTCGGCAGCGTTCCGGCAGCTTCTCGGCGGCACATAGGCAGCAAAAGTAGCAACAGCAGCATAAAAGCGAAGAGGGTTCGCACACACGTCTATGCTTGGATCTATGGTAGCATCGAGAGGGACGATAAAATTGAATTGATGCCATCTCAGTCACGCAATCCATGCAATCTGTCGTCGGTTGGCAGCACAGCAGAGAACTGCCATTGGATGGAATGCAGGCACAGTGGGCGTCAACGTTTACCCCCACCACTCTTCGACCAACCAGAGTCCGATTTCGCTACTCACTCTCACTTCCTAAGCAGCCCAGCCAGACTCTCTCCGAAACTCTCGGCCCCCTCGCTCGCAACCACTCGTACTCTCGCTCGCTCTCAATGCATACAGAAGTGACTTCCCTGGAAGTTTCGTTAGTAGCAAATCAGTTTGTACCGACAACTTGTTGTCTAAACATCTAGTTTCAAAGCCAAAAAGCGTAGGGTTTGCTACCCTAGGAGACAACATTTCGTGAAAACGACGGTGCGATCGTTTTTTTTTCTTGTGACTGTTCCCATTTGAAGCCGGTGGTGCAACATAGTATTAATTGAAAATAAACGATTGCGAGAAGGCACAGCAAGAGGGAAAGAGAAACCGACGGTCGCGTGTGTATGTATGGTGGCCTTATGTATCCGCCACATCAACGATAGTGTAGATCCCTTAATCTATGAGGAAAAGGATAACGAGCAAAGGATACCGATCAGCAGCCTCAGTTATGCTACAGCTTCGGAACAGTGAGCACGGTGCTTCCGTTGATTGTGTGTTTTAAACTTGTCGAGCCAAGTGAATACAGAAAGGACAATAGGTTATCAGTGATTGACAATTAGCGAGCGATAATAGTGAATGAACTGTGGGTTTAAACTGTGCTCGTTGGAAAGTTTTAGAACAAGTGTGCAACATTGGCAGCCGCCAGCGGAATTAAGATGTCTATGAATTCATCAACTACGTCATCTTGCAGTGAAATCAGTATAGAGGAGCTGAAAGCCCGATCACCAGGTAATTAATGGACATTATTGAACTTCAATTAGTCAATTTAGTAGTTTTAAAGTAATTGTGTAGAATGTTACATAATAAGTTATCAAAAAACAATGCGACTAACACACTCCTTACTTTACATTTGCAGATTTCCCGCCGGAGATCTTAGCAGTCATAAAGCAAGAGCCTCGATCGACCGTGTCTCCGATTTTAACCCCTCCGCATACGCCTACCGAGGACAGTATCAATACGACACCGGCGGTGATCACTTCGCGCCACTACTTTGATATGGAACAAAACCGGTCTCCGGCTCAACACCAACACATGTCCCATCATGCTCATCATCATCCTCCGCATCATCAAAACAATCACCATCAGCCTCACCAGCAGGAGGTCCCGAGCGCCTTCTTTCCCCAGCGACCCACCGAACATGGTCAGCCACCCCCGATGGAGGCCTTCCTCTATCAACAACAGCAAGCTCAACAGCAACAACAACAACAAAGGCAGCAGCAACAACAACAGCACCGCCTTTGGCTCCAAACGCAGGCTGCGGCAGCGGCTCAACAGCATCTTCATCAAACCGGTTATCCTCTGCCTGGATACCCCCAGATCCCCGCATCAGTTGCCGCCCATCATTCGCATGCTCTCATGCAACAATGGATTCGCAATGCAGCCATCTATCGGCAACACTTCCAAGGATATCCCGGTGATCTTTCACGGGTCCCTGTGCTGGGTCGTCCCGTGAATCCCATGAAAGCCCCTGGTCATGGTAGTTCTCGTCCAAAGAAACAGTTCATCTGCAAATACTGCCATCGACATTTTACCAAATCTTACAACCTTCTGATTCATGAGCGCACTCATACCGATGAACGACCTTACTCTTGCGACATATGTGGGAAAGCCTTCCGACGGCAGGATCATCTTCGAGACCATCGATACATCCATTCCAAAGAGAAACCGTTCAAATGCTCCGATTGCGGTAAAGGTTTCTGCCAATCGCGCACTTTGGCCGTCCACAAGGTCACGCACTTGGAAGAAGCACCCCACAAGTGTAACATCTGCAACCGAACCTTCAATCAAAGAGCTAATCTCAAAACCCACATGCAAAGTCACGCCCTATCGGACATTACCCCCAACAGTCCGGTGCTGGACCTCTCGCAAAAGTCATCCCCTTCCTCCCCGGACAAGGACACATTCGACGACGAAGAAGAGATCGACGTGGAAGAAGATGACGACGAGGATCACTTTCACCACCTCCACGGTACCCCGCCCGATACCAATCTGCCGAAGAAATCCCTCGGGTTCTCGATTGATGAGATCATGAAGCGGTAATTGGATACGTTCGGTAATTACCCGCGTTCCCAGAGATGTTCCTTACAGGTCGAGCAAGTGAGAGATTAGTTGATTCTAATTCTGTTTGTTGATTTTTATATTCGTTTCTTTTATTGTGGAAGATTTAATTTACTCCATAATTGTTGCGAGAGGTAGCTGGAGAAAGAGAGAGAGAGGGGCATGACGAATGAGATCCCAAAGCGTTAGGCAGAAAAAAAGCAACGGCGAATGAGGAGAAGATAGAAAGTAGTTTAATGACCTAGAAAAAACACAGATCGACACAACGAATGCAGCCAAAGAAGAGTAATAGCTTGGTATCCTCCTAAAACGGTTCGCTGTTAATTATTGCGAGGCAAAGAGATTTGTAAACTTTATCTCGTTTTCAAACGAATAGTCCACAAAAGTCCTTTGCATGAACGAAAAACAAAAAAAAACAGGTACAGAGATGGAGCTTTGACCTTTCTTTTAAAGACTGATATTGCTTTTATTTATGAATGCGCGCTTAGATAGGGCCATAGTTATTCACACACACGCAATCATATACACAGATACACACATCAGCACGTGCTCCGCACATACAAACTATTTAACCAAATCTCGTTGATTGAGTCATGTTGCCAGCGGTGTAACATTGGAACCCCAGATAGTATTAGAAACTGATCTCAGCCAAACTACAAACCAGAATATTAGCTTGTTAGGTGCAGAAATTGTAAATAATTTATTCTAGTGTATTAAGTTAGAAGAATATATATTTTATGTTGTACGCAGTAAGGCACACCAAGACGTAAATTATTACTGAAAAATGATATCCAAATAATAAAAGATAGGATTCTTCCATCCGATACGTATTAAATGATCAATGTTTTTTACTCTTTTCTTTTAATATCACATATTGCGTTACCTACTTTTTGTGTATACACGTGAGGTAAGTCATTCGATGGAGTGATATTTCAATGTGGACGTTCAAACGTACAAAAAAGATGTTTTTTCGCTGTTGTAATGAATGAAGGATTGGATTACCCTATAAATTACTATTACCCTACAAATAGTGAATTTTGGAAAGTTTTGATACTTCTTCATTAATTATAATAAAGAAGATTTCAGGGGTCAATTACTTGCCAACATTCCAAAAATACGGGATTTTTAAGTGATATACTTATAATTGATATTGAAAGTCAACTTCATTTCATCAACGTTTCGAATAAATATAACATCGCTTATATTTTGAAATCGTTCAAATAAACCTTAAGAGATTCTGAATTTATCTAACTACGCCACCTATCGCATTTTTTTATTACATATATTAAGGGGCTCATCACGATCACCATCTATATTTAGGGGCATTCCATCAATGGCATTGTACCGCATACATTCAGGGGTAATTCTTACCTTGTTTTTCTTGAAGTATGTACAGGCTTGAAGAGACTATTTCCAATAGACTGCCATAAAACGAGGGGAAACCGGTTCAGTGCGTTGACAATTATCATTCTGATACCAAAATGTGAAGCTTGTTAAAGATGAATTGACACTTATATTGAGCTGTTCGGTAATCCAATCCGCATGGTTATTAAATTAATTAACTCATTACGCGTGGTAGAGATGGACAAATTATGGGTGAAATTATGATAAAAACCATGCGGATTGGATTAACGAACAGCTCAATATAAGTGTCAATTTATATTAGAGTGTTACTGCCTCTCTGTAGTAGTCATGTCGTCACTTGAGTGAGAACGACACTTTGATAGCCTTCCCACATCTTAGTAGCTTAGTTGGTAAAGCGCTCGTCTAGCATACAAGAGTCCTGGGTTCAAATCCCAGCCGAGCACGTGGATTTTTTTCATAATTTCACCCATAATTTGTCCATCTTTACCACGCGTAATGAGTTAATTAATTTAATAACCATGCGGATTGGATTACCGAACAGCTCAATATAAGTGTCAATTTATTTTTTTTTGTGGTTAAAATTTAGCTGTTGGAAGACGGTTAAAGTAATTCGTTAAATTTCTTGATGAAATTTTCTTTTGATATTCAATAGGAAGCAAATCAGAGACAAACCATAAATATGCAGATTTTGTTGTAAATCTGAGTTCGGCATAATATGCAATCGTTGAATTTTATAAGGGTACTCCAGGATTCTTCCATTTTTTTTTCTTGTGAAATTATATGAAAGTTTTATTCAGATTTTGCTGCAAAGAAACCTTCAGGATTTTCTGTAGGGATTTCTGTGAAAATTATCCTTAGTAATACTGTTGTAGTACAAATGTTGTTTGAAGAAATTTAAATAATATTTTTGAGAGATTCATACAAGTATTTTTAACAAAATCTGTACCAGTTATTATCAAATAATGAGTATTTTTTTAAAATCGCTTATATCATTAATGGAATCCAGCTTGCTGTTATTGTTTAAAATATATTTTCGAAGATTTTTTTGATGAATGAAAGCTAGTATCATTGAAGTCATTCCAGGAAAGATCTCTCGAATACTCAAGATAAAATTTACAGTATCATTTTGTTATAAATCCGAAGTGATGTTCCTTTTCAATTGTTTGCAAGTAGGAAGATATTTTTTTCCAGTCCACTTCAGGAAATCTTTGGGTCATTTTTTCAGAGCTTTGGCTAGAAAATCATCTAGCGTTTCTCCCAGAAAAAAACTTCTTTTGATTGCTCAAGGTATGCTTGAAGGAATCTTTGGCAAATGGATAAAACGATATAAGGTTGAAAGACAACAGGTACAAAGGACAAAAATGAAGGGACGAAAGGTTGTTTTTTTTTTATAAAATTAAATATTTCTTACTTAGCAGTTAACTTTCGACCCCTTGTACTTTCAACGTTTTGTCTTTCGACCTTTGGTCCTTAAACCTGCTTGAAGGAATTCTCCCAGAAATATCTCCATGGGATTTGTTAGTAGTTCAACGCCAATTCATCCAGTATTTTTTGCAGGGATGGCTCCGCAAATTTTACAAGAATTCCCTGGTTATTTTCCAGATATGCATTGGGGGATTTTCTCGAACCATTCTTAGAGCAATATTTCCACCGATTTCTACAATTGTTACTCCAAAGATTCCTATTTTGCCAGGATTCTTTTTTTACGTTCCATGGTTTTAAAGCCGGAACGTCATTTGGCATAAAGCCGTTTTTAATAAAGTCAATTGACATGAGGGTCTTTAGGCATATGGCTGTTCGGCATGATAGTCGTTTGACATATTGAGCTTGAAACCAAGGATTTCTGAAAATACTTATTCTGAAATTAATTAGTACAAAACAAAATGATACTTTATACAAGAATCTCTTGCTTTTGAATAAGCTAAGGCAAACTCCGACTTATTGATTATCGATTATCGATCCTTGTTTTAAGCATGAATCATTTTGTTGAGTACTCGGAATAAATTATGGCACTGAAACTATTGATATTATTATTTTTTAGTTGGTGTTACATCAATTAATTTGATAAAACCTCGTTAATGATGTTACGCCAATATACTTGGTCCATGGCTGTGTCCCTCCAACTTCGATTTTGGCCCACGCTCTCCAGATCTTGTACCACCTGATCAAGTCACCTCGCTTGCCAATCGGCTTTTGATATATTTGTCACAAATATATCTTTCTTTCAAAAATTGAAATTAGAAATATTATGTTACAACATTAATAGAACGCGGATACCGTCTTCAGCTTTTTAGCTGCCCAGACTGTAACTTAACACTGAACAACGGACCACAGCCGAGAAAAATTCCTTACGAAAAGTTTCAATGATTGAAGTGGGAATCGAATCAACACCCGGTGACAAGATACGCTTACTGGCTGACGACATTAACCAAACTGACACAAAACCCACTGATAGTTAATTAAACTTTTCATTTGAAGTTAAATAAATTCTTCTTTTTAACATATGCTGTGTTTTGGAGATATATTTTTTCGATTATAATTGCTCATTTCAAATCACTCGTTATGCCAAACGGCCATTATGCCAATCGACCATTATGCCAAACGACCTTATCCTAAACGGCCTTATGCCAAACGGGGTACAATCAAACCATTTTTTTAGATATGCCGTCAATAATCCTCCTGGTTTTTTTAATCCTTCATTAAAAAAAAAAAAAAAAAAATACGATATTCTATGGGGATTTACATAATAACGTCGCGCTGATAAGGCGAATGGGGAGTTAAGTGAAGCTTGACGATCCATACATCCATCCTATAACTATTAACAAGCGAAAAACTTCAATTACACCACACAAATTTGTACATTTGGACCCTACATTCTTAAAAATAATGAAACTTTCGATTAAAGCATAACGTTATGACTGAAGAAACGACACAAAAACGTGTTCTTGGAGATGCATTGAACAGCAATTGTAATGGACACGAAAAGGATGGTACTGTGATCGAGATCTGGAAATCCCAAATCCGACACAAACGTATTTAAAATTTGACACAAATTTACGGCATCGCTTTTTTTATGTGCACCCAAAAGACATGAAATATCATATTTTTTTGGGAGTGTGCAGAATAGGGCGACTCAAAATGTAAAAATTTTTGAAAATCTTTTCTCCCTTACTTACCACTCATACAATAAATGTTATACTCGGTGAAATTTTCAGCTTTTTCTGTGGTGATTTAAAGGTGCCTCATAGCCGATGTAGGTTTTTAGGAAAATTAGTATAGAGAATATTTGAAAAATGTTCCAAACACGTTAAAAAAAAGACACCTACACGTTAATGCTTCCAGTGGGCATTTTGCCCACTAGACAATGGACTAGCATGCAACGCCCAGTGGTACAGTCGGAGAACATTCCTCACGAAAAGTTTTCCGGCTTGCAGCGGGAATCGAACCCATACTCCCTAGCACGATGCGACTAAATGCCTGGTGACACTAACCGCACGGCTACGAAGCCACACGTTAGTGCTGCAATGTGTGTATAAACTTATTATCTCATAGTGAAGACTCATTCTGAAAATCATAATAAAGAAGTATAAGAAGGAAAAAAATAGGTTAATTTTGTATGGGATTTTTGCAGAAGTTTGTTGGTCAATAAACCCACTTGTAGAGATAACTGTAAATATACAAATCTATGAAAATATTTTCTAATCCTGCGGATTGATTTGCTCTTCTCAGCAACCTGCTCTTTTATAATTTGAAAATGAATTTTCTCGACGCGATAATAAGTTTGTACTTACATCACAATATGAACGTGTTTGGCATAGTGCGCATCGTACCTTCGTGCAGTACGTACACGAATTCTCTCTGCTCTTGGATTTTTTTTACTGCCTAAAGCAATAAAACAGTACTTTTCAGTGCTAAAATTAAAAACGGTACTTTTCAGTACTATTTTTTCTACTATTGATCCCTTTACGATCCTTCGATTTTTCGTGTCTTCGATTTTTCGTTGGACCCGTTGGCGAAAGCTAGCGGTGGTAATCCTTCTTGGACACCGTCTTGGGAAACCTCTTAGGAGGTCTTGTCTTCTTTCGTTTATTCACTAAACATGATTGCAACTACAAACAAAAGGAAGGGTGGATCTCTGAATTCACAACTTCCTTCCAAAAAAGTGGAATTTAAAACTGTCACTATACGTGGCAAGAATGGAAGAAAGGACGTTTCTCCTGAATGCAAACTTTCTTCCAGGGGTGAAATGGATAATGTTGATAATTGCATCGAAATGAGCAATCAGTTCGATTCTCTAGACTAATTTTCCGAACACCAAATCGAAGCAGTCTCTAGCCCAGGCTCTTTGATTCAAGTGAAAAAGCAAAGAGTGCCGCCTATCGTGGTCAGTTGTTGCGAATTTGGGGGATTTAGGCAAGAGATCTTGAACTCCATTAGGGGAATCAAGGTTTCCTTCCAAATCGCAAAGAAAGGAGACTGTCGCGTTTTGCCGGAAACTCTTAAAGATCGCGAACTTCTTCTCAAACATCTTGAAGAGAAGAAGCACATTTTGTTACTTATGACGACAAAACTAAACGTTTGTTCAAAGTCGTCTTGAAGGTCTTTCAATGGTCTCAAAAATGGAATAAATGATATACTTGAATTTTTCCCAGTCCAAGTAATCATTATGAACAAGAAAACATAATCTGGCATTGTTCGGAAAGGACTTTCTCAAGAATATTATTTAGTTCACTTTAGCAAAAAAAAACCTCTAAATAATATTAAAGTCTTAAAAAAGTTAGACTCATGTTCGATGTCTGTGTGACATGGGAATACTTCCAGAACCCCACTCAGTGCCGTCGGTGCCAAAAGTGGGGTCATGGTACAAAAATTTTTCGCATGGATGCTAAACGCATGATTTGCAGAGGTTCTTCCCACGCTAAGGTCGTCTGTCCAGTGAAGGAAGATACACCAAGTTTATATGCTCGGATTGCGGGGGCAATCATAAGTCAAATTTTTGGACTTGCCCTTCGCGTAGGCGAGTCTCGTGCCAGGCAGATGAAAGATAATATCCGTTACGTTAACGGTAGTCTCCGGAACTTCCCTGGTAGAGTATCGAACAATTTTCATATTTCAGTTAAAGATCGCTTGATTAGGAATCATACCCATCAGGTAGATCATAATCATGCTCATTTACAAACTAATTTTGATCCGCCGTTCGAATCTCTTAATTTCGAATGTGTCTACCCAAGGAAAATCCTTTGCCGATATCATAGCAGGTAATTTGAACTCCTCTTCTATTCGTACTATGAGTACCCATTATAATTGTTTCAAATCAAATGGGAAAAATCCTGCCATCATCAGATAATGTATTCAGTTCAAGTAATATGTCTGCCTCTGATTTTAATATTCTAACTGAACAATTGAATCTAATGATTGATGCAATGTTCAAAGCCACCACTATGACTGAAGCAGTCCAAGTCGGTCTAAAATTTTCTAATCAAATTGATATTGTATTACGTTTTTTTAATGGATCCAATAAATAATAACTTAAATATTTCAAATTTAAATGCTCGTTCTTTGAATAGTAAAATTGACGAGCTGTTTAATTTTCTTACGGTTAATAACGTGCATATAGCAGTTATTACTGAAACCTATTTGAAATCTGGATCCAAACTAAAAAGAGATCCAAACTTTTTTTTATCGTAATGTTCGACTTGATGGGGCATTTGGCGTAGTTGCAATCATCATTCATAGGCGTATACTGCCGTTATACGCATAATTGTCCCATGTTACTTGTTGTCGTTTTTTACTTTTTGTGGCCAAATAGTATATTTTAACCTATATTATTAGAAAACAACTTAAAAAATTAAACTTTGTTCGAAGACTCTATAAAAAGCATACCAAATCAGTTTGTCCCACTTTAAAATTTCTACGCATAACTGTCCCACTATGTATTTCTCTGAACCAATTTCAAATAAAGTGCTTAATTTATAGGTTTTATAAGGCTGTGTAAAATTATTTTTATATCATCTTTTTACTTTAGCTTTACATCACATGTAGAACATTACCTGTTTAACACTATAAAGAACACTAAGGTATTGTACAGGGGATAGCCAAATTGATTGAGATAGGCGACATTTGCCTAAATTCAAGAGCTCATAACTTTTTGAAAAAAAAAGATGAATTTGGATGTATCGGAAAGCATTCGACGCAAATTTAAAACAGTTTTAGTAGATAATGTGGGGTTGTCGTACACCGACGACATTGTACAACCAGACCATGCGCTATAAGTGGTGTACAGAATGCACAGACATTACCCTTGACCCCAGACCCTTTCCTCTTCAGTTAATTTGGCACCGCTTAACCTTCAAATTAGTGAATTCATTCGGTCCATACTTGCAACTTTTACCCTTCTTCCATACGATTTTTCCCACAATTTAGCATTCAAGTGCCTTTCTAACCACAATCATATAAGTACGGCTCCACTTTGCTAAATGCCACATGAGCCTCCATATGGTCCCTCAACATAGGCTTTACAATACAGATCTTCCACTTTCGGTTTAAAATTTCGTGTCAAAGCAACCATCCAGAACAGTGTGCTTAGTCAAAATCGGTATTCTACAGTTAGTGGGACTCTTATGCGTAGAAATTCCCCCAAAAACTCGGTATTTCTAGGCATAACCGTCCCACTCTTAATTTAATAGCAAAATTCATATTTTTTCGCTAAAACTAGCTCATGACTCAAAAGAACACCCATATACTCATATTATTGTGAAGAAATTTTTCTAATTTATACTCACCTCTACCAATTAGGAGCTTAAATGCGCTAAAATCTTTAATCGCGTTTTTCTCGGATTCGTATTTTGAAACATGGGACAATTATGCGTATAACGGCAGTATAAAACATCAACTGTTTTCGTCATATGAAACTAAAGTTTTTGTGTTTCTGTTGAAACACAGCTTGGGAAATATACTTTCATAGTTGCCTATTTGGCTTTTCAACGCTCTGGACAGCAAGTTAATTTGCTCCAAACTGACTTGCGAAAAACTGACTCGCAATAAGTCAAAAAAATTTCACATTGGTGACTTTAATGCCAAACATCGGTCATGGAATAATTCTCAAAGTATCCATCTATGATTGACTTCGTCTTAACCGACTCTAGTCATCTTTGTAGCCAATTAGTTACTCATGCTGATTTTGGTTCTGATCATGTACTTATTACATTTTAAATATCCCATGTAGCGATTCTCAATCCTATCAGCTCCACTTTCAATCATTTTCGAGCTGACTGGAATATATATGAAACATATATTGACTCTAATCTTGATGTTAACATTTCTTTACAAACAAAACTTGATATTGACAATGCTCTTGACTCTTTAACAAATTCCATTGTTGAAGCCAGGAGCATTGCAATTCCAAAATGTGAAGTACAATTTGAATCCGTGATTATAGACGATGATCTTAAACTCTTAATCCGTCTTAAAAACGTGAGGAGAAGGGCCCTGGCTCTAAGCCCTTTTGGAAATTATCTAAAATTTTGAAAAAACCTCAGAAGCCAATACCGGCATTGAAAGAGGAAAACAAATTACTGTCGTTGGGAGTGAGAATGAGTCAAAAATTTAACTCCAATAAGCTTCAAATGTGGAATGTATGTTCTTTGATGGTACATTAATAACCAGCGGCACTACAAGTGAATGAAAAATGACCCAATCTCTCCCTATAGAGGGGGTGACATTTGGTCACTGCAATTCAAATAACTTGGTTTGAGAATATAATTGCAATAACAATTAAAGCTGAAAAATATTGATGAAATACAATGAAAACAAAACGAAACCCGTCAAGTTTATTTAAATTTTCTTTTTTTTCCTCAAATTGTCTTCAGAATCCCATGCCCATCGCCAAAAAGTCTATACAGTTTTCCCAAAGGTGTATTGAAACAGTTATTATTTAAAACCTTCGCAAATAGTTAAATCTCTGTGCGACAATCCACAATCAATACATTTCAGGCAGATGTTGACGTCATAATTCTGGTATTTCAGTGATCCAACTCACTTGTTCTTCCGTTTCTTTAATAAAAAAACACTAATAAATATGATAATAAATCTTCGAGCTGTTTAGTAGAATACCTATAAGTAGATGAAAAAACCGAATTTTGTACTATACCATTTAATTCCATTAGAGTTTGTATCCTTTGACAGATACGCGTATTTCGACCTCAACTGTAAGGCCGTCTTCAGTGTCGTGTACTAGACTCGACTTCTAGTACACGACACTGAGGACGGCCTTACAGTTGAGGTCGAAATACGCGTATCTGTCAAAGGATACAAACTCTAGTGGAATTAAATGGTATAGTACTAAATTCGATTTTTTCATCTACTAATAAATCATAAAATTAAAAAAATAAAATTGATAACATTTTACGATGTTCCTGCACACGAAACACAGTTGCTGGTTGAGAATTTATCAAAATGCGTTTAATGCACGGAATCCTTGTTTGATGTTTCAGAGATGCTGTATTTTGGAAGAATAAACACATCTTAATGAGAAAAAAGAACACCCGGCACCGTAAAATGTCAAAAAAGTGGTCTTGAAATTTCATTTACTATCGTTCTTGCTTGACCCAATCTCACCCCCATTTTCAATATTTTAGACACCGTACCAAGAAAATATCATTTTTGGTGGAAAAATCAATTTAATTCCGGATAATACGAGTAAAGTGCATCGAGAAGACTTTCAACCTTCTACTAATATAACGATAGAGGTTAAAGTACATGCGTTATACTTTGCACAGGAGAAATTTAATGTTGTGAATTTTATCTAGTTTCAACAGTTGATTGATTTAGTAAACATTGTTTATTGATTTAGTTAAAAAAAAACTACTGTTTCTAAAAATGTATATTGTGATGAATTATGTGTAATAATATGTTCCCTAACAGTTGAATTACTAATTCTAGTACTATTAGCGTTATTAGCTAAAATACTTCATAAATCATATTTTTCCGTTTTGACCCAATCTCACCCCCTAGACCCATTGTCACCCCCATCGACGGTATTACTAACTAATTGCGAAACAGCTCAAAAACTTGCTATGTAGTTTGAAAGTGCGCACAATTTCAATTTAGGACTTACTAGTTCAATTGAAAATCAAGTTACTCAGGACTTCGAATATATTCTCAATCAAGAGAACGTTTTCGAAAATTCCTGGGAGACTGATTTGGAAGAATTGAGAACTATCATTAAAAATTCGAAAATATGAAAGTTCTTGGCGATGATGGAATTTTCTACATCCTCATCAAGAAACTTTCAGAAAGTAGCTTATCATTCTTAGTTGATATATTTATTAAATGTTTTCAACTAGCATATTTTCCTGACAAATGGAAAAAATATTAAGGTTGTACCAATTTTAAAACCAGACAAAAATCCTGCAGAAGCTTTTAGCTATCGTCCAATCAGTTTGCTTTTCTCCATCAGTAAACTTTTTGAAAAGGTCATTTTGAACAGAATGATGGCCCACATCAACGGAAATTCAATTTTTGCTAATGAACAGTTCGGATTCCGCCTTGTACATTCGACCACTCATCAACTTTTAACAAATTTTCCGAACTATGGCTGTCTGTTCCTATGTCGATGCGTATATGACGAAATAGAAAATATTCTTGTGATCTAAATGACTATACACAGTTTCAAGTTTTCCTTTCTTTCAATACTTTTGCCCTAAAATGTATGAATGAATATTTTTCCCGAACTGCAACATATTCAACCGAGCCGATCGAATTCGTAGACGGAATTCCATGAATCGCATCAACATCCAGCTCCGAACTTTATTGATAATAATAGTCATCATCGCACCGAGCAATCTGGCCTCCGCTCTTGGACAGGATAATACCTCAAAAATTGGGCCCAACCAAAGACGAATCGTTTAGTTTGATAACCGCACTCTAGAAATCTTCAGTCAGAGAAAATTATCACTAATTGGCAGCGATCACTCTCCCTTTCCCAGTGCACCGAAAGTGGTTCTGTCAGAATGAAATTCTATGAAAAAGAAAGATTTTCAAATTGTGCTCCCCTCCTGTCCTCAGCAGAAACCAGAGGAATCGAAGAAGAGAATCAGCTCAAATCTGGTCCAAGCTCAAACAAAAATCATTCGGTTTGATTTGCCTGAATTAAACGTTGCTGGTCACGCAATATTTCCAACGGCCACAAATCTCCCGAAGCTGGCCATATGCAACAACTACTGCATCGGAACGTGGCGTCGATTCCCTAAGGTCTCCCGAAACGGCCCGTAAGGCATTTGATTGATAGCGGCTGGCCAGTTCAGTCCACGCGGGTCGATGCATCACCACATCGACTGGAATCGCGTCTGACTTTCTGGGAAATCAATCTCCGCGAGCTGTACATTTAATGCACGAATGCATTCCATCGCAGCGCGTAACAAACGATGATGAATGTGATTGAAATTGCGCCCGAAATTCGCTGAAATAAATCTCTGCCGTGGCTGTGGGTCTTGTTTGGGGGTTCTCAAATGTTATTTGCCACGGTGTGTCTGAAACCATTATAAACAAATACAAAGTCTACCTCCATTCGAAAGACATAGTAGATTCAGTAGATATGGAAAGATAAATATAACTGAGAAGCAGGCCCTGTCCCACTCGGTATGAGACGCCAGAAAAGAGAAAGAAGAAGTATTTCTTTCGTGAAAATTTAATTTTTTTTTATAAGTTTTGGGCTGTATTACTCAAATTAGATTTTTTTTAATTCTTTGTTTGTATCATCCCGAACATTACATTTTTTTCTGTGGTAGAAAATACTATCATTCTAATTTGGTAAAACTAAACTAAGATTTTATTACAGTTTTTGAACAACATTTTACATTTTATTTGCCGTGACAGCTCAGTTTTTTTACACGTTTGTTGTATTCACCTGTTTATAAAAGAAAAATAAGGCTTTAAAATAATTTAACCTACACACCAAAAAAATCTTAGATTTACACGTAACGTAATATTAGCCTCAATCATGCAAAGCCATTTCTCATGTATTATTCAATGATAAAACCTGTAAACACATCTATTATATACAACATTGTTACCAAAATCCTTAATATTGAACGCAAAACGTCTTCTCTCGAAGAATGTGGCATGCAAAACGGCACGGTTTACATGATTTTCACGCTGAAAATTCAATCATAAATAATGCACATGGAATGACAAGTCGTCGATCCATCCATGTGCATTATTTTTGACAGAATATTCAGCGTAGAATCATGTAAACTGAGAATTCTTGCTTGCAACTTCACTTTCAAGATGCAAGAAAGCATGCAACATTGGCGATTGTTGGATGGAAGATCATGAAATGTTTCAGTTTCACTCAAGTTTGCAAGCATTATCGAATGCAATGAGACAGTTTACATTAATTATCGTTGAATGTTCAGTTGCAACTCGTTTTACATGATTATCAGAAAAAATTACGTGCCATGTAAATTTGAGAATTTTTTTGCTGTGTAACTACCTGAATTTAGAAGATAGAAGATTGCTACAATTTTTGTCCGCAGGATCATATCACGCATTGTTTGGGTAGTGAAATGAAATAGCGCCGTGGATCGATAGTAGTGTTTGATTTATTGATCGCGTTGCTTGTTCCTGCGTGGGCGATTGACGAACACTTGTTTAGCGTACAATGCGATTATCGAATTATATTGCGGATCCGATTAGGCATGATTATATCGTGGATCGCATCACCAATCATAGGTGACTCCCAGATCTTTACCTTATCCCACTAACCCTATATCCTTTCCATTACAACTGTGGAGATGCAGTGGTATACTCGGTCTCTAGTAACAACGGTTGCTACTAACATTCCTTCCCTCCCCGATGACCGTAAGGACGTGGCCGGTGCCGTTATTGACTTTTGAAATTTGAGCTCTCGATTTGTGCAGATTGAAGAATGGTCAGCTAATCCCAAGCCCCATTGATTAATTCCCTGTGCAACTTCGATTGTTCTGGTCAATCACGAAATTGCAACTGCGAATTGTACGGTCATCTATGCTTATGCTCATGCTCATGCTCATTAGTTAGTAATTATTTGTTTTCCTCTTTCAATGCCGGTATTAGATTGTGAGGTTTTTTTTTTATTTTTAGATAATTTCGTTAAGGGCTTTTTTTAAACTTTTGTTTCTTAATTGAGCAAAACGTTTTTCAGAGTTGTGTTTGATCCTTCGACCTTGACGCTTGCTCCTGCGGGGGCCGGCGATGAGGGCAGGATCAAACATGTCGCGCGTCGGTCGAGTGAAAGTGAAAAAGTGGCGTGATCATTTAGTTGTGTTTGATCCTTCGACCTTGACGCTTGCTCCTGCGTGGGCCGGCGATGAGGGCAGGATCAAACATGTCGTGCGTCGGTCGAGTGAAAGTGAAAAAGTGGCGTGATCGCTTAGTTGTGTTTGATCCTTCGACCTTGACGCTTGCTCCTGCGGGGGCCGGCGATGAGGGCAGGATCAAACATGTCGAGTAAAGTGAAAAAGTGCCGCGTTCGATAAGTTCTTTTTGATCTTTCGACGTTGACGCTTGCTCCTTGGCAGTGCGTCAAGAAAGCCCGAATAGTCGTCAGTTGTTTTCCCTCTCGGGTCGCGCGCCTATTTTCTCTGTGTGTTTTTATATAGCCGAGCAAACGAGTGAAGCTGAAAGTGGATTGTTGCTGCTCAAGGATGACGGATCAATTGGTGAGCTCGTTTCATGCTACTATATCTAATCTATAAAATATGTATGATTGCACCTTTAATTTTCAACAAACTATGAAAGGTTCGTCACTGTGAGTGTCGACATAAACTCTGATTCAAAAATTATTTACGTCCAATTTTTTTTTTCTCAAAACATCTTTTTCCTTTTACTTTTATTTTTGTAATTAGAAAAAAACTTTGAATGGTTCGACACTACGAGTGTAGACTTGCGAAAGGTTCACTTTATTCAACAAACTTTGATAAGTTCGTCACCTCAAGTGTCGGCATAATTTTTCCCTACATAGATATTGTTCACACCAAATGAAAATATTTTATTTACATATAAGCATATTTATAGCTCACAAATAATTATTTATCATGGTCTAATCACTTATCAAAGTGAATCCTGTGACCCAACGATCCTTCCCATTAACAAACATCCCTCCCAGTAACCTTTGTGGAGATGCAGAGGCAAACACGGTCTCCAAATAGCAAAGGTTACACACTAACATTCCTTCCCCCAATCCCACCTGACTGCAAGGACGTGGCCGGTGCCGTTATTGACCATGTATAAAAAGAGGCACTGAATTATGCACACTGAAGAAGATTATGGCCAATCCCAGCCGATCTTCTAGTTGATTCTTTGTGCATTTTCACTGACCTCGGTCAATCACGGAATAGCAACCATTGATATGTGTAGTCAGTCTAAGCTAAGCTAAGCTAAGCTAAGCTTAATTGAGCAAAACGTTTTTCAGTTTCTTTTTGCAGATCTTGCATTTAATTTTCATGGCAGAATCGCAAGTGCGTTGAAATTACCTTTTCACACGTTTTTAAGCTGGATTAGAGTGTCCATCCCGGGACATCCCGGGACAAGATATCCCGGGATTTGTTACATTTCGGGATTTCCCGTTTCCCGGGATATTAATGATGCCGTCCCGGGAATCCCGGGATTTCCCGAGATGAATGTAAAACTTGATGGAAACCAGTATATTTTAATACAAAACATTGATATTTTTATCAGACTCAAATTTTATTCGATAAAAAAGAAAAGTATCATAAAGTAGAACAAACAAAAAGGTAATAATTTTCATAAAAATAGTAAATTACCAAATTAGTAAAAGCGATTTTTGTTTTATTGCGTTACTTTACAACATTTGTAGTTATCATAACTGTGAGCTAATCTGGTTCCCCTAATTATAATAATTAACTTCAAGTACAGCAGTTTCAATGAACTTCAAAACGTTTCTCTTGTACTTGATGATAATTTTTTAAATTTTCTGGACCAAATTGTAGACTTAAATGTTTAAGAGTCAGAGAAAAATAATATATGATTATTTTCAAGGTTTTAATTGTACTATGGTCGGTGTTGAGACATACCGGACTAGATGATATTTTGACATTCTAGAGAAACTTTAAGAACGCCATCATTTATGATTGTTTCGATGCTATTTTTAATAATATTTTATATCATAAAAAAAAAATTCCTGGTGTCATAAAAAAAACATTTGGTATGTCTGGACACCTACCATATAGTCGACCATTTTATGTATTTTACACAAGCAATTTCATATGCACTATATTAAATATTTTACCCATATCTTATTTTGCTATTTGTGCATGCCATTGTTCCAAATACCGTGCATCTGATCCCGTTTGACAGGTGACTATAAATTAAACTAACGAAATTCATCATAATTAAAAGATTTGAATCAGTCATAAATTTCATTCAGCTATTTTGCAAATATGGCCGAAAAACGGAATAAGGAACTCACAGTTGCTTATGTCCTAATACCGTACGTTGACATCATGCGATTGCATTCTTAAATTATGTGTGATTGTTCGTGTGTGCAACTTTAGTTTACATTTGTCATGGCATTCTAAAGACCAATTAATAGGTATGCTAAAGTTTGTCTGAATCATTTTGAAAAAAAGAGTAATAAATACGTAAGAAATCGACATAGTTCTCATTTTGAATCAGAGTCGGCCAAGGTAATAGAGAATTCCTTAACTTTCCCAACAAAACCATAATTAATTATCTAATTTTTTTGTAATTTCATTAGAATAAATGTGTTGTGATTCATTTTTTAATTCAACTGTTCATCTTAAAAAAATCTCTCTTCTTTTTAAATTCAATTGCAAGCACATTGTACAGTTGAAATTTTACTTTCATTTCAACGAAAATACAATTTTTAACGAAATTCTAAGAAATCCCGGGATCCCGGGATTTCCCGGGACAAGCATCAATGTTTGTCCCGAATCCCGGGACAACCAAAATGGCCGGGAATTGGACACTCTAAGCTGGATCAAGAGTTTAAGATCATCCTCTTTAACCACGGATTCGAATTTTACTTCACATTTAGGTATTGTAATGCCCCGTTTCTTAGTGTTGCTTGTATCTCCAACAGTGTTGCTCAGACTCATTTGCCCGAAAATAACATTTTCTGAACTACGAAGCCACGAACTACTACAACCATGCTCTATCCTCCTAAGATAGAAAAGCAGATGGTTAAGCTTGAGTACTGCACACAAAATCGATCAATTTTGATCCCAGAGAGCCACAATTCAAGTTTCGGTGAAATGAAATGAGTGAGTGAGTGAGTGCGAATCATTTCACCGAAACTTGAATTGCGGCCCACCGAGATCGAATCTGTCGGATCCCATGTGCAACACTCAAGCCCAACCACCTCCTCCCAGTGCTGGGAATGGTAATAGTAGTAGGCTTGACTTTTCGCGAAAATCACGTGGCTCTTCCAGTACAGTAGTTCAAAAACGTGAATCTCATCAAGTAGCCTCTGTTGGGTGCACGAAATTTCTAAATCATGAGTGTCATTGAAGGCTCTAAATGCGGGAAATGCAGCGGGAAATAGAACATTTTTCTATAGTAATTTCGGGTGGCCCTTAGCAACGGATGTTTTGCAATTTTCAAGGCATTTTGCCTACAGCAGCGATGGGCGTGAGTTTCACTGGCTTCGCTGACTGTGATTGGCTTTGTTTGGCTACTGTAGAGTGAGTTTCAGATTTTTTCCCAACCCTGCCTCCCCCTCCATCTCAAGAATACAACGCACAGTTATAACAGTTCATAGCTTTACAATTCGAATTTCGGGGAAATGAGTCTGGTCAACACTGATCTCCAACTAAAGTAGACGTCCGGGCGTGTTTGGCAAGAGCTTTTTATTGTTTTATCGTGTTTGTAAGCGTGTATTTTGCAAAAATACCACTGATTGGTTTCGCGTTCACGGGATATCGCTTGAACCGCGCAAAAAGAAAGTTGTACGCGTTCGATAAGCTAAAAAAGCCCCTTTGAACCGGCACACCGGCAAGAGGGCCTGTGTTGTGCATCAAATAAAAATTGATGACACTCATCTGGTGGCCTAAATCGGTTTGAACTTAGCAAAAAAAAATTTTTTTGACCGAGCTCAACCCCAAAAATTGTGTGTGCCAATCGTTGCTGTTTCTGGCGAAGAAAGATTTTATTTCTGCAAGCCAGAAGTACGTTGCCGGGCCAAAGCCGGCTGCTATATCTAGTGACAGCACCACTCCTCTGGAGACGACCGTTCAGTGGCGTAGCTAGGGTTTTCGGGGCCCGGTGCTGACTTAAATTCGGGGGCCCTTTAAAACAGGAGTGTGCGCTGCTAAGCCAACATACAATTAACATGTCGCTAATCAAATAATCGAAATCATATTATCATATACTTAGGAGGAGATCCCCCAGAGCCGGACAGCACCCAATACCGAACAAAGTTGAAACATTGAGAAATCATGGTCCAATCAAGAAGGTGTATTAGTAGAAAAGAAAGCTATTATGGAGACTAATGTTTGCGTAGAATAACACATCCTTGAAATATGCATGCCTTTTTAAAAAAGTAGAAAAGTTTGAAAATCTTTAAAAAATTGACGTATCCCCTTAATTTGGAGCCTATTTAGTAATTATTTTGAATAAGAAAAAAAAACTTTGGATCACGCAAGCATGTTCGATCCTAATTTGATAGTATGAATGTATTTTGTACCATAATCGAACTAAATATGGACAAATTACAATTTTCGTTAAGCACCTCCTGTCCCTCAGTTTCGGACAGCTTGATTTGTTATATGATATCTTTGTAATTATTTCGTCAGTGTCTCAAAATACTTTCATTTTTCATGGGTTCCGTCTATCATGGTATCAAACATGCAATAAAATTAGTAAGAATTAACATTCAGAACAACATCGTAAAATGTGCTATTTTTCATCATATATGGAAGATGTTTTTGATAGGCATGTTGCAAACTAAGAAAACTCAAATTATTCTTGTAAATGATGCAAATGCATTAAATTGGTAATTATAAACTATTCCTATAGTGTACACATTCAATGATATTCAAATTTTCAGATTTCGAGGCATTTCTAGATCGTGTCCGGTATTGGGTGCCACCTTTCAAGATCGATCAATTCCTCAAAGATTTCAAACAGTCGTCTCTCAAAGTGTTTGTCTCAAAATTTCTGGGGTGATTCCTTCTAATATTACGCCTTATGTTACTACATGTATTTAATAATTTTCTGAGAATATAATTCAAGTATTTGGTCCAAAATTTTCAACAGGTCTGTCCATAAATTTATTTAAGAAATTGTCTATTTAACCAGGATTTCTCTAAAAATGAGATGCTAAGGAAAATTTTCAGAAATAATTGGACGGAATTTCCGAAAAAACATCCGGGTACAAACTTAATCCTGAAGATATCACTAACCCTGGTAAAGCACATGATGCCTTTTATAAATCTCCGGATTTTTTCTAGACCCTTGAGAAAGTCTGGGATGACTACTCAGAAAAAAATATATTGGAAAACCTATTGGATTTCCTAGTAGAAATCCATGGGAAGCCTCAAGTGGAACTTTAACAGGAATTACGGAAGTAATTGTTTTACTTTTTTAGTCCTAAACCAAAAATGAACTATTAAATTGAAGAATCCCTTAAGAATTTATTCAAAACATATTAAAAAATGCTTTAAAATTTTCGAGGAAATTTATGTTGGAAAAGTTCTAGTTGAATCAATTGTGAAATCTCTGAAACAATCTTCTGTATAAATAAAATGGAATGGTGTTTATATGTCACGAAATGCCTTGAGAACGGGCTATCGGATTTTGAAAATTCTTCCACAGTTATGTTCCTAAAGTGTTCCGTCGTGTTTGTGTATATGAAAAGCACAGTATATTTGACGGTTAAGCTGAAAAAAAAACGGAAGAGAACGGAACTGCCATTTTGTACGGGACGTTTCATGGCGTTTTTAAACAGCCTACTTTATGGCAATACAAAGTTATTAATTATTATTATTGAAGGAATGGTTCTAAAAATGACACAAAGTCTTACTGTAAAAATTACTTTAGGCTTCATTCTTCTATGCTTTTTCGGAAAATTTTCAACACGAATTTCTTCAACCCTAGAATAAACCTTGCATTTAATATATTTTCAGTTATTATTTTGAGATAGTAATAACTGAAGAAATCGATAGAAAAATTGAATAGAATGTCTGACAGAATACTTCTAGAAAATTCTGTAAGAATTTCCACGAGAATTTGCGTAGTAACCACATCGTTGGACTGTTTGAACAAATTCTGAATAAATTTCTTCTAACCTTCGAGAAATGATTTCAAAAATTTCATGCGGGATACTTGCGAGAATCACTAGAGGATCCCTGGAGGAGCCTTTGTACGTATTCCTGAAGAAAACTGTAGATGCATCACTAGATGAATTTTATCAAGCTTTTCCTAGAGGAATCTGTAAACGTAAAGAATAGTCGCGAAGTTATCCCTGGAGTATAAATCTTCTTTTCAAAGAGCAGCTTGTTCTTTTTTTTAACCAGCTTGATGAGGAATATGACTTTTAACATTTCTAAACAACTTCCTGGCTTCATTAGGGTCAAATTACTGCCACATCGTGGCGAGATGGGCCCTCAAGTATTTCCAATTTAGGTAGGGTTGATGGCACGTTTGTTGGCGTGACTCTTTCGACATTCATGGACCCGGAAGGAATATATGGAGAACTACATCTGCTCAGGATTTCAGAAGCCAATGGCCCTTTTCTTAACAGGCTATTCCATATTAGGCGATCCGTGAAGAAGTACGTCGGTGACAAGATAGAAGGTGATTTGTCCGAGGCCAACAAGGCAACATATGCACTAAAGGTGAGGAACCTACGGTAGTTCTACCAGTTGCTGACCATGAAGAGTCCGGCCCCCTCTGGCAATTGAGAATTCCATTCAACGAGTGAAAGTTGACGAAGGCATCACATACCTAGAAACCCGTAGAATAGTTGAACAGAACCGTGGTGGAAAATCTTTCGTCAAAGTTGTAGGGCCTCCTTTCAATTATGCTCTCCAACAGACAAGTGAAAGAATCGACCAGCTAACTAAGCTGTTCTTGCTTCGAAGGATGCGGAAACTGCTGTTCTCCGTTCAGCTCTTGCAATTTGGCCAACTCCTCCGATATCGAATCCCCGAAAGCCTTCGTCGCCAGTCAAGCGAAGCAAATTCAACTATTAACGGACCAAATCTCTGTCTTTCTGAAGGCTGTAATGCCAGCTGCTAACATAGGGGAAGTGGTGGTAAAATGAACAGGGGTGGTAAAATGAACACTGTGCCTTTTACCGAGGAAAACCAAATTTCGATGAATTTCCACCATGCACGAAGGATTTAGAGCATAAATCGGAGTGTTCAAGTTGATACGTAAGTCAATTAAAGTGAAAACATCAGCGAAAACTAAGATTTTAGAAAACCATGTTTGAAAATTAGAACTGACGTAACTTTTAGCTCGGAAGACTTGAGGTTTTTCAGGGAGGTGAATATCGTTGTCATATGATGTCAAATCTGATATTTTTAGAATTCTTTTTGTATGGGTTATAGTCAATAATGGATATATTTTCGGTAAGGCAATAAAAATTTTCAGAAATAATTGTTTTGCTCACGATTTTTGCATGATGTTCATTTTACCACCAACAGCTGTTCATTTTACCCACATAGTGCAGGTAAAATGAACATTTACATCGTTTTTTGCTAGCGCCAAATATATGTGAAAATTCAGCTATTTTAGTCTGAATTCAGGTCGCTGCTATAGATAACATCCCTATTTTTGATGTTGTGGGATAGAACTATAAAAATTTCTCGTCTTTCTATTAGAAACACGATGATTTCTTTAAGGTGTTCATTTTACCACCCTTTTCGACCGCCTCATCACCATCACATCTGTGACACCAACTATCCATTCTGTATTAGCAACCTTTGTGCCATCAATCACTACCCCCGTAACAGCCATCTTCCAATTCCGCAAGTCTCCTAACGCCGTTACCACCTTCGTATCCGCGGTAGTGACTAAATCCGAACTAACAAACCAACAAATCGATCCACTACTGGAAACCTCTACTAAAAAACTACTAACTACTACTAACTAACTACTAACTACTAAAATACTCTACTGATTCCGACTATACTCCTACGGACAACGAGTTCTTTTCCCCCAGACCGGAGAAATCCGTGCTTTCACCATATACTCTTAAAACTACCAATTCCAGGATTTCGGCTCCTGGAGCTGCTAAGATAAACTTTAATTCGATGAAGCGAACTATTAGCACGCTATCGCGCACCGAAACTCTCTCTCAACAGCAGAAAAAAATCTAAATTTAAATGCCCCTCGGATAGTTTAGGGACCATTCCCAAGTCACGGTAAGACCATCAACCCTACCTCCTTTTCACACTGCCACCCCAACTAAACAAGATAACCATCCATACCTCGCCGTCCCATCACATGTCCTCCAATCAGCAGCACAGCGCAGAACCAATGGTCTCTGGTCGTCGGGGCCCCGGGCAATCGGAATCGCCGGGTCGACCCTGGCATCTAGCCGACCGCAATAGTCTATTCATTTTCCCTGATAGTCGTGGCGCCAGCGTACCGGCAGTTTTACCCCAACAGGAATTGCTAGGCCGACTTTGGCGTCTTGGAAGTGATTCAGATGAAGTGCTCCTGCAAAACTATCACCGCTGCCCAGCTATATCCCCTGGTATCCGAGGCCCCGTTAGTGCGGACGTATCTCACACCGGAACTGACGGACAACCCTTGGCGCTGGGGAAAGATCTTGAAGAGGAAAGTCTGGCACCTACGCCTGCAACCCTGGATGAGGAGGGAAGTTAAGACTTGCAAGGACTAGGGACGTGCCGGGCTTTACCTACATATATGGTGCTCTGCCTTGTTCGCGCAACGACAACATCCGTTAAAAAACTCCATACGCCAATAGAAGCTACTCCGTTCCAGCATTACCAAAGCCGGCAAAGTTGTGCTTACAGTGGAACATCAATGGCTTCTTCAGCAACCTAGGGAACCTTGAGATCCTGATAAGTAACGACCCACCTTGGATCTTGGCTCTACAGCAGATCAACTGTGTCACAATCGAACAGCTCATCCGCTTCCTCGGTGATGAATACATGTGGACTATGAACCGAATGGGCTATATCCGCCGCTCTGTCGCCATTGTCAACATCGATTCTCAACTATCAGTAGTCGGAGATAGGCTCCAGGGAAGTTTTCCAATATCTGTAACTTGCGTCTACCTATCATGTGGGAATTGTCAACAGTATTAATAGCCGTTAATACTGAGGGGCCCAGATAGCTATAGCGGTAAACGCGCAGCTATTCAGCATGACTAAGCTGAGGGTCGTGGGTTCGAATCCCACCGGTTGAGGATCTTTTCGGGTTGGAAATTTTCTCGACTTCCCAGGGCATCAAGTATCTTCGTACCTGCCACACGATATACACATGCAAAAATGGTCATTGGCATAGTAAGCTCTCAGTTAATAACTGTGGAAGTGCTCATAAGAACACTAAGCTGAGAAGCAGGCTCTGTCCCAGTGGGGACGTAACGCCAGAAAGGAGGAGGATTAACAGCCGTTCTTTGGACCAATGGTAATGCCCTTAGTGGCAAACGAATCGGCGCTCCGCCCACACTCGTTATTGATGGAAACCTTACTGCGGAACCAACGGCTATAGCGAATGGTTGTAGTAAATACTTCACTAATCTTGCTGCCTTTGACAGCTACAATCCAGAGAAACGAAGATCCGGTGTTACGACCGATGACATAGTCAACTTCAACGTTCCTGAGAGCAACATCTAACTTTCCATCAACCAACCATTCTTGGTACAAGAACTGCAATACGCTCTAAGCCGCAGTAGGTAAAGGAAAGTCTGCCGATTCTGATGACATTGGCTACCTTATGTTAAAGAGCCTTGACAGATCAGAGAAACTAGTACTGCTAGAGATGATTCACAGCCTGTAAACTGGCAACAGTCCCGTTTGAGTGGCGTGAAAGTCTCGTCGTTCCTATCCCGACACCCGAAAATCAAATGCGGGAAACAGCAAGCGACCGGGCAATTTCCATCACTTGCTGCCTTTCGAAGGTAGTAGAGAGGATGGTAAACCGCCGACTAACGCACCACCTGCAGCAACTTGGTCTACTCGACCACCGGCAACACGCCTTCCGGCCGGGGTATGAAACTAATACCTACTTTGCGACCCTTGGTGAGGTCTTGCAAGAAGCGAAGGATTAGAATCATCACACCGAGATGATCTCGTTAGACATCTTGAAAGCTTTTAACCGGACCGGACTTTCGTACTAGAAAAGCTGGTCAGCTGGGGCATTACTGGTCATATTCTGC
This sequence comes from Aedes aegypti, assembly GCF_002204515.2. NCBI lineage: Eukaryota > Metazoa > Arthropoda > Insecta > Diptera > Culicidae > Aedes > Aedes aegypti. Next base: position 291,954,447 of record NC_035108.1, read on the forward strand.
ATTTGATCCGAAACTTTATGACAAACCGTTGCCTCAGGGTAGTCATTGGAGCCAAAAAGTCTGCATCCTTTAAGGAGGAAATCGGTGTTCCGCAGGATTCCGTCCTACCGATTACCCTGTTCCTCATTATGGTGGATGGTATTTTCGTGGATCTCCCTACTGGAGTCCAAATATTTGTATAAGTAGACGATATATTAATAGTGGAGTCTGGACCGACAATTGCAGTTACACGCAGAAAAGCCCAAGCAGCCGTCTCTCGAGCAGCCGAATGGGCTGCCTCTGTTAGTTTTTCCCTGTCAGCTTCAAAGAGTATTCGGTGCCACATATGCTCATCCCGGCATAGGGTTAGTGGGTCATCGACAACCAAGCTATCCCTGTTCGTAAGACAGCAAAAGTTCTTGTAGTCATCTTCGATCGTGGCCTGACCTCCTAAATTACTGGGGTTGGTAAAATTTTACTGGGTTTTGGAACTACCGAAAAAGTCAGTAAAATGAAAACTGTCGCCACGCGTAATTGAAAAGCAAATTTCACCATGTTTTATTTTTTATCGATATATGATATAAAAAGAAAGCTCTCTGCAAAATTTCAGTAAAAAATCTCTGTTTTTCGATTTCTGACATTTTTTTTTAGTTTACTGACTTTTTCGGTAGTTCAAAAATCCAGTTATTTTTACCGAACAGATTGAGTATGCACTCAAATCTCTCTCGAGGACGCACCGCAGCAACAACCGAGCTATCCGGTTCCATGTCGCGACCGCTCTCATTGACAGTCGACTGTTTTACGGTCAAGAAACCACTTTCCTTGCGATGAACAAATTAATTGAGACACTATCTCCCACTTTTAACCGTACGTATTTAATCGCTTCATGGTATAATTGAAATGTAACAGGGACATGATAAGAATCAAAATCAGCGTAAGTAACCAGTTGGCTACAAAGGGGACTAGAGTTGGTTTAGACCAAATAAATCGTAGAAGGGTTTCTAGAAGAGGAAAAACATGTAGGGCTAGCGGGGTATTGAATTGACAAATATCCTGAAGAGCACTTATCAAATAGCATTCTGCCGTTGGAATCACTTTGCGAATTGTTCCATGACCGATGTTTTGCATTAAAATCAAATAAGACAAAAAACTTTGACTTATTGCAGGTCAATCTAGATCAGTTTTACCTCTTTTCATATCAAGAGCCATATCATATCATTAGCCTGGGACACGGTTATATGAAAAATTTAGATTCGCGCTCCAGTCCCCTGGAATCGAAAAAATGTCAAAAATGTTTCATTGAACAACATTGCAGAAGGAGACTTCTTACTAGGATGTTCATTAATGCGGGACAATATTTAGATTCTTGCTCCAGTCCACTTTTTGGATTGCATTTAGGTCCCATAAGAACTGTGCAAAATTTCAGTTTGATCTGTGAAACTATTGTGCATTTCTTTCACTACTGGACTGCGAAGTGCGGCTTCATAAGTGCGAAAATGCGAATAAAAGTGCGGGGATTGTATCGAATCATGTTGGTGTCTTCAGCGGGGTTATTCTTTGGGCTACGAGGAATAACCTCGCTGAAGACACCGACACGATTTGATGCAATCGCGCACATTTATTAGCATTTCCGCACTTGTATAAACTTCTGCGATAGTCCAAACGTGAATGAAATGCGCAATACTATTCGGAAATTTTGCCGAATTTTGTTATTATTGTTATTCCTTTACGTGTCAATCAACGTCGCCTTGCTAAAAGGTTTTCATTGAATAACTTTTTTCACCATTGTCGGGTTGTTTCGCGGTCTTCGGCAATATTCTTCATCGTAGAAATACCTATCGAGGGCTGTGTTCAGAATTTTTATAGAGGTCAATGGGCGACCACTGGCGATTTTTCTTTGCAAAAGAAGGTTTTCTCATAGTAAATCCTATGCAAACTTTCACCGATCGAGCTGAAATTTTGCACAGTTGTTATGGGACTCAAATGCAATCCAAAAAGTGGACTGGAGCGAGAATCTAAATATTGTCCCACACCAATGAACATCCTAGTAAGAAGTCTCCTTCCTGAACAACATCAATGAAACATTTTTGACATTTTTTGATACACATTTGCATGAAAACTGCATAGAACATGTTTGAGCAGAAATAATAATTTTGGATTATACTCAAAATTTCTTTTGCTAAAAACCAACGAGAAACACGCAATGCCATGTTATTTTATCGGCATTAATTTGATCTTTGAAAACAAACAGAAAAGATGCTCCAATACGATATCGTTCAAATAGTGGGTGACGAAATTTTCTTGTTAATAACGGTATCAGAAACACCGGGTAAGAGAACGAATCGATGGTGTGGATCAAACTTGTGCGCTAAGCTGAAATCCATCTGGAATATTAGCTATTCCGAATCGTTTGTGAGTATCAAGTGCTGCGCATACTCTCATTGGTAATACTAACCGCAGCCTCTGAATTCCCAAACCAACGGCGGATGATAATTGGAAGATTTATCTACCGTAGACAGTGGGATTCCGTCAGATCTCCAGACAGCAGCCAAACTCGAAACAAACACAGGAAGTCACCATGAATTATTACATCAATTGCTGCGAAGGATTTTTTTTTGGTAGGGATCATCATTTTAATAGGTCTGTAATTATAGAGGGATAAACAAAAAGGATTCAATCCTGCTTTCGGTAAGACATTGGGCTAAAGGATGAAACAAAGAATGAAACAGTTGGATTTTTCTAATTATATCCTAGGCGACTACCTGTATCTTTTGGGTTATTCGAAGAGCGATTCGGTTGTTGGCACTTCCGTTATTGACACAAGATTGATCAAATGAATCCCAAAACATCACAAGCAAATAATACATCTTGACAAACTATAATTACTATGGTAGACGTATCAATGCAAGGGAGATTATCGATGTTGAAAAGCAATTTACATTGGGCTTCAGCAGTGATTTTCTACGCATGTCACGAATTTATATGAAGCTTTTATCCAAAGAGAATGATGAAAAGCTCTGGACAGCAAATGGCTTCTGACAATCTGAATTGTGGAATACCTACTATATACATAGGTATCTAAGAAGCTTTTAACTGAAAGTTAGGATGAAATATGACTGTGGATTTGATGTCAAGCAGAGCGGTGAACAAGATGACTTCAACACATACACAATCAAAAATTTGCAAGTCAGATAATTAGTTTAGAATAGTATCAACGTGTGAAAAAAAACATGAATCAATTCTTCTCAAAAAAAAAAAAAACAAAAAAAATGTTTGAGAGCAGATCGCGCAGCTATTAAGCAATACCAAACCGAGGGTCATGGGTTCGAACACCGTTGGTTGAGGAATCTTTGGTAAAGAAAATGCCAACGGCTGCCCAGGGCATAGGGTATCTTTGTTCCTGCCACATAATAAACACATGTTAAAATTGTCAATTGGTAAAGATAGCTCTAAGTAAATAACTGTGGAGATGTTCATAAGAAGATGAGTAGCAGGCTCTGTCCCAGTTGGGACGTAATGCCATAAAGAAGAAGAAGAATCCACATATATCTCGTAAATGGTCCCTCTTATAAATAATAATAATAATAAATTCACATCCCACTCAATATAACCCTTATAAAAATCGTTCATAGTTTCAATAGATCAACAATTTTCAATTAGAATTGAATCTATGGAATTTCAAGCGGTGTACAATTTCTTGAACAGTCTGTACTTAGTTCAAGAGTAACTTACATTCTATGAAAACACATGTATTTCCCCCTTACTACGCAGTAAATTCCCACCACTTGTGAACAATTACCGTAGGTAAATAATTACTTCCTACTTTGGCTTCCTTACACACAAGCTGCGAATTCGACCAATAGCCAACCATAAGCGGATCCATTAGAGTTAAGAAGTGTTAATGGCAGCGCACCTCACCTAATGAAACGAGAATCCCACAAACTGAATGGCCAGGGTGAAAGAAAACAAATTGTCGTCCTCGTCGTCGTCGGCATTATTAAGAATGGGCTGACAGACGCTTTCCGAAAAGGCCACTATGGGCGCAACGCATGGTTGACTTTCGCTTTTGCTTGCTGTGGTGCAACCAACCGCACTGTAGTGCACTGCCGTTGCACGCATAACTGCCCCATATTACATTTTGTTTGTCAATTTTATCTTTTTGTTATTAAATAGGTTATTTGAAAGTATAGTTTAAGGAAACACTTAAATAAAGCAAATTTTGTTCGAAAACTCAATGGAAACCATACCAAGTCAATTTGCCCACTCGACTATCTCACTATTGTATTCCTACACATAACTGTTACACTTGGACGAACATTTTCCATAGTAGTTTCCATAAAAACCAAGGCATAAATGTGTTAAAAACTTTAAATACGTTTTTTTTTGGTTGCATTTTTTTAACATGAGACTATTATGCGTAGAACAGCAGTGCACTGTTAGTACAAAAGTAAAGACCCCAGAACACCGAATCACGATATACACGGGTGAAAAATGTTCATTTGAAGAAGCATTTACCACCGCTTACTCACCTGAATGGGCTTTTACAAATGGCATTCCGTGCATGTATGAATTCAATAACCGAGAGGTGAGGCCAATTTTCCCACAGACTGCTCATGAATGGTGACCAACCGACCCCTCATGCTGGAGAGCTCACACATGGATGAAGAATTGAACACATTCCCGAGCCGACAATTACCATCCAGCGTTTGTGATTCCAGTTGAGGAGGATTGCGTTGCTGTTTGTTTCCTTCTGAAGTGGTTCCCATTATTAGTAGTTGTCACACTGTTTGGCAATGAGGCTCGACTCGACCCCGGTTTGGTTTTGTGGTTGACAAGGTGGAAAAACGATTTCACAAACCGAATGACGGATTAGCAACTTTGTTGCTTTGTGGAGAATATTTGCAATATGCTTTTTGGTAGTGAATTTAACAAGTCGTTTTCGGATTGAATTGTTGCAGAAGCTCTTTTGTGTTGTAAAATTGCGAATAAAGTTAGTTGAAACCCAGTAACAGGTAAAAACACACAAAATTTTCATAGCAGAACAAACTTAATGTATTCAACTTCTTAAATTCAGACTATTAACGAAAGAAACTATGGTATACATTTATAACTTTATAACATTTATAACTTTATAGAAACAAAACTCTCTGTGTATACCTCTGAAATAACTCATAAAATAGTAAGCTGAACAGGCCGTTCATTTATTGGATCACAATGCCTTCAATAACTTCTTGATGTTAATGAGTGTATCCAAAAGTAGTCGCAAACATTTAAAACGGTATATCTCAGAGCATAGTTAATCTTTTTAAAAGCTTTTTTCCCGCAAATCTTCATCATGTCATCAAGTATTGAAGCAACTGAAAAAATATTGAATAATATGCAGTCCTAATATAAATACAACAAGGTTTATAAAGCATAGAAAATAAAATCTTGCACAAAATTATGTGTTTGAAGTGTCTTCTGCAGAAAGAAAAAATCAAAAAACGAGGTCCTCAAAAATCGCCTTTTTTATTTTTGTATTTGCTTTCAAATGCTTGTTAATGTTTTTTTCAAAATAGGGTAGATGTACCAATAGTGGAGGTACTAAGCACGATTGAACTTCATTTAAGAGCCTAAATTCAAGAAGCGCAAATCATGTACGTGTTAATGTTGTAACGGGAAGTAACGACCATTGACTTAATGAGAAAAATAATTTCATCGCAGTAATCCACGGTTTGTCAGTGAAAAATAATACCTCCACTATGGGTACACTGTTCCTTTAGTTGCGGTATATTTTTAATTTGTGTTCCTATAGTTGCGGTATCCGTGGGTTTCTTATGGGATCCTCCACTATAGGAACACTTTACCACAACTATTGCTACAGGTAAGAAAAGTTTTATCAATTTTAGTGATATTTTAACAGTTTTAAAGCAATTTGAACGCTCTTTTCAGCTATTCCGTGTATCAACAAGCCAATACGTCGATTGGCAGTGTCGGTTCTGTGGCTAATGTAATAAAATCAGTGAAAACGGCACTACTACAACTATAGGAACACCCACAACTAAATGAACACTTACCCTATTTTTTATTCTATGTCATGAGAGTTGTGGCACAGAATATATTAGCATAAACAAAAACCATTTTTTCTTAAAATTTAATGCATTTATTAACACATCATTTTTTTCAGAGGTATGCAAGATTTTCATCGTCATTTGTCAGTAATTTGCAAAATTATCATACAAAATGCCACTTTATTGAAAGAATATAACCGCATTATATTTTTTAAAAACAGTGTAAAGTATTTCTGATCAAAACATTGTTTGTGGGTTCAACCCAATATTTTTGAAACTGTTTTGAATGTTTGCCACTACTTTTCGATACACTCTTTACTTGATAATACAAAAGAAATATTGAAAAATGTAGTCAGTGCTGTTAAATGTCAAAATTGTGGAAAAATTAGAATGCTCATAGCACCCTCCTACCGTTTTGATTCAAATCCCGGACAGCTTCAAATTCCGGACACTCTACTTTGTATAGGAAAGGTTTCACTCGAAATGTTTCAAAATGCGCCGTCAAAAAGTTCCCAATTTGAATTATGGTTTTTAAAATCATTTTGCATAGCAATCCATGAAAATTTAAAATGTTTAACTAGTTTTGACGTCTTTCTTACGGATTAGTGCGTTTAATTAATGATTCAATTATTCTAATTGTGTTTTTTAAGAGCTGTCCGGAATTCGAAATAAAGTGTCCGGAATATGAAGCGAAAGTGTGGTTGTGTCCGAAATAAAAATCATGAAGAGACCGAACATCAATTATTGATTGAAATGAATTAAAGATGTGGAATCCGAATTTTCGCCCACCAATCGAAATTTAAGTGTTTTCAAGGCCTGATTACGATAAAGTTTTGCACAGAACGATTCAATTTATATGTGTAGTGATAAGTTGTACTTTACTGAAGCCTTAAGTGTCCGTAATATGAATCAAAACGGTACCGTCAAACGGGGCTTCTTTTGACATTATTTCCACATTCTCTAACTTTGAGGATTTGTAACTCTTAGAATTATGGATAGATGTTGATAATTTTTGCCTATATTTAAGTTGTATATGCACGTAACAAGTGTGCAAAATATGAGGCAAATCCATCAAGAAATAACAAAAATGCTTGAATAGCGAAAAAAGTGTGTCCTTCAAGACAAAAAGGGGGCTACTTTGGACATTTTCACAATTTGCTAATGAAATGATTTTTCCTTATAGTTTTCAAGATGATTCTATAGATAATCGTCCATTGTGATGTTACCAAACGTTTTACATTGATAAACTTAATGTAGAAAATTGCAAAGCTAGAATCAATTACGCATATATAACAAATTTCAACAAAACATGCCATTAACTTCTCAGTTTGCAGTATGAAACTTAAATTTTCAACTTCCTCTTAAATGGAACTATCAAATACGAATGCTCGATTTTCAAGTTGACATAAACGAACGACGTAACTACTAGGTACTGCGATGATAAATGAGTTATGAACAAAAACTTTTTTTCTATTCTTACTGTTATATGAACGATATGTTGAAGGATCACATTAATACCGGTAACTAATTTAATACCAGTAAGTAGTTTTCATTTAAAACGCAATTTATGAAGTAAAGTTTAGCAAGATCGTAATGAAGTAAGTTTGCTTTTGTAATATGCTTCTAGCTTCTTATCAGTTTAAAGCTGGCTTAAGAGTAGTTTAATTTAAGCATTTGAAGGATGCAACTGTTCTGTACTACAAATTCATGTAAAATATGACGAAAAATAGTTTATTTTAGAGATTATGTTGTGAATTTGACATTGGTACGTATTGAAATATGTGTGTTTTATGTCTATTCACTTTTACAAACATTGATTTTATTTTTTTTATGTTGTAAAATACACAAACCAAAACATTATAATAAAATAGAAGTCGCAAAAATAAGACCTTTGATCAATTATTTTAATACAACAACAATTTAAAGCAAAACAAATCACAAGATTTTCATGAATCATGACGATTCGATAGTTTTGTGATGCTCCCAATAAGTTTCCACGACATGGGTAAAATTCAAACAATGTTTGTATAGCCAATGTTTTATACCTTGTGAATATTTATTCGGGCCTTTTTGAAATGTTTTCTTGTTTATTCTGTTATTGTTGATATTGTTCTAAGAAAAAAATCATGCCTAGAGGTAGAGCATATCTTGGTTAATAAAAGTGCTGAAGACACAAAATTGCTTAGATTAATATTTACGCTGCTAATAAATACAAAAGGTGAGTGTCCAAAGTAGCCCCTGGAATCAAAAGTAGCCCCGTCCGACGGTATGCGAAATATCACAAGCCGGAGCTTCAATTCATGTATATGAACAGAATTTTCTGAGAAGATTTGCTCCACATAACTCTATTCAACTTTTTAAAATGCATCACTCATGGACGTATTCTCATGTATGAAATAATATCTCAAGTAAAACCGCATGACTCATTCTCAGTATTTTTGGTAATGGTTAATCCCAAAGACAACAATCTTCGACAACAATTGCTATCGAAGGAGCCTATCCAAATGTAATTTGAAGTGACTACATCGAAGAACCTAAATTTTTATGTCTCATGATTTGTAATTTGATTTTTTACACAAGGTAAGATGCATGGAAGCCAAGCCTCAAATTTTCAAGAGGTCATCTCTAGAGAACCAGACAACCGTTTGTGCTGAAAATTTAACTTATTGGTCATTCACTGGAGGTACAAACGGGTGTCTGGTTCTCTAGATTTGTGCTCTTGAAAATTCGAGATTAGGCTTCGATGCATCTTCACCTTGATATTGCTGTTTTCGTTTGACTTGCAAATCTTGTCTGAATGGGCTTCAAATACGGTAACACAAAGTAATCAAAAGATGCTCAGCAAACATGATTCATATCACCGACAACATAGCAAAGAAAAGCAATCTTTGACTTCACTTTCCTTGTGAAAAATCTTAACACATTAAGTGTTTCCACATTTGATACCGATTTGTCTCAATTTCCAGACAGACTCAAAATTCTGAACACTCAGTTTTTGTATGGCGATTTGATTGGAATGTTTCGCTGAAATATGTCATCAAAACGACAGGAAATGGCTGTAAATTGCAATTCAATTTAAACATATTTCAATATATTTTAGACCTTGGGAGTAGTGATGATTCTCTACTTCGAGGTCAGTAAAACTAGCTGAGATAAATTTATTTACGAAATTATTCGTTTGAATACGATTTATTCGTGCTGTTCGGAATTTGAATCAAGGTGTTCGGAATATGAGACAGAATTAACACAGTGTTCGGCATTTGAATCCAAATTTTGTTTCCTACTTTTACGTAAAACAATACTACACAAGTTTAAACAAACTTTTTTATCAGCACACCCAACAGCTAACAGTTGGACTTTGCGAAGAAATTAAAATTTGCACAAATATCAGGTAATTTATTCTCATCAGATGCACTTTTTATTTTGGCTTTGTGCACTGACAGAAAGCTTGAAATAAGAAGATCAGAAACGTTTTCCAACTATTACTCCAGTTTTGTGCCTTTGAAAACGTGAGTAGAGGCTCAAGTCGGCCATTGTGCCGGCCATCTTTGTATTCTGAGATGTTTCACCTTAAGTGTTCGGAATATGAGTCAAAACGGTTCAAAGTTTGAAATGCAAATACCGTTTTGACGCATATTCCGAACACTTAAAGCCACTTGACTTAAAATTCAAATGTACACAGCATTAAGATTGCTCTTATAAATCCTATACTTTGATATTTTTTATATTTTGAACTAAAGTATAAAACAACGTGTTTATCAATGCACAGTCCGATCTGAGCTATTGACATTCAGAATGAGAAATACAAAATTTTGTAGATACAAACGAGTTTAATATATCAACATCACGGGGAAGAATAAAAAATAACACAATAGATACAACCCAGACAACCAAAATGTACATAAAAAAAAACGTTTTGCGTTATGCGATGCGTATATGTGCAAAGTTTCCGTATAAGATGTCATAAAAAAGCCTTATGCGTACAAAAAATGGAGGCGATTAGAGTGTCCATCCCGGGACATCCCGGGACTAAAAATCCCGGGATTTGACAAATTTCGGGATTTCCCGTTTCCCGGGATTTTATTTTTGATATCCCGGGAATCCCGGGATTCCCGAAATGTACGTAGAATTTGATGAAAACCACTAAATTTCAATGAAAAACAATGTCATTATTCCTCACTATCAACCTTATTTGATTAAGTATAAAAGCATAGAGAAAAAGAGAATAAACGAGTAATTAGTTTCATGAAAAGATCCAATGATCAAGTAAGAAACACATATTTTTATTTGTCTAGTTATAAAGTTTTAATGCTTTTCTTTGCAACATTAGTCATTTTTATAAGCCAAAATAACAAATTTGAAAGTACACCTAAACTGCCGCAAATCGCAAATCGGTACCATCTGTAAAAAGTAGGCATTGAGAAAATGGACTGAGAAGTTTTCACTCCCGTTTTCCATACAAATATGCAAACAATTCCAGGAGATTGGAACATGATTTGATTTCAATTAAACTTTCATAATTTGCTTTTCACACCGTTACCTCTCCAAGAAAAATATAAAGATGACCAAATAACGATTCATTTTTGTGTTACACGATGCGAAAATCTGCTGTGGAACTGACATGCGTAAACTTTTCTTTATGGGACAATTCGACTTGGTGTTTTTTCCTAATTTTACTGAACAAAAAGTGATTTCTCGTTAGTGCAGCTGAAAGATCATTAGAAGATATAATGAAAACTGATATCAACCCAATTTTGACCAAAATGCAGATACCACTGACTTGCGATTCACGGCTGTAAACTTCAGCCATTATATTTTAGTAATTAACTTTTAGCATGATCTTTGATCGTTTCTTTTGTTCTTAAAGATTTTATGGCTTCTCAAATGTTTGAAGCAAATTGTTTCAATATTAGGACTTAAGTTTTTATCATACTTCCATTCATAAGTGTTATAGAGAATGTGAAAAAAAATCCATAACAAACCCGTAATTAGTCAAACTTGGTTTTGATTTTTGTTAGGTTTCTTCACCAGAATATCTGAAATGTGATTTTCTATAATTACCATATTATTTTACATTATCTGTTTATTTCATTAAAAAAAACATTGTATTTTTAAATTTGAACTTACATTTTCAACCAAACCATACGAAAAAAATGCTAGTTTTATTAAAAAATTGATAAATCCCGGGATCCCGGGATTTCCCGGGACAAGCATAGATTTTTGTCCCGAATCCCGGGACGAGCAAAATGGCCGGGAAATGAACACTCTAGAGGCGATATATGTGCAAATATTATATGATGAAAGTTGCCATGCTATGCGAGTGTATAGATTTTACTTGGAATGATTCTTTAATCTCATGCAACTTTATATATGACAACAATGTTCATATGACAGCTGCTACGGATTTCAACTTATTTTGCACATGCATGCGGAACGAAACGAAATGCACTGATGAACTAAGAAAAAAGCATTTTATGCGAGAAAACTCGCCTGTCAAACGACTTCCGTCATCGTGTTGTGCGGGGGTGATATTATTTGCACAAATAAACAAGTTATTATGTTATTTCATTTGCGAGTTCTGGTTGTCTGGGAAAAGTTCTCCATTAGATACTTTTCAATAACTTTTACAGCCATCCATCAAAAATATATCCAGAAAAATCCACAATTCTGTCATCAAAGAAAAATTTCACGAAAACTTCCAAATTATTGGATTCATATTGCTCTGCATAACAACTTCGTCAACTTCAAAGAACAATTTTGTTTGACTGAATACAGTAATCGCTTTACAAAAGAACAACTATGCTTATCATAAAAGACAATTTTTTCATTTTTAAGTAACAATTTCATTTACCATGCTTTTCACAACAAAAGCAACTGTCGAATTCGCCACTTCAAAGAAAAACGTTAATCGCCAATACACGTTTCCATGATCCTCGTCGCCACTTTTATAATCTGCAAACAAAGTATATATTAATGTGTTAATCAGTCAATGTCTGATAAATCTAACTCATGATGTATAATAAAGAATACCGCTTGATATACACTCCCGTGCATTAGTTTTAAAACAAACAAAAGTGTTTTGTCTATAACTATGTGATTACACGCCCAATTGAAACTATCTATGACGCATTCGAAGGACAATGAGTTACCTTACTTCGTAGGTATTCTTTCAAAAACAATTTTTGAATTTTTAATACTACATTTTTACTTGAAGTTCAAAAAACACACTGAAAACACTGACTGATTTTCTCAGCAATGGATCGACTAAAATTCTAAATCAATGTGTAATTAAAGCGTTAACTTATATTCTTTGAAGAGCACTTACGAAATTTCGGCGGAAAAGTCTGAATGCTATTCAAGATCAAAAAATCAGTCATTCAAGTTATCGTATAAATGTTTGAGTTCACCTGAACTTACTTTGAACGTGAAAATTCTGTCAAACCTCAAACCAATCATGTACGCGCCATTATTTGTTTGAAAAAGCTATGAATAAATAAAATCGGTCTAAGAATGGTAGAGATATTGACAAAAATCAGGTGATCCTAAACTTTTGCATGATTTGCATCATACTTAGGGGTGAACCCAAACTTTTGCACGATGACTTGAATTACTGTTTCATTGACTTTGAATAGTTTTAGATTTTTCCGCCAAAATTCCGCCAGAATAACTTATTGTCTTTCGAATGCGCCATGGAGATATTCAATAAGACGTGTAATCACTGAGATATGGGCAAAACACTTTTGTTAGTTTTTTAGGGGGTGAACCCAAATTTACAGCGTACGTCGTTCCTACAGGTATAACATATTTTTTCGGGAAGAAATGTTTTTAAAAAATTAAAATTTTCGTTTCATTTTGAGAAGTTTAATTCCAAGGTCCGCCAGATGAGATTTTAAACTCCGTCTTTTCACTTCACGGGAAGCGTCATCACATGTGACAAGTAATCCAAGGTAAAAAAAAACTCTTCAACAACTTGAAACACTACCTCAGCACCAATGCCATTAAGTAGGCCTACACACACTCTTAAAAAGAATGAAAATTACTGCGATCGTAATGCACATCATGACTGAATGACATATGATGTAAGTGATGAAATGACTTAAAAATGTGTTCTGAACGATGTATTGAACAAAAAATGTAATTTTACATGATGAAGGACAGGAAAACAATGCCCGAATCAGACACCATAGTATTTAAAATGTGACACAAATTCACGTCATTTGGCTCGCTTCTTTTATGTGCATCCAAAAGACGTAAAATCAGATGATTTTTTCGGAATGTGCACGCTATACTTAACCAATGGATTATGCAAATTGGATGTACCTCTGATTTTTTTCTGCTAGAGTTCAGTAATAAGGTTATATATTCAAAATCGGAAGGTTTTAAAATATTCCATCGGTGAAATTTTATTTTTTTCCACTTTTCAGATATTTTTCCATATACAGCCTATGAAAATCACGTTTTCCTACACGTTTCAGCACATACACAATGTACGGGAAAAAAATTTACCGATAGAATATTTTGAAACCTTCCGATTATGAAATTATAGACCAAATACTGATATCTAGCGGGAAAAAATCTAAATAACCTGCTGGTTTAGACATAGCGTGCTACATCTATCTCTACCTGCGAATATGCACTTCGATTTGATATAATTACTGGTGAGACCTATCCTCGCATTCTCCCTTTTGAGAGGCATGAAGGCCTCCTACACTCTTAAAAATAATGAAAATCACTCCGGGCGAAATTCACATTATGACTGATGTAAGTGATGAAATGACGTAAAAATGGGTTCTGAAAGATGTATTGAAAGAAAAATGTAATTTTGCTTGATGAAGGACATGAAAACGATGTCGCTATGATTGACATTTCCCGAATCAGACACCATCGTATTAAAAATGTGACAAAAATTCACGTCATTTGGCTCGCTTCTTTTATGTGCATCCAAAAGACCTGCGATCGATTGCAATAAGGAAAATGTCGTTTTCAAAGCCTAGGAGCATATGTGATCGTGTGATAAAAGGACCGTTTCTCTGCACGCCAGATCTCCTAATAGCACCCTTGAGTGCAATGTTCAACAGTAAATTAGAAAGTGCGTATCCTTATCGTGAAGATGCATCGAAGCCAAACCTCGAATTTTCAAGAGCACAAATCTAGAGAACCAGACAACCGTTTGTGCTGAAAATGCTACTCACTAGTCACTCGCTGGTGGTGACCAATCGATTAGATTTTCAGCACGAACGGTTGTCGGTGTGTTGCTGAGGCAGCCATATCGGTTTCGCCGGAAAACCATGTTTGAACATTATCTGCTACAGCTCATTTATTTTCACTGAAGCATACCTTGTCAATAAACCGGTGTTCAAGTTTAACTTTATCTAAGATCATTCGCAAAATAAACATCTGGTTCGTTGTTGAGCAGACTTCACAAAAACCAGCCTGGTATTCGCCGCCGAAGGATTCCTCGAGCGGTCTCAGTCTGTTAAACAGGAGGTGGAAACCATTATCCCCTTTCTAGCCAAGATTTGACCCCCATTGTTTTAAATATATTGTACCCGAATATTGTTGTATCAATCAGGTTTTTTGGTAAAGAATTATTTACTTATCTGCCCCCACCCTTCACCTCCCGGCAATATTTTTTTTCGGACAAATAAATACTGAAAGGATGAATATACTACAAAATAAAACATAATTTTCATTGCTAAATTGTCATAATAAATTTTATTGATTAACTTTCTTCTAAAACTAAATCAAATTTACAAGCAATTCTACTCATTTTCTACATTTGCATCAAGAACAAAATCATCATCCAAACAAAATTATCTCAAAAAGGATTTGTTTCTTCAGCAACATCATTCATCAATGTTAAAAAAATAAGTTTTCACTGTGGGATGATAAGTTTGTACTTTCATTAGTGTGTTTGGAACATTTTCTAAAATTTCTCCATAGTAATTTCCATATAAACCTGCATCGTCTGTGGGCCACCTTTAAATCACCACCTAGAAAGCTGAACATTTCACAGAACACTATTTTAATGGTAAGGATGGTATAGAACATATGGGAGATTGGATTTTCAAACTTTTTTAAATTTTAAACCGCCCTAATCCTAGGTATATATCGTCCCCTTGATGCTACAACTAGATAACTCGAAATTTGAAATTTTTGACTTCAATATGCCAAAACATTTTTATTAATTAGATCTGTAAAATACCTAAAGCTCATAAGCGTGTGATTCAAAATACACAAGTTAAAGTTTATTTTTCAATCATATCCTCTGCGATTAACCGTCACCTTGTAAAACGGTCATATTTTCAAAGTGGCACATCCCAAAATTTTGATTTTCGAGTTATCTAGTTGTAGCATTAAGGGGACGATATGAATTCGAAAATGGCAACTTTTGACACAGAACGCTCTCAGTTAATAAGCTGAGAAGCCGGCTCTGTTTCAGTGGGGGCGTAATGTCAAGAAGTAGAGGAACAATAAGAAGAAGCAGAAGAAGGTTCGATGTCGATTAATTCTCGCATAACTCCTGATCTCGCCCTAAAAGCCATTGGTAACCATGTGTGTAGCTCGTTGTTTCTGAGCATTTGAATGAATTTTCATGTTATTTAACAACACTATGGGAAAGAAAGGATTATTATCTACCTGCCCGTGATGTTGGTTTGGATGCTTATTCTCTCTTTTGATCAGAAACAACGAGCTACACACGTGGCTACCAATGGCTTTTAGGGCGTTATCTCAGAGTATGCGAGATTTGTTTCAGTTGCATTAGCTCTTGTGAGTTAAAAGTAAACGATTTTGTGAACATTAGATATAACTTAGTGTGAACCATTTTATGGTGTACGATGGTCCAGTCAAATAAGGACTGTTCATTTTATAAAGTGGACACTTTGTGCATGCTGTATCATTTTAATTTATCAATGAATTTTCAATCGGTTTTCTGCACATCGTTCGACTACTATTGTACAATGTTGTGATAATAAAAATTCTCTAAAATAATTAAATTTCTCCCGAATATGAAACAACGATTGAAACGGTCGATTTTTGGAGGTTATCAAAATCAATGATTGTTAGAAATTGGCTGGAAAACTCGGCAATTTGTATTTTTAAATTAAAAAAAAAAAGGCTTGATCTTCGAAAGCATCATCAATCAGAAGTCTGATGGAAAAAATCTAGTTATTTTTGGAGCACAATAGAAACCTAATTGCTTTATTCTTAGAAGACCTTTCAAAGTACATTGATAATCATCAAAATTGGCAACACTGCTGTAACAAAATCGATTTTATATTTCACATATTATTTTCATAATATGTTTTTCTGAGATTACCAATGGAAATATTCGGAGAAAACCGTTTACAATTTGCTGTAGATCGATAAATATACGTACATGATTTAAAAAAAAAGATAATTTTTAGTTAAACTACCATAAACAGTGAAATTTATACGTAAGACTGTGGGTTAAACTCACGATTTAGCTCTCATTTATACAAATATAGTTCCTTTAGTAATCCAAACTAGTTTTGAACACGCTTTTTGCTTTTCTCTTTTGTGGGGAATGAAAGGATGGTATATCAGCAAATTTGGCCATGAATGGGTAAATCACTAAAGTAACCTAACGTCAGAGAATTGTGGAATTTAAATGATTTTTTTTAAAAGCTATACCTTTAGTAGAATAGTAAAGGATACAAACATACTATTTGTTCATAAAAATAAGGATTTTTGTTTTGCGAATGTTATACTTTGGCGAACAGCTTTCTTAGGAGTTTTTGGAAAAACTATTTCGCTCTACAACCAAAAGCATTTTGTAGAATAATAGTTGAACGATGCACAGAAAACCGATTCAATAAATAAAAAAGATATAGCATAAACAAAGTGTCCACTCTATTAAATGAACAGTCCCTATTTCATTTGTGATCATCAGAATTCAACCGGAAACTCTAATTTCGGCAAACTCTTACAAACAATCCTGAATTAGAACTGACATGCACAACACAAGTCTCACTTGTTTTCCCACATTCAATTTTCAATTTCCAAGACATGATTTCAAATGAGGCATTTCCACCTAATTCGGCTAATTGAGAACAACAACCGTCAAGCCAATCGTTCTTTGAAACATTGCTCGTTTATGTTTCTTCATGTTCCAAATCATCGAGCACTCGGCAATAATTTCACCTAATCGTTTCCATTCACTCCAAAGCATCGGTATTGATCTAAATAAACCGAAAATCACACAGCAAAAGAAATGCAGATTATCTTGTCACTCGATACAGGGCAGAGAAAGAGATTCGATCCGATTTTTAACTGAGGTGTTCCTGATACAGTATAGGAAAAGAGGATGCCAAGGGTTCGTGCTATTCGACCAAACTTTGACAGACACTTTGGAATCGGTGCTGGCACGATTTTGGGATTTTCAGTTTAATTACGTGATTAGCTGACAAGCCGAAAAGCAGAAACAACACAAATTTCCGTATCGACGAAGAGCTAACAAATTGGGATGATTCGCCTCACGATCCAAAAGTAAAGGGTTGGAAGGAAGGAGAATTTCTACGATTTCGATAGGGCGATGACGGTGAGAAAGTACCAAGATGCATTTTTTTGCCGGGCGCTATTTTGCGAAAATTTGGACTCCAGCTGTTTCTCGAAGGAGATTTCCTAGGAACTACGAATTTAATTAAATTTTGATCGAAATCCCTCCGGAAAGTGGTGCGCTATTTTTCGGGGTGTGCGATTGCGCGATGGGAATTTCTAGTGAATTTTGTTGCCGGTTGTTTTTTTTTGGGTCTGGGCCAGACGGAAGGCGTTTGCTAAAATATAGGATTTTAATTATAGGTTTGCATCTATGGGGTTTTGATGTTCCGGGTCCGGATTCCAAAGCATGGCATTAGACGGTAGTGGAGGAAAATAACTCATTAGCGGAATGCAGGGTGTTGCCACGAAAAGTGAACTGGGACTTCTGATGAAACATAATTCATGAAAAAAACTGGTGGAATGCGATGGCAAACATATGGTTTGTGTTGAGTTATGTTATGACAGAACGCATGTTTCAACATAAAATACGGAGCAGGTAAATAAATTGTTGTATAAATTAAAAAAAAAACTTGAATCCATTGAACATCAATGGAAAATGAGCAAACGCATACAAAAAAGCTATACTTCATCGAGTATCAACACATTTAAATAACTTATACATACAAGTAACATTTTAAGTTCACAAAGTATTTCTTTTCAGTAAAAAAATTTGCTACAAATTATTAGGTGCTAGTTCAGACTGTGAAAAACTACATAGTTTGGCAATGAAAATAACATAAACGTAGCACAGATATTTTTTCATTCAAACTGGCAATGTAAAGTGATAGCAGAACGCTTGACTGCACTGCCCATAAATACTAAACAGTCCCATGATCATATTTGTCATTTTTGGGATTTTGGGGAAGACGGGGTAAGACCGCCCGCCTAAGCCATTTAATTTATATGTTAAAATCTAGAATGAATAAAAATTTTGGCTTTTGGCATGATAAAAAAATATCACAGTTGTTTAATTAGTGAATTTTTTTTTACGAGAATTGAAAAAGTTGTTACCGTGAAGTCACCAGTCGCCGTGCGGCCTCCGTTCACCGTTCATTCCATCCCTACAGATTATCATGCAATATTCACAAATTATTGGTTTGTTGGCAAAATAAGGTAAAATTAATGAGATTAGGTTGTTCTTGTCACAATACATTTTGAAAACATAGTTTCTGTAATCAATATCATGTGAATTCTATTTATGATAATAAGATGATGTTCTGATAATGAGATTTTTTCAACATTCTTAGTAGAAACGCCCAAAAAATACATTTTTCATTTTAACGTTAGACTCAGAGAAGCGTAAAACAATTGTTTTACTCACTTAAATAAAAATCACTTAGATTGAACATAACAAGAATAACTGGGTATCACAGAAAATGGATTGAGCTGCATTTTATAATGATAATGATGACCAAATGATTTCGAATAAGAATGAACCAATGATTTGGGAGGATTTGGAAAATGCTGTAGGCGCTGCTAGGGTAGACTTTTTCTCACATTTAAACATGATCGTCGACAGTGGGGGCCTTCCTTAGCCGAGTGGTTAGAGTCCACGGCTACAAAGCAACGTCATGCTTGAGGTGTCTGGGTTCGATTCCCGGTCGGTCCAGGATCTTTTTGTAATGGAAATTTCCTTGACTTCCCTGGGCATAAAGTATTATCGTCCTGCCACACGATATACGAATGCTAAAATGGCAACTTTGCCAAAGAAAGCTCTCAGTTAAGAACTGTGGAAATGCTCATTAAACATTGCTGAGAAGCAGGCTCTGTCCCAGAGAGGACGTAATGCCAAGAAGAAGAAGATCCTGTGGAAAATTCGACCATTATCCGGCTTAATTTGTTGGCTGATGTAAATATCAAAAGTTTCGTTGTGCTTGTTTTGCTCACATTAAAAGAGAATTTTTTTTTCTATAGGTATTCGATTTTTCCATTTTTGGTGAAAATTGTGGTTTTATAAGTCGATTGTACACCTCCTTCTAAGATTCAACTTAATATATGAATAAATAAATAAAAAATGAAATAAATTGCTGTCTTTGTCAAATATCTGTTATATCTTGAGAAAATTGCAAATGCTCAAAACTCTCAGCTAAATTGGGTCTCAAAATTTTTAATGAAATCTTGTTTTTATTCAATAACACGAAAAAGCATCTTACTGCAACTACTTTAGCAATTTTTCCCGCTCAAATAACGGCTATATCATGATCAAACTTTAATTTAAAAATTCGGTCCATAAATGAACCTTGACACTTAAGATCATGTTTGACGTTCGCTTAGGCGACAAAAACACCACAGGGGTTTTAATTTTAACACTGGGGTTGTTCCTATCTGACATTTCGGAAGAGACACAGAAAACAAAATACACCCAAAATTTGAGTTTAAGCCAAGGGGTGTGACAAAATCTAAAAAAATGTTTTTTGGGCTCAAACCAACGGAAAACATTAGAA
This sequence comes from Aedes aegypti, assembly GCF_002204515.2. NCBI lineage: Eukaryota > Metazoa > Arthropoda > Insecta > Diptera > Culicidae > Aedes > Aedes aegypti. Next base: position 291,974,482 of record NC_035108.1, read on the forward strand.
AATTTTGTAAACATGTGTTATTGGCCTAATCTTAAGCGTTTGGCACTAAAATTGGGACAGGGCTTTAGGACCCTATTGAAAATTTGCCAAAAACGGACAATTCCAAAAAAACATAGACTCAAAAGTCTACCGCATTGACGAGTCGCAAGTGAGCATCCGAACAGTCAACCAGTTCGCTTGCCGGCCAGCCGCTGTGATTATTGTTTGCTCATTCCCATGCGTGTTCTGCCGTGTTTTCAAAATTGCTCATCCGTTAAATTAGCGGAAAAATAACACTCTCGTACCTCTCGTAACTGCTCGGCGTGTGGTGTGCTGCACTCATTCATTGTGCTTCGGGTGTGAAAAGACCCATCATGCATTCGGATGTTTGTTGGCTTGCTCTTCCGAGGAGTGATGTCTTTCTGATTTTAAGCGGGACAAATTTTGCAACGTTTTACGATTGTTTCTTTTCTGTGCAGAGAGCTGTGCTGTTTATTTCTTCATTATTTGTTTGGCGGCAGGAAGATTCGTTCTCTCGGTGCGGTCATTACACGCATGATGGGCCAATTTCTACAGCCGGATTAAGTCATTGAAAAGTACTTACGGCAGTTCCTTCACACCGAAGTTGCCTTCGTTCTGTGCAGTCGACAGTTGGCATAATGTGTTAGAAATACTGTTTGTTGGAATTGGTTATCCTTTGGTTCTTCCTTTTTTTGGCGTTACGTACCAACTGGGACAAAACCTGCTTCTCAGCTTAGTGTTCTCATCAGCACTTCCACAGTTATGAACTGAGAGCTTTGTTTGCCAATCGACCATTTTTGCATGTGTAAGGACTGTTCATTTTATAAAGTGTCTACCTTGTTTCTGATATTGTCCATTTGATAGAATTCCAGACTGGGAGCGCAACTGGTCATCTACTTGTTTCACTCGCGACTCACACACAAATAGAACTCATCAAAACGGTGTTATGTTAAACTAACATGCAACATTTTTCGGTTTATTTATATTAATAGAAATTTCTATTTCTATAAACAAATTCTCACGAATATCTTTTTATTCAAATATGAAACATGTCGGTGTAAACATAGAAGTTGAAAAAATGTTAAGGATCCGTTCAAGTTTCAAAGAAAGTTTTTGAGCATTCAATTGGGTAGAATTTATCTACGAATTGATAAATTTCGATCATCGTGTACATTCTTTCTTGTCAATCGGTATCTTTGTTATTGTTTTTGTTTTGGCGAAATGGACGAGCAGAACGAGTAAGTTTATATTTTAGAATTTTGTGACCTTCTATTTGTATGTTTATCGATTTTATTACATTCATTTAGCTCATACGAATCGGAGGAGTATCTTGAGGCAAGTATCGAGGATGAAGGGAGTTTCGAGATCGGCGTTCAAGACGGTGACCCTCTGTTTTCATCCCTGAGGCAAAGCTGCAACGAAACCAGCGCAAGTGGAAACATTGAGGTCGCAGAAATTCCTCCAATAATCGATTATGATCCGGAGTTATCCGGATCGGATGATGAAGGAACACAGTCGATGTATTTGTTTAACGGAATCTTCACACAGCGTTTGTATAAGAGCCAACTGCGACCAAAAGAAATGAAGCAAGCCTGTGTTCATGGCAATTCATTGGAAGGAGTGCTGCAGAGTATTTGGAATCACGCGAAGAAGTTGGTCCGACGCCAGGTCATATTTCAAGATGATGTCCCGCATTGGTCGGACAAGCAAGATCCAGGATTTGAGGACATTGGTGATTTCGTTTCGCTGCAAGACACGAACAGAAAAAGGATATTTTTAACAACTGGAATTACACCACGGGTGCTGACATCATGGAGGAACAAATCTGTCAAGATATTTGTGTATGCATATTCCATGAATGTTAAGTCATTAGGTCAGTATCAACAAGTAATGAGAAAACTGATTGCTCCTCAAAATCCTGACCGCTCCGGAGCACATTCTACGAGGGATGATTCAGCCTTAGCAAATGAGCTGCGAAGCAATCATCCTCATATTGAGGGGCACTTCAGTTCGTGGTTGCTATGGGCAAACTTAATTAACTCAGCCCCAGCACACAACCGTGACCAGATGATTGAAGCCGATTCTCCTCCTTTGGAACTCTCCAAATACTTCCGTTGGACTGGTGTGTCAGAGGCAGCACGACTGCAAACAGTCCATCGTGGTATGGTTGCTGCTCAAGTGAATAATAATGCGTGGTGTCGTGATGTAAATGATCTCGCAAAGGACTTAGACACGGCGCTGACTATTTTGCAAGGAATTAAGCAAAAAATTGAGAGCATGTCTGCCAAAGGATCTACAAGTACAGAGCTGTTTTCAGCTATGGAATCTGCTACACGACCAGAGGATTCACAACTTAGCTTGACGCTAGCCGATAGGGTTATGGATTGTGAGGATGTAGATCATGCTGATTAATTAATAGAAGTAGATCGTAGTGTGATATTATCACCTGCTATCGGCGTATCTATTTTTAAACTTATAATGAAATACATCTGTTTTAAGTTTTGTTTTGACTTATTAGTTTTACTTAAACCAGTCCACACATAGGTTTTTATTCTGGGGTGATATTGAAATCCAAGTAATGGGGATCTTGCTTCAATCCTTTTTCAGGAAGAAACACGCCTCCGGGTAAGTATCCACAATTTTCAAATGTATTTTTACATTCATAAACTTCGAACGCATTCATGGCTGTGCAGACCTCCTTCAAAATTGATCCTTTTTCTTGATGGGTTCTTCTCAGGTGTTGTTTGATCTGGCCAAAAACGAACTCGATGGGATTGAAAAAAGGGCAGTACGCCGGCAGGAATATCGGGATAATACCAATTGAACGGAAGTATCTTATTATATTGGCATCGCAGTGAATGCGAGCTCCATCTAAAATCCAGACAGAATGGAATCCAGGGTACCGTTGAACATGGGGATTATTCAAAGCAAAGGTTCTACAACAGTTGAAAAACTTTTGCCTGTTGAATGTCCCTTCGGTCCAAAAACTGTCCAGCATGCCGTTCAATCCAAGAAAACACAAGAAAGATACCCTAGGCTTCCTGCAGAACTCTCCTCGGTAAATAAGCTTCTGGCCAACTACTCCGTAACCTTTCTTACGTAACATATCCTTGTTGTCGAAGCTGACCTCATCTAAGAAAACCAGGTTGTAAATATCCCATGGTACTGACAACATTTCCTTCACAAATCGGATTATCTCATCCTCCCGGATTTGAATAGCCCTTCGCTCGATGGTCTTCCAGGACAATCCAGAATCGTGCAATATTGTACAAATCGATGATACACTGATTGATAACTGGAACTGTTGCTGAAAACGTTGCTTTGCTTCGTCCAAGAATAAGAAAGGTTCAATCTGGTACAAATGGACCAACCATTCACGCATGATGGTGTTAAATTTCTTGAAAACCTGCTCACGTTGCTTCCTTCGATAAAATCCGATCACTCGAATATAGTCGACCTAGATTTCCCATAAATTACGGCAAGATCTTTCTTTGCTATTCCGAGGAAAAAATGACCGTAGAGAGCATGATAAACGGTGTTACTGCTGGCGTGTTGCCGACGAACATTAAGAATGATTAAGTTAGGTTCCATGCTAATTTTGTTGAGGCCTCGGTTTTGACTAGTGAAGATATTTTTAATTAATATTTACCATCTACGTTCTGGGGTAAAAAAAACGTAAATCAATAAATATTTACCATCTAAACAAACACATGGATTCCTTCACCGGTGACAGAAAGTTGACATTACGTTGATATCAAAACGTCAAAACCCATAGTCGCGTGTGGATGTCGCGTCGCGAGTCGCGCTGGCGCGATCCGGTTTAGTGGCGGCCCGATAATATATCTTTTTCACTTATTAATGGAACCGTTAGCGGTTTTCTGTGCATCGTCCAACGACTATTCTACGATGTTATAAAAATTTAAGATCTAATAAAATGCTTCTGGTTGACGAAAAAAGTAGTGAAACTAAAAATAAGACTGCAAGTGGTAGTCGAAAAACGCGTATCTGTCTGGGCGGAATTAAAAGGTACAAGGTTCTCCAATCTACTTTGAGATTCTGTTCATAGGATTCGAGTATAGTCATACCTCGAAATAACGTTACCTCGATATAGCGTTACCTCTTTATAACGTAACTCGATACAACGTAACTTTTACCTCGATATAACCTAACTTATTTTTGACTCCCTTATATTTTTCCATTTTTTATTAAAAACATAAATTATAAATTGCAATAAACATTTATCAAGACTCAAACACCAACCAATACTAAATCAGAGCAATGCAAGTGTATACCTGACCAGACGGAAGAAACAAGATTATCAGGGGAACACATTTCCCCTGATATGATTTTTTTATATCACAAGTTGTTATAAAACATGTACCGTTAGTAGTTAAAATAACAAGAATTCTAACAAAATTTGCACCAAATTAAACTAAAATATAACAAACCCTGTTACAATTATATCAAAATTATTACAGAATGTGTTGCAAGGATGTTACAAAATAACAGAATTATTGCAAACTATGTTACTGATTATGACATCGGATGTTATTTGCAACAAACTTATAAATGCGATGTCAAAAATATAACAAATGTTGTTACAAATGTGTTAATAAAAATATAACAAGTTGAGATCAACGCCATCTTGATAACAAAATTTTATCAACTTCTGTTATTTTTAACAGCAGTTGATAGGAATGTGTTATAATCTTGTTATGTAGTTCTGGTCGGGTACTATCACTGAATATAGTCATAAATCGATATCGAGTGAGATACAAGCTCAATATTCAAACCAACATTTTGTCATTATTGTACATTTGTATACATCATTCTTCTTTATTTTTGTTGCATTTACGCTCCCACTGGAACCAAGCCTGCTACTCATTTAATATTTTTTATGAAATCTTTGATAACACAGCGTAACAAAAATTACATTTTTGCGTGTCTCAAGAATCAAATTATGTGTCTCCAGTAGATTTGGGGTTGCTGAATCTGATGCCGGTTTTAGAAATGTTCCAGCACATCACAATTTGAAGCTACAGGTCGCCAAAGTTGTATAAAACACTAGTTTCATTGATGTTTACATAAAATTTAAACAATGATTTATCAAAAAATATTATGATCTAATCTACCAAGCATGCAAAATAGGACTTTAACTTTCATTTCAGATATTATTTGATTGAAATTGCACAATTAAATTGAGGCTTGTAGTCTCCATACAAAATTCGTCGTTTCTCTTATATGGCAAAATACAATACTTTTCTAAACCAACAAAAAATAGCTTTTGAGCATCGGAATTATTTTAAATTTTGTTGATAAGTATTGTTGTACACATGAAGTTTGAGTTCTGAGGCAAATTAAGCAAATAAATTGCTATACAAGCTGGAAAACTTGCATGCAAGCTGGTTGAAATTGCCAAATTTAGCATTTTCGACACCCAATATCGTGCTAAGACATTTCTGTAAATGGCAATGGTTTCAGCAACCCTTAATTAAGTAAATAGCGGTGTTTTGGTGCTTGAGACAAAATCGTGTTCCGCAGTGTAATTATTGATTTACACTTTGCATTCAACAAGATTAGATCAAACTCAGATTGGAAATGTGTGTTGTGGCCACGGTGCCATCGCCAATCCTTTTAACGTATATTTGATTTTTTTTTTCTAAGAATGCCTAAGGAAATATTTAGCTGGTGCTTTAGGAGTTCTGCAGAATATCTGCAATTCTTTAAATAAATTCTCAAAAAAAAAAAAATGATATTTTTTCCTGGAATTTTGTCACGGAATTTAACTAGAATCATTCCGAGGATGCCTCTAGAGATTCCTCCAATAATTTCTCCATGGAGTATTGACTTAACGGATTCTCGTTTTAAGAATTCCTTGAGGAATATCATCAGAAAAATCTCATTGAATTACACCAATAAATGGTTCAATTATTCCTCCAGAAATTTCTCCAGAATATCTCCAGGTACTTTTTCCAAGGAATTATGGATTCTAGGAATTTTAAATTCAAGGGCTATGAATTTCTCCAATAGCTTTTTTCAATATATCTATAAAATCTACTGTGTCTTCGATCAAGAGTTTCACCAAGTTATTTTTCCATGATATTAAGTGGATTCAACTGAGTCTAGAGATCCATAAATATTTCCAGCAATTTTCCATCAATTCTTCCAGCGGCCCAGTTTGTACGTGGGTAATCGATATGACAGGACATCACGACCAATCGATGTACCAGTGCAAGCCGTGCCACGAAACGGATTCCGCGGACGCTCGTATGATCATCTGTGACCAGTGTCGCCAATGGAAGCACTTTCGATGCGCTGTAATTAGCGAAGCTAGTCGAAGTCGTCCTTTCATTTGTAAGCAGTGTAGAACGGGAGACACTGGTACCCAACGAGTGTTGAGATTAAAAACGAAAGGTAATCAGCTCACTAATCCGTCTGTGGGAGGCGCTCTTTCCCAAAAGGGCAGCAAAATATCGTCAGTCCGTAGTTTTAGTTCCCGATCATCTGTACTAAAAGCGCAACTGGAATTGGCAGAGGAAGAAGCCCGGATGAAGCAGAAGGAGCTAGAGGAGAAACAAGAACTCAAGAATCTCGAGTTTGAAGAGGAGAAAAAACAGTTAGCTGAGAAGAAGAAATTGTTGGAGGAAGAAGCCCGATTACGACAGCGAGCACTAAAAGCAAGTAGGGAGCGACTGGCGAAGCAGCAATCGATCCGTCGAGAGTCGTTGGAGAAAAGGAACGAGATTCTTTTGCAGATATCCGAGCGTGGAAGTGTGCTGGAGTCTACGACAAGTTCGGTTGAAAAGCTGTCAAAATGGTTGACAGCTCATCCACAGGGAGGGATGACCGAGGAGAACATTACAGGGGCGCCAAGTGATCCCTTTCTCCCGGCCCCAAACGAACAACAGGGAGAGGTCTCAAATGCTATGGCACAACCTTTGCAAACCGGAGTGCGTTCGTCCCAAACGGGGCTTCAGGCTCAAGCAGCACCCGTAATTGATGAGAGGCTCCCACTTCCGAGAACTGTAATTCCTCGAGAAGTTCATTCGGTAACGGTAAAAGAGCCATTCCAGCAATACATCGCATCGTCGCACCCTCTACGTGATCCTCGATCGTTTTCTCCTACAAAGCCTCCGAACTTCGTTAGGACATAGCGGTGAACCATCACGTTGGACTACCGTCTTCCGATGCTGGTGATCAGATCAGACAAATGCATCAACAAGCTCCAGTGTGGAGCACGCCCGTACAACATGAGTCAGTACCGGGACCCAAATCGTTCTCCCATCGCCTTCTCACCCCTGCTACGGAACTACCATTTCCATATCGGAACTCTCTTCCGAACTTTGACGCTACTCGAGAAGGAGCCATTTCCGGTGCAGTACACAATCCCCTAGAAACGGTTTTGGATGATGGCGTTTTAAACTCACAAAAGATAGCTGCGCGTCAGGTTGTTGGTAAAGATCTGCCATCGTTCAACGGAAACCCTACCGACTGGCCGATGTTCATTACCTCCTTTGAACAATCTACAGCTGCATGCGGGTTTTCAAACGCAGAGAATTTAGTACGTCTACAACGATGCCTCACAGGCCATGCTCGAGAGGCGGTTCGAAGCAGGCTTTTGCTTCCAGCCAACGTGCCGCACGTGGTTGAGACATTGCGAATGCTCTATGGACGTCCAGAGCTATTGATTCGTTCGCTCCACGAGAAGATAAGAAAAACTCCTGGACCCAGACACGATCGGTCGAAAACGATACTCGAATTCGGACTGGTAGTCCAAAACTTCGTTGATCATCTGCTAGCTGCGCAACAAGGAGAGCATCTCTCAAACCCGATGCTTCTACAGGAACTAGTAGAAAAGCTTCCAGGGCCAATGAGAATGGATTGGGCCGTCTTCAAAGGTCAACAACCGCGGGCTACAATTGTGCTTTTCGGTGAGTTCATGTCCAAACTGGTAAAGGCAGCCAGTGAGGTCAGTTTTGAACTTCCAGGGTTGTTCAAAGACTTAAACGACGGTAAACATCAGCGAGCGAAAGAAAGAGTCAGAGTACAGACGCATTCCACCGAAGAATCAACCTTCAAGCTAGCCAACAGCGGTAGCCGCAAAGCACCGAAGCCGTGTGCGATTTGCGATCGCGAAGGCCACAGGGTGGCAGAATGCTCGAAATTCAAGCAGTTGACTGTAGATAACCGATGGAAGTTAGAGCAATACAAAGGTTTGTGCAGAACGTGCCTGAACAACCACGGAAAGTGGCCATGTAAATCTTGCAAAGGTTGTGGTAGCGAAGGATGCCACTTGAAACACCACACGCTTCTTCATTCGCCGTCTACTCCTCCCAGTTCTTCGCACTCGGTGAACGTATCGTTGAGCCAGACTTCATCTGTAGAATATCGGACACTATTTCGAGTGTTACCCGTAGTCCTCCACGGAAAGGGGAAAAGTGTGACGATCTTCGCGTTCATTGATGAAGGATCACAAATTACGATGTTAGAGGAGAAAGTCGCGAAGGAGCTCGGCGTTACCAGTTCGACAAGGCCTCTCACGCTCCAGTGGACGGCGGATATAAAACGCGATCAAAATCTCAGGAAGTCAGCTTGTAAATAGCAGGAAAAAATAGTGGTACACGTTATGATCTGTGCGTGCATGACGGCACAGTTAGCTGCTTGCTACTGCCAACCCAAAGCCTGAACTACCGAGAACTGTGTGTCCGTTTCCCTCATCTCAAAGGCCTGCCGGTGGAAGATTATGATCTCGTGCAACCAAAACTGCTCATTGGTTTAGACAATCGTCGACTTGGAGTACTGCTAAAGTTGCGTGAAGGAGGACCATACGATCTTATTGCAGCCAAATGCCGTTTGGGATGGGGAATCTATGGTAGTTCGTCTACAAACCCCGTACCAAGAGTTAGAGTCAACTTTCACACTGCCGCACAGCCGTCCTCCGACGACCTGCTCAACGTATAATTGCGAGACTACTTCGCATTCGAGAACTGTGGGGTTGTTGCTCCGACCGAAAAGCTAGAGTTCGAGGAGGATAAACGAGCAAGACAGTTGCTTGAAGAAACGACGCGACGAACTGCAAAAGGATTTGAAACAGGCCTTCCGTGGAAAACTGATGACCTAGAATTTCCAGACACGTATCCAATGGTACTTCGGCGGATGAAAACCTTGGAGAAGAAGTTACAGCGAGACCCGTTGATGATGCAGCGAGTACGAGAGCACATAAATGAATTTGAGAAAGAGGGCTACATTCGCAAGGTTAGCAAAGAAGAGCAATCCACCTTCGATCACCGGAAAAGCTGGTTTCTTCCCCTGGGAGTTGTCGTAAACCCGAAAAAACCTGGGAAATTAAGAATTATCTGGGATACGGCAGCGAAAGTCGATGGAGTATCGTTCAACTCACACTTGATGAAAGGCCCAGATCTCCTAACGCCTTTGCCGCGAGTTCTCAGTGGTTTCCGTTTGTATCCGGTGGCGGTCTCCGGAGATATAAGGGAGATGTTCCTTCAAATAAGGCTACAAGCGAGTGATCGAAATGCGCAAATGTTCTTGTTCCGCGATCATCCTCAAGATCCGGTGCAAATATATGTAGTCAACGTCACGATGTTCGGATCAACCTGTTCTCCTTCGTCAGCTCAGTACGTCAAGAACGTGAACGCTGAACAACATGCTTTACACTACCCAAGGGCGACGGCTGCAATTATAGAACATCATTATGTCGAAGATTACTTGGACAGCTTTAGGACGGTGGACGAGGCTGTTCAGATCGTAAGGGACGTCAAGTTTGTTCACTCCAGGGGCGGATTCGAAAGAAATCCGCAATTTTCTCTCCAATAAGGACGAAGTCCTCCGGCGAACTGGGGACATCGAAACGAATACGTCTAAAGAATTCGCCCTCGTACGGGCAGAAACAACAGAATCAGTGCTCGGAATGAAGTGGATTCCTACCGACGATGTTTTCACTTATACCTTGGCTATGCGAAACGACCTGATGCCAATTCACGACGACAACCACGTTCCAACGAAGCGGGAAGTGCTTAGGGTGGTTATGAGCCTGTTTGACCCTCTTGGTTTCGTTGCATACTTCATGGTGCATGGTAAGGTGCTAATGCAGGACATATGGGCATCAGGTATCGATTGGGACGATAAAATAGGTGAAGAACTTTTTCTCCGTTGGCAGCAGTGGATACGCTACTTTAGTGCACTATGGGCCAGGGACGCAATCTGGCGGGACAAAATTAATTACTCGGTAACGAAGCGTTTCCGATGTTTGGTGTCTTCGGCAAAGTTTTTTGTGACAACGAGGACCATCTACTGACATAAACGGATAGTTCGTAAATCGTCCGCATAGGTGGGGCCACTATCTAACTTTTTACTGTGACGTTCTACAGACTTGGCATGTTCGGCAAAGTTGTTCATTTTAATAAAACAAACAACTCTTTCGAAGACGTCAAAATTCCACAGCCTACTGTTTTCGAGTTATTGGCATAAAAAGACCAAATTAGTGAAAAAACTGTTGTTTTCACCAAATTTGACATCTTCCTAAAAATCATGTCAGATAATATTTTTTGCTGATAAGTATATAACAAACACAAGCTCTGGTGGAATTTTTTTAATAATATGACGCATAAAAATTAAGAAATAATGGAAAAATTTAAAAATAGAGCAATTTTTTCACCTTAATATCTTCAAAAGCGCAAAAAATCGCAAGCTCAAATTTTGAGGCAACGTAGAACAATACTTGATGAAACGGATGTCAAAATTTCGGAGAGGTATATTTAGGTGTTTTTGAGATTTTTTAATTTTTTAACGGGTTTCTTTTCATTACGTGATCAATGCTTTCGTGGCAAATATTTAAGTGTATTTTAAAATTAGCGGAAAAATACATTTTATTTTTTCGTGAAATTATTATATCTGCTCACAGTACAAGCTGGCTTTGGATTTCATTTCAAATTCGTCTGTTACAGTTTTCCAAAAGCACAAAATTTAATCAAATCCGGTAATTAAAAACATATTTAAGAACTACCGAAAGCTAAACATTACATATATTTTGCAATTGGATTAAATGGACAAATTGATGTGAAGTTTTGCGAAAAAGTTACACGTCTTCTCAGTGAGAATCGAACTCACGACTCCCTGATCTCTAGTTAGGGCGCGTTACACCTACGCCATGAGAGGACTCATGAACGCAGAAGTTAAGCTGAATTCGATTACAGCTCTCGGGCTAGGCATTGGATATATATAGAAAGCGTTGTGTTTGGATGGGCATCTAATTCTTCTGAAAGAGGTGCACTTTGCGAAAAAGGACCACGAGATTATTGAGCTGAAATCGAATTCAGGTTAACTTCTGCGTTCATGAGTCCTCTCATGGCGTAGGGATAACGCGCCCCAACTAGAGATCAGGGAGTCGTGAGTTCGATTCTTACTGAGAAGACGTGTAACTTTTTCGCAAAACTTTACATCAATTTCCAAAATCCTATTGCAAAAAACTGAAATATCTCAAAAACACCAAAATATACCACTCTGAAATTTTGACATCCGCGTCATCAAGTATTGTTCTATGTTGCCTCAAAATTTGAGCTTGCGATTTTTTGCGCTTTTAAAGATATAAAGGTTCAAAAATTGCTCTATATTTCAATTTTTTCATAATTTCTTAATTTTTATTCGTTTTTTTTATTTTTCCATCAGAGCTTGTGTTTGTTATATATTTATCAGCAAAACATATTATACGACATAGTTCTTAGGAAAAATGTCAAATTTGGTGAAAAAAAAGTTTTTTTCATCAATTTTCTCTAATATTGCCAATAACTCGAAAACAGTAGGCTGTGGAATTTTGACGTCTTCGAGAGAGTTGTTTATTTTATCGAAATGAACAACTTTGCCGAACATGCCAAGTCTCTAGAACGTCACAGTAAAAAGTTAGATTGTGGCGCCACCTATGCGGACGATTTACGAACTATCCGTTTATGTCAGTAGATGGTCCTCGTTGTTACAAAAAACTTTGCAGAAGACACCAAATACCGGAAACGCTTCGTTACCGAGTTATTAATTTTGTCCCACTAGATTGCGTCCCTGGCCCATAGTGGCAGTGGAAAGTAAGGGTCCGTCCATTAAGGGACAGTCCCTAAGCAACCTGCAGCTTGGATGGAATACTAATTGATAGTACAGCAAACGAGAAAATTCTCGAGCATAGTTCGCCTGAGCTTCAGTTGAAGCACATCACTGCTAAAGACTCGTCAAGTTCATCTGGAAATCCTCCACTACCATCCAAAATGCGAAATATTATAAGAATGTAAGACTAGAAAACAAGGTTTGACTCCCAATAAATACAAAACATATTGATTTTTCCGCACAGTATTGATGATTTATAATTGTTTCATATAGCTGTGAGGAATTTTTTTTCCGGAAAAGTTCTTTTGACATTAAGTTTTACATGTTTAAAAACAGTATGTTTAATGGGGCAAGAGGGACATCGCAATTTTCTTGTATTAAATCAAATGAACTTTTATTTTTCTTGTTTAATATTGCATTAAATCAGTGTTTCCTACTAAATAAAATCAAAACAAACCATCTAGGACATTTAAAATGGTTTCTGACAATTCTTACTATTATTGTTGCAGTCAAATAAGATGAGAACTAAATTAATTTCGTAAGATTACTGTTTCACTATAAGTCAACTTTTATCCCTCAGTTTTTATCTTTGTTTACTCTAGAATGTATCGTTTAGGCGGGGAAATAATAATATACAAAATTTGTGACATTTTTCTCTGGTGGTTTTCTAGCCCCATACGAGTGGCACTCTTGCCCCGTGCCTCGTCGAAAAACCTCATATGAAGGGACATTTTCAAAACTCTAAAATCAACATGTGTTTCTTATATTTTTGAAATCTATCGATAACATCATTTAGAACAAGAGGTGAGCTTGCCCCTACACTAGAATAATCTTCAAAAATTGTGCTAATCAACCATGATTTGAACCTATGTATCTTAAGGTGTCCTTCTTGCCCCCAGCCCCCCTACGAACGTCGAATTTCGATACTTATTCGAAGAGATGGAATAAAATAAGAACAACAAGAAACAGGAACAACAAGAAAATAAAGAAGTTTAAGAATTAAAGAAAATCAAGAGTATAAATTATATAAAGTAATGTACGAAAAAAAATAAGCATAAGCAATGGCTATATTGCTCAGATTGTAATCTTGTGAAAATACCTATAATAAAAAAAATAAGAACAGAGTAAATCATTATTCCATGTTTGGGGTGGATGAACAAATTAAATTGAAATTCACGGAAAAACTCCTGATGAAACTCGTATTAGTTGTACAAAACCTGTAAAAAAGTAACATTATTTGGAGCAAACGACCATTTTAAGGCATGTACAAAGTTAGGAACATTTCAGATTTTGTGCGCAATGCTAGGCATAAAGTATTGTATCATTTTTTGCATTTTTTTTTATGAATTATTTTTATTCTTTTTAAATTATGTGCTCTACTGAAGGGTTAAAAGCCTATCGTTGGCAAAAGTTTGAAAAAAAAAAATACATATTTTAGCCTTATTTGAAGCAAAAATAGGATGATAGTTTCTTAACTGCGCAAAGTTTGGTGCGTACACGGTATGGTAACTGAGCAGAAATCAAAATCAGCTGTATTGGATTATGTGAAATGTACCATTGATTTGATAGATTAATAGAAAAATCATTCGATGCCGGGAAATCCAACAATTAACTTGACATTCATATTTTTCATATTCCTTCACGTGCTGTTTTTTTCTTTCTTATAATTAAATTCACTTGGACCACTCTGACTGCATACTTTAATCGAGTTCTATTGATCATCCAAAGTAAATTTGTAGCATACACCTAGCATTCCAAAACATTTCGCAAATCAGATCAAATTAAAATGGAACTAAGATATTTCTGCATGTAATGAGATAATAATCTTATTTTAACAAGTTTTGCACATGGTCCCCTAGTATAACGCCGACGAATTGGAACCAGAAAATCGTTTGTCAGTGGCCCATAATTTGGGAAAAAATCAAAGTGGATATCCAGGTTTTTCAAAGCGCTAATGGCTGCCGCAAGCAGGCTCGCTTTCTGGTAGGGACATGTCGATTTGACGTTTGGCTTGGGTCATTTAATATTGAACGGACCCAAATCGTTTAATCCCAACCAGGAAGCGAGACTGTTTGTAGCAGCCATTAGCGCTCTTAAAAAGCTGGATAGGAAGTAGAAGTAAGTAAATGTAAAGTAAATGGGTTAACATTGATCAGTGTAGTAAAATTATCGGGAAGTCCGTCCTAGTAAGAAGTTCGAGCCAAAATTTATCGATGGAATATTTTCAAAGCATGGTGCTACTCTTTCTTACATTCATTAGCTAATAAAATTAAGGTTTTTGTGATTTAACTTCATGCTTTTTATGTCGAGAAGTTGTTAGCGTTTCAGTCAGATTTTCTGGATAAAAAAAAAACTATAGTCTTGTTTCTTCTCCAACGTTTCGATCAGCATTGGATCTTCTTCAGGGATTCAAAACTATTGCAGTTTAATCAAATTTTAGTTTTTAATTTACCAAAATTAACAAATTACTGAGAAGAATGTAGAATTTCCTTTGGAAATTTAGTTGTTTAGGGTTTAAGATAAAGTTTCCCGTAGATTGATTAAAATTGAATATTTTATAAACATTACACAGTTTTATTGCCCTTCAAAATCTTGATTTTGACAATCTAAATGATTAATGAAGTTTTCAATCTTTTGACTCAATGACATTTCAATTTACATAATGACAGTTCGTTGCACAGTAAAATTATAAAATTTTGGGTTCTCGCTCAATGTTTACCGTAGATTTGGATCCTGTAAAGAACTGGATATCCCTTAACAAGCCAATTTAAAGACACTACACGTTAATGCTTCCAGTGGGCTATTTGCCCTTTGAAGGAAGCACCACACTAGAACAACGGACTAGCATGTAACGCCCAGTGGTATAGTCAGAAAACATTCCTCTCGAAAAGTTTTCGGCCTGAGGCGGGAATCGAACCCACACTCCTTAGCACGATGCGGCTAACTGCCTCGGTGACACTAACCGCACGGCTACGAAACCCACACCTTGCCTACCTTTAGGCGTATTCATGGTTCAAAATATTTTTATTTAGAGTTTGGCCTTCATATTTGGCTTCAGGAGCTATGATTTGAGTAAGCAATGACATTTTAAATATTATCGATCATTGTTTACGGGGGTGATAATTATTACCTCATAAAAGCTATATTAGCAAATCATACCAAATATTTTTAAACATGTTAAAAACTTTCAGAAAACAGAAAAAAACTGTACAGTAACAAGTGATGAGTGTCAATATTTGTTTCAGAAGTACAAAACTTGCAGCTTTCGCATTTTCAAAATTTCAATAAATAATCAACAAAATATATCATTTTTTTTCGGATTACGGTAGGTATCTATTTTATTTGTAACCAGTTTCATGATATGCAAAACAAAACGGCTGTCACAAAGAGATGACACTAGGCGCTGAGAAGGTAATCTTCTTAAGTTTTTCATACCTAATTTATAGCAAGAAACGGCAGATCAGAGCATCAAACATTTACCATGTAACCATAAAAACCGCCAGCATTATCTGCATCGCACATTAATCAACTGCATTAGACGATACCCTAAGAACCACACCGCAAAGGCAGTGCATATTAGCTAAGCACAACGCAAACTGCTCCCGAAATTCCTGGAAATGAAATGGACTCGTTGTTTCGGCCTGTATTTACCTGGAGTCAATATTCAGTGGGACCCATGTTCGAATAGTTTCGACAGCGCTGGGGAAATGTTTTATCCCATCCAAGTGTAGTGCAGTGCTTATCACATTCGTCAGAGAGCGATATGGCCCAAAATGACATGTAGCCTAGGTGTCTACTGCGTTATCATTTCTGACGAAGAGCATTTAGTTTTATGACACGTGGTTCATGTTGATCTTGTTTTCCGAGAACACTTCAGAAGCGGCATCAATCCACGCTGATAAGGACTGTTCCTGAGAAAATTCGTCGGAATGTGATGGGTAAATAACGCTTCGGGGATTGTGTGCAGATCATGCTCAACACTTTGAATGAGTTTTTCCTCAAGCAAGAAAATTTGCATACCACTCGCCGACCAGTCACGTAATGCGTTTTTGTGGCTACCGACTGCCACGAGCTACTGCGAGCTCAAAGTCCTCGGCTTGGCACACGCTCCTGCGTCTACAGCACGAAACCAACGATTTGCAAAGCAAAGTGAGCCCTAATTTGCATCAATCTTACCCCTTTGGGGCAAAGGGGCAGTGCGCACACAATTATACGGTTTGGTGTATTTTTTTTTGCAGGTTTTGTTATTTTGAGCACTGTGGTGTACGCTAAAACAGTTGGTCAGCGCATAAGGCAGGAGTTTGTTGGTAGCTGGTTGGTGAGGCTGGTTAGTTTTGTACGAACATGTTGCTTGTGCTAAGTGGAACAAATGTTCGAGGTTTTGCTTGATTATACGTCGGATACTTTACAGTTGCTGAGGCTTCTGGTGTTTTCACGCAGGTTTTTCTCCTTACGGGCAAGAACTGATAGCTGATTGTTAATTTTATAAATTGCTGGGTGGCTTACACGTGTTGAATTGAGATATTTTGGTTTTAGGGTGCAATTTAATTTGGGGAAGCATTATGCTTGTCGTATTATGGCGTATGTGTTGTTATAAGCTTTTTTCTATTTTAGTAAATGCTACTATTACATGAATTTGTATGTTCATATAGCTTTCTTTGTCTACAACATGGCTTAAGCGAATCTAAATATCTTCTTCTTTCGTACGTTACGTCCCAACTGGCACAGAGCCTGCTTCTCAGCTTTGTGTTCTTATGAGTACATCCACAAGTTTTAAATTACAGCTTCCTTTATCAATTGACTTTTGCATTCGAATATCGTATGGTAGAGGTACGAAGATACTGTATGCCCTGGAAAGTCTAGAAAATTTCCTTTAATTTGACCAGTGGGATTCAAACCAACGATCTTCAGCTTGGTCTTGCTGAATAGCTGCACGTTCACCGCTACGCCTATCTGGGCCCTGACACATACACTCTAGATCATTTCACAAAAATCGAAATGTCTGGGATTCAACCAGTCCCCCGCTAGTGCTGTAAATCCTGCTCGTCATTCCTGTATTGATTTATCGTTTTGTTCAAATAGTTTGTACATTAAATCGTCTTGGAAAATAGTTCATTATCCTAATGGTTATGATCATTCACCCATTAAAATTTCCATTCACAATCTTGTCAATATTTGGAATAAATTTTTGGACTTGGTTTCTTCTGCTTTGAATAAATTTGATTATTCGTTTTCACCCATTCAAAATTATAACATTTTTAAAGAATTTTAATTGAACGTTTATATAAATCACAATGTAAACAAATAAAATTGGGACCAGCGAAAAGGAAACAAATTTTAATGGGATAATGATTGTAACATGGCATCTATATAAATAAAAATGGAGTGGTGTTTGTATGTCACGAAATGGCTTACAAATGGATTAACGGATTTGAACTATTCTTTCTCCGTTTTGTTCGTCAAGGGTTCCGATGTGTTTGTGTGTATAAAAGTCTGAGGCTAAAAAAAAAAAAAAAACGAAAAAAAAACGAGAGTGATCGGAACTGTCATTTTGTATGGGACACAGCGTTTTTCAACAGCCTACTTGATGGCAAGGCGAAGTTTGCCGGGACAACTAGTTAAAAATAAATCAAATTCTTTTGTCTAATTTAGGCGTTCAGGATGAATAGAGCATTATATTTTTCATTGCAAAACGGAAGCTCAGTTAATTCAAGCTACTAAATAAAAAAAGAAATTATTGGAGAAATTTTGTCGAAAATCTTGATCTTGAAACATCATTATCTAAATTATGGCCTGTTGCTCGAAATATGAGAAATAAAAATTACCTTCTACATCTGTTTTGGAATATTGAGGAGATTGGATCGATCAATTAGCTTCTAACACTTGTCCTGATTTTGTACCTACATTCGTCACATTTATAAATCAGCAATGTTATTATTATTTTCCTGAACTTTTTTTACTATTGAGGAAATGGATTTGGCACTATCTATTACCACTAACACTGCTCTAATAACAGTATTGAATTATTTATCAATAGTCATCGCATTGATCAAGTTTTTGATTACAAATATCTTGGTATACGGTTTGATTCTAAATTGAAATGGAACAGTCATATTCAATATATTAAAAAATAAATGTTCAAATAGAATCAATTTTCTTCGTATGATTCCTGGAACATGGTGGGGTGCTCATCCCTTTGATATGATTACACTCTATAAAACAAATATTCGTTCAGTTATAGAATATGGTTGTTTTACATTTGGAAGTGCTGTTCAAACACATTTTTCAAAGCTTGAAAAAATCCAGTTTCGTTGTTTGAGAATTTGTTAAAAATTATGAATTACACTCATACAAAATCTGTTGAAGTTCTTGCTGGCATTATTCCTTTAAGGAATCGCTTACATGAGCTCAATTGTAAATTTTTAATAAATTGTTTTTCAAATAATCATCCTATTATTGATCTGTTAAAATCCCTATTTGTGCTTAATCCAACTAATAAAATTTTGCGTTCATTTTTATATTGTTCTGGAGAAACCATTATTCCAAATTCTACACCTGGTTTTTATGAATGTAGCATGAATGTTCATGCCTTCCGTCCATGTATTGATTTATCTTTACTTGAAGAATTTTAACAAATTTCTTGTCATGCACATTTGAGTCATTTCCGTTTTGCTAATATGTTATTTAATCGAAAATTTATTGAAGTGTAACAAATTCAATTTATTTTTTACTCACGGATCTTCAGTGGGAAATATGGCAGGATTTGGATTTTCAACATCAACTTGGCTCATTTTTATAAATTGGAATCTCCGTGTTCTGTTTTCACAGCTGAATTAGCTGCTCTGTATTTTTCTTGTAATGTAATTAAAAATTCCGCTCCTAACATATACATGGCGTGTTCTGATAGTCTGAGTTGTCTTAATGCTTTGAATTTCAGTAATTTTCATTTCAAAACCCATCGTTCTGTTTTATCTATTACAAACTTATTACATAATTTGTATTCTGGAGGATATGTTATTAAATTCGTTTGTAATATTTATGGTATTTAATGAGCAGGCTGATTTATTGGCAAAATTGGGTGTTTTTCGTGACATAACTTATAATCGTGATATTTGTAATTTTGAATATTTTACAAAATTAAAAAATACTCTTTGAATAAGGTACCGCGGGATAAGTGGGTAAATGGGTAAGTGAAAATAATTGATATATTTTACTGAATATGTGCATTAACGTTTTAAACTCATGCGTAAACCTTTGAGGCCATTGAGAACATTACGATAATAAGATAATTCTGAGATTTTTCAGCCATTATTGCATAATAGAGCGAAATATTGTTAACCTGTCAACTATCACTCCATAACAAGTTGGCGGCGTGCAAACTTATTTTAATATTTTCAGCGGAAAAAAGTTGTGGAAAAAAAAATTCTGTACCACTTCTAAGTTGTTCCTTCTGACAGCTTTAAACTGCAATAAAAAAAGTTTCAGAATTAATTCGACATAGACCTAGAAATAACTTAATTGAAACACCGTCAATTTTCTAATCACGTGGGGCAAGTGAAAAGTTTCTTATTAGAAATTGAATTTGTGTTTTCTCTTTAGGTAGCTATAAGTATGCAAGGTTTGCAATTATCATAGAACAACAAAACGTGCTGATAATTCAAGAAAGACTATACTTAAAGCGTTAAAAGCTATTATCATGGCCAAATCATGGAACATCTCTAAAAAAAAGGTGGTCAAATATTTTTTTATTTATATGTTTACTGGGAACAGCCGATTAAAGGAAGACGTTGATTGAAAAGTTCCAATATAAGAAAACGCACGGAAATCTTGTGGAATGTCTATGTAAAGCTAGTTCAAAACATAAAAAATGGGGTATAGATCTATCCACATAAAAAAGTTTCTAAACACTTTATTGAAGGATTCCGTTTGATTTCTCCCGACGTCATATCCGATTTTCTTAAAAACAAATAACGAGCGGTGAAAATTCTATAGAGCAGAAATGCAATTGCTGTCCCATGATGTTAGAACTAACATTGGAAATGTTGCAGTTATAATGTTGTCGAATGATTGTCGAAAGTTAACTAAACAGAAGAAAATTCAAGTAACAAGAATAAAATTTTGTTTGTTTACATGTTACTTAAGTTATTGTTCATTGGGACGCCTTCATAAATGTTAAAAGCAAAATAAATTGTGAATATAACTGTTAGTTTTTCAATTGTTTCAATTTTTATTGTTCAATACGATAAACTTTTCACTTGCCCCACTTGCGAAATCCATTACCCACTTGCCCCACGGTACCTTAATTGGCAACTTTCATAGTATCCAAGGGCGTTATTGTATTCTATTCTATTTACCCAAAGGTTAAGGCAGTCCCTTGGTTTAAATACTTGTATGTTGGACGTAATTTTATCTGTTCTGTTGATTGATGTCCAACCATTATATTTGTAATAGTTATTTGTGAATGCAATAAATATTATGAAGACATTGATCATATTGTTTTTAAATGTTCTCGCTTTAATGGACCACGAGAACAATTTTTTGACAACATAATCAGGTTAGGTTTTGATATTCCTGTACCTGTTCGTGATATTCTGGGAAATAAATATCTTCCTATATTAAAAATTCTATACAAATATATATATATGAAATTTCTTATCATGTTTGATATTTGCTGTTCTGTTTTCTTTTTACTTTCAGCTATAACAAGTCCATTGTTGGCACATGGGACATGTCAATGATTGACACGTCGAACGAATCAAATTTTGTTCATTTTTTCATTGGCAAAAATTGAATTTTCGTTGATGTGGACCATCATTTTGTTCAAAATGACATTTTCAAAAAGTTTACTGATGTAGAAAAACAAACTGATTGGACGATAGTTAGAAGCTTCTGCAGGATTTTTGTCTGGTTTGAAAATTGGAACAACCTTAGTACCTTACCAAAATATGGCAACTGAAAACATTTGTTAAATACATCAACTACTCTGGAAGTTTCTTGATGAGGATATAAAAAATTCTATCTTCGCCAGGGGCTTTCGCACTTCTCCCATATTAGTCACCCAGGTAGTTTTAAAAACGTACTCTTGATTGCGTATGCTTTCGAAGTCCTGAGTTATTTGATTAGCAATTGGGCTAGGGAGCCCTAAATTAAAATTATGCGCGCTTCCAAACTGCATAGCAAGTGTTTGAAATTTATCATAATAATGTAATAATAATTAGTTCTCCTCCTCCAAGGCTGAATTAATTTTTGAGGTTTTTTTTCAATATTTTGATAATTTTCAAAAGGGCTGAGTGCTAGGGTCGAATTGAGAAATTTTATTTTATTTAGTTTCTCTATTGAAAAACCCGTATTTTTTATTTCTTACTGCAGAACTTACCATATCATCTAGCCATAAATTAGCTTTCTCCTCACGTTGTCAAGACGGATCAAGAGTTTAAGATCATCGTCTATAATCACGGGTTTGGATTTTTCTTCACATTTTGGTATTGCGGTATTGCTTCAACAATGGAATTTGTTAAAGTTTCGAGTACATTATTTGCAGAGATTAGCATTTCTTTGCTTCAAGATTACTATTGAAATATTTTTCATACACATTCCGGTCGGCTTAAAAATAATTGAATTTCGAGCTGATAGCATTGTGAATCGCTTAATGGGGTATTTGAAATGTAACAAAGACATGATCAGAATCAAAATCAGCATGAGTAATCAGTTGGCTACAAAGGTGACTTAGGACCAAGTCAATCGTAGAAGGGCTTCTAGAAGAGGAAAAACAAGTAGGGCTATCAGTGTATAGAATTGAGAAGTCTCCTGAAGTGCACTCATCAAATAAAATTCTGTTATTGAGATTACTTTGTGAATTATTCCATGAGCGATGTTTTGTATGAAAGTCTTCAATGACTTTCCTTTTATTTATTGCGAGTCAATTTCCGCTAGTTATTTGAAACATACTGACTTTTTACTCAGTGCATTATAAAAGCAAAAAGGCAGCTATGAAAGTATATTTACCAAGCTGTGTTTCAACAGAAACACCCAAGGTTCCAAAAACTTTTGTTTCAAATGACGAAAAAAGCCTATGAATAATGATTGCAATTTCCCCACATGACCCACACATCAAGTCGATCATTACGATAAACTAAAAAGTTTTGATCTGTTTTGAGTTTGGATCCAGGATTCAAATAATTTTGTATGTATGTTATTAGCAGTTAGAAAATCCTCTTTACCATTCAAAGAACGAGCATTTAAATTTAAAATATTTAAATTGTTGTTTGGATCCATCCATTATAATCCAATAACAATTTGATTAGTCAATTTTACACCAACTGCTTCAATCATAGTGGTGGTTTTGAACATTGCGTCAATCATTTTATTCAATTTTCAGTTAGAAAAATAAAATCAAAGGGAGACATATTACTTGAAATGGGTACATAATCTGATGATTTCCCGTTAGAATTTTTGGTAGACGAATGGGTGGAGAAGAAGTTTCCTGTGGCGGCAGGGTTTTTTTTTTCATTTGATTTGATACAATTTGAACGGCCACTCGTAGTATGAAAAGGGGAGGAGTTTACATTAACTGCTACGATATCGGTATAGGATTTTCCTTGAATAGATCCATTCGAAATTGAACGATTCGAACGGAAGCCTAACGGAATAAAGTTAGTTTGCGAATGAGCATGAGTATATTCTTCCTGATGGGTATGATTTCTAATCAAGCGATCGTTAACTGATAAATGAGTATTGTTCGATACTCTACCAGGAGAATTCCGGAAACGACTGTTACCGTTACCGTAAAGGACATTACCGTTCATCTGCCTGGCACGACCCCATACGACTCGCCTACGCGAAGGGCAAGCCCAAAAATTTGACTTATGATTGCCCCCGCAATTTGCGCATATAAACTTGGTGGTATGTTCCTTCACAGGACAGACATCCTTATCTTGAGAAGAACCTCCGCAAATCATGCATTTAGCATTCATGCGGCAATGTTTTGTTCTATGACCCCACTTTTGGCACCGACGGCACTGAGTGGGGTTCTGAAAATTTCTTCCAGGTTTTGGAATTGTTCCCATGTCACACGGACATCGAACATAAATCTTGCTGGAGAAAATCCAAGTAAACCATTAATTCCAGTTTTGATCTCCATATGTGACTTTCACATCAAATCTTTTTTGCTGTAAACCAAAAAATAGTCGCTGATTTTTTTGTGTGCTGTAAATTCAGTAATCGATCCAGAAAAATCAAAATTTGCTGGATCTTTCAGCAAATGAAATTCGCATAAAAATGACAGCTGTTGTACTGACCATCCAGCAACACACATTTTCACTTATTGAATAATCAGCACTTGATTGTTTGATACTATATTGGGATTTTTTTTGCTGCTTTTCAGCAATTTTGGGTCACCAGGTTCCGGTTGATGAAAAATTTAGGTAAAAGTCGTCATGAAAATTATAAACATGCCACTCCGTTTCATGCCACAAACATTCGTTTTCATAATTAAAAATTAAACAATGTTTTTCTGCGCTTGTAAATCTTGTAAATTGAGCTCTACATGTCAGGTGGATGTTGAATATCATTTGCCACATAGCTAACAGCCTCTGATTATCGTAAATTGACGTGTCACAAAGTGGACCAAATATTCCAAATTGTAAACCAAAGCAATCAGCATTCCAACTTGAAGCATTCTTCATCAGCAAATTTTACATCACGTCCTGAAATTCCCACAATCCCGGAACGAACAATCGGGAGGCCGAATTGTTTTGCAAAACCCCTAAAAAACGCAATTTTCCCACGCCGAAAAAAATCATTTCCATATTCATCACAACATCCACACAGAGAAAAAAAAAAGCAGCGCTCATCTAACCGTATCATTATCCTACACGTACCGCGCGTAGCCACAGCGAGATGATTGGAGCCTGAAGATGACCGATCGAGACCAACAGGCAAAACAGGTAAGCCATCGCACAGTGGCGGGCCTCTAAAAAGAAGTCGGTCGAAACCAAGCACTATATCCAAAATGTCTGAAATTTGACTCGTATCTAATGTTGATATGCTGATTTTGTTTTTGGTGTTTAATTTACCATATTAATCATTTTTAGTTACAGGGTTTAATGTTTTAATACTATTTTTATATGGAATTTTTGTTATGGAGTAATCAAGCAATCATGCTGTAATTTTCTGAGTTTTGTCAAACGTAACAGGGTATATTATTGGAAAAAAAGTTGATAAAAGGAAAATAGGGTTGAACGATGAGTTTTTTTTTTGTTTTTTAGAAAAGTTTGGAATGTATTATTTGCTCTTTGTTTTATCGCTGTCCGTTTTAGATATTGGAAAAGATGGCGTCATTGCACCTGTGGAAATTGCACCTTTTCTTAGTTGAAGTATTTGCAACACAAAAACATGTTCTGGATAACAATTTTTTATATCAATTTTCGAGGTTTTGTCCAACTTTCCGCCACTGTGCAATCGAAGCACCGTCCGTCGCAAACAGCAAAACATCCCTGAAAGCGTAACAGTTTCCCTGCCTCATCTACTGCTTCTGCTTGATTACGCCTCGAGAGATCACCCGAAGTTCCGTGGCTAAGGCTACTCACGCCCTCCAGACAACAACGCAGCCAGCGGCGGCCGGCGGAGAGCTAAGCTGCGGCAGTTACCCAGGAGGCTATCCGCCCGTCGTCACAACCCACAATTTCGGGTCTGGACCTCTCTGATGAGCCACTCGAAACATTTTTCATATGGGCCTGCGATGCCAACGATTTGGTCTATCGGGCTGGCTGGCGCTGAGAAACGCTGAGCGAGAGGGAGGGCAAAAGAGATTTTTCATAATTTTCGATTCTAAAAATGACCCAAAAAATTATCACTAATTAAAGGTTACCGAAATTCCGTACGCCACCGCAATCGTACAGCTTGGAACACGTACATATTAGGGTGGTTCAAAATATAGTTTTTTCTGCACACCACTCATTTGATTCTCTGGGTTGAATTCTGAGTGCCCTCTCAAAATTTGAACTTATATGGCTAAAAACTGAAAGTGCACAAGCTCTTCAAAGTAGGGTAGGTTATGGACATAGTGATTCCCTATTTCGCCATACGTGTTATCCTAAAAGTCTTCACATTATGGAAGGTTTTGTGTATTGTAGCAGTAATATTGAGAATATACCTTGCTGTTAATGCATTCTAAAAGATAAAAATTGTGAAAGTTAACGAAATTTCACATATGGACAAATAGGGAACCACTATGGCCATAGTACCAGTTATGCAAATATTGTAAACTAATTTTGATATCTTTCCACCAATATGAGATTCTATTTCTTGGACATTGCTCAATATTTCTGCAATGTGAGCTTGAAAGTGAATGTGGAATCTTTTGTATCCATAGCTAATTTTTAAAATAGTTGCTACTTTATGTTTGTCAACTATAATTTTTCAGGTTTTCTGATGAGATCTTCGATTAATTCCTCTGTTCCCTGGCAGTTATCGACAGGATTGAAAAAAAAACCCTCACTGTTTCCATTCAAGCAACTTTTGCTGATATTTGTTAAAGTGAGCATAAGTAGATCTATGCGAAGTTATTTGGCGGATATGTGACAAGATTTTCAAAGAGTTCTTGGAGAATTTTTCCACGAATTCATACTTGTAAATCTTGTGAAACTTTTCAAACAGTCTTTTGAAACATCAATCTTTAATGAACTCGTGTATCGAGTATCTTATCACTTCTTACTGGCACTTTTGATTTACTTTGACAGGAGATGTTTGGAGTCTCTTGAAAGCTACAGGGCTCATATTTAGCTAGACACTTAACCGGAATCGCCGAGAATCCAACAGCTGATATCTCGGTAATAATTTGACGATTCTCGGTAAAACTTTTACAGAGATCTCGGTAAATGTTTCCCAAACCTCGGTAACGTTCGCCGAGATCTCGGCAAAAAAATGGATTTCTGAAATCTCGGAAAATAAGTACCGAGATTCGGCCCGAAGATGACCGATCGAGACCAACATGCAAAACAGGTAAGTCTGTTGGGTTCTCGGTGAAACGTTTTGCTGAGGTCAGTGAAATAATATAAAAGTGTATGATACTAACCGTTTGTAAGTAAATTATACTGCTAAGTTTCAAACTATTTTACCAAAAAAACAGCAAATGTCAAAATGTATTATAGAGGTCTATGTGAACTATTGATGCATAGATAATTTTATGATCGATGATGATATGATAATAAGATCGTTATTGTTGGTTCATAACCAACTGAGTTGACAATGTTCAAAATCGTCTCTAATTTCGTTATACGTCTCATTCTTCGTACTTACCAAGTGCACCTCAATTATTATTTATTTATTTAATTATTTTATTTATTTGGTTTATCATCAATTTGCTTGATAAAACCTTGCCAACAACATTTCGCCAATTCACTCGGTTCATGGCCGCATCTCTCCAGGTCCTGGTGCACCTTACCAATCCACCTAGCTCGCTGCACCCCACGCCTTCTTGTTCCGACCGGATTCGTAGCGAACACCATTTTTACAGGCGGTTCATCCTTCACCGTCACACGCCGTTCTCCTGCACGCCGCCGAAGATCGTCCTTAGCACTCGGCGTTCGAAAACCCCAAGAGCTTGCAAGTCCTCCTCGAGCATAGTCAACGTCTAATGCCTTTAGAGAACTATCGGTCTTATGAGCGTTTTGTATATCGTGCATTTGGTGCGGGGGTGAACCTTTCTTGATCGCAGTTTCTTCTGGAGCCCATACTAGGCACAACTTCTGCTGATGATGCGCCTTCGTATTTCCCGACTAACGTTGCTATCAGCCATCAACAAGGCTCCGAGGTAGAGGAACTCGTCCAACACCTCGAAGGTATCCCCGTCTATCGTGACACTGCTGCCTAGGCGAGCCCTGTCGCGCTCAGGTCCACCAACCAGCATGTACTTTGTTTACGACGCATTCACCATTAGCCCGACTCTTGTTGCTTCGCGTTAAAGGCGGGTGAACAAATCTGCCACCGTTTCAAATTTTCTCCCAATTATGTCCATGTAGTCCGCGAAGCAAACAAATTGTCCGGATCTCGTAAAAGTCGTGCCTCGACTGTTAAGTATGGCTCTCCGCATAACACCTTCAAGCACAATATTGAACAACAGGCACGAAAGTCCATTGCCCTGTCGTAGTCCCCGCCGAGACTCGAACGAACTGGAGTGTTTGCCCAAGATCTTCACGCAGTTTTGTACATCGTCCATCGTTGCTCTAATCAATCTTGTGAGCTTTTTGGGAATGCTGTTCTCGTCCATGCTCTACATGGTCGATACAGTCGTATGCCGCTTTGCAATCGATGAACAGATGGTGCGTAGGGACCTGGTACTCACGGCATTTCTGGAGGATTTGCCGCACGGAAAAGATTTGGTCCGTTGTCGAGCGGCCGTCGATGAAACCTGCTATTCATGACTACTTTGTCTGTCCTCCAGCAGTCCTCAAGAGGGGCCCTATCGGGCTCGCCCTCATCCGGCAACGCTGCCTCGAGATGCTGTGCGTACGCATTGGCGACATCAGGTTGTTTCAGCCACTCGAGATTGTACCGGGGTGGGCGTTAGTACCGTACATCATTGATGACGGATAGTTTTAGGCACAGTTTCACCATCACCAGGTAGTGGTCGGAGTCGATATTAGCGCAACGATAGGTTCTGACGTCGGTTATGTCGGAGAAGTGCCGTCCATCGATCAAAACGTGGTCGATTTGCGATTCTGTTAGCTGAGGTGATCTCCAGGTGTACCGATATGGGAGGCTGTGCTGGAAATATCTGCTACGAATGGCCATGTTCTTGGAGGCGACAAAATCAATCAGTCGTAGGCCGTTCTCGATCGTCAGCCGGTGGGCGCTGAACTTTCCAATCGTCGGTCTGAACTCCTCCTCCTGGCCAACCTGAGCGTTAAAATCTCCTTTGATGATCTTGACTTCGTGGCTTGGGCAGCGGTCGTACTCGCTTTCGAGTGCTTCCGGAGTGTGGGCTATGCTCGTTGATTATGCTGAAGTTAAAGAATCGGCCTTTGATTCTTAACTTGCACATTCTTTCACGCGCCTTTGCATATCTCCCAACACTATGAAATCTGTTCCCAGCTCACGTGTGTTGCCACAGCTCTGGTAGATGGTATGATTACCTCTAAATGTTCGCACCATTGAACCTGTCCAGCACACCTCCGCGGGTTGTTTATTAAACTTCAAAAGGGGCCGCAGCATCAAAAAGGTTGAGGATCACTGAAATTGTTTAGTTTGGCTCTCACCAAATATAAACAGTATTGATATTTATGCAAAACTGAGGAAAAAAAACATAAAAAAAAGATTATGTAAAACATATTCCTCATTTTCGCTTGCCTCACTTGTGGCTCAAATTGAAAAACTAATACAGTGCCCCTACATAACATAAATCGAAACTTTTCCAAAATCAAACGATTGATTTTATTAAAACTTGTACCACCGTAATAATAATTACGAATTGAATTTATGCTCAAAATGGCATCTAGTTCAAATTTTGGAAGGGCACCAAGAATTGGACCTAGAATCGAATGTACGGTGTGGATCAAGAACAACTTTTTGAGACACCCTAATTCCCATGTGATACGCACATTAGCAGCGATTCTCTTGCCAGGTCTAACTGGTGGCGGCAGGACGATCAGCAGACACGTTATAAGTCATCATCGAAGCGTTGCGCCGAGCGAAAAGACGACGAAGGATGATTAGAAGGTCAATCTGATACAATGCCATTACGGGTTTAAGTCAGGGAGAGCAGGGAGCGGAAGATTAAGGTTATGATTTTCTGAAGAATTTACTGCGAAATGCGATTTGATTTAGCAGAATTAACTAATCTTAAGTGTGGCTTACCTACAAACTGTTGACTACACATATCAATGGTCACTATTCCGTGATTGACCGAAGTCAGTGAAAATGCACAAAGAATCAACTAGATGATCGGCTGGGATTGGCAATAATCTTTTTCAGTGTGCTTAATTCAGTGCCTCTATTTTTACATGGTCAATAACGGCACCGGCCTCGTCCTTGCAGTTAGGTGGGATTGGGGAAAGGAATGTTAGTGTGTAACCTTTGCTATTTGGAGACCATGTTTGCCTCTGCATCTCCACAAAGGTTACTGGGAGGGATGTTTGTTAATGGGGAGGATCATTGGGTCACAGGATTCACATTGATAAGCGATTGGACCATGATAAATAATTTTCATTTGATATGAACAATTTATATGTAGAGGAAAATTAAGCCGACACTTGAGGTGACGAACCTTTCAAAGTTTGTTGAACAAATACCTAAATGTAACATTCCTACAGCTGTCAGGACGAAAGCATGTGTTAGGGGGATTCGGGGCATAATGGACACATCAAGCAAATGCTTGTTTTAAGACCACACAATGACATTTTTTTAAAATTACTCTCGGCTAGTTTTCATGTTTTATGTTAGTACGATGTGCTACATTCATTCATGTTAATAAGAATCATATCAAAATAAGGCTAGTAAAAAGGTATCGGGGAAAAATGAACACTTGCATGAAATTTAATGATTCCAACATATTGAATGTCTGTCAATCGTTTCGATGTGTAAAAGGGATCTCCCTCTATTATAAGAGCTGAAAAGAACCTTTCTGGATTAGTTATTTTGCTCAAAAATTAGATTCCTCCACCGCCTTGCTTATATGCCAATTTAAAGCGGAGGAAAACTTAAAGTCAAATTTCAAAGGACAATTGAAGTAAAACATAAACTTTTTTATCGTCAAACATTTCAAATGCAATACAGATTTCATGCAGTGTATGTACTTTTGATGAAGTATGCATATTCTCAGAGATTGAGGGGGTGTCCATTTCGCCCCGGGTGTTCATTATGCCCCTAATCCCCCTTTTACATTTTACTCATTTGAAAAGAAACAAAAACTTCGACATGCTGAATCATCAAAGAACACTCTCATTTTATGCCGACACTTACAGTGGCGAATCATCCAAAGTTTGTTGAATAAATTGAACCTTTCGCAAGTCTACACTTGTAGTGTCGAACCATTCAAAGTTTTTTTTAGTTACAAAAATAAAGGTTAAAAGAAAGGGGTGTTTTGAAAAAAAAATAAAAATGTTAAACATAAATAATTCATGAATCAGAGTTTATGTCGACACTCACAGTGACGAACCATTCATAGTTTGTTGAAAAATCATATTTACGTCCCGGCGATGTAACGATTAAATGTGCAATCGTACATATTTTATAGATTAGAAATCGTAGCATGAAACGAGCTCACCAATTGATCCGTCATCCTTGACTGAGCAGCAACAATCCACTTTCAGCTTTGTTTGCTCGGCTATTTTAAAACACTCAGAGAAAATAGGCGCGCGACCCGAGAGGGAAAACAACTGACGACTTCTCGGGCTTTCTTGACGCACTGCCCAGGAGCAAGGCTGCCCAGGTCGATGGATCAAAACGAACTAATCGAACGCGGCACTTTTTCATTTTACTCGTCCGACGCGCGACATGTTTGAACCTACCCTCATCGCCCGCCCCCACAGGAGCATGCGTCAAGGTCGAAAGATCAAACACTATTCATGAAAAAATCATACCTTGGGAGCTACACAAAGTTTTCCTAACTGACAATGACAAATACAGTTAACTCTCCCTTACTCGATATTCCGTATCTCGATATCGAGTTAGAGAACCATAGTAAAAGTTGGTTTTCATGGCTAACTCGATGGTCCCTTGGAACGCAGTTGCACTGCTTTTGTGTTCTGTAACCCGATACCTCCCTAACTCGATGGTCCCTTCAATATCGAGTAAGGGAGAGATGACTGTATCTAAAATTAAGCTCTGTGAATGCTACGATTTTGAATTTCATGAAACAAAATAATAACGGATGTTGTAAACTTCCATTTTGTATCGCTGCTCTCTACGTCGTTAAATGTATTATATTCCATTCAATGCCACCTATAATCGAAAACTCAACTCGTGAAGTATTCCTTGACGTATGCTTTGTTACAGTATGTCACAGGTAGCAATGAGTTGCATGTGAAATAATCTGAATCGTGAGTACATTTGATTAACCAAACTGGCCAGAATATTGTGCTACTAGAACTAATTTTGTTACATAATTAAATTAGCTACGTAATACTTTATAGCGCTTGAGCCTACGAAAAATAAGTGGATTGTGAAAGAACCTTGCAGCATGTAAGTGCAATGTGTTATTGAAAATATTTGAACATGCACAACGGTATTAGAATGCTAAATAATTCTATGAGTGTTTTTAACGTTTACATTTTCAAAAGGGCGTAACCCGATATTTTTTGATCTTTTCATGCAAAACTCCTCCCATAACACGCTCAAAAAAGAATTCTGGAAAACGTGAACTGTCAAAAATACACCATGAACTACCACAAATGGTCACATAAACATGATCTAGTTCACGGTGTATTTTTGTTGTTGACGAGTTCACGTCTGCTGTTCACGGATACGAGAACGGATTTTTTTCTGTGAAGTTACAAATAACTATATAAACCATTTTTGATTCAAATTTTAATATTATATTTATTTTGGCAATCACGGGTAATGAAAACCCGCGGGTATGTTTAAATCGCAGTGTGCAACGCTCATCGCTTGTGTGACGCGTGATAGTGGTCCGCCTGTTTATTGAGTTGCGAGCATGAAGTTGTAGGTGTTTCAAACTACTTTTACCGCCGTGTACACATCGGAACATGCACATTGGAAAAACACGAACATAATCCTCGCAACGGAATAATCACTTCAAAACAGGCCTATGATTATTTTTTTAATTTTGCCCAGATTTGCAGCTTAGCTATATAAAACGACTGGTGATCAAAGATTTAATGGAGATTTTTTTCTGATAATAACGGTCAGGGGATCACTGTTGTCTGCCGAGCAATTGGTTAAGCATGCAAAATGCAATTTATCCTTACGTTCAATCAAATATGGTTTTCGGCAAAGTTGTAGTTTTCACTCGATTATACTCCTATTTGTTTTTCATACAAATTCGGTTCATCCTCACTTGACCGGGTTGAGTCTATTCATGACCTGGGAGTGATAATGAATAGCAGATTGAATTTCAACGAACATATCTCATTGGGGGTATCCAATGGGCGTTTGCTGTACTTGGTCTCGATCGCCGCCATTCAACGTTCATTACCGATATCTATGCTCTAAAAGCCCTCTACTATTCTCTAGTTAGAAGTATACTGGAATATCCCGCCCCAGTGTGGGCCCCGTACCAAGTAACACATATTTTGAATATAGAGCGTGAGTTCATTAGGTTTGCTCTTCGTCAACTCCCCTGGGAAAACTTCTTCAGAGAGGACTTAATAATCCATTTTATGTTTGTATTCGTGCTTGCAACACTATATTTCATCTGTTTGAGTAGGATTAAGAATATAGCCTAGAATAGCTTACAGTTTGTACGAAGACGAAGACGAAGAATCAATAAATTAAATAAATAAAACACATTCATCAACAACTTCCGACAAAGTGCTGTCGAGCGTTATTGTATTGTACCGGCTTTAGCACAACCTGTTTCAAACATATTTTAGTTCTCCAGAATACCTATCAACTTACTCCTCCAAATTCTCCATTTTAAGGTGTTCTTTGAGATCTATTGAATTTGTTGAATATAATTGCATTCAGTTTGGATTGATAAGGAATGTTCTAGATTTCAGGCTTTGTCGAAAAGTGAGCGCAATAAAACCGAAACGGCAGCATTAATACTGGATAACCTTGCCTCTGTCTCTTCTTGTAACCACGTTTTTCGCTTTGGTAGAATTGAAAGTGTAGATTCTTCTCGCGTATTGCTCTTTTGCTCATAGATTGACCCACGATGAGGAGATATTGATGTTAATCATATTCACATCAATGCTGCCTCGCACTTACATTTTTTTTTTCGATGTGAACAACAAAGATGTACAAATGCAATATTTGTTATAAGCTAAGAGATGAGTATCCCATATATGCATTTCAGGTGCCATGAAATTGAGTTTAAATCACTTTCCATAATCTATAATTAATTACTCATCAACAAACAACATAGTTTTGTTCGGATGCCTACCATCTTAACACAGCAGCCTCGGAACGAAATGAACATTAACATTAACGTGAGAGATTTCCAGTAGTGGCGTGGTTTGAGGAGTTCCCAGTCGTCTGTCGGTGGCGTCTACATTAGCCATCGTCGCCGTCGTAAATCGCGGTAAACCTTTTTTTTTTCGTTTCAAAGAATAACACCTCAGTCCCAGAAAATGCACCGCGGTCAGCAATCCGGTGAGCTGCGTTCGATGGCTGTCGATGGGATAATGCGCATCTTTAGCGAGGGATCCGTCGAACTAATTTTCGTCGAAATGACCTTAGTTTACCGCAACCGGTGTTTAAGGGCGTGGGCTAGAACCACGCCAAAACTTCTCGGCAGGGCAAATTGGCAGGTTCGGAGTCGACAGAAAATGCTAGTTTGTATAACATTTTGACGCTGTATTGGACACCGCCGTTGTGTTGCTTCACCACGAAGTGGATTTTAATTTTCGGCCACTTGTAATTGAGTCTGGACCGAAACCATTGAGAAGCTCATTTAAGGTTTATTGACTTAAAACTGCGCGTTTTCATATTTATGAGATTGCCTTTTTTGTGCAATGGGTTAGATTGAGGTCACACAGCAGCACATAAAAAAACATTCGAAGAAATAGAATTTGGAGTCAAGGCATTGGAGGTAAAGAGGCAGATCTTAGGTCAAAATTAGTACTGTACAATGTATATTTTGTCATTTATTTATGGATCTTTTTGAATCCTGTTCCACAGAAATAACTTTAATTTCATTTTAAGTGAAGTTTACACCAGTTTTGATAATTGATATAAATGGAAAAGAAAGGAAAAGCTCAAGCTTAAATTATTCTCATTTTTTTGCCATAATTCGTAACATGACAATAAACGGTAGCATGACTTTCTTGATCAACATAACTTACCTTATTGAACATTGTTATAGCCTATACAATTTTTTTGGGTAATATTAACGCTTCAGTTTACAGTGGGGCTGCCGCATCCGGCCCACGACACTATCAATAGTATTTGTTCATAATTTTTCGTAAAAAATCTCTAGTCATATCGTCATAAACTAAATATATGGAATAAATCTAGAAACTATGAACATAAATCAAAAGTATGAAAATCAATAAATTAGAACCATTAATGGAACAATAGTTATTTATGCAACAAGTTGCAAAATGATGATTTTTTCAGCACGAGTTGTACATTTATCCAACGAGGCTCGCCGAGTTGGATGAATACAACGAGTGCTGAAAAAATGGAGTTTTGCAATGAGTTGCATACAACATTTTTTGCTATTTCGAAAAATGCCGTTTCAGCTGGATGAACTCTAAAAGCACAAACAGAACCCACATGGGCCTACAACCATGCGTAGTTTCAATTCAGTATTTTGCAATCACGTAGGCTGTGATAAGTACCCATGCATGTCACAAATTTTCACGCTCCCATCGGTATCTTGCACATCTTTATTCCCTATTGGATGAAAGAACAGGTAAGACAGCACAAACAGTAGCTGACTACAAATGCTGGACGATCCGATCCCTCATCAGAATCGCTGGCTTGTGTCGGAACCAGATATAGACTCGAGTGAAGTGACTCGCCGTGTAAACCAAATGGAAAGTCACTTCACTCTAGTCGAGAATTGTTACCTCACTATACGACATCGAAAATTCTCACATCACGCCAGTCGTAGATAAACACCCAAATATCAGATGCAATTGTGCTTATTCTGTGCGGCATATAAAGAAAGACAAGTCGGTGAGGTATCGACTCGCTCCCATTTGAATAACATTCGTCGCCTAACGTCATCCGAGGGGAGAACGACTCGTCTCGACTCACAAGACGCGCAGAACGCCTACCAAACCAGTACTGAAAAATGCTACTTTTCAGCACCGAAAAGAGTGCTAAAAAGTAGCACTTTTGACGTTAACTACGTCTTACGGCAATATACTGGGTGTCAATTGAAAATCTAAAATGTTGCGACCGTCACGAAATTATGTAAGATTTTGAATGGTAATAACTCAGCCATTTATCGGTAGATTTTCAATATTTTCCCACCAATCGGTCGGAAATTTATACAACATTTTACTCAAATGGAGAAAACTTTTGATTTTTGACGATAGACTGTCGAATATTGGGAAAATGTCGACCCCTTTCTTACGCAACCAAACTCGTTCATATTGTCTTCCACGATTCTTTTGGGTTGGGAAGCGCACTATAAAAGCAGACCAATTTCTGCTTCTTCGCTCATTCTTCTTTTGATGTTAACTACATCTTACGGCAATATACTGGGTGTCAATTAAAAATCTAAAATGTTGGGACCCTCACGATATTATGTTAGAGTTTGAACTAAAGGAAGGCTGCAACTATGAAAATCGACTAAAATTCAAATGCAACAAATCACTTGGCGTAGTTAACGTCATGCGGTCGTGTCTTGTACACAACCCCCTCTGATTTTTAGCATTGTTTTTTCGGTAGGAAAAGTAGGCCGTTATGTTGATCAACTTCTTAATGAAAAGTTTATTGATTTGCAATCGAATTGCAAAAAAGTTATTGTTAAATTTGTGTTTTGTTTTTGTGTGATATTTTAAATGAACGCAGAAAAGTAAGGTAATCGAAATCTTCTGTTAGAACATTAACCATTTTATTATTAGTGATTCAATGACAATTTGTTCTCATTTGATTTCAAAGCACGACCAAAACATTTTTGAAACATAAAATCAAAATTTTATTAGACTGCCATTATGGCTGAGGTTATTCAAAGAACGATAGACAACATATCACGGTCAAAACTAAATTTAGCTGGTGATTCCAAACGCACTTCATCAATATAGTTACGTATTACACCGTTGAATAATCATTGTCGGGAAGCGCTCGGAGGCAGCAAATTAATCCCACCGAAAGGTCCCATATACTGGACCAAACGATGGCAGAAAATAAACGCTCGCAACATCTGTAACCTTTGACCGAAAAAGTAGTGGGCACACGGTCCGATATGCAGCAGAAGGACCCAAAATAACTGCAAGCTTTCCTGACAGAGCAACGGCAGCACCCAACCGGCCATAGGGTAGCAACCGAAGGCACAAAATAATAAGAACTCGCGCGATTGAAATATTTATGAGCACGCGGGAGAGAACATAAACAGCGAGCAGGCATAAATAAATGCGAGGGAAGCCATAAGAAACGAAACTGGGCCTCGGGCGAACTGAAACTGCACAAATAACACTGTGCAACATTTTAGATGCCATTGAATGTAAACGGAATTCTGTTTGAAGATCCTGAAAGAACACACTCATACTAACAATGGAATAAAAATTGAACTGGGTTTTTGATATGTTTGGACACACCCATCAATTGAAAGCTTAGATAACATGAACATAGGAGTAAGATTCTTTTTTTTTGTCATAGTACAAATATTATGAGCTTATCAACTTTCTCCACTAAATACGTAACAAATTCTTCAAAAGACTTCATAATAGTTTCTAACTTACAGCGATAGGGGCCTTCCTTAGCCGAGTGATTAGAGTCCGCGGCTACAAAGCAAAGCCATGCTGAAGGTGTCTGGGTTCGATTCCCGGTCGGTCTATGATCTTTTCGTAATGGAAATGTCCTTGACTCTCCTGGGCACAAAGTATCATCGTACCTGCCACACGATATACGAATGCGTAAATGGTAACTTTGACAAAGTAAATTCTCAGCTAATAACTGTGGAAGTGCTCATAAGAACACTAAGCTGAGAAGCAGGCTCTGTCCCAGTGATGACGTGATGCTAATAAGAAGAAG
This sequence comes from Aedes aegypti, assembly GCF_002204515.2. Taxonomy (NCBI): domain Eukaryota; kingdom Metazoa; phylum Arthropoda; class Insecta; order Diptera; family Culicidae; genus Aedes; species Aedes aegypti. Next base: position 292,011,415 of record NC_035108.1, read on the forward strand.
TTACAGCGATCAGTGGTGAGCAATTGCTGAAAAACTACATATTCTTTGTCACTTTCCTCTATTGATATGATCTATTTCGTGATTAAGACTCATGTATCACTTAAAAATATGATCATACTAGACTATTTAAAGCGAAATAAAAATAAAATAAAACATTAATTTTGGACTTAAAAAATTCGATGCTAGAAAAACTTTTTTCCCTAAAATAAGCCAAATGTGCAATGTATGGACGACTTTTAGTAAATTTGATAACGAAACTTTTTGCTTAAGGATGATCAAAATCTGAAATAGTCGTTTTTTTCAAATCGACTTTAAAATGTAGGAAATGTATTTTTTTATTTTTTCAATATTTTTTTTCTAAAACATCAGGAAATTTCACGACAGTCCCCCATACAACACTTTTTTGTAGGTCTTACTGTTTTCGAGTTATACGGGTTTATAAAAAAAAACCTACTGTGTTAGTGTACATGGACGTTAGTGTCGAGTGTATCCCGCGGCGGTATGGATCTACTGGGATCGTAATCTCTTATCGTCTGTGGGTGATAAAAGCAGATGATCAGAGGACAGTGAGACCCTCGACTCTGGAAGTAGAGGGGTATACATGAGGGTTCCTGATACACGAATATGATGTTTAGTGGTATGCTCTCCATCTCGTGTCGTGCTGTTGGAGCTCGAAATTCTTTCTTTTTTGGAAGATGATGGACATGTGTTGCTTGGGACTTGCAGCTGGATGTAGAGTATGTGTTCTGTTGTTCTGTTGTGGTGAGTGTAGTGTATTCTACATGGTAAGAAAGACCTATGCCTTCATTTCATACGGCGACACTGGGGGGCTTTGATTCCCTCAGAGGCCGTTGGTTGTGAGCAGGTTACAGTCTTTCGTCGGACACGCTTGCTCCCAAAGTTATTTCCGTGCCACCTTCGCTACTGGCCACATCACCATCAAGGTATTCGTCGGCGTGCTGCCGCCGCCTTTCGACCACCTCACGCTCGTTCGTGAGAATATTTTCGTCACAGTCTCTGCACATACCGGCTTGTGGCACAAAGCATTTGCGCAAACGGTTAAGCTTCTCGTAAAACTTCCGGAAGATCGAGTTTTGTCTGTTCTGTTCCTGTTTATATGCCTCGTTCGCTCTTATGCGGTGTTGCAGCATTCTCGCCCATGCTGCATTCTTCTCATTCTTCAACTGCTCGCATTCGCCGTTGTACCAGTCGTTTCTCTGATTCGGTGCCGCTGGACCTAGTGCTGCTGTTGCGGTGCTACCTTTGGCGGATGTTATGTGCCTTCAGCCATCTCCAACAGTGGCAGCGCCAAGCTGCTCTTCCGTTGGTAGGGCCACTTCCAACTGCTGCGCATATTCTTGGGCTACTTCTGAGTCCCGTAGCCGCTCGATGTTAAGCGTCTCCTTTTCGTCGTTAGGTCTTCCTTCGTGTGGGAAGTGTATGTTGATGATGCTGTAGTTAAAGAAACGGCCTTTTATCCTCGTCTTGCATATCCTTGCGTTGATCGGCTGCTACCCGATAACGCGTTGCCGCATCTTGCCCAACACTATGAAGCCAGTTCCTAGCTCATTTGTGGTGCCACAGCTTTGGTAGAAGATAGCCGCTCGGTGCCCGCTTTTCCACACCTTCTGTTCAGTCCAACAAAGTTCCTGCAGCGCTACGATTACGGGGATTGTACAAAGCACATTGTATTGTATAAATGGATTGTATAAAACAGCTCTTCTCACTTTGAGTCGTAGGGAATTGTTTCCCAGTGAAACAATGGACTTTCTTTTTGATTCTGGCTCAATTTCTTGTGTTTCTCCACTACACTGCACTAATCGATTGGCAGTGCCGTAGCGTGCGGTTGGCCAGGTTGGCACCCGCCAAGGGCGCCGGCCTTCAGGGGGCGCCAAAATGCATGACGCAAGGCGTTACAAATTTTGAAGATACATGTTCAGTAAAGCCGCATATGAAGCCACAGTTTGAAATAATGTTCAAGGCATGAACTAGTACAAAAAAAAAATCTAGATCGATTTTATTAAAATTTAGGAGCATGCAAGAAGATGTTAAGTAATCCGTAAATTGAAATTTCCTAAGGCTAATTCTCAGTATTATCTATTAAAATTCTTTTAAGAAATTCGAAAATTGTTCTCCATAGCAATGATAAATTAGCTCATGCATATACACTCGAAAAAAAACAATATTTTTCGCGTTAAGTATCATACAGGCATATCTACAATCATCGATTTCCCTTCGTTGATTTTTTCTTTGGCATATTACACGAAACTCAATTGAATTACATAACATTTTACTATCCAGCATGGCCCATGACAATTAATAGTTTCTTTTGAATAAAGAAATAACAGTCGACAATAGTTGCCCGGCCGAGCTAAAAAGAAATCGATCATTGCAAATATACTCTTATGATACTGAACGCGAGAACACAGAAAGCTTTGGATAGGTTTCACAAATAATCAATATTATAAAATAATGCTAGGCGATTTCCGGACAAAATTTAAATCAGGATTAAATAGAACTAATTAATAATGCTCTCGCGGAATCTCCAGCCAAGCTTTCGTAGATTATTTACAACATGTTTGTTTCAATCCTGATTTGAAATTGAAATAAAAAAAATATTGGTGAAAACCTATGAAATAGGGTATGAATTAGAACAACAGAAACATTTCCCCAAATAATATTCCAAAATGACAAAACCTTACGTGCAAAACTTTCATTAATTACTGCTTTTAACAGTGCAACAGTGCAAGTACATCTTTTCGAAATTTCTTTAGAAGTTCACTCGTGATCGCTTTAAATGTTTATTAAAAATAGAACATCCTCTAATTTTCACAAAAAATCTTTTCGCTCTCGCTAAAATTATTTTATCATTCATGGTGAAAATGTTCTACAAATTTTTAGTTAATTAGGAAGTTCATCAAAAAATTCACAAAACATATTCTAAAGTTGCACCGTGTTTTTAGTCAGCTAAATATGAGAAATGAGAAGCATTACAGGTTTAAAGGGGCCCAGATAGCCGTAGCGGTAAACGCGCAGCTATTCAGCAAGACCATGCTGAGGGTCGTGGGTTCGAATCCCGCTGGTCGAGGATCTTTTCGTAAATGAAATTTTCTCGATTCCCAGGGCATAGAGTATCTTTGTACCTGCCACACGATATACACATGCAAAAATGGTCAATCGGCAAAGAAAGCTCTCAGTTAATAACTGTGGAAGTGCTCATAAGAACACTAAAGCTGAGAAGCAGGACGTAACGCCAGAAAGAAGAAGAAGAAGAGAAGCATTACAGAGATCGCCTGGAAATTTTGTTTTGAAATATTGGACATTTAATGTATTAAACACTATGCAGAAATACTATATGCTTTTACTAAAATTCCACAGAGGTTTTGAGCAGTAAACAGTTTCTTCAAATTAATCTCTGGTGATATTAACAATAATTTTAATAGACATTTATGTAAAACATCTTCAAAAACAGTTCTTGAAAAGTAATTTGAAACATTTTGTATGCCTTCTTACAAAAACTACTTTTACAGGGACAGTTTAAAGTATGGCTGAAAATCTCTCTAATCGTGTTTTTTTTTTGGTTTTCGATTGATACAGAAGTTGCTTCAGACTTTCAAAGATAATCTGAAATGTGTCACGTAGACTTGTACAATACAAAAAAATGAGCTTTGCATAGGGGGCGCTCAAATGGCGGTTCGCCAAGGGCGCCATGAAGCCACGCTACGGCTCTGTCGATTGGGGATACCCAGTAATAAACATTCGCGGGGACTATTCGGACATCACAAAAACCAAACTCAGCAATTAGTGTTTGTAAACGCGGCGGGATAACGATTTCAACTGGTTTTATTTACTTATACTACTATTTACATTTGGTTATGTTGGGCATATTTGACAGCTATGGTTACACACTGAGTGCGGAGTGCGTGTTAATGAGGTAACTATTTACAAATTTAATTGATTGAGAAGTTAGAATATGGTGTGATTGTGTTTTCGTTATTTATATATGGAAATTTCATTTTAAATTTACGTTAGTTTTAAACAGGGATGTTTCAAGTTTCCAATTGTAATCCTTATTTCATCGTGTGGATCTTTGTCGACTGTTCCGGGTCGTATTATCTCCTATGTTATTCGCAATAAGTTTTTTTACGGGTGGCTTATTGGGACTACGCCAACACTCCTGTCTCGCCAGAGCGCCATCGTGCCAACAATGTCAAACGTCCCAATTATCACGCGTTGATGGGGCTACCACCTTGGATTTAGCTGTGAGCGATTCAGCATTTCTTGCTCAGCCGTTGGATACCATAACAGACGCTGTTTGAGCCGTACCTCCTGGTGAACAGACGCTCGAAACGTACCTCCTCATTCTAGCTGATGTCAGAAGGACAGCAGTTCCCAGCTTAGCTGGCGGTATTTGACCCGAGGAAGCGTGAGGTAGGAACTTGTGAGGACCAGAGCTGTGTTGAATGCTTCTTCCTAGTTGTCGACTCACCGTTTTGCAGCCCACATGCCAAAGTGAATCATGGAAGTACCCAAGTAGCTCTGTACCCTATAGATTTCACTTAAAAATTTATTGATAAAAACATTTTTTTTTTCAAGATATTTTTTTCTATCACATCACATGAAAAGGGCGTAACTCCAAAATTCAAACTATTTTATCAGATAAGAACCCAAACAGGGGTTTGCTTGGGTGTGTACAGTAAGAATTTTGTTAACATTTTGTGTGTTGCCCAGTGTAATACTCCAATCCAGTCGTCCCAGGTTCCCGCAGTTGGTTTGGTCGCAATCCTTGATCGCGATTCAGCTGCTCCCATAATCCCACCACCAGCAGACAAGGTGCTGCGCTGACGTACCAACTTATGTGCTTTATGGGCTACACATTTGAACTACTATGATGACGACGAGGACGACGATGCATTGCGTCCAGCATCCACGATATGGATCTAATTTTGGTGGAATCTCAAAAATGCTGAGAAATGTGCTTCTCATCGTCATCGCGTGGAAATTTGAAAACCGTGACTCGAAGGATTCACCGATCAGCCTTTCAGATTTCTATCTCGCGGGATCGTCCAGACGTTCCACGCATTCCTCGACCCGATCCTGGCCGTGTTGTCGTTTGGCTTCCGAGATGTGAGATGCTGATGGCCTTTGCCGAGCGATAGTGAAGACGTTAAAGTCACTCTTAGAAACCCACTACTGTATGCAAGGGACGAATCACATTGAGAAACATAGGCTGCAGCAAGGCCATAAATATTGATGATTAATAAAATCAAGATATTATCTCATTACCTCTGGGAATTTATCTAACTAATTTTGTACGGAATAATTTCGGTTAATTTTTTAACACCATGTCTTCTTACTTATAGGGATCGGTCGTTTGAAGAGATTGCACAGTGGGAAGAAATGGACCTAAAACGGAATCTTAGTCAAGAGAATGATTGTGATTCTCAATACTCGGTATTTCACGGAAAAAAAAACATAAAGGAATCAAATTAAAACATTTTTGTTCGCCGGAATCATATACAGGACTTTATTCAGCCTCATTTTGACTTTAAAACACTATTTTGCTGGACTAAAGACTCACCTATGAAAATTCTGAACTTCTACGGCAAATGAAATGTTATATGTTGTTAACAAAATGTTAATAAATGCTTAATTTAGTTTTGCCAAATTTGGATGATCGTGTTTTCCAATACGGAACACCTTGATATGAGAAATGAATATAATAATTAAAATAATACTAAAAAAAAGAATTGAATAAAGTATGATTTTACCGTGGAATCTGCAGGTTTTTGAGAACCGCATTCAGCCGCATCAATTAGGTTCCGTTTTAGATCCATTTTTCACCACTGTGCATCAGGTGCGGGTGCGATAAAACAAACACCTCGCAACCTCGAAACGACAGCTCTTCAGACTGAAAAATGTCCCAATAAGTTCGAAACAAATTTCCGTCCCTGTGCGACGACAGCCGCTGAACTGAAGGATGAAGCAGGGGCCGCTGGAGATTGAAATGCGTTGATAAGGCAAGACGACGAACGCTTGCACACGGTTTCGAGCCAATGTCGGGGCTCCCTGGTAAATATTTTCGTTAAATATCAATTTTCTGGCTTTGGGTGCCTTTTTTATGACTATTTTATTATCGGAGAGGGTATAAATTTCCTGATTTTCTACTCGACTGCTTGGGAGGGATGGATGCTCGGTTGGCTAATAGGAGAGGTCCAGAGAGAAGTGACCGACTTCGTGTGTGTTTCGGATCTTTGTTTTATTTAATGAACTAGGAAGAACGTTTACGGTGGAGAAATAGTGGAAATGGTGGAATCTCGTTAAGAGACATCCTATTCTGGTGACAAATTGTAATGGGCGTCATGGAATGGAGATTGTGCTAATGAATGAATGTGCGGAGAATAGAGTCATCAAGAGTTTGACCGCTGGTGTAGGTCGGGTTTTTGTGGATGTGTCTTTCAGTTTTTTTGTATTATTAATTAGATTGAAAAAATTTGTAGTTTTAGTTTCAAATCCTCATTAGTTTTAGTTTCAAAAATGACCTTCAATTTTTATAACCTAGATATTCTTTGTTCGACAACACTATCATCCTGATTTGGTAAAACTAAAAACATTAATTGTGGCAATAGAAGATTGAAAAGATTTTTGTCTATAATTTTTAATAATATCATTCGACATTTGTTCCAATGTTTCAACATTGGATGTTCCATGTAACTCATTAGTACAATTCCAGGGAGAAAGGTTCAGAATCATTTCCTGCATCCTTTGCAGAGCTTTTTTAGTGGTACTACAATAGTTACACAACTTTAATTCTGTAATGATACTCAAATTCACATGTTCGAAAGGTTATTAGGTATTTATTAGGTATTTTCTGAAATGAACAAAGTTTTTTGAATGATTATTTATAGTAGTTGCTTTAGTGGTTAGCCCAGAATGCCATTCTTCAGCATTTTCTCTGCAATGCACCATATCCAGCTTCTACCAAATGGGAAGCCACCATTTGCAAGCAAGATGTGAATTACGGTTATAGCGCATTTTATAACTTTTATAACTGCCCTCATGCAAGCAACTTCAATTCACGGACCTACCTTCTGGCTTAGCTGGTTTATCGGCAGCAACTAGAGGCAGCGCGAGTTTGTGAACGATGGCACACGCTCGCGGGCACACGTCAGTTTCCCACGGATTCGCTTGTAAGTAACCACGAGTGAGCCTTGGTAATGAAGAGGCATGTACCGTCAGTTCGGGTGAATTTGATCATTAGTACATACGATTGTATTTATTACAATAAAGTACTAACAATGTAGAACAATTCAGTGAATTGGTTCGCACATATCAAATGTTATCTAGTGAATTTAAAGCATTTAGCTCTAGCTTGTAAGGTAAATTATACCTTAACATATTAGCTTTAAAACGTTACACTATATTCTTAAAGTTTTTTTTTTGTATTTGAAGAAATGGAAAATTTAGTATTACAAGTCAAATGCAAACATATGTCCCATATTCGTGGCAAAAAATTGCAATGTATGAGGCATATGTCTTCTTCTTCTTTCTGGCGTTACGTCCCAACTGGGACAAAGCCTGCTTCTCAGATTAATGTTCTTATGAGCACTTCCGCAGTTATTAACTGAAAGCATTCTTTGCCGATTAATCATTTTGCATGTGTATATTCGTGTGGCAGGCACGAAGATATTCTATGCCCTTGGGAATCGAGAAAATTTTCTCGACCAGAATCGAGAAAAGATCCTCGACCAGCGGGATTCGAACCCACGACCCTCAGCATGGTCATGCTGAAAAGCTGCGCGTTTACCGCTACGGCTATCTGGGCCCCTATGAGGCATATGTACGCACTGCATAAACAACCAGGTTTCTTAGTGTGACCTCTCGGTCGGAGTAGGGTAGAACCGCCGCCGGGGATCATCCGAGTAGAGTTGAAAAGTTCGAGAGCTAAAATGCTTATGGCCAGTGTTGGGGGAAATTTCTTTGCCAGGGAATTCTCAGACGGAAAAGGGACGAAGTTGAGAACTAACTAGTTCCAAGAAGATTACTGAATGGCGAAAGTATACCATGTTACCAATAATAGTAACTAGAGCCAGAGGGCTTAGCATGATGGGCAAATGGCTTATTTAGTATGGGTCACTGAACATCCGAACTAGCTTTTAACAGGAGCAAAGTGACTCAGCATAATAATGATAGAATACGTCGAAATCTAACATGTCGCGCGTCGGTTGTTAGACGTGAAAAAGTGCGCGGTCCGTTAGTAGTGTTTGATCTTTCGACCTTGACGCTTGCTCCCGCGGGGGCGGGCGATGAGGGCAAGATCTCGGGTCGCGCGCCTATTTTCTCTGAGTGCTTTTATATTGCCGAGCAAACGAGTGGAGCTGAAAGTGGATTGTTGCTGCTCAGTCAAGGATGACTGATGAATTGGTGAGCTCGTTGCATGCTACTATTTCTAATCTATAAAATATGTATGACTGCACATTTAATCGTCAATATGATTTTTCAACAAACTATGAATGGTTCGTTACTGTGAGTGTCGACATAAACTCTGATTCATGAATTATTATTAAAAAATTTACCTAAAATTTTTCCTTTATTTTTGTAATTAAAACAAAACTTTGAATGGTTCAACACTACAAGTGTAGACTTGCGAAAGGTTCACTCTATTCAACAAACTTTGGATAGTTCGTCACTGTAAGTGTCGGCATAAATATAAGAGTGTTAGGAATGTTACATTTAGGTATTTGTTCAACAAACTTTGAATGGTTCGTCACCTCAAGTGTCGGCATAATTTTCCTCTACATAAAATTGTTCATATCAAACGAAAATATTATATTTACATATCCCTTTCGGGACGAACCAGCACAATTGTGCTGTTCGGCACCCTTGACATCGTATGACTATTTCAGCCAATAAATCATTGTTTTACTAAACTTTTTCGATTTCGATTATTGAATTATCATTGATACTTGTAATCAAGAACAACGGCTTTTGTTTACATCGTGTTTAGAAAACACCAGCTCAGGGTAAACAAAAAGTAAACAAACACCGTAAGAATTGAAAAAGTTTTATCTGTCGCAACTTTTCAACTATTCGTTTTTTCTAGGTATGCACAGATACGAATCGAGAAAAAACATGAATGAGTGATTTCATACGAATCATAAGGATGATGTACCGTTCGAAAACTATGTAACAGAAACTCATAGCCCGAGATGAACTAGCCCAGGGTTAAAAATCTCGTTAATAAAGATAGAAAAAAAAAAAAAGAAACTCATAGCTTTGGTTTAAAAACTTTTATTTTTTATACGTCCATATTTGAAATAGATTGAAATAGTTTAAGACAAAGTGAAAGTTTAGGGGGACATTCAAAAATTACGTCATTCATTTAGGGGAGTAGAGGTGTATGAAAGTGCGACAGTGCATGTGGGCAAAAGCGTGATAGTGGATATGGGGAGGATTTAGATTGAATTAAAAACAATGGACGTAATTTTTGAATTTCCCCTTGCTTTGATAATCGATCAATACCATGTTGACGCGATAATCCATTTTGGTGTTCTACAATGAATGCCGGTTCAATATCTACCATAATATTTATGAAATTTGACAACTGAAGCTGAAAACCTTTACTTACTCTTTGCTTCCGAACCACAGAGTCCATTAAATGGCATACTATTGATGTATGCAGCCCATGCTAGTCTTCTTCTTCTTCTTCTTCTTGGCATTACATCCTCACTGGGACAGAGCCTGCTTCTCAGCTTCAATGAGCACTTCTATAGTTACTCCTGAGAGCTTGCCAAAGTTGCCATTTTCACATTCGCAAGTACGATAAAACTCTATGCCCAGGGAAGTCAAAGAAATTTCCATTACGGAAAGATCCTGGACTGACCGGGAATCGAACCCAGACACCTTCCGCATGGCTTTGCTTTTTTGCCGTGGACTCTAACCACTCGGCTAAGGAAGGTCCCTGCTGGTATTACTCGCAAATATGTTGTTTATGATGAATGAAATGCGTTTGAAATAGTCTACTTAACTATTAAGCAATGTATAAAGTTATGGAGTCTAGATTATCCGCTCATATAAAAAATATCGTTTCTTTCCTTTTACGCTTAAAAATATATTGTCTAAATCTGGAATTTTGAGACTTAGATAAGCTGATATATTAAAAATAATAATCTGTACTTGCAAAGTAACTAGCAGTATCGATCAAAGAAGTTTAGGTTCAATTCCCGCTGCAGTATTTTTTTCGTCAGATACGTATTACGATTGTGCCATTTGGCGTTGCATGCTAGTCCGTTGATTCGTGTGATGCTTCCTTTAAAGGCCATAATCGTACATAATGCTTTCCAGGAAACTTTCTACGGTAGGATTGACAGCTAAAAATGTACATGCAACCGAAACGAAAGGGAAAACAAAACTTACGAGTATGGTCGAGCTTAACATTTTCCTTAGTAATCTAACGGTCACACCGATTGCGAAACTCTAAAAGCTCATGCAAGTCTACTGTTTGCAGCTGTCTTCTGTATTGTACTATTAGAATCATTGTCAGTGTCTTTATTTTCAAATCTGGAAGCTTCCAAATATTTAAATACATTAAAAAAAAACTGGATTGTTCTATGTAATTTTAAATTAGCTGGAATAACAATTTCAAAAATCAAATTCATTCTTTAATATGGTTATTGACCTGATTTTGTCAATCCTTTTTAAATGGGTTTTTGAATTCCCTGTTATATGTAAGCTATCCGACATAGTTCTTTCAATCCTACACACTACTAAAAACTAATACAGTACTGACCCGATTTTGTCTGCCCTCGATTTTGTCAGCTTTTTGACCCGATTTTGTCAGCCTATCTTGAATATATCTGAAAATTGTCTTCGTCATGTAGTACCCGTTTACATTAATACTGATGACGATGTTCGATATCATGCACGCATGGGCGTAGCCAGAGGTGGCAATGGCAATCCTTCTTCCCTCTGTACAAAAGAACAATTTTACTATGAGAATTAATCTTGTGTTTGAATTCTTCAAAGATTGTCTCCAGCACTCGTATTTATGCAGTAGTTACGTCATGGTAGATTATAAAACTTAAAAAGTCTACCAAACATCAGACTTTTTGAAAACATCTTGCCAGACATTGTTCGAAGGTTTTATCAACAGTCCGCAATGGAGATATGCACAACTGAGTAGTCGACAAACGAATTACATACATTCTCGAGTATCAGTAAATCGTGCTTCGTTACTTGGCAACCTGGCAATTATTTATTAAAAATGAAAAACCGAAAAACACAGCCGAGTTCACGAAAAAGAAATTTGGTATGTAGGGTCATTCTAAAAATTTCTCTAAAGGTTAAGATGCATCGAAGCCAAACCTCGGATTTTCAAGAACACATATCTAGAGAACCAGGTAACCGTTTGTACTGGAAATTTAACTCATTAGTCACATTTTGTTACATTCTTTCAGGTTTTTTTTAAGTAATATCTCGAAGATTTCCTTTAAAATTTCCTCCTAATTTTTTATTGGTTTTCTGCCTTGAATAACTCTACAAGCTCTTGAAAGTATCCCTTCAAAATTACATTTTGATGAAATTTGCTCACAGTATTCTTAATGTAGTTTAGCCTAGGACTCATCAATAGTTTCAAAAACTTCTCTCAAAACTGTCTTAAAGATTTCTTCAGAAATTCCTCTAATTTCACTTCTATTTTTTTTTTGCAAAACTGCTAAGATTATGAAGGATTCTTACTGGAATCATCTTATGAGATTTTTCATTAATTCGACCAGGAATTTCACGAAGATCTTTTTCAAGCATTTAATCATCCCATAGGTATGGCAATAATTTCAGATATTTATTCACGACTTTATCGAATGTCATTTATGAATACCTCTAAGAAACAAAAAAATGGCAAACTAAAGAAAGTTTCTTAAAATATTATTTTTTAATTTTCATACTGGAAACAATTTTTTACAACAATTCCAGGTCAAATTCTTGATGAAACTTTTAAAACAATTCTATAAAAATCTTAAAAACAGTTCTGGATGAATTTAAAAATGTTTTAAAATTTGCATAGAAATCTCCAGTTGAAATATTCTATTAATTATACTTAAGAAATTGCAAGAAGAGCTTCGAGGCAATTACTGATGCCATTTTAAAAGAAATTCTGGAAAAAAAACCTAAAGAAATTTTCGATTGATTTTTCTTAGGAATTGCGGTGTCTTAAGAAAAATGCTTAGATAATTCAACGGTTAGGTAGAACTAAGATTCAGATTGATGCCGGTTGTCTTACAGGCCAGAGCAAAATTGCCGATCAAAGGGATCCTTTGGCGTGAAATTTGAGAATGAAATTTTGAGGGCCGCTGTTCTCCCCCTGATAAACAAAAAAAAAAACCTAACTACGCCCATGTCCCTCGCCCCCTTTAAAAGCTATGTAGGTCTTAAACGTAGTTCATAAGCAAATATTAACACGTTAAAATTTGAAAAACAGAAAGAATTGTCAGGTTCCCGATTTTGTCAGCCTAAAATTCATCGGGGGCTGACAAAATCGGGTCTCTACTAAGGGTATGCGATATGGATTTTTTCCATATCGATACGAAACGAAACGATACGCGGAATATCTTGCGCGGATAATGACGAAACGAAACGAAATTTAAAAATGTTTCGTGTAACTCGATACGAAATCAAATATCTCACGGAATTTTTCGAAACGAAACGAAATTTTTGAATTTGTTTCGCGGAATACACGTTTAAGTTTTTTTTTTATTGTCAAAAGCTGGAAATTTGACAATAGGCATAAAAAACGTTGCTCAGTGGAATCCTTACATGTTTTGGTAAGACTTTTTTCTGTTTGTTTGAAATCTTCGTAATAACTTTATAAGGTTTCATTTCAATATATCTGACACTCACGCAAGGCAACGAGTGGGTTTAATTTAAATGTTACAACTAAGACGTGGGATGAAAAGCACTTACCAACATTTAAAACAAACTTAAAAATATTGAGAGGCGCCCAAATTTAATTTGATTTTTAAAAATGCCTTACATTTTTTTTAATCATGTGGATGTGATGTTATGCTAATAGGGTAGGTGTATCAGTTATGGCCATAGTAGTTCCCTATTTCGCCATACGTGATATCTTGAATTCCTTCACATTTTGAAAAATCTTTTTTGTTTTAGCAGTAAAATAAAGGATAAATCTTGATGTTAAAACATTAAAAATGATTAAAAATGTTAATGTTATCCAAATATGGCCAAATAGGGAACCACTATGGCCATAACGGATACACTTTCCCTATTTACCATAAAACATGGAATAATTATATTCATTTTTTTGCTGTACTTTATGCTTTGTGGCTTGTATGAATGTGGTTGAGGACACAAGTCGATAAGTGATTATGAAAACACTAAACTGAGAAGCAGACTCTGTCCTAGTTGGAACATAACGCCATAAAGAAGAAGAAAAATAAGTAGAACAGAGGAATCACTGAAATATTTAGTATTTGCTTTAGTATTTGCTGGAGTATTGAATTAAATTAAATTTTAAAGAATCCATCAACATATACCGTAAAACGGGGTAACTTTGATAGTTTTTTCGAAGAAAACTTGAATATTTATGCATGCTGTTTCAAAGAATTTTAATTCTTATTTTTAAAACAAGTACTGGTATCCTAACTATCGATTCCAGTTGATAGATTTCCAAAAGATTTATTCTTAATGGATATATAATTTTTCATATAATCGAAAGTCGGTTTTCTGTTTTGGGGTAACTTTGATAATGGAGCATCACTCGAACAAAATTGAATGAATTACAGAACATTTGTAGGGCGTTGCATATCTTTAGGCGTTTAACGCTATATGGAAATTTCTGACTTAGATTACAAAAATGGTCCCAGTTTGTAAAAATAGTATTCGCTAAGAGTTTTGAGACCGAATTCGAGTTCTACTATAACTAGGCTATCAAGTATAAGTGACGAATTCATTATGACTTCATCAAATAGTGATCGTAGAACAGATTGTTTGAGAGCATTTCAAAATTGCTAAAATCTTATAAATTTTCCATATATGCATATAAATCCTCAAATGTACTTGATTCCAACGGAAATAGCTTTAACATGAAGTGTCATACTTATACTCTTAACTTTTGCATTCGTTTTGCTTAACAGATTAACAGGAACTTTGTTATTTCGTTTAGTATGTTGAGAGTCTCGCATTATCAAAGTTACCCGCATTATCAAAGTTACCCCGTTTTACGGTACCTAAGAAATCAATCAAGATGAATTTAAAAGAACTGCAAAATTAATAAACTCCAAGAAATATTGCGACAGCAACTTCACCAGGATTACCTGTTAGGGTTAATTTAGAAATTCCTAATAAATTTTCTGGAAAAGCCTTGCATAAACTGTGAATTGATTCTTGAAGGGATCAAATCTGGATGAATGCAAACTTTTAGAGTAAACCTTGTAGAAAATACTGAAGGTATTTCTATTATTTTGTAGAGCAAATACTGGAGAAATGATCCTATTCCAAAATCTGTGGAGGAATTTCTAGACAATTTCTGGAAGAATTAATTGTTGATATTATTTCATTTTAAGATTCTTTGTTTAAAACTGACTACAAAATCACATGTTCACTAAATTTTTAGCCTCGAGAGTATATTAAAAAATATTTGAAAATTTCGAAAAAAAAAAGTTTTTAACCTGAATTACATAGCATAGAGGAACCGCAAATAAGATTGACAAGTTCACCCATGTTCATTCAGACAATCCGTCTTTCAATGAGCTAAATTTAATGTTTGGCTTATTTTTTTTTCTCGAGATTTAGATGTGCGAAAATCGAAAAAAAAAATTTGCGCTTTTCCATTGTGAAATACCCTAGGTACCCCACTAAATTTGAATCTAAATCCGGAACCAATTTTGATGGTGCATGCAAATTTATAACTGATTTGTGATTTTTACCAAAACAAATCAACAAAATCGATCGAAAGATGGCGAAACTAGAGAATTTTGTAATGATATATTATCAATATTCGCATTTTTTTTTTAATTGGGGGTCGTGAGGAAATTATGTCACGTTATAAGAGGAGAGAGGGAGTTGGTGGTGTGGTACAGCGTGAATAAACCTAGATTAATTTTTCGATATAAAATAATGTATGCATCTTCCTTGTATAAGGTGAATATAAATCGAAGGCATACTCCAGAATTTCAAGAGCACAAATCTAACGTACCCGACAGCGGTTCAAGCTGAACACCTAATCGATTGACCATCCAGTAACCAAACGATAGAGTATTCAGCTTGAATGGACGTCAGGTTCTTTAGATTTGTGCTCTAGAAGATTTGAGGTGTGGCTTTGGATCACCCAAATCAACACAATTTTTTACGGCGACAGCGACAATCGCTGCGGTTTCGTTGCTAAATGTAGAATTTTATGACACAATAACGAAATCGAGGAGATCCTTTACTCATTGATGCGTGCTATTAGTTTTCTCTTCTATTCTCCCGCTGTTCTTATGCAGAGTTAAAAGTGACGTCATAGCGGGAAGGCAAGAGAGAGAACTAATGCGCGCATCAATAATCTGCACCACCTGAGCAAATCAGGGACTCACGCTCCGCAGCTTTTTTTTGACATTTGTGTACAAACAATTTTTGCGATATATTAACGGATTTGCTCAAAAGGACACGCGATGTTCCCCGAAGGGAACCGTGGTTTTGCTCTCTTCATTCTTATGGAAGATAACATTGCGGTCGTTCATCAATCGCAGTTGTTCCTTTCCTGGGCTATTCGCCGCGAGGAATTTAGGGCAAATGGGCGTTTTTGGAAACTTTACAACGGCAGTGCAGTTTATCATATCCTGCGGACCAGTCAATACTACAGTCATCCCACAGTTATTAATAGCACACAGATATGGATCAAAGTTGGATTAAACGGAGAAAATCTCATCAATTAGAGTAGCAATTACGCAGAACCCATTTTACCTACGCGAACCATAAATCTATACAGCATCGCAATCAACAATAACATGCTTAAGGTGATTATAGAACGAAGCCACACCTCAAATTTTCAAGAACACAAGACTTGAGAACCAAACAGCGCTCCGCAGTTGAAAATCTATCCCATTGGTCACCACCAGCAAGCAAGAATTTTGATTAATTTTCAAAGCGAACTGTTGTCAGATTTTCTCGTCTTGTGCACTTGAAAATTCGAAGTTTGGCTTCGTTTTATAATCACCTTAAACACATTTGTTCCATTCGTAGGAAATAAAATGTCATACATATGCCTAGAAGCGTTGATTCATATTTGTGGGGCATTGAAACCCATACCACAGTTATGAATCTAAGATCAGACGATTCCTAAAGAAACGCCAAAACGTATGCTTTCACTAGCACACCATTCGTTTGCCTCGCAGATAATTTGCTGTTATAGTGTTCTGAACAATGATATGAGTCGATTTGATCCACAATACGGACCCATTTTTGACTGTAGCTAGGAGTAAAAGCGAACGCTTTGCTTTTTTTTGTTCGAAATTAAACTCGAATTTCGCGAAATTCCGTTTTATTCCGTTTGTTTTCAATTTTCCGTGGAAATATTTTAACAATTTGGCGAAACGAAACGAAATAGCAAAATAAAAATTTCGCCTGTGCGAGTTCCGTGGAATTCCGCGGAATTTCGTTTCGAAGCGTATTTGACGGAATCATTCGGTATTTCGCATACCCTTAGTCTCTACTGTATTACAATGACTTAAATTCCATTTTAAGCAAATAGACTCGATGTAAAAAATAAAATAAAGCAAATTTGATATTGGGAGCCAAATAGCCATAACGGTATACACGCAGATACTAAGCAAGATCATGCTGAGGGTCGTAGGTTAGAGTCCAGCCGGTCGAGCATCTTTTCGTAAAGGGAATTTTCTCGACTTCTCTGAGCGTAGAGTATGATCGTACCTGTCACACGATATACACATGCAACATTGGTCGATTGCCAAAGAGAGCTGTTAGTTAATATCTGTGGAAGTGCTCATGAGAAGTTGAGAAGCAGGCTTCTTTAGCGTCAGAAAGAAGAAGAAGAAATTTTATGGTAATTATTAGCACTTAAAAACGTCCAAGCTGTCGGGCACATATGACGTAAATTAACATGATTTTTTAGGAAAACTGCTTACGCAGACTGAATATTTTGACGTTTCCATTTTAGCTCTAGGAATAAAATGAATGATTCCACTTATTTAAAATAAATTAGTTCCATGTTACCAACCTTAACAAAAACATCGTTCAAGCATCATTTGAAGGAGGGCTATGTGATTTCAAAAGTGATAGTGTATATGTTAGGTAAAGTGAGTGAAAG
Source organism: Aedes aegypti (assembly GCF_002204515.2). NCBI lineage: Eukaryota > Metazoa > Arthropoda > Insecta > Diptera > Culicidae > Aedes > Aedes aegypti. Next base: position 292,028,735 of record NC_035108.1, read on the forward strand.
AGGTTGGAGGGAGTCTCTAAAAAAATAATTTAATTTTCGAGTCTAGTACACGACTCTGACAACGGCCTTATAGTGGAGGTCGAATTATGCGTAAATGTCAAAGGATACAAACTGTAGTGGAATAAAATGATATAGTTCTCAATTCGGTTTTCATTTATTTATAGGTATTCCACTAAACAATTCGAAGGTTTATTATTATTTTCAATTTTAATTTTTATTGCATAATTATTTTTGAGGAAAAATCCCACATAATTTAGGAGGATATAAACAAACATAGCAAAATAAAGACGATTTGATTGAGCCAATTAGTTTTCAAGTTATTCATACATGTATGTTTACCCATTTTTATATGACGTAGACTAGTTCTTGAATAATCTCGATAAAAGTCATTGTCACGTGATGCTTTGAATCTTAGAGAGAATATGAAGTATTTTTATCTCTCGTACATTGTTCTCGTTCCATCTATAAAAAAATAATCATATTAATTAAAGTACATTATTTTTTTAAATTTCAATGTGCATTAAAAAAAAAACATAATTATTTCTGAATTTTTGGGTCACCCTATCTCACGAAAGAGCACCCTAATGACGAAATAAAAAAATACGGGTCCAAATTTTTTTAAAAAGGCATGACTTGAACAACTTTCTAAAAAAATAAATTTTTTTTTTTTTTTTCGAACATCGACCGCCTTGGGGACGGACCAGCACAATTGTGCTGGTCTGAATTTGACCCTAAAAAGTTCATGGAGTGATAGAATAGCCAAAATAAAGAATGTTTTGTTCTACGAGATGATGAGTTAATAAGGTAAATTTTGAAATAATCACTCAAATATGGTCCGTCCCGAAAGGGATATAGGCATATTTATATCTCACAAGTAATTATTTATCATGGTCCAATCGCTTAACAAAGGGAATCCTGTGACCCAATGATCCTCCCCATTAACAAACATTCCTCCCAGTAACCTTTGTGGAGATGCAGAGGCAAACACGGTCTCCAAATAGCAAAGGTTACACACTAACATTCCTTTCCCCAATTCCACCTTACTGGAGGCACTGAATTATGCACACTGAAGAAGATTATGGCCAATCCCAGCCGAACTTCTAGTTGATTCTTTGTGCATTTTCACTGACTTCGGTCAATCACGAAATAGCAGCCATTGATAAGTGTAGTCAGTCTAAGCTAAGCTAAGCTAGTTCTTCTTCTTCTTCTATCTGGCGTTACGTCCCAACTGGGACAAAGCCTGCTTCTCAGATTAGTGTTCTTATGAGCACTTCCACAGTTATTAACTGAGAGCTTTCTGTGCCAATTGACCATTTTTGCATGTGTATATTGTGTGGCAGGTACGAAGATACTCTATGCCCTAGGAAATCGAGAAAATTTCCAACCCGAAACGATCCTCGACCGGTGGGATTCGAACCCACGACCCTCATCTTGGTCTTGCTAAGCTAAGCTAGTTCACGCGTTCAATTCCAGTGCCGTCAGAGTGTCCCGAGTTCCTTCGTTTTTTGTGACAACAGTCTACGCCGCGTGTACAGCTATTGCGAAATGTTTAACAATCTGTATTCTATGATTCCTTACGTTGATAGGCTGAATTGAAGGAAACATGTTAAATATATATAATATGTGTTCAAATTTATGCTCGTTCAATAGATCCTGTCGAGTAAGTAAAAAACTGAATTCGGATTATTGAGCAAGTAAAATTAAGAGATTTATGTATTTTAAATCAACACTTATATGCGGTTCTGTGAAACCGCTTTTATTTATACTGATCATACACAAATTATGTAACACTCCAAAAAGGTGAAAGGAATCAGGTAGAGCGAAACAAGCGTTACTTTTGCTGGAACTTCTTGGGGAATTCTTCAAAGAATTGCTCCGGAAATTCCTCCAGAGATTCTTCAAGCGATTTTTCCAGATATTTGGTTGGAGATCCCTCTAGAAGTTATTCCAGAGTTATTTCTTCTTCCTCCATAATTTCCTTATGGTATACATGCCAGGATATCCCCAGGTAGTCAGAGATTCCTCCAGCAATAATTACGGAGATCTATCAAGGACTTCCTCCAGGGATTACACAAACAAACATTTTATTCATGGATTCTCCCAGGGGCATCTCTAAGAAAATTGCCACATGAATTACTCCAAAGATTTAGGTAATCCTCTAGAGATTCTCCCAGAAATACTCCGGAAAATTATCCTAAAAATTTCTTCACGAACTACATTTGCGAAATATCTAAATAGGTTGCGCTCTAGGAAACCCGATCAGTGGATTACAACAGAGTTGTAACAGGTTGTGTTACTCAGTTAGCGCGTTTTTGTTTCTAACAAAAGATGTTATTATATTGGCTGGTTAGTAGTTAAAATAACAAAAACTATTACACAATTTCTAACAATATTGAAACAAAATAAGTTATAATTTAAACAAAAATATATTCCACTAATTTTATATCAAACAAAAATATAACTCATTTCGTTATTTTCCATAACAAAATTAAAGCAAATCTTATTATAAGCAATTGCTCTCAATTTTAAAACAAATTTTGTTATAATTATGTTTTAAATTGAAACAAGTTTAAAACAATTTAAAACAAAAAAAAAAGGCACTGACACGTTAATGCTTCTAGTACACGATTTGTCCTTTGACCTTACTAGACAACGGACAAGCGAAAAATTTTCCGGCCTGGAGCGTGAATCGAACCCACACTCCTTGACACGATACGGCTAAATGCTTGGTAACACTAATCGCACGACCACGATTTTTGTTGGCCCACAATTCTTGTTTGTTATCCACAATTTTTGTGATTATAACTGATTCTGTTCCAATTATGTTATAAGTTCCTCCATCAACTCAAAGTACTTTTAACAGAAACAAAACTAAATTTGTTATATTTAACAAATCTTGGTATAATTGTGCCACTTTTTTGTTGTAATCCACTAATCGGGAAACCTCTTCATGGAATTTTCATCATGGTTTTCTACAGACATTTCTCCATGGATTCCTCCCAGGTTATGTTCCAGTGATTTTATCAAAAAAAATCTCTACTGTTATTATTTCAGGGATTCCTCCAATGATTACTCCAGTAATTTATCCAAGGATAGGATTCCTTAAGAGATGCCACAAGAGATCCCTCCAGATGTTACTGTTCTTTGATTTCTTTATTAATTCTCCCAGCCAATCCTTCAGTGATTCCTACAGAAATTTCCCCAGAGATTCCTTCATGGATTCCACAAGGAAAATCTCTACCGACATTTTCCCAGAGATTCCCGCAGCAATTTATTCAGGATGGATTATTCCATGTAAGTATCTTTGTTTCTATGAAAATTATGCTAAGGATTTTCTCAGAAATTCCTCCAAACATTTTCTTGGTTATCACTCCTGGAAGTCCAGAAAGATTTTCTTCACTTATTTAACTAGGGATCCCTCCACGGAATTCTTCTAGGGATTTCTCCATGAAATCAAACACGGATTTTTCCATAAATTTTTCAAGAGGTTCTTCCATGATTCCCTGGATTCAGGGATATTCCCGAAAATTTCGTTGAAAACAGAGTTTCTGCAGGAATTTATGAAAAAAAAAATAACCATGGAGGAATCCTGTAGACATAAAAGCTGTAAAAAGTGATCAATTTTACCTGAAACTACGGTATCTACACATACATCGAGCACACTCAACACACTTTGAGTTTTCCGATATCCCACTGAAAGAAACACCACCAGCATCAATCCATGTTTGAGTGTACTTACGGTTCATTCATACGAAGGATTTCTGTGATCAAGGCTCTCCTTACGTTGGACATCATCCATCTTGCGAGTACCGTTGTTGAAACTATTTCATTAGCATCATGGAGGCTTGTTGGTTTGCAGATTGTTCTGAACACTGTCATCATTGAATTTTTCTTCGATGCCGCATAACAAGATTATAACACATTTCTAACAATAATTGTTAAAAATACAGACAACTCTTCTTTACCCGATATTCCGTACCTCGATGAGTTAGAAAATCATAGTAAAAGTTGGTTTTCATGGATAACTCGATAGTCCCTTGGATCACAGTTACACTGATTTTGTGTTCTGTAACTCGACACCTCCCTAACTCGATGGGCCATTTAATATCGAGTTATTGGAGAGTTGACTGTAACAGAAGTTGATATAATATGTAATCAAGATAGTTTTGTTTTGAACTTGCTACATTTTTGTAATAAATTTATAATAACTTGTGTTTTATTTCTGACAATGCATTTATGAGTTTGTTGTTAAAAACATCCTTAGTAACATACATAGTAAACATAGTTTGTAAAAATTTTGTTGTTATGTAACATCTTTCAAACATATTCTCTAATAATTTCATTGTAATTATATCAGGATGGATGATATATTTATTAATCTTGTTATAATTTTTGTTATATATACTTACGGTACGGTGTTTTATAACAACTGGTGATTGAAAACTATTATATCAGAGAAACGCAATTTGTTGAAAAAATAATACAATATTTCTTTCAGCTGTTTCAAAAGAATGTTTTGCCTCCGAACGACGATGAAATATAATCTCCGACGAAAATTTTCACCAATACAGGTTTCTATTGTGCGAAAATTTGTATCATTTCTTTTCAAAAGAAACAGAGCAGAGAAGACCGAATTATGGAGAGCACATTTTAAAAATTAATATTTCATCGTCATTGAAAGCCAGCGTGAGAGGGCACAGAATGAAATCAGGTGGCCATGTAGCAAATGACCCATTGATAATCCCAACAAAGGGAAGATATACGGCTCAACTATTCGTCGCCGGGTTGCTGAAGGTCGGGATCCGTGGGAGAAGACGTAATGGTAGCTCGAAATTTATGTTGTAAAGCCTTTTCATCTATTGAATAGCTGCAGTTGTTCGTAGGTTCGTATAAGAACTCGGTGCGTGAGAAATTTGTAGCTCTTTTCACAGTTAATAAACTTGCTGATTCGCTGGAAAAGTTTTTGTAGATTAACAATTTTTATGTTTTTCTTTTCTTAAAAAATCAAATAAGAATTTTTTACTATGTTTGAATACCTTTCAATTTAATTGAATCTTTTAACTAGAAAACAGTTTTTCAATACACTACTTGAAACTATTTATTCCTTTTCCTTTCAACAACATTCATTTGCAACGAAATTGAATCGATGAACCAATTCAATGGATCTTCTAGATGTCAAAAAAGCATTTGACATGAGACATGATTGTAAAACAAAGAAATTTAATGTTCCAACATGTTCCAACATTGCTCAAATAATATTAGTTGATTTTCAGAACTCAACATCTGATAGACTAATTGTACTAATTGGGAGATGAGGGTCTGAGACCAAGGGTAATGTATTTGCACTCTGTAAACCACTTGAACAATTCAGAAGAATTGTTCAAGTACAGTGCATGGGCTGGTTTTGGAGGGTCGTCGCTGGTGCGGCATCCCCACACTCTCTGAGTTTCCTTCTCATGCATCTATTTGGAGATTCCCCCCTTGTAAAAATGGACTAATTGCAAGGGCTGATGGTCATTTAGAATGTATTTTGGAATTAATATTGTACTATATACAACATAGGGCCCCAGATAGCTGTAGCGGTAAACGCGCAGCTATTCAGCATGACCAAGCTGAGGGTCGTGGGTTCGAATCCCACGGGTCGAGGATTTTTTTCGGGTTGGAAATTTTCTCGACTTCCCAGGGCATAGAATATCTTCGTACCTGCCACACGATATACACATGCAAAAATGATCATTGGCATAGTAACCTCTCAGTTAATAACTGTGGAAGTGCTCATAAGAGCACTAAGCTGAGAAGCAGGCTCTGTCCCAATGGGAACGTAACGCCAGAAAGAAGAAGATTGTACTATATTTATCAGTATAACTTACTCAGTATACCGTGATGAATCAAAATCCGGACGGTACCAATAACCGGACACTCCGATATCATTCACTGATTTACATGTGAATTGGAATAATAATGTGGTTTAATTATTCACATCTGAGTTTTATAACATTGCTCGTCATTTTACAATGATTTCTAATCTAGTAACCATTGGCAGAAAATTAATAAAAATAAAACATAATTGTAACCTCAGTCTGACACCGTCTCTTCATAGTGCAGTGTTTGTGGTTAAAGCTTGCCAGAAAACGAAGGGCAACATTCAGTTACGATATTTAATTGAAAATAATATTGTTTGTGAATTGTTGCGAACATAAGTGTGTAAATCTATTTGGTAAACAATTTTAACATATCAAAGTGTAACAATGAAGTGAAAAATGATATTTATTGGGCGATTCGTGAGTGTCCGGTTCAGTGAACATTTTTTTTAAATCCGGACGCTAAGCGTTCGAGTTATATTTTGCTTAAAAAATAGCTATTCGGGAAGAATAATATTGAGAAATCGTGAGGGAAAGTTAGAAAAAGAAGATAATTGGCAGAAAATAGGATAATATGCTGAAAAATTTCTCCTATGGCAATAATTATTGCAGGTAAGCTGCGTTTACTTACAACCAAGGAAGGTAAGTAACCGAAATATGAAGCATTCTTTAAAGCTCATAAATGCAATCATTATTATGTGTTTCCATGTATTGAACTTTATAAGATGTAGTATTGTGGATGAATTTGAGTGCATTTATTTTAATTCAGAGTGAGTTTAGCTACCTGAAGTACAAGTGTCCGGATTTTGATTCAAAAGTGTCCGGCTTTTTGATTCATATGTCCGGATATCAAAACAAGATTTGTGTAATAAATATCGTTCTTTTAGTAATAAATTCTTGATTTTTTTTAAGAATACTAGTCGTTTTCATCGAGATTAATGTCTAAACGATTCGTAACATGGGGGTACTATCAAACGGAAATTAATTGAAATTAGTACTAGAACATTTGACACTTCTTAAGCGTCCGGGTATTGATTCATCACGGTATTCGCCAAAAGACGAAACCTAAGTGTTCTTTGTGGGAAATTGCTTAGAACAGATTGGAACAGATGGAACAGGAATTGGAACAGTTTAGATTTTTCTTCGTACTTGCAAATTGGATTAATACCACAATAGATCAATTAATGGTCGCAGTGGTTCAAATCCCAAAAAAAAAAATTGGATAAATCTTCCAGTCCTAAAAAGCAACTAGCAATAATCCCACATGAACCAAAAGCTTTTTATTCTAAATCTTCTCCTGCACATGTTATTATGATGAGATGAATATAAGTCTGCTCTAACTTATGACATTCAACAATCCAATTCAAAACGCATCCGACTCATCAGCATAACTTAAAAAAAAAACCTGCCTTGAATGGATTAAATCATCGCCAGGAAATTGCTCATAAACGCTTGGACATTAACCGCACGCAAGCGTATCCCATCATCGGAAACCCTGTAGAGTAAGGTGGGGCAAAAGTTCGACCTTAGTGATATAATCAAAGTTTCCAGGAAAACAATAGCAGTTAAAACAAAACAAATACCATACAGTGAACCTTTAACATATTGGCTATAATTTTGCTGAACAAACTTGTGTCCAAATATTTACCCATTTTTAGTTATAAAAGTTTCAAAATTTATTGTCTAATTCGAACTTTTGCCCCACCGGTGGGGCAAGAGTTCGAATCTAGTGTGGGGCAAAAGTTCGCTGGCTAAAACACTAAATATCGATCCTTTTATGACAGGCATACTTTACACCAGCCGTAAACTTAAGTTTTCCGAAAAATACACACTAAATTTTCATCAAAATTTGCCCAAAACCGGGTTAGTTGTAATATACTCAAAAATAGCAGTTTTTTGCAAAACTAAGTGGAAATGTAAAATTTTGCTGACAGTTTTCACACGATCAGACAAATTTAACTAAATTTGAAGAAAATATGTGGATTTTAGGCAATTTGAAAATTTTTCCGTGATTTTATACATGAGTCGAACTTTTGCCCCGCTGATTCGAACTTTTGCCCCATTATGGGCCAAAAATTGTTTTCAAGCATTTATGCAAAATCTAATACACGTCAAAGCAAGCTTATGATAGGCCTAGAAACGCCCTTATATAAAATAATGAAAAAGATTTTATCTTCAATTGATTCCATGCAACGAAAGTTTGACCAAAAATTACAATATTCACGTCGAAAAACAACAAATAGCCATAACTTTTCCAAATCTCAATCGATTTTTATGATATTTGGAGTAAAAGTCTCTTACTTGAACAGCATTTGAACCACAATGACATTTATAAGATTTGTTTTGAATTGAGCTAGAAATCTTAAAAAGAAACTCTTACCCCACTCGAACTTTTGCCCCACTTTACTCTATACATAAGCCGACCAATAGACTAAACCCCGCTCGCCAACCACAAGAAGCCTAATCGTCGACTGCCGAGCGCGTTGTTAGGCTAGTGTGATTGATTTTGATAAATCTAAAAGCACTCATTTTATGGTAGCCTATAAAGAACAGCATCCCGCTCACCCCGGGGGCGACTTGGTAAATGGACGGATCGGATCGGCATCAGGCATCGGATTGATCTAGTTATCAAATCGACACGCATGCCGCAAACTGTTACCGGCTCAAGCTGGGGATCGAACAAGACCCCGGGCGACATCGCGGGAACTGTTCCGAAGGATCGAGCTATTGAAACCATTAGGATGGATGGCGTTTTGTGTCCGATGCCGAAGTTTGCTGGATTGATGAATTCATTGACGGTAGGAAGGTATTTGCCCAAACGACGATTATTTTTTTATTCGACATCAACTTCATCATCATTATGACGGTTATAATTGTTTGTGAGCGTGGATTGATCAAATTATGTTCGACGGCGTGTTTCACGGTCCTAATGGTCAATTCTCATGCCTTGGGGAAAGATCGAGCAATCAGGTCGATGGGACCTGCTATAAATTAATATGGACATGCAATTTGATACCTAAGCGGAAGAGGAGCAAGTTTGATGCGAAATAGTGTTCAGTTCACATGATTTTTGCTATCTCTGATTTTGTATACCATCATACTAACAGAATTATCATTAAATTTCAGGTGCAATGCTATTCTACCAGTATTCACCACCTTGAGGATTTTTTTTAAATAATCAAATGACATTTTCATGTTACAGGCTTGTTGACGTTGACCAAAAGTGCGCAAACCATATAATTCTTGCTGCAGAATTACAATGGAAAAGGAAAGCACCTTCTATTTACAAGTGTAGCTATGTGAGGCAATGAAATGCGGCATAAGATCGGGGATTTTTTCAGAATATAAATCTCATGTATATTGTCGTTAAATTAATAATGCTGTATCTGAAAGTGTTCATTAAATATTGAAATACCACCTGAAGCATTTTTTTTCGTATTAATTATACATAAAATCAGATGACGAAAAGTTCATTTTCATCGATGCTACAAATACAAATACTATCATAACAATATGCTAATGATTTTAGAAGAAGCCATTTTGTGATGACGCACTAAAAGGCCTTAATATTGACAATGTTCATGAAACAATAAAAAGCAAAATAACCGTCATCATCTTACAAATTTTCATAACCAGCATTATTGCACAAAATTGAAGCATTGTTCATGAAAATCTATCATTTCATTACAATTGCTATCAGGAATGCAGTGATAGATTTTCATGAGGATCTCTTTAAATTTGAACGAAGAAACTGGTTGTTAATTTTTAGATGACTGCTGATGATTAAATTATGGATTTTTGAGCATTAACAAACTCCATTGTTGAAGCCAGGAACATTGCAATTCCAAAATGTGAAATGCGAAAATTTGAATCCGTGACTATAGACGATGATCTTAAACTCTTGATCCGCCTTAAAAACGTGAGGCGAATGCAATTTCAACGCACTCGCGATCTTGCTATGAAAATTATATGGCAGGATTTGCGGAAAGAAATCAAGAAACGTTTTGCACAATTAAGAAACAAACATTTTGAATACAACATTTCTCAATTCGAGCCTGGCTCTGAGCCCTTTGGAAATTATCTAAAATTTTGAAAAAACCTCAGAAACCAATACCGGCATTGAAAGAGGAAAACAAATTATTACTAACTAATTGCGAAAAAGCTCAAAAACTTGCTTTGCAGTTTGAAAGTGCGCACAATTTTAATTTAAGACTTACTAGTCCAATTGAAAATCAAGTTACTCAGGAGTTCGAAAATATTCTCAATCAAGAGAACGTTTTCGAAAATGACTGGGAGACTGATTTGGAAGAAGTGAGAACTTTTATTAAAAATTCAAAAATATGAAAGATCCTGGCGATGATGGAATTTTCTACATCCTCATCAAGAAACTTTCAGAAAGTAGCTTATCATTTTTAGTTGATATATTTAACAAATGTTTTCAATTAGCACATTTTCCTGACAAATGGAAAAATGCTAAGGTTGTTCCAATTTTAAAACCAGACAAAAACCCTGCAGAAGCTTCTAGCTATCGTCCGATCAGTTTGCTTTTCTCCATCAGTAAACTTTTTGAAAAGGTTATTTTGAACAGAATGATGGCCCACATCAACGAAAATTCAATTTTTTGCCAATGAACAGTTTGGATTCCGCCATGGACATTCGACCACTCATCATCTTTTACGTGTTACAAATTTGATCCGTTTCAACAAATCTGAATGCTATTCTACTGGTCTTGCTCTTCTAGACATAGAAAAAGCATTCGACAGTGTTTGGCATGAAGGTTTGATCGTAAAATTGAAAAACTTTAATTTTCCAACATACATTGTTAGAATAATTCAATGTTATCTGTCAAATCGTACACTTCAGGTTAATTATCAAAACTCCAGACCTAAAAGACTTCCTGTAAGAGCTGGTGTATGTTGGTGTTCCTCAAGGTAGCATTTTGGGACCAATATTAAACAATATTTTCACATCTGACTTACCTGATTTACCTCAGGGATGTCAAAAATCTTTGTTTGCGGATGACACAGGCCTTTCCGCCAAAGGACGAAGCCTGCGTGTCAACTGTAGTCGATTGCAAAAAAGTTTGGATATATTTTCTTCATACTTGCAAAAATGGAAGATTTCTCTCAATGCTTCCAAAACTCAACTAATAATATTCCCATATCAACCAAAAGCTCTTTATTTGAAACCTTCAAGTAGACATGTTGTCGCGATGAGAGAGGTTTCAATAAATTGGTCAGATTAAGTTTAGTATCTAGGGCTCATGCTAGATAATTTAACTTTCACAAATCACATGAGGGGCCCAGATAGCCGTAGCGGTAAACGCGCAGCTATTCAGCAAGACCAAGCTGAGGGTCGTGGGTTCGAATCCCACCGGTCGAGGATCTTTTCGGGTTGGAAATTTTCTCGACTTCCCAGGACATAGAGTATCTTCGTACCTGCCACACGATATACGCATGCAAAAATGGTCATTGGCATAGTAAACTCTCAGTTAATAACTGTGGAAGTGCTCATAAGAACACTAAGCTGAGAAGCAGGCTCTGTCCCAGTGGGGACGTAACGCCAGAAAAGAAGAAATCACATTGAGGGTATTCAAGCCAAATATAATAAATATGTAAAATGTCTCTATCCCCTTATTGATAGAAAATCAAAACTTTGTCTTAAGAACAAGCTTTTAATATTCAAACAAATTTTCAGGCCAGCCATGTTGTATGCTGTACCAATATGGTCTAGCTGTTGTAATACCAGCTAAAAAGTTCTGCAGAGAATTCAAAATAAAATTTTGAAAATGATTCTGAGGCTTCCTCTCTTGTATACTACCAATGAATTACATAAAATATTCAATGTTGAAACATTGGAACAAATGTCAAATAAAATCATTAATAATTTCAGGCAAAAATCGTTGCAATCTTCTATTGCCACGATTAATGCGTTATAGGTTTAGGTTATGTTCGGTTTAGTAAATTAAAACCGTTGATTTTTTTTCTCTTATAAGCAGGTGAAATCAACTCACCTGTAAAAAATCTGAACTGCTACGGCAAATGAAATGTAGTATGTTGTTAACAAAATGTTAATAAAATCTTTAATTTGTTTGACCAAATTAGGATGATACTGTTTTCCAATAACACAGAACACCTAGACATAGGAAATGAATGTAATGTTTGGAATGACACTAATAAAGAAATTAAGAAAAAAAAGTCTCTGTACCGATCCAACGTCGATCGCGCGTAATGACATCATGCCAGATCCGGCCAAAATAATGTCTCGACTCAGTGAGACCGAAGGAAGGGCAACAGAAGCTTTTGGAGGCACTCGGTGCGGTTCATTTTGCTGTTGATGGTACCCGTTGTAATGTACGGTTTACTCAGTTTACCGCATTGGAATATGCCCTGCCAGAGTTAGTATTTTTTGCGAATTTGTCCATTTTTTCTTACACAAATTATATCACGCTAAATTTCAACTTTTTCAATCCCCTCCCTCCTTGTAACGCTTGGCTCAACTCCCCTTCGAGCGTGACATAATTTATGCATGAACCCTTATGTTTTCCGGAACATCAAATCGTGATTTGGCCATGTAGAACTCCAGCCTCGGTATCTGCTTTGCGTCTGCCTTGATTAGGTTTCGTCATCCAAAACCACACATTTTGGTTTCATTACTCACTCTCGATACAGCTTCCTTGCACGGGATTTGGCCGCCGTGTTTTGTTTACCAACACCGTCCGGGCCTTCATAGGGTCAGCTGTCTTCGATTTTCTTCCACTTCCAACCCGCCGCTTGGTCGTCTGGAACATCTTAAAAGATTTTACCACCCGAGAGACAGTTGTATGGGTGATTCCCAGTTGTCTTCCGATCCATCTCATGCTCGCAGTAGGATTTTCAATGACGGCGCGCAAAATTCTCCGGCGATTTACTTCTTATTTCGATACCATCTCAATAATCACTGAACCGATTGTTATGAAATTTTGCACATGTAAATAATACACTGCGATCTAGTTATACCCAGATTTTCATCAATTTTTACCCACGGAGAAAAATGTTACACACGGATAAAAATGGTGCAATTTTTTCGAGCACAGGCCCTATTTAAATCCAATATGATACGAGAAGAAGCCGAAAATAATACCCAAAATCTCATGCTCAGACTTTATCCGACAATTCGTGTTGATTTCTGTCTGTGGAGTCAGTATATCATCCACATCAAGATTCATCCACCATAATTTCCATTCTCCAGCTGACTTTGTGTCTACATTATGCCCATGATTAGAACAAGCGCCACCATTACCGATTACACGGCCATCCGATAACGACCAAACAAACGTGCGATAAAGGGAAAAAGAACACACAGAACACCGACAGCCGGTTCGCGGTGAAAGCTGTCCAGGGGCAACCTCCTAACTAGAAACTCACGATTCACTGCTTTATCGAGAACATAACAGTTGTTTTCCCTCATTTTCGGATTAATAATTTTTAATTATCATACACTTTGTGCTGTGTTGTGCCGCTGCGCCGTGTTCGTTAGTTTTTGGTCCGATCTTCCTCCCGAATGTTGACCAAATTCTTAATTTTTGGAAAGACGCACACTTCCCATCGTTGGTAGATCGAACAGCTCACAACTTCCCCGACAGCATCTTGTTACGGGGCGCTATTTCACTCTCGGTGAGACATCATTTTCATGATTTTATTGCCATAATATACATGTTGGTGAGTGACCTGCTGGGCAAGCAATCAAACAAGATCGAAATCCGCCTGATGCATACGGGAGTAATGTGGGTATATCATGGTCAAAATTAGTTTCTGTCCTCAATGGTCTTCTTATACCCTAATTTGGACTAAAAACAGTTTTTACTTTCAAGTGATCAAAATTACAAATAATAAATACCAAAGTACAAATAATAAGTAGAGTTTTCCATAGTCGAGTGGTTGGAGTCCGCGGCTACAAAGCAAAGCCATGCTGAAGGTGTTTGGGTTTGATTCCCTGTCGGTCCGGGATCTTTTCGCAATGAAAATTTCCTTGACTTCCCTGGCATAGATTATCATTGTACCTGTCACACGATATACAAATGCGAAAATGGCAACTTTGGAAAGAAAAACTGTTAGTTAATAACTGTGAAAGTGATCATAAGAACACTAGGCTGAGAATTTGTTCTAGTTACCCCTCTGTGCGACGCTTCATCCTGCTTCCACTTTCGCCGCAAGATAGAACAACTTTCCGCTTCGGGCGGACTTTTTGCCGAAATATGGTCGTTCGTGATTAGAGCAGCTTCCTCCGATTGGAATTAGCTCGGCTCGGTCGGTTCGGCGCTCGTCACAACTCTCCGGATTCAAATCGACAAGCCACAGCTTCCCAGCATGAGTCCGACGCTGGCGTTTGACTTATTGAGCGTGCGGGATGGAAGCAAACCGTCCGTTCTATAAAAGCTCTAGAATAGTGGTTCCCAAACTTTTTGAAACTGCAACCCCCTTTCAAGGTCTATTGAAATTGAACCCTTAAATGTATGTTCTTGACATGGATGTTTATGGAAATTTGCAGTCATTATGAGCCAACAGATCTTCATGACAGAAACAACCAAAATAAACCTTCATAGATAATGCAAGAGTTCTGCTAAGATCGTTTAAAGTTTACCAAGGTTTCCAGGGAGATTTCGTGAAGAAATTTTTAATGAAAAAGGTTAGGAGCTAACCAATGACCGTTGGAAGAATTTGTCAAAAAATTTACCTGTAACTATTCAGAAACCTTGTTCACATTCGTCAAGAACCTTCGCAAATATCTTTCAAGCATCACTTCTGCGGACATCAGTCAAAGTCTTACCGAAAATAATGTTAATTGTTGTTGAATATGCCTCCATAGAATTCTCATTTTTTTTTTTTTGAGTATGTCAATCGAAACTGACGTAATTTGTCATGCACAAAGCCGAATAAAACAAAGCTAATCAACTTACTTTTCAAAATATTTTAAACAACGAAAATCTCGCCAGTAATGATCACTTGAAAAACATGCGAGGTAAGCGTTTCCTCGCACAGTTAAAAATAATGACGATTACACGTCATGTAAACTTCATATATGCGATGCAATCATGACGTCATGTAAATTTAAGTCTGAAATCATGTAAAAATGTGTTATATGTCACACAGAATCCTGCTGGATTACATGACATATAATTGAAGTTTACATGACATATCATGCAAATATCAACGATGTGCATTATATGTCTCAGAAATTCACACGTTTCGTTCGAACTGTGCACATGTATTTTTCAAAAAGGAAAAACGACACTTATAATAGCTTCAGGACCTTCTAGGGGTCCGTGAACCACCGGTTGAGAGTTCCCGCTCTGGAAGGCGGCCGGCATGGCAGCAGCAACCGTATTGGATCGCATCACGCAGCGAGACGAGTCAGGAACATTTTACGGACGAGTCTATAATTCAATCCGATCGTATAACCAATAATTAAAAACAAAGAAATTATGATCGAAGCTGAAGACGCGCGCGGTTTCCTTTCATCAGAACGAAAAAAAAAACGGCGTGATATCACTCAGTGCAACAACGCGGCAACATTTCCTCTGCGTGAAGGCGGATCGTCGAGCCATGCAAGACGCAAACGGATGAATGCGAGCAGTAGTGGGCCGCTGGCTGCTGGCACCACAGGAATCTTATAGTTTTAATAAATGGAGATTGAATTGGATTAAATCCTCCTCATTGGAAGATTTCACTGAAGCAATAACAGAGGAATTGGCTGACCAAGTCCCGGACCTGTCCTAATATTTGCTAGATTTTTATTGTCCCGGTAACTAGTAGGAGGTTTTAGAGTTAAACGCCACAAGAGCCAAAATTAAAAAAAAAATAATAAGTGACTTCTTGAAAATTTTCGTGAACTCAAGAACTTTTCGATTTCTCCGCTTTTAACAACCTATTTGGCTTTTGTACTAGATGTCAATAAATGACAAATTAAAACTGTAGATTAGTCCTTATGTCACCGTCTATTTTCAATGCATGTAAGTACTTGATGCTCAATAAGGCCCATTTGTTTTTTTATGATTTGTTTAAAGTAAAATAAAATAAATTTAAAATTCCATGGCTTTTTTAAACTTCGTAGTGAACTTATGCGTCATAACTTAATTTGTTTATATTTGCTAGTTTCACCCTTTTAAAGAAAGTACAAAGAATTGAACATTCTTCTTCGGTTTATTGGTGCTTTTCGGTGATGGTTAATAACTTCCATTGATGAATTTTTACGTTTTCACCTACAGTCACCCCACAGTTATGGATCAGTTAAGGGTCATTTTTCAGAACAAAATAAGATTAAAACACATGGTGACATTGTATAAACCAAAATAACCTCCCTGGTACTGCAGAATATAGTTGTTTTTGAGAATATGCCTCAAAATTCGCTGTTATTTACGAAATAGTGTCGATTGCGATAGATATTTCAAACGATGTCCACCCCACAGATGTGGATCAGTGGGAGAGGAGGATCCCTAATATGGATCAAATCGACTCATATTATGGATCAAAACACTATAACAGCAATTTATCTGCGAGGTAATCGAATGGTGTGCTAGTGAAAGCATACGTTTTGGCGTTTGTTTCGGAATAGTCTTATCTTTGATTCATAACTGTGGTATGGTTTTCAATGCCCCACAGTTATGAATCAACGCTTCTGGGAACACGTTTGACATTTTATTTCCTACGAACGGAAAAAATATGCTAAAGCATATTATAATTGATAACGATGCTGTACAGATGTATGGTTCACGTAGATAAAATGTGTTCTGCGTAATTGCAACTCTATTTGATAAGATATTCCCGTTTTCATTCAACTCTGATCCATATCTGTGTGCTATCCATAACTGTGGGGTGACTGTACATGCAAAAAACTGTTGATTCACAGGTTGTGCAGATTCTTATGGCCGGGGTTAAGGCCAAGGTGCTGGCACTTGCGTATGGACTGTGAATAAAATACGAGTAAAATGGTTAAATGAAGTTTAATAGTTATTTTTCAATCCCTGAAAATTGGATGCCAATTGGATGAAAACTCGAGTTTTGCAAATCAATTTTGTGTGTTGCAATTTCATCGTGGACACCCTTTAACTCAAATTTTAATCAGCAACGGTTCTTCCGATTTTTGAAATTCTTTCACGTATCTCACCTCCATATTTCATAGTTTTGCACGGTAGCAAAAAAATGTTTCTAGGGGTGTTCAAATTCTTCCTAGAGCAATTAAGATGATTAAAAACGAAGCCAAACTTCGAATTTTCAAGTGCACAAGACTGGAGAATCTGACAACAGTTTGCGTTGAAAATCAATCAAATTACTTGCTTGCTGGTGGTGACCAAAGGGATACATTTTCAACGCGGTGCGCTGTTTGGTTCTCAAGTATTGTGCTCTTGAAAATTTGAGGTGTGGCTTAGTTCTATAATCATCTTAATCCAATACAAATACTTTTCGCATATCCGATACGGCATGAGAATCGTTTCAAATTTTACAGCAAATAATCTAATTAAAGGGTAAACGCTCTAGTAAAAAATCTTCTCTTGCCATGCTGTCCAATGAGACGTTTTTGATTTTTTTTTTTACACAAAATTGCTTATAGAATTGCAGAAAACATTTTTGAGCAGAAGTACAAATTTTTGATTACACTCAAAATTTATATTACTGTAACGAAACGAGAATAAAATATTTTTTTCTCTTAACTGTTTGCCTATGAGCCTAAATTCAAAGTGACATGTAGTTTTTCGATATTAAATTGATTGTAGTAATTGAGAAAACATTTTCGAGTAGAAAAGGAAATTTGAACTTACACTCAAAACTTATTTTGATTAAAAACTTCCAAAAATCTTAGTGGTTTAGCCTGTTTGCCTATAAATCAAATTTGAAAGCAATAACATTTTACTTAAAACCTACCTACAATAATATTTTACTAAAAACCTACGATCTGCTATGAATGTTGATTTTGAAATTGAATGCTTTTTCAAATCTCTAAGATTTCCATGAGTTAAAATAGTAATTATAGATTATACTCAAAATATCTTATATTAGACTGGCCCTTAAACAAAAAAGTTGTAAAACTCAACGGGGCACCCCCTAGATATGAGTCTTAGGGTAAGAAAAACGCTCTCTCAAAATTTCAACTCAATTGGTTGCTCCACCAGCTGGCGCATTCGATTTGAAGTTTGTATGGGATATTCGTCTCAAATATATTGAAAATTGGTCCTATGTCACTGTTTCGTTCCGTATACTAATTGTTCGCGTTCAAATAAGCCCAGAATGACAAATACACTAGTTGATACCCTAATGAACATAATTGCAGAAGGTTGTATCTGGATTTAATCTCATTTTCATTACTCTTTCAGTTGTTGAAAGTTAGGCTTAGATCAGCACTCCTGTACAGTCACTTATATGCATGCGACATGTGCCTCAGCTCGCCCAGCGTCATAGGTGGCTATGATGCGCTTAGTGGCTACCTCCAAGCTATGTTGAAGAAACACAAGCAGTAATGCATGATATACTTTAGATGATTAAAACACCAACTTTATAAATTTTGATCATGGTACAGTCTTCTATAATATTCTTTGATATTACATCAAGTAGTGTTTTTGACATTCTGGGTCCAATTGAACGCGATCATCATTTTTCCTGAATCAAACAGTAGATGATGCGCTGTTGCCCATATGCTTGAGCTGAAAATCCCATATTAACTACAATTCAAATGCGCCAGCTCATGGAACGACCAAATGAGCTGAATTTTTCAGAAAGGCTTCCTCTAACCCCAAGAAATAATCCTGGGGGGTGCCCCGTGGAATCATACAACTTTATTTTTCTCCCATACTGAGCTGGGCCAGTCTAATCTTATATGTTAGAAACATCCTATTTCCTCGGGCCTGTTTGCCTTTTTCGAAATAAAAAATATCACAGGTTACCACATTAAATTTAGATTAACAGAATGAAGGAAATTTTAAAAAGAATTTTTGGTTTCTACACAATTTTGTTTAATGCATTCTTACGTGCAATTAAAATGAAAACAATCAGGAAAAAACTTCTCAAATCTATTCACAATTGATGCCATTTGGATGTTGTAAAACATGCCATTTTGGATGTTGTAAAACATGCCTATTTAATCTTAAACATGTCGACTGGATTTTTGTTACAAATTTCATGCTAATAAAATTATACTTCGTCGATTTAATTGCTGATTTTTAGGTAAACAGGTGCAAAAACTAGAGTTTTAAAAAAAAATTTGAGTAAAAGAAGTATTGATGTGTTCAGAGACCCTCTGTTGAACTGTTCTTACAATCTAATTTATCTCGGAACACTACTTATCATAGCTTTGAAACTTTTTTAAAGATACTTAATGAAAAACAATATTTTCTTTTTCGTCTTTTTTTGTAAAATAATTTTGAGTGTATTACAATGACTGCCCAATCATATTTACTAGATTTCTACTAAAACCATCATGCCACAAAAACTACATGTTATTGCTTTGCTCATTGTTCTGCAGGCAAACGTTTTGAAATTTTAGCGTTTTCAGCAGCATTTTTTAACAACAAAGGTTTTGAACATAATCCAAAATTGAAACTTAGTGGCATCGTATAGAGAAAGGATATAGCTTTCATTTGAAGTTAAAAACATTTTGGCGGCCATTTTGAATTTGGCCGCCATTTTAATTTTTGTTAGAAAAATCGATTTTTCACCATTAGCGCACCGCTGGTTTTGAATTCTGAGATCACCATCAGAAAGCTGAGGAAAAAATGCGTAAGATAGGCTACAAAAACTAGGTGAGCAATGGCATTTACCCTATGAAATGAACGATTTTAGAAAACATGTTCCACGATTTTGACGTTTTTTTTTTAACGGAGGCCTCATAATTCAACATGATGAGCGCTGAGATGGTAAAAAATCATTTAACTGCTAAAAACCAAGAAGGCGTCGAAATCCAAGATGGTCACCGGATTTTCCAACCTTTTAATTAAACACCTGCGTTTCGGCATTACGTCCACATTAGAACAAAGCCTGCTTCTCATCTTTCAATTTCACTATTTTTCACATGTATGTTGGGCGATAGTAAAAACAAGGATTTTTTCTGCTCGAAAACTTAAGATTTCCATTCTAAATTAATGCACTTTTGGCATTAATTTATAATCAAAATAATACGTTAAAACTACAGGTATTACCACAAGACTTGTGTCCCAATGCGCAATCTATAAACTTCAATGAACAACAATGCATATGGTAAAAAAAGTTTGTTTATTTAAATCATTGTTCATCAATTTCCATTTCTTGAATTTGTTTAATCATTATTCCTGAATTTAAAGGTATGTCAAAGGATTATTATGTTATCAAAAATTGCATTACAAAAGAAAATTCCTATTCAATAATCTGTATTTATAACTAATAAAGCTGAGTATCAAGCTCGGTTCCGGTAGGGACGTAACGTCAGAAAAATGAAAAGCAATAAAAAGAAGAGTATACGTAACCTTGTTTTTCTTGTTAGCCTGTTAGCCTCTAAATTCGACATGTTGAGTGCTAACAAGGTGAAAACTTATTCTACTACTTAAAACCAAGATGGCGTCAAAATCCAAGATGACCGCAATGATTCTACCCCATTACCCCGAATGCCATTTCCCCGATTGCCATCACCCCGAATTCCATTACCCCGAATGTACCATTACCCCGAATTCCATCACCCCGAATGCATTTTCCCCGAATTTACAATTATCATGACATGATGATATTGATGACATTTCCCCGCGATATTGGAATTCGGGGTAATGCCATTCGGGGTGATGGGACGTTCGGGGTTTTGGAATTCGGGGTAATGGTGTTCAGGTTAATGGCATTCGGGTTAATGGGATTCGGGGTAATGGGGTAGAATCGACCGCAATATTTGTTTTCTCAAAATAATACTCTTATTCCACACTCGACTCGAATTAAACACCAACGATTGAATACTTGTTTCTTTGTTGTTCAAAAAATAATGTTTGCATTGATTGCACTCGCCATATACGTCAAAATCGTGGAACATGTTTTAGAAAATCATTCATTTCATAGGGTAAATACTATTACTCACCTAGTTTTTGTAGCCTATCTTACGCAATTTTTCTTCAGCTTTCTGATGGTGATCTCGGAATTCAAAACCAGCGGTGCGCAAATGGTGAAAAATCGATTTTTCTAACTAAATTCAAGATGGCGGCCAAATTCAAAATGGCCGCCAAAATGTTTTAAACTTCAAATGAAAGCTATATCCTTTCTCTATACGATGCCACTAAGTTTGCTATGTGTTTGAAGGGAAATATGAGACATATTACGTGAAGAAATACGTAAGATTTATCAAATAATGGGGTTTTTCGCAAACTGTTTAGTCAGCTGGCATACGAGGGGTCCACCAATTTGAGAAAACCGAAAGGACCACCCTTAAGTTTTATCGAAAACTAGCGATCAGTGACATAAAATTCGAATTCTAACGATGGGTGCCGATGGCGGCCTGGTTTCAGCGAGAATTGCTCAGTAACATACATATAGGAAATACTAGTTAATAGCCACACTTTTCCCACATAAGATAGAAAGATACGCGTTTCGGAGGACAACTTCGGATATCGAAACCTTCTGAGCACGGCGATAATGTTTGAAACTTATATTCAACAGAAAACGTAACCGAACGATAGCTCTCACTTATGAATACTCAATACTTCGTAAGCGTTCCCCTGCTTGATCGGTTAATCATCGGAAGCCAATGCGTAACAGGGCGAACACGTTGGGATGCTTATGATGTTATTCCCACATACATTTGAAGTATAATCACAAATTGTTATTCATGCTCAAACAAGTTCAGTCTACTTATACAAGCTTATTTATGTCGAAAAAATGTAAAAATGTCTCATTGAACAATTTTGCATAAGTAATATTTCAACAAGAACGTCTATATAACAAGTAAAGACTGATCTAGATCAATTACAAGTTACCTAGATCAAAACCAAAGCAATTTAAATTATTCCAAAATAGTTTGTTGAAGATTCTTAACCTCTAGCATGCATATCCAGAGCACTAGAGGTTTTAGCCTGCAAAATCGGAGACTATCCAAATTTGACTCTTATGTATGCTTGAAATATCAAATACATATGTAATTAGTCTAATCTAAGAAACAGAACTTTTTTTTATTAGATTTGACACGGTTCTAATGCTGTTCAGTCAACAATTACATATATTATTGCTGATGACTGAATGATGGATTCTTGATCTTTGAATATTTATATCAAATCAAATGCATCCCACAATCAATCATTAATTAACACTTAGAGAATTCCTTGGGTTCCTAAAATTTTTTACCATACTTAAATCTTATTGAACAATTTTTGAATATAACTCAAATCACAATTTTATTCATACCGTAATCCGGGGTAACATTGATCATTTTTTTGAATATTTCTTAAATATTTCGTTCGAAACTGCAAATGTTGCAAATTTTATATTTTTAAAACAAGTACTGCCACTTATAGCTCGTGACTATGTACTGTATTTTGTTTTTTGAATGATTTAAGTATGTTTAAAAAAATGTTTTAAGCGGTTTTTTGATTTAGCAGATATGGGGTAACATTGATCACCTATGTAAACAATGTTCGGTAATATTGAAAATGTCGGTACTTACTTAAATCACAGCCCCTAAAGCCGAATGTGAAGGCCAAACGCTTACAAGTCATTTACTTTTTGAGTTATTTTAAAATTAAAAACACCTCGAACCACGGAATACGCCTAAAAGTAGGCAATTCCCTAAGGGAATTCTATTTTCTTAACAGTAATTCGTTAATGTTGCCTTATTGAGCATACTTATGAAAGTTTTGACAACGGAATCGTTTTCAGCGATTCCATTTTTAGTAAGAACCACATTTTTCTTGCTCACATCGTTAGCAGCACTTATGTGAGACATGAATGTTCGGTAGGGTCATCATTACCCCTTGAATTAATTGTTTCGAAAAGTTGACAAATTTACGCATAAGGTTAACGCAATCCATGCAAAAACTTTCACTTTCATTAGCTTATGAATATAAGAAAGTGAAGCACCATTCATGATTTGGAAATGTTCCATCAATAAATGACAATACGAACTTTTTACGAGATGAGTCAATCCGATCAATGTTACCCCGCTGATCAATGATACCCCGGATTACGGTACCTTCGTTGTACTGTGATGAAAAGGCCTATGATTGTATTAGTGAACAGCTGATCTAATAAAGTTACTTTACCCACTCAGTATATCACGTCAGAAACCAGATAAGGAATGCATGAGAAGATATATTATTCAATTGTGCATCGAATGCTTCATCTTCGAATTACAATTTCCTCTCTCATGACTATCAAAAGCTAAAACTAAGAAAATGAAATCCGCAACTTTTGGTTGCCAGATTTGACATTCTTTTCGAAAATCAAATATTAGGGGAACTAGGGGTAATATGCCCATAGGGGGCAAAACGCGCCACCCTCGATTTGGGCGAACGGTGTGGTTTAGAATACTTTTTTTCACCCTAGGTTATAGAAAATGGATAAAAATGCTTCTCCTAATATATTTTTATGTGTTTTTCTCAAGAAAATCGTAAAAAACGTATAAAAACGTTTTTCGCTATTTTCGTTGCAATTTTGTGCGATCTTCAAGGTCATATTTTAGGTCGATAAATAACCAAATTTCTGAAACTATCGCCGGGAGCCAACTTGTGCACTGTCATAGTTTGTATAACATGCAAAAAATATGTTGAATTTGTCCTCAAAAAGCTTATTGAAGGACCTAAACTTTAATCAACTCTGGGGGCAAAACGCCCACCCCTATTTCATAACACCAAAACAGCCGTTTGAATTCAAATTCTACCAAACGTAATGCCATATTGAAGTTACGCGTAATTTGGAACCTTACAAATGTACATTTTTCGCATCAGCATGTATACTATTATTGAACAATAACATCTGAACAAACGCCCGGATGTATGCAACCTTTAAACAAGCATGATTGTGTGCGTACGTTTACAGCATGGCTAACGCCGAACTGAAGCGGGGCGTTTTACCCCGCAAAACAATACATATGCAGTTAAGCAAGCATTTTTTAAAAAATGATTTATAAAACTCAGAAAAGCTAATATGGATAGCTGTTTCTACTATTTGATAGAAAAAATGTTTGTTTATCCGACCATCATGAAAAAAAGAGCATAAAATAATGTTTTTACACATAAAATCGCTGTTTTCCTTAACATGGGCAAACTACCCCCAGTCCCCCTAATCCCTTTTGGTTTGAAGCTGTCAACTTACAAATTGAACGAAGATCATAGTAGGGGAACTGGGGGTAATATGCCCATAGGGGGTAAAACGCGCCACCATCGATTTGGCCGAACGATGTGTTTTAGTATGCTTTTTTTCACCCTAGATCATAGAAAATGGATTGAAATGCTTTTCCTTTTATGTTTTTATGTGGTTTTCTCAACCAAATTGATAAAATCGTATAAAAACGTTTTTCGCTGTTTTCGTTGCAATTTTGTGCGATTTTCAATGTCATTTTTTAGGTCGATAAACAACCAAATTTCTGAAACTATTGCCGAGAGCCAACTTGTGCACTGTCATAGTTTGTATTACGTGCAAAACATATGTTAAATTTGCCCTCAAAAAGCTTATTGAAGACCCTAAACTTTAATCAACTCTGGGGGCAAAACGCCCACCCCTATTTCATAACACCAAAACAGCCGTTTGAATTCAAATTCTACCAAACGTAATGGCACGTTGAAGTTACGCAAAAATTGGAACCTTACAAATGCACATTTTTCGCATCAGCATGCATACTTTTATTGAGCAATAACATCTGAACAAACGCCCGGATGTATGCAACTCATATACAAGCATGATTGTGTGCGTTCGTTTACAGCATGGCTAACGCCGAACTCAAGCGGGGCGTTTTACCCCGCAAAACAATACATATGCAGTTAAGCAAGCATTTTTTAAAAATTAATTTATAAACCCCAGAAAATTTGAAATGGATAGCTGTTTCAACTATTTGGTAGAAAACATGTTTGTCTATCCGACCATAACTAAAAAAGAGCATAAAATAATGTTTTTCACATCTAAAATCGCTGTTCTCCTTAACGTGGGCAAACTACCCCCAGTCCCCCTATATGCCTTTCCTCGTTTCTTTATCGTCATGGCGGAGTTCCGACCATCCGCTCGGGCCCTCCGCATACCAAGCGCTTTAAAGCCCATCGTGATCCCCCCTTCCCAAAAAAAACTATTGACCGATCGCGCGATCGGCGGCAAAGATACGCTATTAATCGATTCAAATTTTTCAACGATCACATCATTGTTCGCAAACAAAGATGCTTAATTTATCCGATCGACCGGCATGCGATGCTCTCCGACCACGACCGATCAATTCAAACGAGCCGTCCATTTCAACAAGTCATTCAATTATTTCGAGTCCATTCCGGGCTATCGATCGATTGGCTCATCATCGCGCAGTTTGAACCTCGCTTCGATTGGTTCGAATTGTCCGGGACTCGATGGGCCATCATTATCCACTTATGGGGGAGAAAACGATGATCCGCAGCGGTGGCCAATGGAGTTGACCGCACACATGGAACCGGGCAACTTGTTGAACCGCGAAGGAACTATTTTGTTTGGTGTTTGAATTCCGATCTTTTGGCCACGCAGCAGTCGGCTTGTCTAGGAATTTCATCGCAACGTCATCGTCATTCTTCGGATTTGAATCGAGCGATGGGCGATGGGAAGTCCTTTGTGATTTCTACCACGTTGGACGGATCTTTGGCGATCGATTTGATAGATGATTTTCAATATTATTAATTTGGAGATATCAATCTCGAAACATTCCTTCGGTATTTGGAGATAGAAACATATGTTGTGTTTTTGGAGAGTTTTCTAATAAAAATGTTCTTATAAATATGACGAAAATAAGTGTGCATTTTATTCGCCGGGCAGTGCTCTGTGACTATCGTGAGGTTATATTATTTAAATATTCGCCAGCCAATAGTTCCGCTTTTGATTTAGATTGATAATAGCTTATCCATATATCAATGTCTTTGCTTTACACATGGAGTTACTATGGTCGAGAAACGGCGAGGGTTTAATACAAGTAAAGTTATCATAATGGAGTCATTAGGGTAAACGCTCTCTTTGTGGTGATAGCTTCAATAGTGGTGGTAGTGTGTTTTCAAATGTTGCACTAATGAATGACTATGTGATATTTCTCTTTGATGTACGATGCAAATAATGTACAATCAATCGAATAATATTCATTAAGTTCAATCGTAATGCAACTTTAAACATTTATATTGTTCAAAAAGAGCAGCTTGGATAAGCTATGAAAATTATATGGCAGGATCTGCAGAAAGAAATTAAAAAACAATTTTCACAATAAAGAAATGAAAATTTTGAAAATAAAATTTCTCTATTAAACCTTTTGGAAATTATCAAAAATTCTGAAAAAACTTCAGACGCCAATTTCGGCATTGAAAGAGGAAAACAAATTATTACTAACACATTGTGAAAAAGCTCAAAAACTTGTTATGCAGTTTGAAAGCGTGCACAATTTGTATTTACGACTCACTAGTCGAATAGAAAATCAATTTACTCAGGATTTTGAAAACATTCTCAATCAAGAGAACGTTTTCGAAAATTCCTGGGAGGCAGATTGGGGAAAAGTAAGAACTATTGTTAAAAAAAAATTCTCATCAATAAATTTCCAGAAAGTGGCTTATCATTCTTAGTTGATATATTTAACAAATGTTTCCAGTTGGCATATTTTCCTGACAAATAGAAATATGCCAAAGTTGTACTCTAGGCTAAAAAAGGCATCAATTGGCAGACACGGTAAATGCCGGTATGATGAGTCACACTTTTTTTTTCTAATTTTGTGCTTCACGCCTCAAAACGTGTTGCATCGTTCTGCTAACACTTCGCAGAAAACTACACGTGTACGTGCATTCCCGTGCGCTGATTGTTTTCGTGTTGTATCTAATGTTAACCGGTCATCACTTAGAGCACGAACATTCATGCGTTGAGCTCAGAAATCGGAACAGTTACACAATATCTAAGCTTTGTTGATAGCAAGTTGTTTAATCCACGATGCATTACTGGGTAATCCTCTGGCAGAGATGTACGTTACGAAGAGTTCAGTAGTTCTATTACTTCTCGCGGTTAGTATCGTTACCAGTAGGAAAACTGTCCGGGTCTTAGAAAAGGCAATATCGCGACCGAGCTACAACTGTCCCCAGAAGAATAAACGGTTGGATGTGGTGTTCAAAAACGATTACCATACGAATCGCTACTACAGGTGTATATTGGGAACGGCGTATGAATTTCAGTGCCCTGAAGAAGCAATGTTCGATCCCTCGAGGCGTCGTTGCCAACGTTCTACCGGTGAAAGTCGATGGTTTTTGTACAATACCAATTCGTTGGTTCACACCGAAAAGTGTCATTCCGGAGTCCGATTCGTACCGGTAGGAAAGATATCTCCTCGTTATCTACTTTGTATCGGAGACGGAATTGCAAAGGAGAAGTTGTGCCCACGAGCGTACAGCAATGGGAAATCTCTGCAGTTGCTTTGGATGGGTGATCATTGCGATAGTGTGATGCTTGACGATGAAGTCGTAGGTGCTGGTGAAAATAGTGAAGACTCTAGGGAATACGATTTTCAGTCAATCAAACGGCATCAAGAGGATCGAATGATTATTCATCATAGGAATCCTGAGAAGCGACTGAAATGCGAATCGGTTGTCATGCCTGGTAGCAGCAAAGCTATTCAAACTGATTGTTTTTATCAGACAAATCATTCTAATGAGAAGTGTGAATCATGCGCAAATGATGGAGGTTGTTTGTGTAAACATAATTCTAAGTGTGACTCTCAAACTACAACCTGTGATAACCAAGTGACGATCCCAACTACTACCCCAATGTGCTCCACTTCAACCCTTCCAACCACTACTTCAACGACAACTGAACAAAGTTCAACATCGACAAGTACTACTAAAACGGAAACTACAACAACGACTGTGGAGTCAACGGGAGCTCCGTGTACTACAACGAGGAAGCCTTTGACGAGATGTTATTGTGTGGAAGTCAACTCATCGGAAGAAGCATCTGATCAAATGACCAACTTGGATGACTCCAGTAAAGAAAATATATTTGTGGAGTTTGATGCTTTGGAAGATACATCTTACCAACTAGATAATGTGGATGATTCCAGCAGAGAAAAACGATTTGTGTATCATAGCACTGCCGCAAATGCTACCTTATCGAACAATTCGACCATCAGCAGAAATGTCACTCGGTACCGAGTGAAAGAGTTGCCTGTTTCTTATTTCAAAATCAATTTTAGCTAATTTTACATAATATCCATGAATACTTTTTGTTAAATAAATTAATTTTATCATTATGTTTCTGGAATGAATATTTGTTTTTATGTTATGTTTCGGCTCACATGTTAGGGTGGTTGATCCAGTTATAGTGGCAATGTATTTTTTTACGATTCAGACCAATTATTATTGTTAGGTATTCTTATAGCATGACATTCATTAAAGTAACAAGCATAGAATGGTTGAAAGCAGCTACGACCCTTAACTTGTTTGCAAACATAAAAATAGGTAGGAACACAAGTTTGCAATCAACTTTTTTTCTGAAGTACCGTAATCCGGGGTAACATTGATCAACGGGGTAACATTGATCGGGATGACTCATCTTGTTAAACGTTCAAATAAAGATTTATTGATAAAACATTTTCGAACCATGAATGGTGCCTCTATTTCGTGCATTCATAAGGCTAATGATAATTAAGGTTTTTGCCAAAATTGCGTTTAGTTCATGCGCAAATTTGTCAACTTTTTGAACCAATGATTTCTATCATTTTCACTGACACTACCGAAAATTCATGTCTCACATGAGTTCTGCAGACGATGTGATCAAGGAAAATGCGGTTCTTACTAAAAATGGCATCGCCGAAAACGATTCCGTTGTCAAACCTTTCATAAGTTTATTCAATTAGGCAACATTAACTAATTACTATTACGAATGTAGAATTTCCTGAGGAAATTGCCTACTTTTAGGCGTATTACGCGGTTCAAGGTGTTTTTAATTTTGAAATAACTCAAAAAGTAAATGACTTGTAAGAGTTTGGTCTTCATATTCGGCTTCAGGGGCCCTGATTTTAGTAAGTAACGACATTTCCAATATTAGCGAACGTTGTTTACTTGGGTGATCAATGTTACCCCATATCAGCTGAATAAAAAAAATCACTTAAAACATTTATTTAAACATAATCAAATCTTTCGAAAAACAAAATGAAGTACATAGTTAGGAGCGGTGGGAACCAGTACTTGTTTTAAAAATATGAAACTTGTAACATTTGTATTATGAAATGAAAAATTTAAGAAAAACTAAAAAAAAATGATCAATGTTACCCCGGATTACGGTAATGTTTTTAGAAGACACTTCTTCTTCTTCTTCTTCTTTCTGGCGTTACGTCCTCACTGGGACAGAGCCTACTTCTCAGCTTAGTGTTCTTATGAGCACTTCCACAGTTATTAACTGAGAGCGTAATATGCCAATGACCATTTTTGCATGCGTATACTGCCGTTATACGCATAAATATCTCATGTTCCAAAATATGATACCGAGATTACGCGATTAAAGATTTTCGCACATTTATGCTTCGTATTTGTGAAGGTTATGACAAATTTGAATAATTTCTTGAGGCAATGGGTGTTCTTCATAGTCAAGAATTGGTTTAAGCGAAAGAATTTGATTTTTGCTATGCAATTCAAAGCGGGACGGTTAGGCCTAGAAATACCGCGTTTTGGGGGAATTTCTACGCATAAGAGTCCCACTAATTGTAGCAGACCGATTTGGACCAATCACATTGCTCTTGATGGTAGCTTTGACGAGTGTTTCATACCGAAAATGGAAGATGTGTATTGTAAAGCCTATGTTGAGGGTCCATACGAAGGCTCGTGTAGCATGTAGCAAAGTGGAGCCGTATATGTGTATGTGAATCAATGTTGTTATACAGGTTGGTAAATGCTGGGCATCGCGTACCATTGGGTACCTTGTACACCTGAAAGAATAAAGTGGTTCAAAGCCTTCAATCATAAATATTCCTGTGCTGATGTTTTTTTACGGCTCGCTTGCAGAGCCTAACACAAACCCCCTTGATTTCCGGAAGAACGTTCTCCCTAATGTTTGGAGGGCCATAGAGCACAGTTTAGCTTAGAGTTCTTCTCTGGCACTCGGACGATGATCAGCCGCCCCTGACTTGGGGAACAAACGCTCAAGGTTTGCAGAAACAAACCGTGTGAGTGAGGGTGGGGGTCTTTCCCTGTCAGCACACGACCAAAGTTCTCATCTGGGTTGATTACCCGATCTTCTCTTAGGTTGTTTGAACCCCGGCCATTACCACGAGGAGCTAGGGATAGGGCGGAAAGTTAAGGACCACACGAAGGGGTCTATTTTATTCCTTCAGGTACGTAAGGTACCAATGGTACGTAATGCGCAGTATTTATCAACCAAACAAACGACAATGAGCCATTCAAGTTTAATTAGTTGCAGTTTCCAAGAAAAATCGTGAACATGGATACAACTTCACACCTCACAAAAATAAAAGCAAAAGAAAAAATGTGATTAAGACATGAGCTCAGAAAACCAGAAACATCAAACAAATATACATGTTCAAATAAGTTGCTGAAACTAGACAGAATTCTCCGTCGAATGCTTCTGGATGCATCCAAGTTTATTCATTTTTTAAAAAGTTTCTAGCATTTGCATTCAGGAAAAATTTCGCCTAACTCAATTATTTAGTTTATCCCCTATACAACACCTGTCTTAGAACACTATTGTGTGGCAGTAGTACTATGGAAAATCATGGACGAGAACAGCTTTCCCGGGAAGCTCAGACTGATAAGAGCGACGATGGAAGGTGTGCAAAATTGTGTGAAGGATTCAGGCGAACATTCCAGTTCATTTGGATCCCGCCGGGGGCTACAACAAGGTGATGGACTCCCGTGCCTGTTGTTCAATATTGCGCTAGAAGGTGTTATGCGGAGAGCCGTGCTCAACAACCGGGGTACGATTGTTACGAGATCCAGTCAATTTTTTGCTTCGCAGATGATATGGACATTGTCGGCCGAACATTTGAAAAGGTGACAGACCTGTACACCCGCTTGAAACGCGAGGCAGCAAAAGTTGGACTGGTAGTGAATGCGACCAACACAAAGTACATGCTAGCTGATGGGGCCGAGCGCGACAGGGCTCGCCTAGGTAGCAGTGTTACGATAGACGGGGATACGTTCGAGGTGGTCGACGAGTTCGTCTACCTTGGATCATTGCTGACGGCTGACAATAACGTTAGGCGTGAAATACGAAGACGCATCATCAGTGGAAATCGGGCCTACTATTGCCTCCACAAGAAGCTGTGGTCAAAAAAGATTCACACCCGCACCAAATGTACCATGTACGGCCAACTCAACGACGAATCAAATATCCAGAAGGTGACCAAAGCTGGAAGGATAAGATGGGCAGGGCATGTAGCAAGAATGCCGGACAGCAACCCTGCAATGATGGTGTTCGCTTTGGATCCGGTTGGTACAATAAGGCGTGAAGCGCAGCGAGCTAGTTGGGCGGATCAAGTGCGTATCGATTTGGAGAGCGTGGGGCAGAATCTAGAATGGAGAGATGTGGTCACGATCCGAAAATTGTGGCGTGAAATTGTTGATTCAGTGTTATCTGTTTAGATGTTAACTAAATAAAAGAATGGGGTTTATTCACAAATTTCATAACGCCAAAAATGGTCATTTTCGACACCCACCCACTCCCTCGTAACGCTTTTTGTATGAACATTTTACAAATTTTGTATGAGCCGTAACAGCAAGAGGACACCCACCCACCCCCTTCAGCGTTATGAAATTTGTGAATGGGCCCATGAATGTCCCCACTGCACAAGGATGGTTAAAGAAATATAAATGATATCTTTTGAGATAGAGTAAAGTGCGGCAGAAGTTCGAGTGGGGTAAGAGTTTCTTTTTAAGATTTCTAGCTCAATTCAAAACAAATCTTATAAATGTCATGGTGGTTCGAATGCTATTCAAGTAAGAGACTTTAAATCCACACAGTTCGAACGAAACGTGTAAATTTATGAGACATATAATGCACATAATTGGAGCGTGGAATATCATGGATTTTTACATGATATGTCCTGTAAACTTCAATTATATATCATGTAATCTAGCAGGATCCTGAGTGATTACATGACATATAACACATTTTTACATTATTTCAAACATAAATTTACATGACGTCATATTTACATCGCATAAATGAAGTCTACATGACGTGTAATCTTCATTATTTTTAACTGTGCAAATATCATGAAAATCGATTGCGATTTGGAAAATTTATGGCTATTTGTTGTTTTTCGACGCGAATATTGTAATTTTTGGTCAAACTTTCGTTTCATGAAACCAATTAAAGATAAAATCTTTTTCAATATTTTATGTAGGGGCGTTCCTGGCCTATCATAAGGTTGCTCTAGGTGTATTAGTTTTTGCATAAATGCTTGAAAACCATTTTTGGCCCATAGTGGGGCAAAAGTTCGAATCAGCGGGGCCATGCATAATATCACGATATTTTGTGTTTTATTCAGCGAACTTTTGCCCCACACTAGATTCGAACTCTTGCCCCACCGGTGAGGCAAAAGTTCGAATAAGACAATCAATTTTGAAACTGTTCTAACTAAAAATGGGTAAATATTTTGACACAAGTTTGTTCAGCAAAATTATAGCCAATATGTTGAAGGTTCACTGTATGGTATTTGTTTTGTTTTAACTGTTATTGTTTGCCTGGAAACTTTGATTATACCACTAAGGTCGAACTTTTGCCCCACCTTACTCTACAGGACAATTCATGAGAATGATAGGTATTAGGTGACTTCAAAGTTACAAATGTTTGATCATTTTTAAACCATTTAAAGTAGGTAAGATAGTAATGAACTTGATAAGATCCGTCCGCGAAAGTGAAACAAAAATTCAAACATTTGAATCACATATCAGAGGGACAGATAAAAAAACATGGACTCAAGGGTTCGAAAGTCAAACAAATTGAGCAAATGTACACATGTATCTAAAAACGTCCACAATTCTATAACGTCTCCAAAACAGTCGGATACGACAAAGGACAAGCGATAAATTCTTAATTGTCTTTTCCCTCGTGGAATTTGTTCAAATAATAATATTTACAGCTGTTTTATAAAAGTTTGGAAAACAAATTCTTTTCTTCCCACCCCCCGCCTAGCAATGAAGCAAAACGGATTCCAAGCCCTGGACAGAAGTGCATCTACACAATAGGCCTCGAAACGAATGTTTTGATACCCTTTTCAATTGATTCCTTTCAATCGACAGAGGAATAGAAAAAAAAACTCCTAATCGCGTCTTCCACACATACTTCATCATAGAACACCTTCCCGCATTCAAATGGACACACTTGGACAACAAAAGTATCCGCGCCTTCCTAGTTCTTGATTCCCTACAAAAAAAGCGCTCGTATCTCCACTTTTTGATAGTTTCCAACGAATACAAATAACCTCGTGGAAAAGCGCGACCCGGGTCATTAAATCAACCGGCCAACTTGAAATGAATAGAATCGTCCCAGCTTGATCTAGGAATCAACCCGAAAGGACGCTCTTAAGATATTTATTTTATCGCCTGCCAAACAATGGAAGTCTACTTCAGAGCATACCGTGATACGGCCTTAAAGCTGGATAAAGCAGGCAGAAGCAGCAGCGACCCGTCACTGATTTGGGGTTCGTTTTTCTGTTGTCGAGAATTAGGCGTTTTTTCCGAAATTTATTACAATGTAACGAAGCCTGACAATGGGAGCATTCGAAAAGTCGTCATCAAGTGTGGAAAAAAGTAAAAAGTCGGTGATTTGGTTAAGGAGATTACGAGCCGAGTATTGTGCATTTGGTCAGGCGACTGATGCTATCGGTGATCGGGATGATTTGGGTAGAACGGATTGGAATATGGGACAGAAAGAAGAAGCGGGCTCTAATGCGTTCCTGGAAGTCAAAACACTTGCCAGACTGCTTGGCAGCTTGATAGCTTAGGCGAGTGGTGGTGTGATGTTGTGGACGAAAATGGCGTGATAGACATAGACGATTCAAGTATTGTAAAAAATCGTTTTGATAGAATAAAATGCGCACCTTGAATGTTCACGGTAAAGTTGTGGAAGTATGCTTTGAGTTAATTACTGCAATGCTCATTTAAAGTTTACGTAATATTGGGGCCCAGATAGCCGTAGCAGTAAACGCGCAGCTATTCAGCAAGACCAAGGTGAGGGTCGTGGGTTCGAATCCCACCGGTCGAGTCGAGGATCTTTTCGGGTTGGAAATTTTCTCGACTTCCCAGGGCATAGAGTATCTTCGTACCTGCCAATAGAATATTTGGATACGAGCTTGTACGAGCTAAACATCGTAACTTTGAAGATAGATGCGGAATAAATTTATTGTAATTGTTGATAAGTCCTAAAAAAGCTTTCAACTATGAGACATTTTGTGGAACTTTCGCGTTTGTAATAGTTGATAATTTTTCAGGTGAAGGCATCAAACCATTTGAAGTGATCAAATGTCCAAGCTACTATAAAGATCTAACAAAAAATTAATAGTAGCATTAGACAATCTCTGTAACATTTGTTCTAGTTTTGCAAGGCACTCTTCGAATGTTCTTCCCGCTATAAGCACGTCATTTAAATAACAGCAAACTCCAATTATTCCTTTTAAAATTTGGTCCATTACTCATTGAAATACAGCAGCGCTTCTAGCGCCCTGAGGTAATCTGTTGTATGTATACAATCCTTTTTCTGTATTCATAACAATGAATTTTCTAAAACGTTTAGATAACTTCAAGTGTGGGTATGCTCCAGCTAGATCAAGTGAGCAAAAGACTACATCCTGCTAGAGATGCAAGTGGGAGGGATAAATATTGGGAATCAGAATTTTATTGAGGGAAACTTTCCAATCTATTCACATTCCTATCTCTCCATCCTTAGTAGGTATTGCTATCACAGGTGACGCACAC
The DNA here is from genome assembly GCF_002204515.2 of Aedes aegypti. NCBI lineage: Eukaryota > Metazoa > Arthropoda > Insecta > Diptera > Culicidae > Aedes > Aedes aegypti. The sequence continues at coordinate 292,063,688 of NC_035108.1, forward strand.
TCACTTGCTCGTATTTGAGTGATAACACCTTGATTTTCTAACATATCCAAATGTTCTATGAACTTGTCTTGTATCTTGTCAGGCAGCTGGTATGCTTTTTAAATATTGGTTGCCCTGGTTTGAAAACTAAATCTGCCTCATAATCTGCAATGGGTTTGGAAAAATCTTTACTAAAAATCTTTGAATACTTTTGCTTAATCATATTAACTGTATCATTTGACTCGCTCTCAGCATTCAAGATTTATACTGTTTCTGCAGTTGCAAAATTATTTTTCCAGTCAGGATAAAATTTGTTCCTTGTAGTGGAACGAAATCTAGCTTTTTTTAAATTTTAAATTTTTCTAAGCTAGTACGGCCGTTTAAACTAACCTGAACAATGGTTTGTCCTAATAATGGTAGTTTTGCACCATTTCCTACTACCAGTCTTTTAGTGCAATCCAAAATAGGAATAGAGCGGAATTGTTTCTTATACAGAACCTCGCTAATCACTGCCACTGTTGATCCAGTAACGATTTCCATCATTAAACTTACTAAGCAAGGATCAGCTACACGGTTTATACTTCCTATTTTCATGCAACTAATGTCTGATTCATTACTAGAGTCCTGAAGCCGCATTCTGTTGAATTTGTCGGTGTTAGCAGATTCCATTGTATTTTGCTCATTTTCAACGAATTCAACAGTATTTTTTATTTTGTAAACGGCAGTGCTTACGAATGTGCCCTTTACGTTTGCAATAATTGCACACAGCATTAAAATGGTTATTTCTTTTACGCCCATCACGTCTAGTATGAGCACTGTATTGACAGTACACTCGAAGTTCCTTCAATATTCTCATGTATAGCTTTTTTTTTTTGCAGCTAATTCAGCACTGACGATTGTTTTCTCTACTGTAGCCAAATCAATTTCATCTTCCATTAACAATTTATGTTGTAAATCTCTATCTCAATCAAACCTCAAATCAGCTTGTCCTGAATTGTTTCGTTTTTCAAATCTTCAAAATTGCAACCTTCCTTCTGAAGCTTTATCGCTAGAAAAAAAACTTTATCGCCAGTTTCGTTGTGTCCTTGAGATCTTTTATAAAAATGGTATCGCTTCATCAGTATAGGGTCAGTTTTATCAAATCGGGTTTTCAATTTCTTTATAATATCGTCATATATCGTCAATATTTTGTTGGTGTAACATTGATGTGGGAATAAAAGCTTAATTTCATCAAACACATCATTGCCGCTCAATTAAATTAACCAGGACTTTTTAGTTTCTGCTGTTACTTTGTTCAAATTGCACTGCATGAATGTTCAAAACAAAAATAATATTCACCGATGCAGCAACTTACGTCCAGAGCTACCAATTGTGAATCACCAATGCTCATCCATCAGATGATTACTTCTGGACTATTGACGAAGCTCCTTGGTTTGCAGTAGATCCAAAACTGTCGTTATTTTCTCAAAATTCGCGGAACATTACTAAAGGACCTATCTAACATTGAGAGACTCTCTTTGTTTACTTTCTCTTTCATTAATAACTGTGTCACATTAACCTCTTCTGTTGCGTTTTTTGTATGAAACGCTAGTCAAGGAAATTGACTTTCGATCTATAGTGAAAAACTTCCCAAAATCTTTAGTATTCCACTGTTATAATCGAAAGAGAACGAGAGAGAAGAGAATCTCTCATTTGTACATAGGTCCTTTAGTAATGTTCCGCGAGATATCACTTCTCACTTTCAGTTCAGCTTGGCTCTCTTCCTCAGTCTTCTCACAAGTTCTCGCTCTCTCACCGAACTTTCGCCACAAGCAGCTTGACTCTCACCGCAGAACTTGTACGCTCGTATCTCACTCCTTCAGTGAGAATCCAGTATTACAGGTACCTTGATCCAGCCTTTTTGTTCTCAGCTGAATGAGTGCACCAGCAAGAACGCCAAATGCTAAAAGAGCAATACCTACTGGAAGATACTAAACAAAATGGAGTTAGTACCTCGCTAATAAACTAAATCAAATTATAAGTTTTTCACAATTTTTCAATATGCAAATCAAAATTTGTTTTATGTTTCGTTTTATAACAACTTTCTGCGGCACATGCTTCTCTAAATCTTACCTCACTTCAAAGAAATTCTATGAACAACTTACTCACTGCTCTAAAGCACAAAAAGCGAAACTTGCTTTTTCATAAGGCAAAACAGCAGCGCTAACAGTTTCGTCGTCGCCAAATAGTAATAACTTAATTTAATATTTAATTATAAACTTTTACAGTAAAGACACTTTCAGATATTAATTAAGAAAACATTTAGAATTGTTTGACTCCGACTTACGGGACGGCTCAAGATCAAATGGTCTCATAATTTCATTAACAGATCAGAGAAGCTTAAATGTAGTGAGTATAAAGTGCACTGAATTCTATTTTACTTCTGAAACCGAATGATTCGAATATCAACAACAACAACAACGAAATGTATGGTCGTCAGCAATACAGATGTTTAACTGTGTTTACCTTCTTATAGCAAAAAGCGATGTTCTGTTATTTCTCACAGCAGCAGTACACTTTATGAACATTTCCCCACTAATAGGGTATCTCAGTCTTTTCTTTCCACTTACTTACTTTTGATGGTGCTTCGTCCTTCAAGACATGACTTGCGCCACAATGTTACGCCAACTAACTCGGTCCATGGCTGCTATCATCCAATTTCTCGATCGCCCCACACTTCTGTAGTATCCGAATCCGAACTTTCACTCCACTTTCGGCCGATTCCGCCATCGGCCGAACACGGATGTGCTAGGTACAAGCCAGCACAACCGCTCGCCACAAAATCTTTCACTAAACTGAGGTCTCGATCACGAGACACGAATGTTCAGTCTTGTGCGCGCTTTTTCGAGCTTTCTAGCTGTCAATTCTAACACGCTTAAATGAAACATACATGACTAAACATTAATACTCATATAAAGCATGCACGCCTAAATCGCACATGCACGCTTATATAAAATCAATCAATCAACTCTAGCTACCACAACTTCCAAGATCCTGCTCCATTTAGTCAATCCACCTAGCTCGTTGCGCTCCCCTTCATCTTGTACCGGCTGGATTTGAGGCGAGCACCATTTTTGCGGTAATGTTGTCCGGCATTCACACAACGTGTCCCGCCCATTGTTCGCTTCCTGATTTGGCGACATTTTAGATACCGGGTCCACCGTAGAGTTGCGCATGTGCATGGTTCATGCTTCTCCTTCATACAGTCACCCCACAGTTATGGATAGCACACAGATATGGATCAAAGCTGGCTTAAATGGAGAATATCTCATCAAATAGAGTTGCAATTACGCAGAACACATTTTATCTACATGAACCATAATTCTGTACAGCATTGCAATCAACCATAAATCTTCTAGCATATTTTTTTCGTCCGTATGAAATAAAATGTTTTCCGTATTCATAGAATCGTTGATTCATAATTGTGGGGCATTCAAACCCGTACCACAGTTATGTTTCAACGATAAGACGATTCCGAAGGAAACGCCTAAATGTATACTTTCAGTAACACACCATTTGTTTAGTTCACAGATAAATTGCTTTCATAGTGTTCTGATCCATAATATGAATCGATTTGATCCATAATAAGGACCTTCCTGTTCCACTGATCCACATCTGTGGGATGGACGACGTTGGAAATTTCTATCGAAATCGACACTTTTCCGTAAATAATCGCGAATTTTGATGTGTATTCTCGAAAACGACTATATTCGGCATTGCCAGGCGGGTAATTTTGTTTTGTACAAGGTCAACATGATTTGTAATCATATTTTGTTCTTAAAAATGACCCTTAGCTGATCCATAACTGTGGGGTGACTGTACGTCGTTCTCACATACTCCGCTAAAGATTGTCCTAATCACAAGTCGTTAAAAAACTCCTAGTCCTTGCAGGTCCTTTTCTAGCATCATCCACGTCTCATACCCATAGGAGACTACCGGTCTCATCAGCGTCTTGTACATGGTACACTTGGTACGGAGGTGAAGTTTAGCAGATCGCAAGGTCTTGTGGAGGCATCAGCAAACATGACTTCCGGCAAAAATACGTCTTCGAATTTAAAAAAGACATTTTACACCATCTTCAGCCATAGGCTGCACAGACTGAACATAACTAACATTAAACAACAGACACGCTGAACGACCAGTCAGTGGCTTAGTGAAAAAGTTTTTGTCGGACGAAAAGTTTTCTACGACTTCGGCGGGAATCGAACCCACAGTCCGTAGCAAAATACACCTAAATGATTGACGCCGCTTACCACACGGCTTCGAAGCCCACAATTTTTATTAGACGTTACCCATTATCCAAGGTTGTTGGGTTTGGTATAAAGAAGCTTGCGCCAGATCAGCTGCACTTACACAAGGAACCAACTAGATGACTGCTTGGGATTTACAGACACCCTCAGTGTATAAGTGCTGGTGATCTTCTATTCTTAGCCAACAATGGTGCCTGTCACGTCAGAATGCAGACCAATGAGGAGAAGGGGAAGGAGTTGATGATGCATTCAACTGGCTCCCACGGTACACAGCATATACCACTGCGTCGACGCCAGTTCATGCGGGAAGGGTGATAATGAGGGGTAATTTTTATGGCAGAGAGGCTTGCTGGTATGGTTAACATACTGCCTATGTATCAGGCGTAAGGAAAGACTTGATGCAAGAATGGAAGCGAAGGCCACTTCAATTGCATTGAATTGATTAGTGCACTATTCCCTCTAACGGAGCATATAAAACAAAAATTAAACGTCTGTTCTTCATTGTCATTAGTTTTCTTTACAGAAAGGCTTCAAAAATATATTCGCAACAAGTGGTGGTAAAAATTTGTATGTGTCGCATTAAAAATCAATATGGGTGCAAATTGTTCCCCATCGATACTCAAGTTACGATTTTTACGGAACGAAAATTTATCCGCTTGATCACTACCAGCAAGCAAGCAATTTGATCCATTTTCAACGCGAACCGTTATCAGGTTTTACAGACTTGTGCACTTGAAAATTCAAAGTTTGGCTTCATTTTACAATCACCCCAAAGTCCAATTTCATAGGACAATAGAAGCAAAACTATAATTTCTACACCGTCGAACAGTTAATTTACAATACAGATTTCACACAGTGTATACAATTTTGATGAAGTATTCGATTATCTCATCGTATCTGCAAATACAGCTTTAAATCTACTGAATCATATAACCTGCCGGCAACAACTGAAAATCGGTATCTAGTAATTATTATATTATTATTATAACAGTCGGTTTGAAAAGTTAACGATGGATTTGTCGAAGTTATACCACAATTTGTAGCCTAGTCTAGCGAGTAAGAGCAGCGTCCGATATATCTTGATTATCTCACCAGTGCGTAGGGTAAGTGCTCCCTTAGTTGTGGGTGTTCCTTTAGTTGCGGTAGCGCCGTTTTCTTTGATTTTATTACATTCACCACAGAACCGACACTGCCAATCGACGTATTGGCTTGTTAATACACGGAACAGTTTAAAAGAGCATTCAAATTGCTTTAAAACTGATGAAATAGAACTAAAATTGCTAAAACTTTACTAGCTTGTACCAATTGTTGCGGTAAAGTGTTCCTATAGTGGTGGATCCCATAAGAAAACAACGGATACCGTAACTATAGGAACACAAATTAAAAATATACCGCAACTAAACGAACAGTGTACCAATAGTGGAGGTATTGTTTTTCACTGACATGCCGAGGATTATTGCGATGAATTCATTTTTCTTATTAAGTCAATGGTTATTACTTCCCGTTACAACATTAACATGTACATTAATTGAGCATCTTGAATTAAGGCGGATAAATGAAGTTCAATCGTGCTTAGTACCTCCACTATCGGTACATCTACCCGACAGTTTGGTACAAGTTTTGTGTATCCACTCGAATTGAGTTTCTTGGCATTTTCTTCGATCGATTCCAAGTATGTTTTGGGCGGAATGTTGTTATTGATAGGATGGGATCAAATTCACTTATGTTTGATTATTAATGCATAGCCAAAAATTACGTCGCCAATATTAATTTGTTTTATTTTTTGTTTTATCAATGTATCAATGATCGGAAGTAATTTAATTCGATCACATCCATCTTGCTAAGAAATTTATTTCAAGTAGTGAGATGACCTGACTTGCTAGATCAAAATTCAAATCTCAGTCAAACATCTTTTTTGTTAACTTCTTAAACCGATTCGTTTGCTAAAACCCGATTTCAGTAGTCGTCGTCTAGTTTTATGTATTGGAAAGATGTAAGATTCATGGCCATACGGTTAGTGTTACCGAACATTTTGCCGCATCGAGTCAAGGAGTGTAGGTTCGATTCCTGCTTCAGTCCAGATAACTTTTCGTCAGGAACGTATTTCGACTGTGCCACTGGGCTATGCATTTAAATTATGTTGCCTAGTGCGGTGGTAAATCGTTCACTGGAAGCATTTAAGTCTAGGTTCTTTTTAAAATGTAATTGTACACCATATCTGAGACAACAAGCTGAAATGGCGTGATATTACTTTTTATTTTTCGCTGTGTAGTGAGGTAGGAAACACAAGAAATTTAAAATGATTGTTTAAAGCATGTTCTATAGAAATTTCATCAGTTTCACTCATGTTAAACCTAGGTTGAATGTGCACATGTTTAATCACTTTGGTAGTATTCTAATATGTTTGATTCATTCATTGAATACAGAACCCCATACTATCCGCGACCAATCCTTTTACAAACATATTCAACGGAAATTTAATCTTTTCCGTGGCCATAAAATGTCAAAGCGGCAGCATTCCAACACGATGCGGAATGCAATCTCTTCTGGGTTCGGCTCAACACCGTCATCTTCATCCGGATCGTTGTACGCCCGGTACAGTCTGTTGGGTGGGCCAACTTGTCAAATTATTGGGATTGATATAGCCAAATAAGAGAACAAGATTGTTTCGATTCTTAATTCATTCAGTTTCGTTCTTTGTTTTATCCCGTTCCAGCAGTTGCTCCTTCGACAGGTTCGATTTGGGCTCGTTGCTTTCAGTTCGATAACCGATTCGGGAGGTTTTATTGTTGTAATTTATAACTTTGTAGATTAGACATTTTATTATCCTGATGTGAGGTGCTAAATTGATAAATGTTCCAATGAAACGAGACAGCCAAGTGGTGAATAAATACTTTGGAATTATTCATACACATTTTTTTTATGCAGTTTTGGGTAAATTGAAGTCATCAACCATGATCGTTCAAATACTCTCAACAAACAGCCGTTTCAGTGTTATCGCGCACCAAGTGGGAAGAAATTAATGTAGCATCACCTGAAACACGCCATGTGTGAGGGCTAAATATGCTTAACGTCGTTCGATATCTCACCTTCACACCTTTCCCGAGAGCACAATCGAGGGGAAATGAATTTCTCAGACACTTTTCGTTAATTACCACTCACTTAGTGATAATGTCCTTCGTTGGCTGTGCCTTCAGTGCATGCCACGCAGTGGTCCAGATTTGAAAAATTGTGACAAAATTCCGGCTTCAATTTTTTAATTCTTTTGAGCCATAAAAATAAATTTATTTTCGGGAATGCTGAATCTTGGTAAGAATGAACTATCGACTAGAAATTATGCTGAAACCCTAATGTGAACGTGTTTCAGAGAAGATGATGCGAGTTTTAAAACCAAGAATACGGTTTTTTTTACGTATTTGATTTTTTTAGCGTCCAAAAAAAACGATTTTTTTCCATTTTTTTTGTTCCATGTAATGAAAGTTCGATCAAATATTACAATGTTTACGTCAAAAACAACTAATAACCATATGTACCAAATTTCAATTGGTTTCCATAATATTTGGAGTGAAAGTCTCTTACATGAATAACATTTTAGCAACCATTTATAACATTTGTTTTGAATTCACTTTTCAGCCAAATTTCTTGTTAAGCATACATATTACGTTCCAAATTCTAACTTACGAGAACCAATGTAATGTGGGTATTTATAGAACGAGACCAATGAGTAGATGCCGAAAATTGGTGTTTGACGCCATTTTTGAATCTAAGATGGTGACCTCCGGTTTGTGCAAATTACTTCAAGCCCATGCAATACACAGCAATAAATACAGTTATATCGGCCGACGTTATTTTGGCTATGTGTTAAAAATCAAAAAGTAATCGTATGCGATTGAAGCCAAGAAACCCATTTCGAGTAGTAAGACAATACCTGCAGCAGATTAAACTCACTTCCCACAGCATGGTGAGATGACCTAGAGGTTCCGGGTACGACCTTCACTCTCTATACCAAGGTTCGAATACCGATCAAACGTTTATATCTTTTTTGTAATCTTCTCAACTAGGTTTTATCGATTCCTTGGCTTAGATTTTCAGTAGTCGCAATCTGATTCTGTACATTTGAATTGAAAAGATGTAATTTTACAATAGGGTGATGGCGCAAACAACTGAAAGTTGCAAAAAATGAAATTCAGTGAATTCTTCATAATTTAATGAATTTCTAACAAATTTCAAAGCTCTTAGCGTTATTCTCTTCAAAATGAAATTTATGAATAGTTTGAACACCGAACTCTTAATAAATTAAAGTACTATAATATAACCGAAACTTTGTTAAAAGTAGTTTTCTTCAAATATTCCACCTCTTTACTGAAAAAGACATCTTTGTTTGACCATACTTAATGAAGACTTGACCGATTACGAATCTTTATACATGATTTTGAAGCTTATTAAGATGTTTTTAAACTTTGTATACAACACATTTAGTTAAAAAAAAAGGTTTGACTTACTTGTTTTTAATTAATTATGATTCGTGATTTACGGCTAACCAGCCGAGTGAAAGTTTGGCAAGTACCGAAAAACTAAACATTTCATATACTTTGCAATTGGATCAAATGGACAAATTGATGTGAAGTTTCGCGAAAAAATTACACGTCTTCTCGGTGAGAATCGAACTCACGACTCCCTGATCTCTAGTTTTTTCTTCAAGATTTTTTTGGTATCTAAATAACACACCACACTCGCCAACGACTGGCTGAGATTTCAATTGTGTGGGCTTCCAATGGGTCGCGACGTTCTCAAACGACCGAGCAACGGACTCATGCGTTTAGATGGGCATCTAATTCTTCCGAAAGAGGTGCACTTTGTGAAATAGGACCACGTGATTATTGAGCTGAAATCGAATTAAGGTTAACATCTGCGTCCATGAGTCCTATCGTGGCGTAGGGGTAACGCGCCCTAACTAGAGATCGGGGAGTCGTGAGTTCGATTCTCACTGTGAAGACGTGTAACTTTTTCGCAAAACTTCACATCAATTTGTCCATATAATCCAATTGCAAAGTATATGTTATGTTTAGTTATTCGGTGGTATGACTTAGTTATTCAACAAAAGTCACCCGAAAATATGAGCATTTAACCCCTTCACCGGCAGCTTAATTTTTTACCGTCAACAAAATATTCAAACCGCGATAATTCTTAAGTTTCTCGATATTTCTGCACCATTTTTTCACAAGTTCTTAAAAAAACTCAAAAAACAAGATATTCCAAAGTTGCTTGGGGGACCGACGCGTTAACCATAACCCACGTTCATTTCTCAGGCTACAGAATTTTTATCGTATTCGAATATTCACTCCTCGGAATGATACATTAACGCGAGTATGTTGTGAACAAATGAAGCAATTTGAAGCAGCCGGCTTTGAGAAATGAGAATTTATGTTTCTGGTGTTTCTTCAACAACCATTCCCTCTTGAATAAATTTAAGCATATTAGGAAAGTTATTGCCAATAGTATTTTGTTATTTATCCAAAAATTACCCTTCCTTTAAATATTAATTCTTTTTTTGCGTTTCGCTAGTGGAACAAATTTTTGCACTGAAGATTTTTATATATTTAGCAAAATTTACCCTTCTTTTAATTGTTCTATTTTTTTCTTAAATATGATGTAACCATAATTATGTTGATTTAAATTTTCAATAAATTTTTCCTTCTTTTATCTGGCTGTTCTTTGGAGCTATAGTTTTTAAGTAGTTTTGTTTCCAACTGAGAAAAGGGCGGCAATCGATAACATTGATCTGCTCAAATTATTAGCGAAAAGAGAAATCGAATACTGCAGTTACTTTGATGGGTTGTGCTAATCTTCCCCGAACGCCAGTTCCCCGAATATCCCGTTTCCTAGACTCACCCACTTCCTCGAAACTTTTTTAGCACTCATAATTGTCCTAACTCTATACATTTCAGGGTGGTCAACGAACTGACCATCTAATATGCACCCTTCTTTATACCGTCTTCAGCATTTTTGCAAACATGTGTATAGTCGACAATGACAAAATACTTCCTTCTTTTGACTGTTTATCGTTCTTACTTGTCACCACTTTTCGAGGGAACCAGTCATTGTCGCAATAATTCTTCCATCCAATCTTCTATTGGTTTAAATTTTGCCTTCTTTTAAAAATAGGCTGTTCTTTATATTTATACTGTTTTAAATTTTATTATTAAGTAAAGCTAATTGTTAGACATTTTTATACTTTGCTGTTTTAACAATTCTTTCCAGGTGTGTTGTTAGAATGATAATTATTTTAGTACCTGCCAATATTCAACATATACTTTTTTTGGGGCAAACGCGTGATCTCCTTCCGAGATAAGCTGGAAACAATATTATATCAATCAATTTTCCCTTCTCTCGATAATAGACGGTGTTTTTAATGTACATTTCCAAAATTATAATTTATATTGAACCGTTGAAAAGTTTTTCCACAAATATTTTCTTTTAAAGATGTGTTGTTCATTTGAGTGTGAAAAGATATTTTTTCGTTATGATCTGAAACATTTCAAACGAAAGATAATCTGCTCTCGTATAAAGCCAATTTTTGCATTAAGTCGCATTGACAGATCTTTGGATTAGAGCTTTTGATATTTTGTAAAAAAAATCATTCTTTTATCAAGTAATTTTCATCGAGTGTTACGTCCAGATCGGGACAGAGCTTGATCTGCAGTGAAATATTCTATGAGCGTTCCCTTGATGAATAACTGCGAACTATTCTTGCCAATTTACTGTTTTCAAATATGTATATCGCAACAAGCTCAAGGATACTCTATGTTCTGAGATGTAGAGACCCGTCGTGAGTTTTATTTAGTAATGCTCTTTAATGTCACAACAATTTTTTAAATTCTTAGCTTGGATAATCTCTGAACGAATACCACGCTTGTTTAGAACCAACCAAAAATGTTTACTATGGGCTCGATGGTGTTGATCTCGGTAAAAGCTAAAAAAATGCCGATATTTATTTTAAGTCAATCATTATGCCAGACGGCCATTATGCCAAACGACCATTATGCCAAACGACTTTATGCCAAACGGGGTACAATCTAGTTCACTATATGTAACACGTTCCCATTAGCTTGGTACAAATGGTTAGATACAAATTGACTACTTTATCGTAAATGTTAGGCGTTCTTGGGGCTCGAAAAAGATCATTCGTAGGATCAATCAAACGCAGGACAGATGGTTTTAGGGTGCGGCTTATTTTTCAAAAGTTCTCAAAACCAAAAATTCGTGTGCTCTACTGAATTCAAATCACATTAAAAGAGAAACCTCAAAATCTGAGCCAAAAATATTAACATTTAGGGGTGGCGCAAGCGTCTTAAAGGTGAACTTTGCAGTTTTAAACAATAACCTTCAGTGAAGTAAACATAACTTTGTTAGTTTTCAAGCGATTTTCAATCTTGTAGCATCAATACCTTCTAAATTAAATTTACAAAAACTTTGTAGAACATCAAATTTGTCTAAAATCAAAACAAGTTTAAGTTATAAGTAAGTAATTATGTCCAAAAAAAAAGTAATTTATTCCAATTTTTTCCTCATTTTACTAAAAATTTAAACTTTGTTTGGCCATAACTTAATGATACTCAACCGATTCCAAACCTTTTTACATGTTTTTGAAGCTATTCGAATTGTTTACAAACCTTTCATACAACGCATTTCACTTACAAAATGTCTTGACCAAGTTATTCAGCAAAAACTGCACAAAAACATGATTTTTTAACGCAAAATGCCAGTTTTTTCAAATTTTTGCCAGTTAAATATCATCTCTGAAGCTGAAACTGGTTTTCCTCATTTGTTAAACTTTTGAGAAGGACTTTGCAACAATTTCTAAACAATTTTGATACAAAAATATGTTTGCATATGTTGAAAAATATATGCACTTTTCAACTCGCAGAACAAGCAAGATGCTTTATAAATTTGAGTTTAATAGAAAAAATGCAATTTCCGGCGAAAAAACTTAAATAATCAGAAGAAATTTGATTTTTGCATTAAAATATCATGTTTTTGGACAGTTTTTGGTGGAAAACTTAGTCAAAACCATTTTTAAGAAAAATGTGTTGTATGAACAGTTTGAAAACAACTAAATTTTCTTCAAAAACATGTAAAAAGATTCGGAATCGATTGAGTATTCAAGAAGTTATGGTCCAACTAAGTTGATGTTTTTAGTAAATTGAGAAAAAATTTGTATAAAAGTATTTTAAACTTAGACTAGTTTTGATTTTAGACAAATTTGATGTTCTACAAAGTTTTTATAAATTTAATTTTGAAGATAATGATGCTAAAAGTTTTGAAATTAGTTGGAAAATAACAAAGTTATATTTACTTCGCTGAAGGTCATTTTTTATAACTTGAAAATTCTCCTTCAAGACGCCTGCGCCACCTCTAAATGTTAATATTTTTGGCTCAGATTTTAAGGTTTCTCTTTTAATGTGATTTGAATTCAGTTGAGCACACGAATTTTCGGTTTTGAGAACTTTTGAAAAATAAGCCGCACCCTATGGTTATCCAATTCAATCGTTCCTCAATACGTTTACGCTGATGCGTTTTTCTTAAAACTCTTTGATATAGTGGCCATCTTATAGCCGATTCCGGAAATTATCTGTGACTTGAAATTTACCTACCTCCAGGGGCACAGAAGCACAGCACTCTTCTCACCCGACCTGACCCAGTGACCCACCCGAATAACTCCGGCCACATGAACATTCCCGAGATCTTTTGACCTCGTTTAGAAACCAGATATGTGTACCAGTATATTGACAAAAAATAATGGAAATCTTTTCACAGTTAATTAATGATCAAGTTTTAGGCATTTCCTGCCTAAGGAATCTTGCTGTTATAAGGTTTTGACGTTTTGAAGTTTACATGTACACGACGAAACATGTGTCAAATGTACAAAATACTATTCGCTAGATGGTTGCTTCAACCTACAAGCTGCGGAGCTCCTTGAGAGATCTCGACGCTCGAAGGCGAGTTCAGAAATCCGTGCAATATGGGTATTATTGGGACGGGAGCGATGGGTAGATGACAGAAATCGACGTCTAACACCATTTTGGAATTCAAGAAGGGGACTTACGATTTGTGGAAAAAATCACCTGAAACCCAGGCAATATGGATGTTTTGAAACGGGACCGATGAATGGATATCGATTTCTAACGCTTTTTTGGAATTCAAGGGTGCTATTCCAGTTTGTCAAAATCACCTTAAAGAAGACGGGGTAATATGCGCCCCCTAAGGAAACCCTCAATTTTAACTCTGAATTTCACCGAAAACGTTATTTTAATTGAGTTTGAAGGAAAATTGTTTGAATGATGCTCGCAATTAGTAAAAAAGTGTATTGTATTGAGGCATACTTTGATATGAAATTGAATTTTAAAGGCATGAACCCAAGTTCAACGATTTTTTTAAATAGCTGGGTATAGGGCGTACCCCAGTTTTTTGTGGGTGGCAAAATCCAGCTGTTTTACAAATTTTTATGGTACTGTGCAGTTTTATGTCACGTTTAATTTTGGGATTTTTCGGAATAATTTGAATTTTACCGAGGGTGTTTGGGTATGGCTAATAGCGTAGCTAGGGTTTTCGGGGTCCGGTGTGGAGTTAAATTTTAGGGGCTTTAAAAAAAGTCAGCTATTGAAGTATGAAATAATCTCTGAGAAAATTGCTTGGAAGTTTAATGGGAATTAAAAACGTGTTTTTTTAGTCTTTTCAGACTTTTTAACAAGTTTGAGGTACTTACAAGATATTTATTTGCTATGACTTTCTTTCTATCAAATCGAACATTTGAGAAGTATCTCAATCGTTAAGATTTCACGATCAATTTCCAGAAAGCTGCAATGCTATTTTTCCAAAAAAATATCCAATATGTCTGTGGAGCTTGTTTCATGCATGTAATAACATACATTTAAATCGTTACATTTATTGGCCGCCGAAGTTATTGCCATTATTAAGTTTGGAATGCAATTTCGATTGTTCCGGTCAACCACGGAGTAGCAACTACGAATTATATGGCCATCATTGTTCATGATCATACCTAATCATAAATTATTTAATTCTATTTTGAATTTACTTACATCTACTCCACTAAACAGCTCAAAGAGTCCTCTCACATAATATCTCCAGAAGTTTTTTTTTACAATTGCTTTAAAGAAGTTCTTGTGCTAAATACCTACTCGAATATGTTTTAGATTTTGTTGACACCTTTATCAGGGCTTGAATCCATTTATCAAGTTAAAATTTGTGTTAGATATCAAAATTTAAAATGACAATTCCGAAAGGTTTTATCTTGTTTAATTTTGATGGGGGTTCATATAACATAGGATAATAGGTTTTTGTATGTAGAGTTCTCGTTTGGCGCTCGGTTGAAGGCCAGAAGGCAACGTGACGGCTTCAGATATTCTTGACGGCAATCAGTTTCTACACATAAGCTTGAAATGTTATATTGTTGTTGTGCAAGCAGAATGGTGAGTATTTAGCCAAAATTGATAAAAATGTATGATGAATTTGGTTGACCACAAGGTATAACATCAAACCAGTACATTACCTTATATTTATATATTAATTAATAACAGTTTGTCAGAAAAAAATGTTGTTATGACATCGTCTCCTATGGCACTTCAGATCATACAAATCTACTAAGTTTTCAACAGCCTCACATCATGGAGACCGACTTGATTTAGAATATTATATGTGATAACAGTGTTTCCAAATCAGTTCTGTATTTCCCAGGCATAATATTTTTGGGGCTTCACATATTTAGGAAGATGAGTTTTGAACAGCATAATGAATTTATGAACTCATGATCGCCATTTTCTGCTGCTAAGTATTGAAATAGTTATTTATGCGACTTAACTTATGATAAGAAATGTTGATTTGACAGCTGCTACGGATTGATTCGACTTACTTTGTACGAGTGTACGGGATGAAACAAAATGTACAAATGAACTCACAAAAAAGCGTTTTATGCGAGGAAACTCATTAATCTGACGATTTTATCCACCGTGTTTTGGGGGTTTGATGTAATTTGTATGAATTGACGAGTCATTACGTGAACTGTTATGCGACTTCTGATTTTGGTGGGACAAAATTATTTAGGTGTGAGTCTATTGGAGGGAAAATCCCCAATACCTTTGTTACTGATTTTTTTGAATGAGTTACATGCTTGGCCTGATTCGCTACTCACCACATAGTAACGCACATGCGCTAGTGTCTATGCACAAAAAATCGCTTAATGGTAACGCGAAAAATATACGTATGGCGAAATGCATCTTATGAATTATTTCTCAAAATAAGGATCAATTTTTGAAAAAAAAAAATCGATACCGGTTGTACGTAATATTAATGACTACCATGCCTGTAAAATATTTTTCCGATTATTTCTTCAATTTACGAGAACTTTGAAGTTAGATGCCTTTCACCATACAAAATAAAATGAGAAAACTCCTGCTGATCAACTGTGGGCAAGAGCAAAGCAGATAATCCATTGATTAAAGTTTTCACGAAGAAAATTACAGTCAAATCTTCTGTAAGGGCTCGTCCACTAATCACGTAGTAATATTTTCTGATTTATTAGACACCCCCTTCCCCTCGTGGTCTTTTATCTTCACAAAATTTTTGAAATTTGAATGGACTGTGGTCATTGGCCCCTCTCCCCATATGACCATGTTGTTTATGGACGACATCTAACTACAGTTATTTTCAAATCAACGTATGAATATAGTTGCTCTATCCGAGAAAACAATAACGAACAATATATTTTGTTCTCTATATATGTATATATGATTTTTCACTAGCTTCCTTAAAACAGAACCCCTGTGCGTCACCAACATTGGCCTCCGGGAGCCTCATTCCGGTTCCTGGGTGTCGTCGTCTCCCGAGAGGCCACAAATCATCCGCTTATCGCCGCGACTCATTCTTGGTTGTTTTGTTTCAATTCCTTCGCCACTCAGCCCATGTCGTAAATGTCGTAAAAAGTCTCCGGACTGTGCCTTCTGCGAGCTACCACACGGTTCGGCGTCCGATGTTATCTCGGGCTTTGGGCATCATCATCGGGAGGGATCCGTTCTCACACGTTCTGTGTGAGTCTCGGATGGGACTTAATCTGAACTCGATATCCTGAGGTACCAACCTTGCATTCAGAATTCGGTGGTTAAGTTGTAAATGCGCCCAACCGTCGAGGCAGATTCCATTGAACACCATCGTCTGTCGCCCTGATAAGAAAGGGTCAAATTTCTAATTATTATCCATATAAACTAATATAACTCCCGAGGACTTCCCAAGAAGAGTATCACTTCTTTCCACTTCGGGACATCGTACGGCAGAGTAAGACGTTAAATGCCATAACTTCTGGCCACGTTGCGGTAAGGCTCTCCGGTTATCTCGAATCTACATTGTCGTCATCTTTTGGAGGAAAAATATTACATATGAAACCGAGGACACATGATTGCTTTTAGGAGGACTTTGTCTTTATGGTCCGAAGACCACCGTGATGGTCGGCAAAAGTACCACCAGCAATGAAAAAGTTGTTTCAATTTGATCGACAGAGTGATCATCATTGAATTTTGAAAATTTCTGAAATAATAGAAAATAATTGAACCAGATGCTTCGATGGGTTATGGGTTTGATGAACGCTCATCGCAAGAAACTTATTGTGAATTCAATGAAGCTGCAATTTGTGGGAGTTTCTACAAAGAAGCAGTCGTTTCAAGAAGTTGAGGTCAAAATACAGTTTTTCAAATATGTAAGGGCTGTCGAAATACAGTAGAAATAATACTAGTACCCTGGCTCGGGCCTGACCTATTTCGAATAAATACGTTTCGCGTAAAGCAGTTCCAAACAAGAACTGTTAGCATTTTGAAGAAGGCATATAATTCTGATTATGCCAAACGTCCGTATGCAGAATGTTCCAAAACCCAATTATCTTGAACTGAAAAAGCCAATAAACTGTATACATCTAAATTACAAGAAATGAATTTCAGCTCCGTAAAGCGTTAAACACGGTTTAACCTATATAAACCTGAAACATTTACCAAAAGCCATCCTCTGCACTGTCATATAGTTAGCACTTTATATGAGAACACGGAATGTGTTCCTAGAACTTCAATTAACTAGAGTAAGGGATATATTTGTTTATCTTGTGCTAGTTTTCGACCCTTTGTGTTCTAGCAATCTTAAATTAAATTGTGAACGGATTAATGAAACCATGTTTATATCAGCGAAATGTTTCAATATTAAAACATATTAAGTGGTCCCGACAAAAAATATTTAATTTGCATCACATCTGTACTAATCCATATTTTTTCAAGATTTTTAAACAACTCAACCGTACTTGATAACTGACAAACCCAACGCCTGATGTACAAAAATTGTTGAAACTAGATCACATTTTAATATTTTCTGCATTGTCGGAACTGCATAATCATGATTCCGGCAAATGATGTGTTTCAGTTTTTGACCCTATATCGATGGTTCACATCGACCGATTACGGTAATACAAGTTTTGCGTCGATTTATCATTTATATAACCAATATATCATTGAAAAACATTGATCTAGCTTTGCGTTCATCAACATTGAATCTACCAATAAATTGCAGCGCTAATTAATATTTATGCAATCTGGAGCGAAACCCGAATTTTAGGTAGTCGTTGCGAACTAGAATGTACGTATAATGGAATCACCTTTTGCGTTATACGATGCTTACACATGCAAAAAATTCTTATAAGATGTCTTCAAAAGGACTTATACAGACATAAGTGAAGTTCATCGCCTTGTTGATTTCAAAATCGAATATCTGAACAAAAAGAATTTTTACAAATTGAGACCATTTTTGTACTCCATTAGCAATAGCATTGAGCTTTTCGCTTTTCGGTGGTACAGTCCTAGACCATTGCACAGTGGTCCAGGAATCAGTTTTACGCGGAAAGATGAATTTTGAGCTTTAGAATGAAGCATTAGACAAAAACGGTCTTCTACAAAGTTGTTTGTATTAGTAAGGTCCTTTGTTTGGTGTTATTGAAAATTAGGGTGGACCACATTTTCATAGAAATTGTGTAACTAACTTTCTTATTTGTAGAAATTATACTATACATGCTTCAGCAAAGTTGTAGACCATTCATTTTCAAGCAACTTTGCCAAAAAAAGTTTTTTTATATCTCTTAAATTGACCGATTTAGAGCTATTTTCCTACGGTGACATAGGGTGGTCCGAACAAAATTGGTTTTCTGGCTCTAGAGTTTTCAATTCAAATTTCTCATCAAAGTAGTCTATGAAACACTTTTAGAACTTTGAAAAATGCGTAGTTTGGTGAGTGAAGAAACTCGCTATCTCTTTCCGTTTGGGAGTTATTGTTGTTTTTCGCTCAAAAACATGCCTACTTTGATTGTGAATATTTTTGATTGGGGCAAATATAAAAAATATCTTTTGACGGCATTCAAAAGACAAAATAAAATTGTATATTATATCAAAAAATTACAAATGTGTTATTTTTGTAACTCTAATAAAATGCCCTTAAAAACAAATGATTTTAAGCAGAAAAACTTTAATAACTTTTGAACTAAAAAAGATATCATCAATCTTTTTGCATGAAAATTTGCGTTTTGTTAAGTTCTAAAAGTCGTTCATAGACCGCTTTGACGATAAATCTGAAATAAGAAAGATAGGGCTTTATAACTATTTTGAAGATTTCCATAGTATGTATTTCTTTATTATTTTGCTTTTGAGCATGAAAATAAAATTTTAGACAAAAATGATCTTCTACAAAATTGTTTATAAAAATGTAGGCTTTCATACTGAGTCATTCAAAACTAGGGTGGTCCACAATTTCACACAAATCATATAATCAACTTTTTTATTTGCACTAATACTGGTATATACTCTTAGGCAAAGCGGTAGAACTTGGAATTTTGACCAACTTTGCCAAAAAAAGTTTTTCTGTAGCTCAAAATTTGACCAATCTAGAGCATTTTTTCCTAATCATCAAAGGGTGGTCCAACAAAAATCAGTTTTTCAATTCTAGTGTTTTTAATATTAGTTTCTCGTCAAAGTCGTCTATGAACGACTTTTAGAACTTAACAAAACGCAAATTTTCAGGCAAAAAGATTGATGATATCTTTTTTAGTTCAAAAGTTATTAAAGTTTTTGTGATAAAAAATATTTGATTTTCAAGGTGTTTTATTAGAGTTACAAAAATAACACATCTGTAATTTTTTTATATAATTTACAATTTTTTTTTGTCTTTTAAATGCCTTCAAAAGATATTTTTTATGTTTGCCCCATTCAGAAATATTCACAATCGAAGTAGGCATGTTTTTGAGAGAAAAACAATAATAACTCCCAAACGGAAAGAGATAGCGAGTTTCTTCACTCACCAAACTAAGCATTTTTCAAAGCTCTAAAAGTGTTTCATAGACTAC
Organism: Aedes aegypti; assembly: GCF_002204515.2. Lineage (NCBI taxonomy): Eukaryota > Metazoa > Arthropoda > Insecta > Diptera > Culicidae > Aedes > Aedes aegypti. The sequence goes on from NC_035108.1 coordinate 292,083,395, forward strand.
TTTGATGAGAAATTTGAATTGAAAACTCTAGAGCAAGAAAACCAATTTTGTTCGGACCACCCTATGTCACCGTAGTAAAATAGCTCTAAATCGGTCAATTTAAGAGATATAAAAAACTTTTTTTGGCAAAGTTGCTTGAAATTGAATGGTCTACAACTTTGCTGAAGCATGTATAGTATAATTTCTACAAATAAGAAAGTTAGTTACACAATTTCTATGAAAATGTGGTCCACCCTAATTTTAAATACCACCAAACAAAGGACCTTACTAATACAAACAACTTTGTAGAAGACCGTTTTTGTCTAATGTTTCATTCTAAAGCTCAAAATGCATCTTTCCGCGTAAAACTGATTCCTGGACCATAGTGCATTGTATGAGAGTTGCCTCCTTCCCGTCCGTTACCAAAGTCAGAAATTTGTGACTAGCCTGTAACTCTCAGACAAGATTGACGCATCCTCCAATAGTCGAGAGCTGTCCTGGCCATGCCCTTGCGAAAGCTGGGAAATGGGAAAGGATGATTGATTGAACACCCATTTAAGGAAGATGTAGAGAACTTCACGACCTCTGTTACAGGATGTTGTGGAATTTTGATGGAAAGGGTAGTGCCATAGGATACGTTCGGTACACGTTCTGGCCTTTTAACTTTTTCGAAAGATTCGAATTGTACCACTAGCTATTACTTGAATTACACTAATCACAAGCAAACAAAAAATTCGGGTAACGTGGTGCCGGCCAAATTAATGCGAATCACGTGAAAATGTAGCCCGCAGAACACCACAAAATTAACCTTCGGGCTGTCGCGCTGTTGTACTTTGTACAACAGTTGTGATTTATATGCTATTATTTTGCAACAAAGATATCTATCGACACCAAACCAAAATGTATTCCTCAAGAATCTTCTTAAGAATAATACTCGACAGTTTTTATTTACAGTATGGCCCTTTATAATACGGTAGAATCAACAAAAGTACATGGAAGTCGCATAATAATGAACGCACTATGTACGGTTCGAGGAAACCGCATTTTGAAATTGCCATATCTTAAAATCCAGATAATATAGAAATTTGGGGTCTTTATTAAAGTTGTTCTGGAGGTGCAGCGCTATCTGATGGTACCTCATTTAATCCGAAATTTGATTGCTGGGTTGCACAAGTGGGTATGGAAGTTTTCCTTTTGTTTTGCAGATATTTCAGGATCCTGACTATTTAGAAGGATGTCGTCTTCGGCAAAGTTGTTTAGTAAGTTAAGGACTATCATTTTTAGAGCTAGTTGATTCAAAATTTTGCCACTAGGCGGCGCTAGTGAGCATGAAACTTTTGTTTGCAGATATCTCAGGAGCCTGACCACTTAGAAAGATAGTGTCTTCGGCAAAGTAGTTCATTAGCTCAAGGGCTATCATTATTTGAGCCAAGAAATAGGATATTTTTCCACTAGGCGGCGCTAGTGAGCATGAAATTTTTGTTTTGCGGATACTGCAGGATTTCGACTTTTTAGACAGGCACCTTCGGCAAAGTTGTTCAGAAGCTCAGCGATTATCATTATTTTGCAAATTCTCGAACTTTAAGGATTATACAAAGAATGAATTTGAGCCACTGAACAACTCTGCCGAAGATACCATCTTTCTAAGTGATCAGGCTCCTGAGATATTTGCGAAACAAATGTGTTATGCTCACTAACGCCACCTAGTGGCAAAATTTTGAATCAAGTAGCTCAAACAATGATAGTCCTTGAGTTACCGAACAACTTTGCCGAAGACGACATCTTTCTAAGTGGTCAGGATCATGAGATCTGAGAAACAAAAGATTCATGCTCACTATCGCCCCCAAGTGGCAAAATCCCGAATTTCTTGGCTATAATAATAATATCCCTTAAGCTACTGAACAATTTTGTCGAAGACGTCATCTATCTAAGTGGTCAGACTTCTGGGATATTCGCAAAACCAAGGGTGTTGTACAAAGTACAACGCGCAACTACTCGCGTTACAAAAATTCGCGCGACGACCGAAAGGTTAATACAGGTCAGATTCGATTATCCGGAGTATCGATTATCGAATCCTCCTGATAATCGAATCACTAAGGGAAAATAAAAATCTGCGATAAAAGAACTTACATTTTATCTTTTTCCGTTGTTTTATTTAGAGTAAGGTGGGGCAAAAGTTCGACCTTAGTGGTATAATCAATGTTTCCAGGAAAACAATAGCAGTTAAAACAAAACAAATACCATACAGTGAACCTTCAACATATTGGCTATAATTTTGCTAAACAAACTTGTGTCAAAATATTTACCCATTTTTAGTTATAACAGTTTCAAAATTGATTGTCTTATTCGAACTTTTGCCCCACCGGTGGGGCAAGAGTTCGAATCAAGTGTGGGGCAAAAGTTCGCTGGCTAAAACACAAAATATCGATCCTTTTATGACAGGCATACCTTACACCAGCCGTAATCTTAAGTTTAACGAAAAATACACACTAAATTTTCATCAAAAAATTGCCCAAAACCGAGTTAATTGTAATATACTCAAAAATAGCAGTTTTTCGCAAAACTAAGTAGAAATGTAAAATTTTGGAGGCAATTTTCACACGATCAGACAAATTTAACCAAATTTGAAGATAATATGTGGATTTTAGGCAATTTGCAAATTTTTCTGTGATTTTATACATGGGTCGAACTTTTGCCCCGCTGATTCGAACTTTTGCCCCACTATGGGCCAAAAATTGTTTTCAAGCATTTATGCAAAAACTAATACACCTTAAAGCAACCTTATGATAGGCCTAGAAACGCCCTTACATAAAATATTGAAAAAGATTTTATCTTCAATTAGTTCCATGCAACGAAAGTTTGACCAAAAATTACAATATTCACGTCGAAAAACAACAAATAGCCATAACTTTTCCAAATCTCAATCGATTTTTATGATATTTGGAGTAAAAGTCTCTTACTTGAATAGCATTTGAACCACCATGACATTTATAAGATTTGTTTTGAATTAAGCTAGAAATCTTAAAAAGAAACTCTTACCCCACTCGAACTGTTGCCCCACTTTACTCTATATGATACAGTGGCGTAGTCAGAAATTATTTCTAGGAACATTTGAGGTCTTCCCAGACAACCAGAAATCGCATGAAAGTTCACGTTATTACTCTTTTATTCATACTACAGTGATACCTCCATGAGTCGATGTTCCATGACTCGATATCAACTCATGGAACCAAACAAAAAACAGAATTTCATGGTTACTATGATGGTCCCTAGAAGCCACTTTCCAAAGGATTGCTGTTCCATGACTTGATATTTCCATGAGTCGATAGTCCCTTCAATATCGACTCATGGAGGTTTCACTGTAGTTATATCAAACTCGCAAAACACCGTGGATAAACTCGTCAAATTGATGAGTTTCCTCGCATAATACACTTTTTTCTGAGTTCATTTGCACATTTTGTTTCGTCCCGTACACTCGTACAAAGTAAGTCGAATAAATTCGTAGCAGCTGTCAAATCAACATTTGTTATCATAAGTTAAGTCGCATAAAATCACAGGTTAGTTCGGTGGAATATTTATACACTCGCATTGTATGTTATTATTCATCACATAATATATGCACGCATATCGCCTCCACTTTTGTACGTAGAAAGCCTTTTCGTGACGTCTTATAAGTGAAATTTTGCACATACAAAGCCTCCAGGTGATTTCGTTATGCGTACATTTTGGTTGTCTGGGTTGTGAAGAAAAAATATTTTTGACCAGCATACACAAAAAAAAAAAAAAGTTTTACAAACCTTCTCCCTTTTCTTACCCACGTCCAAAACTGCTTAATTATTCATATTAAATATTGCTATACTAAATTATTTCATATTTATGAATAATAACTGAAAACATGAATATCATAAAACGTACTTCGGATAATCGCTATTTTTCGCTAGCCGAATTCATATCGCGGAACCGAAGCAAACGTGACAGAAAATTCAAAACGCAACCGCCCGCGTGGATGGCTTGCTTTGATCTCCAATTGGAACTATTTTTGTGATCCAAGTAGGGTAGAAGCACCGGTTTTGGCCATACGCCAGTTGTAGCCATAGTGGAGTATACACCGTTTTACATAGCCAATCAGCATGAAACCTTTTGTGTTTAGTAGATTATATTCATATGATAGAGCTACATTCATTTACTCGTCCAAATTGATTCAAAACATAAGAAAATCAATTCATTTTCCTTATAATTTTAGCTCCTTGTGTATAATTTGGCCAGGGCACTCCTAATTTGGCCTCACTCACATGAGAAATCAATGCAATTGGCAAAATTAGGAAGCGAAGTTAAATCTCTGGCCGAAACTGGTTCCGTTGGCTTATATTGGCCAACGGGATTTTGAAAGCGAAAAAATGGTTTTAGCTCAGTTTTGATATTTTACACACATAATATGGATTGAAAGCTTACATTAGACATATTTGTGGGATAAATACGACTTCCCATTTATTTTTTATTTACATTTTCTCTTAGGCTGGCCAAAACCGGTGCTTTTACCCTACAGCCAAACCTTTTTTTGTGCTCACTTTTTTAACGCTTCCTCTTTTTGCGCCCCCTACATTTACGCTCCGAATTCCAACTTACGCTCACTCTTTTTACGCTCGAGATTCCAAATAACGCTCTCTCTTTTTACGCTCCAAAAAATCCATATACGCTCCTGCCTGATAACGACCCACGAGAACCAATTTAGTAGCGTATTTTAACCCACTAAATATGGGTATTTTTGGAACGGGACCGATGGCAGATGACGGAAATCGATGTTTGACACCATTTTGAATCCAAGATGGCAACTTCTGGTTCGTAAAAATCACTTGAAACCCGCTATATATAAGTATTTTTGGAACGGGACCGATGAGTATAGATGCCCAAACCGGAAGTCACCAATTCGGATTCCTGAATGGCGTGAGACATCGATTTCCGGCATATACTCTTCTGTCCATATTGAATGGGTTTCAAGTGATTTTCACAAACTGGAAGTCGCCACCTTGGATTCAAAATGGCGTCAAACATTGATTTCCGTCATCTACTCATCAGTCCCGTGCCAAAAATGCCCCTCACCTCTTCGCAAAACTTCTCGAGAAAAAACGAAAAGCTTTATTACGCCTATAATTCTTTTTACGTTCAAAATTCGAACTTACGCTCCCTGTTTTTACGCTCCGAATTCCAACTTACGCTCCCTCCTTTTGCGCTCCGATTCTTTTTGCGCTCCTCCAGTTAGGGGCGTAAAAAAAGGTTTGGCTGTAATTAATTCCCATATAACGTTGAACGTCTGGAGAACCGCCGAATAAGGTTCCGTAATACATCGATTTTGATCGAAATATACTTACTCATATTCCAAAAATGATTGGTTTATGTTGAATTAAATGTTGAAACATGAGAATACACAAATAATATATAAATAGGTATAGACTTGTAACGGTGTTTGTCATGTTTAATTCAACTTCAAACATTTTTGGGGATGATGTGTCCATAAAATATGTACTTCAATGCATAAAATGTTATTTAAGTTGTATATTTTAAATTTTTCAATATATTTCCATGTACAATTACAGTATTGGACGAAACATTTGCAACTTTTTCGATTTTTCATACAAATTGGCCAACTTTGGTAAGCTAGATCTCACTTATTTATGGACCGATTGGAATGAAATTTTCGCAGAACATCAGACATAACTTGAGTTTTAACATATAGTTTTGAACATTTTTTTTCCAACAACGAGTTTAAATGTTATAACGATTTAACTAATGTGAATTTTTCGATGAAAAATTCAAAACTATTTATCTCACTAAAATGTCTTCAGCAAACTTGTTTATCTCGTCAAAATCTACAACTTTGCAGAACATACCCTGAAGCGTATGTGGTTAGTTATGTGAATTACAAAAAATCGTCAAAATGTTGACTTTAGTCAAACCGTTACTGCTTTTAAACTCGTGTTTGGAAAAATCACTCAAAAATATATGTCAAAATTCAAGTTATGTCTGATATTCTGTGAAAATTTCATTCACAACGGTCCATAAATAACTGAGATCTAGCTTACCAAAGTTGATCATTTTGTAATATTGTATTATTGAATATGATGGACATCGAAATAAGGGTTGTGCTTTTTTCCGGATGTCGTTTCCCCGCAATTCGGGACAACAATGTAAGCTTGTCACGGGAAATCCCAAGATCCTGGGATTTCCCAGATTTCCAATAATACTAGTATTGTGGTTGAAGTGGAGGTACAAATTTAAAAACACAAGGATAATAAATCTTCGAGCTGTTTAGTGGAATATCTATAAATAAATGAAAGCTCGAATTTAGTACCGTACCATTTAATTCCACTAGAGTTTGTATCCTTTGACAGATACGCATATTTCGGCCTCAAATGTACAGGGTGCGGCAGGAAAAAATGCGAAAACTTGTACTGTTTATTTCAAACTATATTTTCAACTACTTTGAGCAATAATATCAATATTTTCGAGTTCAACTATCTTCATTACGTACTTTTAAACAAGTTCAATCAATGTGACCTCCATTTTTACGAATGACATCCTCAAAAATAAGCCGTAAGATAGCACTTGTCTTGCAAACATAGTCCTCCGGCATCAACTGCCATGTGTGCGTTATGGCAGACTTCAGGGTGTTCACACTAGGGTGGAATGTTTTACAGGCTTTTGCTTCAACATACGCCCAAATGGAATAATCCAGCGGGTTAAGTTCCGGACTGCTAGGGGGTTTGGGATTTGACGTGTGCCACTGTGCTCCATCCTGCTGTAGAACCACGCATTAATCCTTAGAAAAATTAGCCTTCATTCAGGGGAGCCACCGCCACCACCGATGTACACATCGGTATTGATTTAACACCAGCTTCGATGAGCACAGGTGGCATTATCAATCCATTGCAATCATGACACCAGCCGGATGTTTGGTTTGGAACTTGAACCTCATATTCTCCGGAACATCCTCAAGCTTCTTCGGTGAAATGAACCGGTCTGTGCGGCTGTTTTACACAGCGTCGATACTGAACTGCTTTTCGTCGGAGAACAAGATTATCATTTTCTTTTCTTTTTTTCAGTAGGGTATTCTATTTCTTCGAACCAACCCATTCGTAGTTCCTTAATCCACTCCGTAATCAAGTGGAGCTTCACTCTAGCTCTGGAAGATGCGCTCAAGTCTTCTTTGATGGTTCTTCGCATGGATCTTTCGGAAATATTGGGTTCCTTCGCAAGTTTCCTGATGGAACGTACCGGGTTACGAGCAATCTTAGCACGGACCGATTCGAGCACCTTTGGCATAAGTGCAAACAGTGGACCTCCACTTTCCGGCTTCCGCTGCTTAGGATCAGGATTAGGACTGCTTAGGACACTTTTGTATGCGATAAACTGTGGCCAAATGACACCCCACTACCTAGGAAACCTTCATCGGCGTCTTTTGGGGGAGCAGCAAACTCGTAATCACTTCTTTCGCGTACATTTTCACAAATTTGCAATAAGACAATCACAAAATTCTGATGCAGCAGTTGAAATTAAACATAAACAAATACATTGCCAACGGGAACAAGCCATTAGACAAAACAACCCAATATCAATGTTTGAACATTTTCGCATTTTTTCCTGCCGCACCCTGTAAGGCCGCATACAACTACAGTGTCGTGTACTAGATTTTCTAGTACTCGTAGTTTATAGTGCATTGCGAGTCTAGTACACGACACTGAAGACGGCCTTACAGTTGAGGTTGAAATACGCGTAGGGTAAATTGGTATGATGCGCCCCAACCGGGCAATACGCCCCATTTAATTTTCAAGGGATTGAGGCTTCTTTAACACGTAAATATGATTACATATCTTATATATCCGTGAAAAAATGATGTTGCGTGTATAAGATCTTTGGGAAGTATAAACAAACAATGGAAAAACCAAAAAAATCGAAAATCAGCTTTTTAGCGTAAAATTTTGGGTCCGATAGGCCAGCTTCGTTGTAAATGAAGCCCATCCTTTACTATTGTACTTATTACAAAAACGTTTACCGGAAGACGACTGCTAATGGACCCTTTCAAGCTTAGCAAGTGGTGGAATTCTGCTTGGAAACATTTCTACAACGCTGCGGAACTTTTTCTACGGGAGGGGCATATTGACCGGTTTGTTTTGAAACGTCAAGATTTGGACCGTTTACAGAAAACATCTTGTACTCTTTTTAGAAGCTACCTGGCCAGAGGAAGTTGCATGCAGAGCATGACCAACTTAATAAACCACTTCGACACCAAAAAACTATGGATCAATGCACGAGTTCACTAATTTGACGTTTGAGCGGTGCCGAATTCATTAGTTGCCATGGTCACGTAAATAACACGGCACCGTTCAAACGTCAGATAGTGAACTCGTGCATCGGTCCATAGAAGTAATGCATTTGCTACTGCGATAGAGCAGTTTTTCCTTAGGGGGGGGCGTATTATATTATATGTACCTGTTAACCCTATCTGTAAAAGGATACAAACTCCAGTGGAATTAAATGGTACAGTCTAAGCAGCTGAACATTTTAACATGCAATTATTCACAATATGAAGCACAAAAAAAGCAAGAGACACTTGAAACACACTTGAGCACTTTTTATCTGATGATTTTTATACACGAAACAATATATTATTCTCAAAATAATCGGTACCCAAAGTCATGAGGCACTTTTTTTATCGGCAATGCAATTACTATTGTCGGCAACAAAAATGTTCACTTCGGCAATTCAAAACTGCGCAAAAACTAGTTTATGCATTGGTAACATTTCGTGTTTGTTGACAATTCCTGAAATTAAACGTCACTCATTATGTTCTACTAGTTGAAAGGGCCAATTCAGAAAAACTACACAGACTACACTGAGAAGAGCATTGCAATTATAAATACAATAGCAGGGTTTATGGACAAAAGGTCGAAAGACAAAAAGTCGAAAGGACAAAAGGTAGAAAGACAAAAGGTCGAAAGGACAAAAGGTCGAAAGTGATTTGCTTGGTGGGAAATTTTTCCTTCTTTGAAAAAAGATTTTCGACCTTTTGTCCCTCCTTTTTTGTTATTCGACCTTTTGTCCTTTCGACCTCTTGTCTTTCGACCTTTTGTCATAGATTCGATGCTTTAGGAGGAGGGGAGCTCAAACGTTGCGGCTCATACACAAAATTTATTTTTATTATACAAAACCCGTTACGGAGGGAATCGAAAATTGTACATTTTAGCGTTATGTAATGAGTGGGTGCAGCCTTATTTTGTTTTAATTTATTTCATCGAATTTTTTAGCATTAAATCTCACAATGGCTGCATTTCGGCTGTGAAATTTACCATGTCATGGTTATAAACTTGCAGCAGGTGAAAATACAACCAAGAACCAACAAAAAAGTTGCAGCGTGAAGTCATTGTTATTTGGTTCATAATATTGTGCTCTGCAATAAAAATCCACGGATCGCGATTATCTTATTACTTGAATTTCAGCGTTGCGTTTGAATTTCGCGTAATACTATCTGCACGTTACTGCCGCCGCTGGATGTAGATTTTAAAATGATTTCCTTTTCATCTGCTTCTGATCCACACCATCCGTCCGCATTCAAACAACACGCATGACTTTTGTCGTTAGCGGAAGAAGTCACGAAAGAGAAAAAGAAAGACACATCCTCTGGTTGGTGCCGACGACTGCAAGTCACAACTTGTTGCACACTGGTTTCCTCTCCTTTGAAAGAACAGAAAACAACGCCGCCAGTGCCTGTTAAAGTAGGGGAATTCGGGGCATAATGGACTCATCAAGCAAATGCTTGTTTTAAGACTATACAGTGAAATTATGTTGGAATTACTCCCGGCTAGTTTTCAAGTTTCATATTAGTACGACGTGCTACATTCATTCATGGTAATAAAAATTATATCATATGCCAGAAAAGTGAGATAGTAAATTAGGTCCAAAACAAGGCTAGAAAAAACGTATCGGGGCAAAATTAACACTTGCATGAAATTTAACGATTCCGATTTCTTGTGGCCAATTTTCACAAAAGGTTTGTTATGTTTATCGATAATCCATTTTCCTGAGAGTAGTTTGTTTGGCCCAATATCAACCCCTCAAAGGGACGAGTTAGGCCTAATTTTCACACCTTGCCTATTTGAAGGAAAATAATCAAATTTCAATTATTTGTTCAGCATTTGCAACGTATTCTCATATTTAGCCGAACATATCATGTCAAATGGCGAAAGTTGTTTTGAAAAAAATGAGCAATTTTTGGCCAAATCTCATCCCTAACGACGGTACTTGCACAGTTGTGGTTGTGGTCTGTAAAGATTGGTGTTCTTGGGGCCCACTCACAAATTCATATCACTTTATTGTATTGTTCCGATGAATGAATATCCGAATACGATAAAAATTCTGTAGCCTGAGAAATGGTTCATGGATACGCGTTGGTCCCCCAAGGAGTTTTGGAATATCTCTGGATCCAGATGACCAATGATCAATATCAAAACAGATTTTGAAACTAGAAGAGTTTTTTTAGGAACTTGTGAAAAAATGGTACAAATATATCGAAAAAAAAAGTTATAGCAATTCGAATTTTGATTTTGCGGTAAAAAACGAAGCTGCCGGTAGAGGGGAAATAAGTAAACCCATGGGTAATTTATTATTTTTCTATTATGAATTTGGTTGACCAAATTTATTTGATATAGATTTATACTAACTATGACTTCAACATAAAATTTGAGAGATACAATATATGTGTATTTATTTTCTTTCGCCAAATTAATATTTGTTTTAAACTGCCACAGCTACTGCATATCTTGTGAAGATTCTGGTTGGACGAATCTAAACCATTAATACAGAAAATACATCACCGACAGTGCGTTCGAAATCAGACACCCCCGCCTGAGAATTACCTTAAGAGGCGAGTGCCATATCCAGCGGCACCATATGGAGTGGTGCATTTCAAAGTGTTGATGCCTGCAATGATGATGCATCGTAGATATCCGAGAGGAAAATGATTCCTGACAGCGACCGCATGTGCTGAATGGATAAATATTATGATTAAGCTGCCACAACTTCCAGCTGTTTACCCACAAAAAAACCGCTCAGCAAGCCATCATCAGCATGAAACAACTCCGAGTGAGAAGTGCTGAGCCAGCCAGGGAGCGATCCTAATTAATGTCTTTATTAGAACACTACACCTCTTTGCGGAGTGCATCGATGCACTTCTTTTTTTGTTTCCACATTAAATAAGTCCAGAATAAATAAATGTGCACAATCGACTCAACTCTCGCTGTGCATTTGAGTGGCTCAATCGACCGCCCGGTGCTTTTGATCTACTTCGCACTCTACTGACCCGAAGTAGGTCCGCATCAGCGTGGAACAATGCGGAAATTTATGGACTTTATGACACGTTGACGTGGCTTCGAATAATAGGCCCTGGGCGACAACGTTCTAATTCTTTCGTTACGCTCCGATTGAATTTATGTGAGAAATCGCACAATCTTTGACGACAACGCTTTGGCCTTTGACAAAAGGGCGGAGCAACGCCGTCGGTCACAAAAGCGATGCCGACAGAGAAAAGGGATTTCCTTCGGGACCGAGAAATCGCTGATTCGGGACAAAGAATCAGGAGCAGTTTTGATTTCGGACGACAAAAGAGCTGTGTCATTCGGGTCGGGTTTGGGTACCCGGTGACACCTGCTAATGCAATCCGAGCTGTGGGAAAAAAGCTACCTGACCAGCAGTTTTTAGTTTTTCTATATATTGTGTCCATAGAGAACAGGAAATAGTGCTGTATTGTGGTATGTATTCTTATTTTGTGTAAGAATCAAACGTGTTGACTTCACTTAAGTTACACAACTGGGTCAGTATGTGATATATAACATCCAGCCGATTAGACAAATTAAGATGCAAAAAGTTGGAAAACGATAGATAGTGGGCTTTGCTCCCATAATTCCCTAATACGCTTTATAGAAGCTACAGCTAAAGCAATAAAACAGAACTTTTCAATGTTATGTTTCTACCTATTGATCAATTTTCGATCCTTATCCTGACCCAATACTCCTCCCAACCCCCAACTCCATTGCCCCTATGAGGGTGTCGCTGAGTCGGTGGCCTTTCATTAAGTAAGTGCTGCATTAACATTTTCTCTCCCTATTGCAAGTTACGGTAAAGATGGGCGTGTCCGGGAATAGCAATATTCATGGTCACGTCATGATATCTTGAACTCCATTAGAGGAATCAAGGTTTGCTTCTAAATCAAAAAGTAAATAAACTGTCGCGTTTTGGCGGAAACTCTTGAAGATCGCGAATTCTCAAACAACTGGAAGAGAAGAAGCACATTTTTTTACTTACGGCGACAGAACTGACAGACGTTCAGGTTATAGTTGTTTTGAAAGGTCTCTCAAGTGACTATAATCCAATTAACAATTACAATGCTTTCTAGTCTTGGGGTTTTATTATAGATGTATTAAACCCTAACATATTTAATGAAGCATTGAAAAGATCTAAACGGTCTTTTCAATAAAACTAGAATGCTTTGTAGACACCTACAAGTGTTTATGTTAAAACTTATTTGTCGGTCAGAATTGTTGATAACAAATTGCATAGTGTTAAAACTAGAGTGTCCATTTCCCGGCCGTTTTGCTTGTCCCGGGAATCAAGACAAAAATGTATGCTTGTCCTGAGAAACCCGGGTATCCCGGGATATTTGAAATTTTCAATAAAACCATTGTTCTTATTTAAATGAAGTTAAAATTTCATCAATACAATGTTCTTAAAATTATATAAAAAGAGAAACAAAAATAATATTTTCAAGATGAGAAGTTGAATACAACATATGGTGTTTTATGACAATATTTCTTATTCTGATGAAGTAATAAATAATAAAAACAAAATTTAACTTTAACTTATTATAGCCCTGGTGATTTTTTTTCAAATCTCTATAAAATATAAATGAAATATGGTGAACATTTGATTCAAAATATCAACCAATTTTCTTCAGACAATCGATAAGTAATCGATACTTTGAAGAACAAAAGAAAAGTTTTAAGATCATTGGATGTATTATAGTAATTTATGCTTAAAGTTAATAACTTAATAGTATTAACAGATGTTGAGATGTTATTTAAAATAACCTTTATCAACCTAGGCTTATAAAAAGGCTTCGTTGAAGAGGAACAAACATAACATTTACAACTACCTAAACAAATAAAAATATTTATTACTTATTTGCCAATTTGGTCTCTTAATATTATTGATCTGCACTTCCCTTTATGGTTCTCTTCTTCTTCTTCTTCTTCTTTGTGGCGTTACGCCTACACTGGGACAGAGCCTGCTTCTCAGCTATTAACTTATTAACTGAGAGCTTACTATGCCAATGACCATTTTTGCATGTGTATATCGTGTGGCAAGTACGAAGATACTCTATGCTCTGGGAAGTCGAGAAAATTTCCAATCCGAAAAGATCCTCGACCGTTGGGATTCGAACCCACGACCCTCAGCTTGGTCATGCTGAATAGTTGCGCGTTTACCGCTACGGCTATCTGGGCCTCTGGTTCTCTTCTATTTTATTGAATAAAGCTTGAGTGTGAAGAAAAATGCCATTGTTTTGCATTAGAACCTGGTGGTTTTCATCAAAATTTACGTTCATTTCGGGAATCCCGGGATTACCAGGATGTCAAAACTTATATCTCGGGAAACAGAAAATCCCGAAATTCCTTAAATTCCACACTCTAATTTAAAACTATACTTTAAACATCATCTGGTTTGTCTTACAAAGCCTACGATAATACCCGTACCCGAGGAGGAAAGAATAACTCGGCAATAACTTATGCATACCATATTTTGGTATCATACCCCAATTAGGTATTGTACAGATATCAATACCTCATTTTGGTATTATGATGGTATTTGAAAAAAATAATTAAAACAATTAAAAATACTTCATTTTGGTATTCGATAGGTATTGAGGACTGCTGGAGGTATTGAACTATTATTGAAAAATTTCACTTTTATATGAAAATCCATCAAGTATTATTTAGGTATTGCAATACCTGATCTAATTATCATCTTGGTATTTGTAGAATATGCAGAAGGTATTATTTGAAGTATTTTACCTCTTATGCAGGGCTCATTCATACCTCATTCAGGTTGTAAGTATTGGAAATTATCTGGTATGGAATACCTCAATTTGGTATTCAGTAGTTATTTTCTTCTGCTCGGGTAGGACTGCACAAAGTTATGTTAAAGTCTTCTCAAAACTCAACTGATGCATGTTATTGGAATGCGGTCTGCTTGTGATTTTCAATTTCATTATGTCGATGTCGACAATTATGACTGAATCAGAACACGAAAATATAAATTACAAGTCTTGGTGCAGAACAAAGAATCTGATTTAAAAATATTTTAGCCAGTGAAAGACTTTGCGCAAAAATTTTTAGATCAAAAGCACCCATTGATGATTATATTGAACGGAATAAACACTAATTGATCCTAAACCGTCCCATACGAGACCAGTGAGATTTAACTACATAGAATCCATTTTTATTGTCGCCGTTTCGGGTTCATAATTACAATATGTGTGGGAAACTTCAATTTACGATTGAAATGAGCATGAATTCATTCTGGAAATGTAATGGAATAGATTATTAGGTAGGCAATTATCATGTCAAAATTGTGGAGGGTTGTTGTAAATCGAAACATTTTATGTCATTTCGTTAGTTAATTTTCTTTGGAAAGAATTTTACGCGAATGTTAGGAAATTTAATACCAAGCAAGAAATTATTTTTTCAATTTATTATTATGGGTCGGCTGAAATTCTGATGGTTTCGATATTACAAAAAAGGTTATGATTTGAAAACATCTTATTGTCTAATATTTGTTTGATCACAAGCTATTAGCAATGGTTTATTTCGTACTTTAGGATATCACAAGAGAGTGATTCCAAGCAACAGCACCAAAATTTGGTAAATTTTTTAATTCATTTTTTTCTATTGAGCTGAAACTTTGCACAGTTTTCCAGTTCCATCTAAATCGTCATTTTCCGATATCAAATCTTCAAGTTGAGTCACGACTAACTTTTCAAAAGGGTGTATGTGAAAATGGTTCAAAAATATTCAAAAAGCTGCACAGCAAAAATGGTTCGTTCGATTGTTAGACAACTAAAGAAACAAAGTTAGACAACTAAATAAAGATTCCAAAAAAAATACACACAGTAAAAAATTTTTTTTTTTGCATTAAAAATCATAATTTTTGACACAAAAACTCAAATATCTCAAAACCCTATCGGAATACCAACGTAATTTTTTGAGGGAAAACGGTCCATTATATTAGCTATCTACCATAAAAATTTGATGATGGTAAACCAAAAAAGTTATGACATTTCAAAAATGTCACAATTTTCACATTTAGTAGAAACAAAATTTTTTTTCGGTGTAAATTATTACGGGAACCGCAGTTTGTTGCTGATTTTATTGTTAAGGGCCTTGCGTGAATTAAACAAGTCGTTTTCATGTATTCATTAGTATTATGTATATTATATGTATAAATATCATGTATATTTATAAATATTATATGTATATGTATATATGTATAAATTAAAATGAATTAACAGATTACACGAAAATATTTTTTTTTTTTTACCAGGATATTTTTTTTTAGAGTATGATCGATGAGTTTCTAAATGTTATATATAAACTTTAAAAGTTTTGGATTTGGGTGTGCGTTATGAGAACATGAAAACATTTTAATAATACTTATTTATTTATTTATTGTTGATTTGTTGAAACAGATGTCGCTGATGGTACCGTGGCAAGACTATCTGCACTTGGTACTTCTGGTAACTCCTCAGTTGTTGTCGGTGCATCTAGTAATTCCTCAGTTGTTGTTGTTTTCGAACTTCCTGCAACCTGATCCACCGATGATGTACAGATTGCCCGTTTGTCAACGTTTAAACGGCAGGACGTACAAATGCGTAAATTTGTATTCAATGTAGACATTGGAGCATAACCAGCCGCTTTCAGTTTATCTATGGTGCTTTCGGTGAGATTTCGTAGCTCTTTCGAACACTTTTTTTCTGCAAACGGCCTGCAACAGTTGAGAAAGCGACTACTCATCTTGCTCGTTAGATTTTAATAAACAAAATCACTTTTAAGTTTTTACTGACTAGTTTGGTGTCGTTTGCTTGACTGAAGAAAAATTTTACAATTAAATCTTTTATAACCATAGTGGTAGTATATTTTTAGCTTTTTTGTGAGTATGTTCATGGTATGTACCTATCATGTTTTTGATGTTGTTGAAGTTACTCGCTTTCTCCCAAATATGATTAACAAAGTCTATTCTCTACCAAGGCGGGTCTATACCCAGGTGTAATCAGATTTTAACTTTGTGGAGAAAACCAGCGCCGAGAAAACCGACCTGCTTTACGTATACTAGATCACCTGGGTATAGACCCGCCTTGTTCTCTACGAGGTAAACTTTTTGCAGGTAAACTAGTCGTATACCTGTATAGAAAACTTTTTTTGTAGCTTTTGTCTTCAATATTAGATTTCTTATAGGTTTCTTTTATCAAAAAGTTTCAACACTATTGAGAGAATTTTTCTTCAGTTACGTACAATAAAAAATATGACACTATCAAGACTTTAGATCACAACACTGGATCGCGTCTAACTTTCTAATAGATGCTATAATAGTTATGAATAATTAAATAAAATATCATGAAAACAACTTGTTAACCTCATGTGGTACCCTTAACAAAAAATCAGCAACAAACTGCGGTCCTAAAAAAAATTAACAATGAAAAAAAAATTTTTTTTCACTAAGTGTCAAATTTGTGAAATATTTGGAATAGTCATAACTTTTTTGTTTATTGGCTTACCATCACCAAATTTTTATGGTAGATTTTTGTGACAAAAATGATGTTTTTTAATGCAAAAAAATATTTCTTTTACTGTGTTCATTTTTTTTGGAATTTTTATTTAGTTGTCTAACTTTGTTTCTTTAGTTGTCTAACAATCGAACGAACCGTTTTTGCTGTGCAGCTTTTTGAATATTTTTGAACCATTTTCACATACACCCTTTTGAAAAGTTAGTCGTGACTCAATTTGAAGATTTGATATAGGAAAATGACGATTTAGATGGAACTGAAAAACTGTGCAAAGTTTCAGATATTTTTGAAATGGTCGATCAGAATCGACTTGCATGCCTCCGTGGAATCCCTCAAGAGATTTATTACCGGTAGTTGAGCTTAAGAAAACTTTACAATAGCTCTTATGTATGTTTAAAAGTAAACTACAAGGGCAGATGTATTCATACGATACAAAACTAAGAACATAAGAAACGGTTTTAAGATAAAGTCTTAACGACCTCCTGTAGTGTGGGCCTATTCGGGTTAAACGGAGCTTTATCAAAGGTTTATTAAAGCTGTTAAGACTTTTTTGTTTATTTTGGCGTATAAAACATCAACTTTCTTCCTTATTTGAAACCAAATTTTTGAAACTTTGGTTTTTTTTTCTATTGAAACACAGCTTGGTAAATATACTTTTAAAGTCTCTTATTTGCCTTTTCAATGCACAGGGTAGCAAGTGAATTTGCTTCAAACTGACTTGTAAAAGTTGACTCTCAATAAGTCTAAATTGTTTGTCATTGGTGACTTTAACGCAAAACATCACTCATGGAATAATTCACAAAGTAATTCCAATGGTAGGATTTTGTTTGATGAGTACTCTTCAGGATACTTCTCAATCCAATACCCTGATCGACCTTTTTGTTTTCCCTCTTATAGAAACCCTTATATGATCGATTTGGTCTTAACCGACTCTAGTTACCTGTGTAGCCAACTGGGTCCTCATGCTGATTTTGATTCTGATCATGTCTCTGTTATATTTAAAATATCCCATGAAGCGATTCTCAATCCCATAAACTCCACTTTCAATTATTTATGATTCAACAGGAAAACATATGAAACATATATCGATAGCAATCGTTATGTTAACATTTCCTTGAATTTGATATTGACAAAACTCTTGAAACATTAACTAATTTCATTGTTAAAACAAGGGGCATTGCAATACCAAAATGTGTAATCTTAAGCACTTGATCTGTCTTGAATATGTGAGAAGAAATCAATTTCAACGCACTAACCATCATGCTTCGAAAATTATATGGCAAACGATTTTTCAATGGGGTCCTGAATCCTTGTCACAATTTAAAATTCAAAACATAAGAAAAAAAAAAACAATTCATTTTCATCATAATTTTAGCTTCCATACACCTAATTTGGCCACTCTTATTAGAAATTAATTTGATTGGCCAATTGGGGCCTTCCTTAGTCGAGTGGTTAGAGTCTACGGCTACAAAGCAAAGCCATGCTGAAGGTGTCTGGGTTCAATTCCCAGTTGGCCTAGGAACCTTTCCTAATGGAAATTTCCTTGACTTCCCTGGGTATAGAGTATAATCGTTCCACACGATATGCGAATGCGAAAATGGCAACTAAGGCAAAGAAAGCTCTCAGTTAATAACTGTAGAAGTTCGTATTGAACACTGAGCTGAGAAACAGGCTCTGTCCCAATGAGGACGTTAATGCCAAGAAGAAGAAGAAGAAGAAGAAGAAGAAGAAGAAGAAGAAGAAAAAGAAGAAGAAGAAGAAGAAAAAGTGTTTTGCTAATCTAAAAACTTAAGTTAAATCTCTGGCCGAAACTGGATCTGGTTGCCTATATTGACCAACTTGATTTTTAAAGCGAAAACATGTTTTTAGCTTAGTTTCGATGTTTTACATACATATATAGTATGGATTGAAAACTTGCATTTGACATATTTGTTGTATAAAAACGCCTCCCCTTTACATTTTTTTGACATTCTCTCTTAGGCCGGCCAAAACCGGTGCTCTTACCCTATTTCATCAAAATTGGCAAATTGGTGTGCAATTCGAATATAAAATAAATCCAGGCTTTAGAAAATTCAATGATCATTGAAACACGAGCCATAATTTCATCCAATTTATCCGCCTGCATTCATACAAAACGCATGACATTTATCGTTAGTGGAAGATAACAAGCCATTAACAAAAATAAGACAAACACACACCTCCCACTGTTTGGCGCCGATCACTGTGTGTCAACACTTGTAACATTCGCTGACCCACTCTCATTCTGACCAAGAAACAAAGGTTGTCAAAGGCTGCATTACCAGAAAATATGAAAGTTATTTACAATTTTACGCAAAGCATAAATCACCAGAATGGCTCGATACTGCTGTAGTCTGTGAGAGTTGCTGCTCTTGAACGCTCTCGCGCCACGTACCAAACGAAAGACTGAATGTTTACATTCATAGGGCTTTCCGAATGCGATGTGCCACGAACTGTTATGGATCGCGAACTGTTACACTCTCCGAATATGGTTCGATCGGCTTATTCGGTTCAAAATCCAAAAACTGCAAGCATCCTTACAAACTTTTAGGTTGACACCATATCCAAATACTTGATTAAAATAAAACGTGTTTAGATGTCTACCGATACCACACCAAACACGATAATGGAATTTTACA
This sequence comes from Aedes aegypti, assembly GCF_002204515.2. Lineage (NCBI taxonomy): Eukaryota > Metazoa > Arthropoda > Insecta > Diptera > Culicidae > Aedes > Aedes aegypti. The sequence continues at coordinate 292,102,916 of NC_035108.1, forward strand.
TTATATTTATTGATGGAACCATTTTTTGACATTTAAAAACTTCACAACACAAAATGCGACAATAGTTAAGACAAACAAAGTTAATTTACTTTAGGTTGCATTTATATATGTGCTCTATTAGTAAGAAATAAAATCGTAAAACACGGCAATGAATTTCACTCTACTGATCAATTTCACCTACATTTACGGTATTTAATAAAATCAAGATTTTACCGAAAATTTTAGGACCCTATTGAACTCAAGCTATAAGCCCTTTTGGAAATTATCTTAAATTTTAAAAAAAGTCTTAAAAGCCGATTCCGGCATTTCAAGAATTCCTGGGAGACTGATTTGCAAGTAGTGAGAACTATTATTCAAAAAATTCAATAATATGAAAGCCTCTTGCGATGATAGAAATTTTTAAATCCTCATCAAGAAACTTGCAGAAAGTAGGTCATCATTTTTAGTTGATATACTTACCAATGTCCTGACGAATGGAAAAATGCCAAGGTTGTACCAATTTTCAAATTATCCTAAATTCTGCAGAAGCTTCTACCTATCGTCCAGTCAGCTCCATCAAAAAACTTTTTGAAAATGTCATTTTGAACAGAGTTATGCTCCTCATCGAAGAAAATTCAATTTTTGTTATTGAACCATTCGGTTTTCGACATGGACATCCGACCACTCGTCCACTTTTACGTGCAACATATTTAATTCGTTCCTACAAATCTGAAGGCTATTCTACTGGTCTTGCTCTTCTAGACATAGAAAAAGCATTCAACAGTGTTTGACATGAAGGTTTGATCGTAAAATTAAAAAACTTCAATTTTCCAACATTCATTGTTAGAATAATTCAAAATTATCTATCAAGTCGTACACTTCAGGTTAATTATCAGAACTTCAGATCTGAAAGACTTCCTGTAAGAGCTGGTGTTCCCCAAAGCAGCATTTTGGAACCCATATTATACAATATTTTCACATCTGAATTAGCTGAGTTACCTCATAAATGACAAAAATCTTTGTTTATATTCTATACCAAGTTAGGGTATTTCGTACCAGATAATAGATAAAAGACCACAAATGATAACTCAGGCGTATTGCACAAAAAAAATGATGATTGGATTATACATTATGGGTTTTCATATATAGAAATATTGAAGTAAAAGGAGTTCAATAACATTCGGATACATTAATAAGGTGTTTTTGATTGTCTTAAGCATATTTTTCAACACTATAATAATACAATATTGATAAGTGGGCCACTGATCAATACCTAACCTGAACGAAATTAAAATGAGGTATGCAAAGATAGGTGAGAGCCATTCGTTCCTACTCGGGTATACTAGATATTTATGGTTTGGGTGAAATTATTTTATAAAAAGCAAACATCGTAACTGAAATTAGCCTTACACGATGGAAAATTTAACGTGAACCATAAACGTAAATTAATGTTCATTGGAAGCACTTTTTTGGTATGTTATCTGAATAGCAGCATAGTAAGGCTTTAAACACTTGGACACTTGCCAACTCTCTGAATGTATCAGGAATTATGTTAACATTTAAACTACTGTTCTTCTCCAAACATATTGGACATAAAAGCTTGGAAGCAACCGTGTAATCGAATTCTATCCAGCACATCATTCCAGTCGTCATAATCATCGGTAGGTAATCACAAAACCGAACCCCGTATCCATAAAATCATTTATAATGAGTTATTATCGTAAAAAATCCATTTTTGCTTCTCTCGGGACCTTCTGGAACGGGTGTATTCAAATTAAAACAGAAACCGAATGGACGCCGCTCTATTTCGAGCCCCAATCCAAGAGCCAAAGCCATCATCAACCGCCCATCCAACCGTATGGTGAGACCCTTCCAATCATGGACCTAAAAGAAATCCATTGGCCGGCGCACACAGCTCATCATCGGTTGTTGTCGGTTGATTGTTGTTACGCTCGCACATATAGATATGCATATTATACGAATTCGAGGATCTACGGCAGCAGTCACAGCCAGTTGGTAGAGAAAGATCATTCCGCTCCGGAGCCTCTAGGCCATATAGTCAATTCAGGAGCACAGCAGGAGTTCTCAAACGATTTTCACCCATTATAATGATACGATGCGCTGTTTATATTTCATTATATGGCATGTCCGCGGGACCTCTCTTTGCTGCTCCTGCTGCCACCGCTGCCATCCAAATTATGAGCCCGGTTGCGAGAGGGTATGCGATATGCTGGTGTTTTTTTTTCATGTCGATACGAAGCAAAACGATATGCGAAATTTCAAACATTATCAATGACGAAACGAAAAGATATATTAAAATGGTTCGTGAAACTCGATACAAAATTGAAATAAACGCAAAAATGTTTGAAGCGCAAGCAACAGTTTGATTTTGTTTAACGGAATACATTTTCTATCATCATTTTTATTATTATTTTTTTTGCAAAATGTACTACGAAAATTATTTTTGCTTCCTTCACCGTGTGTCATGTGAAATCAATCACTGCTATATTTAATTTTAAAATAAAAAAAAACACTAGGAGATGAATTTGCTTGATGATACATTAATGCATCAAGGATTTCTCCAAAAAGTTCTCAAGAATCTTCCATCCAATTAGTTGACTATGAATTTATTTATGGATTACATCAAAAATCATTTCAGACATTTTTCTGAGGATTCAAAGATTCAGCAGGATTTTTTTCAGAAGATATATTTCCTTTAAGAATTGCATGAGTATTTTTTTGCTGCGGTTCCTCTAGGATTAGGACTTCTCAAATAGTTCTTCAAACTTTCTATACATCATTAATATTTTCAAATTTATAATTAGCAAAGTTTAACTTAAACAATCCCAGATAGCAGTAGCGATAAACGCGCACAACTATTTAAATAGACCTAGCTGAGTGTCGTGTCCTCCATTTTTCTAAACATCGCACACCCTTACGATTGCGGGAGGACGAGAGAACAACGAGAGGCAGTCAAAGTGGTCCGTTTGGACATGGAAATGATATAAATAAAAACAGGTCGCAACGCGCGTCGAGTGAAGAATATGGCATTGAGGTAGAAAATTTGAAGAAAAATATTCTTGCCCTGATCAACGAAGAGAACGGCCGACGACGGGGTCCGTTTGGGGGCAGCAGCAAGCGAATGGATGTCTGTATATCACATTAAATGCCCGGGTCCCAGAAGGTGGATGAGTTATGACGAAATTTGCCCTAGGGCTATCGAAGTGTTTTCGGAGGGCAGATTTATGGCAGTTTGGTGGATGTGTGATCGCATATGGGAGCTTGTGCGAGGGCTACGTGGACGCTTACGGGCTTCTTTTCTGCTTTGCAGATGGAAGATGCAATTTAATGAATAGCTGCTTCCAAGAGCGTTAGAATTAACCATGGATGGGAACTATACGTACGTCTGGGTATCATTTGTAAGGGATTGCTTCAGGCAATAGTTCAACAAACTATCGAACATGTCATGCGAAACTATCCCGTCCAGTGAATAATAACAGTGTTGTTTCAGAGTTTGTTACGCAGATAGTACGTATTTTCTAACAAAATATGTTACAGTGAAACCTCCATGAGTCGATATTGAAGGGACCATCGACTCATGGAAATAGCGACTTATAGAACAATTGCCAAAAATATTTATGTATGTATTCGTTATTAAAAGATTAGGAAAGTAACATTTTATTTCAATAAAAATATTAGTTCATCATATTTAATTAAAATGATTAAGTTGAAATAATACTTTCATTTCATGTTAAACTTTATAAGCATACAATCTGCAATAGGATATTACTAAAAAATTATCTAAATTTTGTAACCAGTGTCAGTGTGATGTCTAGTGTTGATGAGATTTGTCGCGTTTATTTTCGTAAATGTATTGTAGAGAAAAAAAGAAAACGTTTGTAGATAGGTTTAAGTAAGATGTCCCGAAAGCTCCCACGAACGCAGCCAACACAGCTCCACCCTATAGGAGGACGAGTGTAGTACCGCTAGTCACCACCAGGGCTGCGCTAAACCACACGAATGGGCGGCCATGGGGGTGGCGAAATGGGTGGCCATGATGAGGCGGATCGATGACGTAGATGGACATGGGTCAACGGCCAAAGGTTCGGGGTCAATGTTCACCAGCAAGACATAGCATAAGCCTGGTGATCGTTGAAGACAGCAGTAGTGCTTTACAAAAAGTTATAAAGTTATAAGAGAAAGTTTGAAGAAGTTTTAGAGACTAGATGTTTTGAAGAGGAGAAAGAAAGTGAAGTGATACTGGACATCCAGGTAAATGTCCAGCCTCAAATAATCCCGAACCTAGCCTGACCGTACCGCGTCTAACTCCCACCATTTTGAATCCGTCGTGCCCACAGGACCTCGCGGTTTTTATTTAAAAACGCCATTGCCGTTTGAGCCGTTCCACCGTAGCCTACCTGCGTTGACCCTAGGCGACTAATTCAGGAGTTGATCCGTGAAGACCTGTACCCCAGAACGACAACCAAGTGCGCTTGGAAACCCAGGCTTCCCAGTGAATCCACGGATCACTGAAGCCTCGAGTCCGTCACCATACTCGAGGGGCGCACGGGACAGGCAGGAGGTCCACGAGAGGCTGCAGCCGAAGAAGAATAGAGAAGGAAGCATCGTCACCCCTGGCCAGAAGAGAAGGAGACGTCTGAGCGATCGGTGAAGGAGCAACGGTGAAGGAGAAGTGGAGAAGGTGCTGCAGTGAACGGGGCCCCGAAGAAGAGAAGAAGACGTAAGGTAGGAGTAGTCATAAGAAAGTGGGAGGCGTAGTCCAACGTTGTGGACGGACGCAAGTAAATAGAAGGAAAGTTTAGAAGTCAGGAACAGGAAGTAGGACGTCAAGGAAGTGGAAAAATAAGTGTACACGAGACCACGAAATAGAGGGAGTTTTACTTGAGCCAGTCTGTAAGTGTTTTCTTTCGCGGAGTGTCACGAGCGTAGCGCCGACCCTGAGGCTTGGAGACGGGGGTCTCATCTAGGCTGGGAGTAACACGGCCTGCAAGTTACAATTTCATGTGAAAAATCAATGGTTATTATTACAACATGTATTTTAAAACTTTTATAATGCATTACACTGCAAATGCAAAGGAGAGAATTAAAAGCATTAGATTTGTGAAAAAAAACTTCAAATTGAACTTTAACACTTCACTTTTTGCAAAAAAAAAAAAAAAAAATAAAATACTTAAATCACTAGTAAGACGAGCAAATACCTTTAAACTTTAATATGTGTTGCTTATCTTGACAGATAGGCCTTTTTCGTCTGCGACTTACAGACTTCTTCAGTGTCGAGTGCTCTATTAGATTTGTGGTTTTATATATTTTATTACTATTAATTTATTATTCGATATTCAAAGAAAATAACAAATTAAAGTTGTCGATGGGAAATGTATCGATTGGAAAGAAACTGCTCAAGTTTAAAAAAAATGTTCAAACATTTCGATTGAAACATTATTTGTTGAGTGTAATAGTAATGTTTTTAAAGCCGATTTTACAGTTGCTGCAGAAATCTCGAGTTGTGGGTCTGAAGATTCCATGTTGTCAGATGTGGTGGACGAAACATCTTCAGGCTCATCGTGTGCGAGGTCTCCTTCAGCAGTGATGGAAAGTGGCAAACGCTTCATCTGAACTGGAACAAAAACAAAACCAAACGCTCCCGAGCGTCAGAGCGCTGGCTTACTCGCATCTGTCGACTCCCGAGTAACTGAAGCTAAAAGTGATTCGCGAACGTGTTCGGAGCTGCTCAGAGTCATATTGTGCTTTTGGGAAAAAAGCTGCTTACCCTCCGAGACTTATGGTTTTCAAGGGCTTTTGACTACAAACTAATAGTTTACTGTCGATATGATGGTTATACAATTAATTTGTCTGTCGAAACCATAATAAATCACACCTTGCTCGGCTACTCGCGAGTAAACGCTCGCGAGCTTGTTGCTACTTCTTTTGACATGTTCTCCCGAGCAGACGGGTGCGGGCTTACTCACACCTAGCTAGATCCCGAGTCTGTGATGTTTGTTATGGTATACACTCGTGAGCTGCTTCGTGATGCGAACTTTACCAGCACTGTCCTTCAGTAACAAATTCGAGAATGTCATCATCAGTCATCATCTCGCTGCATATGACATTCCTATCAATATCACAATAGTCAGAAAACTATACCACTTGATCAACAGGAAACTGCTCGTCTTCTGCAAGTGCCAAATCCTGCTGATTTCGTATCGCTATCCTTCTAACAAGTTCTGCTAATGAAATGTCATATTTATCTTCTAAGACGAAACCAGCCTTTCAGAAGCAATTCTGGATGCTTTCTGCTTTAACTTTGACGCCCTATGCATTGGACATAACCCGAGCCAATATAAAAATTTCCCGTAAATTGTGACCATAAAATTAAAGAAAATATGATGTATTAATATTTAGTTATCAACTTGAACTCAGTGATAACATAATTTAGTAAATGTTTGTTATTCCACAAACAAATTTGAGTTCTCATTTTTGTTATGTTGGCTGTTAATTCAGCCAAGGTGATAACAAAATCAGTTATCAAATGATGATAACCAGGTAACAAAATTTACTATCACTTTGTTATTCAACTTTGCTCGGGAAGTTTGATAGCATCCAAAACGGTTATATCTTGTTGTTCCTGTAAACTCTCCCTTACTCGATATTCCGTATCTCGATATCGAGTTAGAGAACCATAGTTAAAGTTGGTTTTCATGGCTAACTCGATGGTCCCTTGGATCGCAGTTGCACTGGTTTTGCGTTCCTAACTCGATGGTCCCTTCAATATCGAGTTTGGGAGAGCTGACTGTTTTTATAATTACCGTAATCCGGGGTAACATTGATCATTTTTCTGAATGTTTCTTCAATATTTCGTTTGAAAATGCAAATGTTGCAGGTTTTATATTTTTAAAACAAGTACTGCCACCCATAGCTCGAGACTATATACTGTATTTTGTTTATTGAAAGATTTAAGCATGTTCAAAAAAATGTTTTAGGCGATTTTTTGATTTAGTTGATATGGGGTAACATTGATCACCTATATAAACAACGTTCGGTAATACTGAAAATATCGTTACTTACTTAAATCATGGCCCCTGAAGCCGAATATGAAGACCAAACGCTTACAAGTCATTTACTTTTTGAGTTATTTTAAAATTAAAAACACCTCGAACCGCGGAATACGCCTAAAGGTAGGCAATTTGCTATGGGAATTTTACATTGCTAACAGTAATTCAGTAATATTGCCTAATTGAGCATAATTATAAAAGTTTTGACAACGGAATCGTTTTCGGCGATGTCATTTTTAGTAAGAACCACATTTTGCTTGCTTATATCGTTTGCAGAACTCATGTGAGACATGAATCTTCGGTAGTCTCATCCTTAACATTAAAATCATTATTTCGAAAAGTTGAGAAATTTACGCATAAGGTAAACGCAATTTACACAAAAATATTAACTTTTATTAGCTTATGAATATAAGAAACAAAAGCACCGTTCATGATTTGAAACTGTTTCATCAATAAATGATAATACAAACTTTTGATGAGGTGAGTCATTCCGATCAATGTTACCCCGCTGATCAATGATACCCCGGATTACGGTACTTTTATTTAACACCCATATATACCTGATATGTTTACATTGCATAGATTCGTTCTTTAACCAATTCGACTTCAATTCTTATTGAAGGATTTTCGGATACGTCGTAGTTTGCTTCATATTCAACAGGCAGAGACTTAACATTCTTGAAGCATCGAGGTTTCCGACTTTTTCCAATAACTAGCAGAGGAAGGTTGTGACTTCCGTACATGTTAGCAGTTAGCAGTCCGTTACATGTTGTTATGATTTTCCGTTTCTCAACTTTTTCCATTTTTGGAGCGATATGCCACGATTTTCAGGATGCAGGAATCGAATATTGAATATCGAGTCATGGTAACCTGGTGGGACCATCGAGCAAAGGAGGCATTGAGTAATAGAAACTATAGACTCATGGGACATCGGCTCATGCAGTTTTGACTGTATAATTTTGACTAGTTAGTAGTTAAAATAACAAAATTTCCTCTGCATTAAATAGAATTTAAACAAAATGTGCTATAATTGAAACAAAAATACAACTTTATATGTATTAAATTTAAAAAAAAAGTAAACTCAAAAAATGTACATTAAAAAATAAAATAATATATGTTATTTCTAACATAATGCGTCAAAGTACGTTTTAATTTATTTAAATAGACAATATATAAGACTTCTTCGACAAAGTCTGTGTAAAGCTATGTCAGCTATATGCAAATATGCTTTGATGTTCTAGGTCAGCCAAGAAGTGATCTGTAGAAGCTTTATGAACAAAATTTATACTCATATAGGCTTATAAAACTATATTCCGGTAAGTTTTGAGTTTGAAGACCATTGAAGGTTACACAAGAACTTCTTTGAGTACATACATTCAGATATGCAAGTGTAACGAGAGCAGAGCTTTAGGAACAAGATTGATATCAATACAGGCTTATATTATTACAGGCTGCTAGGATTTGAGTTCAATGATTATTTAAGGTTACCCAAGAACTTGGAACTAGGGGAAGGGGTGGTAAAATTAACACTTTAAGGAAATCATCTTGTTTCTGACAAACGAGGAGTTTGTAAAGTTCTCTCGCACACCATCACAAATAGGGATGTTATTTATAGCGGCGACACAAATTCGGACTGATATAGCTAAAATGGAAAGTTCAGCGCACACCGGCTGACGAACGAGAACGGCCTACGACTGATAGATTTTGCCGCCTCCAAGAACATGGCCATTCGTAGCACCTATTTCCAGCACAGCCTCCCGTATCGGTACACCTGGAGATCACCTCAGCAGACAGAATCGCAAATCGACCACGTTTTGATCGATGGACGGCACTTCTCCGACATAACCGACGTCAGAACCTATCGTGGCGCCAACATTGACTCCGACCACTACCTGGTGATGGTGAAACTGCGCCCAAAACTATCCGTCATCAACAATGTACGGTACCGACGCCCGCCCCGGTACAATCTCGAGCGGCTGAAATAACCGGATGTCGCCAATGCGTACGCGCAGCATCTTGAGGCAGCGTTGCCGGATGAGGGCGAGCTCGATAGGGCCCCTCTTGAGGACTGCTGGAGGACAGTCAGAGCAGCCATTAACGACGCTGCCGAAAGCGTTGTCGGATATGTGGAACGGAGCTCAAGAAACGATTGGTTCGACGAGGAGTGCCAGGAGGTTTTAGAGGAGAAGAATGCAGCGCGGGCTGCAATGCTGCAGCATGGTACGCGGCAAAACGTGGAACGATACAGACTGAAGCGGAAACAGCAAACCCGCCTATTCCGGGACAAAAAGCGCCGCCTGGAAGAGGTGGAATGCCAAGAGATGGAGTTGCTGTGCCGTTCTCAAGAAACGCGGAAGTTCTATCAGAAGCTCAACACATCCCGCAAAGGCTTCGTGCCGCGAGCTGAGATGTGCCGGGATAAGGATGGGAGCATCTTGACGGACGGACGCGAGGTGATCGAAAGGTGGAAGCAGCACTACGATGAACACCTGAATGGCGCAGAGAACACAGGCACAGAAGGTCAGGACAGCGAAGGCGATGGCTACGTCAGCACAGCGGACAGCGGAAACCAACCAGTTCCCACGATGGGGGAAGTTAAGGATGCCATTCAACAGCTCAAGAACAACAAAGCCGCTGGCAAGGATGGTATCGGAGCCGAACTCATCAAGATGGGCCCGGACAGGTTGGTCGCTTGTCTGCATCGGCTGATAGTCAGAATCTGGGAAACGGATCAGCTACCGGAGGAGTGGAAGCAAGGCGTTATATGCCCTATCTACAAAAAGGGCGACAAACTGGAGTGTGAAAATTATCGTGCAATCACCATCCTAAACGCCGCCTATAAAGTGCTATCCCAGATTCTCTTCCGTCGTCTATCACCTATAGCAAACGAGTTCGTGGGAAGTTATCAAGCAGGTTTCATCGACGGCCGCTCGACAACGGACCAGATCTTTTCCGTGCGGCAAATCCTCCAGAAATGCCGTGAGTACCAGGTCCCTACGCACCATTTGTTCATCGATTTCAAGGCGGCATACGATAGTATCGACCGCATAGAGCTATGGAAAATCATGGACGTGCCTGTTGTTCAATATTGCGCTTGAAGGTGTCATGCGGAGAGCCGGACTTAACAGTCGAGGCACGATTTTCACGAGATCCGGACAATTTGTTTGCTTCGCGGACGACATGGATATTATTGGGAGAAAATTTGAAACGGTGGCAGATTTGTTCACCCGCCTGAAACGCGAAGTCGGGCTAATGGTGAATGCGTCGAAAACAAAGTACATGCTGGTCGGCGGAACTGAGCGCGACAGGGCCCGCCTAGGAAGCAGTGTTACGATAGACGGGGATACCTTCGAAGTGGTGGACGAGTTCGTCTACCTCGGATCCTTGCTGACGGCTGACAACAATGTTAGTCGGGAAATACGAAGGCGCATCATCAGCGGAAGTCGTGCCTACTATGGGCTCCAGAAGAAACTGCGGTCAAGAAAGATTCACCCCCGCACAAAATGCACGATGTACAAAACGCTCATATAACCGGTAGTCCTCTATGGGCATGAGGCGTGGACTATGCTCGAGGAGGACTTGCAAGCTCTTGGGGTTTTCGAACGCCGAGTGCTAAGGACGATCTTCGGCGGCGTGCAGGAGAACGGCGTGTGGCGGCGAAGGATGAACCACGAGCTCGCTCAACTCTACGGCGAACCCAGTATCGTGAAGGTAGCTAAAGCTGGAAGGATACGCTGGGCAGGGCATGTTGCAAGAATGCCGGACAACAACCCTGTAAAGATGGTGTTCGCCACGAATCCGGTCGGAACAAGAAGGCGTGGGGCGCAGCGAGCTAGGTGGATTGACCAGGTACACCAGGACCTGGAGAGCGTGGGTCACAGTCGAGGATGGAGAGAAGCGGCCATGAACCGAGGGAATAGGCGAAATATTGTTGGCGAGGCTTTATCAAGATAATTGATGTAAAGCCAAATAAGTAGTAGCTAAATTTTCACATATTCACATCGGTAGCAAAAAACGATTTAAATGTTCATTTTACCTGCACTATGTGGGTAAAATAAACAGCTGTTGGTGGTAAAATGAACATCATGCAAAAAAATAACATGAGGAAAACAAATATGTTTGAAAATTATCCGTGCATTCCCGAAAATATGTCCATCTATGATTGTAACCCATTCAAAAAGAAATCTAAAGGTATCAGATTTGACATCATATCATAACGATATTCACCTCACTGAAAAACATCAAGACTCCCGAGCTAAAAGTTATGTCAGTTCTAGTTTTAGAACGTGTATTTCTAAAATCTTAGTTTTCGTTGACATTTTCACTTAAATTGACCTCCTTATCAACCCAAATACTCAGATTTATGCTCTAAATCCTCCGTGCGTGATAAAATTTTATCAAATTCGTTTTTTCTCGCTTAAAGGCACGGTGTTCATTTTACCACCCCTGTTAATTTTGCCACTACTTCCCCTATAGGTCATCAGACCTATGGTAAACGTAACGAGTGACTTTTCAGGATGTTGAAAACTATTATAATATCAATGCAGGCTTATATAGTATGACGTGATCAAGATTTGTTCAGAACGCAACCGCATCACATCATTTTCGCTACTCATTTGATTTCGAATGGATCTGCTCAAGGAAAATCCTATGCTGATATCCTAGCAAGTAATTTAAACTTCTCCCCTTTTCATACTACGAGTAACCGTTCTAATTGTTTCAAATCAAATGGAAAATCCCTTGCCGCCACAGGCAACTTCGATTCCGCCTCATCGTCAACCGAAAATCCTAACGGAACAACACCAGATAGTGTACTTACTTCGAGTAATATGTCTTCCTCTGATTTTAATTTTTTAACTGAACAGTTGAATCAAATGATTGATGCAATGTTCAACCACCACTATGACTGAAGCAGTCCAAGTTGGTGTAGAATTTACTAATCAAATCGTTATTGGATTACGTTTCTCTAATGGCTCCACATAATATTATGAATATTTTTAAATGAAATGCTCGTTCTTTGAATGTTAAAGACAACTAGCTGTTTAATTTTCTAACAGCTAATAACGTACATATAGCAGTTATTACTGACACTTATTCGAAATCTGGATCCAAACTCATAAGAGATCCTAACTTTTTTGTTTATCGTGATGAGCGTATAAAACATCAACTGTTTTCGTCATTTGAAACTAAAGTTTTTGAAACTTTAGATGTTTCTGTTGAGACACAGCTTGGTAAATATACTTTCATAGCTGCCTATTTGCCTTTTCAATGCTCTGGACAGCAATTTGCTCCAAACTGAGTTGCGAAAATTGACTCGCAATAAGTCATAACTTTCGGTGACTTTAATGGTCATCGGTGACTTTAATGCCAAACATCGGTCATGGAATAATTCTCAAAATAATTCCAACGGCAGAATTTTATTTGATGAGTGCTCTTCAGGATATTTCTCAATTCAATACCAATACTACATAGTTTTCCTCTTCTAGAAATCCATCAAAGATTGATTTGGTCTTAACCATGGGCGTAAATAGTGGTCAGACTTGAGGGGGGCCACTGCCCTTTCTCATGAGAGATAAAAATCGTAAAGGATTTAGATAACTTTACAGTGCTTGTTTCGATAAAATTTGTGAACTGATTAAAGTAGCGCACATTCATACAGAGGTAGATCAAAACCTGAAAATCGTTTAAATTGATTGATCAACTTTCCATGTTACCTAATGTCACTTTTATGGAAAAATAGTAAACGTAAACGTATTTAAAAATCTTTTTGGACGTGTTTTATTGCCAAGATGACTTGTTCAAACCAATCTCAATCAAGGTTTAAGATCAATGTGGAATGCTACCCTCTTGAAGCCGAAAAGCCAAAAAACAAGCCTTTAAAAAAACGCTTGCTAGTTTGAAAATATGGATTATTGTTGCTCAATATTTCATTTCTCTATACCTCTCGAAACCAAAATTTAAACATAGGATTGAATAATACTTTTTTGTTAAATACTTTACATATTAGAGCTGCTGGCTGCTGGCCGCATGCTCACGCAAGTTTTGCTAAACATAAAGATAATATGTGGATTTGGAGTAATTTGTAAATTTCTCTGAGAGTTTATATGTGTGTCGAACTTTTGCTCAGCTGATTCGAACTTTAGCCCCGCTATGGGTAAAAAATTGATTCCATTCATTTATGTAATAACTTATACACCTCAGAGCATCCTGATGATAGGCCTAGAAACACCCTTACATAAAAAATCGGAGAAGATTCAATCCTTATTTGTTTCCATGCGAAGAAAGTTTGTCCAATTAATTACAAAATTAATTACAATTTTTACGTTAAAATCAACTAATAGCCATAATTTTCCAAATCTCGAACCTTTGCCCCACTTTACTTTATTACAAATCGAAAAAGAAATACGACCGGTTTTAAAATATAAATGTACGACTGAGAAATACAGAAGCTCATTCTTGAAAAACAGTCAGTTCTTATACAGGAGACTGACATAAATGTAAGTAAAGGTCGCCTAACAAACAGCTGTTTCGTTGGACTTAGTAAAATAAGGAATCTAAGTCAATAGAAATTAGAGAATACTTTGTGATTTTACATGCATAAAATTCTAATGTTAGTGTAACTTACAGAAAACCGTTTGCAGTTGGGCTTTCTAGATTTGTTCAACTTGCAATGAAAAACATATGTAAAACAAAGCATTACATCGTCGATATCTCGTCATCAATTTAGAAACAAGTTTAATCTAAGTAACGCAACGTCTTCTTATTACAGAAATTTTACATGAATGCATATATATTTAAAACGAATAAACATCTCTGAACAGAATTGATGTGGGAACGGGCCTGGTGTAGTGGTTAGAACACACGTCGAGGACCTGGGATCGCATCCCATCCCCGAGATAAATGAATGAATTTGAATATAAAATATTTAAAAGTTCGTGAAAATATAAACTTGGCTCGCTGCACCATTGTTTATTTGTGGAACATTTTTTTTTTTGTAAAACTTTACCATAACTCTCATACACAAATATTTCCCAGTAACAACTATTCGTTCCAGATAATGAATCACAAAATATCGCAGCTTGTTTTAAAATTTGAAGAGACTTTGGTTTTCTAATTGACAATACAACTACAAATGAATCGAACCAGGTCTGCCAATTCTAAAACGAGCTTCAATGAATTTCAATAACGGAAAAGGACGGAAAGGTAACAGTCTTGCAGTATGTGACGTTTTACAACTACATATTGCTTTTGCCTGTCAAACAATGATCATCCAGAAATTTATTTTCAACATGCACACTTAAACGGTTTCGCCGAGAACCCAACAGCTGATATATCGGTAATAATTTGACGATTCTCAGTAAAACTTTTACCGAGATCTCGGTAAACGTTAACCGAATCTCGGTAACGTTCGCCGAGATCTCGGCAAAAAATTCGGATTGCCGAAATCTCGGTAAAATAAGTACAGAGATTCGGCGTTAAAATTAACCGAGCTCTCAGCTGTTGGGTTCTCGGCGAAAAATTTTACTGAGGTCGGTGAAATAATTTAAGTGTGTGCATTTAACATATTTAGTATCATAAGGGCATGTTTGATACTAAACACTAGTTTTAGCAATGTTGTAATTGCTTTTCCATATTTTTTCGGGGGGGCCAAGCCAAAGATTCAGGGGGGGGCAGGCCCCCCCCTGGCGCCTTCCTATTTACGCCAATAGTCTTAACCGACTCTGAAGATCTTTGTAGCCAACTGATTACTCATGCTGATTTTGATTTTGATCATGTCCCTATTACATTTCAAATATCCCATGAAGCGATTCTCAATCATATCAGCTCCACTTTGCGAGTCGACTGGAATACATATATTAAACATATATTGACTCTAATCTTCATGTTAACATTTCTTTGCAAACAAAACTTGATTTAAACAATGCTCTTGAAACTTTAACAAATTCCATTATTGAAGCCAGGGGCAATGCAATACCAAAATGTAAAGTATAATTTGAATCCGTGATTAAATGCGATGATCTTGAACTCTTCATTCGTCTTAAAATCGTGAGGAAAAGGCAATTTCAATGCACTCGCAATCCTTCTATGAAAATTATATGGCATGATCTGCAGGAAGAAATTTATAACGATTTCCACAATTAAGAAACACAAATTTTGAAAACAAAATTTGGCAATTGGACCCTGCCTCTAAGCCCTTTTGGAAATTATCTAAAATTTTGAAAAAAAACGTCAGGAGCTTACTCCGGCATTGAAAGAGGAAAACAAATTATTACTAACTAATTGCGAAAAAAAAACTTAAAAACTTGCTATGTAGTTTGAAAGCGAGCACATTTTTTTATTTTGGACTTACTAGTTCAATAGAATCAAGTTACTCAGGACTTTAAAAACATTCTTAACCAAGAGAATGTTTTTGAAAATTCTTGGGACTCTAATTTGGAAGAAGTGAGAACTATTGAGCATGAGCATGAACATGAGCATTGATGACCGTACAATTCGTAGTTGCTATTTTAAGATACTATCTTCAATGTACATTTTCGAAGACTCCGAAATTAGTTAGTAATGTCAATAACGGCGCTGGCCACGCCCTTATGGTTATCGGGGAAGGGAAGAAATGTTAGTGTGACAATGTCACACTGTGACATTCATTGTTACTAAAGACCGAGTATACCTCTGCATCTTCATGGTTGTCACGGGAAGAATTTTGTTGGTGGGAGGGCTTCAAAGCTACGTGATCAGGATTCACCTTGGTAAGTGATGCGATTCATGTAAATTCTGTTTGAAAATTTATCTATCAATGCGTCGACATCTTAAACATAGAACTATTAGAGGGTTTAAATCTCGAAATTTTTTAAAACATAAATGAGCGCTTATGTCAACACTTTAAGTATCGAACCATCCATAGTTTGTTCAACAAATACATAAAAAATTCATGTCATGGTACAAATGTTTTATTACAAGCATGAAACGAGCTCACCAGTTGGTAATCCATCCTCGGCTGATCAGTCACAATCCCAGCGTCAACACACTCTAATATGTAAGCAGTGAGAACTATTATTAAAAAATTCAAATATGTCAAAGTTCCTGGCGATGATGTAATTTTTCACATCCTCATCAAGAAACTTCCAGAGAGTAGCTTATCATTCTTGATTGATATTGAACATTTAACATTTTTTTCAGTTGGCATAATGCCTTAACAAATGATAAAATTCTAGGGCGGTACCAATTACAAAATCGGACAAAAACCTGTAGAAGCTTATAGCTATTGTCCAATCAGCTTGCTTTCCTCCATCAGTAAACGTTTTGAAAAAGTCATTATGAACATAATTATGGTCCACATCAGTGAAAATTCAATTTTTGCCAACGAACAGTTCGGATTCTGACATGGGCATTCGACCGCTCTTCAACTTCTACGTGTAACAAATTTGATTCGTTCTAACAAATCTGAAGGCTATTCTACTGGTCTTGCTCTTCTAGACATAGAAAAAGCATTCGACGGTGTTTGGCATGAAGGTTTGATTGTAAAATACATCGTTAGAATAATTCAAAGTTATCTGTCAAATCGTACACTTCAGGTTGATTATCAGAACTCCAAGTGTGAAAGAATTTCTGTAAGAGCTGGTGTTTCTCAAGGTTGTATTTTCTAATCAATATTATACACTATTTTCACATCTGACTGACCAGAGTTACCTCAGGGATGTCAAAAATCTTTGTTTGCGAATGACACAGGCCTTTCCGTCAAAGGACGCAGCCTGCGAGTCATCTGTAGTAGATTGCAAAAAATTTGGATATTTTTTCTTCATACCTGCGAAAATGGAAGATATGTCAAGCTCAACTTGGAAGATTTTCACATAGATCATAAACTCTTTATTTAAAACCTTCAAGTAGACATATTGTCACAATTGAAGGGATTCCAATGAATTGGTCAGATGAAATTAAGTTACTTGGGCTAACACTTTATAAATATTTAACTTTCAAAGATCACATTGAGGGTATTCAAGCCAAATATAACGAATAATACAATTTATTTATCCACATCTTAACAGAAAAGGCAAACTTTGTCTTAAGAACAAGCTTTTGATATTCAAACAAATTTTCAGGACAGCTATGCTGTATGCTGTACCAATATGGACTAGCTGTTGTAATGCCTCAAAAAATGCTCTGCAGAGGATTCAAAATAAAATTTTAAAATGATTCTGAAACTCTTTTCCTGGTATAGTACTAAGAAGTTATGGAGTATTCAATGTTGAAACATTGAAACAAATGTCAAAAAGGAAAAATATTAATAGTTTTGGGCAAAATTCGCCACAATGAATTCGTTATATATTTAGGTTAAGCAAAAATTGAAGTTTCATAACACAGAACACCTAGACATAAAAAAGTAATGCAAAGCGTGAAATTAAAATAGTAAAAAAATAAAAACTAGGCGTGGTGTAATGATAAATGTGTACATCTGTAATGCACAAATGATTAAGTTCACAGCTTGATCAGCTTATCACAACTTTGAATAAGCATCTTCAAATTCTGATATTTGTTAACTCGTTTATAGGTTGGCATGTTTCGGATGATCTACTCTAATGTTCGAATAGGTAAAAATGAACGTGCGTGTAAATAAGGTGATATGCTCATTATTTTTACAGAGAAGAATTAAATGGTATTCCATCGTCACCCCTTCACGAATTAATTCATGCACGGTAATCATGCTATTTGAATGCACCAGTGTCTGACTTCAAAATAGCTCAATCATACATCCAGCCAGTCTTGTAGGAGTGCAAACAAGCACGTACAAACAAAACCACTAACAATAAATTATCGGACGCAATTACCACCCTGGAAGCAGCGGGGAAAAAAAGCTCACTCTCGCGGTGGGCCTCACAATGACAATCCTAATAATTTCAACTGACACTTCGTGCTGACTCCTAGGCACATTCACCGCGTCATTATGGAGTGTTAAATATCGGTTTTATTATAACAATTATCATCCGCTTTTTTTCCGCGATCCCGCCTCGTGCCACATTTCAAACACTCTTTGTAGCCATATAAGACGAAGCACACGCGACACACATTAGGTGCAGTTGTTTCTAAATGAATGTTGCTCATATGGGGACGTGAGCTAAACAAAAAAAAAAACGCTGATGACGGAGAAGAGGTGCTTAAAAACACCTACCCGCTCAGCTTTCTGCCTTTCTGTCACCGTCGTCACCGTGCCATCGTGTGACATCGCACAGTGGTTATATTTCTTCTATGAGCTGGTCATAAGTCATGTTGTACAATATTGGATGAAAACTACTATCAGAAATTTTAAAATCAATTATTTTTTCAAACCTTGTTAACGACGTTACGCCAATTTACTCGGTCCCAAATGCTGCCTTAAGAGCGGCAATAGTTGCGGATCCGGACATGTTCAGAACCCGATGCAACGCTGAATAGGGGCCTTGCTTAGCCGAGTGATTAGATTACGCGGCTACAAAGCAAAGCCATGCTGAAGGTATCTGGGATCAATTCCCGGTCGGTCCAGGATCTTTTCGTAATGGAAATTTCCTTGACTTCCCTGGGCATAGAGTATCATCGTGCCTGCCACACGATATACGAATGCGAAAATGGCAACTGATTTGATTTATTTGGTCTTCGATAGTGGTCTATGGCAAATCGATGGAGGAAGTAGAGTTGACAGCAGCGCACTCTATTTCGATAGTTGAGGAATGGATGAGGTCTATGAAACCAGGACTGGCCCATAACTAGACTGACTGGGTTGGGGTCAACAACCGCAAGTCTGGGCAAAGGACGATTATCTCGCTTGCACCACAGAGTCTATGCGATCGGCATCTTGGGGTATTGGTCGAGGACAAGCTCAGCTTAACTAGCTGCGTTGAATATGCTTGTAAAAAGGCATCTAGGGGAAATCAGGGTAAAACCGACACTGTGGGTAAGATCGACACCCTTTGAATTTTCATGTTTTGAGCGGATTTTCATACAGTTTCCACAACGCTCTATCTTAACTTGTGGAATGTTGTGTTTTGAATGACATTACAACTGACGCTACCAATAAACTGCCAAAATAAACAACTAAATCATATTGGATAACATAGAAGCAACAGCAGGTGGAATATTCCGCTGTTATTCTTTATATATTCCGCATGTGAAATTTTTTAAATGTCATTATTTGTTCTGCGTCTACATCATCATTTACTATTATTACGTTGATACAACATGAAAAAGAAATTGTTTTTTGATTTTACGACAGCTGGAAACGCTATTGAAAAATAAATGTCCACTCGGGGTAAGATCGACACTTTCATTTGGGGCGAAATCGACACCTTTCTTTGCTTCATAATCTAATTTCAGGGAATCTTTCTAATCGGAGGGCTATCTCTGTAGTTCATGTGGGTCTTTATTTTCGAATTCCAGTGATGTTCACGGATGGCGAACTTGTTAACATGTAAAAAATGACACTATATGACTTGCCACAAGCTGTCATTGAGTATTGAAAAAAATATTTCTATGTTATCACGTTTAAACTTATTTGATGAAGCTTGAAGAAATTTTTCTCATTTAAAATTGTGAATCCATATAAAATTTTCACAAATATTTAGTGGATCTTTGGCCTCTCCTCAATAATTTACGTTATATGTGTGTAATTATTTAGAGGAAAAGGTCATAAATGTCGAAAGTCACGATCATGTTTAAAGCATTCTTTTGAATATGCAATGTGATGGTGATGTTCACAACGTATAAATTCTACTCAAAGTGCATGTGTCGGTTTTGCCCCAACAGGGTGTCGATCTTACCCGCACTCTCAATTGTCTCACCTAAAAATGGTGGAATATCAATTTTATTTAAATCACTATATAACCATAATATATCATCCAGCGATTGCAAGGATTGATATATTTATTACCAATATGTGATTCTACAACAATTTTAGGTTCGTTAAACAAGCTATAGTACGCAAATTTCATCAATAAGCTTAGGGTGTCGGTTTTACCCCGAATTCCCCTACAGTTATAGCTGGACTTTCGAGGATGATGTCTTTGTAATTACCAACAAACGTAAGTTCCTGTCAGGCGCCACGCTATCCAAACTGGGGTATGGAGTACTAATCTAGTCAAAACCGTTTAGAACGAGCGGAAACATAACGCGGTTGAAAAGTACGTAAAGGATCATGTGCTTACGAATAGCAAGCGCATACTAAACGGTTGGGTTGCAAAATGGTGAGTCGACAATCAGGAAGGAGCGACCAACACAGCTCTGGTCCTCACAAGTTCCTACCTCGCGCTTCCATGGATCAAATGATGACAAAGACCGCCAGCTAAGGGTTGCGTACTTAGCTGATAGTGCAGCCTGGGCACTGTTGTTCTTCTGACAACAGCTAGAGTGAGGAGGCACGTTCTGAGCGTCTGTACACCAGGAGGTGCGGCTCAACATCTACCACAGCGGTGGCGATAAAGCTGAACACGGAGTCGGTTTCATAGTGATCGGGAAGCAGATGAAGCGCGTTATTAGGTGGAGGCCGATCAACGAACGGATCTGCGTATTGAGGATTCGGGGTAAGTTCTTCAACTACAGCCTGATCAACGTCTATGCACCGACTAACGGCAAATCGACCATGTTCTTGTAGACGGCCGACATTTTTCCGATGTCATCAATGTCAGAACTTTCAGAGGTCCTAATATCGAATCAGACCACTATTTCGTTGTAAGAAAAATTCGAGCGCGATTATCAACCGTTTAGAGTTCTAAGAATCGACAATCGTTGCGTTTCAACATTCAACGCCTGTCAGCGGATGGTATAGCAGCGGACTACCATCAAAAAGCTCCACGAGCGGAATAGCGAAATCAATGAGAGCGTCAACCTGTGGGAGTCCGTCCACGGAGCGGTGAGCACAGTAGCGCGAGAAGTGGTAGGTACGGCTCAACGAAGACCAAGGAACGGCTGGTTCGACGAGGAGTGCCAGAGAACGACGAACAAGAAGAACTTGGCTAGAAGCCGGATGCTGATGTCTGGTACCCGTCAGAGCAGAGAGCGGTACGAGGAAGTAAGGGCAGCCGAAAAACGAATCCATCGCAGAAAGAAAAAGGAGCATGAAGAAGCAGTAATTGCTCAGACGCAAGAAGCTATGGACCAGAACGACATACAAATCCGTCAATGGTGTGCGATGAAAAACAGCGGCGTCTCCCGCCATGTGCAACGACCGTGAAGAAAACTTGCTGACGGATAAAGCAATGGTGACCGCCAGGTGGAAAGAGTACATTGTTAAACGGAGATTACGGAAGTGGATCTGGTAGCAGAATCCAAATCGATGACTATGGACAGGCTTTGAAACCTCCAACGCTAGATGAGGTAAAAAACGCTATCAATGGGCTGAAGAACAACAAGGCTGCTGGGAAGGACGAACTCCCGGCCGAACTTCTCAAACACGGAAGG
This sequence comes from Aedes aegypti, assembly GCF_002204515.2. NCBI lineage: Eukaryota > Metazoa > Arthropoda > Insecta > Diptera > Culicidae > Aedes > Aedes aegypti. The sequence continues at coordinate 292,124,386 of NC_035108.1, forward strand.
GAGCAGCTGCACGAACTTCTTCACCGTATAATTTCGAGGATATGGGAGGAAGAACAAATGCCTACTAGTAGGTTGGAAGGTCTCATTTGCCCTTTGTACAAGAAAGGGCATCGACTAGAGTGCGCCAATTACCGAGAAATAACACTCCTTAATTCGGCGTACAAAATCATGTCTGGATTTCTGATCAACAGATTGAGGCCGTATGAGAAGTCCTTTGTCGGCGAATACCAAGCTGGTTTTCGAGAGGGCCGATCAACGACGGATCAAATGTTTACCCTGCGTCAAATCCTAGATAAATTCCGGTAGTACAACTTGCAGACTCATCATCTGTTTGTAGATTTCAAAGCAGCGTACGATTCAGCGAAGAGAAACGAGTTGTGGCAAATTATGTCCGAACATGGCTTTCCGGCGAAGCTGATTAGACTGATTCGTGCAACGATTGATGGATCGAAATCAAGTGTGCGGGTGGTGGACGATATCTCGTCATCGTTCGTAACCTTAGATGGATCGAAACAGGGTGACGCTCTTTCTAACTTGTTGTTTAACATAGCGCTCGAAGGTGCTATCAGGAGAGCCGGTGTGCAGTGAAGCGGTACCATTATCACACGTTCTCATATGCTCCTTGGCTTTGCGGACGATATCGACATCATCGAGATTGACCGTTGAGCAGTGGAAGAGGCGTTCAAACACAAACACGAAGTACATGGTGGTCAACGTGGGTCCGGACATGTTAGTGGTAGCGTAATGGTGCTAGGTGGTGATAAGTTTGAAGTGGTGGAAGAATTAGTGTACCTTGGAACACTGACCCGTAACGCGGGTAGATCATCTTTTCGTGGTGCGTTACGGGGTAAGATCTACCAATTTGAACCCTAGTCTCATCTTGTTTGTCGGGCTAGGGTAATATGTTCTGGTAATTCAAGGATTCGCGGTACAAAGTCCTTGTTACTGGCAACAGTTTCTGAAAATTAATCTATTTTACCTAGCAGATGGTTAAAGACTCGGAGTTGGTCAGTCCCGTGACTACACTTGAAGCCAGGATTACAATCATGAGTATTAAATCAACAAGAACTGTTAAGTTTTGGTAATTCAAGGACTCACGTGAATTCTGATTGCTAAACACATTTTCTAGTTTGATTCAGTTTTGCTGCTAGCATAAAGCCCCTTTTTTCTAGTATTTTTCTGGGACTAAACTAAAAGCGAAACAAGGATGTGACTAGAGTTCCGTTGCATGGTCTAATATCAGTAGTACCGATTTGGTTCCTCAGAAATTCAATCGATATTGTTTGCTAAGGGGTGCGCCTTCGCTGAGATGTGAATTTCTATGGAGGGTGTAAATAGCGGGACCTTTTCATCATAGTCGATTATTATCAATATCTGAGGAATCAAAACAAAAACTGTACAGCAATCGATGCTTCATTACCTATCAATGGAAATGAAGTAATGCGACATGCACTATACACTAAGGAAACGGGTAATGCCACAATAGATCTAAATACTGGTCGCAGTAGCGCACCCGAACAGAGAAAAAAAAAATCTTGAACACTAGTGGCTTTCTACGGACTTCGTAACCAGCTGAAGTCCCGTAGCCTGTAAACGAAAACAAAACTCGCGTTATACACACTGATCCTTCCGGTTGTCCTATAAGGCCATGAATCATGGACATTGAAGGTAGTCGACCGGAGAGCTTTCAGGGTGTTTGAACGTAAGGTGCTACGAAGAATACTCGGCGGTAAACTATAAAACGGCATCTGGCGGCGTCGCATAATTCACGAGTTGTACCAAGTGTATAAAGAGGTGGATATTGTCAAGCGCATAAAACACGACAGACTGCGTTGAGCTGGTCACGTTGCCCGTATGCCGGAAGAACGACAAGCAAAGATAATATTCACCAGAGAACCCAGACGAGGCCGCCGACTTCGTGGAAGACCGCGCACAAGATGGCTTTTTGCAGTTGAGGAGGACTTAAGGGCACTTAACGTTCAGGGCGACTGGAAGCGATTGGCCCAGGACCGAGCCCAGTGGAGAAGACTCATCCATTCGGCGCAGATTCATCGTAGCGAATTGTAGCCCATCAAGTATCAAGTAAGTACTAAACGGTTTCTAAAGAGATTGTGTGTATCATATCCCGGATGACCCATCGGGCTCATCATCAAGGAAGATGTTTCAATGGTTCAACCCATGAGGCACCAGAGGTGTCCTGAGATCATAAATAAGCCAGTCAAATTCATACATAGGGGATAACTTATTCTTTTTTTGCCAAGGGCAATACCACTGTGCATCGTGGAGTCCATCGCCATCACTATCGTTGTCGTACCGTCGTCAATTTGTGGTCCCGACACTACACTCGAGGCGCACGCGTAAAATGAGAAACGGAAATGTTCAACCTATAAAAAGCAAGAATCGACTCTAGTCGCCCATTAGAGTCACGCGTCTGTCACATCGTCCCCGCAACTAATTGCTCCCTTCAATGCAGGTTCCTTACCATTCTCCCTTCTCCCTCATACAATAACCAGCGAAACGAGTGGGAGTGGACTTACCTGACCTAACGACGATGAAACTTTCTCAATTAGACCTATTAGCGAGTTCCATACTTTTTCGGCCCCTCGACCATTATTGAAGTTTGACCACGGTCCCGCGAATAGGTTGTACCACTGCCGTATGGGATGCTGTAATTCAACATAATAAATGTGCAAGCGCCCGAAAAGTGATCGCTCTCCTGCTGCCACTACTCAGTCAACTCATAAGCCGTGTTCGGCTGCTGATTGCGCTTTAATTGTGGGAGAATGACCGGGGGCCAGTTCCCCAGCAATTTAGATGAGGTTTTTTTTTCGGTGTGAACCACCGCGATTTGAGGGAGTTGAGTGGATTGCTTGTTTTTTTTTTAATTTCAGTTGGGTATGGTTTCGTTTATTAGCTTGAAATATATGTTAGACATATTTGAGCAACATTAAACTCCATCCAGCGTAATCGAAAAGAATTCAATCAACCTATCTTCAAATATGCTTCTAACATATAAAAGTCAAGGTTTGCCTGTCCATAACTGCATGTTTGGAACATTCGACAATAGTTGGTACTGAGTTAATGGAATACCAAGAGTGCATTTCATAGCAATATGGAAAGATACTAAGTTTCCTACAGGAGATCCACCAGAGACTTTTCCAGGGGTTTTCAGGGGTTTCTCTAAGAAAATTTTTGTAGTGATTTCTCCAAGCATTGCTCCAAAAAAATCTCTACATGGATTCCTTGAGGAATTGTTCCAGAAAGAAGTCCCCATCAACCGTAAATTAAAATATATTTTGGAGGTACGACTGCTATGTTGATGTTTTAGGTTATGACCTTCGAAGTCTTAAATAAAACTCTAAAACGGATTTTCGCTCACATGCGACGTATCATTGTCCACAAATTCTTTGAACAGGGCACAATATATGTGCCCATAAAGTCGGATGTAAGCGTTTTTTAGTTTTAATTAAGACTGCAAGCCATAACCTTAAACATCTTCTTCTTCTTTCTGGCGTTACGTCCCAACTGGGACAAAGCCTGCTTCTCAGCTTAGTGTTCTTATGAGCACTTCCACAGTTATTAACTGAGAGCTTTCTATGCCAATTGACCATTTTTGAATGTGTATATCGTGTGGCAGGTACGATGATATTTTATGCCCTGGGAAGTCGAGAAAATTTCCAACCCGAAAAGATCCTCGACCGGTGGGATTCGAACCCACGACCCTCACAGCTTGGTCTTGCTGAATAGCTGCGCGTTTACCGCTACGGCTATCTGGGCCCCAAACATAGTTAAATGTAAATGCAAAGACTGCATAGCCGAAAAAAAAGCCCCCTCCAGATTTTTTTAAGGGTATCCCTCCATACACTCCTACAAGAATTTATCCAGGAATTTAACCGTGAATTCCTCTAAGGATTGTTCTAGATTTTTTCCAGAGTTTCCGCTAGGGATTGCTCTAGGAATCACTCCAGGATCTTATCCATGGTTTTCTCCCAAAATTTCTTGAGGAAGGAGTTCAGGAGGAACCTCTTAAAAAAATCGCGAGGAAAACTCTGGAGGAATTCTTTTTTTTTTTTTTTCGATGAAATTCTTAGAGAAATTTATATCTTTGCAAGATTTTTTAAAGGATTCCTTGGAGGAATCCTCGGAGGATTTTTTGGAGGTCAAGAACAAATCATTGGAGAAGTTTCAAGTCCAATTACTGGAGTATTCTTGAAGGAAACTCTTGAGGAATACCTATAGGAATTCATGAAGTTATTTATTGTCAAATCTTTAGATGAGTTTGTGCTAGAATCTCCTGGAAGAAATGTCAGGAACTTGAGGAATTTCTGGAGAAATATCTGAAATCATCCTGGAATAAATTTTTGTCGTGTAACCTGGAGAAAGCTTCAAGACACCTCTGCGAGAATTCCTGTAGAGATTTTCCTGGAGAATCCTTACAGGTGTCTCTGGAAGAATTTTTGGAGGAATTCCAAAAGAAATCGCTTGAAGAATCTTTGCAGGAATCTCTGGAGGAGTGTTTGAAAATATCTCTGCAACAATGCCGGGAATGGATCATTGAAGATAGTTTTTGTCAGTGCTCACCACATCAAAACAAAGGCGCCACTGTATATGGGATTTAACATTGTGACAGAATTGCTGTTCTGTCAAACACACAAGGCTACTTACTTGATACTTCAAGGGCTACAATTCGCTAAGAAGAATCTGCGCCGAATGGATGAGTCTTCTCCACTGGGCTCGGTCCTGGGCCAATCGCCTCCAGTCGCCCTGGACGTTAAGTGCCCTTAAGTCCTCCTCAACCGCAAAAGGCCATCGTGTGCGCGGCCTGCCACGAAGTCGGCGGCCTCGTCCGGGTTCTCTGTTGAATATTATCTTTGCTTGTCGTTCTTCTGGCATACGGGCAACGTGACCAGCCCAACGCAGCTTGCCGTGTTTTATGCGCTTGACAATATCCACCTCTTCATACCCTTGGTACAACTCGTGATTCATGCGACGCCGCCAGATGCCGTTTTCTAGTTTACCGCCGAGTATTGTTCGCAGCACCTTACGTTCAAACACCCCGAAAGCTCTCCGGTCGACTTCCTTCAATGTCCATGATTCATGGCCATATAGGACAACCGGAAGGATCAGTGTCTTGTATAACGCGAGTTTTGTTTTCGTTTGCAGGCTACGGGACTTCAGCTGGTTACGGAGCCCATAGAAAGCCAGACTCGCAGCTGAAATACGTCTTTTCACCTCGCGGGTAACATCATTATCGCATGTCACTAGTGTTCCAAGATACACAAATTCTTCCACCACTTCAAACTTTTCACCACCTAGCACCATTTCGCTACCACTAACACGTCCGGACCCACGTTGACCACCAGCTATCATGTACTTCGTTTTTGTGGTGTTGATCGCTGTTGATCAATACTCGCTGTCTCCCTCTTGAAAGGCACGAACGCCTCTTCCACTGCCCGACGGTCAATCCCGATGATGTCGATATCGTCCGCAAAGCCAAGGAGCATATGGGAACGTGTGATAATGGTATCGCTTCTCTGCACACCTCCTGATAGCACCTTCGAGCGCTATGTTAAACAGCAAGTTAGAAAGAGCGTCACCATGTTTCAATCCATCTAAGGTTACGAACGATGACGAAATCTCGTCCACCACCCGCACACTTGATTTCGATCCATGAAGCGTTGCACGAATCAGTCTAATCAGCTTCGCCGGAAAGCCATGGTCGGACATAATTTGCCACAACTAGTTTCTCTTCACTGAATCGTACGCTGTTTTGAAATCTACAAACAGATGATGAGTCTGCAAGTTGTACTCCCGGAATTTATCTAGGATTTGACGCAGGGTAAACATTTGATCCGTCGTTGATTGGCCCTCTCGAAAACCAGCTTGGTATTGGCCGACAAAGGACTCCTCATACGGTCTCAATCTGTTGAACAGAATTCCAGACATGATTTTGTACGACGAATTAGGGAGTGTTATTCCTCGATAGTTGGCGCACTCCAGTCGATGCCCTTTCTTGTACAGAGGGGAAATGAGACCTTCCAACCAACTAGTAGGAATTTGTTCTTCCTCCCATATCCTCAATATGATACAGTGAAGGAGTTCGTGCAGCTGCTCACTTCCGTGTTTGAGAAGTTCGGCCGGGAGCTCGCCCTTCCCAGCAGTCTTGTTGTTCTTCAGCCCTTTGATAGCTTTTTTACCTCATACCGTTGGAGGTTCCACAGCCTGTCCATCGTCATCGATTTGAATTCTGCTACCAGATCCACTTCCATTATCTCGGTTCAACAATGACTCGAAGTACTCTTTCCACCTGGCGGCCACCATTGTTTTATCTGTCAGCAAGTTTCCTTCGCGGTCGTTGCACATGGCGGGAGACGGCGCTGTTTTTCTCCGCACACCATTTACGGACTCGTAGAACCAACGCATGTTGTTCTGATCCATAGCTTCTTGCGCCTGAGCAATTACTGCCTCTTCATGCTCCTTTTTCTTTCTGCGATGGATCCGTTTTTCGGCTGCCCTTGCTTCCTTGTACCGCTCTCTGCTCTGACGGGTACAAGACACCAGCATCCGGCTTCTAGCCAAGTTCTTCTCGTTCGTCATTCTCTGGCACTCCTCGTCGAACCAGCTGTTCTTTAGTCTCCGTTGAGCAGTACCTACCACTTCTTGCGCTACTGTGCTCACCGCTCCGTGGGCTGACTCCCACAGATCGCTGAGGTTGATGCTTTCGTCGATTTCGCTAATCCGCTCGTCGAGCTTTTGATGGTAGTCCGCAGCTACACCATCTGCTGACAGGCGTTGGATATTGAAACGCAACGATTGTCGATTTCCAGAACTCGAAACGGTTGATAATCGCGCTCGAATTTTGCTTACAACGAGATAGTGGTTTGAGTCGATATTAGGACCCCTGAAAGTTCTAACATCGATAACATGGGACAAATGTCGGCCGTCTACCAGAACATGGTCGATTTGATTGCAAAGTTCGCCATTTGGGTGTTGCCAGGTGTGCTTGCGGATATCCTTGCGTGCAAAGTAAGTGCTACTGATGGCCATCCCCCTGGTGGCAGCAAAGTTCATTAAACGTAGGCCGTTGTCGTTGGTAACAGAGTTAAGGCTCGCTTTACCAATGGTAGGGCGGAAGAAGTCCTCTTTTCAGACCTGCGCATTAGCGTCGCCGATGACATTTTTCACGTCGTGTTTTGGGCATTCTTCTTGTCGAGACATTCGTAAAACGCGTCCTTCACGTCATCGGGTTTGTCGTTAGTCGGTGCATATACGTTGATCAGGCTGTAGTTGAAGAACTTGCCCCGAATCCTCAATACGCAGATCCGCTCGTTGATCGGCTTCCACCTAATAACGCGCTTCATCTGCTTCCCGATCACTATGAAACCGACTCCGTGTTCAGCTTTATCGCCACCGCTGTGGTAGATGTTGTATTTGAAAGCGGTGTTAGCGATGGGGTCTACCGCTCTGAATTCACGTTCTCCAGATCTTAGCCAACGCACTTCATGAATTGCAGCCACGCATACGCCAACTTTTCGCAATTCACGAGCCAAAAGGCTCACTCGTTCTGGTTCATTTAAGGTCCTGACGTTCCAGGTACCGAATTTCCAATCATAGTCCTTATTTCGTTGCCAGGTCGGTTGCCGAAAATAACGTTCGTTTCTTCTTCTTTTTCCATTTTTCGTGGTGGATAATGAATTCGGTATGCTACCTTACCGGGGTCGCGCTACCTACATCACGTTGATGGGACTGCCATCTTAGGTGTAGCTGATGTGATAGAGCGTTTCATACTCAGCCGCTGGATGCCAGAACAGACGCTGTTTGAGCCGCACCTCCTGGTGTACAGACGCTCAAAACGCACCTCCTCACTCTAGCTGATGTCAGAAGGACAACAGTGCCCAGGCTGCACTACCAGCTAAGTACGCAACCCTTAGCTGGCGGTCTTTGTCATCATTTGACCCGTGGAAGCGCGAGGTAGGAACTTGTGAGGACCAGAGCTGTGTTGGTCGCTCCTTCCTAATTGTCGACTCAGAATTTTGCAGCACAAGGCTGGCGCTATCTATGCTTTCCATAGTGGCCGTTTTGGTTATTCCAATGATCCATTCTCGGAGAAATTCCAGTATAGATTTCACTGGAGGAATCACTGGTGGCATTCCCACTGAAACTCCTTCAAAACCTCCTGGTGAAAACGTTAATGGAATCTCTGTTGACATATCCCTGCAAAAATTCTTGAATAATCCTTGTAGGAATCTCTGGAGGAGCTCATGGCAACATTTTTAAACGTATGTCTTCATTCCATTCATCCAATATTTGATGGTATTCAAGGAGCCCTATCGGAACCAGTCTAAAAAATCTGATAGCGAATAAAAGTTCTTCTTTGAGGAATTTCTAGAAAACTCACTGGTGGAATCTCTGGTGGAGAAATCGCTGTAGGGATTGCAGTAGAGATTATTTTGGACAATTTATTGATGAAACTCCTGGAATCTTAGAAAGAATTCTGGGATATATTTCGAGAGGATTTCATGCAGGATTTCTTACTAGAGCACTATTTGAACGTATCCAGATTTCAGTTAACAGTTATAATTCGTCAGTGATAAAATGTCTTTTTAGTTATAGGTGAAAAACTTGCCGAATGATGCCGATTCCTTATATTTTCATTTTTTTTTTCCAATCTGGCAGTAATGGTATTTGAATTTGCATGATTATTTTATTATTGGAGGGCCCGTATAGTCGTAGCGATGAACGCGCATATTTTTAGCAAGCCCAAGCTGAAGGACATGGATTCGAATCGGTAATCTTTTTGGATTGTAAATGTTCTCGACTTACCAGAACATAGAGTATCTTCGTACCTGCCATACGGTATACATTTGCAGCATCAGCAACGCCGTCAGCCAACCTGAAACCAAAGTCCGTCCCGACCCCACATTCAGACTCGATACCCGTTCTGTGGCGTAGTTGGTTAGCGCGCCCAGTCTTGCGTATTGGGAGTCGTGGGATCGAAGCCCACCAGAACGCTTCCATTGTTTTCACAATTTTACATCTCAATTTATTTGAATTGACTCTTGTGTCTACAAACTTCAGGTGTTTTTTTTAAAATAGATATAGTTTTTTTGTTCTGAAAGTATATACTGTTCCACAACGGTCAAACTTTCGCCCCATTTGACTTTATGTGTAAATAGTTGGAGAAATTCGATTCACCTTTTTTCATAATAAAAACTACTAATAAGGTATCATCATCCTCTTAAGTGCTTTTACAGTTTTTGAAGAACATAAACTAAAATTTTATCACATCCAGAGTTTTAATGACTATTACGGCTTACCAGCTGATTAGAAATTATAAAAAGCTTAGAAATCGCTATCCTTTCTGTGATGTGATTGGCGACCCTTTCCTATCTAGCGTACTGAGGAGACTTGGAATTGAAGCTCACCAGATCGATTCCGTTTTTATTCATTATATTGCATCTCACTTGGGATAAGAAGTGATACTTGTGTCTATGAACTTCAGTTTTTCTATTTTTTACTGGTTATGGTTTAAATTTGTTCAGATATTGCGAAATGATTACGTTTTAGATCTAAGGGCAATGACCCCAGAAAACAGGCAAAGTAATTCTTAGCATATACACACAAATTCAAATGTGTGTATGAATATCAAATGAACTGTTCCATAAAGTATGGATACTTGGCGAAGTGTCTTCAGGTGAAACGTTTGTACAAAATGCTCCCATCCCCGTTCATTTACTTCGCCCCTGCTTGCCTCCCATAACCCAGACTCAAAATGTAACTCTTCGCCGCACTTCATCATTGTAAAATCAAGCCTAAATAAGTAATTTTCAGCCTTTCACCAGCTTCCAAGAACGCAAAATCTGCCCGTGTGCACTTCTGGGCGATCATCAACCGGCAAAGCCCGCAGATTTCGCTCCGATAAAGGGCACACCACAAGCTCCCGTTCAGTGCGGACGAAAGTGCCCGGGCTCACACTTCACGGCCCAGCAATCGTAAAAGCAAAGTGTTCAATTTATTTTACGATCTAGTTAAGAAAGGAACTGCCCGGCAAGGAAAACCGGCAGGCCCAAAACAAAGACTAGGGGAAGATCTGTCAAATTAGATACGCGTTTTAAGTGTTTCTCGAATCCGGCCGAGCACTTTTATTTAGTTGCATTCATATGGCCTCCGGTGGACGCCTTCATTCTGGGCTTTGTGTGTCCCGGGCGAGATCAAAAAGGATCGGACCCGGACGGCGAAGTCGTAAATCGTCAAATCTTCAAATCCCGGTTGCGGGCTTTGTGGTCATCGATCGACAGCGCGGCACATTGGGCCCTTCCGAAAGTGACGAAGGATACCATTTCCCTTAGACAACAAAGAGCGGCAAAAAGTTTTTGCAAATATTAGAGCATACAAATGCTGCCTAGAAAACCAAAAACTACTTCATGATAAATGGAGTAAATTATTTCTAAGTTTATATAATATTTCATAAATAAACGAATACAGGTCGGACTCGATTATCCGGAGCATCGATTTTTTTTTCACTTCGGATAATCGAATCCTTCGGATAATCGAATCCTTCGGATAATCGAATTCTTCGGATAATCGAATCACTAAAAGAAATATAAAAACCTGTGATAAACGAACTTGAACATTATCTTTTTTCGTTGTATTATTTATATGACGCTGTAGCGTAGCTAGAAATTATTTCTAGGGATATAAGGGGTCCTGACAAGATTTTGATAAATCATTTATATTGTAAATGACAAAACTAAATTATCTCAAACGTATGCATAAAACAGAAAAACAAGAATATAAAAAATCATACTCCGGATAAATAATCCAGATAATCCAATCCCGGATAATCGAGTCTCCGGACAATCGAGTCTCCGGATAATCGAGTCCGACCTGTACTTCTGAAATTTACTTGAATAACGTAATTTACATATTCCACCAAATTCAAGTAAAAGGCAAGAGACACGACATTTTGCTTGATTTGTTTCTGTTATTGTGGGAAGCTTTTACATACGCAATGCATGTTATTTCACAATAAAACAAACGGTGCGCTGAAGAGACGAAATTCATGATTTAAATTTTGTGTGGGTAATAGATTTTTTTGTTGCTCTTATGTCAGTTCTTGTTCATTGTTGTGCGATCCAAAAAGGCTGAAAACCCCTGCTATCCGGCACTTATGTTTTTTTTTATTGGTGCATTCAAACGGCTGCCACAACGAACCGCTGTTTCCCTCCGTGGCCCTAATGAAGGGGTGGTGCTGTTACTAATTTAATTTCTTGTTCAGTGGTGGGACCGTAGACCGTACGATAAACCATTTTGATAATCGGTAAATTTCGAGGTTTTCATAACTCCAAAATGCACATTTGGTCCCGAACGCTTACAATTTTCCGTGGAAGGATATAAATTTATGCTCGCTGCCACCTAGGTGGCATTCGTTCCCATTGACCATATGCCGTTTCTCCCTCCCAGTTCCAGAACACGGCTCGATTTTATTAGCCAAAGTTTAAAATGTAACAACAGTTTTTACGACCCTCTTTTGTTTCGCTTTCATCGCCGCTGGACCAATGCTCACAACTTCATAATAAATTAGTGCAAATGATCGAAAGGCACTTCTGCTCGGTCAGTTTGTATCCTCGAGGGTTCCTTCCGCCACGCCAAAAGACCCTGAAGAAGCTGAAAACAAACTCTAGTAGTTAATTTATTCATGTTTTATGCTAAACTACGTCCGTCGTGGTGGCCTTGTGCCAGCCGCGCGAAAATTGAGTGGTGAACATCAAAAGCAGACCAAACAAGGTCTAATTTCAAACTCGGAAAAAATAACACCAAAAAACGAATTATTGTTGTAACGCCCACCCCTCGCGGGCAGACACTTCCCTTGCACATGAGCGAACGGTGTTTAAGACCCGCAAAAGTGATCCTTGGCGCAGAGTTCCCTAAGTGAGACCGATTTGCCAAACGAAGATCTGGACCCGGGATGAGTGCTGGCCTGGTGGGCCGAAGATGTTTAACAAGGCGCCAGAAGTGCCGAAAACGTTTTGTTTCAGTTGTTGGTACAAATTAATTTTTATGGGTTTTTAATTTATCGTTCTGCATTGGATGTCTGTGAAAGTGTGATATTTTGTTGTGGTCTGGACGTCTGCTTGTACTGAGTGAAATTGTAACACAGTAGACATATGTTTAATTCAAAATATGATTATAAATAATTATTTTATACTAGTGGTCTCGGCAAACTTCGCCTTGCCATCAAGTAGGCTGTTGAAAACCGCTATGAATCGTCCCATACAAAATGCCAGTTCCGTGCACTCTCGTTTTTCGGGCTTTTCCGGTGAATATCCTGAAACTTTTATACACACAAACACGTCGGAACCCTTGAAGAACAAAATGGAGAAAGAATCGTTCTAATCCATTGACCAGTTTGTAAGCCATTTCGTGACATACAAACACCATTCCATTTTTTATTTATATAGATTGCAGACTCTATTACAACCTTTTTAGATCCATTGAAATATATTTTAAAAGTGCAATCATTTTTTCTACTAGTTCGTTTATTTGAGGCTCAATTGCGTTTAACGCTTTACGGAGCCAAAATTATTTTTTTTTGTGTTTTGTGGCTCTACAGTTTACTGGCTTTTCAGTATAAAACAATCCGGGATGGAGCCAGGATACTCGTGGCAACTCGAGGTTAGTGATCGTAATGTTTGAAAGACAAGGAAGGGGTTGGGATCAGAGTTCTCAGCGGCTAATCCGGAAGGTATAACGTAGTATCTCGGTTATTATGTCATGGTTTTGGTACCAATTACTTACTTGATACAGAAGTTGATATAATTTTGTTATCAAGATGTGTTCTTAACATGGTATTTATTTTGTAACAAATTAATATTATTATTTGCGATATTTATATAAATAAAAATGGACTGGCGTTTGTATGTCACGTAATGACTTGAGAACGAAATAACGGATTGACGTAAGTTTTTCACTGTTGCACCCGACAAGAGATGCGACGTGATAATACGAAGAAACATTTGTGAAAGTCTTAGGAATAATCGGAAAAACGGGAGAAAACTAATGTGTTATTTTGTTTGGGGGATTACATGACGTTTTATGTAAGACTACTTGGAAACATCTTTGAAATGCATTTTATTATAATTTTGTTAAAATCAAAATTGAACGTCTCCTATTTTTGTTTCTTTGGTAGAAACTTTGTTATTGATTTTTTATTCTTAAAAGGGTACAGTCAGGTCTCCTATTAAACACATTCCTATAACGCGCATTCCTAAACTTCCTAGCGTTAACGGCGACTCAGGGCTTATGGGAGTTCATCAATTTGGGGGTGTTGTTGGATATCTCGTTTGCGTTAAGCGTGCACCACTTTCTTCGGCGTAGTTGTAGCACTCAGTACGATCATCCTTTTAGTCAAGAACTTGGCTGGTAGGGGCGCTTTTTCGGACTTGCACAACATGAATCATGGGGGATAAGAATGCAAAATTTGTAACATATGATACCTCTAGATCCTGATGTTTTGGAAGGTTGGTGGCGTCGTAAGAGTTCAGTAGCTCAAAGCCTGACATGCGGTGGTTATTCTGATACGGAATTGCACAACTAGGCGGCGCTAGTGAGCATAGAATTTTTGTTTTGCGAATAGCTCAATAGCCTGACAACTTACAAAAAAATGTCTTCGGCAAAGTTGTTCTGTAGAAAAAAAAGTTGAAAAGTCGTAAATTTCCGGGTGACGGCGTTCTTGTTGCAATCAAGCGGAAATAACCAAGCGTCATCAACAGCGAGGAATGGCTTAGCATCGAACAAATGTGGGTGAGCATCCAGCTCTCAAATTAAAAGGTGTTCTTGTGTGCAGTTTTTGTGCCTCCCGATCGAACTCGCGACGTGGCACTGATCGATCTTCATTCCCGATCGATTATGTCAGTGATTGATATGGCAAATGTGACCGACGAAATCGTCATCCTTGTAGATTACAACTTGCCTTGGATATCCTGGCAATCGTCTGACAATGGTTTCCTACACCCGAGTCCCGACCGTTCCACGTTGCATATCGGTGCTTCAAGACTTCTCGACAGCTACAGCTCTGCCGCGTTGCGACAAATCAATTACACAACGAATGAAAACGGTCGCTCTCTGGATTTATGTTTCGTCAGTGCACAAGACCGCTTCTTCAATCTCAGTCGCTCCATCGCCTTTGGTCAAACAAGTGTACCATCACCCAGCTTTTTCCTCATTCTAAACGATTAGAAAGTACGTGAATTGAAGTCGGTTGATCCGATTTCCTACGACTTTAGTAACGCAGACCATATTCGCCTTATTGAATTTCTTTCTGCGATTGATTGGGACTTTGTGCTCGATGGTCATGACGTCAATGACCTAATAGGGTCCTAAAATGTTTAATGAAATCTTGTTTTCATTTAATAACACGAAAGAGCATGTTACTGCAACTATTGTAAATTTTGCACCCTATCGGACGCGACGATTTGTAATCGTCGCCGGTGAAACCGTCGCCAAAATCGTCGCCAGCCAAGCAACCGCTGTGAATTTGACGTTTCACCAGTCTTGCCAACACAAAGGCAAAGCACCTGCTTTGGTTGGTTTGCTGGCGACGATTTTTTCAGTCTGTTCGAAAGTTGACGGCGCGTTTTGTTGTGAAGGAAACAGACAATACTTTAGCAATTTTTCCCGCCCAAATAACGGATATATCGTATTAAAACTTCAATTTAAAAATTGGATTCATAAATGAACCTTGACACTTGCGACCATGTTTGACGTTCGCTTAGTCGACAAAAATACCACAGGGGTTTTAGTTTTAACACTGAGGTTGTTCCTATCTGACATTTCGGAAGGGACACGGAAAACAAAATACATCCAAAGTTAGAGTTTAAATCAAAGGGTGTGACAAAATCTAGGAAAACATAATAAATGTGTTATTGTACTTAAACAAATGAAAAACATTAGAAAATTGAGTAAACATATGTTTTAGGCATAAACTTAAGCGTTTGGCACTAAAATTGGGACATGGCTTTAGGACCCTATTCTCTCGCATATACTAGGACATGTCATTGACAAGCATGTGCCTTAAAAATCTCATCCAGCTAAAAGCAAACCGTGGATGACCCGAGAACTTCGTATGCTCAAGGCTGCAGAGAAATCTGCTCTAAGGAAATATTCCAAACACCACACAGTCTCGCTGCAAGAACACTACAGAAAACTAAATTCCGCCTACAAAGTAAGCAGTCGAAATAGCTTCAGACGATACCAGCAGAATCTTCAGTGCAACTTAAAGGCAAACTCGAAATTCATCTGGAAGTATGTAAAAGATCAGCGGAAGGAAGCCGGTTACCCTTAAGATGAAAGTTCACTTCGTCCGCTAGATGGTATATCCTAGTATTTGTGATATTAATAAAATATGTCAACAGTAGACTGATGCAAATTTTGAAATTTCAGCTCCCTTATGCTTAAACGATTTTATTTATGGTAAATAGCATCCTCCCAAAGTTTGAAGTGATTCGGAAGAAATTTGGTTGTGCACACGCCATTTAAAGTTTATATGGAGATTTCTATGGAAAACGTCAATCTTTTGTGCTCAGCCCTCTATTTCTTCTTCATAATATTTTATGGAAAAGTGAACACACTCATCTTATTTAAAAACTTACCAGTTACAACTTTGCCGAGGACCACTCTTTGATTGGATGTCAGGATAAATTGTTATTCATCATCATAAAGTTGGATTGCATGTAGCATGATTCACCAATTGTTCGGCAGGTAACAGTGGTGCTGCTGGTGGGAAGAATAGATCAAAGTAATCCAGGCTACTATGTTCTACAGCAAAAAAGCAGTGTTTGAAAGTAATTGAATGATCATCTCAGCATGATATAGAGTTTGTTATCAATAATAACAAATTATCCTTACGGCCAATCAAAATGTGGTCTTCGGCCAGTTGTAGCTGGGAAGTTTCCACATGAGATAAGTGTGTTCACTTTTTCATAGATTATTATGACGAGCTGTTAGAGGACTGAACACAAAAGGTTTGCCTTTTCTATAGTAATTTCCATATAAACTTCAAATAGCGTGTGCACAACCAAATTTCTTCCGAATCACTTCAAACTTTGGGAGGATCATTTTTATCATAATTGACATCGTTTATGCATAGGGGAGCAAAAACTTCAAAATTTGCATCAGTCTAGTCAACAGTATATGTAGTAGTGATATAGTGATATATTTGAATTCATGATGTTAGAACGTTGCACAGTGGCGCATGGCCGGACAAAACCTCAAAAATTCATGTTCTCAAAATCACTTATTAATATTTGTAATAACTTTCTCTACTATTGAGAAACAATTTCTCAAAATTTGATCTGTTTAGTTCACGATTTTTGACAGCATCATAAGTGTGGGAAAATCAGCAAAATTGGCTTGCTTAAATTTATCAACTATGGTTTACCGAGCAAACTTCAAACAGCTGTATCTCAATGAAATTCTAATCGATTTGAGCTCAATAGACTTCATTTGAAAGTGTAGTATTGAGCCTTTGATTTGACTGTAATAACATATTTTTCAACACATTAAGTTGTTATTTGTAGCAAAACATGTTTTTATTAAACTTTCTTCAAAATTTTGGCAAATTTTCAATGCGTCGTCCGTTTTTTATTTTGTGTGAAGTGTTTTGGGAAAATAAGTCACTCACTATTAACCAGCTGTTTGTGCAAAAGAATGATAAGTGTTAGTCCCCACCTTTATATGTATTTGTATAACTATTAGATGAATAAACAGTTCGTATTTGATCATGGCCATGTAAAGAAGCCACCGTACTCCGTCTAGTTTATTATCACAGTTATCCCCAAAAACACAAAGATTGTTGGGTCCTGCCCGTGCGCGAACACCAGCTAAGCATCCATACTTTCAGACGTGCAACAGTTTTCCTTGCTCCTATTTGCCCCTAGAGGCGAAAATTCCATTTTAATTTATCAATATAATTTTTCTATTTCATAATTCAAATGTGTATAATGCGTCATAACTCGTTTAAAACTTTACTAAAATTTCTAAAAGGAAATTAAGTTTGTGCCTCTAGTTCTGGTTTATGCACAAGTTACTGCATTACAAACAATATTTTTGTAATACTAGTCTTTTTATTCGATTTGACAAAAGAACTTATTTTAGACAATTTCACTAGAATATTGAATTTCTAATTTAACAATTATTTCCAACGGGATAATATCAGGTATCCAAGATAGTTATAAGATTACCATTATCAAGCGATCTAGGACGTATTTGAGGTTTTGTCCGTCCTTTGTATGAAGGACTGCCACTGTGCGTTGTTCAAATACATAGCAACAATCCTAGCAACAGCCGACTGACAACCGCAAAACAAACTAACCGATGTAATACATCCGATTCCGTGGAGACTTTTTACGTGTAGTTTGTTCGAACACAAAAGTGAAAAACTATTAGTTTTCTGTACCGTGAAAGTACTCCAGTCGAAAATGTAGAATGTATAGAGTATTCCATCAAGAATTTAAAGTGCTGCAGTGTATGGAAGGGAAGTTATGAACGGAAATAGTTTGTGCTGTGATAAAATACAAGTGTTGTGAGGAATTCAATAGCATACGTGAAGTGATTTAAGTTTTGCAGAAAACTAATTAATTATTAATTGTAATGATCCAGAATATCTCCCCATACAAAGAAAACACACTGTTTTAATATGTGTAGCAAAATATACATATTCTGAGCAGGTTAGTTGGTACATTTTTCATTTTTCTTGGACGCTCGCTATGGCTGTGGGAGAGTATGGATGAGGGGAAGCGTTCAGTGGGAAG
This sequence comes from Aedes aegypti, assembly GCF_002204515.2. Lineage (NCBI taxonomy): Eukaryota > Metazoa > Arthropoda > Insecta > Diptera > Culicidae > Aedes > Aedes aegypti. Next base: position 292,142,196 of record NC_035108.1, read on the forward strand.
AAGGAAGAGTTTACGGGTGCCATATTGGCTGTCATCTTTGTTCGTTGGGGACAATGTCCTTAAGCCATGACGTTAATCGGCAAAGAAACCAGTGAGCCTCGAAGTATTTGTCAGTTTTTCGCTGACAAGTTCTCGAGCACTTTTAGCAACGAAATTGTTTCCGAAGAACAAATTATCCAAGCCGCTCGGAATGTTCCACTTTTGTCAGGTGACTGCTTTGGTACACTCAACATCGACGACGCCATGATGTCTAGGGTCGCTTCACAGCTCAAATCATCGAACAATACCGGCCCCCAGACGGAATTCCGTCTATTTTTGTAAAAAGGTATATCCAACATCTTTTAGTTCCTCACGTATTTAATCTATATCTGTCAAGCGGAGACTTCCCATTCGTATGGAAAACCGCCGTCATGTTTCATATTTATAAGAAAGGTGAGCGGAGAGATGTGAGCAACTACCGAAAGTCTAGCGTAAAAATCCCAAACTGACATCATATATACTGACTTGTCCGCGGCGTTCGATAGAGTGAATCACGCAATAACGATTGCTAAACTGGAAAGGCTCGGAATCTGCGGCAATGAGTAAAGATGGCTTCATTCATACCTTACCGGCCGCAAGCTAATCATAACAGTTGAAGGCATTATCTCGGATGAGTTTTTAGTCACTTCCGACATACCGCAGAGTAGTCACAGGTCCGTCCTACTCGGGCTCAGATTTGGTACCACTTCTAGTACTGCATTTGGTCCCTCGGTAGTGCAAAAGGTACCCAAGTTTGACAGATCGCAGTACACTTTGAACGGCATTCTAGATTACCTTATGAGCCATAAAATTTTGGGCAACTGCAAAGGACATGGGGGTCTTTAATTTGTCTTTGGTAGTCATCTAGGTCCGTGGATTTTTCTGCTGTATTTTAATGACGTCAATTACGTACTCAAAGGCGAGACCCATTCCGGCTACCAAGCTACGAAAGTAGGTGCCGGTTGATTCACTGTAAACTCTCCAGGTGCGCCGTAACATCGTCAGAGCAATGTTTGTAACCGACACGCTACAAGGAAAGATAGACTGTTTGACTATTTTGAGGACGATTGATCTGAACGTTCGTCCTAGAGGGCTACGTAACAACTCACTGCTGAGATTGCAATTTTGACGCACAAACTATGGCCAGCATAGCGCCACAGACAAACAGACGTAACACTTAGAACAAATCGCGATAAAAATCATAGTCGAGAGAACATGTACGCCCAATGCTAAAATCGTTGTGTTTGGCCGATGGGCCAACAGATGGCGGTAGTGTGTAAATGTCAAACGCGAACAAAAACGATATGAGCGCTGCGAGTGGTGGAATGACCACCAACAATATATTTGAATCGACCGTTAAAAAGGTGGTCGATGGACAATGATGAGAGTGTGACGTCTGTTTGTCTGTGATAGCGCCCTAAATGGAGCGCTTCGAGTCTTCAATAGAGCAGGTTCTTGTTTCGATTTGTCCCGTGGTGCAATCCGTCGTTACCTTTCTGTATTTTATTCAAGAAGAATCAACGAATGACGATTTTATTTTATTTTTTCGTTGCGCACCGTGTTAAATTTAAGATGGTTAAATCACAATTTGGACATAAATCGTCTGTTGGAGTTAAATGATAATTTAATAATAATAAATAAGCACAAGGGCTAACATTTTTTCAGCCAAAAGTTTCGGAATTTTGCCACCAGGCGGCGCTACTAAGCATAAAAATTTTGTATTGCATATAGCAAGCTGCCGAAGAGAATTGTTGGAAACCCAGGCGCATCGAAAAGACAATATTACCCGTCCCGGGGTTTACGTGATACGGCGAAAAAAGATACGAAGTCGAATCCGTTTTCTCAAACAACATGTATTCTGGCCAACAAACTAGTACGGATTAACAAAAACAATAACAAACATGAGTTGTCAAAATCATCTGCAATTATGCTTCGTCGTTCTCACACATACACACTCTAACACTGCGTCAGTTGTCATCAGTCATCATCGTCATCAATCATTTTTGTTTTGTTACCACGGGGCTGACACTATTCTACTTCAACAAGAATGAGGCTGCCGACTTTGGTCATACTGACAAGAAATGTTACACGGGCCTGTCATTTTCATAGAAGAAATGTCAAAGTGCTTACCGATCAGCTGATTTGAGACGTCATGTGGATAGGCCTATAGAGGATTGAGCAGCAAACAAATATAAACAGACAACACGTAATTTGTCTGCTGATGTCCGAAAAAAAATAGAAAAGAAGGCATTGTTGATATAAAAAGCTCTCATCAGAAAAAAAAACATTCTGAAGCAAAGAGCGAACAAACTCTTTTGAAGCAAAATCTTCCCGGCAACAACTTTGCCTAAGATGAACTCGGCAGGCAGCAATGCAGCTCCTATGTTCTACATAAAAAAGCAGTGTTTCTCTGAAAATAGTTGAATGATCATGTCAGCATAGTTTAGACTTTGAAATTGGTAATAACTATCATCCAGAGATTCTTTCAAAATGTGGCATTGGGTAAAGTTGTAGCTGGTAACATTTAAGTCATGAAATACTTTAAACGGCGTGTGCAAACCTAAATTTTCATATCAAATCATTTCAAACGTTGGAAGGATGATGTATAATTGACATCGTTTGGGGATATGAGAGCAAAAAGTTCCAAATTTGCATCAGTCTACTGACCATAAGTACCGTACCAAGTGATTAAAGTCCACGGATATAGAGCAAAGCCATGCTGAAGGTGTCTGGGATAGGTTCCCGGTCGGTCCAGGATCTTTTCGTAATAGAAATTTCCTTGACTTTCCAGGTCATGAAGTACAATCGTACATACCACACGATATAAGAATGCGAAAATGGCAACTTTGGATCTCAGTTAGTAATTGTGGAAGCGAACACTAAGCTGAGAAGCAGATTCTGCCCCAGAGAGAACGTAATGCCATAGCGTAACGTAAATCATAACTGTCTATTTCGAAATAATACTTACTAAAGGTTGGCAATGAAATTTCATATTTCATTCCTTTTGAGAAATAAAACCAAATTCAATCTTCCCAACAAGATACGAAAAATTAACTTCACCTCTCACGACACATTTTACCACTTTTTGTCCGACTGACTGCCTTGTAGTCCATAAAAATCGGAACACAAAAGCCAGCTACAGAAAGCGATTTATGATTAATTCTTGAACCAATGTCTCACTGTCCCGTTTGAGTGTGTCACATTGAGTTTTCCTTAACCCTTTAGAGGGTCTCCTCCTATATTAGCACCACAGACAAGCAGACGTAACACTGAAGAAATTTCCATCGACCACTCATTTAACGATCATTTCAAATTCGTTATGTTACAAATCTCACAACCAGAGGCGCGCGCATCGTTTTTCTTCGCATTTGACGTTTCACTCAACCGCCATCTGCCGGTCTTGTTGCACGAAACACCTTTTCGTGCAACCTGCTCACCAGATGATGATGGTGTAGACTGGGCGATGGATTTTGAAGATATTTGTTCTAAGTGTTACGTCTGTTTGTCTGTGTTAGCACTAAGACGAAGAGACGATGCTGTTGGTCATCATGTATTTAAGAATGCAGTGCAAGTGGCGCTTTCAAATTATCGGAACTCCTACGGTTTTATGCGAGAACCGAGAACTCTGTGATTCCATCTAGGGGGATATTTCCGGAGTCTCAAGAAGAATTCTACGGGGAGTAGCTCTCGGTTTATGATTGTCTTCAGAGGAGGAGTGAGGACGACAAGGGTGACCCCTCACGGTGAAAATAAGAAGAATAACACCTTCTTCAGGCTGCCTCTCGAGATGGTTTTGTTTTCTTTTATGACTTTATGTGTTCTTTTTATATCGGACTCATTTTATGAGGACGCGCCTGGATGTATCGATTTCTCGTGGCGGTCAACACTGCATTATCTGGACGGTTTTTTTTACGCGAGGGACAATATCTGGTTTATGATTTATTTCGGTGGAATAAAAATCAAATTAATGTTTGGTTCTCCTTTTCTATAAAAATGGATTTCTCTCACTGACGGGCTGCTGCAGGAGGTAAGAATGTAGCTCCCATTAAAATTAACAATCCGTCGTTTGTTCTGGTCCATGTAGAAGAATCAATAAATAATTTCCGTGTCCCTTCTTTGCGGACAAAGGGAGCGTAACTTATTAGTGATTAATATTTTAATAGCAGGCTGTAAAGTTTGGTTTTCGAACTTTATATTTTTTCTAGAACAAACTTGTAACATAAAGTTCAAGACTATTTTTGTATGATTATATGGCATAAATGTATAAAAAAAAGCAAAGAAAATCAACTCCTGCACTGATTTATTTAATTGCTATGCGAATCGTATACTTGTGCTGTATTTTTTTTTTTTGCTTAGAGAAGTTTATAACAGTGCTTTTTAGTTTTTGGGCATCGAAAGTATCATTGTGAACATCGTTGTTTAGTATTCTTCAATACAAATAGTTTGAATTCTGTGATAAATTAAGCAAATAAACTGTCATACATGCGGCTACGCTAGCATTCATGTCGACTGCAATTGCTAAACAGTGAAACAATAAAAACTAGCCGTTAAAGATATCTGTCGTTCGATAGAACCCAAGTAAAAAGGAGAATACATCTTCTTGGTCAGCTGAAAATGATATTTTACAAGGTCTTGCTTCTTCTAGTAGTCTCTTCTACCGATGTTGCAGAAAAAACATATCTATTTGGAAAGCCCAGGTATGTGATTTGTGTTATATTCCTGACCTATTAAGTTATATATTGAGCCTTGAGTGTGACTTTGATCACCCTTTTGGATGCATCTCATGACAGTTATTATTATTTTTTCCCTTATTTATTTTAGTGTTTTTTAACTTAAGGTAAAAAGGTGTAATACTAACCCCCCTAAGGAAATACTGCTCTATCGCAGTAGCAAATGCGTCACTTCTGAAGTTTTTCATGCCAAGGTGTTCATTATTTAGTTGGTCAAGCTCTGCACGCAACTTCCTCTTTCCAGGTTGATTCAAAAAATTGTACAAGATGTTTTTTTTTGTAAACGGTCCTGATGTTTACGTTTCAAAACAACCCGGACAATATGCCCCTCCCATAGAAAAAAGCGTAGTAGAAATGTTTCTAAAGCGGCATCCACAAATTACGCAACGCTCCAAGGAGGGGAGGGGGAGGGAGGTTGTATGCTCAAGCGTTACGACACATACAAATTTTTTAAATTTTCCATTTTCTTCTGTCGGGTGTGAGAACACTGCGTCCATTTTATGTGATAAAAAATTTCCATACAAAAAGCGTTACGGAGGGGGGAGGGGTCAAAAGATTCCAATTCTAGCGTTACGAAATAAATGGATGCTGCCTTAGGAGAATCACATTAGTAAAGAATGGGTTTCATTCACCCTGAGGCTTGCTTATCAAAAGCAAAATTTTGAACCAAAAACCTTGTTTCCGATATTTTTAGATTTTATATTGATTGGTTATACTTCTCAAAGAACATGTAGGCGCAACATCGTTTTTTCGCGAATATTTAAGATATATGATCATATTTACGTGTAAAAGAAGCCTCAATCCCGTGAAAATGAAAAGAGGCGTATTACACCGAGTTACCTTATAGCTGCCCAGACAAACAGAAATCGCATGAAAGTTCACGTTATAACTCGTTAATTCATACTAATTACATCAAACCCGCAAAACACCGAGGATAAACTCGTCAGATTGATAAGTTTCCTCGCATAAAACACTTTTTTCTGAGTTCATTTGTACATTTTGTTTCGTCCCGTACACTCGTACAAAGTAAGTCGAATCAATCCGTAGCAGCTGTCAAATCATCATTTGTTATCATAAGTTTAGTCGCATAAGATCATAGGTTAGTTCGGTAAAATATTTATACACTCGCATTGCATATTATTCATCACATAATATATACACGCATATCACCTCCACTTTTGTATGTAGAAGGCCTCTTCGCGACATCTGATAAGTGAAATTTTGCACATACAAAGCCTCCAGGTTATACGTACATTTTGGTTGTCTGGGTGGGGGGTGCCCCTTGCGAGCTCAACCAAGGGGTCTCGCCAAACATAGAGTTAAGCTATTTTAGTTGACCGGCGGACAGTCATCCGGTCGTTTTCATACATGTAACATCAACGGAACGTCTTAATTTGAAATCTTCTAATTTAAAATTCGCACCGCATATTGCGAACCCTCTCTATTTTGAGAGAAAATTTGATAACCTAATGTAGTTTAGCCGCCAAGATTTAGTGATTTTCACATTCGAAAGTTTGGAGTGATAACTCAGATTTGTCCGTACAGGTTAATAGCTTTTAAGAATTCTATAAAAGTTGACAAGGTGGCCGCACCGTTTCCTAGGGTGCTGCGGATACTTCCCGAAATTAAGAAGGATCTTCTGGCTGATTCGTATTGCGGATATGCACACAAAAAGTGTCCGACAGATTTCTGAAAGCCACAAGTCTGAAAGGGCACGTACATCCATGTTATGTGAAACCCCCGCGTATGTCCGGTTCTCAAGCGGAAGGTGACACGTTGAGCTTGGAGAAGAGGACAATCGGTACAATTATCGGTTGATTTCTTGATTTTCCGTAGGTGCGGAGAGTAAGACTGGGCCCATTCGGTACCTCAAATGTTCTTAAAGGTGGCCCATGGAAATCCATCTTTTGACGTCATCGAAAGGAACCGTTTCTGTGTCCCCTGAATCAACAGATGTGTGGGACCACGGTAAAAAGGCACAAGGTATTATACTCCGAAAAATGACATTTGGCAGTGACGTCATTCCTATCGCAAACTCGAACGAGTGCAAAAGAAAGCAAGGCCTGCTCACCTTCACTATCCTTAAGGCTTCATGCTTGACGATAGGAATGACGACACATGTTTTGATGGAAAAACGTTTTTTACACGTGGGAATAGCCTACTTTGTTGTGTATACCGTGCGTGGGACTTTCAGATTGCAAGGCAGAAACAACGCTTGCTAAATCTGTGAAGATCAATACTGGCCGGTCGGATGGTATGGAGAAAACGGAGCATGTCAGCGGTAGACTGAGGCTTAGTGAAATGTCGGGGACTGAATCTCTCAGACCGACACCAAGTTTGGAGAGTGACCCATCGGTGTAGCGTTTTTCGTGTCTAGGATACTTGGTACCGTAATCCGGGGTAACATTGATAAGTTTTTAGGATATTTCTTAAATATTTCATTCAAAAATCCAAATGTTCTGAAATTTATATTCTTAAAAAAAGTACTGCCACCCATAGCTCGTGACTATATACTGTATTTTGGTTTTTGAAAGATTTAAGCATGTTTACGAAAATGTTTTGTGTCATATTTTCATTTAGATGATATGGGGTAACATTGATCATCCATGTAAACAACGTTCACTAATATTGAAAATGTCGTTACTTACTTAAATCATGGCCCCTGAAGCCAAATATGATGTCCAAACGCTTGCATCTCATATACTTTTTGAGTTATTTTAAAATTAAAAACACCTCGAACTGCGGAATACGCCTAAAGGTAGGCAATTTCCTAAGGAAATTCTACATTCTCAACAGTAATTCGTAAATGTTGCCTAATTGAACATTACCTATAAAAGTTTTGACAGCGGAATCGTTTTTAGTGAGAACCGCATTTTCCTTGCTCATATCGCTTGAACAACTTATGTGAGACATGAAACTTCGGTAGTGTCATCCTTATCCATTGAAATCATTGTTTCGTAAACTTGACAAATTTACGCTAAAAGTTAAAGCATTTTTTGCAAAAATACCAATTTTAACAGCTCATAAATATAAGATAGAGAAGCAACATTTATGCTTTGGAAATGTTTCATCAATAAATGATGAAACATACTTATTAAGAGATGAGTCATTCCGATCAATGTTACCCCGCTGATCAATGATACCCCGGATTACGGTATGTAGCCAGTCGAGGACGGTAGCCCTAAAAATCGACTAATTGTCGCCTGCGTGAAACTGATGTACAATCGCATTGTCTATGTTTGGTTTCGATGAGTGCCAACAAATGTCTCCGTACCAATGAACCTTGGCCACTGGAGGGAGATCCACGTTGGCGGCCGTCCGGAGGATCCTGCACCCTTCAGATAGAAAATCCTTTCATCTCCGGATGTGTTTTCGGTGATAGCGGCAGCTTATCTGCAGACAGCCATGTAAATGGAAAAGCGGACAGGGAGAAGACCTGCTTCGACGCAGCTTGAGTCAGCCGGAGTTGATGGGAGTAACCCTGATATTATGCGCATGTATCCGTGGTATACAGGAGCGAGAGCGCTAACGAGTCGGTTTAACGCAATGCAAGTGAGTTCTAACCCATATGTTAGCCTACTATCAATTATGGCTTGCGCAACCCGGAAAGGCACTGCCCGATTGTTCGTTCGGTGGGGACGTGAGATATTCCGGATTATATTAAAGCGAGTATGACAACTCTGCTTCACCGAGTCAAAGTGATGCCGGAAGGTGAGCCCATGGTCAACAGTGACTCCAAGCACCTTTACGGTTTATTTTTTGTAGGACTAACTGCCCTGTTGACCATTATTGGGACGGAGTTTCGATGGTTAGATGGTCACACGTGACATCTAATGCTTTTCGATGCGGACAACTCAAAGCCGACTGCAGAAACCCACTTGTATACCGCGCTGGCAGCTGATTGGATTTTGATTCTGACACGAACTGGTGTTTTCCCGCTAACGACAAGTACGATATCATCTGCGTATACAAGTACACAGATGCCACCCGGAAGGTAGCTAAATACTCCGTTTATTGCTACCGTAAATTCGGGTGTAATTGATCAGTAGGGTGAAATTGATCACCGTGTCACGCGATTTTAATTCTTACAAATAGTGCACCAAATTCGTTGCAACCTATAATAAATGAACGGTGTTTGTCTCAAATAATGTATGTTTGTGTATAGTGAAGTTTTTTGTGTAACAGAATGTTTATTTTTATGAAAACAATGTAAAATTATAGAATCAAATTTGGTGTGAAAATGATAGACATCCATAAACTTCTAGTTCTAAACAAGGATTTTGACATAGTGTAAACCTGAAAGTTTGTTAGGATGGTAAAAATATATATCCAAAACAGATTTTACTGTCAAAACTCTTACCAATTTGCTCGTTCTGTTGAAAAATTTGATTTTCTGCTACAAAGTAGAGAAATCCTTTGGAAATTGCCTATATTTAGGCGTTTTTTGCGGTATTCTTGAAATTTGTAAAGTTAATTTCAAAAGTAACAATAATCAATTTGACAACTGATCAATTTCACCCCGAAATGGGATTCCACGATTTTTAATTTAAGAGCTGATTTTTGGCACTAACATCACATTTGTTAGAAAATTTCGGTGCATGAACCAATGAGGTTCACCGCCGTACTTGTTTTCCTGCATTTAGTTTTATGGTATTGATCAAATTTTATAGAGCATACCAAGAAAACAGTGAAAAATGATCAATTTCACCCGAAATTACGGTACCAGAAATAAGGTGACGTCTATCACGGAACCCTGTGGTACACCTGTCTCTTCCCAATATGAGTCAGGTAAGAAGTCGTCAATAAGGAATGCTTTTGCAGAAAATTCTGAATGAAACGCAAGATGTGCCCCGATAGATTCCATTGAACTAGTTGACGGAGCACCAAAGGACTCCATATGCGGTTAAAAGCCTTTGAAAGATCAACCCAAGTACCACAGTTAGCTATAAATGAGGTTAGAATACACCTTTCGTACATCGAGCATCGATTTGTCCAAATTCAAATGCTTATAGCTTTATGATAAATGGATGAAATTGGATGCATCTGGAAGCAGTCGACGGAAAATTTGGTTCAGTTTTAGGAACTTCCTTGGCCTTGCATATTGGCCACTGGACACCGGAGATGTTCCGGATTTTCTGAGGTCATGTCCAAGTATCATTTTTTCTGTCGCTTGTATTTTTGTGCGGTGTAAAGTTAGATAGATGTTTACAATTTTCCTAGAAACTAGAACTAATAGGAAGTTGAATGCCACCGGACGCATTAAGATTGGTTGGAAATCTTCAGAAATATGATTATTTCCGTAAAACTGGTTCCGGAAAGCATGGTCAGTCATGTTTGTATTTCCAATCATGTAAATATTATCCGGAGCTATATCCAAGCGGACACCTACCTTAAAAATGATGTCTCCTGCAGCGTATTAAGAACCATTAGATGCACAGACTACTCTATAAAAGGTTCCAGGTACCCTGGGGAAGTGGTTAATTAGGAACATATCTGGAACCATATCAATATGGGCATCAAACTTCATGATTTTCAAAGGTTATGCTTTCCGAAGCATTTCCTGCATCACCGGCTGCCATGACCATTTTATAGTAAGTTCCAGGTGTCCCGGGGGTTGTGGCCAATTCGGAAAATGTCGGAAATGTGTTGATGTGAGGCTAAGATGGTGTCCAAGCAGGGAAGTCCGGAAGGCCTTGTGGTCAAACCAGAAGAGGTGATGTGGGATGCCGTGTTGGCATCAGTAGGGCTAGTGACGGAGAGAGACTTTCCACCCAGGTCGAGGTGCCCAGGGAGCTCTATGACTGTTATAATATATATATTATATATACAGTTGTGTTCAGAATAATAGTAGTGAAAGCCGATTTTCATACAAAATGCTTAACTTACAGCATGCAACTTTGTTTCCTTTTGAGCAATCGGCATGAAGTTTTGGTAGTGAACTAAAAATATACTCAATTTCATTATCACAAAATTTGAAAAATTTTACACTACCGGTTTAAAAGTTAAGCACCAGGTGAAATCGCTCAAAATAATAGTAGTTTTTCTTTTGTAAATTTTTGTTCAGCATCAATTTTATAAAAAAATGGCTTGTTTATACATTTATAGCTTGGGTGGAAATGGTTGAAACGATGAATAAAGAAAAACTCAAAATACAGCAGATATTGAAATTATTAAAACTACTATTGTTTTGAGCGATTTCACCTGGTGTTTAACTTTTTAGCCGGTAGTGTGAAAATTTTCAAATCTTGTGATAATAAAATTGAGTATATTTGTAGTTTACTGCCAAAATTTCATGCCGATTGCTAACATGGAAACAAAGTTACAGCATGCCAAAGTTGAGCATTTTGTATGAAAATCGGCTTTCATTACTATTATTCTGAACACAACTGTATATTATTTGTTATGGCTATATCGGTCATGCGACTTATATGTAAAGAGAGTCTGTAGAAGATTTTCCCGATGGCTTGCTCAACTTTCACCACCTGATTAACTTCAATCTTGTAACTCCCTTGCTACGTCTATCCACCTATTGATTTTATCATTTGTATATATCCTCTACAGACTCGCTTTACCTTTGAGTCGCATGACCAATATAGCCACAACAAAATAATATAAACACTCACGGTCACTTATCTATGTATACAAATAACAAAAACTATACGCTCAAATTAATCTGAAATTTTATTCGCGATTTGAACAATTATTGAATTTTGCTTAGCTAGAAATTAACGGATTATCATAAACAAACTTTTAACGTATAACAAAACTCCAATTTTAAACAAAAAAAAATCTGATTTTTTTGGATTTTCAAATTTTGGAAACACGATATGTGTCTGAGTATACCGAAAAAAAAATAGTTGAAATCCGTTGAATTTTTGCCGAGCGGTGAGAGATTTAGTATTATATTAAGAACAATTGAAGAGCGCCTTCTTTAGCCGAGTGGTAAGAGTCCGCGGCAAATAAGGATCAATGTTAAGAATTGACGATTGAAGTTTATCTAAATCAATGATTATTAGAAATTGTCCAGAAAATTCAACAATCTATATTTTTTATTTTCTCAAAAGGATATTTCTTCAAAAGCATCACCATTAAGAAACTTAAAAATAATCAAGTTATTTTTGGAGCCACAATTTTGTAGATATCATAAAAAACAATGTTCAACGATTTATTTGGAGACAAATATTTTAAATTTAAAGGGAACTGAAATGAATAGACTATGCAAGTTTAAAAACGTCCTGACGATAGGTCTAGTATGGTCTTAATATAAAAATTAACCCACGCCTTCACAGCGTTGCTTATCTTTACGTCACATTTAGAGCACGATACATAACAAAATGCGTTATTTTCAGAAAACCACTAAAATCACAATGAAAATCGTCAAAATTAGCGACTCTGTTATAATGAAATCATTTCCATGTTTCAAATAATTATGATATATTATTCTGAGATAACCAATCAAAATATTTAGGGAAAACCCTTTACAAATTGATGTAGAAGTATAAATATGCGTGCATGTTTTTAACCCGTATAGGCCTGAGTGAAAGCAAAAATTCTAAAACCCTCACCGCTCAGCGAATTCTTAATGGATTCAAATGATTTTTTGTCAGTATACTGGCACAAATATCTAGTTTCTAGAAGTGGACAGTGGAACGCGGAAGTATTCTTGTGGTCGGAGTTATTCCGGTGGATCACTGGGTCAGGTCGGGTGACAAGGGTACTGTACGTTTGTGCCCCTCAAGGTAGGCAAATTTCAAGTCACACATAATTTCCGGAATCGGCTACAATGTGGCCACTACATGACGGAATTTTAAGAAAATTGCATCAGTGTAACCCTTTTGAGAAAGGATTGAATTGGAGAATCATGAGCTTTGCATTTGATTAATCCTACAAATGATCATTTTCGCGTTCCGGGACGCCTCGAATTTACGATAAAGTGACCAATTTGTATCTGAACATCTGTGCCAAGCTTGTGGGAATGCATTTTAGTGCAAAATTATGTTCGATTTCTTCTTTTCGAGAACTGAAACGGTTTAGTATCCAACAAATCTATAGCCGGTTCTTCCGGGCATTACGTCCGAATGGCCACATCCGGTATATTTTAAACGGTGCAAAACATTTCATTTATAATGTTGAATGTCAGATCTTAATGATTGATGCAATTTAAAATTATTGTCATTGCAAATAAATAAAGGTAACTTGGCATGTCCCAAAAAATAGCCCTTTTTTACCCGACTTGACCCAGTAACCCACCGGAATAACTTCGGCCACAGGAATATTTCCGAGTTCCTCTGGCCACTTCTAGAAACGAGATATGTGGGCCAGTGAACTGACAAAAAATCATTTGAATCCGTTAAGAATTCGCTGAGCGATGAGGGTTTTAGAATTTTTGCTTTCACTCAGGCCTATACGGGTTAAAAGTATGAGATTTTTCAATAAAACTATTGTAACGACGAGTACCCCTCGGCGCGTAACGATCAATAGTTACCACAGGGGTGGTATCGAGAAGCAGGGCGACCCGTCGAAAGGGAGAATGTCAGAAAGGAATGATAACGATGATAAGCAGTTTTGATAGAAGTGAAACGAAGAAAAGAACGCATGCAGGAGCTTCTATATTATAATTAATTGGGAGCGAAGAATTTCTATCCCTAAGTAAAAATTACTATTTACAATTGTGGTGAATTCATTATAAACCTAGTGTAAGTAAAATTTCTTAAAATTAATAATTTGTAGCCTAATGATAATATGTTATTATCTATCTACCTACTTAACCTAAAGCCAGGGATTAAAATTAATAAACCTAAGGGAATTGGAAAGGAGAACACTGAGAAAATTGTAAGTACTATTGTAAAGCTAAATAATTGGAAAATCCTAATTAAAATACATTTACAGCTAAAGCTGTTCCCAACACAAACTGCGAGTTTTCTGTGGGACGCTAAAAGAAATCGGTACTGCAACAACTACCATGAAGAGTAGAATATTGTCTACAATTCATGAATAAAAATGAATTGTTATGCGAAAAATAATATTTGGGATCGAAAAACAGCCTTTCGCAGGTTTTTTTGGAAAAACTATTCACGGTGTGTTTCGTAAAGCAATTTCAAAACAAAAAATTCGGCATGTCTGAAATTTTGACACAAGAGAGCCATGATTTGCCCCTTTCATTTGCAACCAGAACGAAAATAATCGGTCGGGGGGTCTGGAACGATATTTTTTTTTCAATTTTTTACGAAGTTTGGGACATAACTGAACCTTAGTAAGGACCTTGGGTCGTTTTTGACCCATTTCAAAATTCACATCATTGTAACTTTTGATTAAAATAACCTAGCAATTTGACGTTTTCTGACAAATAGGTATTTTTTGTGGGATCATTTATTTTTGCGGAAACAAAAGATTTGTATGTCCTCTTAGGGAGCTTCCATAAAATAAAAGTTACAAATTGTGACTTAGGGTCGTTTTCGACCCGAAAATTCAAACAGCTCGAAAAAATCAGTATGTTCTGTTGGGCTGAAATGAAACACATGTCGATTTTCGGAAACCCATCCGGAGATTTGGAGTTGCGTCATTGTGGCCACCGGGAACCTGCTGCATCTGAAAAAAATCCCTTTAAGGACCCTTACTTTGACAACCTGTATTTTCGTAACTAAACAAGTAATCTGAAGCGTCCTCATATTGTTGAATATGTATTTACGTGGACTGTAAATAAAGATTCTCAAATCATTCAGTAATTCATACCCGGTTCCGGAAACCCGGAACATCCGAAAAGTAAGTTTCCATCGCAGTTTTGTGTGTGCAATTCACATCGGTACTCTTCTTTTGACGGACATTTTGTCATAAAATTTATCTGTAATAAAAAACCAATTATCGGTGCACATCCCTTGAAAAACTCGGTCCAATATGGTCCATGCAGAACCGGTTCCTGGAGACCCGGAAGGTAGCCAATCTGGACAATTCGATGAAATTACTCGAATTGATGCCAAAAAACCAAATGAATTTTGTCCAACTCATAACGATTTATCATGTTTGAATGTATTTTGCCAAAAGAATGAATTAATGGTTTTTCTGGTCCTTTTGGAGCACCGAAATGACCACCGGCAAACCTGTAATATGGGACCACTAGGTTTCAGCACCAAAACTAGGCATGCGACAGCTTAAACTTCATGATTTTGAATACCTGTGACGCTTCTAAATCAATTAAAGCGCCAACTCGAACGTCGTTTGAAGGAAGATTAGCATCAAAAGTCGTTCGAGCTGGCGCTTTTATAAGATTTGAACACAACAAAGCTATACAAAACATAGCAGGTAGCCGGATCCTATTCTTGGCACTTTTGATTTACTTCTGCAGCGGGGTTTTTCGAAAACTACTGGGCTCATATTTGGCCACAATATGTGACGCATTGAAGTGCCTCTAATGGCAAAGTTTCAGACAATTCGGCCGACAAAAACCCCCCATGCCAAAGTGAATCATGGAAGTGCCCAAGTAGCTCTGCACCCTACTTGAGATCTGCTGAATATATATAGCAAACAAGCCTGTATGCACTGAAGATCACCTTTTTTGGTGTAATCGATTCACTTGATATATTTTTCAAAGCTTCGTATGATTTGGTTGTTAAGCTAGTAAAATCGTAACATTTTCTAAGCTGATTGAATGTATTTGTTTTATGAATTAGTATAGAATTTCGTACAACTCTAATAAAACTATGCTAAAACTAAACATTACAGCACTTATTGAGATCTCTAAGCAAAATGTTAGGATCACACGATCAATTTTTCACAGGTAGATTTGTTATGAATAAAATTTTCCGATGTTTGTATGAATTCATTTGCACTTTTTCTACCATCAATTTAAAAAGTAAGTGTATATTCGCCAGCATTATTATTAGTAGTTTTATCTTTATTTACGAGATTTTCAGCCCTAGACTGGCTGCTAATCTGAGAATATTTGTCAGCAATTCTGATTGTTTTACCATCGCAAACAAAAGTAATGTACCGTCAATTCTCAGTACAAACACAAGGACAATAGTGTCAACATTGCATTGCTATTGCAATTGGGTTGGAATATAAGGCTATACATGAGGACTTTTCGTGATGGGACTGACAGCTGAAAGTGTGAATGCAACCGAAATGAAAGAGTAAACAAATCATGCGAGTGTTATCGGAGCTTTACATTTTCCTTTGTGATCGAAAGACACTCCGATCGCGAAACGTCAAAAGCACATGGTAAACAAAAAAAAACAGCTGATCGCAGCTGTCTCATGGATTGCCTTATTGGGTTTATAAAATGTTATACTGCGAAATGTTATATTGCGTCTGTCATTGGCACAAATGTGAACTTGTCAATTTTCTAGTATCTATGACATAAGGTCGAAAGGGCAAAAGATCGAAAAGGAATAAAGAGGGGATAAAAGGTAAAAAATCTTCTTCCAAAAATGATTTAATTTCCCATAATGCAAATCACTTTCAACCTTTGGTCCTTTCGACCATTTGTCTTGTCTTCTTTTTGTCTTTCGACTTATTGTCGCTTATTCCTAAACCAAGTCAGAAAGATGAATATTGCTCTTGAGTTACAAATAAAAATTGAAAAGAGGTTGTTTGACATACTTAGTTTTAAAAGCAAGGCAAATTTCAACAATTTCATTTAAAATGATATTACAAACAACAAAATTAAAAAAAAAATGCACTAGACCCCCCGATGGATTATTTTCATTTTGGCAGCAAATGAAAGAGGAAGGTCTTATCTTTCATTGGTCCAAATTTGGGACGTGCCGAATTTTTTGTTATAAAGTTACATGAAAAAGACAAAAAGTTCTTCAATAATTAGCATTTTGTTGGTTTCTATTTTTCATAAAATTATAGAATAGTAGTTAAACGACACAGAAAACATCTTCTCGGTCAGCTCTTTGAAAATTATGTTATATTCAGGTGTTGAAGATAAAATCAAATACATCTTCTGTTTTAATACCGTTAGGGGAAACATATCTATTTGGCAAGCGCAGAAATCATATTTACGTTATATTTCTGCTCGATTATTTTATGCATAACTTAGCTGAAACACTACTAATGACCAAAATTTAGCTGATGGAATTAAGTTATAAGGCTGCATAAAGGAATTCAGTTATAAAGCTGCATAACATATTTCATACATCTCTGTTTTGATTGTTGTGTTTATGATGTTATAGTATGTAATGCTTTTTTCTGTCAATCGAAAAACAAATTTAGCTTTGTTCTTTTTGGCATCTCAGTTTCTTTTCGATGCAAAACAAAGTAAGCGAAGAAACATTATGCGATACGGTAATCAATCCAAGCGAAAAGGGAAAATGATAAGAGTGAATGTTTTAATCAATAGTGCTAATAAAAAACTTGTCAGATGTTGTGATTTTTTCCAATAAAAAAAGATTATTTTGTGTCAATGACCATGTTCACATTTGTAATGAGTAGCACATTTAAATATTTTTGATGTTTTAAATACGTATTTGATACTTATTTAAAACTTTATTTAAACTACATTCAAATACATGTTTCTTCTATGGCTACGCAAGGCCATGTACAGCACCGCTCAGAAAAATGACGACATATAAATTAATTTAAATTTACACGATTTTAAGCACAGCAAGTCCAGAATAAGTTCGACCCAGTCACGGCTCAATGTTTCTAGTATCGCATCCTCAAAATATACTAATCAATTGATATCAACGATTCGTAAACAAATAGCCAATACAAAACTTTTTGTCCCGCACTGTGCGCTGTACGGTGGTCAAATGTTTCTTAGTTGTCGATCTGACGAAAATCTGACACAACCGTATAGATTTTACGAAAAAATAAGTAGCAACTGCACATCTATAAGCGGCACGTGAATAATCAATAAATACAACTCACCGTTTTACCAGAAATCAGTGAGCGCACATAAAAAAACACATACACTTTATGCTCGAAGCTCACTTTTTTTTAAATTTAGAACAGAACAGAAAAAAAAATCATAACCAAATTTCATGCAGCAAGATATTTCTTTTCGATCACGGTACATACACTTGAATTAATTGACGAATATTCATTATTTTTGTTTATTTTTTTCAGCAGTCAAACATTTCCAGCAATACACATTGTGCGCTTGTGTTTTTGCATGCCAGATTACATCTCGATAACTTGATTATAACTTAAAGGTTATAATGATGCATGATATAACTTTGATATAAAAACATTCGAATGCTATGAGAAGTATGGATAGTTTATAAAATGAACAGTCCTTAAAGCCATAAATGTTAGAATGATTATCTAATCGACATTTCTATCCATCCTTGATGACCAGTCCATACAGCGTCGTTATTGATTTAAACATTTTGAGCTCTCGATTCGTGCACACTGAAAATAGTAGACTTATCAGTGCTTTGAAAAACAAAACTGTACGTCCAATGTTATATAAAAAAATGTTTCTAATTCGCAAAAATGCTGCTTTTTTTTCTGAGCAGTTTTACGCATTTCATCCCGGTAAAACCAAAATTGCAATCAAATTTAGAGAAAATGCAAAATAGTACCGAAACACGATTTCACATCCAGGTGTGAACTTGCGGTGCTCCATTTGCCACCAATAACAATCACCTGTTTTTACGGTCCATGTTCGAAGAGGTGCTAAATGCGTTCTCTATTATGAGCAAACCACTTCCTGTCTTGGCTGGCGTTGCGGTGACCTTTTTTTGGCAGGTTTCCGAACATCCGAAAACTCGATGCTCTTCGATTGCAAGTGGGTCCAAGCGGTCGGTCAAAAGCGTGCTCGGTTTGGTGTGTTTATTCATAAAAACCTTCGTCGTCAGTCCGTCTCGACATCATAAATTTGAAACCTGGCGCTGCGGTTCCTGTTCTCTTGAAATGCATACGTGTGGCAATTGGTTGTGCGGTTTTCCGAAAAACATAACAAAAATATACGTTTAATCAATATTTTTCTTCGTTGTCTCGTGTTTTGGTGCTAAAAGTTTTTTTTTCTTGGTTCACAGTTTGAAAACGATTGGAGATTATAAAGTAAAGCGCAGGTACAAGACATGAGTGGTAAAGACCCACCATTCCTAGACACAGGGAATGTTAATTTTTCGTCGGTCAGTCGTCGTCGGATTGGATCAAAGACATTATGAGTGCTGTGCTCCCAAACAATCGGCAGCCCTAATCACAAAACGACCGACTATCACATGGAGGTCTGTCGGGGAGGAAATCCACCAGACGTTCTACATCATCTATGAGCACCGCACAATCCTAAATCCGAAGCAATTATCACAGCTGGAAGTTACAGATCGATGGCTCAAATCGGAGGCAAAAGCAACCGAATTTTTCCAGCCTCGCTCCCTTTACGCCCAGTATTAGCATAATTTCCGAGAAGGGTCCATCGATGGCATTGACTATCACCGATGCAAGCAAGCGCACCAACTGGTCGATCGGATAGAGTTAATTTTTGATTACCGTAAAACGTCCTTCCCCTCAGTAGGGGTTGATTTGAATAAGAATTGTGTAAATTAGCTGCCGGTGGGAAATCATGCAGGGTTCGTCGCCTACCGCTGGTTTTGTGGCGCCAAGTCACCGTCGCATCGCGTGTTCTAAGCGTCGATTTGAGGAGATCTATCTCATCGTTTGATGACGTTGCATTTGCAGCATGCAATCGGTCCATAAAACCAGAAGCTCATGATTATGCAGCCTAATTACTTTTGCCAACGGCAGCCGCAACAGAGGGTCCTTTTTCTTTTCTCAAAAATACATTAGAGCTTGGGTAATAAAATCCCTAAACCATGTCTAGACAGGCTCGGTGCCGTTTTCCTGCAAAACCTGCAAATGTTCATTCTTGACATGGATTGTGGATAGCTTGCACCATTTTTGAACCGCAACGGGGCAATCCATCGCACGCCAATCCAACGCCATTGATTGATTGAAAAACAGAGTAAGGATGATTTATTGCGGGCTGTCCGTCCGGGTGCAGATCATTTTTCCTGGAGTCCATCCTGGAGGCTGATGACGACTGGGAAAAGGTTGAACTGGAAACAGGGGCAGCTTATGGCTCTTTGTCCACGCACGTACAAACAAAAGCCGAGTCGATTTGGCCCCCGGAGGATGATGACTGCATTTCTGTAAATGATTCCAGCCAATATTGGTTACCAGGCACATGGTGTGAGCTCACTTTTGACGCGGGTGCTGCACTTCTAACTGGATGGTGTTTGAATGGGCCGAGAATGGAATTATTGAATTGGTTAACTATGCTCGGGCGGGACGTTCTGAAATTAATCATTTTGGCATCCACGCGAGGTAAATGTGGATTTTTCTTACCTTGAATAAAAGGCAGAGCCATGTCTAATTCTAAATTAAACAGATAAAATGCATAAATCAGCGGGGAGCTTGATGCTTCAAAGTAATTAACAAGCTTAAGACAAAGAAGTGCTACAAATCACAGGCGTATATTGGATAATTTTGGAAAATTTCGAACAAACTCCTTTCAACGAGTAATGTAAGCTTATATATAAAGATATCCCTGGAGTGGACGAAAAAAGCTAATGTTTGCAAATGTTGTTCCATTCTTTTTGAATGTTAGATGTTAAATATATTTAAATATTTCCACTTTAACATACGACATCTAGAATCCTCGTCCGTACCGTTTATCATATACGTAATTTTGAACTATTTATAAAGCATTTACATTACAATAATCTTAACCACTCGTACTGAGCTGCAACAAAACCGGTGCAAATCATTGGTCAATATTGTCTCTCGGCCTCGGCAAACATTGCAACAAGAAACGATTTGTTTCGCCGACCTGTGGCTGTTGGCGTAATCTGAACCAAGGTGCAGTATTTACCCACCCCAGTTCTATCCGTTCTCTACCTCCACTCAGTGTTTGCACAATGTTTGTCGAATCTCGAGCCGTTTGATGGACCGGAAAGCTTTTACACTTTGTTGCCAACGATTGCTTTTCGTTTCGTCAAAAAACGACGTGTTTTTGCGTTGAGTGTGTTTATTTTGGATTCAACAAAATGTCTCACAACAACGGGATGCAATTCGTATTCGGTTTGGTTTGCGATGTCAAACCTAATGAGATGAACCGAAGGAACCGGCAGCAAATATTGACCATGCAAATAGACATCGGTCACGAGACTGGGGTTTTTGAGAAAGAAAGAGAATCGATAGGCTGCCGCCGCCCGCGAGCCACGCGTTATCGATCCGGATGGCGGCGCTTTGACCAACATTAAAGAACTTCCGACCCCAGAAAGGGAGGATGTTTGCTCATTCAATAAACGAAGAATATTGATTGGCTTGGGTGTGATTTTGTCCATGAAAGTGGATCTGGAAATGAGGTCAGTTGAATACCTAATTTGATGGGTATGATACTTTTCTAAAAAATTAATTTGCAATGTTTTTTAATACCTTTATAGTATCATTCCAATCGTAACATACATTTCTCATACCTTATATTTGGTCCATTTGACTTGAATGCCCTCAATGCAATTTTTGAAAGTTAAATTCTTATCTAGCATGAGCCCTAGATACTTAACTTCATCTGACCAATTTATTGGAACCCCTCTCATCGTGACAACATGTCTACTTGAAGGTTTCAAAAAAAGAGCTTTTGGTTTATGTGGGAATATTATTAGTTGAGTTTTGGAAGCATTAGGAGAAATCTTCCATTTTTGCAAGTATGAAGAAAAAATATCCAAACTTTTTTGCAATCGACTACAGATGACACGCAGGCTTCGTCCTTTGGCGGAGAGGCCTGTGTCATCCGCAAACAAGGATTTTTGACACCCCTGAGGTACACACCTAAAAAAATGTTGTAAATTTAAGTTTATTTTCATGCACATATTTGGAGCATCAAAATAAACCTAAATTTCAACGACCAGTTCATTATTTTTCAATCGAATTCACTTGAAATTTACACGATCGTGTAATATTCAACAATTTTTAGTTGAAAATTGAATCTATATTCATTTAAATTTACATGACGCTGTAAAAACACACGAATTTGATTTATTTTTACAATGGACTTCAGTTTACATCACATTGAAAATTAAATATTTTTTTCTGTGTAACTCAGGTAAGTCAGATGTGAAAATATTGTGGGCTTCGTGGCCGTCCGGTTAGCGGCGCCAGCCAGTCGTTTAGGCGTGTTGTGCCAAGGGGTGTGGGTTCGATTCCCGCTCCAGTCGGTGGAAACTTTTCGTCAAACGAAAAATTCATCACTGGGCTACTGGGTGTTCTGTGTGTTGTCCGTTGCCTAATGTTTGTAATCGTTCAGTCTGTGCAGCCTTTGGCTGAAGACGGTGTAAATTGTCTTTTTTTAATAAAATATTGGTCTCAAAATGCTGCTTTGAGGAACACCAGCTCTTACAGGAAGTCTTTGAGATCTGGAGTTCTGATAATTAACCTGAAGTGTACGATTTGACAGATAACTTTGAATTGTTCTAACAATGTATGTTGGAAAGTTTTTTAATTTTACGATCAAGCCTTCATGCCAAACACTATCGAATGTTTTTCTTTGTCTATAACAACAAGACTAAGAACAAGACCAGTAGAATAGCCTTCAGATTTGTTGGAACGGATCAAATTTGTTACACGTAAAAATTGATGAGTGGTCGAATGTCTATGGCGGAATCCAAACTGTACATTTGAAAAAACAAAATGAATTTTCGTTGATATGGACCATTATTCTGTTGACCTTTACAAAAAGTTTACTGATGGAGGAAAGCAAACTGATTGGACAATAGCTAGAAGCTTTTGCAGGATTTTTGTTTGGTTTAAAACCAGTACAACCTTGGCATTTTTTTCATTTGTCAGGAAAATATGCTAATTGAAAACATTTGTTCAATATATCAACTAATGGCATTCATACTTTTTTATTCTTTTTAAATAATAGTTCTCATTTCTTCCTAATCAGTCTCCCAGGAATTTTCGAAAACGTTCTCTTGTTTGAGAATATTTTCGAAGTCCTGAGTAACTTGATTTTCAATTGGATTAGTAAGCTCTAAATTAGAAATTGTGCGCGCTTTCAAACTGGATAGCAAGAAATCACTGTGATATTTAACACACATCATGACTCAAATCTACTGGCATCCGTTTCATAAAACACCAATGGATGAACGCTCTATGCCACCAACCATTAACCAATTTGACACCATTTGCCTAAGCCAGCAAAGAAGCTTCATCTTAAACTGTAAAACTTTCCCCATGCTGCATCGCATCGCACTTCGCTAGGTAGAACTCGTGCCGCTTGGTCACGTTTTGTCCCACGGGTGCGCTGACAGAGTGAAATTGAGAAATAACACTAATCCAATTGTTTTTGTGAGTTATTTGCTCTGTCTATGACTCGGAACTCCCACACTGGTTCTGCAGGGTCTGGAACCACTCAGATTATTACGATCCGTAAACCTGATCATCGTCGGCTCTCCAGACCATCACTACTGACCACTAGACCATTCTAGAAAATCGTAGGAAGGGTTAAAGGCAGGTCAACGGGTAAAAGATCTGCATGCGTTGGTTGAGGCCATAGCGAGATTGATAGAGTATCGTTCGTTAATTTAAATTACGTTTTTCGTTACCAGCTTGTGGTGATGTAAAGCAGCGGAAGAAGTTGTCCATGGACTTTTTGCCAGAAAGAAAACTAGCATTAGAATCAACATTTCTACCTGCTTGGCAGTGGTCTGAGCAAGCATCATTATCATTACTATCATGCAGAAGTTAAGTGAGCGCAATTGTATGCATATCGCACAAATGGTTTCGTTCCATTGTAAATTGATGGCGTTGACAGGCAGTAGAGGGGGATACAAAAAAATCCATACTGTATTTCTTATCAAGATTCTGCAAAAACTGGAAAAATACTCTAGCAAAACCGTCAAAGAAACTCATGGAATTATATGATTGATTAACTGATGTAACTGTTTAAGGGAGACCCCCCTTAGCCGAATGATTAGAGTCCGCGGCTACAAAGCAAAGCCATGAAGGTATCTGAGTTCGATTCCCGGTCGGTCCAGGATCTTTTCGTAATGGCAAACTTGATAATACTCCTCAACATCATCAGTGTTCGGTGACATATTCTAGAGAGCGTGCTGCCTTTGCCTCTTTGTGAGGGAGCAACAAAATGCTATGTAGAGAGGCAACGAAAAATGAGCGAGGAAAAATGCAGCACAAAACACAAGAGAGTAAAATTCCATCAAAAAAGAGTGCTATCATAACTCTCCGAGGACTGTCTTGTTCGGGCGGGACAGTTTTTCTTCGCATTTTTTGCGCTCTCACTCGAATCGCTAGAGGATCTGTGTTGAAAATTTTGAGTGCAGTTTTTACTCCTCAGAAAAACGACAAAATCGCCTCATATTAGCATCGCAGAGAAGCTTCTATCAAGCCTGTTTAGTGGAAATTTCCTTGACTCCCTGGGCATAGAGTATCATTGTACCTGCCACACGATAAACGAATGCGAAAATGGCAACTTTGGCAAAAAAAGACTTTCAGTTAATAACTGTGAAAGTAAAGAACACTAAGTTAAGAAGCAGGAGAAATGTCAAGAAAAATAAGACGATGATGCGACAGGGCCCCCACTGGATTTCCAATGTATTTCCTCACTATTTCCATAGAACTTCTGAAGCTTTGCACAGAATCCTAACAAGAATCTAGAAGAATTTTAACAGAATATTCCACAGGAATTTCCACAAGATTTCTACGGAACTCGCGTAGAATTTCTTCACAATTTTCAAAGGAATTGCACAAGATTCTCACAAAATTACCAAGATTACAGATTACGATTTACATAGTATGTCCGCAGTATTCTGACAATGTTTGCCCAGAATTTCCACATCACTTCCACATTATTTTCACTGGAAGCCCAGGATTCACACATGAATCTCAGAATTCCCATTGTACCATACCCACTAGAATAACTGAGTCCATTCTGAGATCCGAGAATCCACACTGGAATCTCAATATCCGCTATGAAATTAAAGGAATTACACCGGAAACCTAGTATTCATAATGGAGTACCAAGACTATTCTGTAATCTGAGAATAAGTGAACAATTAAATCACATGATCCCAACGGGAATCCCAAAATTCTCATTGGAATTCCAAAACCCACAGTCGAATCCTGAGATCTACACTAACACCCTACGAGTCACAATAAATTTTCAGGAAATAGACTGCGATACGATAACCCTCATTGGAATCCCAAGATCCACTTTGAAATCAAACGATCCACTCTTGAATACTATGATTTACAGTGGAATCCTAAGATTCACACTGGAATCATATGATCCACGTTGTAATCAAAGCATTCACACTAAAATTGCAAGATCCACACATTGGAGTACCAAGTTCCAAACTGAAATTTCATAATCCTCACCAAAATTCCTCAATCTATACTACAAAAAGGATAGGGATGTTTAAAAACAAATAGAAAAATCATTTTACAAAACGTGTTAACCCTTCAGTCGTCGCGCGGTTTGCCACCGTTAGAACCACCACGCTGATGCTGTGTACGGTAAGCAAGGTTTTTTCACCACTGTTGTACAAAATACAACAGCGCGACGACTGAAGTGTTAAGATCGATTTTAGATATCGAAAAATGATATTTAGATCGAAAATAAAAATTTGGGTATATAAGAGTCAAAACTGTCAAAAATGGAAGATTTCTCCAATTTTTTCAAAACTCAACGTATAATATTCCCATATAAACCAAAAACTCTTTATTTGAAACCTTCGAGTAGACATGTTTATACGTTTAGAGGGGTTCGTATAAACTGATCACATGAAGTTAAGTATCTTCTTCTTCCTCTTCTTCTTCTTCTTCTTCTTCTTCTTGACATTACGTCCTCACTGGGACAGAGCCTGTTCTTATGAGCGCAGTTATTAACTGCAGCTTTATTTGACAAAGTTGCCATTTCCGCCTTCGTACATCGAGTGGCAGGTACGATGATACACTTTGCCCAGAGAAATCAAGGAAATTTCAAGGATAAGATCCTGGACCGACCGGGAATCGAACTCAGACACCTTCAGCATAGCTTTGCTTTGTAGCCGTGGACTCTAACCACTCGTCTAAGGAAGGCCCCTAAGTTAAGTATCTAGGACTGATGAATGACATGTAATATAGTAATTATTAGTTACTAGACAAGGGCAAAATGGCCCAATTCTGGGAGCGAATCGTAGATGACTCGCAAAATTGAATCGACTCATTTGATCGATTCAGTGACTCGTTTTATTCAACCAAAACTGATTAATATACTAGACGAATTCCATGTCAAATCGGTCAGTCACAGAACTCGACCATCTTCGATTTGCAGTAAATTTTGCAAATGTTTTTGGTATGATCAGTGCTGGAAAAGATCGCATCACGAAGCAGGTCACGAGTGTATACCAACGCATAACAAACATCACAGACTCGCGAACTAGCTAGACGTGTGAGTAAGTCCGCACCCGCCTGCTCGGGAGAACATGTCAAAAGAAGTAGCAACAAGCTCGGGATCGTTTACTCGCGAGTAAGCGAGCAAGTTGGGATTTATTATGATTCTGACAGACAATTTAATTGCATAACTATCAAATCGACAGTAAACTACAAGTTTGTAGTCGAAAACCCTTGGAAACCATAAATCTTGGAGGGGAAGCAGCTTTTTTCCCAAAACACAATTTGACTCTGAACAGCTCCGAACCCGTTCGCGAATCACTTTTGGCTTCGGTTACTCGGGAGCACGACGGATGCGAGTAAACCAGCGCTCTGACGCTCGGGAGCGTTTGGTTTTGTTTTTGTTCCAGTTCAGCAGAAATGTTCGCCACTTTCCATCACTGGGTATGATACGATTAGAAAAATCAATCATTTTGAGTCGAGAATAACTTTTGATAATGTCCTATATTTTTTTTTGCATGCAACTTATTTGAAAAATTATAACTCCGAAACCTTTTTTTTTTTCCTAATAATGTTCTATGAAAAAGTTGTAGTGAACCGTTTAGCCTACAAGAAAAAATTACACACTAAAAAATATTTAATGTTTTTTCATGAAAAATAAAAAACAAAACTTAAATTTTAAATTACACAGAAACCCCATTTTTAATATTTTTTAAAATTTTCACCATAGAATCTTAATAGCATACAGATATTTGGGACAAAGTTTCATGATGGAGAAATTTTGAATAAAAAAGTTTTTCTCAGAACAAATTTGGTCGATTTTCTAAATTTTGTTTTGTGTCAAAATAAATACGTTCTGATGATACTATAAGAATATTAAAATGATTCTAAGCCATAATGATTATATGAATAATTTCTCTAGAAGAACCATTTTCGAATTATATCGAGTTTAATGCAAAAAAATATTATTTAGGTATTTAAAAATGCTATTTTCATTAGTTATTCAAGATTTTCCATTAATAATAAAACGTTTTCAAGAGTAAGACCATATTTATTTCCAGTTACTTATTTTCCTTGATGGAGAATCGCGAATAATTAATAAAAAATGGCCTATTACAATTTTTAAATATTATTTTTTTGCATTAAACTCGATATAATTCGAAAATGGTTATTTCTAGAGAAATTATTCATATATTCATTATGGTCCAGAATAATGTTAATACTCTTATTGTATCATCAGAATGTATTTATTTTGACAAAAAATTGAAATTTTGAAAATCGACCGAAGGATGTTCTTAGAAATTTTTTTTTATTAAATGTATCCATCATGAAACTTTGTCCCAATGGTGAAGATTTCAAAATAATTAAAAATGGGGTTTTCGTGTAGTATGAAAATTTAAGATGTATTTTTGATTTTTTATGAAAATAAATGAAATATTTTTTCAGTGTATATATATATATATATATATATATATATATATATATATATATATATATATATATATATATATTAGGGGCCTAGATAGCCGTAGCGGTAAACGCGCAGCTATTCAGCAAGACCAAGCTGAGGGTCGTGAGGTTCGAATCCCACCAGTCGAGGATCTTTTCGGGTTGGAAATTTTCTCGACTTCCCAGGGCATCAAGTATCTTCGTACCTGCCACACGATATACGCATGCAAAAATGGTCATTGGCATAGTAAGCTCTCAGTTAATAACTGTGGAAGTGCTCATTAGAACACTAAGCTGAGAAGCAGGCTCTGTCTCAGTGGGGACGTTACACCAGAAAGAAGAATATTTTTTTTTATAGTCCAAATGGTTGACCAAAACTTCTTCGTAGAACATTTTTCTCTAAAATCAATAGTTTCGGAGTTAAAATTTTCAAATCAGTTGTATGCAACAAATATTGGCCATTTTCAAAAGTTATTTTGACTCAACGATCAAGTTTTCCTTGGAAAACACTTATTCTACCATACCAAAAACATATGTAAAGTTTAAACCAAATCGAAGACCATCGAGTACTGTTTTCATTTATTTTTTTTCGACTCATTCTGGATGTAATTCGTCACTAGCTATATTTTAGTGATTTACGCCCAAATCAATTCATTTAGGAATTACTAGAAAAAATCCTGGTGGCATTGATCAGAATATTCTGTAGAGTTTCTACATGGAAGCGCTGAAAAAAGTTCCCTGGGTTTGTTGCTAATATTGATTCTGAAGAAATATATTTAGAATATCCACAAATCAATCCCTGAAGAATTCCCAAACGAAATCTTGGAAGTATTCATTCGATTCATCAATGAAATCTTTAAAGATTCTTAAGGTTCGTTTGATACAAAAAAAATGTTGGCATAATTTCGTATAAATAACCAGGATTTTTTTTAAAGAAATGTCCTGATTAATTCTTTAAGGTTACCCGAGAATAAATTTTGATAATTTCTGCTAGATATTTTGGACGATTTAAAAAAAAATCCTGTAGGAATTTCGATTTTCAATAAATTTTGTGGAGGAGTAATTGTGGATTGTTCGGTGTAACCCGTCGACGAATCATCAACATAGGTACTTCCTTAACAATTGAGACGAATGATTAATATACTTTAGTAGTACTGTAGTTTTATTTTAAATAAGGCTGATGCCAATATTTTTTTCTTTCATGTCACCAAATTCAAAAATATTGAAGGGAAAAAAATTGTACTGTTTAAACTTATCAGGGTATTAACGTTTTCAAAGCCACACTTTCCATTGACAACGACCCAAAAGACAACCTAAAACATGAAGAGCGTAACATTACTTTTTTGTCACTGTTCAAAAGAAAAAAATTGATTTGTGAAATTAACTTTTTTAAATTTCATATTTTAAGGTATACCCAAGCCTTCCCATTTTAAAAACTGAATAAGAATTTTACAGTTTTAGCCATTTACTATTAAAAAAGGTCTCCGTATAAGTTCAGAAATGAATGACAATGATAATAGTTCGGATCGTAAGAAAATGTATACAAGCTCAAAACTCACCAATGCTTCAAATTTTTGGGGCCAACAAACTAGTAGTAGTTTTGATTGGAAATCAGAATTTATTAGGTAAACATTAATCAATTCTAAGCTGTTATAAGATTCAACATCTCAAAAAAAGGTATTTGAGCTTAATTGAATCCACATCAGTATCGCTTTTAGCTATAAGAAGACCCGGTTCTCTTATGCGTGCAATATTAGACTGGCCCAGCTCAGTATGGGAGAAAAATAAAGTTGTATGATTCCACGGGGCACCCCCCAGGATTATTTCTTGGGGTTAGAGGAAGCTTTTCTGAAAAATTCAGCTCATTTGGTCGTTCCATGAGCTGGCGCATTTGAATTGAAGTTAATATGGGATTTTCAGCTCAAACATATGAGCAACAGCACATCATCTACTGTTTGGTTCAGGAAAATTGATGATCGCGTTCAATTGGACCCAGAATGTCAAAAACACTACTTGATATAATAGCGAAGAATATTGTAGAAGATTGTACCACGTTAAAAATTAATAAAGTTGGTGTTTTAACCATCTGAAGTATATCATGCAATACTGCTTGTATTTCTTCAACATAGCTTGGAGGTAACCACTAAGCGCATCATAGCCACCTATGACGCTGAACTGAAACAACAACAACAACTGAAAAAGTAATGAAAATGAGATTGAATCCAGATACAACGTTTTGCAATTATGTTCATTAGGGTATCAACTAGTGTATTTGTCACTCTGGGCTTATTTGAACGCGACCAATTAGTATACGGAACGAAACAGTAACATCAATTTTCAATATATTTGAGACGAATATCCCATAAAAACTTCATAACGATTGCGCCAGCTGGTGGAGCAACCAATTGAGTTGAAATTTAGAGAGAGTGTTTTTCTTACCCTAAGGCTCATATCTAGGGGGTGCCCCGTTAAGTTTTACAACTTTTTTGTTTAAGGGCCAGTCTAGTGCAATATATTGAACAACAAGAAGAAAAATAACTTACAAAACAAATATTTTTAGATCCCCTAAAAATGCGTAGGCCTAAAATCACGGTCCCCTTGGGCTTCTCGGCCAATTCTAGATCTAGCCCTATAGTTTTGAAAATAAGGGATAATCAAGGGGCCCTTGTACATCGCTAATCGGAGTCTACTACTTATGCTTGCCATGCTCATTTTATTTCACGAATCACACACATTTTCAGTTTACTACAAACTAAGTCGAACTTTAAATGCTATGAGAAATCCGCACTGCTATTTTGGATCCCCTAGAAGGGCATTTCGGGGCTCGGTGCGGTCCGTTCCCACCGCATCCCCCTAGCTACGCTACTGTCCAGCAACGATGATATTAGGTAATTGTGACGTTTTTGGAAGGAATCGTGATTCGTCCACTCATTTTCTGAAGTCGACTTTTTTGAGTGATTCGTGAGTGAGTGATGGGTGACTACACAGGGTAGTTACTGCTTCAAGGTTGGGTTAGGTCAAGTTTATTATAGAGAGTTTTTGTTTCATGTTATTAATAAATTAAACTTTTTTTCCAATTTTTCAGAAAATAGTCACTTCGCACATTGCTCAGCACAAGCGACAAAATTGCATTCTGGATCACTATCACACGCCTATGAGTTCAGAATCCGTAATTCACCGGTGCCGCTAAGTGGCTCGACTGGAATGGTAGTCCCACACTAAGCGAAGAATCGAGGCAGCCAAGCAGAAATACGGCGTGGCAAAGTTGGACCAACAATAACATCGATCCGGTCCGGACACCGAGCCTCGCTGGCGAGGAAGAAAATGGTGAACTCGGGCTTGGGCGCAAACCACGAAAGCCATTCATGATAATGATTAAAATAAAATATTTTTTCAGAAGTATCCGGAGGCGATTTCCCACGACTAAAGTGGGGGCGTGCAGATTGGACTTTTAGAAGCTGACTTTCCTCTGGTTTTTCTTGTCGTTTGGCTTGGGCTGCCTTTGAAGGAGCCATTGCGGAACCTCGCATTCTTGAGGGGGCAGTCCAAGCACGGTCCGTTGCCGAAGCCGAAGCCGTTGATTATGGCCACCACAATCACGCCGTCCGTCTCCGGTGCCTTCTCAGGCGGTGGACAAGATTGGATGGCATGGCTCGGAAGGCGTTTAGGAGGGAATGAAAAACGGACAAGCAGTCAAATGACTGAGCACCGAATTAGCGGAGACTGAGAGTTCAAAAGTCCCAATCCAACAACCGTGTACCCCCAGTGGCGTTGCTAGGGTCTTCGTGGCCCGGTGCGGAGTCGAATTTGGGGGCCCCAAAAATAGGGTGAATGTCATTTTGTTTGTTGGGCTAATGTAATACAGTCACCGCCAAAATAAGTGTCCACTTGCTTGTAATCACGCTAATTGGCGATAACCGTGTGCAGGGGTTGAATTCTAAAAAAAAGTAAGAGTTTGTTTCCGAGATACAACCGCCAAGTTGACGTAGGATAACGTTAGATTCTTCTATTTCCTATACCAACCTCTGCGCGATCCACGCCAAGCAAGTCAGCATCATGCCGAAGGACATCCAGCTGACTCGTCATATCCGTGGAGAACGCGCTTTAATTGAATTGAAGCACAATTTTAAACAGAACGGCCCTTTTCAATGCATTCGACGTAAAAGAGTTACAACCAGAGACATTTCATCTATTACTATTAATTGATTAATTAATTAATTTATTTATATATTATAATTTTGGACGATTAGTTTTCAATAGAGATAAACGGCAAACAAAGTTTTAACTAGGTTCACGTCGCTCGGGTCGGGCGGCGGTAGCATTTTTGCAGTCTTCTCTGTGTGCGTATTTCGATTAAATCGACAATTTCTTACCAAATCAAAACATCAACAAAGCTGTTGCTGATTAGTTTTAGCTCTTTGTTTGACAAGTTGATACTCTGATCGCTCTAACATTAGGGCAATTCAAATTTTAAAAATGTTTCAAAATCCAATCTCCCCTATGCTCCTTACCATCCTTACCATAAAAATAGTGTTCTGTGAAATTTTCAGCTTTCTAGGTGGTGATTTAAAGGTGGCCCAAAGACAATGTAGGTTTATATGGAAATTACTATGGAGAAATTTAGAGAAATGTTCCAAACACTCTAGTACTGTAATGTAAGTAGAAACTTATAATCCCATATTGAAAACTAATTCTTCAAACCTTAATGAAGGATGATGCTGAAGAAACAAATCCCTTTTGAACTAATTTTGTTTGGGATTTTTGTACATGTTTGCAGGGCTATAATCCCATATTAAGCTAAATAATAGCAAACAAACTCATGGATATTTTCGGATTGAATTTCTATCTTCAGCAAATTTATTCATTATGGTTTGAAGAACAAGTTTTCAATATGTGATAATAAGTTTGTATTAATATTACAGAACTACCGTGTTTGGAACATATCTCAAAATTTCTCCATAGTAATTTCCAAACAAACCTATATTGTCTTTGGGCCACCTTAAAATCACCACCTAGAAAGCTGAAAATTTCACCGAACACTATTTTTATAGTAAGGATGGTAAGGAGCATATGGAAGATTGGATTTTCAAACATTTTTAAATTTTGAACCGCCCTACTCTAACATGCATTTACATGTAGGTAGCGACGACGAGAACGGGATTATTCAAAGTTAAACGTAAAATTTTCTGAACTTCCAAGAAAAATAAGAACAGAAAAAGCCCCCTTAGTCCCGAGGCCTTCAAAACAGGAAAAAACGGATTTTTTTTTCAGGTAAAAATACAATTTTTGGGAAGTTTTATATTTTTCTTCAGAAGTCAAAATCCTTAGCTTTCATTTCGTCCAAGAAAATTAAAAATCGGTCAAGCGGTTAAAAAGTTAAAATTATTTTAAAAATAAAAATTTTGCAAAGTCGCGATTTTTCCGGTCATCCTATATTGGAAATGGTCAGCCTAATAAAAATATCCAAAAACACGTGTATCCTTATTTCGGATAAGGAACAAAAAAGCAAATTTTCACGGAATTCAATCTCCGGTTCAGGGCCAAACTCAGGGGAAAAGCTCAGGGTTGAACTATGAGTGAACTATGGTGAACTACGGAGTCCTGGTGGTTTTGGCGGTTAGTGATGGGGTGAATTTATAGTTTTCAGTAATCAATTAAGCTAGCTCACGTCTTGCTCTCACGAATATTGCAAGGTAATTGGTTCAGCGATGGCGGTTAATTTTTGTCCGACGAGAACGGGATTATTCAAAGTTAGTTAAATTTGTAAGGATGCTTAAAATATATCCCCGAGCCCGATTTCATCTTTTAAATTCGTACCAATTAGTATGAGCTTTGAGGTTGAAATAATTAAATTTCTGTTAGATGTCAGGGATTTTCTTAAGAAATGATTATTTCTTTACATATTGTATTATTAAGAATTTAGCAACCATATTCGGATGCAGGGAGCTCATATTCATTATGTAGAGTCGTTTCAAAAAATAACAATAATCGCATTGACAAGTGATCGATTTCACCCCTAAATGGGATTCCCCGTTTTTTATTTAAGGGATGATTTCTAGCATTAAAAACATATTTGTTAGAAAATTTTGGCACATGAGCCAAAGAGGCTGACCGTCGTACTTATTTTCCTGCATTTAGTTGTTTGGCATTTTAAACATTATTGAAAACAGACAATAAAAACCATGAAAAATGATCAATTTCACCCGATATTACGATACATGTAAACTTCAAAACGTCAAAACCTTATAACAGCAAGAAAAATTTGCTTTTCTATGAAAAATAAGCCATACCTCGATGTTTACCAATTTTTCAATAGTTTACTCATGGAAATCAATAGTTTCCATTATTGGAGTAGATTCGTAGAAAGATTTCCAATCGATTGGTGCAAGAATCTTGAAAAAACTATGCGGGCGTTAGTATGTTATTAACAGTCAAAATCTAACCACTTTTCGTGACGCGAGCATCACATAATCTCTATGATACACATCTTAAAAGATTTTTTTTAATAAAATTCATGAAGTATTCAACTACAAAATCGCAGAGAGACCGGCTTCAATAAGAATATAGCTCATAATATTTAGGTTTTAATAAACAAGCTGCGGACTTTCCCATTCCCTATGTAATTAGAGCTTTTGGTACTAGATTAATCAGTTCGGATAACAAAAAAATATATATATATTTGAACTCAATAATACGTTATTATGGTGAAAAGTACTGATCTACAGATATATTTCTAATAGTTCATATGAAAGGGACCATTGACACATCGAAATATCGAATCATGGGTCAGATTAACTATTTATATCAAGTAATGGAACACCGACTTATGATAGTTTAATTGTATTACGTTGAAAGCAACTTTATACTTTGTATTCAACCTATTATCATTAAGGGGCCCCTATAAATTGTCAATTTGGGTCTCATGATTCTCTCAAAATTGTCAATTTCATGATTTTGTGGCTTCTGGGAATCCAGAGACCAATACAGACCACACTCACCGCATCTCCCTAGCTACGCAACTGCGTGTACCACCGCCTCGGCCTCGGAAGGCTTCGCCGCCACCACACGGGCCGCCATTGCTGCTTATTGGGGCAGTTTGAGGGGCATCGGAGATGACGACGGACGGCGACGTGAATACCAGTGAAACTGAAACCGAGAAATAATGGTATGCATGGCTGTGATAAATGTTATAAAATAATTTATTATTTTGAATGTTAATAATAGTTCACGTCACATTTGAGCGCGTTGATGCCGTACACTGGAACCGACAACTGCGCGGCGATGCGGTGGGACAATGTGTGCCGACTTGATTGGGGGTGCTACTTTGTACGTCGGCAGGCTTAGAGCTCGATAGGTACACTGTTAAATGTGAACGAATGTTTAGTTGATTGTTTTTAAAAGCTCGTTTCATGGTCATGAACAGAAAAATAAAATTGAATTTTCATTTGGAAAGCTTAAATTACACAATCATTTTCTAATAATTTCCAAGGAGCCACACTTCTTTTTCTTGGCATTAACGTCCTCACTGGGACAGAGCCTGCTTCTCAGCTTAGCGTTTATACACTTCCATAGTTACTAACTGAGAGCCTTCTTTGCCAAAGTTGCCATTTTCGCATTCGTATATCGTGTGGCAGGTACGATGACATTTTATGCCTACAAAAGTCAAGGATATTTCCATTTCAAAAAGATCCTGGACCAACCGGGAATCGAACCCAGCCGCGGACTCTAACCATTCGGCTAAGGAAGGCTGCTTATCGATATGTTATTAAGGACCGATGCACGAGTTCACTAATTCGACGTTTGAGCGGTGTCGAATTCACTCGTTGCCATGATCACGCCAATAGCACGACACCACTCAAACGTCAAATAGTGATGTGATGTGCTAAATTATGTTTCTTCTGAAAACCATGCTTCAAATTTATTTTTGTTCTTGTCTTCGAAACCGTTCAATACCATATGAATGTAAGGACTTTTTTTTGCAAAATTTCATGAAGTTACAGGGCACTGCTTAGTCCAACAAATTCAATGACTAATGTCTTCACAAAAAAATCAATAATTGTCTGGATAGTATAATAGCTGCTTCAAATTTAATTTATGACATGTAGGAAATAAATACAACGTTCAATAACATTTGTGATTGATTGATAAAATTACAGCCATTCCATGAAAAAACGATCTAATGGGTCACCGACTTCCGTGAAAATTTGCTATTTTGTTCGTTATCCGATATAAGGATACACGTGTTTTTGGAATTTTTTATTGGAGTGACCATCTTCGAAATAGGGTGACCAGAAAATCGCGACTATGCAAAATTTTTATTTAAAAAAAATCATAATTTTTGAACTGTTTGACCGATTTTCAATTTTCTTGGACGAAATAAAAGCTAAAGTTTTAAACTTTCAAGAAAAATTTAAAATTTTACAAAAATTGGTTTTTATACATGAAAAACAATTTAAAATTTCCTTTTTTTTCGTGTTTCGAAAGCCTTGGCACCAAAGGGGCTATTGTTGTTCTCATTTTTTCTTGAATGTTCAGAAAATTGTACGTTTACTGTCAACTACTAGAAATTTTTATATGTTCTCATGTTTTTTTTTCTGAAAAGTTGAAATCTTAAACTTTTTTTTCATAAAAAAGATTGGAAATCGGTTGAGTTGTTCAAAAGTTATGATTTTTTTTTATAATACAGTCAAACCTCCATGAGTCGATATTGAAGGGACCATCGACTGAAGGAAATATCGAGTCATGGAACAGCAATGCTATGGGAAGCCCTTTGAGGGGACCATCATAGTAACCATGAAATTTGATTTTTAGCATGGTTCCATGAGTCGATATCGAGTTATGGAACATCGACTCATGGTGGTTTAACTGTATATATAATGCGCTGAGACCTACAGTGTGTGCCGATAAAAAATGACTGATTTTTTTTTTATTAAAACATACATCGCTGGAAATTTGACAGTAAACGTAAAATTTTCTGAACTTCCAAGAAAAAATGAGAACAGCAATAGCCCCCTTAGTCCCGAGGCCTTCAAAACAGGAAAAAAACAGTTTTTTTCCAGGTGAAAATACATTTTTTGGGAAATTTTATATTTTAGCTTAGCTAAGCTTAGACTGACTACACATATCAATGGTTGCTATTCCGTGATTGACCGAAGTCAGTGAAAATTCACAAAGAATCAACTAGAAGTTTGGCTGGGATTGGACATAATCTTCTTCAATGTGCATAATTCAGTGCCTCTATTTATACAGGGTCAATAACGGCGCCGGCCACGTCCTTGCAGTCAGGTGGGATTGGGGGAAGGAATGTTAGTGTGTAACCTTTGCTATTTGGAGACCGTGTTTGCCTCTGCATCTCCACAAAGGTTACAGGGAGGGATGTTTGTTAATGGGAAGGATCGTTGGGTCACAGGATTCACTTTGATAAGCGATTAGATCATGATAAATAATGACTTGTGAGATATATACATGCTTATTTGTAAATATAATATTTTCATTTGATATGAACAATTTCTATGTAGTGGAAAATTATGCCGACACTTGAGGTGACGAACCATTCAAAGTTTGTTGAACAAATACCTAAATGTAATATTCCTACAGCTGTCAGGACGAAAGCATGTGTTATTATATTTTACTTATTTGAAAAGAAACAAAAAACTTGATTGGTTGGAACATCATAGAACACCCTTATTCTTATGCCGACACTTACAGTGGCGAACCATCCAAAGTTTGTTGAATAAAGTGGACTTTTCGCAAGTCTTGCAAGTGTCGAACCATTCAAAGTTTTTTTTTTTTAATTACAAAAATAAAGGTAAAAAGGGGTGTTCTGAAAATAAAAAAAATGTGAAACATAAATAATTCATGAATCAGAGTTTGTGTCGACACTCACAGTGACGAACAATTCATAGTTTGTTGAAAATTCATAATTACGTCCCACAATTGTAACGATTGAATGTGCAGTCATACATATTTTATAGATTAGAAATAGTAGCATGAAACGAGCTCACCAATTGATCCTTTATCCTTCACTGTGCAGCCACAATCCACTCTCAGCCTCACTCGTTTGCTTGGCTATATAAAAGCACTCAGCGCGCGACCCGAAAAGGAAAAAAAAAACTTGGCTTTCTTGACGCACTGCCCAGCAGCAAGCGTCAAGGTCAAAGGATCAAAAAGAACTAACCGATCACGCCACTTTTTCACTTACTAGACCGAAGCGCGACATGTTTGATCCTGCCCTCGTCGCTGGCCCCCGTAGGAGCAAGCGTCAAGGTCGAAAGATCAGACAGAACTCTATTTTTTTTTTTGGGAAATTTTATATTTTTCTTCAAAAGTCCAAGAAAATTAAAAATCGGTCAAGCGGTTCAAAAGTTATAATTCTTTAAAAAATAACAATTTTGCAAAGTCGTGATTTTTCCGGTCACCCTATATTGGAAATGGTCAGCCTAATAAAAAAATCCAAAAACACGTGTTTCCTTATTTCGGATAAGGAACAAAATAGCAAATATTCACGGAATTCAATCTCCGGTTCATGGCCAAACCCAGGGGAAAGCTCAAGGTTGAACTATGGGTGAACTATGGTGAACTACGGAGTCCTGCTGGTTTTGGCGGTTAGTGATGCGGTTTCAGCTTCGACTGGTTAGCAATTTACCTTTAGACTGAAGTCACTTTCTATTAACTTTATGAATTTATAGTTTTCAGTAATCAATTAAGCTAGCTCACGTCTTGC
This sequence comes from Aedes aegypti, assembly GCF_002204515.2. Classification (NCBI taxonomy): domain Eukaryota; kingdom Metazoa; phylum Arthropoda; class Insecta; order Diptera; family Culicidae; genus Aedes; species Aedes aegypti. Next base: position 292,180,458 of record NC_035108.1, read on the forward strand.
TCTCACGAATATTGCAAGGTAATTGGTTCAGCGAAGGCGGTTAATTTTTGTCCGTTAAGAACTTTCCTCCCAGCTTATTTCGCCTCAACACGGCCCCCTTTATACCACCCACAATGACCGCTCATCCTTATCCTTCTCAGCGTCTGGTGGTGAGTAGCGGTACTAATACAATGCGACTGCGTTCTTCACAGTGGGTGTTGGGTGGTGTCCATCTTTGAATAATTTAATGTTTACTTGGTATTGATTATTTGACAACAAAACGATACACAAAATCCCGATAGTCTCACAAATCTTGGACACTTCAACACTCCACTGGTTACACAAAGTATTTCATTTAATCATCATTGATACTTTAAAATGTTTATATGGAATCAATTTTACTATACTGGGTCCTACTGGATCTAACATTGAATATATGTATAGTTTGAGTTGCCTTCTTGCTGTGAATTGTATGCACTTGAATTTGAAAACATTTGAAATATATGCTTTTGGATCTTAAAAATATTTTGCAAGAATTATATACTCGAGGATTTTTAATTAAATTGGTGTGGGAAATGAACAAGCTTATTGTTTTTGGCAAATTAGGTGTTACTCGAAGACGTATTTATAATAGAACTATTTCTGTTAGGGAATACCATTAAAAAATAATTAAATGTTGCTTGGATTATTGGCAAAATTTTTTGGAATTCAAGTGAAAGAGGACGTTTGAGTCGTTCTATATGTCCTTATTTTAGTAACTATTCATGGTTCACGCCAGTAGAAATTGTATTTGAACATTCTCAAGGATAATATCAAATCATTACGTATGTACTGCCCATAAAGGCATAACTGTCTCATATGGAAAAAGTAGGCATTGAGAAAATAGCGCTCAAAGTTTGAAATTAGTCACCTCATACTAATTTTCAAAACTTTCTAGAACATTTTCGCATGCCATATTCAATTAGTATAACCACACAGATTACTCATTTCGCTACTATTGATCAAAAAAAAAAAATACAGCCGTTCCATGAAAAACCGATCTAGTGGGTCTCCGAATTCCGTGAAAATTTGCTATTTTGTACCTTATCCGAAATAAGGATACACGTATTTTTGGATTTTATGATTAGGGTAACCATCTCCGAAATAGCGTGACCAGAAAAATCGCGATTTTGCAAAATTTTTATTTAAAAAAAATTATAACTGTGTTTTTTACATGAAAAAACTCAATAGTTTCCGTTTTTTTTTGTGTTTTGAAGGCCTCGGGACCAAAGGGGCTATTGCTGTTCTCATTTTTTCTTGAAAGTTCAGAAAATTTTACGTATACTGTCAAATTTTCAGCGATGTATGTTTTTTAGTTTTTGAGATATATTTTTTTGAAAATAAAAAATCAGTCATTTTTTATCGGCACACACTGTAGGTCTCAGCGCATTAGATTTGTAACGTTTAAAAAAAATTAAAACTTTTGAACAGCTTAACCGATTTTCAATCTTTTTGTATGGAATGAAAGCTTAAAATTTCAACTATTCAGACAAAATTGAAAGATCTGATAAACATATGTTTAAACGTGGAAAAATATAAAAATTTCTAGTTTTTTTTTAGAAATTTTCATGTATTTTAATGCAAAAAAATTTTTTTTTTCAAAGTTTTCTTTTTTTTCTATTTTTTTGGAAAAGTTGAGACCTTAAGCTTTCATTACATAAAAAAGATTGGAAATCGGTTGAGATGTTCAAAAGTTATGATTTTTTTTAAACATTACAAATTTAATGACGCATTCTTGTGCGAACAGTCGATCGAAACGGACGTATATTTGATAGTGTGAAAAAAAATCGATCAGAGACAATAGTCACACCAGATCCTATTTTGCTGTACAACAATTGTCGGAAGCGTGCTCTTGAACAAAAGAGCAAAATGGAAACTCGGGTTCGAAAGAACACGGTGAAGCTAGTGTGCTCCTCTGGAAGCAAGACCCTAGCCCACTTGGAAGTACTGAAATTTACTCTGCAACACCTGAAAGTCCCCCCAGCTGACATTCATTCCGTTTATCGGGATGAAAACGAAAACAGGTTTTTTCATCGACGAAGCAAAGTTCTCGAGCTTCATGAGTGGCCTTGAAGAGGCCTACACGTTCTACTACGAGGATGGCAGCACGACACGAGCTCACCTGGAAATGGCCAGTAGGATTTTCAGGTACGTCAGAGTGTTTAGTTTACCCCCGGAAATCGAAGATAAGGACATCGCGCACGTCCTTGGCCAGTATGGTACAATCCGGCAACAAGTAAGAGAGCGATTTGCTGCAGCACATGGTGTTAGCATCTACACGGGTGTCCGGGGAGTTCATATGGAAGTGGCCAAAGAAACCCCCCACACGTGTACATCGGTCATTTTCGGGCCAGAGTCTTCTACGATGGCCTGAAAAACAAGTGTTTCCTTTGTAAGGGCGAAGGCCACGTGAAAGCAGTTTGTCCTCGAGCGGTATCCAAAGATGGCGGCAACGGCAGTAGTAGCGGTGGATCATCATACGCCAATGTGACCGCCAAGTGAACTACCAAGCGTCAGCGTCAAGCAGCCCGGAAGTGATGGAGCGGATGCACAAAAACCGTCATGCTCCAAACTTGCAACAGATCCAGCAATCAACGAAACAATCTCACAAGACACAAGCGCGGCAGAGGCTTCGAACGCGGCCGACGATCTCGAAGCATCCAATGGTGAGGATGTGCCTGTTCCACCCCAGGATCAGGAAGCAGATCAGGAGGCCAACGAGGAGTTGGAAATGGACGAAAAGAAAGCGGCTCTCAAACGTACAATGATCTCTTCGTCGGAAGATGACACGCAATCAACGAATGAAACCCCATTCGTCACGGTGCAGCAACGGAAAGGTAAAATCGAAGCGAAAAAAGGTAAACTAACAGAACCGCTGCCAACCGCAGCTCTTGAGAAAAGATCCTTATCCAAAAGTCAACTCCCGTACCAAAGGTAGCACCCAACTTACAAAAGCGAACAAAATGATCTTTATTAGAAAAATTGCAACTTTAAACAGCAACGCAATTGGAACAGACACGAAAATCATTCTTGTAGTAGGCCTTGAACGGGTAAGACGTTTTTTTTCCATCATCTGACATTTTTCTCTTTTCAGGAGAATTTTTTTCAAGATTCTGGAAATACGACTCCTGTGTGGATCCTCGATTTGGATCTTGAGTTCCTGTGTGGTGCGGTTAAGAAGTTCCTGTGTGGCGCGGTAGGAGAAGTTTTAACGGGTGTTATTTGGCGCGAAAGAAGAAGATTTGGTGCGTGTGCTGGTCGAATTTGGATCGTGTGGTCCGATTGTAATCCTGTGTGGTGCGTGATTGGAGTTCCTGTGTGGCGCGGAAGGAGATTTCAAGCGTTGGTGGCATTCGATCCATCGGAAGCTAGGGGATTTAGCAAGCTTGAAATATTAAGTATCTTTTCGTTTTATTTAATTAGTGTAGCTTGTTTTTTTTTTTGTAGTATTTTTTCTGTTGCTCCTCGACTATGGATGTTGAAGGAAATGACTCTGTTTTAAAAGGTGATCCACCTCCTGGTACATCTTCCTCATTTGAAAAGTCATTTCGTATTAAAATTTATCCGGCTTCTTTTTCTGGCCCGTATGTAGTATTCTTTCGGAAAAAAGAGAAACCGATTAACGTTTTACTAATTTCTGCCAAAGTTTATGAAAAATTTTCATCAGTCAAGGAAATCAAAAAGATTTCTCTTGATAAATTGAGAATTGTTTTTGGTTCTCGTGATGAGGCGAATTCCCTTCTTGAATCTCAGCTTTTTGCTGGGTCATATCGTGTATATGCACCATGTGATTTCTGTGAAATCAGTGGTGTAATATACGATGAATCTTTAGAATGTGATGATATTAAAAATCATGGCAATGGTATTTTTAAAAATAAATCTATACCGCCAGTAAAAATTTTAGATTGCCAACGCTTATCCAAGCTTCTCTTGAATGACAAAGGTGGGCAATATATTCATTCAAATTGTATTAAAATTACTTTTGCTGGATCAGTTCTTCCAGATTTTGTTCAGGTAGATGGAGTAATTTTTCATGTAAGACTTTATTTCCCAAAATTAATGCACTGCGAGAGATGCCTTCTTTTTGGACATACTATTAAATTTTGCTCTAATAAACCCAAATGTTCTAAATGTGGATTATCACATTTAGCTTCTGATTGTAATAAAAAACCAGACATTTGTGTTTATTGTAATCAAAAACATAATTCATTGAAAGATTGCTCTGTGTACATAAATAACCAACTCAAAATTAATCAGAAATTAAAAAGTAGAAATCAATTATCGTATTCACAAATTTTAAAAAATTCCGAAGATATTTCTGCTCCTAATATATATGAATCTTTAAGTGATGATGAGCAAGATGATTCTCCTGATTCGGTCAATTTTGTTTACAAACCCCCTTCTAAAAGAAAGCGCATTCAAAAATCTGCTACAAATGCTCAAAATAATTTCAGTCCTGATACTAAATCATTTGATAAACATTTTCCACGTTTAAATTTATCTGCATCGCGAACAGTACCTGGATTTCAACGTGTTGATTCGGATCCATCAAACAGTAATTTTAATGCAAACGTAGAAGCAAATGATGATACCAGTGCCAATGATAAAACTTCAATTTTAGGAATTTTGGAAGAATTAGTTGAATTTTTGGGATTAAATGATTTTTGGAAAAAGATTATCAAAATGATTTTACCATTTATAGCTTCTTTACTTGATAAGTTGAATTCATTTGGTCCCTTCATTGCTTCATTGTTTTCGTCGTAATGGCTTCGAATGTGAAGAGTAACTTGAAAATTTTGCAATGGAATTGCCGTAGCATTATTCCTAAAATCGATAGATTGAAAGCTTTAATTAGTTATAACAATATAGACATTTTTTGTTTGAATGAGACGTGGTTAACTAGTTCCAAATTTTTGCGTATTCCCAAATTTAATATCATAAGAAAAGATAGGGATACTCCATATGGGGGAGTTTTGATTGGCATCAAAAATGATTTGGAGTTTAAATATTTGGATTTTGCATTTGATGTACAATTTGAATATGTTATTATTTCTGTGAAACATTACGAATGTACATTTTGTATTATTTGTTTATATGCTCCCCCTAATTCAACTTTTTCAATTTCTGAACTTAAAATGGTTTTAGATAATGTTCCTTCTCCTTTTTTTATTTTAGGCGATTTCAACGCTCATAATTATTCTTGGGGTAGTGATAGAACTGATGGTCGGGCTTCTTTATTAATGGATTTAATTGATAAATTTAATTTATATATCCTCAATGATGGTTCTTTTACAAGAATTGCTGTTCCACCCTTACAAAATTCATGTATTGATTTGTCTTTATGTTCGAGTATTTTATCTTTTATATCATCTTGGAAGATAATCAATGACCCAAATGGAAGTGATCATCTTCCTATTTTAATTCAAGTTAATAGTTCTACTAATAATGAAAATTTGGAAAACCAAAATTTACATGATTATACAAAATATGTGGACTGGACAAAATTTTCCGATTTAATTTCAATGTCGTTAGTTAATTTAGAAAACTATAGTTCTGTAGTTGAAAATTATGATCAATTCATCAAAATTTTAATTGAATGTTTACTCAAGTCTCAGAAAAGGAAAATAATTTCACATACTCAACGGGAAAGGCGTCCCACTTTTTGGTGGGATAATGATTGTTCTAATGCTTTGAAGAATAAATCTAAGGCTTTTAAAACATTTCGTCGATTTTGCACAAGAGAAAACTATTTGATATATTGTAGGGAAGGAGCTTTATTTACCCGTATTACTAAATTTAAAAAGAGGAATTATTGGAAGAATTTTATTAGTAATCTAGATAAAGAAACTTCCTTATCTACTTTGTGGACTGTTGCAAGAAATTTGAGAAATCGAGATAGTTCTTCGCCTGTCGTATTGGAATATTCCGATTACTGGATTGATCAGTTTGCATCTAAAATTTGTCCTGATTTTGTACCTCGTCCTATTACTTTCAAAAATAATAACAATATTAATTATTTTCCAGAGTTAAGTTCTCCATTTACATTAGAAGAATTAAATTTGGCTTTATTTATTACTAATAATACAGCTCCAGGTATTGATAATATTAAATTTATTGTTCTTAAAAATTTACCTTTTGAAGGAAAAAATCATTTGCTATCCTTATACAATTCTTTCCTTAATCAAAATATTTGTCCATTGGAATGGCGTTCAATTAGTAAGTATTCTAAAACCTGGAAAAGATCCTGCTTTGTTTGATAGTCGTAGACCAATAAGTTTATTATCTTGTCTTCGTAAATTATTGGAAAGAATGATTTTGAATCGTCTTGAATTGTGGGCTGAAAAGAACAATATTTTTTCTTCTTCTCAATTCGGTTTCAGAAAAGGTCGAGGTACTAGAGATTGCACAGCTCTTTTAGCTTCTCAAATCCAACTTTCTTTCAACAGAAAACAAGATGTTATTTCTACATTTTTAGATGTTTCAGGCGCATATGATTCAATACTTATTTATTTGCTTGTTCAAAAAATGAATAATTATAAAGTTCCTTCGATTTTATCCAATTTCATTTACAATTTATTTTCATTTAAAATTATGCATTTTTTATCATAATGGTTCATCAAAAATGTCCCGTTATAGTTATTTTGGCCTTCCTCAAGGATCTTGTTTGAGTCCATTTTTATATAACTTGTTTACAAGTGATATTTCAGACATAATTTCTAATAATTGTTATTTAATTCAGTTTGCTGATGATAAGGTTATTTCTGTAAGTGGGAAAAATAGAGAAATTATTCGCCATTTTATGCAAATTTGTTTAGATAATATTGGATTATGGGCTTTCAAAAATGGTTTTACTTTTTCAGTTCCGAAAACTAAATTTATTATATTTTCACGTAAATATTCCACCATAAGTGTAAGTTTATATCTAAATGGGTTTGAAATTAAACAGGTATGTGAGTATAAATATCTTGGCATTTGGTATGATTCCAAATTGAATTGGAATTCACATATTACATATATTCAAAAAATTTGTTCAAAAAGAATTAATTTTCTTCGTACCATTACAGGTACTTGGTGGGGAGCTCATCCTTCTGATATGATTACTCTTTACAAAACTACAATACGTTCTGTTTTGGAATATGGATGTTTTACTTTTGGTTCAGCTACTCAAATTTATTTTTCAAAACTTGAAAAAATCCAAATTCGTTGTTTAAGAATTTGTTTAAAATTAATGAATTCCACTCATACTAAATCTGTTGAAGTTTTAGCTGGCGTAGTTCCACTTAAATTTCGTTATGATGAATTAAATTGTAAATTCCTAATTCAATGCTTTAGTAATAATCATCCAATAATTGGAATTTTGAAAGATATACGTGAAATAAACCCCACATGTAAAATGTTGAGCTCATTTAATTATACAATTACAGAAAATATTGTTCCATTTGTTTCCAATATTTTTTATGATTGTAACATAAATATCCACTCTTTCCATCCTTTGATTGATTTATCTTTACACATGGAATTGAAACAAATTCCAAATCATGTGCATCATCATTTTTCAAATTTATTATTAGAGCGTAAATTTAATGGATTTGATAGAAAGCAAATATTTTATACAGATGGATCGCTCATTAATAATAATGCTGGTTTTGGTGTCTATCATGTAGACGTTACACATTTTTTCAAATTGCAATCTCTTTGTTCCATTTTTATTGCCGAATTGATTGCTTTGTATTTTACATGTAACTTAATTAAAGAGTGCTCTCCAAATGTTTTCATTATATGTACTGATAGTATGAGTTGTATAAATGCTATTAAATCCATTAATTTTCATTATAAGACACACCATTTGCTATTATTGTTGAGAAGTTTGTTGTATAATTTACATAATCAAGGATTCGTGATTAAATTTGTCTGGGTTCCAGCTCATTGTCAAATATTTGGTAACGAGCAAGCCGATTGTTTAGCTAAGATGGGTGCAACTCGTGGTATTATTTTCAATCGTGATATTTTTTATTCAGAATATTTTTCAAAATTGAAAAGAGTCACAATGAACTTCTGGCAAATTGATTGGAATTCTAGTGATAAAGGTCGTTGGTGTCATTCCATTTGCCCAAATGTCAATAAAAATCCCTGGTTTAAGTATTTATCTGTTGGTAGAAATTTCATTTGCCTTTTTTCTAGGCTTATATCTAATCATTATATTTGCAATAGCCATTTATATCGCCTTAATATTGTAGATTCTAATTTATGTGAATGTGGCGAGTCTTATCAAGATATTGATCACATTATTTTTCATTGTAAGAATTATGTTTTACCTAGAAAGAAAATTCTTGATCATTGTCAAACATTAGGCCACTCTGTACCTTCATCCATTCGTGATATTATTGGCAGTAAATCTCTTTCTATGATGAAAATTATTTTTGAGTATTTAAATGAAATTTGTTATGTTGTATGATACCGCCTTTTTCAATTATCTTTTCAGAGTTCAAGAAATCTATCTCATCGTTTGTCCGTTGGCCACCACAGCTTATTGATGTTCTCCTTTCAAGATCTTGGCTCTGTTATGGATTATTTCCGGTTGAGCCTTTACTTTATAAGTAGTTTAGTCTTATTTTATAACGTTTTTGAAAAGATGTAGAGGTTTTGCGCCCTTTTGAGAAGTATTTTTAAAGAAAATCACTCAAAGGGGTTTTTCCCTCTTCCAAATTTTTTGTTAAAATAAATAAATAAATAAATAAATAAATAACAGACACGAAAAAGTCATTGCTAAAAGATTTTATATGGAATAACGACCTGGATGTTATTTTTCTCCAGGAAGTGTCTTTCGAAAGTTTCGCGTTCATACCATCTCATTATGCATATGTCAATATTAGTTCGACCAACAAAGGCACTGCTATTCTTCTGCGTAAAAATATTGAACCAAAAAGCGTTCTACTAAATCCAAACGGTAGAATCTCAACTATTGTCTTCGACAATGCAAATTTTGTTAACATCTACGCACACTCTGGAGCTCAATTCAAAAAGCAAAGAGACATTTTGTTCACCGAGGATGTCATCCCGCATCTCTCTGGTGACTATCCCAACATCCTACTTGGCGATTTCAATTGTATTCTTAATGCCAACGATTCAAACTCGAACGTAAAAAATTTGTGCAAGGGTTTACAAACTCTTGTCACATCGTTACAGCTTTTCGATGCAGAAAAAGTTTTAAATAAGAAAACTTTATTCACGTTTTTCCGAGGTATCAAATTTCGACTCGACTGAACAACAGTAGCCAATCAAATTTGCTTAAACTGAAGATCAACGGTTGTGTAACTGCGGATAGCGCTTCCTTGAAGATTTTCTTAGAGAATCATTTCAAAGATCTCTTTGAAAAAAAAGATTTCAATAGAGTTGGTGTCGAATCCATCTTAGACCATGTCAATAGATCTTTAAATGCATTAGACAGACAAAATTTAGTACAGCCAATCTCCAATGAGGAATTTGAAATCGTATTAAGACAATGTGCAAGAAAGAAAAGTCCCGGACCTGACGGCTTAACATACGAGTATTATATTTCGCTAAAAGATCAAATCAAGAATGAATTGATTAAATTGTTTAATATGTACCTGTTAGAAGAAGTGCCCCCACCGGCAGATTTTTCAGAGGTAATTATAACGCTGATTCCGAAAAAAGGCGATTCCAATGAAATTTCCAACCGTCGTCCCATTTCCATATTTAATTGTGACTACAAAATTTTTTCAAAGATACTTATGAATCGGCTGCAACCATTAATGGAAAAACTTCTCGGACCCGGACAAGCAGCTTGTGATCCGGATAAGTCTTGTATCACTAACCTCAAGTTACTCGGAAACGTTATACTCCGGTCACAACAAACGAAACGGTTCAAGGGACTTTTGTTATCCTTAGATCTGGAGAAAGCCTTTGACCAAGTGAACCATGATTTTTTGTGGATCCTACTGGAAAAGTATGATTTTCCGAGACAATTTATAAAATGCATACAAAACTTGTACTATACTGCCTCGCCAAGAATCCTTTTTAACGGATTTCTAACGAACCCCATTAAAATTACGTCATCCGTAAGGCAAGGTTGCCCCTTGAGCATGGCGCTCTTCGTACTCTATATAGAGCCCCTCGTTAGAATGATATACAATAGTATTAATGGAGTGCTGATTGATAACATTTTTATCAAAATTGTGGCCTTTGCGGACGATATCAATATAATTGTTCTGAATGATAGTGAATTCGACACGGTTCTAGCGTAAATCAACTATTTCAGCATTTATTCAAAAATCAAACTCAACATTCAAAAATCTCAATTTTTGAGGCTCAACAACTGTAGATCAGGACCGCATATGTTAAAAGAAGTTGAAAAACTGAAAATATTGGGATTAACCTTCACATCAGCATTCAAAAATATTGTCAGTGAAAACTATGACGATCTAATAAGGAAACTAAATATTTCTGTCAGGAATCACTCTAAGCGAAAACTCAATTTTTTTTCAAAAAGTTCAAATCCTCAATTGTTATGTGCTTTCGAAAATCTGGTATGTTGCTCAGATATTTCCTGCTGAAGACAAGCATATTGCTCAAATAAGAACCATTTGCCAACAATTCATTTTTAATTCACACATATTCAAAGTTCGGATGCAACAATTATATCTACCAGTTGAAAATGGGGGATTAGCTCTTATAGATGTAGAATCAAAAACAAAAGCATTGTTCATAAAAAAATTAATTTTTGTACCAGGAGAACAACCGGTAGACAATTTTATGCTCTCTCAAAAAACAAACACGAAAGTTACACGTAATACTCGCGAGTGGATAATAATAGCAGAGGAAAAAAGACAATACGATCAGTCCAATACATGCAATCGTATATATAAAAGCTTGATAAACGATCTAAACATAATTCCTAAAATAGAATCAGAATTACCCAATCTCGATTGGGAAAACATATGGCAAAATATGAATCATGGATTTTTATCCACTGATGCTAAGCATGCTATGTTTATCACACTCAACGACATTGTACCATATAAAGATAAGTTGCTCCGTAATAATGTTCGTGGAACGGTTTCAAATTTATGTGAACCGTGCGGAGAAATAGATTCGTCCAAGCATCGTATCAAAGAATACGTTACTTCGAAGAAAGTATGGACATGGGTAACGCAAGTAATGAACAACAGAATGCGATTAAAAATCAATGATCCGGAGGAAATAATATGTACAAAAATAAATAAAAAGGCACCAAATCAAAAAGCAGGGCTGTATCTGTGTACAGAAGCAATGGCTTACAATTTGTTACTTTTCGGTTCAGGCTCACTTTACCATTTCCAAAGTATAATACGTGATAAAAGATGGAATAACAGAAAACTGTTCAAAACACATTTTGATAACTTTATGAGCATTTGTTGAAATTAGTTGTAAGTATTGTAACGTTTTTAAATAGGTCTCAATAAAAAAAAAAAAAAAATGCGCTGAGATCTACAGTGTGTGCCGATGAAAAATGACTGATTTTTTATTTTCAAAAAAATATATCTCAAAAACTAAAAAACATACATTGCTGAAAATTTGACAGTTTACGTAAAATTTTCTGAACTTTTAAGAAAAAATGAGAGCAGCAATAGCCCCTTTGGTCCCGAGGCCTTCAAAACACGAAAAACTGAAACTATTGTGTTTTTTCATGTAAAAAAATACAATTTTTGTGAAATTTTATATTTTTCCTGAAAAGTCAAAATCTTTAGCCTTCATTTCGTCCAAAAAGATTGAAAATCGGTCAAACGGTTCAAAAGTTATAATTTTATTAAAAATAAAAATTTTGCAAAATCGCGATTTTTATGGTCACCCTATTTCGGAAATGGTCACCCTAATCAAAAAATCCAAAAATACGTGTATTCTTACTTCGGATAAGGAACAAAATAGCAAATTTTCACGGAATTCGGAGACCCACTTGATCGGTTTTTCATGGAATGGCTGAATATGGTCGGGGTTCTGCTAAACCGCACCAAGTGCCATTTTTTCCTTAATCGACATTTTTACACCAGAGGACTCAACTAATCATTACCTTTCTACCATAAAAATATCAAGTAATTTGAACAGTCCCTTGTAATCTTACATCAAAAAATTTCTTTGGATGGACATGTAAAGCTGTTATTTTGTTCAGCCAGAGCGAACCATAAACCAACGCACGTCATCAGAGGGAATTCATTTTTCAGATATAAAGCTATATTTTTTCAACTTCCTTCTATATTCTTACAATTTATCCATTCCAAGCAACTCATAGAAACAGAGGCCAGTGAAATTGGGCAGCAATTGATTAAATAAAATTAAATATAGCTCCGGTGGCGTTGATTTATATCCTTTCAAATTTTATCCAGCCACACCGCACTAAGTACTGTTTATCTGAAAATAACATTTAGACATGGAGTAAAGGCATTTACATGCAATACATACTTGCACTAGCTTGTTATATAATATGTTTATCAAACCACACAGAAGCCGTAATGAAAAAACGAATTAATTTAATCTGATGCTGTGTGCACAACTCAGGTGGACTTGGTGCGCTTTAGTTGTTCAGAAAATGGCATTATCGCCATCAAACCCCGTCAGACAAACTGCACATTACTTGATTCAAGTTTATCACCATGCCTTCAAGAAGTGAAGATGACCTAGTGGAAGCACACTAGATTACCACTCAGAAGGCAAGAGTTCGTATCACGATGAATCTTTTTTTTCTGATGTTCTATCCGATGGTGATGGAAATCAAACAACTTTTAGATTCTGTGATTATTTTTATATTGCAGAAAAACATCAACAGGTCAATGTACATCTGAAAAGATGGTGATTCCTGGTGAACACTTCACGCATTGAACTGTGAACTTGATCAGCAAAGGTGCACCAAATGGGAGCAACTTGGTGCGCTTTGGCAGAGCGAATTCATGGTTTTCTTCGATCATTACACCCAAAAGTTGAAACCGTCATTATAGGCGTTTTCTGCGTCTATTGATGGCGGAAAAGTGTTCTTCTGAGCGACATGACGTTTTTGAGCGTCTATTGATAGGCAGATAATCCGGTCATTGAGTCGAGCAGTTTTTACGGTACAAATGGGGAAGTACAAGTTGATATGCTTTTTGCACCACGCATACCAACAAGCAGGTTTAGTGCTGTGGTATAGTATTTGGTTCTCACGCTCATGACCATGGGTCGATCCTGGTTGATGTCGCATGTGTATTTTTTTTCATGTGCGTACATCACCAACACATGTATTAAAAAATAAAACTTCCACACATATGCCTCTTTTAAGTGCATGTATTGGAAGTATGGAAATACGCAAAAAACCGAGTGGGTGCAAACCAGATTTGAACCATAATCATCGGATCGACTAGCACACTGAATATCTACTGCTCCAAACTTACTTCTGAAATGAAAATTAACCAAAGTCGATGTGGTTTTACGTTTCATATGCATGATTGCTCATGCTGTTGATAAACATGTGAACATGTGTTATCCCCAGCAAAATAAAGATATACAGTCAAGTCTCCTTTAAAGCGTTAATCATCGTATGTTGAACAAGTTTAATGTATATTCATAATAATTTATCACCTACCAGAGTAGCCACATTCTCTATTGTAGAACTTACTTAAGGACTGTTCATTTTATAAAGTGGACACCTTGTGCATGCTATATCTTTATAATATATCAATAGAATCGTAATCGGTTTTCTGTATACAGTATCGTTAGACTATTATATTATTGCACGATGGTGTTATAAAAAAAAAGCCATCAAAATAATTATAATTCACACGAATAAGGAACAATGTTTAGAATGGTCAAAGATTGGTAGGTCTGGAGCCAAGTATAATAGTTGAGTATACCAAAACACAATTCATTCATGAAAATTCGGATTTTTGGTATGTGAAAAATATTGTTTAAGATTGAAGAACATCTTTTCTAGGAAGTTTTTGTAGAAACTTCTTTGTTCTTCTTTGTAAGATCTTATATTTCCATATAAGAGGAAAATAATAGTATTACGATGCACAGAAAACCGATTATGATTTCATTGATAAACTAGCTAACCCAGCGTGGCTAGTCACGTTCCATAAGAATTTTCAAGCAAAAACCTCTTTCAAAGATTAATAATGTTTATGTTCAATTGCAAAATGATAACATGGACAGAGAAATTTCTCTGTTGATTAATATGTCATTGGTGTATGAATAATAAGCTGAGACACGCATGATATTTATGAACGCAAAATCGCCCAAATTTATGCTCTAACCATACTCCATTGTTATAGTGCCGTTATTCTGATCTGAAATAATTACAGCCTTAAATGCTGTTGTGAAATATTTCAAAAGTTCCAGAAGCTTCTATAAATTAGAGAGAAGAATCTGACTGAAAATTCTAGAATATTCTATTGAATACCGATTAACCAGTGCTACAATTTCTGTATAGATCTTTGTGCTGCGATGGCGATCGTCAACGATATACAACGAATCGAATTGTAATTAGGAGACTATCGACTAATGAATATATCGAGTCATCGAACAGGAATGCTTTGGAAAGCTCTTTTAGGGGACCATTATAGTTACCATAAAAAAATATTTTTATTTTGCCTTCATAAGTCGATATCGAACCATGGAACATCGACTCAAGAAGGTTGTGTAAATAAAAAAAAACTAGAATATTCGGCCCACAATCATGTTTATCTTTCCTTTGCAAATATCTTATTTGTTTTTGAACCTTATATTGAAATGACGAAACCCGTAATGAATCACATTTTCAACTTGCATCGGAATTTAAGTGCGGTCGAACAGCATAAAGTTGGTTTGTTTACATTTTGATTACCGTCCAAGTTCATAAAACCGGAAAACTACAATGATAAAAAGATCGTGACTTTTATACGAATTAGGAAGGACAAAGCTCCGGAAAACTCTAGAACACCCTGTGCAATAGCTGTTATAGTGCTCCACAATTTGCAATAGAGCCCTAAAATGGTTAATTAAATCTTGTTTTCATTTAATAACACGAAAGATCATATTACTGCAACTACTTTAGCAATTTTTCTCGCTCAAATAACGGATATATCATATTTAAACTTTAATTTCAAAATTGGATCCATAAATGAACCTTGACACTTGAGATCATGTTTGACGTTCGCTTAGTCGACAAAAATATCACAGGGGTTTTAGTTTTAACACTGGGGTTGTTGCTATCTGACATTTCGGAAGGGACACGGAAAACAAAATACACCCGAAATTTGAGTTCAAATCAAGGAGTGTGACAAAATCTATAAAAACATAAAAAAATGTTTTTTGTACTTAAACAAATGAAAAACATTCAAAAATTGAGTAAACATGTGTTTTTGGCCTGAACGTAAGCGTTTGGCACTAAAATTGGGACAGGGCTTTAGGACCCTATTGTAATGTTGTTACATTCAAATGGACTTTTGCAGTGCTCTTAATTTGACTGTTGTTGTGCTCTTAAATTGCTGTTGTATGCTGCTCAATGAAACCTTTCAAAGCGTTACTGACAGACAGAAAACTCTGGGATTTTATATACATGATAAAAAAGATATAGCATAAACAAGGTGTCCTCTTTATAAAAAATAATAAATGAATAGTCTTTAAAACATGAAAACTCTGTGGAATCTTTTGCTGGTGCTATTCAAAGAAAACAAGATCACGGTTCTACTTTCACATTGATAAAAAAATATCGATCCAATGCTGATGAATGCTACCCAGAATGAGCCGATTATAAGAAACCGTGCCCCATATATGGAATTAAATTTTAACCATGGTTTTAGTATAATAGTAAAAGAGTTTTCTATAGATGAATCGATCATTTTGACTCAAGAACAACTTCTGCAAATTGGCTATTAGTTTTTGCAAGCAATTTATTTTAAGAATTATGGCACCGATATGTTGATTTTAGAACAGAACGTTCAGTGGGGAGATTGTAGTAAACCGTTTGGAGAAGTCAAGAGAACATATATACTGATTTTTTTATCATGAAAAATATGAAAACAAAATTTCATTTTTATATAACGCAATAATCTTTTTTTTATCATTTTTAATTTTGACTATCTATGAATTGTAATAAGAATTAGTTGTTCAGGACAAAATTTCAGAGACATTTTCGATAAGAAAGTTTTTCTAAGAACAACTTATGCTGTCCATAAAGGCCCATATTGAAAAAAGTAGGCACTGAGAAAATAGCGCTCAAACTTTGAAGTTTTTCTTTCATACAAATGTTTATAATTTTCTATTAGGGGCCGTCCATAAATAACGTAGCATTTTTCACTGATTTTTTACACCTCCCTTCCCTCTCGTACCGTTTCGTCCGGATTCGAACCCACGACCCTCAGCTTGGTCTTGCTGAATAGCTGCGCGTTTGCCGCTACGCCTATCTGGGCCAGAAACAGTTACAGTTCTTGTTACATAATTTTGGTATCTAGTTTCATATAGGCTAAATTGTATTACTTTTGCTGTTGTCACCAAGCCAAACAAGTTTACTATAGAAAATGTGAAAAAAAATTGATTGGATTGATGAAGCTCGTTATTGTTGAGTTAGGGTACAATATATTTTTAGTTTATTTTTAGTTAGAACAAAAATTTCGTTATTAAAGGATTGTTTTTTTTTTTAAATTATTCTTTGTTAGGAAATAGATTTCAATGAAAATGAACAATACAATATATTAATTCGAAATGAATTATTATCCAAATTCAAATCCATTTGGCAATCAGTGGCCAGATATAGAAAAGATTACACTTGATATATTTGGAATGTTTAGAAAATTTTAGCGATTATTATACAAATTATTTATCTCTATTAATATTTCAGCTGAACTTCATTATCTTTCTTCATAATAAAATAAACCTACACAACCTATAATGAAACAGTTAAATAATAAAAAAATATCAAATTACCAAGTTATCAATAAAATTGAATGATAGGGCAATTTCGATATCACTCGAATCTGTTGTCCTCATTAATATTCAGGCTATTCCATCAAGAGCATTGATACATCAAAACAAATCGATGAGTTGATTGAGTGAGATCTCCTGCAACATTGAATGCATAATACACGGTATAAATATCTTGTTTCATGTAATATTTGCCGAAAAGAGCATATTTTATTGTCTTGAAAACGGCTGACTTTATGACTTGTTAACAAATGAGAAAACAATGTACTCCAAGTAGTTAAAGCATTGATTTTTAATTTATTTATTAAACTTTGATTTTGTTTATTTATAAATTTATCAATTAAGACACGAATATAATTTAATATTTACATTCCCATTTAAAGCTTTGAAAAATCTGTTTGATTGCATTTATCAAGAAAATCTAAAATTTCTCAGATTTCTTTTCAATCTTGATGAATGTTTTGAAGCTGAATCATCATTTTATAAACCAAGTTTATAAGTCAAACAAAACAGAGGACAGAGCCTGCATCTCAGTGTTCTTATGAGCACTTCCACAGTTATTAACTGAAAGCTTACTGTGCCAATGACCATTTTTGCTTGCGTATATCGTGTGGCAGGAACGAAGATACTCTATGCTCTGGGAAGTCGAGAAAATTTCCAACCCGAAAAGATCCTCGACCGGTGGGATTCGAACCCACGACCCTCAGCTTGATCATGCTGAATAGCTCCGCGTTTACCACTACGGCTATATGGGCCCCGTAAAGATCCCCCTCCCCCCTAAATAGCTACGGCATTTATGGATGACCCCTTACATTTCTTCCTGACATATTTAACACAACCGCATAGCTTACTAATTTTGCTTCTAATGATCAGCAAAAAATAATAAACTTGAACACAATTCACGTTTGCAGCTGAAATTTAAATTAAAAGTTCATATGGAGACTGGTATGCCTTTATTTTTCAATATGGGACTGCACCAACTTCATATTTTCCAATACATTTTCAAACAATGTGTGTTTATTTTTATATGCATAATAAAATGCAGATTAAAATAAGTTTTATTGCACTCATTCGATAACTGTCAAGCAATGATACATAGTTTTGACATCATGAATGCTCTAAAGCATGACTTTAAATCGGCAATATGTTGAGCATTATTATTATAAGTAAATTTTCTGGGATGTAGAAAAAATATTGTTCGGAAAAGATCTTCACGAGTTTTATATAGTTATGCGGCTTGGCAAACCTCTGAACGAACACCAACACCAAAAAATCAACTTAAGGGTTGAAGAAATCATTTCGTGACGCGTTCACCATTATTTTGCGATTATGTTGTGCACATAAGTTTTTTGAGAATTATTATTTATGTATATCAATTCCAAAAATATGGAAAATCTGGCTTTGGTGTAAAATGTTGAGTGCGATAATTAAACCTTATTGTAATTTCTGTAAATTCCAGTTAGGTACTATTGCATCTTCTTTACAAAAAAAATATAACGGTAAATGTAAATGACTGCTAATAAGAGCGGTTTTAAATTTAAAAAAAGTTTGAAATTCCAATCCCCATATATTTCTTAGGGGTCGTCCATAAACCACGTGAACATTTTTCCTGACTTTTCAGTCACCTCCTCCCCCCTCGTGCTTATGTGTGGTTTTGACGAATAACCCCCCGCTCGCCCAATGATCATGTGTTTCATTTGTTCATGAATGAAACAGAAATTTGAAAAATGGGAGAAGAGATATTTATGAATTGGTTTGCTATTATTAAGCAAAATGTGAGATTATAGTGTGACAAACTTCTGCAAAAATCCCTAACAAAATTAGCTCAAAAAAGATTTGTTTCTACTGCAGTGTTCCTTATTATTGTTTGAGGAATTAGTTTTCACTTAGAGATAATTTTGTATTAACATTACAGTACTAACATGTGGGGAACATTTTTTTTTTTTCAAATTTTGTCATAGTAATTTCCATAGAAATCTTAATCGTCTTCTAATCGTTGTTAGTAAAGAAGATATGAAATATTGAATTTTAAAACTTTTTTTTTTAATTTGAACCATCCGACTGCTAATGAAACCTTTCAGGTTTAGTTGATGGTGGAATTTTCTTTGAAACACAAATGGGTGGACCGTGGTCTTTGGCTAGATACCCCCTCCCCGCTAAATGATAACATAGTTTATCAACGGCCTCTATTTTGATAAGTAATTGTTAAAAGAATTACGGTAATCCAGTTTGCTGTATGCACACTTAGATGTTTGATTACAATATTACATCGTCAAATGAATCGAATCCCACAAACCCTGGGTCTCCTACTTCGAGGAGTCTCATACCGTCCCCAACCATGCGACTAATAGGAGACCAAAATGTAAATTAATGAAAAGTAAATCAATCAGCAAACGTCAACGATAAAATTCTGCTTATAAAGCGCCCGACTGTTATAGTCAGGTGTGTTTATTTGTTTCTCCCTAATATATTACCCAATCCAACACGCACGGCATGAAATTCTATTTCCACTGCAAATGTATAAGTCATTGCCGATAATAGAGATATACAAACATATAGATTTTGACTCTGGTATAAGTAAGAAATTCCCGCAGCACCGCGTTGGTACTTTAAATATATTTATAGAACATATCATCTCACCCCTTCTCGCACTTGGCTGTTCAACGGGTGTTGTATTTTGCTCCTCTTGCAGGTTGTCCTCCGTGACAAGATGGTTCCATCTTGTGTGATGTAGAGCGATCCACACATGACAAATTGTGATAGGCAAGTGATGAGGGTTTATGTTTAAGGATCCGAAGGTTGCGGTTTCGAACCCAGTTACTGTTATTATTTTTTTGTTTTACATATTTTGGTGTCTAAGGCAAATTTCTTGTGGCGGAGCCTTGGAGCAATCGGGTATATGGGGTAGCTAACAAGGGAAGGTCACGATGTGTTACACGGGGTTTTCAACCGGACTATTTTTGTTGGATTCAACATGTCGAAATATGTGAAACCCCAAAGCCTTTCGGGTGAAGAGCCAGGGAGATGTAGTATGTTGTTAACAAAATGTTAATAAAATCTTAAATTTGTTTTACCAAATTAGGATGATAGTGTTGTCTAACACAGATCACCTAGATATAAGAAATGAATGTAATGTTTGGAATGATACTAATAAAGAAATTAAAAAAAAACATGTACATCGTAATGTTCTGAATGGCTTCAACGGATGACGCATGAATTTGGATACTAGGTTCAAATAATGACTTATTCAGTAGGTACAAGAATGTTAACACTTTTGACCGGGTTAAATCCGCTCGATAAAGGCAATAAATACATTACTTAGAAAAGAGATAACTTAACTTTATATAAAATGAGTAGTAGAAAATCGGTAAAATAGAATGGTGTTTGATTTTCGATGATGTTATTACTTTCAATAAAACTAACATTGTTGCTAAATAAATAACTTTACTCAAGAAAATTGTTTTAAAAAGAACAAAATGTTTATTATTTATGTGTGATTTTTTGTGTATTCATACACTAACAAATGAGGCCATTTGAAATCACAGATCTGACTGTTATTTTTTTTGTTTCAGTTCAGTCATTTAAAACGACAATATTTTCACTTGTCCCACTAGTTTCCAAAATTTTCAATATTTACCTTGAACTTTGGCACAAACATTAAATTTAAATATAGCATAGATTTAGTAGGAAACAATCTGAAAAATATAGTAGATCTTATTCATTTTATTTTTTTTAAGAACCCTCTCTATACGATTTTCTTTACCCATTTGTCACACGGTACCTTATTTCGATAGTCACTCAAGCAAAATGATTATCTAAATACAGGGACCGGAATCTATTATGATAATTCGCCACAAGAAATCGGGTTGAATTTCATAAATTTGCCTGAAGAACCAAAAAATAAAAACAAAATATAAACTCCCGCTTATTCAGAATCGAACCAAGGACCTCCCGACTCTTAAACCAGTACTATCTCCACGAACCTATCTACGGCTTATTGGGAGAAGTGACAAAAGCAATATATAAAGCGTTTTATATTGCAATATTCATTCCATTCCTCTGACATGTCCACCATCCATTTGCCGCGTGACCATTTGCCTAAGTGTGCGTTTCCGATGCCATCATTCGGCTTCGGATTGGTTGTGCAATTGTGTGGGTCGGGCGTAAACATTTAGATTGCTCGAATTTTCAAGTCCAATGTGCTCGATTTCAATTGACGGGTTTGCCCGTCTACGCTTAGGAGGCGAATCTTACCATCAATAGGTGGATTTAGCACCTAATACGCTAGGAGGGAAATCCGCCATCCGAATTATTTTGGGTGTAGGATCTATGTATGAACACGTGAGAATCTTGATTCAATACATACGAATCCTTCCCATAAACACTTGGGGATTTTTTTTTTATTATCGTACAAACTGGGCCGAACGGTCTCAGATTTTCATGAAATTTTTTCCACAGGCAGGGCTCATGGATATATGAATAAAAAAAAAATTGAGAAAAATTCAGGGTCGCCTATTTTTCCGGAAAACTCAGGTGGAAATTTTTTGTTTTCCCTTGACACTACTTACTTTGAAAAATCATAACTCAAGAACGAAACATTGTAGAAACAAGTTTTTATATGAAAATTAATGCAAATTTTCTCAGAAATCAAAAAAAATATGAAGTGGAAAAAGTTTTCCACAAAATTTTCCACCGTTAGGGAAATTCATAAAGAAAAGCTGGAAAATCTATGCCCGAACTCGCGGAAAATTTTTATTAAAATATTTTTGAGAAGGAAACTTTATAAACTTCAATTCTAGTAACTTTTAGGATGTACTTTTTTTATGTTCTTGAGTTATGGTCAATTTTGTGAAAAATGACCATATTAGCCTTTTCTTTGAAAACCCATATTTCAATCGAAGCATCAGAAAAACAAGGTTTTTTTTTCAAAGCAATTGCAAAATCTCTCCTGAATGTTTCAGCCTCTGAATAGTCATTTTCAGTTGCATAGATGAATTCCCATTCTTTTTTAAATTGGTCTTTCACCTTTTGCGACACAGCCCAGTCAAATAATTGTTTGGCGTTATTAATTTCCGCTGACTTTCTAATACTAGCATCTCTAGCCATTCGCTTAATATTGCCACCGATACCATCACATGGACCTTTTCCATGTGAGGTTGGGAAAAAGTGCCTTTCTGCTCTAATTTTAAAATCATTTTCATGGTTGCATACATTTTTGAAATTTGATTTATTTTTGTACTGCTCTCCGCAGCCATCAGAAAGATAAATGATTTTTTCAAGCTCAGGAAATTTATTTTTCAATCTTGAAATTAGTTTTGTTTGAAAAGCATAAACTGATGTCGTGTTATGCTTTTTTATGTCAGCAATTACAACAAAATTTAAGACTTTGATCGAAGATTTATCTTTGTAATAAATTACAAATGGATGTATTGTTACTTGAGGTCGTACAAAGTAATGGCTTTGAATGGAAGCTTGTATCACGCACGAATAATTTTCCGCAAAATCCATCTGGCTCATTATTTCTTTGTTTTCAACTAGTGATTCCTTTTTAGCTCTTATAAATTTATTTTGTTTATCTACTTTGAGTTGATGCACAAAAAACATCTCTGTGAGATTTTTCAAGTTTTCTATAAAATCATTTACATTTTCCTCTTTGTTGATAATTTCACAACGAGGAGAAATAATCCAAAAACAATACTTAACTTCTTCAACGTAGTTTTCATCTAAGCGATTGGCAACAAAATCTAATTTCTTTAATTTACAATCCTCACAGGACCTCAAGTAACAATCATCTGTACTATCTGGACATATCATTTGACTAGTCAAAAAGGTGTTAAGTTTTATTTCTGTATTATGAACTTCAAAGCAATTAGTTTTTTTTCAATGCATCAACCATGAATTTCATATTCTCATGTATCATGCAAACACAAACATTCATGGCCGATGAATCCTTTGTATAAACACATTGTTTTGGTTTAAGTTTCCAGAACGATGTGAATGAGACAGATTCCTGTTCACTCTTACAGGTTTCCAAATATTGTTTATATAAAGTATCCAAAGGGTCAAGCAAAAGGCGTTTTTGAACATTTTGGCGCACTCCATTGGGTAACTTAATAGATATGGTATCTTTCAAGCCAGGAAATGGCCGACTGATATCATCCCTCAGGCAAAAATTTGAAACTATGCCTTGGACATCTGATCCATGCGAGGGTCGTCCTACTTTTGAAAGTGTTTGAATCCCTAAATTGTATTTTTTTTGATTCAGTTATAACGTGTTGAGACACGTCAAAATGAGGTTTAACTTTGGCATATGACCAATTCCTAGGAAGTAATTTTAGAAGTTCAATATGCCTGTCAGGTTCGGCTTTTGTAACAGCTGAGTTCAAATTTAATAAAACGAAATTAAAATCCTCTGTAACATCGACAATATTAGGCGGAAACCAAGTCTTTATTTTACTCAAAATATGATTGAACTTTTCGTCCATAGAAGCATTGAGATAGTTATTACTAGAAGCATCCAAACGTAAAGATTTTACTTGAAAAGAAATTTCCAAGAATTTAGCAAGCTCTTGTGTTTTTTGTACATTATTTATAGAACCAACTGACTCACCCGAGGAAGAAGTTTCCTTTGGCGACGCCAACGAAGATAGTGGTGAAACTTGTTCCTCAAACGCCATTGCTTCTGGAAGATCCGTTACGAGAGCCTTCTGGTCACCGGTAATGGAGCACTTCACGCAAATTTTCATCTTTTCCGTAATCCACCGAACTCCATTCGAATGAAGCTTACTGATGAGGCCTTGGCTGATCGATCGTAGATTTGCCCTTACTGATTTGTGGCCGTCCAGTCCGAAGGGGTTACAGAATAAAGAATTGTATTCGTAATATTGAAGTTTGTTCATTTCAACAGCTTCGGGAAAACTTTTTTCACTTTACAAAAAATAATAACGAAGAATATACAGCTTATAGACAACACTTGCACTTTCTCACTGCTCTTTGTTAGTTTTTGGTAAACTTATGATTCTCAAGCCATTTCAACGCTTTAAACTTGAATTGGTAAATACCTATTTGTCATATTGTCTACCCATTTATTTAACTGTCAATTTTGTAGTTACCTCACAGGAAAAAATTGCCTACATTCTGATTGAAGTAAACTTTGTTTCTATGTAGTTTCGTTCTTAAGAAATTTTGTTTATGAACTTATAAATTTGTAAATAAATGGTTCAAACAGCTCATCCTAGCAATATTTGATCATGTTTTAGGAACGAAAAATGAGCATATTGAAAATATTGTAGGAATGGATCTTATTGATCGCTCTTTTCAAATATACTTTGTTTGAAAGCTGGAATAGCTAATCGGGTTTTCATTATTTGTTTTCATAAACAGTGAAAAATGTCCTGGGAAACTGATTCCATTTCAAAAATTTCATATTTTTGAGATAATTTGAATCCGGTTCGACAAGTCATGATGAGTCTTGAGTCATGATTTTTAAACGAAAAGGCATGTATGGCAAATCTTTGCTTTTTTTACAAAATTGACCATAGATCAGGAACTAAAGAAAAGTACATCCTAAAAGTTACCAGAATTGAAATTTATAAAGTTTATTTCTTAAAAATATTTTATTAAAAAATTTCCGCGAGTTCGGGCATAGATTTTACAGCTTTTCTTTATGAATTTCCTTTTCCACTTCATATTTTTTTTTTTGATTTCTGAGAAAATTTGCTTTAATTTTCATATAAAAACTTTGTTTCTACAATGTTTCGTTCTTGAGTTATGATTTTTCAAAGAAAAGTCTTATATGGCACATCTGGACATTTTTCACAAAATTGGCCATAACTCAAAAACGAAAAAAAAGTGCATTCCGAAAATTTCAGCGATTAAAGCTCATTAAATCACCTTTTCGAAAATATTTTTTTGAAAATTTTCCACGAGTTTGGGCATAATTTTTCCAGCTTTTCTTTACGAATTTTCCCAACGGTGGAAAATTTTGTGGAAAACTTTTTCCAGTTCATATTTTTTCATGATTTTTTAGAAAATTTGCTTAAATTTTCATACAAAAACTTTGTTTCTACGATGCTCCGTTCTTGAGTTATGATTTTTCAAAGTAAGTAGTGTCAAGGGAAAACAAAAAATTTCCATTTGAGTTTTCCGGAAAAATAGGCGACCCTGAATTTTTATCAATTTTTTTTATTCACATATCCATGGGCCCTGCCTGTGGAAAAAGTTTCATGAAAATCTGAGACCCTTCGGCCCAAACCCGTACGGTAATAAAAAAAATCCCCACGTGACATGGATTCCAACATGCACGGTGATGATAAATATCATTTGTCTCCAATTTTACTTGTGTTGTTGAAAACTGTGAAACACATCCAAGGGGCGGTCCATTAATTACGTAAGACATTTTTGGCGGTTTTTCAACCCCCCCTCCCCCCATGGTAAGATTTTTTGTATGAAAATTAAAAATAATTTGTAATTGAAAAGATAAAGAAGTTTTGAGCCGCTTTTAGTGAGATTTCAGTCAATGCAGCTTTTCCCCTCTTTCGAAATTTTAGTTAAAATAAATAAATTAATAAATAAATAACTTCCAAAAAACCAAAAATCAAAGGTCTTTTTTGAAATCTTCGAGTAGACATGTTGTCACGATAAGAGGAATTCTATTTTTTTAGACAAATGAAGGTTAGTATCTAGGGCTCATGACCAATTCCATCCGGAATGATTCGAAACAAAAAATAAATAAAAATCGTGCTCGATAATCTTTAATATGGATTAAATTTTGCACATGTCTACGATATGGTAAAATAAGTATTTTCCGTGGGAAAATCGATCATGTTGATTCTAGAATAACTTTTGAAAATGGTCCATAAAGTTTTACATGCAACTTGATTGAAAATTTTTTATTCCGATACTATTGATTTCAGAGAAAAATAATCTATGGAGAAGTTGTAGTGAACCGTTTGGACTATAAGAAAAATATATGCACTGTTTTTTTTTCATCAAAAATTCAAAAATTTAACTTAAAGTTAAAATTGAACAATTATTATATTTTTAATATATTTTTTGTTTTCACCATAGAATCTTGATAGGGACAAAGTTTCATAATGGAGGAGCTTTTAATAAAAACGTTTTTTTTTATGAACAACTTTTGGTCGATTTTAAAAATGTTGATTTTTGTCAAAATAAATACGTGCTAATGAAACAATAAGAATCTTGGAATTATTCTGAACCATAAGGATTATTCTAATCACTTCTCTAGAAGAAGTCATTTTCAAATTATCTGAAGTTGAATGCAAAAAATTATAAATTAAATAATATAATAGGCCATTTTCATAAGTCATTCACGATTCTCCATCAATGAAAATAAGAAAATGGAAAGAAATATGGTCTTTACTTTCGAAAACGTATTGTTTTTGATTGAGAATCGCGAACAACTAATTTTTTTTTTTTTTTAACACGTTTATTGGAACTACACGATTACATATACAGATTTTCTACACAAAAGCACAGTTAATAGTAAAATCTAATGCCTCTACTGAAAGTTGGTCATTGGCATACTTACTTTACTTTTGTTGGCGCTACGTCCTTCAAGACATGACCTGCGCCACAATGTTACGCCAACTAACTCGGTCCATGGCTGCTAACCTCCAATTCCTCGATCGCCCCACACTTCCAAGATCCTGCTCCACTTGGTCAAACCACCTAGCTCGTTGCGCTCCCCTTCGTCTTGTACCGGCCGGATTTGAGTTGAACACCATTTTTGCGGGATTGTTGTCCGGCATTCTCACAACGTGTCCCGCCCATCGTACCCTTCCAGCTTTGGCGACTTTCGTGATACTGGGTTCACCGTAGAGTTGCGCAAGCTCGTGGTTCATTCTTCTCCTCCATACGCCGTTCTCACATACTCCGCCGAAGATCGTCCTAAGCACACGTCGTTCAAAAACTCCTAGCGCTTGCAGGTCCTCTTCAAGCATTGTCCACGTCTCATGCCCGTAGAGGACTACCGGTCTTATTAGCGTCTTGTACATGGTACACTTAGTACGGAAGTGAAGTTTACCAGACCGCAAGGTCTTGTGGAGTCCATAGTAAGCACGACTTCCGGCGATGATACGTCTTCGAATTTCTCTGCTGCAGTTGTTATCCGACGTTATCAATGATCCGAGATAGACGAATTCGTCCACCACCTCGAACTCATCCCCGTCGATCGTCACGCGTCTGCCTATGCGAGCTCTATCGCGCTCGGTTCCTCCAGCCAGCAGATATTTCGTCTTCGACGTATTTACCTTCAATCCAACCCGATCTGCTTCACGTTTCAGCCTGGTATACTGTTCAGCAACCACCTGGAACGTTCTTCCGACAATGTCCACGTCGTCAGCGAAACAAATGAACTGGCTGGATTTATTGAAGATCGTGCCCCGCATGTTGAAGCCCGCCCGTTTCATAACACCTTCTAGCGCAATATTGAACAGGAGGCAGGAAAGACCATCGCCTTGTCGAAGTCCTTTGCGTGTTTCAAACGGGTCCGATAAAGCACCCGATATCTTCACACAGCACTGTACACTGGTCATTGGCATCTAAAACATAATTTACATAGCTAATAAACATTTTTAGAGCCTGGTATCGGCATCTTCTGCTCATGTCCTTTAATTCGGGAAACCTGAGGCTGGTGAAAGTCATCCTCCTTCCTACGGTTGTCTCCAACTTAGATTGAAGATGATTCCATAGATCTCTGCTTCTCAGGCAGATGGAAAATTTATGCTCTAAATCCTCCTCTGTATTGGGGCACAGCTGACAGTATGGGCTCGCTACTCTGTTTTGTCGATGGAGAAGCTTGGCATGGGGAAGCTTTCCATTGACTAGGAGATAGTACATTGATTGCTCCAACGATGTTAATCCTTTGACTCTGATGTTGCACCAAACTCTCCTCCACGCAATGTTGGTATTTTCTTGCATGATTTTTGGTTCATTTAGTTTCTCGCGGAAATAATTGTGGAGTGCTGCAGCAGCCGGGTTTTCCCTTATTCTTCCTGGGATGTATGGCAGAACTTTGGAGAGGCTCTTTAAACACGGATATAAGGCAGGAATACCAGCTAGGTTTGGTGGGTTCTCCAGATGGTGCGAGAAAGAACTCGCAAATGGTGTTTCTCTCATTTCTTTTAGGAATCTCGTTACCAACAGGGATTTGCATTTATGCATTGGTAAGTGCAGATTTAAACCACCCATATTTTTCTGCAAAGTGAGCTGTTCTATTGGAACTCTTGTTGGAAAACGTTCCCATATAAAACTCCCAATGTACGACGTAATTCGTGATACAGCGTGATTCGGTATGCTGATTATCGAAGCGAGGAACCAGAGCCTCGACGTTATGAAAGTATTTAACACGATTATTTTCTGGTGCAGTGTGAGGTTTCTTGCCTTGTACATCCACATCAACCGGGATGTTTTTCTGATAACATCAGTCCAATTGTAATCGATTATCTGCTTTTGGGAATTGAAAAATGTCACTCCCAAAATTTTAATTGAGTCTTGCACCCTCGGCCAGTTTATGTCGTCTTCATCCCGACGCGGTCCTAGGTTCACTGCAGAGGTTTTGTTAAGGTTCAATAACGACCCCGAGCAGCGCCCGAAGTCCAAAAACGTTTGTTGTATGATTTCCAGCTTGCGTTCGTCTATTATAATGATGGAGATATCGTCTGCGTATGCAACCACGAGTTCCAAGGGATCATTGCAGATGGATCGTAATTTTTCAAGGAGGGGGTGTAGGTAAAGGACAAACAAATGCATGCTTAAAGGATCGCCCTGTCTAACAGAACGTTGGATAGGGATGCTTGGAGTGAGATTTCCGTTGATTAGCAAACGAGATTTTGAGGAGGACATAATCTTCCCTAACAGTTGTACAAAGTTTTCGTTCAGATGGATATTCCGCATCACGACCTTGAGAAAATCATGATTTACACGATCGAAAGCATGATCGAAATCGAAAGATATTAGTTTCCCACGCTTTTTCCTGCAGTTCAATTCGGCAATTCGATCTTTGATAGCATGCACAGCTTCAAAAATAGTTTTATTTGAGTTCGAGCATTTTTGGCTTGCGTTCAGTAGGTTGTTCTCAACCATAACTTTTTCCAAACGGTCTTTGAGGATTCTTGACAAAAGCTTATAATCATAATTAAGCAGACTGATCGGTCTGTATGCTTTAATTGTCTGGTCATTTGATTTCTTTTCGCATAGTACAATAACCCCTTCAACAAATGCTTCGGGTATATTTCCTTGCAGAGCTTCATTAACTATCATATTGAGCTGGGGATGAATAATTTCGAACGCTTTTTGATAAAATTCTTTTGGAATTCCATCACTGCCTGGTGACTTTCGAGAGGCACTTGATTTTATTGCGAAATATAGTTCTGTCGTTGTGATCTCATTCATCATAGCGTTGTTGCTGTTTGAATCAGGTGGAACAATACGATTCATAGGAAAACCATCGAAATTGTGCAATTGCTCTTCATTGTATAGATTTCGGAAGAAGTCATGAACATGCCTTTCTATCTCTGATCCTACAGTGATGCAACGATCTTGGTGACGAATTGAGTTAATGGTTGTTTTTCTTCGATAGCGATCACCTATTTGGAAGGATGATACTTTTTCTCCACACACATACCTATCGTTTAAACGTTCGTATGCTTTCGAAAAGTTGCTTTGAACTTTCAACATTTTAGCTTTTACTTTATTAACTTCGGCAATGCCGTTGGGGTTTTGGTACAAGTGATCATACGCATTTCTTAATTGACGGTACAACAGTTCGTTAGTAGCATGAAATTCACGGAACGATTCATTGGTTTTCCACTTAAAAAAGCTTCTGATCTTCGGTTTTGCATACTCAATCCACCAAGACATCCAGCTATTGAAATTTCGTTTTTCCCGAAGCCAACGAGACCACTTTTGCTCAAACTCTTCAAGATTTTCTTCATTTAAAACATGTGCACGCATAGACCAATACCCGCGACCAAATGGTTTGCCCAAATGTGGTAGACCACATCGAATTTTGTAAGCCTTGTGGTCTGTGAAAGACGTAGCAAAGAGTTCTGAAAAGTGGAGATGCGGAACAAGCGACCTAGAGACGTAAATACGATCAATGCGAGAAGCAGAATTGGAGCGAATGAAACTATAATCAATGACATTTCTGTTTAAACAATCCCAAGTATCATTGAGTTGCATGTTCTCTATCAATTGTTTAAGAGCAGGACTATGATTATTTGTCCCAGTGGCATCCTTGTTGGAAATAACACAATTAAAGTCTCCGCCAAGGATGATATGCTCGGAAGCAGCCTGTAGGTAGAATGGCAATTGTTCTTTGAATAAATTTTCACGAGCGGAGTAATTTTGCGTACCAGAATGGGCATATACAATGCAAATAGTTAACGAATCGCCAATTTTGACTGTTAGAATTCTACTGTTTAAACTTCTTTGTACGTTTGAGAACGGGATGTGTGACTTGAGAGCTATGGCTGTTCCTCGCTTGGACTCATCTACATTGAATATAATATTGTATCCAGGAATGCAAAGCCTAACACATTCAACTTCTTGGAGGAGGATGATGTCGAATTCCAATAAACGCACAAATGAACGAAGAGCTGCTATTTTATTGTCACTGGAAACAGTATTGGTATTGATAGACCCAATATTGTAGCTAAGGATATCTGATCTGTACATCACCTATAATCACATGTAGTTATGGGGTTTAAGCCGTAGTACTCGCGGCCGACTCGAGATTAATTTAAGGATCGGAGCAGGTTTTAAGTTTAGTTTTGTGAGTTAGTATTACGGATTGGTTTTGGAAATTTTGTTAATGTTATTAAGAAATTCGACCGTCTATTGAGTGCCAGTTTTAAGTTTCTTCGGGCGCCCTCTTGGCCGTTTCACTTTTAGGAACGGACCGCCTTCAGTGGACGACTCGTTGCTTTCAGTCTCGGAAATCTCCATGGACAAGGGATTGGAAGGGTAACTGGTTAGAGGAATTTTGAATGCACTCACGTGACTGGGTTCAGCGATATTGTTTTTCAGTTGGTCTGGATCGATCTGCTGGGTGGAACGATCATACACTGGCGCAGGTATCGAATCAGCAGTCGTCGCAGCAGAGGGTGAAACAACGGTGGCAGCAGAGGGGGCAGCAGTGGAGACAACAACAGCATTGGAAACGATAGTGGTAGCACCACCAGCAGCAGCAGCAGCAGTAGCAACAACAGCAGTAACATCGTCCGTAGCATCCAAGGTGTTTGTTTGAGTTTTGCCTATTTCCATCCTTTCGTCATCAGCATGAGCAGGGGAAGGCGAGTCGCCGGACGCTCCCCTTTCTTCGACAGCGGCGATTGATGTAGTGGATCGAGCATTCGCATTGAGTTCATTTAAGTTTGTACCCACAAACTCAGGCATGAGTGAGGCCACAACTTTGCTCCGGTCCAGAACGCTGGCGTAGCTTGTATTTTTCTGTACTGCCTTCAGTCTGTTGTTGAGGTCGGTCTTTTGTCCCAACAGCTTTTTATTTTCAACGCACGTTAATCCCGGGTGGGCTGGGTTGGTACAATGCCTACAATATTGCGGCTGGTTTCTGTAGGAGATTAGGCTCTCCTCACCCATAATTGTCACGAATGACTTGATGTGGCGATGCAAAATCATTTTAGCCACCCGCACTCCTGATGATACGCCTTTGAACGCAAAGTTGTCTCCCCAAACAAGCTCCTTAATCGAGATAATCTCGCCGTACTGCTTGAGAAAAGCAGCGATGTCTTCGTTCCGAACGTTTTCGGATAGATCGTGGATCTTGACTTCGACGCCTCCATCGTCCATCATCAAGCGAACTTTGATCTTCGTTTTGTTCACCTCCAACTCGTGACGACCGTTGTGATGATCAACAGCATCCTGGGCAGTCTTCAGATCACGGCATTTCACGTGCGCGCAATTTTGCGCGTGGTTCATTTGCAAACGCAGCACTTGATCAATACTTAGTCCAATGGTCTCATGAACGAAAGAATGGATTTCCTCAAAGGAAGGTCGCTTCGGGAAGTTGGATAAGTCCACCTTGAACGTGTTCTCACGGGCACGTACGGCAGCCATGGTTGCTATTTTTAATAGCACGGGTTTGGATGGTCGTCAGACAGAAAACTGACGCGATTGAAATTCTGCACAACAAGGTGCGAGAATAAACGAATGAAACTCGAAACAAAGCGATACGGAGCGGTTTGAAAATACGTCTGGTCGCAGCGATAGCTTGAACCTAACTATGAAAATGTTTAATTTCAATATTTAAATAATAATGCATCACAAATCATGATTTGCATTAATCTTTATATAATTCGAAAAAGACTACTTCTAGAGAAGATAACAATATAATCATAGTGTTTTAAAATCATTTCAGGATTCAAAACATATTTATTTTGACAAAAAATGAATTGAAAATCGACCAAAAGTTGTCCTTAGAAAAAACTTTTTATTAATATTTTTTCCATAATAAAACTTTGTCCCAAATATCTGTCAAGATTGTATGATTAAAATTTGATAAATGTTAAAATGTTTTTTTTTGTGTAATTTAAAATTTAGGATTTATTTTTGATTTTTTCATAAAAAAAAACATAAAATATTATTTCAGTGAATGTTTTTTCTTGTAGCTCAATCGGTTCACTACAAATCTTTCATAGATAATTTTTTTCTAAAATCAACAGTTTCAGTGTTATAATTTTTCAAATAAATCGGTCTATGACTGACCGATTTGACATGGAATGCGTCTCATGCTTGATGTATATTTACATGCTTTATTAAATATTTATTTAACAGATCATTCCAAATGTAACAAATGTATAAAATGTATGTATGCACATATCAACAGAAAATCCAAGTCGAGTCTAATACACAACACTCAAGGTGGCATTACAGTTAAGGTCGAAATACGCATATCTGCCAAAGGATACAAACCCTAGTGCAATTAAATGGTATAGTACTAAATTCGATTATTTTTTATCATTCATTTAGAAAATCCGAACTTTGTCTTAAGAACAAGCTTTTGATCTTCGAACAAATTTTCAGGCCAGCCATATTGTATGCTGTATCAATATGGACTAGCTGTTGAAATAACAGGAGGAGAGCTCTGCAGAAAATTCGAAATAAAATTTTCAAAATGATTCTGAAGCTCCCTCCCTGATGTAGTACGAATTAGTTAGATAGAATATCTAACGTAGAAACATTAGAATCAATGTCAAATAAAATAATTGATATTTTTTGTCGATAATTGTTGCTACCTTGCAGTGTTGATAGACTCTCACTCAAATCTCAATCAATACGCTCTCCCGTGAGAGCAAACTCATTAGAGATCTGCTTCGCAAAACTCACACTTGAGATTTTGATGCAAAATCACTCAATCAACTCAAAACGTAAAAATGATTCAGTCGCAAACCCCGTTAAAAACTCGTGAAACCCTAATGTTGTTCTTTCCGTTAGAAAGGATCACTATAATTTTAATAGACTGACAAAAAATTATTGCCGTGTGTGAGTAAACTGTGGAAATACAAAACAATGAGTCAAAAAGGTGAGCATACTCATCCATGATTTTCAATCACGCAACTCAGCAGTCATTGCGTGATTGATAACTCACGCATGAAAAATCTCAAGCGGGAGTTGTGCGAAATTGATTTTTTCACTACACTGATACCTTCTATTGCCACAATAAATGCGTTATGTAAGGTTTAACATTCTGAACTGTTACGTAAAATAATATGTAATAGGGAAAGTGTACCAGTTATGGCCATAGTTGTTCCATATTTGGCCATATGTGAAATTTTGATAACCTTCACATTTATAATCTTTTTAAATGTTTTAACATCAAGATATAGGGGGAGATCCCCCAGTACCGGACACTTAAGCCACTAAATTCATAATTCGAAAACTATTGATTTTATGGGCTTGTGTTACCCATTTATGATAAATATTATCATTTTTATAGTGAACAAAAATAAATTTGAAAAAATAAATATGAATTTTGACAATGCATTTTGATGATGTATTTTAGTACCAAATTGATCGATCTTGAAAGGTGGCACCTAATACCGGACACGATCTGGAAATGCCTCAATTTCTGCAAATATGAACATCATTGAATGTGTACTCTATAGGAATAGTTTATAATTATCAATTCAATGCATTTGCAACATTTACAAGAATAATTTGAGTCTTTCTTAGTTTGCAAGATGCCTATCAAAAACCTCTTCTATATATGATGAAAAAATAGCACATTTTACGATGTTGTTCTGAATAATCATTCATTGCATGTTTGATACCATGATCGACGGAACCCATGAAAAATGGAAGTATATTGAGACACTGACGCAATAATTACAAAGATATCATATAACAAATCAAGCTGTCCGAAACTGAGGGACAGGAGGTGCTTAACGAAAATTGTAAATTGTCCATTTTTAGTTCAATTATGGTACAAAATACATTCATACTATCAAAATAGGGTTATGTTCGATCGTGCTTGTGTGATCAAAAGTATTTTTGTCATATTCAAAATAATTACTAAATAGGCTCAAAATTAAGAGAATACGTCATTTTTTTTAAAGATTTTCAAACTTTTCTACTTTTTTAAAAAGGCATGCATATTTCAAGGATGTGTTATTCTACGCAAACATTTGTCTACATAAATGCTTTCTTTTCTACTAATACACCATCTTGATTGGACCATGATTTCTCAATGTTTCGACTTTGTCCGGTATTGGGTGCTGTCCGGCACTGGGGGATCTCCCCCTACCTTATATCTTACTGCTAAAATACACAAAACCTTTCAAAGTGTAGAGACATTCAAGTTATACCGTATGGCCAAATTGGGAACCACTATGGCCATAACTGGTACACTTACCCTATATTGTTAACAACATGTTAATAAAAGCATGATATTCACAAAAGATTTAAAAAGTTAAGACGTGTAATTAGAGATACCGTAAAACTGGGTAACTTTGAAGAAAACTTGAATATTTATGCATGCTGTTTCAAAGAATTATAGATTATATTTTTAAAACAATTAATGGTATCCTAGCTCTCGATTGCAAATGATAGATTGCCAAAAGATTTACAGTCGACTCTCCATAACTCGATATTCAAGGGACCATCGACTTATAGAATGTACCGAAACAAAAAATCACAAAATCGAAGGAACAAATTTCTGTATTTCTAATACATATATGATCACATCTGTAGGAAAGTATTATTATTTTGTTGATTGTACTTTACAAACTATTATTTGAAATGTTTTTTTCGAAATGCTCAAAAAATCGCATTATTTTGACCGACAATATTTTTTTTTATTTTCATGTTTTTCAACTTTTATTCAAACTTGCAAGTATTTTTCCATCTCCAAACAAGAATTAGACCACGTTTACTCAAATAAAAATGATTTTAAAATAGATATCGAGTTATGGAGAGAAATTTCCCACTCACGTAACATCGACTAGCGGAGATATCGAGTTATAGAAATATCGACTTATGGAGAGCACGATGTATGGAAATTTGAAGGGACCGAAAAATCCATCGAGTTATAGAGTATATCGAGTTATAGAACATCGAGTTGTGGAGAGTCGACTGTATTTTGAATGGATATATAGTTTTTCAAATAATCGAAAGACGGCTTTCTGTTTTGGGGTACCTAACTTTGATAATGGAGTATAAATCGAATGAAATGCGTAACATTTGTAGGCCATTGCATACCTCTAGGCGTTTAACGTTATATGGAAATTTCTGACTTAGATTACAAAAATGATCCCAGTGAATGAAAATGCTTTTCGCTAAGAGATTTGAGACCATATTCAAGATCTATGATAACTAGGCTGTCAAAGATAAGTGACCAACTATTCAAAATTACATCAAATAGTGCTCGTAGAACAGATTGTTTGTAAACGTTTCAAAAATGCTAAAATCATATCATTTTTTATTTTTCACATAAAGAGCCTTCAATGTTCTCGATTCAAATGAAAACGGCTCTTTTATGTAGTGTCATATTAATATTCTTTAGTTTTGCATTCGTTTTACTTAACCGATTAACATAAATTATGATATTTGGTTTAGTATGTGTTGGGTAACGCACTATCAAAGTTACCCGCATTATCGGTATTTACCCGCATTTACGGTATATGAAAAAAAAAAACACTTTTGTATGTTTTTAGGCGTACCCAAACTTTTGCACGGAAAGAATGCCAGGAATTTCAAAAAAAAATCTTAAAACATATGTCTTTTCATTAGTGCTCCAGAAAAAAAAACTTGGAATAATTGGAGCTATCAGAATTTTAGCAGTTGCCTTTAATTTTGCATACATTTTAATTTTGCATACAAACAAATAAAGCCAATTTCAGCTCCCACCGTCACAACCAGAGAACAATAATTATTCTCAGTTTATGATGGACGTCTACTGATGAAGAAGGAGGTTTACTTCGCTGCGAATCAAAATCCCCCGAGGCAAGTTGACTCCTACTCTCCCACACTTTTTTTCCATCTCGACGGCAACCAGTAAATGGGACCAAAAGCAGCATCGTGAGCCATACTCATCAAGATTGAATAATATCTGACCACGCTGTTGACCACTTTGGAGATTGTGCTGAAATCGTTCTCATGATGTTGCCCTTTGAGAGACATTTAAAGGCTTCTTGCAGTGCTACCACCGCCGCTGATCCCCCCCGAAGGATTT
Source organism: Aedes aegypti (assembly GCF_002204515.2). Classification (NCBI taxonomy): domain Eukaryota; kingdom Metazoa; phylum Arthropoda; class Insecta; order Diptera; family Culicidae; genus Aedes; species Aedes aegypti. Next base: position 292,217,116 of record NC_035108.1, read on the forward strand.
TACAGTTAAAATTCGATTAGCCGATCGGAAGGTGCCAATTAAGGAAACCGGAATCTTCGAGGACTCGACGAAATAATTCCAAAACCTGTTATTTCTACTTTTCCCGAACTCAAGAACCAGGGGAAACATTGTCAATGGTGGCCTGTAATTAGTGCTGTTTAGCTTCCTTGCCTGATCGCCTTCCAGGTTTCGTTGCAGGACTAAATCGCTACCATCACCTGCATTTACCGAGATTTTCCTTTCTTTCCGGGAAGCTACCGCTGACACCGACCAGAGCCTTCACCGGACCAGCTCTAATCAAACAATCTTAATTCCATTTAAGAAAATGTTTAACATTTTAAGTGGAAATTGCCACTAATGACCATGCTCAGCAGCTTTGTGTCGTCTTTGTTCCGAAACACTGGAAAAGAAATGACGAGATCTCAAAGTCATCCAGCTCGGAGATGGTTATCCTTCGGGTTCCTAGTAGGAGAGAAGTTTCACGGATCGAAATATTGCTTAATGTCATATTCCCAAAGGAATTAAATCTGATAGCATCAGGAGAAAACGCTTGGAAACCGACGACGGATGATCACTATCATTAGCTTTTTTCCTAAAGGTTAAGCACCAATTTTCGGGAGAAGTAGAGCGAATGACGGACGCTGCACTGCGTGTAATTTTTCGGTCCAGCACTCATCAGCAGGTAGGAATAGGTCAACACTATGCACGAGAATATATAGAGCAAAGTGCTGCTGCCGGTAAGAGGCCTCAAAGGACCTTTTTGAGACGAAGACGAGACACGATTCTGGTTAGCAGCCACCACTTGAGCCCGACAGAGGCGCTTTCGTTTCGAGTTTTAATCCTATTTGTCGGCAGACGGGATTATGATGAGATGTTTTGGAACATTGCGCCAAGTGTAGGTAAAACAGTTTGCGAACTGTGTTGCAACAATAAACGAAGAGAGGGCTGGCTGCGGATGTGGATTAGCGAGCTGAGAGGAGTAAACAGTAAACGGCATGACTGGAAATGGAGCAATGCAGTTGTAACACGAAGAATGCCGGCGATTGTATAACAGAGGTTAATTTATGGTGAAGGAAATAAGAAATATTTCATACATTCTAATAGGTGCGAACTTATCCAAATCCATGGTTAAGACAAACCTGAACAATAGCCATGAATGGGGGTGGAAAATTTCTCAAAAAGACGTTTCGGGTAAGGACGTTTGACATAAGGAAGCTGTGTTACAAAACCGAAATCGTTTTTATAATAACGACGAAATAAATGACTGAAAAATGGTACGAATATAATAGGGTGGTACCAATTTCCAAAAACATTTCGTAGTCAAAATGTACAAAGCGGAGAATGATGCCAAAATATGTTTTGTTATAACATCCTGAGAAAAAATAAGAATTTTTGGTGAAGGTTTAGACGTTGCGCAAGATGAGTAAGTTCATGAGAGACTTCAAAATGTCTGTATGGTTTTCAAGTTGTTTGGGTGATTTTAAAGGGTGTACGGAATTAAATTGCGATGAACGCAAATATTTGGCAGCATTCGCAAGTTCATCCAACCATCTTCAAACTTTAAGGGAATAAAATAAAACATGTTATGAATATTTCCCCATGTTTGTTTCTTTCGAACTTTTCTCTTCAAACTACTCATAAGGTCCTGTTCAACACTGAGACCAACTTTTTTTTTCGTGTAGGTCCAATTTTCTTCATATCTTCCTCCGATTTGACGTCCTTAGGATGCTTCCAAGGTGCCTGCTTCATGATGGCCCAGTACTTTTCAATTGGCCGCAGTTCCGGTACGTTCTGAAGGTTGAGATGCTTCGGCACGATATTAATTTCCTAAGCCTTGTACCACTCCAAGACCTCTTTCGAGTAATGGCACGAGGCCAAACCCGGTCAGAAAATCGTAGTTTTGGAGGGATTCTCGCCTCATCTCAAACCGTCCAGTGGCCGCACTCCATACAAATGCTAGCCAAAAGTTCAATTACCACTCAAAACGTTCAAAATGCTAAATATGTGACATAACATGATTTTTGAAGACAATGGAAATTGCCGGTGAAACAAAAAATATTTTCGGTACATTTGATATTTATTATTTTTTATAACTTAAATATAGCAAATGAAACCGTATTAACATCAAAATTTATTCAAAGATTCATATTTGTGTGCCAATTTGCAGTTGAATATCGTGGACAAACTTTTGGTAGTGAATCCATTAGGAAGCTGATGATAGTAAAAAAGGCGATCTCAACAAAAAGTATGATGATCTATCTAATGGTCTCATTCACAGTGTAAGAAAAAAATCATATTTTGGCGCAAAGAAGCGTAAAGCCACAATACATCAAATGCTATAGAAAATGGCAACACATTGAGGGCTAAACGATCATTTTAGAGCGTTTCCTTACACTAGCTTTGAAAAATTGCCAATTTTTTGAAGAAACTCTATATTATACACTTGTTGACATTCTCAAATGACAAACATGTCAAATACGGTTCAAAATATCTTCAAAATAAAGCACAAGGTATGTTTTTTCGAATGAGCCAGGTTGAGAACAGCCCTGTCGTCCTGCTTAGTCAACGAAGAAGCTCTTCTCAGATTTTTTTCTTAACGCCCTTTGGGAAATTCAAGCTGTATCATCGACCTGAATCAGTTCAACTTTGTTGCATGTAGATCAGGTGCAACTAAACGCCCTGTGTAACATCAATCGAAATTGTCGAGCTGTATCAACGCCCTGGAGTAATTTGACCTTGTCTCAATTAGATCAGTTGCATTTAGCGCCGTGTAGGATATCATTCAAAAAATACAAGCTATATTAACGCCCTGGAGTAGTTTGACTATATTCCTTGTAGATCAGGTGCATCTTAACGGTCTGAGAACATCAATTCCTAGTTGTATCAACGCCCTAGAGTATTTTGACTTTGCTCTATGTAGATCAGGTGCAACTCAACGCCCTGTATGACATCAATCGGTCTAGCTGTATCAACGCCCTGGAATAGTTTGACGTTGTTCCACACAGATCTTTGCAAGATCGGGAGCATCTTTATGCTCTGTAGAAAAATCTATCGAAATTTCTAATCTGTATCAACGCCCTGTAGTTATTTGACCTTATTATGTATATCAGGTGCATTTTGACGCTCTGTAGGACATCAATCGGAATTTTCAAATTGTTTCAACGCCTTAGACTAATTTGACTATATTCCACACATATCTTTGCGAGATCTGGAGCATCTTTACGTTTTGTAGAAAATCCATCAAAATTTCCGTGCTGTATAAACGTCCTGGAGTGTTTTGACTTTGCCCAATGTAGATCAGGTTCATCTCAACGCTCTGTAGGACATCAATTAAAAATTCCAAGTTTTATCAACGCCGTGCAATAATTTGATATTGTTTCACGTAGATCAGATGCATCTTAACTCCCTGTGTGACTTAATTCGATCCATCTGTGTCGACGCCCTGGAGTAGCTTGATTTTATTCCACATAGATCTTTGTGAGATCTGGAACATCTCAATCGAAATTTTCATGCTGTATTAACGTCCTGGAGTAATTTGACCTTATTGCACGCAGATCAAGTGCATCTTGACGCTCTGTAGTACATCAATTGTAAATTCCTAGTCAACGCCCTGGAAACAATTGGCTTCATTCCACCCAGCGAGATCTAGAGTGCTCTGAACACTCTGTGAAAAGGGATGATGCAAATTGGAGTAATTTGAGCTCATTCCATGTATATCAGATACAATTTAACGCCCTGTAGGGCATTTATTGTAAACTCTCAGCTGAATCAACGCCGTGGATTAATATGACCTTTTTCCATGTAGATCAGGTGCATGTGACCGCCCTTTAGGACTTAATTTGATAATTCCAAGCTGTATTAACGCCCTGGCGTAAGAGTCTACAAAGATCTTGACGAGATCTGAAGCATCTTTACGCCCTATAGCAAATCAATCGAATTATTTTTTGTTGTATCAAACTATTTGCTACGGTTATTTGCTTTACCCTATGTAGATCATGCGCACCTCATAACCCTGTATAACATCAATCGAGATTGTCAAGCTGTATCAACACTCTGGAGTAATTTGGTTTTGCCTCAAATAGATGAGCTGTATTGTAACGCCCTATAGGAAATTTATTGCTGTATCAACGCCCTGGAGTAATTTGTCCTTATCCTTTGTCGATTAGGCACATCTTAACGTGCTGTAGAACGTCAATTGTTAATTAGAGGATGTATCAACACCCAGGAGAAATTTGACAATATTCCAAATAGATCAGGTGTATTAGAACGTCATGTATCAAATTAAAATTGGTCCTACCTCAATTGGTAAAAAATCAACGATAAGCTATATCAACGGCCTGGAGTAATTTGACTTTTCATATGTCATTTCATATATTCTAAAGACGCATCAAAAACGGTATTTGCTCAAATGAGTTTGAAAACCTGCTGTAATGCATAATTAACAATTCTAAAATCCACTAATAGATCCAACGCCAAACTACTATACTAATCAATAGCATAATATTTTGAAATCCAGAGCAATTGTCAAAATTTGTGCACTTTGATATCACTTCAAGAGCGACATTATATTTAAAATTTAGCGATATATTTGGCTGAAGATCGGACCTCTTGTTCAATCCAAAAATAAGGTTCAAACTTTCTAAATGTCCTGCTTTAAGAAACCTTGAGCATTTGTTCATGAACTTAAATTTTTGATTTTATTTTTTGTATAAAAAAATATAAGGGAATTAACGTATTTTCAGAAGTCTAAGCCGATGCTGAAATTAATTTGTAATTTTCTTGAAAACTTTTTAGAAGCGATTTTACAATACTTTTAAAATATCACATGTAATTGTGACTATTGTCGGCATCCTCGTTTTTTTCGGCAGCCTTTCCCATAAGAACTGCAGGCAAATCTGTTCGGCAATTCCACATAAGGTTGGGTGACAAAACGCCGAAAGACAAATGGTCGAATGCCAAAACTGCCGTTATACGCATAATTGTCCCATGTTCCAAAATATGCAATCGACAAAAACGCGTTTAAAGATTTTAACACATTTAGGCCTCGTGTTGACCAGGTATGTAGTAAATTACATTAAAATCTTTACAATAGTATAAAAAATAGCGTGTTTATTAGAGTCAAGAGTTTGTATTACGGGAATAAAGTAAATATATCTGCGAAATTCAAAGTGGGACTGTTATGCCTAGAAATACGGGGTTTTTAATGAATTTCTACGCATAACAGTCCCTCTGATAGTAGTGACCAATTATGTGCTAAGCGTACTGCTGTAGATGACCGTTCTTAAGTATAGATTGTACCGAATGTAAAGGACGCATATCCTCAAGACCTTGTTAAGGCACATAATGAAGGCTCAAGTGACATGTGCCAAACGGAGCCACGTGTGAGGAAGTGAAGAAATACGATTTTATAGTTTGGGATGGAAAGCAAAGTTTTCTGTATGTGTGATAATGAGAAAATGTATGAGTTAGTGCAAGAAAGAGTGGATGAGTAAGTTAGAGAGTTTATAAGATGTAATAAATTCCTATATCGACTTTTCCAGCTGAAGGTTTTGCAGAAACTCGTCTGCGAATTCAAGGTTATTCTGCGGAGTAAATATTTAACTCAAAATTCACGACACAAATCTTCTTCTTTGGACTTTGTATGCAAAATCATGATATTTGATACATTGCAAATTAAGTTTAAGAACCACCAACATATTTGCCACTTGCACCGAAGAGCCAATTATGCGGTATAACCCAGTATGTGAACAGGTCATCCAAAACCTTTTGAACTATCCTTCTTTTGACTTGACTTTGACTTCTTCTTGACTTCATCAAGTTTGATATGTCGTAACCTATCTCAGGACCGCCAATATAATGGCCACTTCCCCTGGGGAATAGGGTATCTTAAACAACCTGGCATGTTATCAAGTCATCCAAGAACCGTTGAAGTACCGTTCTTTAGCCTAGATTTGGGAATTTATGAAGTTTGATGTGTCCAGCAAGGTTTCAGAAACGACATTTGTTCGCCCACTAGTCGTAGGAAAAAAAATGTGAAGTACAAAAGGGCAAGTTGATATGGCTGGGATAAGATAAAATGGTAACGTGTCAGTTAACAAATGAAACAACCTCCTGGTGACATCTATTGATATTGTATTCAAAACTTTGCTTTCCAACTCGCCTCAGTGTACGTTACACTACTTTTTTCTCTCCATTTGCTGTTATAAGCGCCCTGCTGTTCTTCTGACTTTATAATGATTGCATATCTGCTAGTGAAACCAAAGAAACTTACACAACGTAAACAAATACACATTGACCAAATTACACCCAAAATTTCACTAGAAAATACCCAACGGGTAAAAAGTAGCATCCATTTAAAAGTGGTGCAATTTGATTCCGTACACCCTTTAGAACTCTTATGAACCTAAAATCACGTTAAAATTTTGATATAATCACAGGCGATATTTGACGAAACATCTTTTAAGAATGCGATTTTTCGCCATTTAAAAGATTAGGGGGTTAGTGGTTACCCAAAAAACACGTGATTATTAATTCCCTCCCCACTCCCCAGTGGTGTCGATTGATTACGAAAAGTCATGTGTTTCGGGTTGAGTAATTTCGAGTTGTGATCCTTCCCTTGTCTATATTATTCCAACATTCTTCAAAATATCGTAATCATGGGGCCTTCATTAGCCGAGTGGTTAGAGTCCGTGGTTACAAAGCAAAACCATACTGGAGGTGTCTGGGTTCGAATCCCGGTCGGTCCAGGATCTTTTCGTAATGGAAATTTTCTTGACTTTCCTGGGCATAGAGTATCATCGTGCCTGCCACACGATATACGAATGCGAAAATGACAACTTTGGCATAGACAGCTCTCAGTTAATAACTGTGGAAGTGCTCATAAGAACACTAAGCTGAGAAGCAGGCTCTGTCTCAGTGAGGACGTAATGCCAATAAGAAGAAGAAGAAGAAGGGATCCCGAGTGTAATTCGTGAAGGAGTTCAAGAGGACATATTCGAATAAATCTGTTTAGAAATTGCATGTTATTCAAAAAATAATTCAAGGAATCCAAGAAAATATACTTTTCAAATCTTTGGAGCAGTTTACGGAGGAATCGTTGCAACGATCGATAGTATAAAAGTCATTTGAATACATAACCTGAGGAAAAACTGAAGAAAAACAAATGCTGAAAAAAAACAACAGTAGTAATCGAATTTTTGAAATTAATTCAATCTAGATTTAAATGGACCTGTTGCTCAAAAAAACAAATAGACCCAAGACGTGTTTTGGACTTTACTTTGTTCACTGTGAATAAAAATAGGAGGATGGATGTTCTACATAGTGTAATCTTTCTTGGAAAAAGAGTGCAGATATTGTGTAAAATAATCGTTTTGCGTAAAATTCGTGAATGAACTTTTAAGGTCGCTCGACGCCCTTGACGGAAATTCTCGCTACGTTTATATAAATTGATCATAGGTAGTTGTATTCATTTTTGTTCATAAAAATATATTTGCTCAACATGAGACATAGCTTAAATTAACATTACCATTAACATTATTTCTGTACAACCCACGCAACTTTTGACTATACCAATATTTTTGTTTTCCAATCCATCGAAAGATCATTAGTTTGCAGTCAAGATTCGTCGCTACCGGGAAATCGATCAAATTCATTTCGTCTAGCGAAACACAAATCGATAACGATCCTTACGGACGTCATGCAACTGCTTCGGTTTCGGTCCGGCATGTGGCTGATAAATGACTTCGAGCTGCCACTTTTCGGCGTCGAGTCAAATGTCAATAATTTCGAAATTCCTCAATCTCTCTGTGACCAATATGTGAACAAGCACGAACCACTGGAGCACGATCATTAATAACTACAGCAAACAATTTGTTTTTCTGATTTCGATATCAGCGTTTTGGATTTTTTTTTCTGCCTCAAGTTTACGAATGGCGTGTAACAAATGATCCTGGGCAAGGTCGGCTCAAGCTTTCTGATAGCGTGACGGAGCCTAGGATTACACTGGTAGTCATCCGTAAAAAAGGTAGCCATCATCCCGCGCTGCATGTCCAGACACTATCCTGGGGCAGCATCTCTGCTTCTGCTCCTGCTCCTAGACCCCGAAACAAGATAAATGATCTAGCGTCCGAAAAAAAGTTCCTTGTCTCTCGAAAAACGGACCGTTAGTGCCTCCTGAACAGCTGAATATCATTAATTACATCCATCGCTGGGCTTCTGCCAAAGTGGTCGGTGTGGTTCGAAACTGCTGGTGCCAACTAGTAGTACGAATTTTGAAACCAATTTCACATAATCGCAGGAAAGATCTGGCCAGCGGGGCTTCCCGAAGGCCTCCGTCCCGTAATGGTGCAAATCTATGTAAAACAAAATGTTCAAATTAAGATAGGGGGAGGAGAGGAAAGGAAAAAAACACTGGAAGTCAAAGATTATTTGATTTTGCCCCTTGTTGAACATTAATATTCCGGAAAAGATGAAATACAAAGCGACCTCGAAATGATCATCGGAGTTTGTCGGTCCGTGGGTTGGTCGAGACTGGAGTAGCCATCAACCGACGCCGAAAAACTCGGGAAATTGAACTGCGCCTGTGGGTCTATATGGATGCGTGCCAGTCACATCCCGTACAATCATTAATCGTGTTCAAACGAGCGAAATGATTGATTGGCTTCGGCTTTCGGCCCTTTGTGATTATCGTTCATCCATCTCCGAGTGCATCTCGGAGGGAGTAGGACCACGATCCGAAAATCGCTGCGTTTTTCTATGCCAGGATACAGAATGATTGCCTTACGATAATTTGATAACATACTGGTCCGATACATTCCATTGGCGCAATATAGGATGTAGGATCAGCTCAAGATACGAAATTCACTATTAAAGGTATCTTTTACACGGGAAGGGTTCTATTTTATACCAAAACCTTAAATATAAATTATTCAAAATTGGCTTGTTTAGGGGTATCAATTTTCTTACATATTCCGAATCTACGCTAAAAATTGAACTAGAATCCAAAGTTTTACAATTTTCCGTTACCTGGAACTATTTTTAAAACACGTTTGAAATTAGTATGGAAATCACTTTTGAATCACCCCTCGGCAAATTTTACTTTGGGACGAACTGTCATTGTGTAAATTGAAACGTCATTGAGTCAACGGATTGAAATTTTTGTTAATCATTTATAATATCAACATTGAGATATTGGAGTGCAATAAAATCGTGTTATACTTAGAATGATGTGCTCTTTCGATCAAGCTGCAACAAACTGTGAATTTTTCTTCACTAAAGAACCCAATTACCCCTTTTTCTTCAGATGCATTTTTTTTGTTTTCATTGCACGTGATTTTACTTGAGATGCCAATTTTTTACTCAAAGAGTACCTAATATGACACGGCACAAGCCGCAGAAATCCGAGACACAGTTCGTGTAGCAATTCCAATATGTGTTGCCGGTGGGGAATGGCTTTAAAGCTAAAATAAATAGTCGGTAACGGCTTCCTCCCATAACCCCGAATGGGTCATTACCCCGAATGCCACTATCCCGAATGGTATGAGATACAGGCCAGCATCTGGTTTGCGGTCAAAAATGTTGACGGTACTGTTAACCCACTAATAGCCAAATTTTTATTTTCGATCATTTTTAGTTATCTAAAATCATTCTAAACACGTTTTGGGCAGTGATTTATTTTTATACGCAAATCTTTGAATTTTGGTTTTAAATGTTTATAATTTTTATTCTTGAACATCCCTATCCTTTTTCGTTTTTTCTTGAAAGCTCTTCTAGTTACTGGTTTTAGGCAATATTATAAATTCAAGTTTTTACGGTAGGGGAACTTACGTATTGTCGGCATCCTAAGCAGCTGAACTTTTAAGAAGGCGATTATACACAACAACAAAGCACAACAATTAGCAGGAGACACCTGAACTACACTTGAGCACACTTCATTTATTAATTATTATGCACAAAACACTATTTTGTTCTCTAAATCATCTATTTTTCTCCACCAAAGTCACGAGGCACTTGTTCTTTTATACGAAATGCAATTACTATTGTCGGCAACAAAATTGTTCTCTTCGGCAATCCAAAATTGTACAAAAACTAGGTTATGTATTGGTAACTTTTCGAATTTGTTGACAATGCCTGAAATTGAACGTCCCTCATTATGTTCTACTCGTTGGAAGGGCCAATGCTGAAAAATACAGACTACACTGAGAATAGCATTGCAGTTATAAATAGAATAGCTGAGAGTCATATTGAATACAAAACGCCACTAATCTTGTGCAGACTAAGGCGCCGTCCACAAATTACGTAACGCTCTAAAGGGAGGGAGGGTAGGCTTAAACGTTGCAGCTCAAACACAAAATTTATTTTTTTCATACAAAGACCGTTGCGGAGGGGGGAATGGTCGAACACGATTCTCTTGATTTGTTCTTATTGCGTATCAATTCTACACGCGGCGATCTGGACTATATGAATTCATACATTTTGCCCTAAGAAAGATGGAACGATTATTGCAATACGAAAGCTTTATGTATCGTTTTAGCATCACCCCACATCAAGGCATCGATAGATGAGGGGAGTGCGCACGAGCCTATTGATAGCAAGGTTCTTGGTTCGATTCCAGGTAACAGGCTTCAAATTCATCCATCTCATTTACCATTATCACTATACCATACTATTACAATGGAAAGTGATAGGGATACTATCACTTCTTGAAAAATGATGGATAGAAGATAGCCTACATTATCTCTATGAATTGATAGACGGATGGAGATACTATCAGCATTTTTTAATCAATGATGGATCAAGCATATCTTTATCATCTATCTTTGGGGAAAAAATATACTATTTGCAAAATTCTATAGCTATCCCTATTTATCCTATCATTGTTACGAATTCTGAAAGCAAAATCTTGCGCATAATGAGAAAAAGCCAATAAAAATAACGCAAGGTATGTTCTCATGGATATTTTCGGAACAGACACGACGAGGGAATGACGGCAATCGATGTCCGACGCCATTTTGAAATCCAATATGGCAGCCTCCGGTTAAGTAAAATCATTGGAAACCCATGCAATATGGATATTTTCAGTACGGGCACGACGAGGGGATGACGGAAATCAATGTCCGACGCCATTTTGAAATACCCGGCCCCATTTTGAAATACGGTGGCCTCCGATTTGGTAAAATCATTGAAAACCCATGCAATATGGGTAATTTCGAAACGGGTGCGACGAGAGGATGACAGAAATCGATGCCCGACGCCATTTTGGAATCCAAGATGGTGGCCTCCGGTTTGGTAAAATCATTGAAATCCATGCAATATGGGTATTTCCGGAACGGGCACGATGAAGGGATGACGGAAATCATAAATCATGTTTTTGTTCATGTTATATTGAGTTACGTTATAAAGAGGTTACGTTATATCGAAGTATGACTGTAATTACAATCCCTAGCTGTTGCTAGGACATGGCCAGAACAAGTCTCGACTGTAGAAAGATATATCGATCTTGTTTAGCAGCCCTAGTCAAGCTTGAACATTCTGGGACTGTTTGGATAGTAGACGAGAAGAAGGCACCCCTCATTGAATTATACAGGTCGGACTCGATTATCCGGAGACTCGATTATCCGGCGACTCGATTATCCGGAATTCGATTAGCCGGAATTTTAGACTCGTCCAGAATTAGTTTTTTGATATTTTTCAGTTTTTATGCATAAATTTAAGATAATTTATTATCGCTATATACAATATGAATGGTTTGACAGTTTTGGACGTAGGTAGGAATAGGGGGTTTAAAAAATGTTTTTTTGTGTATGCTGGGGAAAAAACAATATTTTCTTATCAGGAGCCCTAATGTTCCTTAAAAATTATTCCTGGGTACGCCACTGCATCATAGAAATATAATAACGAAAAAAGAAAATATTTAAGCTCTTATATCGCGAGTTTCAATTTTTCATTTTGTGATTCGATTATCTGGAGAATTCGATTATCCGGAGTGAAAAGGCATATGAATAACATATGGCTTGCTTCAAAATAAGTCTTTAGTTTACTTTCTAAACATTCCAAAAAATATTTTTTTTAATATACACCCGATTCTGTTTTTGCACGGGGGATGCGTACCGTACAAAAAAAGTTTTCAGTTCAAAATTTCAAAAACCGTGCAAAAAAAGGTAACACCAGTTCTCGACGTTTCATGCAAAAATAAGGTTTTGGTGGAAAAAAATGTATGGAAACTTTTTTTGCACGGCCGTGTAAAAAAAATCCGTGCAAAAACAGAATCGGGTGTATTTGTATTACCTGTATAGGCCTCTGCAATGTTTTGATTTTGTATGGGATTTTGACGTTTACTGGCCTTGTTGTTTACTAACTTCATGGAGGAGTGAAAGAAAGAGATTGATTTTTGTGCAGAGCCCCATTGCATAAGTTTTAAATGGTTTTACCAAATCAGAGGCCGCCATCTTGGATTTCAAAATGGCGCCGGATATCAATTTCCATCATCCCCTTGTCGTGCCCGTTCCGAAAATGTCCATATTGCATGGGTTTTCAATAATTTTACTAATCCGGAGGCCGCCATCTTGGATTTCAAAATGGCTTCGGATATCGATTTTAGTCATATCATCATCGTGCCCGTTCTGAAAATACCCATATGGGTCACTGCACAAAAATCTCCCTCTCCGTTTTACTCCTACTTAAAATTTGTAAACAACAAGGCCAGTAAACGTCAAAATTCTATACAATATCAAAACAATGCAGAGCTCTAAAACCCATGCGTTTCAACAAATTTTAACACTCCTAAAGCCGCCACCTTGGATTGCTAAATATGGAATTTAGGTAATTTTCTATAACCATCGTCCAACAATTTTTATTCTATAATATTATCAATTGATAAAGATAGAACCTCTATCATTGATATTTGAGAGATGTTGTACTGAAAGTATCATCATGAGAATTTTTTGGGATACGGATACTATCACTCTTGCCTCTATCTCTGATAGAAACCATTCTATCAGTGATACTATAGGGATAGACAAGAAGTGATAGTATCATCTGGCTGAACTGATAGTATCAGTTGTCTAGCAGATAGATGATAGTATCATCGTCTATCTGATAATTCTTGTGGCGAATTTTCATAAGGGTTTCCTATGTTTAATTTGGGCAAATTTTACGTCTCCAAATTAAAGGAAAATAATAAAATTTCAATTATTTGCTACGTTTTGTTACGTTTGATTGTAACATAAATTTATGAATTTCAATCCTTTTTCTTGCGGCGAATTTTCATAAGGGTTTCCTATGTTTAATTTGGTTAAATTTTGCGTCTCCAATTTAAAGGAAAATAATCAAATTTCAATTATTTGTTCAGAATTTGATATGAAAATACATTTTTTTTTTATGTAGCCGAACACATCAAGTCAAATTGCGAATTTTGTTCAAAAATAAATGAGGACTTACGCAATTTTGGCCAAATCTCACCCCCAACGACGGCACCTGCAATTTTTTTTTTTTCAAATTTCTTTAAATTCGAATGGTAAACAATTTCACCGTGAATTGAACAATTCGCTGACAATGACTTGACACAAAAGCATCATCCTCTGATTGCCTGTAGAACAACAGGAGTGTTGCCAAAATAGTTGAACTATCAAAAGACGTATATTTATATGCTTCTCAGTATATTGGAGATTATGCACTACAATCTTCTGATAAGAAAGTATTAAAAGGCTCAATTGTTACCAATGCATACTTTGTTGCCTAAATCCAATAAATTAATTAGTTGTGTTCAATTTTTTCGGTGAATTTAAATCGTGAATAATAAATACACCGCATTTGAATATGGTTTTCTGGCAACCAAGTCCAGTAATAAAAAGTGATTGCCGAGGAAATCAAAGTGCATTAATTTCAATTTGTGATTTGAAGCATAAAAAATAAGTATTTTCGAGTGCTTTATATACAAATCAAAAGTTCAATAGTGCATAAGTGATCGGTGCGTAGCTTTTGTTAAAAAATTGGCATTGGATCGGAGAATTACACCTTTTTTTGGTGAGTTTTTCTTAAGCTGTTCTTGTGTTGTTCTATTCGGCAGCTCACGAATGACGATAATTTCGAAAGCATTTATTTCATTTAATGATAAAACCCATGTTATATAATATTTTTGTGAAAGATGTGATTAACATGGAAGATTATAGTTCAAGGAATATGTGGAGTACATTGAAGTTAACTCTTGTTCCGTAGATAAATTTGAACAAGGACGATAAGTTAGTGCTGCCGAAAATACTCTCAGGGTGCCGAAGCCATCATTTACCCTACTTTCAAAAACATTAAATTTCATATATTTTTCTGGAAATATTTTTGTTATCCGTATAGGGTAGTTGTACCAGTTATGGACATAGTGGTTCCCCATTTCACCACACGTGATAACTTTAATGTCTTCAAATTTCAAAACTTTTGGTGAGTTGTAGTAGTTAGATTTGAAATATATCTTGTTGTTGAAATATTCAAAAAGATTTGAAATGGGAAACACTATGGCCATAACTGGTACACTTTCCCTAATTGACGAAAAAAATGGTTTGAAATTATTTTAATAGCATCAAGCTGTTCTTCTGTGATAGGTTGAAAGAAGAAAAATATGAAAGCTACAATTTTTTATATTACACGTTAAATGAACTCCAGGCATTTGTAAGTTATATAAGAATACAATTTTTCAAACAATTCTCTTTCCAAAGTCATAATAAACTTTTCTTATATGCGTATTATGAGTCAAGGTTTAAGTCAAAAATAAAATCATTTTGATTTCCGAGCGAAAACCGAACGAAAAAATATACAAAATTCCAAAATCAAAAAATAATGTTTGCGTCTCCAATGTAAACTGGTAATAAGTGGTGCGTAAAATTCGTCAGTAAATGTTCATCATACATTTTCCCTTTTTCATATGTCAGCTATGCTTTCGAAATACGTTGTTGGCAACTGTCATCATCATTCTCTTTCTGGAACAGTGCATGTTTCTCAGCTCAGTGGGCACTTTCGCTGTTCAAGGATTCATTCACAAATTTCATAACGCCAATAAATGCCATTTTGGACACCCTTCCACCCCCGTCGTAAAGATTTTTGTATGGAAACTCTACAAATTTTGTATGAGGTGTAACATTTCACGAACAACCTCACATAAATTGTGTTTGCCCCCTTCAGCGTTTTGAAATTTGTAAATGGGCTTTCAATACTACAAGCCTCTTATTGGCTGAGAGCTTTCCTTGTCAATTTGCAATTCTTGCACATGTGCCCCTATGCCCAGAAATGTCAATATGGTCTTGCTGAATGACTACGTGTTCACCGGTATTTGGACTTCTGAGTGGTGTTCATATTTCAATTTGGTTTTCAACAAAGATTTTCCTTTCTTATGAATTTCGGTTGGCTTCATTGTTACAGTTATTATTCACATAATAGCTGCAAGCATTTCACAAGAAATTCGCCCTTCTTTCTTAATAGGTCGTTCTTCTAAGTTTTCGTTTGATGACCCAAGTAACCACTAGCCTGCTAATTCACCTTTTTGATCTTATTGGGCTATTAAACGGCTAGAATAGGGCCCACATAGCCGTAGCGGTAAACGCGCAGCTATTCAGCATGACCATGCTGAGGGTCGTGGGTTCGAATCCACTGGTCGAGGATCTTTTCGTAAAAAAGGAAATTTTCTCGATTCCCAGGGCATAGAGTATCTTCGTACCTGCCACACGATTTACATATGCAAAAATGGTCAATCGGCAAAGAAAGCTCTCAGTTAATAACTGTGGAAGTGCTCATAAGAACACTAATCTGAGAAGCGGGCTTTGTTCCAGTTGGGACGTAACGCCAGAAAGAAGAAGAAGGGCATGTCAACTCTATAATAGCAGTATATTAGCACGCAAAACGTATTAAAGTGCTATTTGATTACTTGGGAAGGTAGTCACTAATATTTTCATATGGAACAGGCATTGCTTAAGGCATTCATTGAAGATAATCCTGCTATAATTCTAATCAAAACATGTACCTTCTTTTATCCTTTAGCATTAAAACAGTCAGGTCGCTAATGAAAGTGCTCACCATTTTTCTACCAGCATCTTGAATCAACCTTTTTTTTCATCTTGAATCAATTAATTTTTGTGTGTATCTCAAAGAAATTCAGCTGAATGATCCTACGAACCAACGAAAGTATTTACTGTAGAGGCGATCAGATGGCGTCGTTTTGAACATGTACAATAGACTGATGCAAATTTTGAAGTTTCTGCTCCCCTATGCTTAAACGGTGTCAATTATGATGAAAATCATTCTCCCAAAATTTGAAGTGATTTGGAAAAAAAATTGGTTGTGCACACGCCATTTGAAGTTTATATGGGAATTAGTATGGAAGAGACAAACCTTTTGAGTTCAGTCCTCTAGCTGCTCGTCGTAATAATCTATAGAAAAGTGAACAAACTCTGCTTATGTGAAATCATCCCAGCTACAACTTTGCCGAAGACCACATTTTGATGGGACGTAAGGATAATTTGTTATTACAGTGGGATTCCGTTTTTGGCATGCTCCATTTTTGGCATGCTCCGTTTTTGGCACCCCCCGATTTTGGCAACAAAATGGATCCGTTTTTGGCAACATTTTTGAATACCACTAAAATATGTAAATTTTTGTAAGTATTATCGTGTCTTAAGTTATTTAAACAGCAGATCAACTACACACCGACTACGTTCCTGAACTCCATCGTTTGCGATATTCCCAAATTCCACCATCTACGACGGGCTCACGTGCGTGCTTATTTTCTTCGGAATGGTCATTGACATGCATTCGCAACGTTTCATGAATTCATTAATCTCCACCAGTATTTCAAGTAGAGACCAAACTTTTCTTTCAGGCATTCATACTGTATAACCAGCCCACTTGAGTCTGCCAGAAGGTAGTACACTTGATAGTAACCACTTTTCCAATCAGAATTGTAAACTGCTAGTTTGAACAAAGCACTAGCATTGACACAAGAGCAACAAAATGTGTATGGCTCACACAGAGTTTCAATCAATTTCACACATTTTTAGCTCGCTGTTTTTATTTTTTGGAATTACATACATACAAGGTAATAAATTCAGTACTAAGCGGCGTATCTTAAATTTTAACGAATTTAATATTGCGTAAATTGCGTTGTTAATGATATTGCAGTTCACTAACGCAATTTATAGATTCTACAAGACGTTTTTTTAGACGATTCAACATTCTATGCAAAATGTGTAATCAAAGATACGGGTCCCATAAAATTACCAAATGTCCTTTTCTAGCTGGGAATATGAGTTTCCTAACTGTACGCTGGAGAATCCTCAGGGTATTCATGATTTTAGGGGGCTTCTCAGCCATTTCAACGGATTTTAGAGGATGTTTGGAGATTCTTAACGGACATTTGGAGTTTCTTGCAGCATCCTGAGAATGTGTAATTGGTTATTAGGATTGCTGTGCGAAATCTGGCGATCCTCAATAAACTCTTTCAGCTATTTAAAAAAATGGGGATTTTTAAAGGCTCTCGAGTGAAATTTAGATAGTATAAGTGGTAGCCTGGAAATAATACATTTTTGAAAATTTTCATAAGAGACTTGAAAATTTTTATCAATATTGCATTGGATACTTAAGATTTCCAATCCTATCGGAATACTTTTGACGGTAGTCAATTTTTAAGCTGCTTTACTTTGTCAGAAAGATAAATTATAGGAGCCATTCTTATCCCACCGATTTGTTATGCTAATTTTACGCTTGTGTCTTAAACTTAAACTTATTTTTAACGTTCATTAAATCAAAAAGCTTTGTAAAAGTTTTGTAATATCCATAGCATGTATTTTTTACAAAGTCGTAAGGAATACAGTAATATATTTCTTTTTTTTTTGCATCCTTACACAGTTTTAAGGAAATATTCAGTTATTGAATAAAGGTCACTTATGCGATTATTGATTTCACATGGGTCTCAAATATAAATAGTGTGCATTAAACTTATAAAAAATCATTGAAGACTTTTAAGTAATAAAATAATGTAGAACGTATGTCACAATTAACATTACAGAGCTATAGATTCATAGCATAGTCCAACACTACAGGAATCTGCTTCGAAGTGGACTGTTCCGAAGTCTGGATGTTACATGATTCCATTAGGATACTGTATTAACATTCCCATAATGTTTTTAAAAGCATTATTTGAAAAATAAAATTGAAAAAATGGGTTCCGATTTTGGCACGGTTCCGTTTTTGGCAACTAAAAATTTCAACTTTGTTGCCAAAAACGGAATCCCACTGTATTGATTCCAAAGTGTAGATCATGCTGAGATGATTATTCAGTTACTCTCAGAGCAACACTGCTTTTTGCTGTAGAACATAGTAGCCTGGATTACTTTGAACTATTCTTCCCGCCAGGCAGGAGCTCCATTGTTGCCTGCCGAGCAGTTGGAAAAGCATACAAAATGCGAACCCACTTTATAATTATGAATAGCAATTTATCCTTACGTTCAATCAAAAAGTGGTCTTCGGCAAAGTTGTAGCTGGGAAGATTTCACATGAGCAGAGTTCGTTCACTTTCCCATCAAATATTATGGCGAAGAGATAGAGGGCTGAACACAAAAGGTTGGCGTTTTCCATAGTAATCTCCATATAAACTTCAGATGGTGCGTGCACAGTCAAATTTCTTCAAAATCATTTCAAACTTTGGGAAGATGCTATTTACCATGATTAAAATCGTTCAAGCATAGAGGAGCGAAAATTTCAAAATTTTCATCACTCTAATGTACAAGTGTATTAGCATTTCTATGCCATAGCGGAACAATTGTCTATCTGATTGGTCCATAGAGCATTACTTGCAGCAATTATATCAGAGTGATCTTCTATTACCATCGCTCACGAAGCAACATCTTTTACAAGATCTTAATGCTAGTAGATCGACATCTAAAAAATTTGAGTGAAGAAAGTAGGTGGCAGCGCCTAAATCTAGACTTCACTACATCCTAAGCTATCCTTTTCATAATAAATTCACCCTTTTTTCGAAATAGGCTCTTCTTCAGAGCATTGCAGTGTGACTATGTGACTTATGATAACATTAGAGAACAAATTCAAACGAAATTATTTGCTGAAATTTGTTTGATACTCATAAGGAATCGTAAAATTATCTTCCCACCTTCTAATTAGAATTAGTATCCTTACGTTATGCATTCGGGGTAATGGTTTTCAGGGTAATGGTATTCTGGGTAGTGGCGTTCGGGGCAGTGTCATAGAGTCGTCGGTAATAGTTATAAGGTTTTACATAATGATACTTACAAATACCGTAAAACGGGGTATCTTTGATAATGCGGGTAACTTTGATAGTGCGTAACCCACCACATACTAATCGAAATATCATAATTTATGTCAATCAGTTAAGCAAAACGAAAGCAAAACTGAAGAATATTAATATGACACTCCATATAGGAGCTGTTTTCATTTGAATCGAGACCATTTGAGGCTTTTTACACGAATTTTAAAAATTGATACAATTTTAGCATTTTTGAAACGCTTACAAACAATCTGTTGTACGATCACTATTTGATGTACTTTTGAATAGTTGGCCACTTATATTTGGCAGCCTAGTTATCATAGAACTTGAATACGGTCTCAAATCTCTTAGCGAAAAGCATTTTCACAAACTGGGACCATTTTTGTAATCTAAGTCAGAAATTTCCATATAACATTAAACGCCTATAGGTATGCAATTCCCTACAAATGTTCGTAATTCATTCAATTTTGTTCGATGCATACTCCATTATCAAAGTTACCCCAAAACAGAAAACCGACTTTCGATTATATGAAAAATTATTCTTCTTCTTTCTGGCGTTACGTCCCCACTGGGACAGAGCCTGCTTCTCAGATTAGTGTTCTTATGAGCACTTCCACAGTTATTAACTGAGAGCTTTCTTTGCCGATTGACCATTTTTGCATGTGTATATCGTGTGGCAGGTACGAAGATACTCTATGCCCTGGGAATCGAGAAAATTTCCTTTACGAAAAGATCCTCGACCAGCGGGATTCGAACCCACGACCCTCAGCATGGTCTTGCTGAATAGCTGCGCGTTTACCGCTACGGCTATCTGGGCCCCGAAAAATGAAAAATTATATATCCATTCAAAATAAATCTTTTGGCAATCTATCAACAGCAATCGATAGGTAGGAAGCCAGTACTTGTTTTAAAAATATAAATTATAATTCTTTGAAACAGCATTCATAAACATTCAAGTTTTCTTCGAAAAAACTATCAAAGTTACCCCGTTTTACGGTACTCACAATTTTCTGACTGTATTCTTCGGTCAACGTCTTCTATGTCCATTGGCGTAGCTAGGGTTTTTTTTCTGGAAGAGGCCTAGGAGGAGCCCAGCGTGTTTATGCGTCATTGTTGTAATATACGTCGCAATAATCATACTTTTCACATATTTCGTATTTTTTATGGAATTTGTATTCATTGTATTTTTTTATCATTAGGATGTAAGAAATGAGGATATAAAACTGTCATAAATCGTTTTGCACGATAAGCGGTCATGATAGATATCAATTTGTAGTATGGACAACGTTCCCGGTTTCTTCAAAAAGTTTCTCTCGGAGAGCTGCTCCAACAGTACCTTCAGAAATTCCTTTGAAAACCCCACACCCTCCCCCAATGTTACCCATTTTATTATGTGTGATTCATAACGTCTTCCTGAATTCAATAATGTTTTGCTGAGACAGCTCTTAGCATTAAGCTTACAAAAGAAATCAGAAATTTAATCTGAAATTCCCCTAAAAATATCTTCGGGATAACCTCTGTCATTTTTCAGAACTAGCTCATGGAATTCATCCGGGAAAAACGCTAGTGATTCTTGTTATTATTTCTCAATATGTTACGGAAATGTTACGGTATTTTGTTCTGAGAATCCTCCAAGAGATTGCTCTAATTTATTTTTTCTTCAAATATTTCTACCAATACAGTCACCCCACAGTTATGGATAGCACACAGATATGGATCAAAGTTGGATTAAAACGAAAATATTTTATCAAATAAAGATGCAATCACGCAGAACACATTTTACCTACGTGAAGCATACATCTGTACAGCATTGCAAAAAATTAAAATATGCTTGAGTATATTTTTTTCGTCCTAAGGAAATTAAATGTCACCAGTATTCCCAGAAGCGTTGATTCATAATTGTGGGGCATTGAAAACCATACCACAGTTATGAATCAACGATAAGGCGATTCCGAAACAAAAGCCCAAACGTATGCTTTCACTAGCACACCGTTCGTTTACCTCGCAGATAATTTGCTTTTATAGTGTTTTGATCCATAATATGAGATGATTTGATCCGTAATAAGGATCCTCCTCATCCACTGATCCACATCTGTGGGATGAATAACGTTGGAAATTTCTGCAGAAATAGACACTTTTTCGTAAATAACCGCAAATTTTGAGGTGTATTCTTGAGAACAACTATATTCTGCAGTGTCAGGGAGGTTATTCAATTTTTTACAGCTTCACCATGATTTTTAATCATATTTTGTGCTAAAAAGTTACCCTTAGTTGATTCATAACTGTGGGGTGACTGTAGTATTTGGATTTTGATCCGAATAAGCTGATCGAACCATATTCGGAGAGTGTAGCAGTTCTTGGCACATCGCAATCGGAGCCCTATGAATGTAAACATTCACATACCGGTTTAGTTATCCTTCGCCAAACAGACCGGTTTAGTTATCCTTCGCCAAACCACCCTTCGGGGAATTACATACATTTAGGCGTATTCTCCAAATCAGCTTGAAATCGATATCTGGATTAGAACAACTTTAACAAACATTAATAACAAATAAATCATTTCGGAATTTAGGGTAAACATACCAAATTAGGGTAATACGCCCTATATTTGGACAATATCGAATAATATTCGATTTCATGGGCACAGTACTCTGTTTCCGAATACAAGAGAACGGTTGTACATAAATATGTATAGTCCTGCAAATGCCTTCAAATAATTTTGAAAACTATGAAAAGGTCCAGCTAACATTAAACACTTTTATTATATATAACTTAAGAAGACCACTCTTGTGGAGTGAAATTGGCAAAAAAATGATTTATTCTCAACTTTTCGTCCACATAAACCCAAAGGGTGATGGGGTCAGGATATGTAGGATCCTGTGGATGTCCTTGGGCGACTTCTAAGGATATATTTAACGAATCCTGAGCATCGGACATGGATCCATTTAATTTTTACAACTCTGGTAGAGTGAGTTTAGCGAAAAAATGATTTATTTCAGAAAATCAACTTTTCGTCCACATAAACCCAAAGGGTAATGGGGTCAGGATATGCAGGATCCTGTGGATGTCCTTAGGCGACTTCTAAGGATATATTTAACCAATCCTGAGCATCGGACATGGATCCATTCTATTTTTACAACTCTATGGACATCGATCATCTTGGCGTTGAGTTGCACCATCAATTAGGTGCAATTCTCGTCAAGATGTTTTCTAGTGACAAAGATTCATTAATCTGTATATGTCATAATAACCATTTTTATTTGGCTGTACTCAAAACGGATTTCAAAAAAGCGAAAGGATGCAGTATTGTGCTTAACGACTCAAGGGTAAATGCAACGCATTTAACTGCATCGGAATTGTACAACCGATTCGAAAGCCAGGTCCAAAAAGTTGTAAGTAAAACAGGACTTCTTCTGGAATTGCCGGCGAAGAACGATTGGCTGTTAAAAAACGAGAATTGTGCCCAACAGCGGGACAATTACAACTGCGGCGTTTATACAGCCACGTTCGCCGAAAAACTTATTAAAGGTAAAGAAAAGATTTTTAAAATTCGAAAAGCAGAGTTTGTGGTGCTCTCTACTCATTACACATCCAGTTTCAAAGTTGTTTTCCGAGATTTCTTTATTTTGATCAGAAGGAAGGTGAAATTAACGGTAGACCATGAACGCGGATCCTTTAGACATTTGAATGGATTGCATTGACAGATTGCATCACAAATCATACTAAAGAAACATATTTTATATAATTAATTCAAACTTCATTTGAAACTTTTTTACAGGCGTCAAGACACTAAGAGTTCAATTCAATGCGGACGCAAAGAGAAGCCACCTTTTAAAATGCCCCAAAGAGCAGTGAAGAAACAGAAGGTGTGCTTCAATTGCTGCCGTGCACTTGAAAATGAATTCGAGGTAGCAGCAAGATGTGCAAAATGCGGGGCGCCACTTGACGGCACATGTCTGGAAACCAGATATGGCGAGGAATCCACCAGGATCGAGAATTGTCCGGCATGCGAAACTTGATATAATGGTAGAAGGAAAAAAGTCGAATGGAAAAAAAAGAATAAATAAAACGTATATGGACGAATTAACAATAGTTGCTTTTAACGAGAAGTTGATTTTCAGTAGTCGCCCAAGGACATCCACAGGATCCTACATATCCTGACCCCATCACCCTTTGGGTTTAGGTGGATGAAAAGTTGATTTTCTAGAATAAATCATTTTTTTCGCAAATTTAACTCCACAAGAGTTGTAAAAATATAATGGATCCATGCCCGATGCTCAGGATTGGTTAAATATATCCTTAGAAGTCGCCTAAGGACATCCACAGGATCCTACATATCCTGACCCCAACACCCTTTATGTGGACGAAAAGTTGATTATCTAGAATAAATAATTTTTTTTTGCTAATTTCACTCCACAAGAGTGGTCTTCTTAAGCTATATATATAATAAAAGTGTTTAATGTTAGCTGGACCTTTTCATCTTTGTAGATATGTTTTCAAAATTATTTGAAGTCATTTGCAGGACTATACATACAGTGAGAGGCAAAATAAAGTGCCCACCTTACCAGTTTTCGAATTTCTCTCATTGATTTGGTTCAAATTAAAGTTAACACACCTAAATCTTTTGTGATATTTTATTTTTGATGTTCTTTTAAAGTTGCACTTACGAAATTTTGATTAAAAAAAGAATTTTACTTAAAGAAAAAGAAAATCAATTTGTATTGAAAAAAAAGTAGTGACAAAAATAAGTGCCCACTTCCTTCTTGGCCCCAGAAAAGATGATTTAAGAAAAATAAAAAGCAATTTAATAGTTAATGTGTCCTCCTTTGGCCTTAAGGACTTGCTGGAGGCTCTTCGGCATGCTTTTCACCAGGTTTTGTAGGTGTTGTGGATCTAGTTCTTCCCAGGCGCGCTCCAAGGCTTCAAAATAATTATTTTTGTTGGTAACACCAGTTTTTTCAACCCTAGCATCGAGAATCGCCCACAAATTCTCGATGGGGTTGAGGTCTGGGCTTTGTGGAGGCCATTCCAGCGGTTTAATCCGACAAGACCGGAAGAAAGACTTGGTCTTCTTTCCAGTATGCTTCGGGTCGTTGTTCTAGAGAAATATGAATTTCTCTTCAAGGCCCGTCTGGATCAGCGAAACCTCCAGATTTTCCAGCAAGATGTTAATGTAGGAATCTGCCGTCATTATTCCGTCGATTTTCACGACGCTTCCTACTCCACTCCATGAAAAACACCCCCAGACCATCACATTTCATCACATCACACTTCCATGCGTCACCGTTCCTTGGATGTGGCGCTCCTGAAGCTCGAGCTGTCTAACCGAGAGCGGCGGGCTCGTGTGTGATGCAGAGCACCACATCCAAGGAACGGTGAAGCATGGAGGAGGAAATGTGATGGTCTGGGGGTGTTTTTCATGGAGTGGAGTAGAAAACCTCGTGAAAATCGACGGAATAATGATGGCAGATTCCTACATTAACATCTTGCTGGAAAATCTGGAGGTTTCGCTGATCCAGACGGGCCTTGAAGAGAAATTCATATTTCTCTAGAACAACGACCCGAAGCATACTGGAAAGAAGACCAAGTCTTTTTTCCGGTCTTGTCGGATTAAACCGCTGGAATGGCCTCCACAAAGCCCAGACCTCAACCCCATCGAGAATTTGTGGGCGATTCTCGATGCCAGGGTTGAAAAAACTGGTGTTACCAACAAAAATAATTATTTTGAAGCCTTGGAGCGCGCCTGGGAAGAACTAGATCCACAACACCTACAAAACCTGGTGAAAAGCATGCCGAAGAGCCTCCAGCAAGTCCTTAAGGCCAAAGGAGGACACATTAACTATTAAATTGCTTTTTATTTTTCTTAAATCATCTTTTCTGGGGCCAAGAAGGAAGTGGGCACTTATTTTTGTCACTACTTTTTTTTCAATACAAATTGATTTTCTTTTTCTTTAAGTAAAATTCTTTTTTTTATCAAAATTTCCAAATATAGGGCTTATAACCCTAAATTGGTATGTTAACCCTAAATTCCGAAATGAATTATTTGTTATTAATGTTTGTTAAAGTTGTTCTAATCCAGATATCGATTTCAAGCTGATTTGGAGATTACGCCTAAATGTATGTAATTCCCAGAAGGGTGGTTTGGCGAAGGATAACTAAACCGGTCTGATAATCTTGTAATACTGTCTTGTGTACCGTAAAACGTGGTAACTTTGATAGTTTTTTTCAAAGAAAACTTCAATATTTATGCATACTTTTGCAAAGAATTGCAAATTATATTTTTAAAACAAGTACTGACATCCTAGCTATCGATTTTACTAGATATATTGCCAAAAGATTTATTCTGAATGGATATATTATTTTTCATATAACCGAAAGTCGCTTTTCTGTTTTGGGGTACCGTAAAACGGGGTAACTTTGATAATGCGGGTAACTTTGATAGTGCTAGACCCACAACATATTAAACGAAATAACGAAGTTTCTGTTAATCAGTTAAGCAAAACGAATGCAAAAGTAAAGAGTATTAGTATGCCACTTCATGTCAAAGCTATTTTTATTGGAATCAAGTGCATTTGAGGCTTTTTATACGTATATTAAAAAATGACACAATTTTAGCATTTTCGAAACGCTTACAAACAATCTGTTCTACGATCACTATTTGATGTAGTTTTGAATAGTTGGCCACTTATATTTGACAGCCTAGTTATCATAGAACTTGAATATGGTCTCAAATCTCTTAGCGAATAGCATTTTCACCAACTGGGACCATTTTTATAATCTAAGTCAGAAATTTACATATAACGTTAAACGCCTAGAGGTATGCAATGCCCTACAAATGTTCGTTATTCATTCAATTTTGTTCGATTTATACTCCATTATCAATGTTACCCCAAAACAGAAAACCAACTTTCGATTATATGAAAAATTATAGATCCATTCATAATAAATCTTTTGGAAATCTATCGACTGCAATCGATAGCTAGGATGCCAGTACTTGTTTTAAAAATATAAATTATTATTCTTAGAAACAGCATGCATAAATATTCAAGTTTTCTTCGAAAAAACTATCAAAGTTACCCCGTTTTACGGTACCGTAAAATCGGGTGTAATTGACCAGAAGGGTGAAATTGATCATCGTATCACATGATTTTATTTATTCGTAATGGAGAACAAATATCAATGTACGCTGCAGTAAATGAACGTTTCTTTTCGTTACTATTGTCGAATTGTGTGTTGTGAGTTTTTTTTGCGTTAAAGAATGTTTATTACTATGAAAATAACGTAAAATTTCAAAATCATGCACGGTGCAGTATTCACAAACACCTATGAACTTCTATTAATAAGCAAGGATTTGAACATGGTATAAACCTGAAAGTTTGTGAGGATGCTTGAGATATATCCCCAAACCAGATTTCATCACCAAAACTCGTACCAATTTGCTCATATGGTTGAAATAATTGAATTTCTGTTAGATATCATTGAATTCCTTAGGAAATTGCATACATTTAGGCGTTTTCCGCGTTATTCTTGAAATTTAAGTATTCGTTATTTATATAAATATTGCATTGTTAAGAATTTTGCAAGCATATTCGGATTCAGGGAGCTCAAATTTATCATATAGAGTTGTTTTGGAAACTAACAATAATGGCATTGACAAGTGATCAATTTCACCCCGAAATGAGTTCCTCTGATTTTTTATTATTTTATTTAACGAAAATGGCTTTGTCATGAAGTGTCATATTAATACTCATTACTTTTGCATTCGTTTTGCTTAACTAATTAACAGAAACTTCGTTGTTTCGTTTAATATGTTGTGGGTCTCGCACTATCAAAGTTACCCGCATTATCAAAATTACCCCGTTTTACGGTACCTTATTCAGTCAATCTACCTATTTAAAATCAAGTACAATGCCTTAGTCATAAGTTTTAGTTTGAGGCTTAAGATTTCTTCACAGTTCGTGTTGATAGGAGATAATTTTAGAGGCTAAATCAACAGTTGATAATCATAGATAAAAGCAGTTCACAATACTAATAGTTTTAAGAAAAAATCTTAAACACATTATTTTTTTTCGCATTTGAACTCAATAAAATTCGTAAACCTAATAGTTATATATAAATTTTGTTGTAAATTTTAATATGTTTAACCATAAATTTTAAAAGTTCTGTGTATCTCATCTTGGTTATATTTTATTCCAGTACATCTCTACCGATCTATCTCTTTTTTTTGTAAGTAATTGTTCATTTCTACCCAAATCATACTCTTTTTAGCTACAAACGCCAAACTTTAAAACAAAAAAAATTGTATATTTGTACAAAAGTTCGGACAATAAAAACTATATTGTAGTTCGAACAATTGAATCAAGTTCTTCAATTACTGAAATAAGAGCACACTTGTGTCTAACGTTCAAATTGAGACTGTTAAAATAAGTTGGGGCTAAGGATCGATCTTAGTAGAATTAGCAGTATTAGTACAATAAATAGAATTCAGATTTTACCCTAGGAATGTCCCTTAAAAGTGATCAATTCAATAATTGGAATATGTTTAGGGATACCAATTGCATATTTTTAGCATATCAGGATAATTTTAGGAATTACCCCAGGTATTCTTTCGCTGACATTGTTTCTGTGATATTTCTAGAAAAGATTCTTATAATTTTCCCAGAATTATTAAACACTTGGAAAAAAACGTATGAAATCACGTCATAGATGCTCGGCATACTAAAGCGAGTAAATTGACGTAAGCTCAAGGCACGAATGACTTTTTTTTTCTTTACACTGTATTTAGCATTGCTTACATCATACGAACTTTCCGTTACATTGGACGCAATTTTACAAGAATGATGCGTTTTTAAGTGCAAAAACTTTTAATTTTACGTAATTTTTTTTTTCTGCTAGTATTTTGCTTTATATGAAATTTGCGTCATGTGTGTATTTAATGTTGACACATTTCTTTTAACACATTTGTTTCTTCATTGTCAAAACCAAAATTGCCACATGGGTCATATATCAACTATAAGGTTCACCCATGTTAACAAACGAATTTCCCGTTTAACCACAGGATTTTCGCCGAATCATGTGACTGCAAGCAAGTTGGAACCTAAATTTGGCGGTGACTGTAAATTTCACTGCTAAGTTAAAGACGCATTCAACAAGGGAATCAAATCTACCCAGTTTGTACTGTAGGAAAAAATGTAATTGTAATCTTTGTAATGTGATATCTTTCCAACCGTAAAAAACCCATCGGATTGTTAGACGGAGTTGATTTTCTCATAAGCGGTTTGGTGCGAGATCAATTGTATTTAATTAAAAAAACTCTGTATAACTCCGATTTATTTCTTTTAACTATTCCCAATAAAACATATATGATATAATCACAAAATAGATTAAAATTCATTTCTTCTTTTTCTTTCTGGCGTTACGTCCCAACTGGGACAAAGCCTGCTTTTCAGATTAGTGTTCTTATGAGCACTTCCACAGTTATTAACTGAGAGCTTTCTTTGCCGATTGACCATATTTTGCATTTGTACATCGTGTGGCAAGTACGAAGATACTTTATGCCCTGGGAATCAAGAAAAATTTCCTTTACGAAGAGATACTCGAACAGCGGGATTCGAACCCACGACCCTCATCATCATGGTCATGCTGAATAGCTGCACGTTTGCCGCTACGGCTATCTGGGCCCCAAAGATTAAAACTCATTTTTCACTTGAAAATATGATCATACTAGACTATTTAAATCGAAATAAAAATGAAATAAAAAAATCATTTTGGACTTAAAAAATTCGATGTTAGAAAAACTTTTTTCCTAAAATATGCCCAATTTGCAATGTATGGACGATTTTTAGTTAATTTACATACGAAACTTTTTGCTTAAGGATGATCAAAATCTGAAATGGCCGTTTTTTTAAATCGACTTTATAGTTTTGAATCACTTTTTTTTCAGTGTAGAAATTGTTTTTTTTTATTTTTTCAATATTATTTTCTAAAACTTCAGGAAATTTCACGACAGTCCCCCATACAACACTTTTTTGAAGATCTTACCATTTTCAAGTTACACGGGTTCATAAAAAAAAGAAAAAAAACTTAGAACCTTTCCAAATGTTAGTCTAGATGGGTTTTAAAAAAACAAAATATGCAAAGTATCTTAGCTTCACATAGTCTTCACACCTAGAAAGTTTCATTGAATTCTGAAGGGGTGCTGCCAATCCCTTTGTCAAGTTGGCGTGAAATCCGTCTGGTGTTAATTCGTTCACATTAACGCAACACCCCTTTCGGTTCTCGGTGTGAGCTGGACTACGATCGTCAAAATCAGCATGTGGTCTACGATCGATTTGATTTGTTGCGGTTGACAATCTGACTGTTTGTTGTCATACAGCAAGATATGTTTGAAAACTAGAGAACGACATCTTTGACTACACACGCACATCGCGTCTAAGGAAAGGATGCCATTGGCACGCACTGCGGGGTCCAATTGAGGATCAAGCGGTTGAAATTTGATATCACTCTTTCACTCTGGATTGGAAGCAGGCAGGTGCCTGTGGAACAAATGTGACTAAAGTTAACACTTCCTCGGGATATCTTCCTGTCTGTACTGTCGTCTTAAATTATGGAACTGGAATAGGAAAAGAATTTCTTCGACTGTTGCCCACGGATTGATTCATGGATGGCGATAAAATGATTGCAATCGTGCAATCATCCCATCATGACAGACACCCGTAGTTCAGGTTCCCATTCGCGAGCCTCCAAGATTTCAAATTAATATTTTCGACGACATGCACTTGTACATCATCAATAACGTCATTTCGCTTCAATATGTCGATAAATATTGTCCTATAAAGCGCCCCAGTGTCGTCGTTATTCCTTCTGTGAGAAATGCATCCCGGCCCAGATGAGACATTCACTGCGAGGAGTCCCTCGGGGGAAAATGCGGCCAATCGATGCACAGAGAAAAAAATAAATTTATATTGGCGGACGTAAATCTCAGATGCGTATCAATTATCAGTCGCAATTGAATTTGATTACGTCCAACTTTCCACAATATTTTACACAAAACGCAATCAGATTCGATCGAGGTAAATGTCGAGAAACTCTTTGGAAGTGACAACCCGAATAAAAAAATACAGTTAATTTATTAGTTGAACCCATTAGTTGGAGCTGAATTTTTCTGCATTCTGATTTCGGGAATTTTTTTTTATATTTTTTAAACAAGTACAGTTGACAATTTGCATACCGATTCGTTTTGAATGCACCTTTGATTTTTCATTCAATCGAATGTACATTTAAATCGATTTTATATTTAAAAGATGTAGTTTCACACCATATTTCCGACAGAACTGACATACAGCCTAAAAATGACGTGCTATTGCAATTTATTTTTTGCTGTATACAAAATACGTAGAAGGATGCGCCTATGGGTGACTGCAAAAGACAAACGCCAAACCGGGAATCCGCGACCGTGTAGCTGCTTTTAATAAATATAAATATGGGATTATTAAAAATAATATGATAAACGGTTGGGCGCTCAGAAGATGTCGCGCAAAGTTCGGTTTCTTCCCGGCCGAAGACAGTCAGTGTGAGAGAGAGCCGAAGGAGCACTCATTCGGTATGGTACAAGTGCTGAGCCGAGAAATGCACTGTCACTTAGGGAATGGAATGCGAGAGGACCTACTTTTACGAGGGCCGAGCCGAACTCAGCCAGAGGACGCCTTCGGGGACCTGCTGTGAATCCGTGTAGCCTTATTTTCCAAATCACCCCCCGCCGCGGTTGGGTCGTTCTTCCCGGGGAGCGAGATGGTGACAGATCCCCAAACCAAGACACATGGCGTTCATCACCGACAATGTAGATATTCTGAGTATTTGGAACCAATTTTTTCAAACTCCAATATGCATCATTTAATGTTTTGTACTTATTCTGAATTGTTTGATAATAGTTAATGTTGTGTTTTGATAATTTTTGATAGAAAAAAAGTTTATTTATTGCAAACAATTAAAACTTAGAACGCCGTTAAAAGTTATCGCATTTATGAAGCGGAATGCCACAAAATCCCAAAATTAAGTTTTCAAACATGATTTTCTTCAAAGATTTTCAGCAGTATCATACCACGGTGAAGTTGATTACTTCTGACCATTTTTTTTTTTCAATAACATTGTTGGGTTTCAAACTTAAAACATACTCATGTTGGAAAGACACGATTTAGCATTCTTTAATATTTAATATACACCACCATTTCATCAAATTCCCATGGAACGGCATTCAATTGCAATTGAATTCAAGTGCCTGCTAATCGTTTTTGTACGCAAAATAATACAATAGAGTGATGTGACCAGACATACCACTTTTTGCGGAACAGTCCCGCGCTTAAAAGCATGCTGCGAAACGTCCTGCATTTCACTCAAATAATGAAAATGTTCCTTATTTCTACAGAAGTTATTATTCATGCCATTTTGATACATTTTTTTTAAATTTATCTTTGTTCCAAAACGTTACCATACATATGAAACTCATAACAATCGTGCACTAGTCAGCTGTTTTTATTGTTGTTGATCACAGAACTACTGACTTTCACTTGGTTTACCGTGATAAATTAAAATCCGGACGGGATCAATATTCGGACACTCAATTAATAAATATTGTTTAACCGATTAAATTTAACAATTATCTTGTTATACTTCTTTGTATCTTTAAATTTAAACTTATTTTATTATTTTACAATAATTTTCCATGCTAAATTATAAAATTTGTTCTGAGAAAACAGTGATTTGATGTGAAAAATAACTTAATCAAGAGCAAAAAGACGCTGTCCGGGTTTGTGAGCCAGTGTTTCTCTAGCCGGACGCAAAATGATATCGCAATGTATTTGCAGTGAAAAGTACTGTTTTTGAAGAATGTATGAGAAAAATTAAAAAATATGATGGGAAATTAATGTAATCAAAGATAAGACAATTGTTTGCGCAAAAAAACTGCTAAAATCACGATTGTTTCTGTGGCGCATTTTTGGCATCGAACCACAAACAATGAATGCAGGTTAAAACGTTCTAATTAAACATAAAGTTGTTAATTATATTATATCATACGGCAAATGTATGTACAACATTAACGGAATAACAATCTTCCAGTTGATTGTAATGAATTTTATACAGATAAGGTCAATTAAAATAACGTTGTCCGGATTTTGGTTCATGAGTGTCCGGCATATTGATTCACGTTTTCGGGTTTAAGGACAAGAACTCCTTCATTATTTTAACGATTTACAAGCCATTTTTGTTATTTTGACTGACATTTTCTTCGTTTTTTGTGAATATGTAATCCTAAACTAATTGTATAAATATCACACATTAATTATGTTAAAAAATAAAGTCGTAAAACCTGAGCTAGAACATTTGGTGTCTCTTAAGCGTCCGGATATTGACGTACCACGGTAATTCAGAATTAACTTACCAAGTGGCACACATGTGCTTATTCTGCGCACCGTGTGAGGTGAGACGAGTCGAATAAAGTGACAATTATCGACTCACTCCCATTTGATTAACATTAGTCGTTTCACCTCACTCGAGGTGAGAGCGACTCGTCTCGACTCACACGCCGCACAGAATAAGCACGACAGACTAAAGCATATGTAGTAACTGTAGTATTATAGTATTTAGAAACCACATAAAATAGTAGTTTACGGAACAAATTGCAGAAAGATGATTTTCACAGCACAAGTCGTAAGTCGACGAGTGCTATGAAAATCGAGTTTTGCAACGAGTTACGTACAACATTTTTTGCAATTTCGTAGAAGACCACTTGAGGGTATCAAGATTAATATCGGAATCCATTCACCATTATTTTAAAATTTCTGAAAAATTGTTGTGTTATGATCCATTACGCAACTTGGAACAGTTGCGTAATGGGAAAGCGTTGCGTAATGAATCATTGCAGCACTGGTTTCAGTTGCGTAATGACTATTCGCGCACTGCATACTTCAGCGCAGGAAAGTAGGCCGTTTCATGACAGATTGACGTAATGAAAAACAGCCTACCACGATGAGAAATTGCAAAAAAACAACTTTTCGGCGTACTAATATTTGTTTCGTTTATATCTCAGTCCAGCGATTGGTATCTTTGACAAAGTTGATCAACTTATTGAGACCTATCCACTTGAAACCTTATTAGTTCAGAAAACACACACCAGATGGCGTTAGTGCACATTGTGTCAGACCGCAAAATTAGAAGGAAAAATATTTAGACTATTGAGATGATTTTTTAGAACAAAAGTGTCTTCGGCAAAAATGTTACATATGATGAGGACTACATTTCGGCATTAAGTGACATTAGGGTGAATCAACAATGTACGGAACAATTATTGGCAACTTTTATGCTTTTCTAGTAAGCGCTTTGAAGTGTTCTAGGAAGTGGTTCTTTGATCAATTTTGAACAACTTTGACAAAGACTGTAGCCCTTGCTATGGCTTTTTCATTGATGCAGAGTAGACCATGTGCAGGTGGACCATGAAAAATTGATATTTTGCCCATAACTTTTTATTTCAGATTCTATCAAAATCACGTCTTCTACAAAGTTTAAGAACCAGTTGAAACGTACATGTTGGTGAAAAAATTAAGTAATTTTATTCATTGGTTTATGAACCATGACCATTTTTATTTAAAAAAAAAAATCATATTTTTCAAACGTCTATATCTCAACAAAGGGGAAAAACAGGGATGCAATTTGCACAGGAACTGAAAGGTATAACTTATAGGTCAAAATGGTATTGCTTTTCTATGCTAGGTTGGTGGTGATATATGTTATCGTTGCTAGGTGTCCTTTGATTGTTTTGTCTTACCGCATTTGAAGGACATTTAGTGAAGATTTGCACCTCAAATGCACACAGCAATTTATTGTATCTCTGGAGGATATTGGAGGATTTACAGTATCCACCTTTTTACGCTAGCAATGAAACTGCAGGGGGTGATTCGATTTTGGCACTTATTGTCTACAGATTTTATGTTTTGATGTTAGTAGGCAGTGATCCCAGATTGTTTATCGATCACCATTTCTAGCAGCTTATTAAAAACTTTTCAGTAAATAATTCTTATTTTATCATTTTGGGAACCCTAGGACCAAAAATCTATAAATGGGAAAATTTGCTACACCAAACCAATGTAAATTGGAACAAAATTGAAAGAAATAAGATCGGCTGTTTTGAATTTTCTATTACGACCAGAAAAGGCGGGCTGTAATCCATGCAAAATGTCTGTAATGAGGAGGGTGGTACGAGATGTTTATAGATTTTCCTCCGCCATTAATGTCCAGCGTCATAAATCCATCATGCGTTATGCTTAAATATTCATTACATTCAAACATAAGTAGCTTTGTCCAGCATTTGTTGGGTGACATATTTTGAGATAGGTCATAGTTAATTTTCTCGTTCTGTCGGTACGATTTGGTGAGAGTACCAAAATAACTGTGCCAAATTCATAAAACTATGACCGTTAGTGTAACCGCCATGGCCTTTCCTTGGGCTGTTTTTGAGGATCCTCCAAATTTTTAGTTAGTTTGCTGGTTCACGTAGTTCTTCCAGTAGAAGCTTAAATGAATAAAATGGTATGGATCTATGGAGAAATCAGTTCCATATATATTTTAACTTCACAACACTGTTGGTAATGCCAGTTTTTCTCTCCAACAACAATCCAAACCATTGACTCTGCCACTTATAAAAGAAGGAGAAATTCATTTAAATTTAGAATCAACAGCTTTTAAACCAATTATTATGGTTACAATATATGTTGAAAGAACATCAAATGTTTGAAAGAAGGGTAAATTTGTGATGAATATATCAAATTTGTTTGTGCAAAAAATTATTCCAATAGCAAAACTCAATAGAAGAAATAATATTTGAATGAGGGGTAATCCCTAGATAAATAATAAAACACTATTGGCAATAACATTCCAAATATACTTTAGTTTATTTAAGAGCATATGATTGTTGAATAAAGTTGTATCAATTGACTCCAAAATAAACTTGATGTCATCAGAAGGAATCAATTGAAACGTGAAACGACTGTCATCTTGAGAAATCATTGGTTTCTGCCTTATCATGCCAAACGACTATTATGCTAAACGACCATTATGCCAAATGACTTTATGCCAAACGGATTTATGCGAAAGGACCCACCACCGTTTCGGGCATTTGATAATTTGATGGTTTTGAAAATTTCGGCATCTTCCCTTTTCCTGATGCGGTATAAAACTCCGGAATGTGCTTGAAATACGTCTTCACATAAGATTCATGCGCGATAGTATTGGATTATCTTGTGCGAACAAAATTTTGACACGCTGTTCCTTTTACTTGGTCGTCATTTTGAAAACTGGAGGGCAAAAGGTAACCATTGCTTATACTCACAACTTTCAAATACAGCATTTCAGGGTTTGTTAAAGCATTTCCAATGGAAACAAATATATTTCAAGTTGACCGATTCTCGCGCGTTCCACGGCAGTGAGTGGGTGCGGAAATGTTCTTTTGTCATACAGACACCGAACATAAGTCTTGCTTCAATACTATTTAGATAACTTTTAAAAGTGAATTAATTTATTTGTCATCTTAAGTGCTTCTTCTCTTCAAGCTGTTTGAGAAGAAATTCACGATCTTTAGGAGTTTCCGGCAAAACGCAATAGTCTCCTTTTGTCTCCCTGATTCCACAAATGGAATTCAAAATCTCCTTCCTAAATCCAACTGATCACGATTGCACAATGGTCCAGATAGCAAGTTTAGGCGGACATGAACTTTTCGACGTCATTTTGTGGTTTTAGAGTAGAGGTTGCTTCCCAGAAGTGTCTCGAAATAAGTTGTACTACAATTCGTACGAAACGGATTTTTTTCTGCGCTAATCGCAATAGTGTCCTATACGCCAACTTTTTTATGTTAATAGATAGCAAGTTGATGTATTCAGCAAAGTTGTAGCATATTTTAATACAAAAAACTCTGTAGAACAAACTTTCTCTCTATCTCTCAAACTTTCTGAGATAATTGACTTTTTATATGAAAAAATGAAGAAAATCATTTTTTCACTCATAAGTCATTTATTTACAAATTTAAGCAGCCTACTATGTTCTACAAAGTTTTTGCTACTTTTATATTCTACAACTTTGTTGAATATACCACAGTTGTACTTCTTCTCGTTTTCTCATTGTCTTCTTCTCCTTCTTCCTGGCGTAACGTCCCAAAGAAGATTTTAATTTTAAATCATGCCGTATTAAAAGTCATAAATGGTAATATGTTGCAAGAGTTGAGAGGCATTCAATTTATTTATCTTGAGTCTTTGATTTATGTATAGCAGTAATTATTAATTATATAATATAATATAATATAATATAATATAATATAATATAATATAATATAATATAATATAATATAATATAATATAATATAATATAATATAATATAATATAATATAATATAATATAATATAATATAATATAATATAATATAAGGATAATTTTTCTTGGAACCTTGTTTTCCCGTAAGGAATAAAAATAAGGAAAACGGTTTTTCATGATTGCGCTTCTTTATTTAATAAGCAAAATCAACAAGTAAAAATGAGTGTTCACTAAAGCTGCAGCGACGAGACAACCGCTGATGGGATCGATGCCACATCGGAAAAACGACGCGGATGCTCACAGGAAACTGCAGGGGGCAGCGGAGGCTGACAACAAGACTGCAAAAAAAAAGTTAATTTATAGATAAACATTTATCTGCTACGTTAAACTCACCCCTATCATAATTGTCTGTCTAGAATATCTTTAAAATACTGGCACACTGTCGATTTCAGGTATTCCTCGGAAGATTCTACTGCAACGCCCGGAAGAAAAACGTACATAACTGATTGACGTTGTCATCCATTCAAATTACTGAAGTCGGTAATGTAACAGACATTTTATCGAAAGATCAGTTGAATATTTTACAGTTTTCGGTGATCTAAAAATTCACAGATTTTTCGGTAATTTTTTTGACAGATCATTTATAATTCCCCGTAGTTTTGTTTGCAATGAGCTCTTAAAAGCTGCTGAATTACCGAACTATCGGTTTTCTTGTGAATTACTGATTTGTTCGGTAATTTTATTTACCGAACGCGCATAGTCTGAATGAGTGTTTATTCACCAAATTTCACTCAAATACCCTTTAAGGGATGTAGAGCCACGGTGTGACAGGTAGGTTCATTTTCAAGTGCATCTTTACGAGTTATTTGGCCTGTAATACGGCATGATTTTAAATTAATATCTCCTACAATAAGAAAACGAGAAGAAATACAACTGTGGTATATTCACCAAAGTTGTAGAATATAATAGTACCAAAAACTTTGTAGAACAAAGTAGGCTGCTTAAATTTGTAAATAAATGACTTATGAGTGAAAAAATGATTTTATTCATTTTTTTCATATAAAAAGTCAATTATCTCAGAAAGTATAAGAGATAGAGAAAAAGTTTGTTCTACAAAGTTTTTTGTATTAAAATATGCTACAACTTTGCTGAATATACCAACTTGCTATCTATTAACATAAAAAAGTTGGCGTATAGGACACTATTGTAATTAGTGCAGACAAAAAATCCCTTTCGTACGAATTGTAGTACAACTAATTTCGAGACACTTCTGGGAAGCAACCTATACTCTAAAACCCCAAAATGACGTCGAAAAGTTCATGTCCGCTTAAACTTGCTATCTGGACCACTGTGGATTGGTGGCACTCGTTGTTTCCTAACTTGAATCAAAGAGCCTGGGCTAGAGGCTGTTTCGATTTGATGTTCGGAAGATTT
Source organism: Aedes aegypti (assembly GCF_002204515.2). Lineage (NCBI taxonomy): Eukaryota > Metazoa > Arthropoda > Insecta > Diptera > Culicidae > Aedes > Aedes aegypti. The sequence continues at coordinate 292,255,184 of NC_035108.1, forward strand.
GTCTAAATTAAGAGCATCGAACTGATTACTCATTTCGAAACAATTATCACTTTTTTGGAAGTAAATTGTTAATTTAGAGATTCACCCTTTCCTTTTGTTCGTGGTTGCAACCATGTTTAGTGAATAAACGAAAGACGATGTGACCTTCTAAGAGGTTTATTCCGAAGGCGATGCTCAAGTAGGTAGCTTTCGCTATTGGATCCAGCGATAAATCGAAGACACGGGTCCAAACAAAGATCGTAAAGGGATCAATAGTTAGAAAATAGTAACACTGGCAAGTATCGTTTTGCTTTCAGCACTGAAAAGATACCCTACACGGGACAATTGGGATGTAAAAACCTAGTTCAAACAAATTGTTCAATATAATTTTCAAATGCAAATATTTTGCTAATTCAACAACACGGTTACATTTTTATTCTTTCAATTATTTCGCAGTGAAAATCAATTCCCACATAAAAATATGTTCGTAACACTCAGATGAAACAGATAGTTCATTTGGATACAAAAAAAGGTAAGATTTTCATCGGAATTCTCAATGAAAACTGAACAAATATATAATTATTTTTCGAGACTTTTATGACTTATTACGTTGAAAGCATAATGGAGAAGTAGCCAAAACACCCTTGAGTCTTCGCAAAGATCTATCACTATCACTATTGTGAAATAAAAAGAGTAATGGTATTTGCAAATCATCTCAAAAACAAATGTTTGGGTTTAATGAAGGTCCCACCGGTGGGGCAAAAGATCGAATCTAGTGTGGGGCAAAAGTTCGTTCGCTAAAACACAAAATATCAATACTTTTATGCCAGACATACTTTATACCAGCCGTAAACTTATGTTTGCCGAAAAATACACACTAAATTTTCATTAAAAAAAATGCCCAATACAGGGTTAATTAGAATACACCCAAAAAAAAGCAGTTTTTCGCAAAACTAAGTGGAAATGTAAAATTTTTGTGACATTTTTCGCACGATGAGGCAAATTTAGCTAAATTTGAAAATAATATATAGATTTTAGGCAATTTGAAATTTTTTCCGTGAGTTTATACATGGGTCGAACTTTTGCCCCGCAGATTCGAACTTTTGCCCCGCTATGGGCCAAAAATTGTTTCCAACCATTTATGCAAAAACTAATACACGTTAAAGCATCCTTATGATAGGTCTCGAAACGCCCTTACATAAAATATTGAAAAAGATTTTATCTTCATTTGGTTCCATGCATCGAAAGTTTGACCAAATATTACAATATTTACGTCGAAAAACAACAAAGAGCCATAACTTTTCCAAATCTCAATCGATTTTTAAGATATTTTGAGTGAAAATCTCTTACTTGAATAGCATTCGAACCACCATGACATTTCAAAGTTATGTTTTAAATTGAGCTAGAAATCTTGAAAAGAAACTCTTACCCCACTCGAACTTTTGCCCCACTTTACTCTACTTGTCCCACGGGTCATAGGGTTTACCATAGAGAACCTTATGACCCGTGGGACAAATATGCGTAGAACGGCAATATGTATATCTCCATTTTCTGTTACAATATATTCGACAGTATCCCAAGAAATTGTCAGCGGAATTGATAAAAATATCACACTTCAGAAATTCTTGTTGCCAGGCTCATTAGGTGGCATCCACAAATTACGTAACGCTCTAGGGGGAGGGGGGAGTAAGCTCAAGCGTTACGACTCATACAAACACATTTAATTTTTCATACATAAAGCGTTACGGAGGGGGGAGGGGGTCGGAAATTTCCAATTTTAGCGTTACGTAATCAATGGACGCTGCCTTATGCCACACGACTATGTCAAATGCACTGTAGGTCCATCAACCATAGATATGTCAAAGAATTGTATAGGCATTTTTATAGGTAGAGATCTGTTAATATCTGTTATCAATTCTCTGAAAATCGTTGATTACTATTGATAGTTTCAGGAATTCGAGCAACTTTGAAACAAATTTTAATCATATGAGACAAAAGGAATATATTTTTTAGTTATTATACCACTTGTCGCTTATCCCCAAGGAATCTCCCAACAGTTTGCTTCAATGACGGCTCTAACATGCGACTCTACATCACCATCCGTCAATAATCCCACGCTCAGCTGCTCAAGTGCCTGATCATGACCAAGTAAACAGAGTGAAATAACCAATTTGCCACACTTCAATGCTAACAAACTCAACAAGTTCCCCTCCGCCCAAAGCACCGTCCAAAATCCCATTCAGCGACAGGAATCCCGCGGAATTCAAATCCATCGCACCAATATCTCACCCGAATGATCGATCCGAGGCCGCAAACGACGACGACGACGATGAAAAAACAAATTCCACAATCAATCAAACACCGATGAGACCCGAACAAAGACCCCATCCAAACGGGCGAAGAATAGCGCGGAGAAAGATTTCGGACACGCTTCTCACCGAAAAATTAAACAGCCGCCAAGGAATTCCGCACGTAACTGAGGCCCCTCCCCTCCTCAAACGTCTCCTTCTGCCCATGGATCGACTAAGCATCGACAACCGAAGCGCGGCAAGATATTGTTTGCGTTACAAAATGTGCACTCGGCTCGCGATGATTTGATTTTGATGCCTTTTATCACAACAAAAGCAAATTCCATCATCATCTCGTCGACCCTCCGCCAGCGCCTCGGCCATCGATCGATATCGGATCGTAAGGATATGCGATACTTCGAGTGAGTCCATCAAATGACATTCTTCCGGACTGATGCGGAACTCAATGTGTCGGAATTTATGTTTTACAGCATTTCACAAAATTTTGAAATTATTTCTTTAAACAATAATAACTATCGCATCTGCTTCCCAAGTAGGAGGTCATGGATTCAATCCCAGGCCCACTCCTTCCTCATTTTATTCCTCCTAAAAGCTATCTCTTTTCTATCTCCTATTCTTGCTATTGACATTAAACATAATCAGTTTTAGCTTTCCCTTGCACCAGCAAGTGAATAATCGATAGAGTTTCCAGCTCAGAAAGATCATCGGTCCCCCTGATTTGTGCTCTAGAAAGTTTGAGGTTTGGCTTCGCTTTTTTTCACATTAACCGTTTACCACAGTGCACGGTGGTCCAGGAATCAGTTTTACGCGGAAAGATGCATTTTGAGCTTTAGAATGAAACATTAGACAAAAACGGTCTTCTACAAAGTTGTTTGTATTAATTAAGCCCTTTGTTTGGTGTTATTGAAAATTAGGGTGGACCACATTTTCATAGAAATTGTGTAACTAACTTTCTTATTTGTAAAAATTATATTATACATGCTTCAGCAAAGTTATAGATCATTCAATTTCAAGCAACTTTGTCAAAAAAGTTTTTTTGTATCTCTTAAATTGACCGATTTAGAGCTTTTTTCCTACGGTGACCTAGGGTGGTCCGAACAAAACTGGTTTTCTGGCTCTAGAGTTTTCAATTCAAATTTCTCATCAAAGTGGTCTATGAAACACTTTTAGAGCTTCAAAAAATTCGTAATTTGGTGAGTGAAGAAACTCGCTATCTCCTTCCGTTTAGGAGTTATTGTTGTTTTTCTCTCAAAACCATGCCTATTTTGATTGTGAATTTCTGTGATTGGGGCAAACATGAAAAATATCTTTTGACGGCATTCAAAAGACAAAATAAAATTGTAAATTTTATCAAAAAATTGCAGATGTGTTATTTTTGTAACTCTAATAAAATGCCTTGAAAAACAAAGGATTTTAAGCAGAAAAACTTTAATAACTTTTGAACTAAAATAGATATCAACAATCTTTTTGCATGAAAATTTGCGTTTTGTTAAGTTCTTAAAGTCGTTCATAGACCGCTTTGACGAGAAATCTGAAATAAGAAAGATAGGGCTTTAAAACTATTTTGAAGATTTTCATAGTATGTATTTCTTTATTATTTTGCATTTTGAGCATGAAAATGAAATTTTAGACAAAAATGATCTTCTACAAAATTGTTTCTAAAAATGTAAGCTTTCATACTGTGTCATTTGAAACTAGGGTGGTCCACAATATCACACATATCATATAATCAACTTGTTTATTTGCAAAAATACTGGTATATGCTCTTAGGCAAAGCGGTAGAACTTAAAATTTTGATCAACTTTGCCATAACAAAGTTTTTATGTAGCTTAAAATTTGAGCAATCTAGAGCATTTTTTCCTAATCATCGCAGGGTGGTCCAACAAAAATAAGTTTTTTAACTCTAGTTTTTTTAATATTATTTTCTTGTCAAAGTCGTCTATGAACGACTTTTAGAACTTAACAAAACGCAAATTTTCATGCAAAAAGATTGTTGATATCTATTTTAGTTCAAAAGTTATTAAAGTTTTTGTGATTAAAAATATTTGACTTTCAAGACGTTTTATTAGAGTTACAAAAATAACACATCTGTAATTTTTTGATATAATATACAATTTTATTTTGTCTTTTGAATGCCGTCAAAAGATATTTTTTATGTTTGCCCCAATCACAGAAATTCACAATCAAAATAGGCATGTTTTTGAGAGAAAAACAACAATAACTCCTAAACGAAAGGAGATAGCGAGTTTCTTCACTCACCAAATTACGAATTTTTTGAAGCTCTAAAAGTGTTTCATAGACCACTTTGATGAGAAATTTGAATTGAAAACTCTAGGTCACCGTAGGAAAAAAGCTCGGAAATCGGTCAATTTAAGAGATACAAAAAAACTTTTTTTGGCAAAGTTGCTTGAAATCGAATGGTCTACAACTTTGCTGAAGCATGTATAATATAATTTCTACAAATAAGAAAGTTAGTTACACAATTTCTAGGAAAATGTGGTCCACCCTAATTTTCAATAAAACCAAACAAAGGGCTCAACTAATACAAACAACTTTGTAGAAGACCGTTTTTATCTAATGTTTCATTCTAAAGCTCAAAATGCATCTTTCCACGTAAAACTGATTCCTGGACCATAGTGCAGTGGCATCCATACTCATCCTTATCTCACCTTACCAGTCAGGCTAAGGCCTGGGTGGCCTCTGCTGTAGGTAGGAGACGTCTCCATTCGACTCGGTCCATGATTGCCCGTCGCCAGCCACGTATTCTGCGAAGGGTCCGCAGATCGTCCTAAACTTGATCGACCCATCTTGCTCCCTGCGCACCACGTCGTCTTGTACCGGTCGGATTGTTTTCAAGAACCATTTTCACCGGGTTGTTATCCGACATTCTGGTGACATGCCCGGCCCAGTGCTGCCTTCCAATTTTTGCGAGGTGGACGATGTGGACGATGTCACCCCCGATGCCATAGCGGATTTCTAGTCAAACTTTAGGAATAATGTCAATGTTTTGTTTCGTTTAGTCATTATTAGTACAAGAATTCCATGTACCATTTCGTTTTGTACCAACATAAAAAAAAATCCCTATCGCATACCCTTATCCCATCGTCCATTCTAGAGCCGTGAACATCATGGATAGAGCACTGCTGCGGGTCTCCTTTTGATTCGGGGTCTAAATGGAGATCGACCGGTCAGACCAATAACTGCCAGCCAATTCGTTCCCCTTTCGTAGACGTAGACATGCTGTTCCGATCCGGGGTGGGGTTACCATCATTGATCCAGAAACGTGATTTCCACCCAAGATCACCACTGGTCACCCCGAAATCGACCCACGGCGGCGGCGACTTGACTTGATGAGTCAACAACTATTCACCAGCGATTATTTATGTGGTCAACCACTTGCTCCCCATCATCGGCACGTCGTACCGAATCGAGATAAAGTTTCGACGAAATCTCCGCGGGTCCTTAGATAAACCCCGCCAGCATTAGGAGCAATATGGATTGGAAATCATTTATTCGGACACCGAGCCGGTTCTTGGTGAAACTAGCATTTTCCCATGGCCATCCGCGAAGGCACACCAGATGATTTCTTCCCATCATGGTGACTTATGACGAGGGACCGCAGTTTTTTTTTGGTCACGTCATACCCATTCGGACCTTGGCTATTTCGGGAAACGAACCTTTTTTGCTAGGAGACTGATTTTTTTCTTCTCGATTCACCGCCACACAGTGGTCTAGATCTAAAAAAATCATGGTTGAGATTTCTTGATTTTAATATTTTACATATAACATTCAACACAAATAAGTGGCATACGAATCTAATTTGAGCATAGTGGATGTTTTTTGGTTCTCAAAGATCAAAATTCAAACACCGCTAGCGCATGACCGTTCACCATAATAATATGTCCGAAAGAATATGAAACTACTGAAAACCAGATCTATAGTTCCAAAGCCCAAATAAAAGTATATGGTTGTGATGAATCAACTAAGGGCCAATTTTTAAAATAAAATTTGAATAAAACATTTAAAGACTCTCTACAAAACAAAATAAACTACCTGGCACTGCATAATTTAGTTGTTTTTATGAATACAACTAAAAATTCGGGATTATTTACGAAAAAGTGTCAATTTATATCGATATTTCAAACATCCATCCTATTGATATGGATCAGTAGGACAGGATGTTCCTATGGATCAACTCATATTATAAACTCATATTATGGATCAGAACACTAAAAGGAAACCTTGGGTAATATGTACCCTTGAAGCAAAACAACCCACGGTGCTCTTTTAGGCAACTAACTAAGTGATTGGGAACAATGTTGCATCAGGGACTGATAGTAAGCAAACCCCAAATCACGATAATGAGAAAAATTTTACGGAAAATATTCTGTACTCATGCATTTCGTCAATCTCAGCCTCTAGCTGTTCTGCTGTTGGGGCTTTATGTCGTCAAAAATGCTGCTCACTACGATATTTCTACGGGGTTTCTGCGACTGGGCGAAACGAGTGCCTAATCGGCGGTTTAAGATCTCATTTGGGCTTTGGACAGCTTTCTGTGTGACGACGCATATTGCCCTTTAGTTGGCCTCGCATCAGCGCCCTATTGTACTTCTACTGAACGCTCAAGTGCATTTCGTTGCTCTACGCCGACTCGTTCTCCGCTGCTGCTGTTCGAACTCTCCTGTTTGACCAGTTGGATGCCGAGGTCAGTCCAACGATTCCGGTTGGAGGATGGCTTCCGGTTCACTGGCGCTCTGACGACTCAAGCCGGTGATAGGCTACGTACTACTCATAGTAGTCCTGGCGGTTGATCTATCCTACTCCGGCGTAGATTTCCCTGGCGGCGGAAGATCTCCCGAACCGATGCTATCCGGGCAGATGCCGAGGTTGGTCCTGCGATTCCGGTGGTGGGCGTCCGACGACCTTTTGCCGGTGCTACTACACGGTCTACTCAACTAGTTCCCAACGGTGGACTTAGCCCATTCCGAAGCTGGTCGGACAGATGCCGAATAATCCTGCGATTCCGGTGGAGGGAAACTTCCGGTTCACAGGTGCTCCGATGACCATTTGCCGGTGCTGTTTTGCGAATTACTCAGCTAGACCCCGGCGGTGTAATCAGCCTACTCCGACTCGACGTTGGTCGACCAAGTACCAGAGTCGGTTCTGCAATTCCGGTTGGAGGATGACTTCTGGTTTGCAGGCGCCCCGACGACTTATTACCGATACTACGCTACACCCGCTCTACTCGGTCTAGTCCTCGATGGAGGGTCTAGCCTACTCCGATCGTGACCCGGAGCTCTCTGGTCTCCATTCCATCTCCTTTGCAGCAATAGCATAATCGCCATTATTCCCCTGTTCACCGCATTCCAAATGTTTTCATGCTGGCACATGTTCTGCACGATGTTGTCCGGATTTAGGGCGCTTGCGGTTTCTGGCATCATCTCGCTTCCTTTATCCCTGAATCGAGGACAGTCCAATATAACAGGCTCGGGGGTCTCCTCGATATTTGGGCAGGCCGGACAATGTGGAGACTTTGCATGTCTGAATCTGTGCAGATATTTCCGGAAGTATCCATGGCCTGACAAAAAACTGGGTCAGGAAGAAGTTAACTTCTCCATGTTTTCTTGTCGTGCACACGTTAAGCATTAGTCTGTGCATCCACCTTCCTTTCTTATTCCACTCATGCTGCCACCTTGCCATTGTATGTATTTTGATGGTTTTCCTCACATTCATTGTGTCCCGTTGGTGGTAGCATGCTATGTCCTCAGCCAGAGTGGTACAGATGGGGATCATTCCGGCGATAACGCACACTGCCTACGACGATATAGTGCGGTATGCATTCGCCACCCGTATAGCCATGAGCCGGAACGTACCTGCCAGCTTCTCTCGGTTACGTTAGGTTCCCAACGCCTTGGGCTGCGGGACGATGACACGGTGGCCAGAAGATGCCTCGTATTCCTTCTTGCTCCTACAATGTTGGGCATGATCCTAGCTACAGGTCGCAGGCATAGTCTACATGGCTGTTGAAATTTAGCCTGTCGTCTACCATTACACCAAGGTGCTTTAGAGAGCACTTCAATGAGATTGAGTGGCCTCCGACGTTGATCTCGCGCTGCTGAACCGCCTTGCAATTGCTGACCAGCACCACCTCCGTTTGTGATGAGCCACCTGCAGCTTGACTCCAGTCATCCACGATTCAATAATGCCTAGCGATTCCGCCGTCAGCATCTCCACCTCCTCCGCAGTATTGCCAGTTATCGCAAGAACGACGTCACCTGCGAACCCGACTATCTCGACTCCATTCGGCAGTGTCAAGGTTAGCACTCCATCAAACATTATATTCCACAGTGTTGGGCCAAGTATGGATCCCTGTGGAACCCCCGCCGTTACTTCAATTGATAACCGACCCTGGTTTGCGTCGCACAGTGGCCCAAAGCTGGCCAAAAGTCAAAAAATTTAAGTTTGCAAATTCCTTCTCGAATATTTTTTCTTGATTTCTCCTTTATTGAATAACAATTCCCCAAAGTTTCAGATCGATCGGTGTATATTTCGATTTTTCACAGCATGCGACCTGGAGAGATGTCAGCTGAAATTGAACCTTTTGAATTTTTCAAATATCGTGAATGTTGTTCTATATAAATTGCAGTTTGTGTACTAAATCATGACCAAACCTTTCTAAACCGGTCTCATTCGAAAGAATATACCTTAGGCTTTGTGTTGATGATATTTCAAACCATATTTGACATGTTTACCATTTGAGAATGTCAAAAAGTGTATAACATAGAGCTCCTTAAAAAATAAGGCATTTTTTCAAAGGTAGTACAAGATATCTGGGAAACGCTCTAAAGTGATCGTATACCCCTCAATTCGAAAATATTCGATGTACTATGGCTTCTCTTGCGCTTTTTTGCGCCAAGATAAGAAAAAAATATTTTTAGTTACACTACGAATCAGCCCATCAGACCATCATACTTGATATAAATATCGCATTTTTTACCTTTACAAGCTCCCGAATAGATTCAAAAACCACCTCAAGCTTGCCCACGATATTTAACTTCAAATTGGCATCAACATAATGACGTTTCATTTGATTTTGATCTGAATACGGATTTCATTGATTGAATTACAAAAATGTGCTATTATAAACAAATTCTGTCAAATGTACCGGAAATATCGATTTTCTGTTTCAGCGACTATTTCTATCAAATTACCTCTAAAAATCATGTTTTGTCAAATAATTAGCATTTTTGAACGTTTTGTGTGAGAATTGTACTTTTGACCAGCATTTGTATGGGATGCGGCCACTGTGCGTCGTAAACCAGTACCCAGTACTGAAAGTAACTTTGCAGAACTTTACACAGATATTTGGAAACACGCATTCTGAACGTGCACAAACAGACGTTATTTATGCGGATTTGACAGCTGCTTTCGACCAATTAAATCACAGCATAGCTATTGCAAAACTAAGTAGATAGGCTAGGAGCCAACGGCAGCTTTTTGCGATGGTTTCAATCGTACATCTCCGGTCGTCATCTGATCCTCAATTTAAGAGACTGCCAGTTTCCTTCTTTTGCTGTCACATCTGGAACCCCTCTGGGAAGTCACCTGGGACCTCTGTTATTCCTGATTAACTTAAAAGATGTCAACCTGGTGATCAAAGGACCACGGCCTTTTTGACGCAGATGACCTTAGCTCTTTCTTCGAATCCGCTCTACTGATGACTGTAGATTTCTTCAACTTAAGCTACACAGCAAAAAAATCTTAAATTCAAATCTTAAATAAGCTGTCCTTTATTTTTTTGACGTACCTTGTACTTTGCGTCCATGGTTTGGCCATAAATTTGTTTGGCTTTTGGTAAAGAAAATTAATCGAGATCTGAAACAAAAATTCAAGTTTTTGAATATGACAGCCAAGTGTACAGCTATTCACTGTCCAATAATGTTGAAAAATGGTTTTCAATTTCTCCTATGAGTTCTTAACTACATATACAATATTAAAGATGAATGTTTGACTTTGTTTTTCACTTAAAACTAAGTTTAGAAAATCGATTTTTGTCAACTTTATAGGAAACTGAACCTCTGTGTACCCCTCTATTCATCGGCCATACCGTTGTAGAGAATGACGTGATGTGTGAGTCCGGCGAAGTGTTCCAATCAAAATAAATTTATTTAACAAATTGAATTAATGGGAACAGATGTTTGCGGGGCTGCAAGGCGCAAGCGGGTCTTTCTTCGGCTGTTCCATTCTCCTCTTTTTTTTCTTTTTTCTAGGAACTAATCGGAGAAGATGATGATGATGACGTTATTTGTGGGGGGCTAAGTATGGCATTGTGGTAAGTTGATAAATGATTATCACTTTCACACGGGAGGTTTCCACAACAAGGCGGCCGATTGTTCGAAAGAATCTCTTTATTGGTTGCTTATTGCTATCTGGGTGGAATGCGTCGGTGGAAGATGCTTTGTTTGTGATTAATGGGGAATCAAAACTAACTCATGTAGTTGTAGCAGGATGGTTGGAAAAATCGTTTAGACCATTTTCTTATATTATTCAAATTGTATTCAAATGTTATAGGATTCTATTTTCTTTATTTTTTGCGTTTCGTCCCGAATGAGACAGCGCTTTTTCTCAACATTAAGTTTTATGAGTGTTTTCTCGCTGAATAGTTGTGCGAGACTCCATTTTGCTGATTAAATTTATTGACTCTTTATTATAGGGAAATTTAGCATGAGTCTGGTTCATCCCCGTATTTTGCTGATTATATCAAAGATTTTTCTGTGATCCTCCCAAAAACTAAATCAAGATAACTTCAGTATTCCTCTAAGAATGATTTCTAAGATTCCTCTACGAATTAATCCTGGGGTTCTTTTAATTATACCGCATAATTTATGTTTTGGTGTAACATCGTAATAACATGAAACCTGCGTCAACAATTCCACGCCATACTCGATTCGAAGCTGCCTCATTTCATTTTCGGCTGCGTCCTACACTCGTCAAATCTTGCAGAATCTCTTCAGTCCGTCACACCCACTGTGCTTCATCTATCGTAACGCTGGTTCCTAGTGAAGTCCTGACGCATTCTGCTCCGCGATTCACTTCGGCGAAGTGTTGAACTTTCGTGCCTAATGGTTTGCATCACGCTCCAAGATGTCATGCAAACAGCCGGGTTTAACAGCCAAAGTACGATTTTCACAAGATCCAGCCAATTTGTTTGCTTCGCGGACTGTGGAAGATCTATAGAACCGCCTGCTCACTGGCGCTAAAAAAACGCAAAGTGCAGATAGGCGGAACTAGGCGCGGTAAAGCTCGCCTAGAAAGTAGTATTACGATAAACGGGGATACCTTCGAGATGATTGGTGAGTTTGCCAACCTCGTATCATTGTTAACGATTGACAATAGCGTTAATTGTGAAACACGGAAGCAAACCGGTTTGCAGAACCAGAAATGCAGGCGGACAAATAAAATCCTCTATATCTATTATCCTTCGGGGTTATTGATCATAAGGCTTAATAACCTTAGGCTTAGTAGACCATGGTATCTTAACATACGACTTATTGCTGATTTGGATGACTTCCACACACTCATGATGATTAATCAAAATAATGATCCAGTGATGGCTGAGCATAAATCGTGTAGTGTCTAAAGATATAGATTATTTAACAACGGAAGCGCCCTAAATCTCATTACTTAAGAGTACTATCAGTGCTCAGCATCTGGCTCAATGTGTCATCAATCCTCCGCAATGAATTAAAGTCTTCCTCCTCAATTCACGTTGATCGCATAATTAATTGCTCATTTCAATACTTTGAACGTTTATTATGATTGATTTCGATATTTATTAAATCCCCACAGTTCAAACTCCTCGCCAGATGATCCATCGCAATCGACACGCCGTCGTTCCTTTGGCTGGCTCTGTGGGTTGAAGTTTGCGTGGCCATCATCCAAATTTATGAAGACGAATGAATGTTGTGATCCGAACCTGGTAAGGATCCACTCCATATCCTCCGTCGTTCGGACAGTGCGGGGGTTGTCTCACAACAATAATCATTTGCAACGTCACAGCAGGAGGGTGATCGGTTGCGCTTTACTTATTACCTCCCCATGTGCTCTCGGCTGACGATGCATCCCAGCCCAAAACCCGACATGCAGTTTCTCCCGTAGCGAGAGAGACAATAGCTTAGCTGATGATGAGACCCTTTCGTGGCTCATTCGCGCTCAGCTTGGTCAATGATGTTGTTTGATTTACTGATCGATTTGGTTGCGTCAGTCCATTCCTCCCGCATCAGCACGGTTTGAAGATTCAGAAAAGATCGTCCTCATCCGTAGTTGCTGTAGGGAAAAGTGGTTCAGAATGTACTCATGGGGTGGTTTGTAACCTAGTTCTTATTTTAAGTTAAATTAATAACATTAAGAGTAATTCAGGGCAAAAGTTCACACTGTGCAAAAGTTCGTAGTGACTGTGTCTTTTTACCACTAGAGACAGAAACACTGGCAACGGTGGTAGGTCATTTGGCATAAAGTCGTTTGGCATAAATCCTTTTGGCATAAAGTCGTTTGGCATAATGATCATTTGGCATAAAGTCGTTTGGCATAATGAGCCTGAAACCAAGAATTTCTCAATTTTAGTTTTTACTTTTCTCTTGAATCTTTTTGGCTTCTTTTTTTTCCTAAATATGATGTAACCATAATTATAGGTATGAAAACTGTTGATTTAAAATTTCAATAAATTTCTATATTTTTTAAGTATTTTTGCTATATTTTTTAAGTATTTTTGTTTCCAACAGACAAAAGAGCGGCAATCGATAACATTGATCTGCTCAAATTATCAGCGAAAAAAAATCGATTACTGCAGTTACTTTGATGGGTTGTGCTACTTTTCCCCGAATGTCTGTCCCCGATTGTCGTTTCCGCGAACGCCAGTTGTCCGAATATCCCGTTTCCTCGACTAGCCCACTTCCCCAAAAAGTTTTTAGCACCCATAATTGTCGTAACTTTATACATTTCAGGGTGGTGAACGAACTGACCATCTAATATGCACCCATCTTTATTTAATTGGCGGTTCTTTCGAGTTTTACCGTCCTCAGCATTTTTGTCAACATGTGTATAGCCGAGAATGACAGAATACTTCCTTCTTTTGACTGTTTATCGTTCTTTCTCGTCACCACTTTTCGGGGGAATCAGCCATTGCAACAATAATTTTTGACGTCCATTCTTTTATTGGTTTAATTGTAAATTTTGCCTTCTTTTAAAAATAGGCTGTTATTTATGTTTATACTGTTTTAGATTTTATTATTTAGTAAAGCTTATTGATAACCATTTTTATATTTTGCTGTTTTATCAATTCTTGCCAGATGTATTGTTAGAATGATAATTATTTTAGAACCTGCCAATATTAAGCATAAGCATAAGCATAAGCATAGATGACCGCACAATTCGTAGTTGCTTCTCCGTGATTGACCAGAACAATCGAGGTTGCACAGGGAATTATTGAATGGGGCTTGGGATTAGCTTACCATTCTTCAATGTGCACAAATCGAGAGCTCAACCTTAAAAAGTCAATAACGGCGCCGGCCACGTCCTTACGGTCATCGGGGAAGGGAAGGAATGTTAGTGTGACTACCGTTGTTACCAGAGACCGAGATCACCTCTGCATCTCCACGGTTGTCATGGAAAGGATATTGTGTTAGTGGGATAAGGTAGAGATCTGGGAGTCACCAATGTTTGGTGATGCGATCCATGCTATAATCACACCTAACCGGATTCACGAAATAATTCGATAATCGCATTGTACGCCGAACAAGTGTTCGTCACTCGCCCACGCAAGAGCAAGCGACGCGATCAATAGATCAAACACTACTAGCGATCCGTGGCGCTTTTTCATTTCTCTGAGCGAACGACGCGCGACAAGTTTGATCTTGCCCTCATCGCTCGCCCCCGCAGGAGCAAGCCTCAAAGTCGAAGGATCAAACACTACTAACGAACCGATCACTTTTTCACCGCTTCACTACCGACGCGCGACATGTTTGATCCTGCCCTCATCACCCGCCCCCGCAGGAGCAAGCGTCAAGGTCGAAGGATCAAACACTACTCAATTCGAAAATGACTACTACTAGAGAAATTATCTATATAATCATTATGGTTAAGAATAATATCAAGATGCTTATTGTATTTTCAGAACGAATTTATTTTGACAAAAAAATAAAAATTCTAAAAATCAGCCAAAAGTTGTTCTTAGAAAAACTTTTTTATTTAAAATTTCTCCATCATGAAACTTTGTTCCAAACATCTGTTTACTATCAAGATTCTATGGTTAACATTTAAAAAATATTAAAAATGGATTTTCTGTGTAATTAAAATTTAAGTTTTATTTTTGAATTGTTTCTGAAAATAAATAAGATATTTTAACAGTGCATATTTTTTCATATAGTCCAAACGGTTTACTATAACTTCTTCATCGAACATTTTTTACTAAAATCAACAGTTTCGGAGTTAGAATTGTTCATTTAAGTTGCAAGCAAAAAACTATAGGCCATTTTCAAAAGTTAAACTTGAGTCAAAATGATATTTTTTCTATAGAAAATACTTATTCTACCATACCAAAAACATGTGCAAAATTTAATCCAAATCTAAGACTATCGAGCAGGATTTTCATTTTTTTTTCGACTCATTCTGGATGGAATTAGTCTATATTTCTCGAATACTAGCCTAAAATTGAGGATAATATTCTAAAATTTAAGGAGCAGTCCCTGAAAGTATTCCTCGTGAAATCTCTAGAGAACTCACTAGAAGAAAAGCTTCTTCCCTCAAATAATATGAGAATAAATTCTTGAAGAATATTCGCGTAGGGCGGAAGCACCGATTTTGGCCTGCCTAAGAGAAAATGTGTTCAAAAGTATTAGGGAAGCTTTCAATCCATATTAAGGGTGTGAACTGTTTTACCAATTCGTTTAACTTTTAGTTTAAATTGCGATAAAAGTGCGATAGTTATTTCTCCTCCGGAGAAAAATAACCCTGATCTGAAGCATCATTCGGTTAAACTTGACAATTAAAAAGTTAATAAGTCTTCGAGCTGTTTAGTAGAATACCTATAAGTAGATGAAAAAACCGAATTTAGTACTATACCATTTAATTCCACTAGAGCTTGTATCCTTTGACAGACACGCGTATTTCGACCTCAACCGTAAGGCCGTCTTCAGTGTCGTGTACTAGAAGTCGAGTCTAGTACACGACACTGAAGACGGCCCCACAGTTGAGGTCGAAATACGCGTATCTGTCACAGGATACAAACTCTAGTGGAACCAAATGGTATAGTACTAAATTCGGTTTTTTCATCTACTTAATTAAAAAGTTATTTTGTGCTCCCGGAAATTTGAGAATAACTAACCATTTGTCAACTTTGTTCTGAAATACTATTCGTCTGTCAAAATTGAAATGGGTCGACCGCAAAGTTAAATTTAACCATTTGAGGGGAAAATACCTATCGAAATGTCAGATTTTAACCAAAATCGAAACAAGTCTGTGAAACGGTTCACAGCCTATGTATGAAAAATATCGGAACTGAGCTGAAACCATTTTTGAAAATCGGGTTGCTTAATATTCGTCTTCAGTGTCTTAACTTGAGTCGAGAACTTAACACTGCAGAAGTCTGTAAGTCGCAGACAAAATAGGCATATCTGTCAAGAAAAGCAACATATTAGAGTTTAAAGGTACAGGGGATAGGCAAAATTTTGCCCAAACTCAAATGCTTATAACTTTATGAAAAATGAATGAAATTGGATGCATCTGGAAGCAGTCGACGGCAAATTTGGTCCAGTTTTAGGAACTTCTTTGGCCATGCATATTGGCCACTGGATACCGGAGATGTTCCGGATTTTCTGAGGTCATGTCCAAATGTCATTTTTTCTTTCGCTTGTATTTTTGTGCTGTGTAAAGTTAGATAGATGTTTGAAATTTTCCTAGAAACTAGAACTAATAGGAAGTTGAATGCCACCGGACGCATTAAGATTGGTTGGAAATCTTCAGAAATATGACCATTTCCGTAAAACTGGTTCCGGAAAGCATGGTCAGTCGTGTTTGTATTTCCAATCATGTAAATATTATCCGGAGCTATATCAAGTGAAATCTCTGAAGGAATTCATGGGTCAATCTATGTAGGAATTTATAGAGGATTCTCGAAGAATTGCCCGGAGGAACTTATGGAAGCCCAGAACGAGTCTTTAAAGAAATTTGAAGGAGAGTTCCTGGAAGATTACCTGATAAAATCCTTAGAAGAATTCATGTAGCGATTTCCTGGATGTATGCCTGAGGGAATTCCTAAAGTAAACTTTTGAGGAATCCCTAAAGGAATTCAAGAAGTTATTTATTGCAGAATCCCTAGATGAATTTCTCCAGGAGAATTTCGGGAGTGATCCCGGAGGAAGTCTCAGGAATAATTCGTAGAAGATTCTCGAGAAGACTACCCGAGAATATTCTGGAGAAACAAATGGAGAAATATCTGGAGTAATGCTTCAAGAAATCGTTGTATTGTAACTTGGAGGAAGCCTTAAAGACATCACTGCATAAATCCTCCTGATCAATAAACCGACACAGTGTTTTATATTCAGGACAGCGGAATTCATGTACCATATAATGTTTTAAACGTTAAGTCCAATATGAAGAGTTGTAATAAGATTTGCAGGAAGCCCTCCCCCCTTTTTTTGCACCCTCCCCATTTTTAAAGTATCGCAAATGATGGAATATTTGATATACAGGGGGTTGTCAAAATAACTGGGACAGGCAAAAATTGGGCCAACTTTGGAATGCTGTAACTTTGACAAAAATTGACCGATTTCAATTCTTTAAGAAGTAATGGACGGGTCAACAAATCTAGTTTTGAGGTGCATCCACGGAGATGAACTATGACCACCGGATACCGGTGATAATCCGGATTTCCGGAAGCATGTCTTATGCAGTAAAATTATGACATGTTTTTAGCAAAGGTCTCGGCTAAAAATTCAAAATTTTATTACACATGAAGATAGAAGATCAAATTCTGAAGCGATTGGTGCGCCAAGTATTAAGATCGATCCAGAAACAACCAAGATATGGCCATTTCCCCGGAATCGGTGCCGGTAGTGGATCCGAATTGGGATCAAACAATTTATTCACTCAAAATATGTCGCGCAATATTGTTTTCTCCCTAGCTTATCATAAAATACCCTATTATAAATTGAGAAAGAGTCTTATACAGATTTGGCCACTCATGGCGCCGCCAAGTGCCCCGGGGGAACCTTGCATAGGGGACATTTCGATTTCGACACCAAAGCATATCATGCGACGGCTCATTCTTCATGTCATGTCGTAAATAGGGCAACTGTAGACTCAAAACGGATAGTTGACTACAGTGACTACTTCCGGGACCACCGGATGTCCCCGAGGGAACCTGTAATTGAAATTGAACTCCAATACATATCGTGCGACGGTTCATTTTTCATGTCTCGTGCTAAATAGGGCTAATGTAGACCTAAAATGGATAATTGACTACAGTGGCCGCTTTTGGGACCACCAAACTCCATTTACATCTAGATGAAAAATCATGTATTTTGAGCCGTCGCATGATGGTACTATATGATGGTCTGAAAATGTCCACATCACACCCTAGCGGAACCGGTTCCGGAACACTATGAAATACCGGCCAAATCTAAATGTTGGTCCTCGTGGTGCTCTTGTAAATCGGAATGAAAAACCATGAAATTTGAACCGTCGTTATATACATGTGTATGAACTGCTGAATATGATATACGCCAGTTCTTTTGAAACAGGTTCCAGGTTCCCTAGTGCCCTTGTGCCCAGAATGGCCATACTGACAAACAATTTCCAGGGTTCCATTCTTGAGTTCCATATCTTTCATATAAAGCTAAAAGAACGAAAATCGGTTAAGAAATGGATTTTTGAGAGCGTTTTAAAGCCATGGGTCATTTTTGACCCTTAATGCATAATGTGTCACTTTTTTTGTAGCGCCGCTCCTAGAGGTCGCTGAAAGCTTCTTTTAGCACGAAAATGTTCGTTTTCAAAAATTAGGAAAAGTCAGAAAATTTCAGATTTTTATCTGTTTTCTCTACAAAGTTACAGCTCATTTACCGTGCCGATTGGCCAAAAATGACCCCAATGCACAAGGAAGGTTAACCCGAGAAGAGTTTTACAGTTTTTGATCTAACTCTGATGTTTTTTATTGACTTGAAATTTTAGGTATGCATTTTGTGATATATAAATAATAAATGCAAACATTTTAGTGATATAATCCACCAAGCATGCAAAATAGAACTTTAACTTTTATTTAAGATATTATTTGGATTAAATTTAGATCAAATGAAGTTTTTCAACATGATTGCAGTCTCCATACAAAATTCTTTGTTTCTCTTATATATAAAAGTACAATACTTTTCTAAATCACCTTCCTTAGCCTATTTTAGAACCTGCCAATATTGAACATATACTTTTCTGAGGTAAACGCGTGATCTCCTTCCGAGATATGCTGGAAAAAATATTATTTCAATCACAAATTTTCCCTTTTCTCGATAATAGACGGTGTTTTTGATGTACACTTCCAACATTAGAATTTATATTGAACCGTTGAAAAGTTTTGCCATGAATATTTTCTTTTAAAGATGTGTTGTTCATTTGAGCTATGCTGTGAAAAGATTTTTTGCGTTAGAATCTGAAACATTTTAAACGAAAAATAATCTTCTCTCGTATAAAGACTATTTTTGCATTATGTCGCATTGATAGATCTTTGGATTGTAGCTTTCGATAATTTGCAAAAAAAAATCATTCTTTTATCAAGTAATTTTCATCGAATGTTACGTCCAAACTGGGACAGAGCTTGATCTGCAGCAAAATACCGTTATGATTTATATTACGGACAGCTTCAAATTCCGAACACTCTAGTTTGTATGAGAAACATATCACACAATTTTTTTCAATATTTGCCGTTCGAAAGTTCTCACTTTCGAGACTCGCTTAAACAAGCTTTTTCAAAAGATATCTTTTCAAATTTATAATATCCATCTGGTTTAGACGTCTCTTTAGTAGTTTGACAATTTTATTTGATGATTTGACTTTTCTATCAATGATTTCCATGAGCTGTCCGGAGTTCAAATCAAAGTTTCCGGAATATGAGGCAAAAGTGAGGAAGCGTCCGGAATGAGAATCATGAAAAACCACATATTTCTATTTATTCAAAATTGCTAATGTTGCAGAATCAAAATCATCTCCCACCATTCGAAAGATAAATGTTTTGAAGAGCTGATAGCGCGAAAGAATCATACAGTAATTTATCAACATACCTTTTAATTAATTATATATCACTGAGGCCTAAAGTATCCGTAATATGAATCAAAACGATATTCTATGAGCGTTCCCTTGATGAATAACTGCGAACTTTCCTTGCCAATTTACTGTTTTCAAATATGTATATCGCAACAAGCTCAAAGGTACTCTATGTTCTGAGATGTAGAGACCCGTCACGAGTTTTATTTAGTAATGCTCTATAATGTCACAACAGTTTTTGAAATACTTAGCTTGGATAATCTCTGAACGAACACCACTGTTGTTTAGAACCTATCAATTTTTTTGCTATGGGCTCGGTGGTGTTGATCTCGGTAAAAGCTTAAAAAATGCCGATATTAATTTTAAGTCAATTATTATGCCAAACGACCATTATGCCAAACAGTCATTATGCCAAACGGCCATTATGCCAAACGACTATATGCCAAACGACATTATGCCAAACGACTTTATGCCAAATGGGGTACAATCTTGTTATTTTTTTTATTTTTTTTATTTCTTTTTTGGAGCAGGGAAAAGCCCACTTGAGTTGAGCTGAGATAACTCTTCCTCAAATGGGCGCAAAACCTCCTTATCTTTTAGTACCAACAGAAAGTTACACTCCAAATGATACAATTTTTGCTTAATATTAGTTATATAAATTATTCTTATTTCTATAGTAAAACTAATGTACGGCTACAAAATTCATCTGATGCAATATGTTAAGTTGGACTAGAGAGAATACAACTGAATTACGAAGAATGCGACGAGAGAGATGTAAATCAAAATCATGAAAACAACGTTTAAAAGAACGACACATGCTGGTGAAAGGTTCGTGGTGCCCATAATTAGTGCGAGCACCACGAATATAAAGAAATGCACTAGAGCGAAGAGGTAATCACTGGCAACACTGTGTGGGTTTGTCACTTTATTAGGTCAGTGTTCACAGTTATAAACACAAACAATTTTATCAAAGTACAGTTAACTTTCGTTCGTTGCACTAAACCTGAAGCCCACTTAGTGAAAGACTTGCACTAATCGGGCTGAGTTTTTAGCTGCCAAAATATTAAATACAATAGAAATTTAGTACTATCAATATTGACAAATCGAGCTTTATGTCAGGAAGTGGCACAATTAAAACGAAGCCCTTCTATAGATAGTGCAACGAAATAAATTCGACTGTACTAAGAAGTTGTAAAAAGAGTTGTGGTTTGAGCCATTTTGATTTTGAAATAATGTTTTGAGAAACTCTAATAACTTTTTGAGCTTTATATTATAATTGATTATAGGATACATTTGGTTTGACGTGATAGTTTTATCACTTTCAATAGAAGACGTTTTAGTTGTGATCTCGGCTTTGAGCAAAAGTTCAGAGTCACCGTGGGTCAAATGTTCTCACTAGATTTTCAGAGCAAAACAATCAAAATATCTCGAGCTACTTATCAAATTTAAGTAAAAAGGCTACTGGAAAGAGATCAAGTGCACGAAACAAAGAGATAACACATAATGACAGGAAATTTTAACTATATTTTGGAAGGGGCTGAAGAACAGCCTGTCTTCCTTTAGGGGCGCAATGTAAAGAATTTCTTCTTCACGATCTTGGTCAGGGTAAGTAAGTAAATGTGAAAAGAGCTATCACAAACTATTTGCACATCATAACCTTGTAGTTTACTTGTTATTTTTTTTTTAGGTAGGAAGCCTCTATTTTTCCTTACCCAGGCTTTTTTCTGGGCCACAGGGTCATTTCTATGACTCCAAAAGGTAATTAGAGTTAGCGGAAATATTTCCCTTAAAAACCTGGACGTAGTCCTACGCATAAAACCGTTATCAAGGTGGACCAAACCATTAATTATGAGAAGGAGGATAATGACAGGGCTTAGCAATTCAAATAAAATGATAGCAGTACTTCACATGTAAAATTTTCTGGTTCTAATTTCGTGCATTTTAGATTGTTTTATTTGAAAAGGAGGGAAAAAAGAGCTGCTTGGGCACGTCAGGAGCTGATCATCAATGTTCCACCTTTTCCCGAGTAGCCTAGATAGCCGCGTAGTGTCGGTAGCGGTTGTTTCAACTGGCTAAGAATGAACACTACGGACTGCCTGTTCCAGTGGGAAAACTCCACCTCACAGGTAGCCCCTAAATTATGGTGTAATGCGTACCATACCTTGGAATG
Organism: Aedes aegypti; assembly: GCF_002204515.2. NCBI lineage: Eukaryota > Metazoa > Arthropoda > Insecta > Diptera > Culicidae > Aedes > Aedes aegypti. The sequence continues at coordinate 292,276,946 of NC_035108.1, forward strand.
ATTGGTTAGGGGGGTCTAAATAAAACCTAATCACTAACGGAGCCTGTGGAGTACCAGGGCGCCCTCTGCAGTATTGTGCCCTTCCTGTGCTACCCGGAGCGATGGTGACCTTGTGTTTCTCCGAGATAATCGGCTGCCTTTCTTCAGTCTCTAGCCTGAGGCTTAATAAGGGTGGGATTATGAATATGTTGCTATTTAATTTAAATTATCACCTATAGGGTTTCACATTATGCGTTTTATACAGTGTATTATGTGCTTTATCGCCTTTGGTGACTTTCAATAGACACTTATCTGTTTTTTCGCTGCTGGTCTTTTTCGTGCTGACATTGCAAAAAGCTCAATCCTACCTAGTTTGGGTAGTGGCCACGGTTAGGTTAGCTCAGATCAATCTTCAGCATGAAAGCACAGCAACGATCGATCTTTGCAGACTACTGCAAAATGGTACAGCCCAAATGGTGCTAGTTCAAGAACCCTACTTTCGTAGAGGGAACTTCTATCTAGGTAACCTTGTGGAACCAGTTTTTGCTACTTTCAGCAAACTTCAAACGGCAAACTCGCGCTCCGTGCCCCGCGCATGCGTGTTCGTTAGTAGAGCAATCGATGCTACATTCATTTCTGAATTAAAAGAGATGTATGTGTTGTCACAATCGGTTCCGGGTCATTTGGCCGAATGCCATTTGGACGAATGCCGTTTGGCCGAACGCCATTTGGCCGAAAGGGTCATTTGGCCGAACGCCATTTGGCCGAATGCCGTTTGGCCGAAATTGAAAACAAAAGTGAACTACAGTTAGCATGGATTTATGATGAATTCCAATGAACTTATTCAGCTTATTCATAAAAAAGATAAATCATCATTGATATACATAAGCTTTTTAGTGTTAGTTGATGAAACAGTCAGTGCTGAAAGATCCTAAATGTAAGCAGTTGTTCACTTCGATGCCAGCGGTAATAGCCACCAGCAGATGTTTTGGCATCGCGTCTGTAGTTAGCTATTGACAGTACCGTAAATCCGGGGTAACATTGATCATTTTTTTGAATATTTCTTAAACATTTGATTTGAAAATGCATGTGTTGCAAATTTTATATTTTTAAAATAAGTACTACCACCCATTGTTCGTGTTTATGTACTGTATTTTGTTTTCTGAAAGTTCAAAGCATGTTTAAAAAAATGTTTTTAGTGAGTTTTTGATTTAGCTGATATAGGGTAACATTGATCACACCATGAAAACATCGTTCGGTAATATTGAAAATATCATTACTTACTAAAATCATGGTCCCTGAAGCCGAATATGAACTCTTATAAGTCATTTACCTTGTGAGTTATTTTAAAATTAAAAACACCCTGAATTGTGGAATACGCCTAAAAGTATGCAATTTCTTAAGGAAATTCTTCACGCTTTATAATAATTTGTGAATTATGTTTTATTGAACATATTTATGAAAATTTTGACAACGGAGTCGTTTTCGGCGATGTTATTTTTAGTAACAACCGCATTTCTCTTGCTCACATCGTTTACAGAACTCATGTGAGACATGATTCTTTTATGGTGTCATCCATAATCATGAAAATCATTGTTTACAAAAGATGAAAAATTTACGCATGAACACAACTTTATTTTCGCAAAAACCTTATTGTTTATTAGCTCATGATTTGAAGAAAGAGAATCGCCATTCATGCATTGAAAATATTTCATCAACAAATGTTGATTCGAGCTTTATACGAAGAGGGTCATTGCGATCAATTTTACCCCGCTGATCAATGTTACCCCGGATTACGGTAATTAAAACGGTTAAAAACTTATTCGTTCTTCTGCTGGATCATATTGCTTCGATCTCTCGAACCGTACTAAGTAATATATGTCATAATTCTGACATCAACAAGTCTTGGCTTCTTCTTTTCCAAACGGAGAAACAGTGTGCTTCATTGACGTAAATGTTCGTCAAAATTAGTCAAAGTCGTTAATTACTATACTCAAGCAACGGTGCAGTGTTCAGTTCTCATGTTGTAATCTTAATCTTGGAGGAGAATAACATCTCACCTAAGTTAACCCTAGAGCTAAAAAAATATGTATTGAATTGAACTTATTATAAGCTTTAATTCCAATAACTATGAAATATATTTCTCTCTTGAAAGAAAATCCTATGATCAAAAGAAGGAAAAATCTCTTATGAAAATTTAAGCAAATGTAATGAATATAATCATTTCATCAGTACAACTACAAAGAACTACCGATTATTTAAAGAAGGAAAAAATCCCAATTAAAATATAAGCTCAACTATTACCGATAGTAATGGAACCAGTTTAACTCAAAAGAATAGCCTTTGTTTAAAAGAAGGAAAACTTTCTGATGAAATTATTGAAAACACTTGAAACCTTATTACACCGTTGGTAATCCAGTGGCGATTCGATCATCACCTCAGAGTCTTGACGCGAAGTGTGTTGTTCACAGCTTCGTCTTGACTTAAAGGTTCGATGTTATCATTCTCTTGGAGCTCATGTAGTGGCAAACATGACGTCCTGTCACATCATAAAAATCGACATATTAATTAGCTTATCAATTACCCAAGCAACCAATAGTTCGGATTGTACTTAAGCAGTGAACTCCGTAGTTTACTTTTGGTATAAATCTAGTTTCAGTGAAACTTTCTCGCTGATTAAGAAATCACTGTGGATATTAAATGAACTTGATTCTCAAAAGAGTTACTCATGAACTCATCAAAAACTTGAAAGTTCAGAACAAGTTCGAATTGAACTTATTTTGTACTTGAAGGTAAACATCAAACTTAAACGAACTTTATATAAACTGTAAAGTCCGGTTAATTACTTAAAAAGTAAGCTGATTAAGCCAAAACATGCCCTTTTATCCGAACTTTTGGTTGCTTGGGTATTGGGTCACACTTATGAATCCTATACATCAGCGTTGTAGCAAATTTTTTTGTTCATGATTCGGCCAAACGGCATTCGGTCAAATGACCCTTTCGGCCAAATGGCATTCGGCCAAATGGCGTTCGGCCAAACGGCATTCGGCCAAATGGCGTTCGGCCAAATGGCCGGACACCGTCACAATCGATGTTTCTGTTGGTGACATCAACAGGAAATACGTTTATTGTTCTGTATATTTACCTCATGATGAACCATCCCCAACGGATGATTTCAAACGAGTTATCGTACACTGCGTAACAAAAGGTCTTCCGCTGATTGTGGGCAGTAATGCCAATGCTAATCTCATCATCTGGGGCAGCTCAGATATCAATTTGAGAGGCTCCAGTTTGATGGAATACTAAGTATCTTCGTTTCACATACTTTTGACATCCAGAAAGTTTCATTGAATTCTGAAGGGGTGCTGCCAATCGCGTGTCGAGTTGGCGTGAAATCCGTCTATAACCAATCTTGTAAGCTTCCCGGGAAAGCTGTACTCGTCCATAATACGTTACAAGTCTCTAGTAAAACTTTGAAATTTCTCGAACCTCTCGATTGAGCTTATGTAAGCATTTTTAACCATCTTCCCCTACCATACACCATGGGGGAGATGAGATCGAACAAAGGCTCCTTCGGGTACAACCTATTGATTGATGATGTACGATAACAAGCCCATATTGGATTGCTCGGTTGGTGAATTCCTGGACGGTTCCCGAGGGAGGCACCTTATAGAAAAAGAGTTAATTTCTAACGCGATTCGACTCCCTCGTCGTCGCTGAGACCCTGACAATTTGATGAAAAACGCGTTTCCAGCACTTTGTCTTGGTGGCTGTTTACCGAGCAGCAGAAATCTCTCGAGGAATTGTTAAAAGGTCAAAGCAACACCCCGCGCAGTGAAACTTCTGTTTGAATGATTGATAAACGCAATCACGTTGCGAGTGTGGAACGCGTTGCCCTACAGGGGGTTTGACGCAATGCTGCTTGGCGGACACAATACTTACCTACATTGGTTGCTTACGAAGTCTTAAGAAGGTGCTAAGATGCCATTCCACCAACAGGGTGGGAGGGCAATCAGCTTCAGGTGCACCGAAGTGGGTGATTCATTAATTATAGTGGGTAGTATTGTGAAGTTCAACTTTCGCCGTCGATGACTAGGAAACATGGAATGCAGATTTTATAAGCAACGTACCCTTTCTGATTTTGGGTTTATGTTCATTTGTAGCACACATTTTTGAGCAGGGATACCCTGCCGCGAAGCCATGTAAGGAAAGTGTCTTTCTTATTCTATCTCACCAACGTAAAGAGCAAATGTTTTGTGCGAGCTTGAAAATGAAATTATCCTGAAGGTGTATATAGGAAAATTCTGACAAATTTTCGACTTCAACGAGCTATTGGGGTTGATACGCAAATTATGTCACGCTAAAATTGGTCATTCTCATTCCCATTTCCTCCCCTTGTCATTCTTGTTGTATGCTCTTTGACTGTTTCAAAACATACCAAATGGTATTCAGAACATTCCTCTGCTGATATTCACGAGGTGTGAACCACCTTATTTTGTCAATGATATGTCTCTTTCTTTGCCATCCAGGTGATCTCTGCCAAAGCTCCATAACAGAGATCATCAACCTAAAGCCTTCAGTGGAGTGAGGATTCGTAGACTTGCCAGAAGACAGGGGAACTGAATTTAAATACAATATGAATAAATTTTAATGTGCGAGCACTTTATGCGATTCCGTTTCCCCATGCGAAGAGATCTGATGAAAACATAACGCGCTCAGGCCCCCTTCTTCTTGCCCCCCAATACTGATTCAATGTTATGGCACAACGCATCACATTTGTACGGATGGCAATAAGGCAATATCTGTGCGATGGAACCTGTTGGATGTCGGAACGGAATTCGACGGACACGCTGCTGAATGGACGAGGCGAAGAAGTTACAAGTTCTGCTACACGGTCGATTCGGTCCCGGACAAGGTATGGCACAACGGCTCTGCTCAGCTCAGCTCCGGCGGTGGTAGTGTTGATGGCAAGCTCGAACAAGCTCGCAGGAATGCTATTGGAACATGTGTATTTGATTGTTTTATCAGTCAAAGGAATGGAAATTACCATCCGGGGTGTGTTTTGACTGTGTGCACTCGAGACGTATCGAAAGCCGCGAATTAAGCAACTTGTTTCATTCATTAAATCCGCGTGAATATTGAATTATGGATATCACTTCGGTTTTCACGAAAAAATTTAGATAGGACGTTTCTCGTTCAGAATAACAGAAAAAAGGGAATTAAAAGCAAACGTCCCGTTGACCGATCCCCACTTGGCCTCTGCAAAGATGATCGGTATGCCATCGTCGGTAAAGAGTTTCCGTTTCATTTTTGTTGCGATATACCGGCTGAGCACAAAGCGGTCATATTTCACTTGTGCACGCATAAATATCGATTTTATTAAATAAATTGCATTAAATTGCTTCAACCGATTCATAAATTATGCGATTGGCACAAGACGCGCACACGGCACTCGTGTCCTCCCCCGCTCGGAAAGTCAAACGACAGGCCGATCCAAGAGATGCCAAAAACGTGCCCAACTCGATTCTGGTCCGCCGTGTCATGGAATCAACCTACCACGCCGCCACCGAAAGACTCCAGCGAAACCGTAGATATAGTGAGTGGCCTCTCGTTGCACACCGTTGACTGCCGTCTCACGGTGTGTCTTACACAGTTGTTAACGAGAAAAATGACCATTTTTGCTGTAAGAAAAGATCTTCAACCGGTGAGATTCGAACCCACGACTCTCTGCTCGATCCTGCTGAATAGTTGCGCGTTTACCGCTACGGCTATCTGCTCTTCGTGGATTTGAGCTAATTCATCTCGCGACCCACGACGGTACTATTCTTCCGAAGAAAGTCGTCACAAACCTTCTTGTCATAAGCGACTATTTCGGGGATAGGCCACGGCATAAAAATTAACAAGGCAGGCTTTTCGCTGGTATAAACATCAAATTTGGTTGTAAACATGTGACGTCACTCCTATCGTACCATATGCCGTCAGGACCACTAGATCATTTTTTATTCACAAGTTTGTTCGAGATGGATAGGAATGACGTCGTCAATTGTCAGTTTTCGGAATATATCACCTTCTCAATATAGTACACCGTGGTCCTCGGCGTGAAAGGCATGTGTTCTTACCAGTACACCAGGTCCGTCTCCCTTCTGACGTTTTGTTTTTCGATCTTTTCCATAAACCATTATCTTGATATTCCTAATGTCTGGATGGCTTTAAGCGATTTTGAGTTGATGTTCTAAAAATCGGTGTTTTTATTCTGATCGATAGATTTTTTGAATTGATATTTCGAGCATCAAAATCAAGGTGAAACAATTTTCTTCATTCGATTCAGTCAATTGAAATCGATAAATATTTTTTAATGCGCTGATGAACAAGAAACCAAATTTTGGACTAGCTTTGAGGTAAACAATCTGTTTTATTGAATATAAAATCTGATTTCATTGAAAGATAACAAAATCTAATGCAAATGCATTCAGCCTCAATTCAAATCTCATAAACGTTCGTTCGGGCCCAGATAGCCGTAGCGGTTAACGCGCAGTTATTCAGCATGACCATGCTGAGGGTCGTGGGTTCGAATCCCGCTGGTCGAGGATCTTTTCGTAGAGGAAATTTTCTCGATTCCCAGGGCATAGAGTATCTTCGTATACATATACGATATACATATGCAAAAATGGTCAATCGGCAAAGAAAGCTCTCAGTTGAGCAATTCTCTCTGAAACCAGGCCGCCATCGGCACCCATCGTTAGAATTCCAATTTTATGTCACTGATCGCTAGTTTTCGATAAAACTTAAGGGTGGTCCTTTCGGTTTTCTCAAATTGGTGGACCCCTCGTACGCCAGATAGCTAAACAGTTTGCGAAAAAGCCCATTTTTTGATAAATCTTGGGTATTTCTTCACGTGATATGTCTCATATTTCCCTTGGAACACATAACAAACTTAGTGGCATCGTGTAGAGAAAGGATATAGCTTTCATTTAAAGTTAAAAAAAATTTGGCGGCCATCTTGAATTTGGCCGCCATCTTGAATTTTGTTAGAAAAATTGATTTTTCACCATTAGCACGTGGTCCTTTTTTGCAAAGTGCACCACTACCGTGATTATTGAGCTGAAATCGAATTCAGGTTAACTTCTGCGTTCATGAGTCCTCTCATGGCGTAGTGGTAACGCGCCCCAACTAGAGATCGGGGAGTCGTGAGTTCGATTCTCACTGAGAAGACGTGTAACTTTTTCGCAAATCTTCACATCAATTTGTCCATCTAATCCAATTGCAAATTATATGTATGTATAGCTTTTCGGTAGTTGTTAAACTTCCACTCGGCTGATTAGCCGTAAACCACGATTCATAATTAAAAACAAGTATTATTTAATATTATTCGATATAATTCAAAAATGGCTTCTTCTATAGAAATTATTCATATAATCATTATGGTTAAGAATCATTTCATGATTCTTATTGCATCGTCAGAACGTATTTATTTTGACAAAAAATTTGGAAAATCACCCAAAAATTGTTCTGAAAAAACCTTTTTATTAAAAACAAATTTTGCCCATCATGAAGCTTCGTCTCAAACATTTGTTTACTATCAAGAATCTATGGTGAAAATTTAAAAAAATATTATAAGTGAGATTTTAGTGTAATTCAAAAATTTAAATTTTATTTTTGAGTTTTTCATGACAAAGCATAAAATATTTTTTCAGTGTATTTTTTTTCTTATAGTCCAAACGGATCATTAAAACTACTTCATAGAACATTTTTCTCTAAAATTCACAATTTTGGAGTTATAATTATTCAAATAAGTTGCATGCAAATATTTAAAGGTCATTTTCAAAAGTTATTCTTGAGTCAAAAAGATCATTTTTTCTATTTAAATCACTTATTCTACCATACCAAAAACATGTGCAAAATTTGATTCAAATCGAAGACTATCGAGCACGATTTTATTTTTTTCGACTCATTCTGGATGGAATTCGTCATACAGTGATGGTGCTGACATTCGTCTAATTCGACGAGACACCTCTGGCAGCTCGTCCGACACAGCTGATATTCAACTGCCGCAGTGTGAAGATCACCTATAAAAAATATAATACAAAAATAAATCGTTAGTAAACTTTTTGTAACAATATGTATTCAATTGCTAACAGTTTGATATCAACTTCTAAGATTGCACTAAAACTTCGAAGGCACAAATCTCGGTAAAAAAGCATCCAATAATAGTGCACTTCTAATTTTGGCTTTGTGCACTAGCAGAAGGTTTAAAATAAGAAGATTAGAAACGTTTGCCAATTTTTTCTCCAGTTTAGTGCCTTTGAACACGTGAGTAGATAGTAGGGGATTTTTTTTTATTTCCGTACAAAGTGGGTCGAAGGGTCTCAGATTTTCATGCAACTTTTTCCACAGGCTAGACTCATCAATATATGAATAAAAAAAATTGAGAAAAATTCAGGGTCACATATTTTCCCGGAAAACTCAGTTGGATTTTTTTATTTTTCTCTGACACTACTTACTTTGAAAAATCATAACTCAAAAACGAAGCATCGTAGAAACAAAGTTTTCATTTGAAAATGAAAGAAAATTTTCTCAGGAATAAAAAAAATATTAACTGGAAAAAAATTTCCAACTCGTGGAAAATTTTCAAAAAATATTTTTGAGAAAATGATTTTATAAGCTTTAATCGCTGAAATTTTTGAAATGTACTTTTTTTTCTTTTTGAGTTATGGCCAATTTTGTAAAAAATGTGCAAATGTGCCATTTTGAGCCTTTTCCTTGAAAAATCATAGAACGAAGAATCGTAGAAACAAAGTTTTTTTTTATGAAAATGAAAGCAAATTTTCTCAGGAAAAAAAAATATTAACTGGAAACAGTTTTCCACAAAATTTTCCACCGTTGAGAAAATTCGTAAAGAAAAGCCGGAAAAACTATGTTCCAATTAGTGGAAAACTTTCAAAAATATATTTTTGAGAAGGTAATTTCATTAGCTTTAATCGCTTTTTTTTCGTTTTTGAGGTATGTCCAATTTTGTGGAAAATGACCATATAATCCTTTTCTTTGAAAACCCATATTTCAATCTAAGCATCGAAAAAACAAAATTTTTTTATCAAAGCAATTGCAAATTTTCTAAAACATCTGAAAAAAAAGATATGGGATTGGTTTTAATGAAGTATAAGTCGGAATGGATGATATTTTTCATGAAATATTACACCGCTAAGGAAAAATGAAAAAAAAAAACTGTTTCTGCCTCAATTTTTCATTACACTGAAAAGGGATTCTTTCTTTTCTATGGAACAAAAGAGATTTTTTTTATTTATTCAATTATTCAGTATATAACTTACATTTTAAGGGGCCCAGATAGCCGTAACGGTAAACGCGCAGCTATTCAGCAAGACCAAGCTGAGGGTCGTGGGTTCGAATCCCACCGGTCGAGGATCTTTTCGGGTTGGAAATTTTCTCGACTTCTCAGGGTATAGAGTATCTTCGTACCTGCCACACGATATACGCATGCAAAAATGGTCATTGGCACAGTATGAGAGCTAGAGATGCTAGTATTAGAAAGTCAGCAGAAAGTAATAACGCCAAACAATGTTTCGACTGGCTGTGTCGCAAAAGGTGAAAGACCAATTTTAAAAAGATTGGAAATTTATCTAAGCAACTGAAAATGACTATTCAGAGGCTGAAAAATTTCTTCAGGAAAGATTTTCTAACCTTGTTTCAATTGCTGGAACAAAAAAATATCATTCATTTATACCAAAAGACGAACGAAGCCTTTTTGCTAGTGAATTCTCAGATGCTCAGATGTTCTTAATAATACAAAGAAACGAAAATCTTCTGGTGTTAGCAACCAAAGACAATCTTCCCGGTTGTAAAAATAGATAGTATTAAGATGAAAATCTAAGTTATATACTGAATAATTGGATAAATAAAATTTAAAAGTAATAATAATAATCTTATTCGTTCCATAGAAAAGAAAGAATCTCTTTTCAGTGTAATGAAAAATTGAGGCAGAAACAGTTTTTTCAGATGTTTTAGAAAATTTTCAATTGCTTTGATAAAAAATCTTTGTTTTTCCGATGCTTCGACTGAAATATGGGTTTTGAAAGAAAAGGCTTATTTGGTCATTTTCCACAAAATTGGCCATAACTCAAAAACGAAAAAAGCGATGAAAGCTAATGAAATTACCTTCTCAAAAATATATTTTTGAAAGTTTTCCTCTAATTGGAACATTTGTTCCGGCTTTTCTTTACGAATTTTCTCAATGGTGGAAAATTTTGAGGAAAACTGTTTCCAGATAATATTTTTTTTTTATTTATGAGAAAATTTGCTTACATTTTCATAAAAAAAAACTTTGTTTCTATGATGCTTCTTTCTTGAGTTATGATTTTTCAAAGTAAGTAATGTCAGGGGAAAATAAAAAATTTCCAACTGAGTTTTCCGGGAAAATAGGCGACCCTGAATTTTTCTCAATTTATTTTTATTCATATATTGATGAGCCCTGCCTGTGAAAAAAGTTTCAAGAAAATCTGAGACCTTTCGGCCCAAACCCGTACGGAAATAAAAAAAATCCCCCGTTGTCAAATTATCGGAGAGGATGCTAGAATACCGTATCTTTCGAATAGTGGGTGCAGAATTGATGATCATTATATTTCGTTGATAACGGTTTCCAACACACCGTGGTTCCGATACACACTCGCAGTCAGTCGGTGCAATGGACGCGTCGCCGAGGTATAATCTCGGTCATAAAAGCGATAAATTTTTCGACTCTTAATGGCATTTTGTGCGAAACGTCAAGTCTTGCGTCGAGCTTGAACCTTCGCGGTGATCCTTGCGACCGCCACGAATGCCACTCTTGGCCATTGTCGACGCGGAACGAAGTGCAACGTCTCAGAGGGAAGAACCGGGCAGCGATGGACGATGCGACATCAGCTGCAAACACCACCAAGAACCATGAATCAGGTCAGATGGCGTTGAATTGCTATCATCATTGGTATCGACTGTCGTCGGTGTGAGGTTCCTCACGTAAATTTGTTGACTCTGGACACGAATCTTTTGCAATTAACGCCATAATGATGTATCTCAGGATTTAGAACATTCTTCCTGAACGTGTCGGTAACTCCGGTATCAAGAATATTGTAGCCAGCAATGCCTTTAAACAGCATTCAAAGACACACCTTACTCGCGTGATACACGTACACAAATTCTTTCTGTTGACGGAAAATTTTTAACTAGGGGAACTTACGTATTGTCGGCAGCCTAAGCAGCTGAACTTTTAAGAGGGCGATTTTACGCAACAATAGAGCACAACAATTAGCAGGATACACCTGGCCAAGTAACACCGAAAACATAAATCTAAATTTAAAAATACACAGTTTGTCCTACAATGATTGCTAGAAAGTTTTTGAAACATGTCATGTCTCACGTAAGTCGCTATTTTGTTTTGTTAAACGTTTCAATATTTAACTTGAATGGAGATGTTCTACTAGGGTATATAATTGGTTGTGCAATACAAATCTACCATTTTGCTGAAAATGTTCTAATAATGTTTACTATGTTTCAACCATATTATGTTTTATATTTGTCTTCTCATGTATATCAAAACATGTGTTTGGTTATATGTCTTATTTCGGTTGTTTTAGACATGTACGACAAATAAACAGTCTCAATATGTCATGTTCATGTTACATGTATGTCATAATATATACTCTTTCAAACATGTTCTGATTAAATAAATTATGTTTATTTTCAGTCAAATATAAGTTTTTCTAGTTGTCTATAAAACAAATGCAACAAAAGTGACATTTAATACTTTTGATAGCATGGATGATACACTGCCGGCTAAGAAATTCGCCATATGGTGTTCATTGAATACTTTAAAGCAAATGTTTTGAGTAAATTATTATTTTTAAGGTATGCTCTAAATGCCGATTTATCAATTTATATTAATGAATAGAGTGTGGTGGTTGTTTGCCATTGTTTAGTACGAAAAAGGTACAATGGAATTACCTAACTCGCTTACAGTTGTGTTCATGCAGGGCTTACGTGTTTTTGTGAAAAATTGTAGTGAAAAAATATAAATACTTAAAAAGCACTTCATAGTCATTTGGTATAGGAGTTTTCCGTCAACAAAATTGTAACATAAAGATTGCCGGAATAGTTTTTGGTAATAACCTGATTAGACTATTTTCGGGTACAAATCAACAACGGTTCGTGAAATTTAAGAAGCAACTTTCATGCTACAACTTCCATGTATGCTGTCATAGTCAAGTGATTTATCGAACTCATATCACACTGTAAATTTCTGATCACACTAGTTGTCCCTGGAAACTTTTCACTGCCTTGAATGAAACAATGGCAAATGATTGGCAATGATTTTTTTGTCTTTTCCCAAAACACTTGTCATGCAGTGTGTCTAAGGGGACCATCTTTAATTTTTAAATTTAATTTTGAGTATTTACCATAACGATGAGATTTTTGTTCTGAAGCTTTGAAAAAAGTAACAATAGTTCAGTAAAAGTTCAGTGTATTAATAGAGTACAAAATAATGAACTAATTTGCAAAATGTGATGATTCCTTTTTGGAACTATTTACTTGGCTTGATGTCGAAAAATATATATTGCACGATTTGTAAAAGCGAATTGATTTTTTCGAAGCAAAAGTGCATATTTCACCAGAATTTTTAATTCACATATTAATTTAGTGTTAAATAACAGTTATCAATCAATAACAGTTATGCAATCAAAAATGAAGGCTTGTCAATGTTTGCACTTTTACATTTTTCATTGTCAACCATCCAATGCATTTCCACTACCAAATGTTCTCAGTATTTTGTTGCGTTAATTGTTTGTTGGACAAAGTATAATAAATAATTATGTTAACCTAAACCCAAATGATATATAATTTTGACAACAAAAATATGTTGCACAAGCTCCACCTTCTGCGCTTTTCCAGTCATATATAAGTATGAATTCCAGTTTTTTCGCTATGGAACAGAACATTGTCATTAGTCATATTGAAGTCATTGTGATTTATATGAGACATGTTGTGTTACTTGGGTGAACTACACTTGAGCACTCTTCATTCATTAATTATTATACACAAAACACTATTTTATTCTCTTAATCTTCACCAAAGTCACGAGGCACTTGTCCTTTTATCGGCAATGCAATTACTAGTGTCGGCAATATAAATGTTCACTTCGGCAATCCAAAATTGCGCAAAAACTAGCTTATGTATTGGTAACATTTCGTATTTGTTGACAAATCCTGAAATTAAACGTCACTCATTATGTTCGACTTGTTGAAAGGGCCAATGCAGAAAAATACAGACTACACTGAGAACAGAGTTGCAGTTATAAATAAAATAGCAGAGAGTCAAATTGAATACACAACGCTACTAAATTAATGCAGACTAAGGCGCCGTCCACAAATTACATAACGCTCTAGGGGAAGGGGGAGTGGGCTCAAATGTTGTGGAGGGGGGAATGGTCGAAAATTGTACATTTTTACGTTATGTCATAAATGGACGCTGCCTAATTTCGTTTTCATTTATTTCATAGAATATTTTTTGTATTCAATCTCACTATGACAGCATTTCGGCTGTAAAAATTGCCATGTCATGGTAATAAACTTGCAGCAAATGTGATTCCAACCTAGAAGTTGCAGCATAACGTCATAGGTAATTGATTCATAATATTGTGCTCTGCAAGAAAAATCCACGGAACACGATTATCGGATTACTTGAATTTCAGAGTTGCGTTTGAATGGATTACATGCATGCCCCTTTTTGCTACTCACACTACTGTTTATTAGGGTGCGGTTTAATTTTCAAAAGCTCTCAAAACCAAAAATTCTTGTACTCTTATGAATTCAAATCATATTAGAAGAGAAACCTCAAAGTTTGAGACAAAAATATTAAGATTTAGAGGGGGCGCAAGCGTCTTGAAGGTAAATTTTCAAGTTATAAAAAATGGCCTTCAGTGAAGTCACCATAACTTCGGTAATTTCTAAACAATTTTGAAACTTTCAGCACCATTATCTTAAAAATTATATTTATGAAAACGTTGTAGAATATCAAAACTTAATCAAAACTAGTTTAAAAAAAGTAGTTTACTTTTAATGTTTCCTCATTTTGCTAAAAAATATCTTTGTTTGACCATGACTTCATGAACACTCAACCGATTCCAAATCTTTTTGCATGGTTCAGAAGCTTACTTAATAGTTTTTATACTTTTCATACACCACATGTCACAAAAAAATGTTTTGACCAAGTTATTCAACAAAAACTGCAAAAAACATGAGTTTTTAACTAAAAACGTCAGTTTTTTTTAATGTTTGTCAGTTAAACAATATTTTTAAAGCTGAAACTGGTTTTCCCCATTTGTTAAACCTTTGAAAAAAACATGTCAACAATTTTTTAATAAATTTGAAACATTAATATTTTTGCTCATGTTAAAAAGTATATGCACTATTCAACTTGCAATTAAAACAAAATGCTTTATAAACACAAGTTTTATAGGAAAAATGTAATTATTGGCGAAAAAACTCAAATAATCCAAAGAAATTCAATTTTTTCTTTAAAAAAATATATTTTGGGTAGTTTTTGTAACAAAACTAATCCAAAACCATCTTTCATCGGCAAAAATTTGAAGAAAGTCGATTTTTTGTATTTTTGGCCCTGCCTCATACATGGGTTCATAGGAGAATATTAGATTTACACTAATATGATGACTTTTAACGGCATAAAGACCAATGTGACATATCTTTAATATGAATGAATTCTTGGATATTTTGAATTAAGCATCATTTCCTACATACACTCACACAATATGACCAGCCCATGGTGGTACGCCGTATATTATATAATAAAAATTTCACTTTTTACTTCAGAAAAGCTCATACGAACGCTCTGTATTCTTCTTTCTGAATCAAATCAGTAATATTTTACGTATGCGGCATTGTTTTCAATCAGAATAGGAATTCCCAGAAATGGATATACAATGCTATGTGTAGGCTGTATTAATGTGCTTATACGCGCAAAAGTCTTGAAAGAGGGTTCACTATCACATGATTAACAGTAAATGGCTTGCGAAGCCTTAATGTGGTCTCAAGCTCATCGTGATACAAGTTTTGTGCAGTCACTAATCTACTCATATGCAATGCGCACATTATATTTGGGGTTTGAAGTGCCTGATTCTGAATAAAAGGGCTGAATTACTTCGGATCGACATTATGTCATTACTCCAATTATTTGTCATAAGATGAATAATAAATGTGGCGAAAATAACAAATCGATCCGACGTAATCCCGCACTTTTATTCACGACTTTGCACTTATGGAGGGCACATTTTGCGAAATAGACACAACAATTTCAATAATTAATATGGACACATAAATTTTAGTATCGTAAAACGAGGTTTCTTTGATAAAACGGGTAACTTCGAAAGTGCGGGATCCACAACGTACTAAACTAAATAGCAAAAAATGTGTTATTCAATTAAGTAAAACGAATGCGAAAGTATTTGGTGCGGAGTATCAGTGTGACACTTCATCTCGGACATGACATGTTTTCGAGCCAATCGAGAGTATTTGAATATTAAAAAATGATGAGATTTTAGAACTTTCAAAACGCTCACAAACAATCTGTGTTACGATCACTATTTGATGAAATTATAATTACGATCACTATTGGATGAAATTATAACAAGACCAGCTAGAGTGAAAATACCACACAAAATCGAAACAGTACATTGTCCTATATAATTGTGTGGCTGTTTATTTTAATGGTTGTTTTAACTATATAATTTTCTGCTATCTTAAAAAAGCTTCATGTTCAATGACGAACTCCAATGATTTCAATTATTCAGTAGAATTGGAAATATTGATGGAAATGTGATAAGTTGTAGTATGTTTATCTTAATAAATTTATGTTAAAATGCGATGTCGTTAATAAACGGCATACTACCATGGGCTGGTCACATTGTGTTAATGCAGGTAGAAATTATGCTCAATTTGAATCGTCTTGTAAGCAATTCGTGTTCAAGGTATATCAAATAAGTCTGTCAGCTATTGCAATGCACTATGGTCCAGGAATCAGTTTTACGCGGAAAGATGCATTTTGAGCTTTAGAATGAACCATTAGACAAAAACGGTCTTCTACAAAGTTGTTTGTATTAGTTGAGCCCTTTGTTTGGTTTTATTGAAAATTAGAGTGGATCACATTTTCATAGAAATTGTGTAACTAACTTTCTTATTTTTAGAACTTATATTATACATGCTTCATCAAGAGTTAGTTCTGTTTGATCCTTCGACCTTGACGCTTGCTCCTGGGCAGTGCGTCAAGAAAGCCCGAACAGTTTTTTTTTTTTTTTTATTCTTTTTGGGTCGCGCGCTTATTTTTTTTTTCCTGAGTGCTTTTTTATAGCCGAGTAAACGAGTGAAGCCGAAAGTGGATTGTGGCTGCTCAGTCAAGGATAACGGATCAATTGGTGAGCTCGTTTCATGCTACTATTTCTAATCTATAAAATATGTATGACTGCACATTCAATCGTTACAATGGTGGGATGTAAATATGATTTTTCAACAAACTATGGATGGTTCGTCACTGTGAGTGTCGACACAAACTCTGATTCATGATTTATTTATGTTTAACATTTTTTTTTTTTTTTTTCAGAACACCTCTTATATACCTTTATTTTTGTAATTAAAAAAACTTTGAATGGTTCGACACTACAAGTGTAGACTTGCGAAAGGTTCACTTTATTCAACAAACTTTGGATGGTTCGCCACTGTAAGTGTCGGCATAAGAATAAGAGTGATGTCCCAATCGAGTTTTTTGTTTCTTTTCAAATGAGTAAAATATAATAACACATGCTTTCGTCCTGACAGCTGTAGGAATGTTACATTTAGGTATTTGTTCAACAAACTTTGAATGGTTCGTCACCTCAAGTGTCGGCATAATTTTCCTCTACATAGAAATTGTTCATATCAAATGAAAATATATTAACGTATAAGCATGTATATATCTCACAAATCATTGTTTATCATGGTCTAATCGCTTATCAAAGTGAATCCTATGACCCAACGATCCTCCCCATTAACAAACATCCCTCCCAGTAACCTTTGTGGAGATGCAGAGGCAAACACGGTCTCCAAAAAGCAAAGGTTACACACTAACATTCCTTCCCCCAATCCCACCTGACTGCAAGGACGTGGCCGGCGCCGTTATTGACCCTATATAAATAGAGGCACTGAATTATGCACACTGAAGAAGATTATGGCCAATCCCAGCCGAACTTCTAGTTGATTCTTTGTGCATTTTCACTGACTTCGGTCAATCACGGAATAGCAACCATTGATATGTGTAGTCAGTCTAAGCTAAGCTAAGCTAAGCTTATATTATACATGTTTCATCAAAGTTGTAGACCATTCAATTTCAAGCAACTTTGCCAAAAAAAGGTTATTGGTATCTCTTAAATTGACCGACTTAGAGCTTTTTTCCTACGGTGACATAGGGAGGTCCGAGCAAAACTGGTTTTCTGGCTCTAGAGTTTTCAATTCAAATTTCTCATCAAAGTAGTCTATGAAACACTTTTAGAACTTTGAAAAATGCGTAATTTGGTGAGTGAAGAAAATCGATATCTCCTTCCGTTTAGGAGTTATTGTTGTTTTTCTCTCAAAAACATGCCTACATTGATTGTGAATATCTCTGATTGAGGAAAACATGAAAAATATCTTTTGATGGCGTTCAAAAGACAAAATAAAATTGTATATTATATCAAAAAATTACAGATGTGTTATTTTTGTAACTCTAATAAAACGTCTTGAAAGTCAAATATTTTTTATCACAAAAACTTTAATAACTTTTGAACTAAAATAGATATCAACAATCATTTTGCATGAAAATTTGCGTTTTGTTAAGTTCTAAAAGTCGTTCATAGACGACTTTGACGAGAAAATAATATTAAAAAACTAGAATTGAAAAACTTATTTTTGTTGGACCACCCTGCGATGATTAGGAAAAAATGCTCTAGATTGGTCAAATTTTGAGCTACAGAAAAACTTTTTTGGCAAAGTTGATCAAAATTTCAAGCTCTACCGCTTTGTCTAAGAGCATATACCAGTATTTTTGCAAATAAAAAAGTTGATTATATGATATGTGCGATATTGTGGACCACCCTAGTTTCAAATGACACAGTATGAAAGCTTACATTTTTAGAAACAATATTGTAGAAGATCATTTTTGTCTACAATTTCATGTTCATGCTCAAAATGCAAAATAAAAAAGAAGTACGTACTATGAAAATCTTCAAAATAGTTTTAGAGCCCTATCTCTCTTATTTCAGATTTGTCGTCAAAGCAGTCTATGAACGACTTGAAGAACTTAACAAAACGCAAATTTCCATGCAACAGTTACAAAGTTACAAAAATAACACATCTGTAATTTTTTGATATAATATACAATTTTATTTTGTCTTTTGAATGCCGTCAAAAGATATTTTTTTATGTTTGCCCCAATCAGAGATATTCACAATCAAAGTAGGCATGTTTTTGAGAGAAAAACAACAATAACTCCTAAACGGAAGGAGATAGCGATTTTCTTCACTCACCAAATTACGCATTTTTCAAAGTTCTGAAAGTGTTTCACAGACTACTTTGATGAGAAATTTGAATTGAAAACTCTAGAGCCAGAAAACCAGTTTTGTTCGGACCACCCTATGTCACTGCAGGAAAAAAGCTCTATATCGGTCAATTTAAGAGATACAAAAAAACTTTTTTGGCAAAGTTGCTTATAATTGAATGGTCTACAACTTTGCTGAAGCATGTATAATTTCTACAAATAAGAAAGTTAGTTACACATTTTCTATGAAAATTTGATCCACCCTAATTTTCAATAACATCAAACAAAGGGCTTAACCAGGCATTGCAGAATTCGCTCTCATTTGAGTATGAAGTACGATCAAAGCAAGCAAAGAAAAACATCCCATCTGTTGCGGTCCACGATCGTCATTGTATCGCAAGGTGTAACAACTCTGATAAATGGAAGCAGCGAGTGAGAGCCCCAAAGAGAGAGCGATGATAAAATCTATTTTTCTCGCTTGTTTACCGTTGGGGATAGGTGTTTTTCTTTACTGGCACGATAAACAATCCACGAACTTCCAATAGCAATAGTGTCCCCCAGGCTTGGAGCATGTTTATAGGGGTTTTATCATGCGCTACTATCCCCCCAATCTGATCAAAGTTGTAGCAGTATACGATAAACAGCCTCTCATAATGTGCAGCATGTTATGATAGTTACAGAGAGCGATACGTGAGAGATTCTCTCAATTTTCTCAGGATGCAATCCCTGGGCTTAACTAATACAAACAACTTAATATATGGGAGAAAGGTAAAAACACAAAAATCGAGTTTTTTCAATTTTTTGCCGATGAAAGATTTTTTAATATTCCGCAAGCATTTTTCTTGTCTTCTACAAAGTTGTTAAACATCTTAAAACGCGTGTTTTTGCTGAACATTGCACCTCTCTATCTCTTAAAGTAAAATAATTATCAATCGAATTCGTTTTAATAAGGCTTATTTGTTTGATAGTAAAAACCCATTCAAAGACGCTCATAGACAAAAGTTTTTATCAACTGCCAAAAGGGGAGATATGGTACTTTCATGATTTGTAAGAGTTGTCTGGGCCATTTTGCGCCGAAGCTAGTTTTAGAGTTCTAAACTACTCCTTGGAAAAAGAGTAATTCATGAATAACTTTGTTACTTCAAGAAATAGGGTGATGACATGTTCAGTAAAAACACGGGTTTTTTCTAAGACAAACAACTTTGTAGAAAACACAAAAAATGTTAAAAATCTTGGAAAAAAAGTAATGATTTTAGGGGTCATTCACATACAACGGCATATATCTCAAAAACTATAAGAGATAGAAAAATTGTGTCTTCGACAAAGATGTTTCAAATAGTCAATTCTACAACTTTGCCGAAGACACCATATGTCTATCTAAATGTTTTGAAAAAATAGTTTTTTTATCTCACTGCTAGGTGGATTGATCACAAAACTTTTTTCGTCAAAAGTTGCGCATTTATATACCAAGAAACTTCTATGAACAAACAATATCGCTAAAATCAACGGTTTGGGTGCTATTTAAAAAGCGCATGAAAACAGTGCCTTGGTAAGTTTGGAGGATTTGGAGGATTTGGAGGATTTAGGCTGGAGATCTTGAACTCTATGGGGGGAATCAAGCTTTCCTTCCAAATCATCATGAAAGGAGATTGCCGCGTATTGCCCAAAACTCTTAAAGATTACGAACTTCTTCTCAAACATCTTGAAAAGAAGTAGCATATTTGTTTACTTATGACGAAAAAACTGAACGTTTGTTCAAGGTCGTCTTGAAATGTCTCTCAAGTGACTATGCGTCACCTGAAGAAATCAAAAGCGGAGTAAATCATTTATTTGGATTTTCCTCAGTTCCAGAAATCATTATAAAAAAGAGAACCCAATCTGGCATTCTTCGAATAAAAAAAACTTTCTCAAGAATATTATTTAGTTCACTTTAACAAAAGTGATCTAAATAATACTAAAGCTTTAGAAAAAGCAAGAGTTATGTTCGATATCCATGTGACATGGGAACATTCACAAAAACCTAAAGGAAATTTGCAGAACCCCACCCAGTGCCATCGGTGCCAAAAGTGGGGTTATAGTACCAAAAATCACTTTCCAAGACAAACAACCTTCTTGGTCGATCATTCCCCGAGAGGTTCTTCTTTCGATCAATCATCGCCCAGCTAATGAAACGTTACGGTCTTGACATACACGCCCCGAACCTATCATCTACCTGACCGGAAACAAAATCGATTTCCTGCCCCACCTAGATTACCGTAATCGACTACTGCAATTTTCCCAAAAAGAGCCACCCAGTGACAACTACCGACGAATCCGGTCAAACCTGGGCATTATCCGAAACAGCAGTATCCACCCATCGGTCCATAAATTTGAATCGGCCCCTTGAAGAAGTCGGCTTCCGTGGCGGATAATGACCCTGTGATTTTCCAACCCGAAAAAAAAACTCAATCGGGTCGATTGATCATAGGCATCGACTCTGAAGCAAAGGAGACAAGTTTTTTTTTTCAAATGACACAGATTTTCGGCTAATCGAGGTAAACAATCTTCTTCGCTGTCTTCAAGGGACTTGTGCCGGTTGTGAAGAAAGGAAGCAAAATATATGATGAATGTTACTGATGAAGGGATGGTTTGGGATGCTCATAGTCTATCATTAGTGCTGCCGCCTGCATAGATTTTTGCTATGAAATTTCGGTTGCGGGTGCACAGCTAAAAATAGTCAGGTTTTATTCACGTGGTCCATATAAAATAATCTAGTAGTATTATTGTTTCATGATTCGTTCAAAAACACCAAAATACCTTCACCTGGTTTATCTTCCTAAAATTATAACACATTGTTTGAGAAAAACGTGCTTACTGAGTAACAAAATCTGTTACAACTCTGTTGCAATCCACTAGTCTGGATGAAGACCAAACATTTTAACAAAAAATCCCTTTTTAACTTACGATTTTCGCCAATATAACCAAGCAATAAGCAAGTAGGTACTTTATTTTGGCGAATGTGCAATATTTTCCCGAAAATTAATCGCAAGATTGACACTTGGCCAGAATCTGCCAATCGCCAGCAAGTACCACTCCCAAGAATTTGTTTTCTCCTCGATTTTGATTTATTAATTCATTGTACAGGAATCGACTGTGATGGAGGTTATGTTTTTAGGTTTTTGGCTTTCAGTCTATAGGAATCATAAACGGAATTCCGTTCCGGAAAGCCGAAAACCCAAAAACATTTATTAATTCATGATGAAATACGTAGGAATATGAAAAAGGCCGTAACAATGACTGACTTGCACCTCAACTCACGTTTTCAAATGTACTAAATTGAAGAAATAGCTGGTCAACGATTTCAAAATACTTATATTAAGCGTTCTGCTAGTGGACCAAGCTGTAACCAAAAATTTCACAGTTATTCGATGCTGCATTTGTGGGATTTGCATATTTCTAGTTTTGGTACAGTATACCAAGGTGTTTTACCGTATGAAAAGTGTCATGTCCATGACGTTCAGGTGCTTCCTGCGCATTCGATTCGAATTGTCAAAGTTCGGGTGCATTCGTTCCACGACCGGTTGATCCGGTGGTTACCTGAAAAGAGAGAAAGAAAAAAATAAAGTTAGTTCATTTTGTAACTTGAAACAAACTAGACGTGTTCTCTCCAAGCATTATCCAAGTTATCACGGTGTTCAACAGCCCTCCGCCTCACAATTCCTCTATTCAGTGCAGTTCCCCCGCAGTGTGGTAGCAGTGATAAAACATAAAAAAGTTGCGGCACGAATTTGCCATTCTTTGAAAATAGAATGTTTTTGAAAAGTATTTGGCTATTCCATCCTCATCAAGTTTGCTAGGTCTGAAGGCTTATAACTCACATTTGTAAGTCAATGTCATTATAATTTATTTATTGAAGTCAATGTCAATCTATGCATTAATTAGTTTAATGGACACCTGGCTAAAATAGTTGCAGCGAATGTCAGAAATTACCTATTAACGTCTTCTTTTTCTTTCTGGCGTTACTTCCCATTCGGGACAGAGTCTGTAAAGTGTTCTTATTTATGAGTACTTCCATAATAATTACCTGAGAGTTTTATTTGCTAATGGAGTAGAAAGCAAAGCAGAACTCGCTATCTTCATACGAAAAATTGTTGAAACATTTCTTGAGGGGTCATTCAAAAATGACAATGGAGTCTATGAAAGTGTGGCAGGACGTTTATTAGGTATTGGAAAAAAACGTGTCAGAGGGGGGAGGGGGATCTAGGACGTTTTATTTGAATTTTCCCTAATTCTATTGGTGCGTTTCACCCACAAATATTATGTATTGTTCTCTAAATTGGATGGATTTGAAAAAGAATATGTTTGGTACTGGCTGTACATAATTATGATCGCTATCATGCGTACCAAATTTCATTGATTAATGTTTTCATTTTGAGAAATTTTTACTTAATTGCCTTTCCCCATACAAAATGAAATCATCAAACTTCTGCTGATCAACTGTGGACATTAGCAAATCAGATGATCATTTCTACACAGTGCCGGATTTGGTCTTTGGGAGGGCCGGGTCAGATCTCATAAAGTGAGCCCTTTGTACAAAATTCAGCACGTTTTGGGATCCCACAAACCAACGTGTTGAATTTGAGTTTTGAGCGAAATGGTCGGTCCAAAGATATGAGGGGCCCAAATGCGGTGTAAGTGTCATTTTCTTTTGTGAGCTATATACATTGAAAAATGTAAGCAATCATAAGAAGAAGGTGTTTGGTCATTTTCGACTAAACACATTTTGCCAAAAATGCCGAGATCGGTGGAACTCGAAAGAACCGCCAACCAAATAAAGAAGGGTGAATATCAGATGACCTGAAATGGGTTATTCTAGAAAAAGGGATATACGAAGGATTTGCACTTGGTTGATTGATGTTTACAGAAACATCTTCTTCTTCTTTCTTTTCTGGCGTTACGTCCCCCCACTGGGACAGAGCCTGCTTCTCAGCTTAGTGTTCTTATGAGCACTTCCACAGTTATTAACTAAGAGCTTACTATGCCAATGACCATTTTTGCATGCGTATATCGTGTGGCAGGTACGAAGATACTCTATGCCCTGGGAAGTCGAGAAAATTTCCAACCCGAAAAGATCCTCGACCGGTGGGATTCGAACCCACGACCCTCAGCTTGGTCATGCTGAATAGCTGCGCGTTTACCGCTACGGCTATCTGGGCCCCAGTTGTTTACAGAAACAACATTCGGTGAATTGACACTCGGCGAAAAGTAGCACAACCAATCGTGTTAAAAATACTAACCATTGCTTATTTATTAACATTTGGACACTTGGAGAACCTTCTAGACGGCCGAATGTCGAAAGTAAAGTTACATAGTTGTAGTCAAATTTAGCCAGTGCAGCCAAGACAAGCTGAAAGATAAACTGAATGAACAGCTTATTTTTAAAAGAAGGGTGAATCATCTATGAAATGCAAATATATGAAGATGGTGCATATTTACATGATCAAGTACGAAGTATCTTAGACTCCTTCTTCTTTTGAAAGAAGAACATCCCCTGTTCATTATCGTTGGTAGTCATTAAAAATATTTCAAGTCAAAATACTGACCTGAAGTACCGTAAAACGGTTAAAAAGACGTTAATGAAAGAGGCGAGAAATAGAGAAATAATTTTCCGGTAAATGGTCCTTTCGGGTAATGGTTTTTCGGTAAATGATTCAGTCCGGTAAATGGTTTTCCGAGTAATAGTATTCCGGTAAATTGCATTCCGGGTAATGGTTTTCCGGGTAATGTCGGAGAACCTCCTAATTATTTTTGCTTCCTCACGGGGCCCGTGGCATTAGAGTCCTTGGTAAACCCCCGTTCTCACCCCAAATCCGGGCCTGTTTCAACATGTGACCGGTGGAATTCTAACTCATGACTCTTAGCATAGTACTATTCAGCAAGACTGTTGCTCGTTACAAGTAGACAAATATCTTACAATTCTGAATCTCAGTCGATTTTTTATATTTTGAGGAATCGTTTTTGGTCAATTTCCTTGTTTTTGTAATTAAATGAGTACAACAGGCTGTCCAGTTTATCCAAAGACTTCCTGGAATAACCTTCAATCTACTAGTGCAATAAGCAATCTTTTAAAAGTTTTTAAAAATTGCACATACTTTAATATAAGTAAATAAAGTATTATACGGTGAGAAACGATGTTTTTGGTCCTTCTAAGGCTCCATGGAACATAGACCTAAGGATCTAAAAGCGTAAAAAGTTGAATGTTGGTGACTCAAAAACCTTCATTTAACTAAGCGGAGTATTGCATAGGTTTGCACGAATGTTCTTGGTTCTCCAAGGACTCCATAGAATAAAGACTTCAGGTCTATAAGCGTAACCAGTCATTCATTACATAATGATTATGATTATGATCTTTAACCATTCACCTAAGCAAACGAAGTATTTTTTTTATTTATACCGATGTTTTTGATCTTATAAAGACTCCATGGATTACAGGCCTTTAGTTCTACGTATATAAGCATTTGTGTATTGAGTGCTTTAAATTATAGCATATAGCCTTAACCCTTCGCATAAGTATACTGAAATTTAATAAGGGGAGATCCCCCAGTGCCGGACAGTACCCAATACCGGACAAAGTCGAAAAATTGAGAAATCATGATCCAATCAAGATGGTGCAATAGAAGAAAAGAAAGCTCTTATAGAGAGTAATGTTTGCACAGAATAACGCATCCTCGAAATATGCATGCATTTTTAAAAAAGTTGAGATGTTTGAAAATTGTTTAAAATTTTACGTATCACCCTAAATTTTAACCTAATTAGGGAAAGTGTACCATTTATGGCCATAGTGATTCCCTATTTGGGCATATGTAACATTTTAGTAATTTTCATATTTCAAATCTTTTTGAATGCTCTAACATCAAGACATATCTTAAATCTAACTACTACAACACAAACAATTTTTCCAAATTTGAAGACATTAGAGTAATCACGTATGGCTAAATAGGGAACCACTATGTCCATAACTGGTACACTTACCCTAGTAGTTATTTTGAATATGGCAAAATAATTTGGATCACGCAAGCATGATCGACTATAATCATAATTTGAAAGTATGAATGTATTTTGTACAATACTTTATCAAACTACAATTTTGGTCCAGCACCTACTATCCCCCAGTTTCTAACAGCTTGATTGTTTACAAGATATCTTTTTAATTTTCGCACCAGTGTCTCAAAATACATTCATTTTTCATGGATTTCATCGATCACAGTACCAAAGATGCAATAAAAATCAGAAGAATGAAAATTCCGATCAACACGTAAAATGTGATGTTTTTTATCATATATGAAAAAGATTTTTTGATGACCAACTTGCAGACCAAGTAAAACTTAAATTACTCTTGTGAATGTTGCAAAGGCATTGAATTGGCAATGGAAAACTTGTCATGGAGTAAAAACGATCAATGATATACACATTTACAGACTTCGAGGCATTTCCAGATCGTGTCCGGTATTGGGAGCCACCTTTCATGACAGGTCATTTTGGTACTGAAACACATCGTCAAAATGCAATGTTAAAATTCATTTTTATATTCTCAAATTTATTTTTGTACGCTATAAAAATGGTAATATTTGTCATAAATGGGCACCAAGACTGCATAAAATCAATAGTTTTTGAATAATGCATTTACCGGACACTACTGGGGGATCTCCCCCTATTATTCGTACGGAAGGTGTTGGTACCTACCATAGAATATTGGCCTCAGGAGCAACAAGCGTCAATAGGGTAGCGACTGTTTATTTCGTTCATAAACGCTAACAGTTGGCGCCAGCGGCAAAATACAGATAACAACCTTTCGAACATTCAGTTTCTCTTACTGGTAGCCGGCGACACTGATGTTTGTATTCCACTCACTGATCTCGCTACGCTGGATTCTCAAGGTTTTAAAACTATCAAAACAAGATGGAAGAATAGTAGTGGAGAACTGTCAAAACGTATGGAAAATAATGTAAAACGTAAATCATTCGGCCTTCTTTAGCCGAGTGGTTAGATTCCCGGCCGGTCCAGGATCTATTCGTAAAGGAAATTTTCTTGACTTCCCTGGTATAGAGTAATATCGTACCTGCCACACGATATACGAATGCGAAAATTGCAACTTTGGCAAAGAAAGCTCTCAGTTAATAACTTTGGAATTACTCATAAGAACACTAAGCTGAGAAGCAGGTTTTGTCCCAGTGAGGACATTATGCCAAGAAGAAGAAATAATTAGCAATTTGGAACCTGGATCGAAAAAGTGGTGATTAGAAATCAAGCATAATGTGAATGCATAACTTTTGAGTTTTCTTTGCTTGATAATTTCGTTTTTACTACCACAGAAATAGAGCCATCCTTTTATATAAAATATATAAATGGCTATAAAAATATATATATGGCTTTAGGATTTAGTTTATACATACACGCCGGATTTTTTTTTTCAGTGACTACCTTCAATTATTTCTAGAAAATGTCCTAAGCATCTCCTTGGAGGTGTTTTTTTTAGAAAACTCCTAGATGAGTTCTTTGACAACTTCTTTGGGAAAAATTTGGAAGAACATGCTAAGGAATTTCTAATCGAGAATCTCAAGGTATTTTTAGCTAAATTCCTAGTTGAAATATTGAAGAAACTCTAAACTAAAGAAGGATAAACTCTAAAAAAATCGAAGGAAACTCAGAAGTTATTTCTGGATTCTATGGCAGAATCGCCATATATCACTTCCTAGAGAAATTAACTTTGATAAAATCTATGAAGCAGTTTCAGATGGTTTATTTTAAGAAAAAAAAATCCTGGAGAATTCTTCTATCCCGATAGGAAATTTGGGAGGAATTCCTGCAAAATTTGTGAACGAATTATGTACTCCTGAAGCAGTAGCGCAACCAGGATTTGGCTCTAGGGGGGGTTTTAGACGGTAAAAAGGGAGTCAAAGTAGAAAAAATTGTATATGTTAACATTTACGAAGGACGCAACAACATTTACAAATTGCAGTTTCTCTAGTTCGCTCTAGGCATGCTTTATTGTATGAACTTACACCTCTGTTAGTTAAAGAAAGTCTATTGTACCTGGTATGATTTTACAAAATTTTCCAAAATACGCCTGTGGTGAATGAAGGAAAAAATTTCCACAAGAAATTTTATTTTTTATAAAAATTAGCATAGATTTTACTTTTTAGATATGAATGGTTAAAAAAGTTCATATGAAGTTTAAACATTCCATAACGATTTAAATCTTCATCCATTGTGGTTTTTTTGATATTTTAAAAACTGTACCTTCACTTATAGTTTTATTTAGATGCACATACATAAGAATAACAGCGTTAAATCACTCTTCGCCTATTTTATTCCTTATAAACGTTTTCAAGTTTTTCAACGATGAACGATCTTTGAAGCATTCCCAGCTTGTAGACAAATATATCGACATTGATTTTTCATTAGAATTTATCTGCATTCAGCGATTTCTCTTCGTCCTTGCTCTCCTTGCATTATTTCAGAAAACTGATTCCCTTTTCATAGCATGTTTTCGTGCTGTAGGATAAGAAATTACTAAATCTTACTGCATTGATAAGAAATTCAGATTTTTTGTTTAATTTGGCGATGTTTTAATCGAAAGAAAGGATTGGTGAAGAGAAATCGCACATGTCAGTTAAGCCCTTTAAAAGTAACAGTATCGATTTGTGATTTTTAGCTTACGAACCGAATTGTCAGAGGGGATGAGCTTCTCTAGAACTAGGATTTTTCCGTAATTATTGAACCCAAAAGAAATGCTTCTCCAACAATTCACGTGCTGTGAAGGTCGTAAAATTTGCCTAAATGCTGCATCAACTATAAGATTGTTGAAGCTTCGGAATCAATTGTTGAGAATTCCAAAATATCTATTTGTATGTTTGAAAAACATCTCGTCAAAAGCCTGCACTATATTTATCAGTAAAAGTGAGAAAATTAGGTTTTTATGAAACTCTTTTGGGGTCTATTAATAAGAAAGTCACAATTCAGAAAAATATAACAGTCAATACAACCTACTGTTGCAGTGCTTGTAGGATCCAGTATGGTCAGTCATATAAATATTTCTGCTCTGGGGGGGGATTTGACCCCCAAAACCCCCCCTTGGTTGCGCCACTGTCCTGAAGAAATCATCGTGTTGGAAGATCTGGTTGCACTGGTCTGTGAGTCAGAAGTTTGAATTACTAGTACCCGCGATAATTATTTGAATTATAGTTTTCAATGTGTCCAAATATTTGTCAAATAGTGAAAAAGTGCTAAAGTTTGTGATCCCGCACTGGATTATTGTTTAATATCTAAAGAAAATATGCAAATAGTGATATAAATTCGGATTTTTCACCAGAGCCAATCTGTTTTCATTTCAATGCCGATCAATATGTTTCACTACGAGCTATGAGCTTTGGAAGTGTGTGTGTGTGTGTGTGATTAATTTTCAAATGACGAAAAACAAAGAAGATCATGTTCCTGTTCTGAATGAATTGTTTCTGCATGTGAGGTCGAATGTACGCATCGAAAAGTGCACTAGTGTTCATGTGATGACGTGGCAAAATCAAGAGAAATTAGTGTTTGGTTATTATATTGTGGAGCTCAAAAGTTCCGTTGTCAACCCGCATATATCAGCTGATACATCGCGCTTCGTCAGTGCTAGCGTTCGTATGTGGCATAGCGTAGTTGTAGTGATTATCCTGAAGTTATCGTTCCATGCAGCAGAAGAAGTGTTACATACACATATACTTATTAGAGATGGTCGGGTTTCACATTTTTCAAACCCGAACCCGACCCGTACCCGAATCATTTTATTCCTTTAAACCCGGACCCGACCCGAACCCGAGACAAAAATTGAAAAGCAAACCCGGACCCGACCCGAACCCGAAAGAAATTCGCTGTTCAAACCCGAACCCGACCCGAAACCCGAAAAAGTTTTCTAAGAAAAACCCGAATAGAACCCGAGTTCGAAAAGACGATAAATTCATCGTTTCTGATGCATAGGGAAGCTTTCAGGTTGTTACTTTGTGAACAATTATTACCAAACCCGATCCAAACCCGGATAAACCCGACATTTTTCAAGCCCGAACCCGACCCGTACCCGATAATTTTTTAACCTTCAAACCCGACCCGAACCCGAACCCGATAAAATAAAAATTTTCAAACCCGAACCCGACCCGAACCCGTCGGGTTCGGGTTCGGGTCGGGTTTCGGGTTTGAAAACCCGAGACCCGACCATCTCTAATACTTATATATACGTAAATCACCACCACGCGTTCATCTTTGAGAATCATCGCTCGGATGATAAACGGATGAAAAGGTGAAGAAATAAGTGGTAGTGGTGGTGCGGCTATGACAATGATTCCGATATCAGATGTGTTGCAACGAATCATGATCATTGAATTCAAACCAGTGCTGCACAAATCTCGAATACTTTTTCAAATGCACGTAAGTCAAAAAATCACAAAACGGGATTCTGTACTACGAACAATAGCAAGACATTAAACAATACTCGCATAATCTGGGATAACGCCCTAAAAGCCATTGGTAACCAGGTGTGTAGCTCGTTGTTTCTGAGCAAATGAAAGAATAAGCATCCAAACCATCACCACTGGCAGGTAGATAATGATCCTTTCTTCACCATAGCGCTGTTAAAAAACGTGTAACTCCATTAAAATGCTCAGAAACAACGAGCTACACACATGGTTACCAATGGCTTTTAGGGCGAGATCATAAGTTATGCGAGAATACTTCTATTTTGATAAATTTAGTCATACTCGATTCCCAATAGTTTTAATATTGTTATTTCAAAACGACGAAACATCGCTATTTCTGTTTGAGAAAACTTTTATCGATTCGTCCTTTTGATAGAAAATCGACGAATCAATCAAGTTGACCAACATCATACATACGTTCAAATGGAAACGACGAAACTGGCATTAAAAAGGAAAATTTCACTGATTTGACTTCAGTCATTTTATTTTGTCCTCGATTTTAAATGTTGGTTTCATATCTTTTATTTTTTTAAATTTAGTAACAATAGAGGTGTCTTTTTTGTCATAATGAGTTTAAACCAAACAATCCTGTAAGCGTTCAGCACAATATAACATTATTATATTATATTTACAACAATATTAGAACCCACGGCTACAAAGCAAAGACATGCTAAAGGTGCCTGGGTGTGATTACCGGTCGGTCCAGGATCTTTTTGTAAAGAACATTTTCTTGACTTTCCTGGTAATAGAATATTATCGTGCCCCACACGATATACGAATACGAAAATGGCAACTTCGGCATAGGAAGCTCATTGGTAAGAAAATGCTCACGGAACACTAAGCTGAGAAGCAGGTTCTGTCCCTGTGAGAACGTAATGCCAAGAAGAAGAAGACGGTGTAGCAATATTGTTGAGTATTTCAGCGCAGTTTCTTATTTCTCCTATAGGATTATAATGTTCTGTGCTATTATGCTTGATGCTGCCATCCTTCGATATGGGTGCAGGTTCATGGGAATTGGTTTGGTGCTAAACTGTGCTGAAGACCATCGCCAAATCTCCGAAAGCAGTAGGATGTTGGAAGCGTTCATCACTTGCGATGTCTGTCACTGTTGAGGCACACATAAATCTTATATTAAACACCTGACACATGATACAAAACTTGAAGCGACTTACCTCACCGCAACGTAGAAAAAAACGTTAACCTTCCGGTCGTCACGCAGTTGACCACTGCCAGAAAAACGATGTTTTTCACAAAACTCAACAGCGCGAAACAAATTTGCATCCTTTCCATACTCTGCATGGGACTTTGTATATAAACATGGAACTTTGTACATAAACAACGAGACAAAAACTGCACTTTTGTTTGATGTCAGATTTGTCGTAAGTCATGTTAATTTTTTGCTGAAGACGTAACACTTTGACGAATGTAAACGACAAAGTGGTAACATAGCGTAACGCTTCGACGAAAGTCACGCACTGGTTTACAGCATGACTTATGAAAATGGCGCATCTCTATTTGTGGTGCCAAAACGTGGTAAAATTTAATTTATTTAAAAACCTAATATATTTTGCAAATATTGTAATACTTTATTTAAGTGATTGAAAAAACTCATAAATTACGTCATATGGATGTATTGGCATTGCATTCAAACGGTAAAATTTTAAATAGGAATTGAAATTAGGACAAGGAGCTTGGGACTGCCTTGTTATTAACATTTCGCGGATTGAGGGCGGGCTCTTCGACCCCATCTATTGGGTTTATTCTGTTAATCGAGGGCTTGATTTTATTGTTGATCGTTAAAACTTTCTTCTGGAAGGAGATTCTTTTCCCCTGTCATGGGTTTCGTGCAAGTGTCTCTGCTTGCGGGTCCGCATATCCATTTTGGCCCTTCACACAGGAGACTGATTGTTCTCGAACAACTATACAATCTTGATCAAATCGCTTCTCAGATTATTCCAGTGCTATAAACAGCTGCCTTGCTACAAAAGATGGTAGAACTTAATCATCATCATCATCCTGAAGAAATCATCGTGTTATTAACATAAGGAAACTTTAAGCAAGCATCTGAATTTTATTCTCATAGTAACATTTGGCGTAACGTCACTAGGAATCCTCACAGAAAAGTTTCGAATTTTTTCGACTCCTTGAGAGAATATTGTTTGGATTCTCTAAGGAATCCTTTTAGTAACATGGTTCATAATCAGTCTCTTTTTGATCACTTTTATCAGGCATGAGGTCTCTAAGTTCATATTTTAAAATATTTAGGCACTACCAGCTCTGTTGACTATTCTAATGTCAATTGTATGTTAGCCTGGCGACGCATAATCATATTTTAAAGGGCCCCCGAGTTTGACTCCACACCGGGTCCCAAAAGTCCTAGCTACGCCACTGTTGTGCTAGGTTCGGTTGAGTTTTAGTACTGAAACAGCGCTTTTGAAGGATCAATATCCACGAATTTTGAAGAAAATAAGATGGTCATTTTTGGCTGACATTTCTACAGTTCACATGATGTGAACACGGTAAATGACAGGGCATGGCGTACCATTGGTACCTTGTACCTGCAGGAATAAAATATACCCCTTTGTGCGGACCTTAGCCTCTTGCCCAGCAACTCCTATCCCTACCTCCTCGTGGTACTGTCCGGGGTACGAGAATCCTTGGGGAAGATCGGGTAACCACAAGCACAGGAACGTCAACGAGAGAATACGGATCGGAGCAATCGGCAAAGACCACAGCGATGGTAATGGACTAGCGATTGGAAACTCGGTACGTGGAACTGCTAATCTCTCAACTTCATCGGAAGCACACGAATAATCTCCGATGTACTGAAGATCCGCGGTTTCGCCATCGTAGCGCTGCAGGAGGTGTGCTGGACAGGTTCGATGGTGCGAACGTTTAGAGGTAATCATACCATCTACCACAGCTGCGGCAACACACGTGAGCTGGGAACAGCTTTTATAGTTGTGGGTGATATGCAAAGGCGCGTGATCGGGTGGTGGCCGATCAATGAATAAATGTGCAAGTTGAGAATAAGAGGCAGATTCTTCAACTTTAGAATAATCAACGTGCAAAGTCCATACTCCAGAAGTACTGATGATGACAAGGACGTATTTAACGCCCAGGCCACAAAGTCAAGATCATCACAGGAGATTTAAACGCTCAGATTGGCCAGGAGTTCAGACCGACAGTGGCGC
This sequence comes from Aedes aegypti, assembly GCF_002204515.2. Taxonomy (NCBI): domain Eukaryota; kingdom Metazoa; phylum Arthropoda; class Insecta; order Diptera; family Culicidae; genus Aedes; species Aedes aegypti. The sequence goes on from NC_035108.1 coordinate 292,310,211, forward strand.
CTGCAGAATATTTTTGCTGAATACCTGTGTTGCATTCAACGCAACGGATATTGAGCCCCCTTTTAACCCAAACATTGTGAAAGCACAACGGAAATCACATCACCTAACCGAACGGAATGCGTGTAATTGGCTGACCTGCTATGAGTTTACCACACAAGCCTGGGAAAATCTTGAATTCTTACTCCACAATTCCTCCAATCGCCGATTCTTTCAAAACTTTCTTTCGTCATTCTCCCACAGCAAAGACCATACGAAGACGTCGAGTCGAGATTCTCGATTCAGTCATTTGCTCTGCTCTGACAGACGGCTGGCCGTCTGCAATTCCCTTCAGTTGATCAATAACTAAACGTTATTATTCAAATTCACCGCCATCGCTGCCGCTGTAACCACCGATTGCAAACATAAGACAGCCCTTGTATCACAACAAGTGTAGTGGCGTAGTCTGCGAAAGAATCGTTTCTTTGGAAATTTCGATTTTTCCCATTCGAACATCCAGCAGGCATGAGTTCTGCCACCATTCGCACTATGGGCTAGAAATCTGAATTTTGCGACAAATCCCTGGTGATAATGTATCTTCGTACCTGCCATGCAAAAATGGCTAATCGGCAAAGAAAGCTCTCAGTTAATAACTGTGGAAGTGCTCATAAAATGAAAAACACTAAGATGAGAAGCAGACTCTGTCCCAGCTGGGACGTCATACCAGAAAAGAAAAGACGAAGAAGAAAGATCCTTATCATTCAAAAAATTAAGTAAGTTTTCTGGGCTTTAGTCGCAGGCTTCAATTCCTAGCCCATAGTACAGCGCCGTCGTCGTGACAAACTCCGAACCCGGCCCAAGAAGCGAGTCCGAGAGCGAGCGCGGGAACCGTTTTTTCGATCGATTATTCTCAGTTGATTATTTAATTTGATACAAATTGCTCGCGCTTCGCTCGAATCGTCGTCGGTTCCGTCGGTCGGGTTCCGATCCGACCGGAGCATGCAGAACAGCTCGACATCCCTCGTCTGACAATAACGTGTCGGACAACAAAAGAGGCCTTACTTACAGAACCTCCGCCGAGTGCAATGTGCAATGATGAGAGTGTTGGCGAGTTCCCATTGTTTTTCGGATTGCAGCATTTTGTTATGTTTTATTATTATAATCAAATCATGATTACTACCTTTGCGAACTTTGAAGATGGTGATATTGGGGATCGGTATCTTCGCTGCGATGGCTTTTGATTTGAGAAATGTAAAGTTTGACCCGCAAAGAGGGAAAAGTTACATGTCTTTTAGAATGTTGCTGTGTTGTTTCTTCGATTCGTTTCATTTTTAATACTTATTTATTTATTTGTCGTCAATCAAACGTAGACCAATTACATATAAAGCGCGTACTTAACCTATGTGTCACAATGTTTGGACTTTTCATCACATAATTCATATACCTAACATAATAACACAAAGTTCTATGATTACGCCGCGTTGTGAAATATGTTTTTTGACAATCATTTTGATATATTGATTGCATACAGATATCAGTTGATTTAGCGGTCCAAATTTAGCATAGACATGCTGCCAGCTCTAAGAATAATTGTATTATAATGATGCACAAATGTTGGAATCTTCAATAATTCCAAGGTCTTTTATTTTGATTGCACCTTCTATCAATTTCATTGTGTAACATAAAGTTTTAAAAACTGTTTTTAACATTTGGTTTTATATGCTTTTAGAGCACTTATGTATTAAAAATTTGAATTTCGTTTTGATACATGTTCATGCCATCATCATTTTCAATTTCCGATAGAGGGTAAATGTTTGAATACAGTCATAAATGCTTATTTTGTATAACTTCATTTTTAGAGAGAACCTATGAAAATGTAACCTAGAAAAACTAGGTGCCACCAAAATAAAACTTACGCAGTGTTCCAATCTCGGGATGCAATAATAATCGATATTTTATCGTACAAATTAAAAAATATATATTTATATATATTTCGCCGAGTGAATCATTTATGTGTAATTTTGCAAAGAGAGCAACAATGAAGAGAAAGCATCATTGCAAGTAAACCCAAATGAAAAATCAAAATCAAATTGTATGACACCGTTATCATTAAACCTGTTTTTGGCACAGCTTTTCTGTCAGTTAGTTGAAAAGTGATCCCACAATGTATTTTGAAATTGATCAGCCTCTAGCAACAAGGTCACGTAATCACTGCGCACATGTCGACTTACCCAAATGTCACATCAAATCAGTTCATATTACTTGCTCAAATCGGCGTTGAAACCTAATCCTAAACGAAATTTTAACACCCACGGAGGGATCTATGTCGACATCCTCGAGGCTTATCTATTTCCCTCTACTCCCGCTTGGACATTTTGGTACAATTATGCTCAGCCAAAAGTGATTTCACTAAAACAAGCTACGGGAGAGAAGTGTCACCGGTTTGCCTACCCACCACGGAATCCAACCGGTCAAATGTGTCAATTATGACTGTAGGGGGCTTAAGTCTGCTTATTGGTCACCAATACGTGCTTGTGCAGACGACATCAACGTTCGAGATTAGTTTTAAATATTTTGGCTATTACATTTCTTAGTTTCCCCGAATATTTTCTTGCTCAAGCACCGTCACGATCGTGGGCGCAAGCCAAGATTCGTTTCATTCCGGGGCCCCGAAAGGGTGATCCATTCTGATATGTTGACTTTCCTCTTCGGGCGTAGGCTCACCGACGACGGCCGTCGAAAATAATATCAGATTTCATCTCACTCAATCAACATACAACACACAAAACTGGCGCGAGGACCGAACCGAGATGACCACCTTCGCCCTTCGTCTCCCACTCTCCCCAGTTCTGGAACATCGACTGTGTTTCGGGGGGCTAAATTTATTCCGATTGTCAAATACGTCATTTTGCTCAGCGATAAATCTCTTACCGATCGGTCGCACTTGGTCGCGGTTTGGACGGATGGCTGACCCGAGATGTCGAGGAGGACCTTAGGGCGAGAGGGGCGGGAGCAGAACGAACGACAAAGAAAGACATAAATCCAGCTGAGTGATGAAATGCGAAGAAAAGTCTTGTTGTGGATGCTTGTCTTCAAGTGCTGTTGCTGTGAGATATATGGAAATTGACGGGCAAGAAGAAATGAAGCAGTAAAAAACAATGTAAAATGTTTTCATCACCTACTCACTGAGATTGAGACTTTGATTGTTTGTTGTTGTTATATTTTTGGTTCTTGGAAAATGTTACGGGTAGATCATGTACTATTGAAATGTTTTGAATAATATGAAGGAATTTCTTTTGAGTTTTTCCTTCTCGACTTCTTCTTTCTTTGTAGAATCATGAAAAATGGTACAACACAAGTGGCGCTAGTTCAAGTAACTTACTATCGAGAGGGAAACTTCTATCTAGGTAACCTTGTGAACCCAGCTTTTGCTACTTTTAGTAAACATGAAATGGCAAACTCGCAAGCCATGCCTCATGCATGAGTGCTCGTCAAAAAAGCAATCGTTGCTGCACTGATTTCTGATTCAACTACCAGAGATGTGGTGCTGTCACACAGTTCGAACAAAACGTGTAAATTTCTGAGACATATAATGCACATAATTGGAGCGTGGAATATCATGGATATTTACATGATATGTCATGTAAACTTCAATTATATGTCATGTAATCCAGCAGAATCCTGTGTGATTACATGACATAAACACATTTTTACATGATTTCAGACTTAAATTTACATGACGTCATGTTTACATCGCATAAATGAAGTTTACATGACGTGTAATCTTCATTATTTTTAACTGTGCACAATTGATGTTTCTGTTGGTAACCTTAGGGGCCTTCCTTAGCTGAGTGACTGGATTCCGCAGCTACAAAGCAAAGCCATGCTAAAGGTGTCTGAGTTCGATTCCCGATCGGTCCAGGATCTTTTCGTAATGGAAATTTCCATGGTTTCCCTGAACATAGAGTATCATCGTATCACGAGATACACAGTACCAAAAAATAATGTGATTTACGTCTTTCGGGATGCACATAAAAGAAGCGAGCCGAATGACGTAAATTTATGTCCAATTTCAAAAACGTTAGTGTCTGATTCGAGAAATGTCGATCACAGTTCCATCGTTTTCGTGTCCTTTTACATGTAAAATTACATTTTTTGTTCAATACATCTTCAAGGACACGTTTTTGTGTCATTCCATCACTTACATCATGTGTCATTCAGTCATAACCAGAATTACGTCCAGAGTAATTTTCATTATTTTTAAGAGTGTACAAATGCGAAAATGGCAACATTGGCAAAGAAAGCTCTCAGTTAACAACTATGGAAGTGCACAGTGAACACTAAGCTAAGAAGCAGGCTCTGTCCCGGCGAGGACGTAATGCAAAGAAAAAGAAGATGATAACCTCAATAGGAAATACAGTCGCCTCTCCACATCTCGATATCGGTGGGACCATCGAGATAGGGAGAGATCAAGACAAAGAACAAATTTTTGATGAATACTAGATTGAAAACCACTCCATTGACAGGAAAGTAATACACTAACAAACGTCATTTTGCGCTCCTAATTTTTTTTGAATCCCGAAACTTTGGTCTAGTAACCTTCGATATTGGTCATATCGACATACGGAGAGAAAATTGAGAACGAAAAATGGACAGACACCCACATCGAGATATGGAGATATCGAGATAAGGAGGATATCGAGATATGGAGAAAAAAATCGTATGCAGACTGAAGGGACTTATGAAATCATCGACATAGGGAGAGATATCGAGATGTGGAGAGTCGACTGTACGTCTATTGTTCGGATACCTCACAGTGCGCATCGTACCAACGTGCTGTGTGTACACAATTTCTGCCCTTTCAAAACTACATAAATCAATAAATTTGTACTTCTCTGTGCAATGACAACGTACAGTCACCCCACAGTTATGGATAGCACACATATATGGATCAAAGTTGGCTTAAACGGAGAATATCTCATCCATTAGAATTGCAATTACGCAGTACACATTTTATCTACGTGGATCATACATCTGTACAGCATTGTAATCAATCAAAACATCTTCTAGCATATTTTATTCGTCCGTATGAAATAAAATGTTATCCGTATTCTTAGAATCGTTGATTCACAACTGTGGGGCATTGAAACCCGTACCACAGTATGAATCAACGATAAGACGATTCCGAAAGAAACGCCGAATCGTATACTTTCACTAACACACCATTCGTTTGCTTCACAGATAAATTGCTTCTATAGTGTTCTGATCCATAATATGAGTCGATTTGATCCATAATAAGGACCCTCCTGTTCCATTGATCCACATCTGTTGGATGGACAACGTTTGAAATTTCTATCGAAATCTTCACTTTTTCGTAAATAACCGCGATTTTTTATGTGTATTCTCGAAAACAATTATATTCGGCATTGCCAGGCGGGTAATTTTGTTTTGTACAAGGTCACCATGATTTGTAATCATATTTTATTCTAAAAAACGACCCTTAGCTGATCCATAACTGTGGGGTGACTGTATTTTCAGTGCTACTTTTTAGAACCTATTGATCACTTTACGATCCTTGTTTGGACCCGTGCCCTCGTTTCTGCGTTGAGCCCGTAGCGAAAGTTAGAGGGGGTAATCCTTCTTGGACACCGTCTTAGGAAAAAGCTTCTTTAGAGGTCACTTCTTATTTTGAGCAATGAGTTCGATGCTCTAAACATATTTTCTGAACACCAAATCTAAGCAGCCTCTAGCTCAGGCTCTTTGATTCAAGTGAGGAAGCAAAGAGTGCCGCCTATCGTGCACTGAAAATATAAATTGTTATATATAACGAAATCGTTCGTTTGAACTACGAAATTATTCGTTGTTTTCTGCAACGAAACAGTTTCGTAGCATTTACGAAACCAACTTCGTTAAAAAAAATCAAGCTCTAAATCGAAATAAACAATTTTTGTTATAATGTATCAAACATTTTGTAGTCGAAATTCGTGAATTTCGTATTGAGAACGAACATTAATTTACAATGTATGAATCATTCGTTTAAGCTTTAAGAGCTTTAGTGCATTCGACGAAACGGTTTCGTTTATCTTACGAAACATACGATTTGCTGGGATAAAAACAGTAATTCAAATTAGTAAGCGTACAGGGCAGTGTTTTCACATCAAGTTGATGAATATTGATCAAATGGTATATCGATTTTAAAATACTTTCTCAATAATGGAGGTTTATTATTGATGAAGTATTTCGAAGTCGATATATCTTCTAATAGCTTTCTACAAATGATGTGAAAATAGTTCCCTGTACGAATATTAGTTTAAGGCACTGTACTACGCTTTTTGTTTTTTTTCACTTGCACTTTTGTCTTCTTAGATACCTGAAACATAAGAATAATCTGAAACACCAGCCCACTCTAATTCAGAGGAATGAAACGGGAGCTGTGCCACCGATACCGGATCTTCCGAGCTTGATTTGGCCTTGCGAGAATTCCTTCATTCTCTTCTCAGTTGTAAAGATCAATTTTGTAAACACGGTCCGCATCAAAGGTTTTCTTCCCGCAGCGTGACGTCATCGTTAGTTCATTCTACGAAATGTGTACGATACCATTTCGTTGCAGAAAACAACGAATGATTTCGTAGAACAAACCGAAAGCGATTCGCGATAAGGGCCTATCTGACAAATCAATAACAATGAGAAAATAAGCAATGAAATTCCGATGTACAATTTTAAATCCCAATTGAAGAAAATATACTCAAACTTAAACCTTTTCACTTTAATTCACATTTCATAAACCTAGTTTTAAACTGCTCATGAATACCACACACATCTCCTACAATTTCCTTAGCTATTTCGTACTCAAAAAATCTTTAAATGTTCCGCCTAAAACGTACTCTAGAATGCCAGATCGCCCAATGTTATGAGCCTGTAATCGATATTATTTTCAGTATCGCCTATTATTTTTGCGTCGCCATGTACGCCTTGTTTATTTTTTGTTTGCAGTGTCGATTTCAGATGCGCCCATTACTTTGATAAACAAAAACACAGGCGTAATCAATAAAGTGTGTTGTTTTGCATGAGGTGAAGTTTCGTCTTCTACAAATTTGCGTTTTTTGAACAGTTAAATTATCGGTAAGGGAAAAGTTTAAGTGCAGTGAATAGACTACAATTAAGCTACAATTTCAACACCATATTGTCTAAAATTGTGTACACTTTGTTAGTTCCGCCTAGTTTGCGAATCTTTCTAGAAACGATCAGTTTCGTAATAATGAACAATTATCGATTACTTTTTCAAATCGACGTAGGTTACTTTCCCACGGTTTGGAGAAAAAAATGATCGAGAGTTATTTAAACTTATTTTGTTTCTTAATTTATTTTAAAATAACTCTACATTTAGGCGGCATTTTTTTCTTCACGTGACTGACTGACGTTGTTGTACCAGTGCACTATGGTTCTGAAAGCAGACAAGCGCGGAAAGAGGCATTTAAAGCTTTAGAAAGAAATATTCCCCAAAAATAATTTTTATAAATTTGTTTTAAAACTTATTTTCTACAAGTTTGTTTGATGTTATTCTTAATAAGGGTGGTTCACTTTTTCATAGAATTGAAAAAGCCAACATTTTTATTTGTAATTATGGTATACATGCTTCAGCAAAGTTGGTGTCCATGCAATTTCAAAAAACTTTGCCAAAAAAGATTTTTGAACATTAAATTTAACCGATTTATATTTTTTTATTCCTCTGTTCACATAAGGTGGTTCATAAAAAAAACTGGTTTTCTGGTTCCAGAGTTTTCGATTCTGATATATCATCGAAGCAGTCTATGAACAAATTTAAGAAATAAAATAAACATATGTGATTTGGTGAGTGAAGGATCACCTATTATTCCGATCAGTAATTATCGTTGTTTTTCTCGCAAAAACACGCTTACTTTTATTGTGAATATTTCTGATTGGGGCAATCAAACAAAATATTTTTGACGGCATTCTAAAGAGAAAATGATTTTCTACATTGCATCAAAATATTCAAATGTGTTATTTTAAATGTAATAAATGTGTTTCAACTCTAATAGAATGCTTTGAACAACTATATTTTGTTTCAGAAAAATTTTATTAATGAACTGAAATAGATTTATTATTTATAAATTTATTAATTTAACAACAATTTGGAGAAGGGAAAAACCCCTTTGAGTGATTTCTATAGAAACCTTCCTCAAAGAGGCACAAAACCTCTTGATCTTTTCCAAAACGTTATAATATGAATATATAATCTATAGGCTCCAACGGACATAAACCATAATAAGGCCAAAACTGAAATAGATATCAACATTGTTTTTTTTTTATGAAAATTTGCGTATTTTTAAGTTTTAGAAGTACTTTATAGGCCAGAGGTTTTCAGCCTTTTTGGCTCGCTGAGCACTTTTTGAAATAAAATTGTTGCGCGGAGCACCTGTTCTTCGTCATCATTCCGTTTGAAATCTGTTTTTTTAACACTTAAATAGACCCTACATTTCCCATGAAATTCGTAGAGTAAGATAAATCTTCAAAGTTGGTCGATCTTTTTTGATTTTTTTTTATTATTTTTCTTTTATTCTTAAGTTTACATTCTTATTTAAAAAGGTTTGTTTTATTTGGTTGAGAAAACTTTTTTATTTCAAGTTTAAACTGAGACAAAGATGACTAATATATGGAACTATATTTGGGTTTTCGTCATATATTTAAGATTCGTGACTTGAAAACGACAGAATTGTTATGATTGTGAAATTTTTCGACTTTTGTTGTTAGTTCGAACAACTGAGAGAGTTTCTGTAGTGAAATATTTCTATTTGAAGCCCTTATTTATATACATGAATGGGTTAACTACAAGTAAAGCACACTCTGAAATATTTACAGTTGTTTTCAGAATAATAGTAGTGCAAGCAAGTTTTCATACAAAATGCTCAACTTTGGTATGATGTCACTTTGTTTCCCTATGAGCAATAGGCATAAAATTTTGGCAAAGAACTACTAAATTTCATTATCACAAAACATTTTTCGCACTAACGGTTTAAAATTTTAGCACCAGGAGAAATCGACTCAAATAAAAGTTGTTTTTATTTTGTAATATTTTGTTAAGCAACAATTTTGCAAAAGATTGGCTTGTTTATACATTTCTAGCCAGAGTAAGAATTCTTGAAACGATTTGGTTTGGTTTAAGTATAAGCGAATTTTAAAGAAAAAAGTTCAGATTTATCAAGGCAATAGTACACATTTTCAAAACCGGTGGCGGAGCACCTACCAAGGCCTTGTGGAGCACCAAGTGCTCTGCGGAGCACGATACGAGAACTGCTGTTATAGGCTACTTTGAAAAAAGTTAATATTAGAAATACTTTAATTAATTATCTGGAGCAACGTAGACTGGGGAAAAATGCTCCAAATCGGTCAAATTTTAAGCTTCATGGAAACTATTTAGGGCAAAAAAACAAATAAGAAAGTTGTTTAAATTGTTTATATGATATTGTGGACTACACTTGTGCAAGATAACACATAATAAGATGCTTTATTTTAAGAAACAATTTGCAAAGTAATAAATGTTGCAGGCCAGTGAAAATTGGAAGCAGGATAATCAAACACCGGGTTTTCCGAGACGTGTTTATTTCGCAACGGTCAGAGATACAATGAAAAAATAAGGTAATAATAAAAACAAAGAAAGCGCTTTTCAAGCAGTCAACCAGGGCCGTATTCGGGTTTTCATCTTCGTTCTCCAACAATAAAGAATATATAAAAAATAGCTTTTTTTCAAATCGGTTTTATTATACATTTCTCATCGAAGTAAACGAATTTTCATGTAAAAAATTGTTAATATCTTCTTTAGTTTAAAAGCCATAGCAGTTTGTATGATAAAAGTTTTTGTTTTTCAAGGCACTTAATTGATATTTTGACACCTCATTTTTTGATATTATAAAGAAAATAATTTTGTCTTTTGAATGCCGACATATAATATTTTGTGTGTTTGCCCCAATCAGAGTAGAAGTGTTTTTGCGAGGAAAACAACTACAACACTTGAACGAAAAGAGATACCAAGTTTCACTCATCAAATTCAAGTATTTTTAAAATTTCTAAAAGATGTTCATAGACTACTTTTCTGAGATATCAGAATTGAAAACACTGGACCCAGAAAACCAGTTTTCTATGGACCACCGTATGTGAACATAGCAAAATTAATCGGCTAATTAAAGAGCTGCAAAATAACTTTTTGTAAATTTTCTGGACATTGAATAATTGATAACTTTACTGAAGCATGTTTACCATAATTCCTACAAATAAGAAAGTTGGCTTTTTCTATTCTATGATAATTTTGAATAACATCAAATGAAGGGCCTAACCAGTACAAACAACTTTGTAGAACACTATTTGCATTCATAAACTCTAAATGCAACTTTCCGCGTAACTATGTTTTCTGGGCCACTGTGCAATGTAGGACTGATTCAAGTATTGTTTTGCTTTGATATGTTTTTACGTCGTGATTCCGAAACTTAAACGTAATAAAAAGTGATAGTCAATAGATAGGAATCTAAGTTTGTTTACTCTTCCGACTTACGACTGTTTGAGCAGGTATTCGAGTATTTTCATCCAGTGCGAGTAGCGTGAATGGAAGACAAAAGCAATAATAACGAAAACGCATATCTACGAATTGTGAATCGTGCATTTAACGAATATTTCATAAAGTAACTGAATCGCGAAATTCTGTACAAATAATTCGTACGGTGAATGAGAATAGCGTAGTATATACGAAATATTGTTTTACGAAATGGATTTTCGATAAAATACGAAGAGATGTTTTCAGTGGGGTCGGTTGTTTCGAATTTGGGGGATTTAGGCGGGAGATCTTGAACTCCATTAGGGGAATCAAGACCTCCTTCCAAATCGCAAACAACGGAGACTTGCCGGAAACTCTTAAAAATCGCGAACTTCTTCTCAAACATCTTGAAGAGAAGAAGCACATTTGTTTTTACTTATGTCGACAAAACTGAACGATTGTTCAACGTCGTCTTGAATGGTCTCTGAAGTGACTATAAGTCACTTGAAGAGATCAAAAATGAAGTAAAAAATAAGTAGCAGGAATTTCTCCAGTGCAAGCAATCATTATAACAAAGCGAACCCAATCTGGCATTCGCAGCCCAAAGGGCTTTCTCAAAAATATTTTTAGTTCACTTCAGCAAAAGTAATCTTAATAATATTGAAGCTTCAGAAAAAGCTGATGCCCTTTCTTAGCCAAGTGGTTAGAATCCGCGGCTACAAAGCAAAGCCATGCTGAAGGTGTGTGAGTTAAATTCCCTGTACAGGGTGTCCGCAAATTATCCGTACAAACTTTGAAGACCTAGCTCTATACAATCAAGCATAATAAATTCAATATTCTTGCATGGTTTTAAACATTGGCTTATTGTATTCTTAAGAAATAAGTTTGACACATTTCCGATTTCAAATAATTGCAAAACCAACCCAAATGTATTGAGGTGTCTTAAAGGGAGCTGTTTTCCGAGCTTTATGACGGAAGAGAAATGTCCATAGAACTTACTGGATTTGAACCGCACAATTTTTTATTTCCAGTCTAACTTGAAGCCACTAACCTGTAGATTACTTCAAATAATAATAGGACATTTGGATTCATCTCTGTTAGGTTTTAGGGATAACACATCCCCAGTATGACTAGCGGCCCTCAGGAAATTCGTCTCCGAAAAATTTAAATTTGCCTATCTCAGTAACAAGCAATCATTTCGAAATTTTTGAAAGTTGTATTTTGTGCTAACATATAGATGTATTATAAAAGGTACATGGACATTGATTTCCATGTGAGATCATCTTTTCAATATTTTACTGTTCGGATAATTTGCGGACACCCTGTATGTCCAGGATCTTTTCATAATGGAAATTTCTTTTACTTCCCTGGGCATAGAGTATCATCGTACCTGCCATACGATATACGAATGCGAAAATGACAACTTTGACAAAGAAAGCTCTCGGTTAATAACTGTAGAAGTGCTCGTTGAACACTAAGCTGAGAAGCAGGCTCTACTCCAGTGAGGACGTAATACCAAGAAGAAGTTGTTCAGATTCCCCGCACGTTCGGTTCATTCCAATGCACCGCAAGTTGTTTTCCACCCCCACAGTCCATCGTAGTGAGTTATGGTTCTGATTTGTCTATTTGGACTTATTTGTGTTTATTAACTCCAGTTAAGTCCATCGTTGCTCTGCTTTTGAAAACCACATGGAATGCAAGAATGTAAATCGACATTCAATAGTCATAGCGAGAACAGCCGTCCGATCTTTCTTTACGCAGCCGAGCAGAAATACTCTGCCATTGGCCTGGTTCGCAAACAATCCTCTACACGACGAAGACCCGGAGAAGGCCCCATCCATCCCCTAATGGCAGCGGAAATTTATTGATATTGTTTTATAAAAGCTTGCGTCGATGATATGTTAGCATATGCGGTAAAAAAGTACTATAGTTTCTCGTGGTGCAGTTGGCTTTCCTAGCCGAGTGAGGGTATCGATACCCCGCCAGTTTTCCTATCTTTCGGTTACCGCAAAACGATCGTACGAAGCAAATAGCTGCATTCCGGTGCCTCATGTGGTTTTCGTGGGGAAGGTCAATTGAAATTGTAATTTAATTTACATTCGACGCAGCAGGGAATCTCACTAGGTGGATACAACTGAGATAGAAGAAGCGGTGCAAAGTTTTAAATCTGCGAGATGCGTAATGAAGATGTAATTACCAACGTGGAGATGTGTTACTGCAACTTTGTGTCGATGATTGATTGTACGGGACGATACGGCTGTTGAGTTTGGTTTAGTTTTTTCTATTCTTGGAAGCATCGTTTCCCACAGTAAAGAGCATTACAATCTCACTTGATAAGTCTACAACATTTGACGACATAAATCAATATGGCGTTTGACCTTTTCATGTCAATATGCCGCTGCCAACGGCATTATTATTGGGTGAAAGTTTACGATTAGAAACATGCTGCATTCCTAACCAAAAATAGGGATTTTTCGATAATGACAATGCGTTTGTTTAGGCGGCAGCTTGATTATAAGAGGAAATGATTATTTGACGACCCTGTAACAAGTGTCAACATTGTCAATGAAAACAAGAACAATAAACTATCGCACATCAATAGCAGCGCCGCCTTATCAATGTTTTCCAGAAATTTCAGATAGACTAAACCAACAACTCGTTCAATGTGTAGAAAAGTGTGGGAAAAATTTGGATTGGAAATAATTATGTTACTAATAGATTGGCTCAGTTGATTCGAATCTGGTACCTACGTTGAATTGAATCATTTACGTAAATTCTATTTAGGTGGCAATGCAGATTTAGTTGGGCACATTCTTACAAAAGTTTTGTATACTCGGAACATTGAAGCTTTTACTAAGTCCAGGGAGCCTCTTAGAAGTGGCTATATATGATGGTTTCCGTGATAATCTAAGGTAACTTTGATAGTGCGTAACCCACCACATACTAAACGAAATATCATAATTTCTGTTAATCAGTTAAGCAAAACGAATGCAAAACTAAAGAATATTAGTATGACACTTCATGTAAGAGCAGTTTCCATTTGAATCAAGAACATTTGAGGCTTTTGATACGAATATTAAATATTGACACAATTTTAGCATTTTCGAATTCCTTACAAACAATTTGTTCTACGATCACTATTAGATGTAGTTTCAAATAGTTGGCCACTCACTTTGACAGCGTAGTTATCACAGAACTTGAATACGGTCTCAAATCTCTTAGCGAAAAGCATTTTCACAAACTGAGACCATTTTTGTAATCTAAGTCAGAAATTTCCGTATAACGTTAAACGCCTAGAGGTATGCAATGTCCTACAAATGCTCGTTATTCATTCAATTCTGTTTGAATAATGCTCCATTATCAAAGTTACCCCAAAACAAAAAACCATCTCTCGATTATATGAAAAATTATATACCGTGCACCCCCGCTAATTTGAACGGTACCTCATGCAAACCATCGGGGTTCATTTTTAATTTGAACATCTAGTCACCCTAGAAACATGTTTCTAGTTACCGTAAAACGGGGTAACTTTGATAGTTTTTTCGAAGAAAATTTGAATATTTTTGCATGCTGTTTCAAAGATTTACTATTTATATTTTTAAAACAAGTACTGGCATCCTGGCTATCGATTGCAGTCGATAAATTGGCAAAAGATTTATTTTGAATGGATATATAATTTTTCATATAATCGAAAGTTGGTTTTCTGTTTTGGAGTAACTTTGATAATGGAGTATGATTCGAACAAAATTGAATGAATTACGAACATTTGTAGGGCATTGCATACCTCTAGGCGTTTAACGTTATATGGAAATTTCTGACTTAGATTACAAAAATGGTTCCAGTTCGTGAAAATGCTTTTCGCTAAGAGATTTGAGACCGTATTCAAGTTCTATGATAACTAGGCTGTCAAAGATAAGTGGCCAACTATTCAAAACTACATCAAATAGTAATCGTATAACAGATTGTTTGTAAGCGTTTCGAAAATGCTAAAATTGTGTATTTTTTTTAAATTCGTGTAAAAAGCCTAAAATGTTCTTGATTCAAATGAAAACATCTCTTACATGAAGTGTCATACTAATATTCTTTAGTATGGCATTCGTTTTGCTCAACTGATTAACAGAAATTATGATATTTCGATTAGTATGTGGTGGGTTACGCACTATCAAAGTTACCCGCATTATCAAAGTTACCCCGTTTTACGGTACCTCTTTCACTGTTTTGTTTTGATTCTGCGTTCCGTTCCACAGCGTTACATCTTACTTCACTCCGTTCCATGAGCTAAATGACGTTTGAACCATTTTTAATCTGAACGATGTGCAAATTAGCGGGGTACAGATTAAAAAGTGTTCAGATTAAATGTGGTCAAACCAACGGGGGTACCGTAAAACGGGGTAACTTTGATAGTTTTTTCGTAGAAAACTTGAATATTTATGCATGCTGTTTCAAAGAATAATAATTTATATTTTTAAAACAAGTACTGGCATCCTAGCTATCGATTGCAGTCGATAGATTTCCAAAAGATTTATTATGAATGGATATATAATTTTTCATATAATCGAAAGTTGGTTTTCTGTTTTGAGGTAACTTTGATAATGGAGTATGAATCGAACAAAATTGAATGAATAACGAACATTTGTAGGGCATTGCATACCTCTAGGCGTTTAACGTTATATGGAAATTTCTGACTTAGATTACAAAAATGGTCCCAGTTTGTGAAAATGCTATTCGCTAAGAGATTTTAGACCGTATTCAAGTTCTATGATAACTAGGCTGCCAAAGATAAGTGGCCAACTATTCAAAACTTCATCAAATAGTGATCGTAGAACAGATTGTTTGTAAGCGTTTCGAAAATGCTAAAATTGTGTCAATTTTTAATATTCGTATAAAAAGCCTCAAATGCACTTGATTCCGATGAAAATAGCTTTGACATGAAGTGTCATACTAATACTCTTTACTTTTGCATTTGTTTGGCTTAACTGATTAACAGAAACTTCGTTATTTCGTTAAATATGTTGTGGGTCTCGCACTATCAAAGTTACCCGCATTATCAAAGTTACCCCGTTTTACGGTACCCGGTATCCATTGAAAATAAATCTTTTGGCAATCTTTCGAGTGAAATCGATAGCTAGGATGCCAGTACTTGTTTTAAAAATATAGATTATAATTCTTTGAAACAGCATGCATAAATATTCAAGTTTTCTTCGAAAAAACTATTAAAGTTACCCCGTTTTACGGTATGTCTTCTTGAAGGTTTGTATCCAAACAGGCTAAAAAAAGCTTCGAAATCCACAATTGTTTGAGCTTATCCAAAAACTCTGAGCTTATTTTTATTTTAAACTAGATGACCCGACAAACCTTGTTTTGTCCCGAAGTAGGCTGATTTATAATGTGAAACAAAATTCTACTAAAAAGTGTCAGTTTCCTATCCTTATTTTCCTTAATTTTCCCGTGAAGTTCTTCGAGTTTTTGTTCACAGCAACACGTCGGAACACTTCAAGAACCCAGGTATGAAATAATCAGGTAAATTCGTTAACTCGTTCTCTATTTATTTCGTGACATACAAACACCACTTCATTTTTTTATATAGATTTCCAATTAGCTAAATAATATAATATACGTACAAAATTGCCCCTTTTCGAGTCCCTCCTGGCTACACCACAGGTCCATCACCCGAAAGGCTTTGGGGTTTTTTCATATTTCGACATGTGGAATCTAACAAAAATAGTCCGGTTGGAAACCCCGTGTAACACCATCGTGACCATCCCTTGTCAGCTTGCACTGTTGAACGCATTCTTCACATCCAGAGTGAAAACCGCGCAGTAACGGATGCCGCTCCTTTTATGCTCGATTGCCACCTCCGCTGTCTGAATGACCAACTGGATGGCGTCCAGAGTAGATTTACCTTTTCTGAATCCAAACTGGTTGTTGGACAGGCCATCCGCACTCTCCGCATACGGTACCAGCCTGTTGAGAATCAACCTCTCCAATAATTTGCCCGTCGTATCTAGTAGACAGATAGGTCTATACGCCGACGGGTCACCTGGTGGTTTGCCCGCCTTTGGTAGTAGCACCAATTTCTGTCGCTTCCATACATCCGGGAAGATTCCTTGATCAATGCAGCGTTGCATCGTGGAACATGTCCGGATCCGCGTTTCGGGATATCGGGATACCATCGGGTCCCGGTGCCTTGTTTGACGCGAATGATTTCACGACTTCTGCTAGCTCTTCGTTCGTCACTCTCGCTAGTTCTTCTCCGTCATCTGCCGCATACGGCGCTGGGAGCCATGGGCTTATGGGATGGTGCGGGAAGAGTACATCGATTATCGATCGCAGCCCATGGACTCGAATTGGCACTCTCGCAGACTATCAAAGCATGCCCGTTTTCGACTCTTGATTTCCTTTTTGAGAGCTAACTTTGCCTCTCTGAATGCTGCACCGCCTTCTTCTCTTTGTGCTTCTGTGCGAGCGCGTTGCATTCTTCGTCTAGCCCGAAGGCAGATTGCTCGAAGATTTGCAATTGATTCGCACCACCAGTACACCGGCGGCCTGTTCTCTCTAGGAGGGGCTTTTCTCGGCATGGAAGCATCACATGCTCGTGATATCACAGCAATTAGCTCTTCACCGTTTAGGTCTAGAGTGTTCCGTTCGCGCCTCAGGGCTTCCCATCCCATCCGCGGGCTTGGGTCAAGTTACATCGCGCTGCCTTCCGCCCGCCTGGTATTATACTATAGCGAATCGATTGATGATCGCTATGAGTATAACTGTCATCAACGCGCCAGTTCATGGTACCTAAAAGGCTAGGACTACAAAAAAGGTCACGCCGATAATCGATTCTGCACCATTTCTGCGGAAGGTACTCACTGTACCCACATTTGTCAGCTCTACATTTAATGCGGCCAGGGATTCCACCAATAGCTGGCCTCTTTGATTGGTGCAGCGGCTACCCCACTCCACTGCCCATGCATTAAAGTCGCCAGCTATCACTACTGGATGCCGATTAGCTAGTTCGGCTATCATCCTGTCGACCATGTGGGAAAATTCGTCAATCGACCACCTTGGGGACGCGTAACAACTGCAATAGAACATGCCGTTGATTTTTGCTATCGCAAAACCGTCATTTGAGCAAGAGACTACTTCTTGGATAGGGTATCTGCTGTTGAGACCTATCCGCCATCCAGTTCCAATTGTTGGCTGATATGCGGTATAGGTCCGATAGTAACACCACGGCAGTCTTGGTTTCCGAGACTGACTGCCAAAGCAGCTGCTGGCAGCCCTGTCGTCGTATAATTTGAGCTTCTTAGTCATTCCCTTTTGAGGATGGCGTTGCTATAGCCCAGAGGGCGGTTGTACTCCCAGGCGTTAATGAGGGAGTCTCACACGAAAATTGTAGGGGGAGATCCCCCAGTGCCGGACAGCACCCAATACCGGACAAAGTCGAAACATTGAGAAATCATGGTCCAATTAAGATGGTGTATTAGTAGAAAAGAAAGCTATTATGTAGACTAATGTTTGCGTAGAATAACAAATTCTTGAAATATGCATGCCTTTTTAAAAAAGTAGAAAAGTTTGAAAATCTTTCAAAAATTGACGTATCTCCTTAATTTTGAGCCTATTTAGTAATTATTTTGAATAAGAAAAAATACTTTGGATCACGCAAGCATGATCGAACATAATCCTAATTTGATAGTATGAATGTATTTTGTACCATAATCGAACTAAATATGGACAAATTACAATTTTCGTTAAGCACCTCCTGTCCCTCAGTTTCGGACAGCTTGATTTGTTATATGATATCTTTGTAATTATTGCATCAGTGTCTCTAAATACTTTCATTTTTCATGGGTTCCGTCGATCATGGTATCAAACATGCAATAAAATTAAGAAGAATGAACATTCAGAACAACATCGTAAAATGTGCTATTTTTCACCATATATGAAAGAGGTTTTTGATAGGCATCTTGCAAACAAGGAAAAACCCAAATTATTCTTGTAAATGTTGCAAATGCATTTAATTGATAATTATAAACTATTCCTATAGTGTACAAATTCAATGATGTTCAAATTTACAGAATTCGAGGCATTTCCAGACGGTGTCCGGTATTGGACGCCACCTTTCAAGATCGGCCAATTTGGTACTAAAATACATCATCAAAATGCAATGTCAAAATTCATATTTATATTTTCGAATTAATTTTTGTACACTATAAAAATGATAATATTAATCATAAATGGGTAACACGAGCCAATAAAATCAATATTTTTCGAATTATGAATTTAGTGGCTTAAGTGTCCGGTACTGGGGGATCTCCCCCTATCAAATTAATATATATTCCAAACACATGAGAACTAAGGGGTCATGCACAAATTACGTCACACTCCAAGGGGGGGAAGAGGGTCAAGCCAACCGTGACAAGCCTTACAAAATTTTCGAAGGACTCATACAAAAAAACGAAGGACCATACAAAGACGTGACGGGGGGGGAGGGGGTCAAAAAATTTGAAATTTAGCGTGTCATAATTTGTGTACCATCCCTAATACGCATTTGCACGTGTTTAGTTTGTGTTCAATGCTCATTCCAATTCAAATGTCAAACGGAGAAACACCTATAAATTAAAAAATATATATATGGATTATGTCGAGCCCTCTAGATATATCGGAATATCTTCAAAACCAGGGACAAATGATCAAAATTCACACAGTTTTTCAAAATGGAGAGTATTTACTTCAACTCAATTTTTATTTCATTTCAACTTGATGATTATCATCATACTAAGTAATTCATACTTTTGCTTAAAATTAAGACGGCCGCCTGATTTTTTACCCAAAATTTAATCCCATTTTACAGTTCACTCGAGGAAAGAACCAGCGATTTAATACTTTTTACTTTGTTGTACGAAATATGTTGTTTCCGTGAATTTAGAAAATCGTTCATTTCTAACGGCTAATACCATTGCTCACCAAGTTTTTGCAGCTGTTCTAACTCAGTTTTTTCTTAGGGAAGTTTCAAACATGACGTCCATCATTTTTCGGGATTTCTAGACCCCCCACCCCCCTCTATCATTCCTTTTAATATCTAATAAAAGCACTGTCACACTTTCGTAGACCATCGCCCTCCCTCAAATGATGAATGTCATTTTTTGTGACCCCTTATAAGGTTATAGTTAGCTTTTTGATGCTGGCCACAAAATCAAAAACGAATGGTGCACTAATGGTGATTTTTTTTTTCTGATAAAATTCAAGATGACCAAGTTTAAAATGACCAAAATTATTGCATATGAAAGCTACATACTTTCTCAGTTTGATTTGTGTTTTAGGATATATGAAAAGAAAGATACGTGAAGAAATACCTGAAATGTATCAAAAAATGAGCTTCTCTTCAAACTGCTAGCTAGCGTAAGAGGGATCCACTAATATGCTTGCTTCCCCCTGACGAGATTTCTGAACAAACAATTTCGCAAGAGATGTCATTGATTGAAATAAATACGCCTCAAAATGTGGCTTATGTGGAATTGCCGAACAGATTTACCTGTAGTTCTTATGGGAAAGGCTGCTGAAGAAAACGAGGATGCCGACAATAGTCACAATTACATGAGATATTTGAAGTATTGTAAAAACGTTTCTTAAAAGTTTTCAAAAAGCCTGCCTGTGTGATCCAAGACAGGATTAAGCAGCACATAAACGTAACAAACATTTAGTTTGTCTGCGTATGTCCAAGAAAATTACAAATGAATCACGGCATTGGCTTAGAATGCTGAATATGCGTAAATTCCTTTATATTATTTTATATAAAAATAGAATCGAAAAATTTAAGTACACGAACAAATGCTCAAGGTTTCTTAAAGCAGGACATCTAGAAAGTTTAAACCTTATTTTTGGGTTAAACAAGATGTGCGAACTTCGGCCAAATATATCGCTTGATTTTAAAATGAAATGTCGTTCTTAAAGTGATATCAAAGTACAAAAAATGTGACAATTGCCCATGATTTCAAAATATTACGCGTTTATAATAGTAGTTCGGCGTTGGATCTGTTTGTGGATTTTAGACTTGTTAATTATTCATTACAGCAGGCTTTCAAACTCATTTCAGCAAATACCGTTTTTGATGCGTACTTGATAATGAATTTTCGTCACTATCACATGAAAGCTATTGGCTTAAAATGAACAAGAATACGAACTGATTGTCTTTAGAACATATTAGGTACATTATTTTTTTCTGCTTAAAAATTTCATGTATCTCATAAAACTTCAAGAGTTACTTAAAATGATTCTGAGTTACTGACACAATATCAAATAACTCCAGTGCGTTAATACAGCTCGGGATAATTTCGATTGTTGTCATAGAGGGCGTTAAGATGCAGCTGATCTTAAATTTACTCCAAGGGATTTATACAGCTTGACAATTTTGATTCATACCATACAGAGGGTTGATATGCATATGATCTACATGGAATTAGGTCAATATACTTCAGAGCGTTGATAAAGTTTTAAATATTTAATTGATGCCCTACAGGGCAACGAGATGCAGCCGATCTACATATAATAAAGTCAAATTACTCCAGAACGTTCACACTGCTTTGAATTTTCAGCTTATGTCCTCAGGTCTGACCTAAATGAGACATGATCAAACTTCATGACTTAAATGTAGCTTAACAATTCTGATTGATGCCATAAAGGGCGATAACATGCAGCTGATCTATGTAGGGTAAGGTCACATACAGTTGTGTTCAGAATAATAGTAGTGAAAGCCGATTTTCATACAAAATGCTCAACTTTGACATGCTGTAACTTTGTTTCCATATGAGCAATCGGCATGAAATTTTGGTAGTGAACTACAAATATGCTCAATTTCATTATCACAAAATTTGAAAATTTTCACACTACCGGCTAAAAAGTTAAGCACCAGGTAAAATCGCTCAAAATAATAGTAGTTTTAAAAAATTAAATATCTGCTGTATTTTGAGTTATAGAATTTTTCTTTACACATCGTTTCAACCATTTCCACCCAAGCTTTAAATGTATAAACAATACAATTTTTTACTAAATTGTTCCTGAACAAAAATTTACAAAAGAAAAACTACTATTATTTTGAGCGATTTCACCTGGTGCTTAACTTTTTAGCCGGTAATGTGAAAATTTTCAAATTTTGTGATAATGAAATTGAGCATACTTGTAGTTCACTACCAACATTTCATGCCGATTGCTCATATGGAAACAAAGTTTCAGCATGTCAAAGTTGAGCATTTTGTATGAAAATCGGCTTTCACTACTATTATTCTGAACACAACTGTAAATCCAGTGCCTTGATACAGCTTGAAATTTTCAAATGATACAGAGTGTTAAGATGCAAATGATCTACATAAGACAATGTCAGATTACTCTAATGTGTTTTAGAAGCATGTATTTTACAATTGATATCCTTCAGGGCGTTAAGATGCACCCAATCTTCATGAATTAAGGTCAAATTACTCTAGGGCGTCGATACAGCTTGGAATTTTCAATTGATTTAGGGCGTCAAGGCGCACTTTATCTACATAGGATAAGGTCAAATTTGTCGTATGTACCGATTAGAATTTGCAATTGATCTTAATCAGGACGTTAAAATGCAGTTGATTTACATAACACAAGATAAAAAAAATCAGAGTGTTGAAGCAGCATGAAAAATTTCGATTGATTTTCCAAAGGGGTTTTTAGACCATTCCGATCTTGCAAAGATAAAGTCAAATTACTCATATAACTTTGAACGTTGATATAACTTACCAATTTTAATTGATGTTGGACCAATTTTAATTTGATACAGGACGTTCAAATACACCTGATTTATTTAGAATACTGTCAAATTTCTCCTGGGTGTTGATAAATCCTGTAATTTACAATTGAAGTTCTACAGGGCGTTAAGATGCACTTAATCGACAAAGGATAAGGACAAATTACAGCAATGAATTTATTAAATGATGCGTTTAGATACAGCTCATCTATTTGAGGCAAAATCAAATTACTCCAAAGCGTTGATACAGCTTGACAATCTCGATTGATGTTATACTGGGCTATGAGGTGAGCATGATCTACATAGGATAAAGTCAAGTAACCGTAGGGGTTAGATACAGCAAGAAAAATTCGATTGATTTGCATTAAGGCGTAAAGATGCTTTAGATCTCACCAAGAACTTTGTGGACTCTTACTTCAGGGCGTTGATACAGCTTGGAATCATAAAATTAAGCCCTAAAGGGCGTTCACATGCACCTGATCCACATGGAAAAATGTCAAATTAATCCAGAACGTTGATCCAGCTTAGAGTTTACAATAAATGTCCTACAGGGCGTAAAGTTGTATCTGATATACATAAAATAAGCTCGAATTACTTCAACGCCCTGGAGCACGTAGGTTTAGATTTATTTTCTACAGAGCGTTCAGATGCTATAGATCTCGCAAAAAGCTGTGTAGAATAGAACCAGGACGATGATAAAGATAGGAAGTTACAATTGATGTCCTACAGAGCGTCAAGATGCACCAGATTTACATGGAATAAGGTCAAATTACTCCATGACGTTAATACAGCATGAAAATTTCGATTGATTTTCGGGGAACTGTCATTCGGGGAACTGGCATTCGGGGAAACGACATTCGAGTAAACGACATTCGGGGAAAAGTAGCACAATCCATTTATATAGCTTGGAAATTTATATCGATTTTCTACAAGGCGTAAAGATGCTCCAGATCTCGCAAATTAGTCTAGGCCGTTGAAACAATTTGAAAATTTCGATTGATGTCCTACAGAGCGTCAAGATGCGGCTGATATACATAATAAGGTCAAATAACTACCGGGCGTTGATACAGAGACATTTCAATTGATTTTCTACAGGGCATAAAGATGCTCCCGATTTCGAAAAGATCTGTGTATAATAACGTCAAACTATTCCAGGGCGTTGATACAGCTTGATCGATTGATGTCATACAGGGCGTTGAGTTGCACTTGATCTACATAAAACAAAGTTAAAATACTCCAGGGCGTTGATTCAACTAGGAATTGATGCACCTCATCTACATAGTTCAAACTATTCCAGGGCGTTAATATAGCTTGTAATTATTTAATGATATCCTACAGGGCGTTGAAGGCCACTGATCTAATTGAGACAAGGTCAAATTACTCCAGGGCGTTGATACAGCTTGACAATTTCGATTGATGTTACACAGGGCGTTTAGTTGCACCTGATCTACATGCAACAAAATTAAATTAATTCAGGTCGATGATACAGCTTGAATTTTCAACTGATGTCCCAAAGGGCGTTAATAAAAAGTCTGAGAAAAGCTTCTTAGTCGTCGACTAAGCGCGACTAAGCAGGACAACAGGGCTGGCTGCTGGGCTGCATCACAGTGGTTTAAATTTAACTGTGTTAAATGATGCACTCTGCGTCATCACCGGTATGGTGCCTATTGGTACCCTTATCATGGAAGACATAGAGTGCTTCGAAAGACGCGGCACAAGAGGCATACGCAGGACTGCCAGACTGGCCTCTATGGTCAAATGGCAGCGTGCGTGGGACAGTTCCACCAAGGGAGTTTGTACTCACAGGTGGATTCCGAGGTTAGATATCTGGGTCAATAGGCGCCATGGGGAACTAACATTCCACCTGACACAGGTCCTTTCGGGCCATGGTTGCTTTAGAGAGTATCTACACCGTTTCGGTTATGCGGGTTCTCCCGAATGTCCAGTTTGTGCAGGTTTAGAGGAAACGGTGGAACACGTTTTGTTCGTGTGCCCGCGTTTCCGCACAATGCGTGACCGCATGTTTGCCGCATGCGGTCGGGACACGACTCCGGACAATTTGGTTCAGAGGATGTGTGAAGACGAGTTTGGCTGGAATGCCGTTTCATCGGCTATCACCCACATCGTCTCGGAACTATAAAGGAGGTGGCGAGTGGACTCGAGGAGTGGCTAGTATCCTGGTAGCGCTGCTGTCGTGGCGCCGGCCTACTGGGTTGGATACGAGCCTCTGGTTGTTCGGGGCAGGTGGAGGCCCCTTCGTCAGCAATCCCAGCGGGTGCTAGCTGATAGGGCCTGAGCCTTCAGTAGGTCAAATTGCGAAGCCCGCAGTATCAGTTCTTGATACCTGCGGTGCAGCTGGGCGCGGGCTTAGTGGTCTTCCCTGCCCGTCTTCAGCGGACAATGGGAGGTGAGGACCACCTGGGAAGCTGGCAAAGCGCCAGCATGCTACCTTGGTGGACCCCCCTACGCGTGTCATCGATGTTCGTTGCTGCATGGCTACGCAGCTAACCTGGAGGATGCGATGTGCAAGAGCCTCTCTCCGAAGCAATGCCTTCTTGGTGGTCCCGGAGAGACGAAGGGTTTGGCGGCAATGGAAATGGTTTAGTGGGTCGGGGGTGTAGTCCTGTTTACTGCTTGCATGTAGTAAATGGTCCCCAACCCCACACTCCCGGACCTCGGTCCGGAGTCTGTTGAGCAGATTATCCCCCCATTGCTAAGAAGAAAAAAATATATATATATTTATATATATTAGGCACTTAGCGATTTGCTTACAATCGCTTGCCCTATGGCCTTCGGTGCCGTATTTTCTGCACGTCTTACTTCTGTCGGGACCATTGCGATTTCACGACTTATGGCCCTTCCCGAAACACTTGAAGCAAACTTCAGGAGGCTGTTGTATGCTCAGCCGACAAACCGACCAGCCTACCTTGAGTATGCCCAAGTTCTTCGCTTTGTTGGCCTCTGCGACCGGCAGCCTGATCGCCGCCACCTGGGTGCCCTGCGGGCCTTTTCTAAGGTGGATGGCCTTACTGGCTACGTCGATGTCACACTGCTCTTTTAGAGCAGCCGAGACCTTCGCTGCGTCGGTGACCTCATCCAGATTTATACACTGGAGGGTCGCTTCAGCAGTAAGGGATCTTACATCAACCTCGTCACCAAGTACTTCTTTGCCAGTTGCTTATAGACTACACCCTTTTCCTTGGTGTCCTTCTTTAAGACTAGGATCATTTCACCAATCCTAGTTCGCCTTATGCTCCGCACGTCTGCGCCCAATGGCAATAACTTCTCCGTGCTTCGCATCGCCTTCAGAACCTCGGCGTTTTTCGCTTCCTTCGTTTTTTAATAACGAGGGCTTCGCCTAAATTCCTACGTTTCGCTGTTTTCGGTTTAACGCTCTCCGTTTTCAGTTTCCTCTGTTTTTACTTATTTCCATCTCGTATCCACGGGTTGCAGTTGCCTTGCGCCCGTGGTTCCTATGAATGCACTGCCTGGTTCGGGTTATCCCGTGGCTCCTTTTCCTTGCTTTCTTGGCCTTAGGCTTGGTGTTGGCCTCTCCTTTGTTGTCATGTCCTCTTAATCGCGGGACTTGGCTAGTGCCAGCTTTTCCGCTCTGGAGGACGGCCGCGTAGGTCACTTTTCCCTTAGCAACCATTCGTCTTTTCGCCACGTATTCATCCTCGGAAGGTCCCCTCTTCCGCATCGCGTATCGAATAATATCATCAGATATGTTCGCGTTGTCTGTGAAGGAAAACACTTCGGTCTGACACGACCTAGTGTCTATTTTGCCTTCAACCTTGCTAAGTTGTTCCTTGGCTTTCTCGTAGCCCTGCTTTGCAACTAGGACTGATTGTCGCAATTTCAGTAGACTTGTTTTCAAGTCTTTGCTGTTATTGCTTTTGCTCTTAACAAACTCGATGATGACATCATGTTGCTCAGCAGCTACCTGCATTTTAGGGAGATACTCCCTATTGCGATCCATGGCCTGGATTAGTCCCGGGCCATCGGTCACCTCACATGTTGCAGTGGAGCGGCCAGTGCCTGCCGTCGTCGCAGTATCTAGGCTTTTGCCCACACTGTTTTCACTAAAGTTGATGTTGGTCGCCTCCTTCCTTGGCGGGAACCTTAGCCGGTTACTGATAGGTCCAGAAGCCTTTCCTTCACATTCCGCTAGTTGTTTGTTTTGGTTGATCATCTCTTATGGGTCCCCCTAAGAGCCAATATCCATCTCCGCTGGAATAGTCGCCTTTATGATCCCATGGTTATCTATGCAAGCAGGGAGGCCATGCTAGGGTTGACATCGTCCTTTATGGGGTACTATGTTCAGAGCCGGATAGGCGCAGGTCAGGTAATGGCATCTGAGCCTACTCCTGCCCGAAGCACTCCTACTCGTAGTTCCATGCCTTGTCCGTTTGTATCGCGACCAGCATGCCATAATCAGGATCTCACTGGCATCAATCCTGATGTGCCGGTTGGCACTCCTGTTAGTTTGGGCTAGGGTGCTTTGTTACTTTAAGCGGCACCGGTCGCTGTGACAGAGTAGCATTCGGATTTTTGTGTTTTTTATGATGGTTCATCAGATCCCACTGCGAACTTCACCACGTCCTGGGCAACTCCCCAACTCGCAGAGGTCCTGGGGGGAGGGGGTACGTTAAGCTCCTGGACTTTCGTCCCTGCTGCCCCAACAGAATACACTGTGTAAAGCGCATGATGCGAAACCATAAGAGTGAAAATTAAAACTAAATTACAACATCCTTATAATCCCACCCAGGTTTGATACTGAAGAAGGGCAGCCGATTATCTCGGAAAAACACAAGGTCACCTGCACCATTGCTTCGGGTAGCACAAGAAGGGCACAATACTGTAGAGGGCGTCCTGCTACTTCACAGGCTCCGTTTGCGGTTAGGTTTTTTTAGACCCCCCTAATCATTCATTCTTAGGCACGGTAAGCTTAAAGCCGCATGAATTAAAACCGCATGAGTTTCTGAAGGGATGATCGTGAATTACGAGTGAAATCCCAGTGCTGTTTCTTCACTAGATTTCTCGATTTTTTTTCGCCTAAAAGTCAATTAAAGCTTTTTCAAGCATCGAAGAACAGCGTTTCAAACAGTAGATGGTGAAGGTTGGTTGTTGACTCCAATTTATCGTATCATTCGCTCAATAAAATCAGTGATCTGGTGCAGTTTGGTTGCTGTGAGCTGACATATTGGAACGTCTTCAGCTCTATTTGTGTTCTTGTATGCTATTACGAGCACTCAATGTTCACTCGTTCGGCGAACACTAAAGCATTTGTCACCAATACTCACTCTACGATAAACAGCAAAACACCATCATCGGTTTCTACTACGGTTACCACCAAAGCAAGGTCTAAAGATATGGGGAAGCCGGACGACCATGTTGAATCTCTGGATGAGCTTCTACTACGAATGGAACGAATGTTTGAAAATACTAACACCAGGATAGAGGCTAGTGTGGAAGGCTGCAAACGAGATCTTCAGACAGAGATAAACACACTACGCGCTGAAGTACAACAAATCAAAACAGAGTGTTCATCCGAAATTCGCAGTCTGTCCGACACAGTAAAAGAAGTTGCTAATGATGTGCGATCCAATAAGCAACGCATTCTTGTTGGAGAAAGGATCAATGATTTGCTGCTTTCCGGAGTTCCCTATCATTCATCTGTGCATTTGTTGAGCCATGTTAGCAAGATTGCAAATGCTCTTGGATTTGACGAAGCTAATGTTCCGCTGATATACGCCAAACGATTAGCGAGATCTCCAATCGCTGCAGGGGCAACACCTCCGATTATCTTGCAGTTAAGATTTCGTGAATTCATCAAAAAGCGTTGCGCATGGAAACCAGATTTTGAAGAATTGTAGTATAGTATTGATTATTTTAGAATGATATATGTTTGTTAATAACTGCTAATGTTTTAATGATTATGTTATTGGTACTACTGTTTTTTTTTTGTATAGTTTGTTATGCTGTATGAACGTATCAAATTCGCCTTCTGTTTGTTATTAATGTGTGAAGTGCTGGAACTCATTATTTTAGTATAAGTATACATATTCAATTAGACTGTAGAAGTCCGTTGGATTAATCTTTGAATAAAGAATAAAGAATAAAGTTCGCATTCAAACTAGCGAGGGATGAATTTTACAGCCGATATTTGTCATCTCGTAATCTTTCATTGGCTCACCTTGGGTTTGATGTTGACAAACGGATTTTCATCAACGAAAAACTCACCGAGGAGATGAGACGAGTCAAGGTTTTAGCGGTCAAGATGAAAAAATCAGGCAAACTGGTATCCGTCTACACGAGAAATGGTACCGTCTTCATCAAAACAAGCCAGGATGCTGCTGCTAAGCCTATTTTTTTGGAGGACAAACTGGCTGAATAATACCTTTCCTAGTTTATTCGCTTCCTTCCAAAAATATCCTTGTATCCAATCATCAGAAATTCCTTGAACTCTTCCTCTCCTGAAAGTTGAAATATCAAACCTATCAAAAAAAAAAATTATTTATTTAATTTTTTTTTATCCTTTCAAAATAATCCATGACTCTTCCCCTGAAGATGATCCATGTTTTATTCCTTCCTAAAAGTTATGGATCAAAGCTGCTGATTTTTTGTTAAATCTGTGTAACTACCGAATCTGTTGCTGTTGTTGGTGCTGCTAACCATCGCTGTTGTTGCTGCTGTCGCTCTGCTGCTGCTACTCTGTTGCTGTTGTTATTTCATTGCTTTTATCGCTTCGAACAACCTTTGAATGATTTTTTTTAATGAATTGTTCCTCATGAATCACAATAACTGACTTTGAACTTATGAAACACATTGTAAATGAAACATAGTATTTGTTTAATGATGAGGTCTCATCACTCGGAGTTCCTTTTAGTAAATAAGTTCCTTCTACTTTTGGTGGGTGTGTATTGCCTAAGGTTCTTGTATTCGTTTTTTGCAATCAATGTCGGTTGAATCGTTGACCAGCAATACCCGAACGAATAATCACATATCTCTTATACCATGTGCAGTAATGAATGCGGCTTTGCTTTCGGATTCCTTAAATATTTGTGATATGAATGTACAAAGCATCTGTGCGCGACAGTTCAGTAAATTTCATGAATTGAAACAATGTTTCTACAACAGTAAAGTGGATATAGTTTGTCTAACAGAAGCGTGGCTGTCGGATAGAGTTTCGGATGATTCAATTACTATTGAAGGATACAATCTTTTTCGAAATGATCGAATCTAAAGTCGTGGTGGTGGTTTGTGTATTTATTACAAAAATGACGTCTCTTGTAAAATACTATCGTCATCAGAGTTATATTACAGATCAGAAAATGTCAACATTACTGAATATTTGATTGTTGAAGTGGTCGCCTATAATGAAAAAAATTTACTTGGACTTTTCTACAACCCTCCTAGGAGCGACTGTGCCGAGTTTCTATTTGATAAACTCATAAATCTCTCTCTGTTGTATCGGAAATGCATTCTAATTGGCGATTTTAACACAGATTTTATGAAGTACGACAAAAAATCCAACAAACTCCGCAGCGTAATTGAAAATTTAGGGTTTACTAGTATCGGAACTAAACCAACGCATTGTTCCTCTGAAAGTAGGTCTTTGAATGATCTTCTGTTGGTAAATGATTCGGATTTCATAGTTAAATTCAATCAAGTGGCTGCTCCAGGCTTTTCATATCACGATATCATCTTCTCATCCTTGAACATTTTTCGTACGCGACCTGTTGTTCCTACTACGTTTGAAACATGTTCCTACTATTGTTCGAGACTATTCTAGAATCAACAAAACTGCTCTATATAACCATTTAAATTATATCGATTGGTCTTCTTTCTATGCAGTCAATGATTCTAATATCGCTTTAAACATTTTCAATCAGTTTATTTCTAGAATCTATGAAACATTTGTACCAATTCGCAGGATTAAGCCTATAAATTGTAATCCGTGGTTTAATAACTCGATTTCGCTAGCTTTGGTGGAGCGTGACATTGCTTATCGATTTTGGATAATGAGTAGAAATCAAGAGGACCATTGTGTGTATAGAAGATTACGAAATCGAGTAATCAATATGATCAAAGAGCTAAGTCTAATTATGTTTCTCACGTAGCTGATATTTCAAATTCATCTAAAAATCTGTGGAGGAAACTCAAAGAAATTAACGTTATGAATAAACCTTCATCCATCCAATTCACCAATACCAGTGATAAAATTAACAATTTTTTCAGCTCGAATTTCACTGTAGATCAAAACTTGCCATCAGCAGCACTTCCTAATGAAAACAGTTTCAAATTCACTCTAACCAATGAGTATGAGGTTTCTACAGCGATTAACTCTATTAAATCTAATGCTATTGGGCTCGACGAAATTCCACTGAAGTTTGTCAAACTCATCTAACCTTATATTTTTAGTCCAATTGCTCATGTTTTCAACACAATTATTACAACTGGCACGTATCCTGTTGCATGGAAACGCCCAAAAATTTTGCCTATTAAGAAAAAGCCACAAAACAATGACTTGCAAAATTTTAGACCTATCAGTATACTGTGCGCACTATCGAAAGCCTTAGAAAAAATTTTGAAGAACCAAATACAAGGGTACCTTTCTGTGTTCAATCTTCTTCATACTTGTCAATCTAGTTTCAGAGCGAGTCACAACAACTCATCTGCCCTATTAAAGGTGCACGATGATATACATGAAGTTATTGATAAAATGGGCAAAGCCTTTTTACTTCTGATTGATTATGCTAAGGCTTTTGATAGAGTGTCACATTACCTATTGCTGCGTAAGTTATCCATGCTTTACAATTTTTCTAGTGACGCTGTGGGTCTATTGCGATCGTATTTAACAAACCGTGTACAAATTGTTGAAGCGAAAGGGAAAACTGTCTGGCACAGTAGGAATCACATCTGGTGTGCCACAAGGATCTGTATTGGGTCCTTTACTTTTCTCATTATTTATTGATGATTTACCGTCTGTTTATAAACATTGTTGTATACATATGTTTGCTGATGATGTACAAATTTATATTTGTTCTACCGACCTTTCCGAATTTTGGATGGCACATCTGATTAATGATGATTTGTCAAGTATTTTGTCGTGGTCTAATCAAAATCTTCTGCCAATAAATTCATCAAAAACCAAAATAATATATATTTCACGATCTCGTGATACACCTAGCCAACTCCCCCAAATATTATTTGATAATGAGATAATCGGATATGTTGATAAAGTTTCTAACCTTGGTATCATATTTCAGAATAATTTAGAGTGGGATGCTCATATAGATGCTCTATGCGGAAGAATTTTTGATAGCTTACGCCACCTGAAACAAACTGGCAGTATGTTAACCACGCAAGTGAAACTACGTTTGTTCAAATCTCTTTTATTACCTCATTTTATGTATGGCTTAGAACTATTCCTCAATGCTTCCGTGAGAGCGCTCGATAGACTTAGGATTGCTTTAAATTGCTGCGTACGTTGGATCTTCAATTTGTCTTCCTACTCAAGTGTCACTCACCTTCAGCCAGAATTATTTGGATGTGTATTCTACGATTTTTTGAAAGTAAGAACAACCACAACATTCTCTAAATTAATTAATACCAAACACCTCGTTTCTTGTTTGACAAATTACAGCCATTTCATAGCACTCGCGTAAATAACATTGTTATACCGCAATATTGCACTTCGCATTATGGGGCCTCATTCTTTGTTCGTGGTATTGTATATTGGAATCAGCTTCCAACTGATGTTAAATCCTGTACCAATATTAAAGAGTTCCGCAGGCAGTGCATACACCATCATATTAGAAGGAATTAAGTAGTTTTTTTAAGTAGTAAAAGATCGGTAAAGTATTATTGAATTCCGATTGCTAAAATTTAAAAAAGTTGTACCTTACTTAGCACGTATTTGCCAAATAAATAAATAAATAAATAATTAAATTAGGGGTCACCTGAGAGGTGGACTTCTATCACCAGAACAGGCAGTCCGTAGTGTTAATTCTTAGCCAATTGAAACAACCGCTACCGACACTACACGGCTATTTAGGCTAATTGGGAAAAGGAAGTTAACATTGATGATGAACTCCTGACGCCCGGGACATGTGCATTTAAATTTCCTTTTCAACATTGAATTGAAAGGATTAAGTGTGATCTTGCGTGTCATAGTTTCTATTACTGAAATTACTCATTTTGCCCACAGTTTACAGTTAGCTAAAGACAGTTTAACTCTACTGCAAAACGCGGTGTTGAGAATATAGTGACCGATAGTTCCACCAAGATATAGTTCTGGATTTGATTGAAGACATAGGCATATCTGTTGAATTTAAGATATAGGCTACGATACTTTTGTTTTGCTTTGTAACGTTTGAAACATGTAACTAAAGATAACAGAGAGGAACAGAAATGTTATCTTTGACATAACATTGACAATTCCTGTTCCACATCCTTTTTTTTAAGAATTGATCGTACAATATACAACCGGTTCTTTGTTACATCGCAGCAACTTTTTCGACCACATCGAGTTGAATAAATCCTACTCAGCAAAAAAAAAACCATGAATCGCAAATTGAAATCACATCGATCGGTCGAATCAGCCGCCAACAATAAATTTCTCACACACCAAGTTGTTGAAATGCTGAACAGCGTTTGTTCAATTATCAGTTGATAAATCTCAGAGGCGCATCGACTCAAAGATTTGCATTTTCTGCAGCGATTTATCCAAATGCACCCTCGTTCCCCATCCTCCCCTCTGAAGAAACCCAAACGTTCCAAGACAAACCCGTAGCGCACCAAAAAGAAACAATAACCTCCGAATCGAATCGATTCTCGCTTCCCGCCCGACTGTTACCCGAACCACCGCGCGCTTTGAATGGGTTGCTCTCCGGCGCGAACATTTCCCATCGATTTTGATTAAAATCTAAACAAATGTGTGTACATAAAACACAACCGATGGCAATATTTTATGCTGTTGTGTGCGGCGCGATATCGCGCACCCAAACCAACCGCCACCACAATGACTGTGATCACTCGTCGCGCCAGTTGGACGGACCATACGAGGAGAGGAGATGGCCCCAACCGGCAGCTTGACGTAACCAGAGGGGAGCCAACCCCTCCTGGTCCATGGAATGCATTTTGCTATTGGAAATAATATTGCCTTTGAATTTTTCAAAGCCAGCATTTGTATTCTTAAAATAATTGCGTCAAGACAAACTTCTTGATGATTTATTGGAGTTTGTCAAAAATAGGGCTTCTGAAAATATCACAGCAGAAATAACCAGAAGATTTCCCGCTGACCTTTACTGAAGGACCTATGTAGCAATGAGAGATTCTTCCATGCGCCACCACAAATTTCAATAAGTAAAATCTCGTTCATGTTAATTTGATCAATGGCCGTAGAAATTTTTACAATTCTAGATGAGAGATATGTCCTAATCCCGAACTGACATGAGATTAAAATGTTGCTGGGTCGATGTTGAGTCAATGTTCGGCTAAATCCATTTTATGTCGACAGTAGCTATGAATTACAGGAGCATTATAACTTATTTTTTCATTTGTTATTTTTAAGAAATTTTAAACAGAACACGTTTCATAAGCATATCTGAATAAAACAAACGTCGATATAATTGTATTTCAATTTTGTTATGCCGTCGTGCTCGGATTGCCCCCTGAAATTTAAGCTACGTCCATGAACCCGGCAGCGCATGTCTATGGATCGATGTGGATGATTGCATTTAGTCGCCGGCCGTGTCGGGAACTTGTTCACCAGCAGCAACAAGAGCAAGATCTCACAGGTTCCAATGCTCACCTCTCGAGCAACTTCGCGAACATGTCATCTGATGACGGAGACGAGGGCGCGGTCGGGGACATTGTCTATGGTCGTTTGAAGAGATGTTCGATTTTGGGATTCGTTCGGTTCGAATGAAGATTTATCGGAAGAAATCGATCATTGCGTCACAAACACATATCGTTGCGGTGATGAGGTGGGATGATTCCATTTTATTCGATCGTGTTGACGTGCTTGTTTTCGGAGGATTTTGTGTAGGAGGCAGATGAATAGCTAAGTAGTTGGTCGTGATTTATGGCGTGTGGGGAACATATTGATATCGCGTTCGGAAACAGAAGTATCTAATTGATTTTTTTTAGAGGTTTGTATTCAAGCGGTTTGAATCACACAGAGATTGATTGTCCTGTATCCGTAGGGCATCAGGCGTACATTCAAATTGCAAATGTTTGATTGAATACCTATCTTTTGAACCAAAGCGTATGAATGTATAGTAATATGACCTAACTTATTTTTATAGATTCGCAGGTTTACACAGATAAAAATATTTAAATTTCCATGTAGCGTAAACAGAAGACTATATCGTATATCGTGTGGCAAGTACGATGATACTCTATATACCCAGGGAAGTCAAGGATATTTCCATTACGACACCTTCAGTATGGCTTTGCTTTGTAGCAGCGGACTCTAACCACTCGGCTAAGGAAGGCTCCAACCTAAATCATTTGAACATTATAAGCATCAGATCTGGCGCGGTAAATGGCTGGGCATGGCGTACCATTGGTACCTCGCGTACCTGCAGGAATAAAATAGACCCCTTTGTGCGGTCCTTAGCCTCTTGCCCAGCAACTCCTATCCCTACCTCCTCGTGGTACTGGCCGGGGTACGAGTAACCTTGGGGAAGATCGGGTAACCAACCCCCGGTGGGAACTTTGGTCGTATGCTGACAGGGAAGGGGGGGTTTGCTTTTGCTTTTGCTTCTGCAAACCTTGAGCGTCTGTACTCCATGTTAGGAGCGGCTCACAACAGCGTCTGTTCCCCATGTCAGGGGCGGCTGATCATCGTCCGAGTGCCAGAGAAGGACTCTAAGCTAAACTGCGCACTATGGCCCTCCGAACATTTAGGGGGAATGGTCCTCCGGAAATCTAGGGGGTTGGTGTCAGGCCCTGCAAGCCAACCGTAAAAACACATCAGCACAGGAACGTCAACGAGAGAATACGGACCGGAACAATCGGCAAAGACCACAGCGACGAAAATGGACTAGCGATTGGAAACTCGGTACGTGGAACTGCAAATCTCTCAACTTCATTGGAAGTACTCGCATACTCTCCGATGTACTGAAGACCCGCGGTTTCGACATCGTAGCGCTGCAGGAGGTGTGCTGGACAGGAGCATTGGTGCGAACGTTTAGAGGTAATCATACCATCTACCAGAGCTGCGGCAACACACGCGAGCTGGGAACAGCTTTCATAGTGATGGGTGATATGCAAAGGCGCGGGTGGTGGCCGATCAATGAACGAATGTGCAAGTTAAGAATCAAAGGCCGATTCTTTAACTTCAGCATAATCAACGTGCATAGCCCACACTCCGGAAGCACTGATAATGACAAGGACGCATTTTACGCGCAGCTCGAACGCGAGTACGACCGCTGCCCAAGCCACGACGTCAAGATCATCATAGGAGATTTGAACGCTCAGGTTGGCCAGGAGGAGGAGTTCAGACCGACGATTGGAAAGTTTAGCGCCCACCGGCTGACGAACGAGAACGGCCTACGACTGATAGATTTTGCCGCCTCCAAGAACATGGCCATTCGTAGCACCTATTTCCAGCACAGCCTCCCGTATCGGTACACCTGGAGATCACCTCAGCAGACAGAATCGCAAATCGACCACGTTTTGATCGATGGACGGCACTTCTCCGACATAACCGACGTCAGAACCTATCGTGGCGCCAACATTGACTCCGACCACTACCTGGTGATGGTGAAACTGCGCCCAAAACTATCCGTCATCAACAATGTACGGTACCGACGCCCGCCCCGGTACAATCTCGAGCGGCTGAAACAACCGGATGTCGCCAATGCGTACGCGCAGCATCTTGAGGCAGCGTTGCCGGATGAGGGCGAGCTCGATAGGGCCCCTCTTGAGGACTGCTGGAGGACAGTCAAAGCAGTCATTAACGACGCTGCCGAAAGCGTTGTCGGATATGTGGAACGGAGCTCAAGAAACGATTGGTTCGACGAGGAGTGCCAGGAGGTTTTAGAGGAGAAGAATGCAGCGCGGGCTGCAATGCTGCGGCATGGTACGCGGCAAAACGTGGAACGATACAGACTGAAGCGGAAACAGCAAACCCGCCTATTCCGGGACAAAAAGCGCCGCCTGGAAGAGGTGGAATGCTAAGAGATGGAGTTGCTGTACCGTTCTCAAGAAACGCGGAAGTTCTATCAGAAGCTCAACACATCCCGCAAAAACTTCGTGCCGCGAGCTGAGATGTGCCGGGACAAGGATGGGAGCATCTTGACGGACGGACGCGAGGTGATCGAAAGGTGGAAGCAGCACTACGATGAACACCTGAATGGCACAGAAGGTCAGGACAGCGAAGGCGATGGCTATGTCAGCACAGCGGACAGCGGAAATCAACCAGCTCCCACGATGGGGGAAGTTAAGGATGCCATTCAACAGCTCAAGAACAACAAAGCCGCTGGCAAGGATGGTATCGGAGCCGAACTCATCAAGATGGGCCCGGACAGGTTGGCCGCTTGTCTGCATCGGCTGATAGTCAGAATCTGGGAAACGGAACAGCTACCGGAGGAGTGGAAGCAAGGCGTTATATGCCCTATCTACAAAAAGGGCGACAAGCTGGAGTGTGAAAATTATCGTGCAATCACCATCCTAAACGCCGCCTATAAAGTGCTATCCCAGATTCTCTTCCGTCGTCTATCACCTATAGCAAACGAGTTCGTGGGAAGTTATCAAGCAGGTTTCATCGACGGCCGCTCGACAACGGACCAGATCTTTTCCGTGCGGAAAATCCTCCAGAAATGCCGTGAGTACCAGGTCCCTACGCACCATTTGTTCATCGATTTCAAGGCGGCATACGATAGTATCGACCGCATAGAGCTATGGAAAATCATGGACGAGAACAGCTTTCCCGGGAAGCTCACAAGATTGATCAGAGCAACGATGAACGGTGTGCAAAACTGCGTGAAGATCTCGGGCGAACACTCCAGTTCGTTCGAGTCTCGGCGGGGACTACGACAGGGCGACGGACTTTCGTGCCTGTTGTTCAATATTGCGCTTGAAGGTGTCATGCGGAGAGCCGGAATTAACAGTCGAAGCACGATTTTCACGAGATCCGGACAATTTGTTTGCTTCGCGGACGACATGGATATTATTGGGAGAAAATTTGAAACGGTGGCAGATTTGTTCACCCGCCTGAAACGCGAAGCAACAAGAGTCGGGCTAATGGTGAATGCGTCGAAAACAAAGTACATGCTGGTTGGCGGAACTGAGCGCGACAGGGCCCGCCTAGGAAGCAGTGTTACGATAGACGGGGATACCTTCGAGGTGGTGGACGAGTTCGTCTACCTCGGATCCTTGTTGACGGCTGACAACATTGTTAGTCGGGAAATACGAAGGCGCATTATCAGCGGAAGTCGTGCCTACTATGGGCTCCAGAGGAAACTGCGGTCAAGAAAGGTTCACCCCCGCACCAAATGCACGATGTACAAAACGCTCATAAGACCGGTAGTCCTCTATGGGCATGAGGCGTGGACTATGCTCGAGGAGGACTTGCAAGCTCTTGGGGTTTTCGAACGCCGAGTGCTAAGGACGATCTTCGGCGGCGTGCAGGAGAACGGCGTGTGGCGGCGAAGGATGAACCACGAGCTCGCTCAACTCTACGGCGAACCCAGTATCGTGAAGGTAGCTAAAGCTGGAAGGATACGCTGGGCAGGGCATGTTGCAAGAATGCCGGACAACAACCCTGTAAAGATGGTGTTCGCCACGAATCCGGTCGGAACAAGAAGGCGTGGGGCGCAGCGAGCTAGGTGGATTGACCAGGTACACCAGGACCTGGAGAGCGTGGGTCACAGTCGAGGATGGAGAGAAGCGGCCATGAACCGAGGGAATTGGCGAAATATTGTTGGCGAGGCTTTATCAAGATAATTGATGTAAAGCCAAATAAGTAAGTAAGTAAGTAAGCATCAGATCTGATTTACTTGAAGATACAATAAAACATAACTTAATTACTTGGAAATAAAATCAATCAGACCTGAACTGCCGTGATACGCATAATTGTCCCATGTTCCAAAATATGCAATCGAGAAAAACGCGTTTAAATATTTTAGCACATTTAGGCCTCGTATTGACCAGGTGTGTGGTAAATTATATTAAAATCTTTACAATAGTTTAAAAAATAGCGTGTTCATTAGAGTCAAGTGTTTGTATTATGGGAATAAATTAAATTTAACTACGAAATTCAAAGTGGGACTGTTATGCCTAGAAATACTGGGTTTTTGGTGAATTTCTGCGCATAACAGTCCTACTGATAGTAGTGAACATTTATGTGCTAGCATACTGCTGTAGATGACCGTTCTTACGTATAAATTGTACCGAATGTAGAGGACGTATATCCTCAAGACTATGTTAAAGCACCTAATGACGGCTCAAGTGACATCTGCCAAACGGAGCCACGTGTGAGGAAGCGAAGAAATACGATTTTATAGTTTGGGATGGAAAGCAAAGTTTTCTGTATGTGTGATAATGAAAAAATGTATGAGTTAGTGAAATAAAAAGTGGATTAGTAAGTTAAAGAGTTTATAAGATGTTATAAATTCATATATCGACTCTTACCGCTGCAGGCTTGACAGAAGCTCATCTGCGAATTCGAGGTTATTTTGCGGAGTAAAATTAAACTCAAAATTCACGACACAAATCTTCACACGATTTGACATTTGACAAATCATGATATTTGATACATCGCAAATTAAGCTTTATAACCACCAACATATTTGCCACCTGCACCGAAGAACCAATTATCCGGAATAACCCAGTATGTGGCCAGGTCATCCAAAGCCTCTTGAACTATTCTTCTTTTGACTTGACTTCTTCTTGACTTCATCAAGTTTGATATGTCGCAAGATAGGTCTCAGAACCGCCAATAGAATGGTCACTTCCTCTGGGGAACAGGGTATCCAAAACAATCTGGCTTGTTATCAAATTATCCAAGAACCTTTGAATTATCCTTCTTTAGTCTTGATTTGAGAGTTTATGAAGTTTGATGTTGCCAGCTAGGTTTCACAACCGACGGTTTAGAGGCCATTTTCCCCCAGGGAACCGGAAATTCGGAACAATCCGACATGTGATCAAGTAATTCAAATACATTTGAACCACCTTTAGACTTGATTTGCAAATTCATGAAAATTGCGACATATCGCAAGCCAGATTCCAGATTCGCCAATATAATGTGGCCACTTCCACCAATGAACCGGTATTCGGAACAACCCAGCAAGTGGCCAAGTCATCCAAAAACGGTCGAACTATTTGTATTGAGACTTGGTTTGTTAAATCATGAAGATGATTTGTCGCAAGCCATGGACTCGAAATTAAAGTGGTTACTGATTCTTCAAGTGGGATTAGTTCAGTGCTTCCCGTGATGAATCCAAAATTACGATAAATTTCTAATCGACGACTGCGGTTCCAAAAACTAGAAGAAGTTTGTGATCGACCCTTAAAATTCAACTGAAATTCGTTGAAAAAAGGATGGTTAATTAAATTTTGATATTAAAAATTTCAATCAAATTTGATGTCAGGCTCGCATGAATGATGAATTCATAATAAAATACATAATACAAACACATAAAACAAGTTGTGTTCTACATGGGATGTAAAGCCAACGTAAGAAGGTGTTCAAAACGATTTTCTCAAACACCAGCTAATTCAAAACTGCCTACTGACTTTTTTATTCGAGATCAGCGCAGCGAATCGTAAAGTGTGACAGTTATGCGTAGAAATACAGTAGGGGGACAGTTATTCGTGGAAATTCAACAATGGGACAAATTGATTTTGCTTGCTTTTCATTGCGTTTTCGAACAAAGATAATTTTTGGTAAGTGTTTTCTAAAACTCTGCGGAAAAATAAACTGTTTGATGACAAAAAGTCAAAATGCACAAAAAGTAACATGTGACAATTATGCGTATAACGGCAGTGAATCACATGAAAATTTAATATATTTGTCTTGAATTCCTTATATATGAAGCAAATCAGACCCGAATATCTTAAAATTTAAATAAATCAAACTTTAAATACTTGTGTATGAAGTATTTCACACTGAATCACTTGTAAATGAAATTAATCAGAACTGAATCACTCAATGATAAAGTGAATCAGTAATGATGTCCTCAAATATGAAGTAAATCAGCACTGAATCTCAAAACATAAATCGTATCTGAAACACTTAAATATAAAGTGAGTCAGACATGATAAACTTGAAAATGAAGTGAATCAGCCCTAAACCTGAATCATACCTAAGCAACTGGATAATTCAATGAAACAAAACTGAATGACCTAAATTCTAGGTTAATCGGATCTGAACAAGTTGAATATCAAGTATTTCACGCTTCAAACAGGTGAATATGAGCTGCATCACTTGAATATGCAGTGAATCCGACATGAATCACTTGCATATGGGGCGAATCTAACATGAATAACTAGAATATGATATGAATTAATCCAAAATCACTTGAACATGCAGTAAATCAATACTGAATCACTTGAAAATGAAGTGAATCTTTGATTTCTTTGACTGTCTGAACAACTTTGTCAAAGACTCGAACTTGATATTTGATCAGGATCACAATACAGATCTACCTTAAAATTCTCAATAGGGCGATATTCAAAACTGAAAAGGCTCTTTTTCAGTGGTAGTAAAAACTAAACCCTGAATCAAAGAAAGCACCACGGAAGATGAACTAAACACAACAAGTTATATATTCACTTTAGACTTGATTTCTTATCACTACTTTTTTGATCCAGGTTCCTAATTGCAAGTAATTTACGTTTTTCATTATTTTCCGTACGTTTTGACAGTTCTCCGACTACCATTCTTCCATGCGCTTGTGTTAAAAGTTTGAAAAATTTGAGAATCCAGCGTAGCGCGATCAGTGGGTGGAATACAAACAACAGTGTCACTCGGCGGCCAGTGAAAGAAACTGAATGTTCGAAAGGTTGTTGCCTGTACTTTTTGCCGCTAGCGCCAACTGTTAGCGTTTAAGAACGAAATAAACAGTCGTTACCCTATTCAACATGTTCACCACCGCCACTGTTTGCCTTTCAGAACAACTTTACCAAAAATATTCGTTCTTATCAAAATTATGAGATAGAATCTGTATGAAGTAAAATATATACAAATCAATCTGATAATAAATCTTCGAGCTGTTTAGTAGAATACCTATAAGTAGATGAAAAAACCGAATTTAGTACTATACCATTTAATTCCACTAGAGTTTGTATCCTTTGACAGATACGCGTATTTCGACCTCAACTGTAAGGCCGTCTTCAGTGTCGTGTATTTCTGGACCCCGGGAGGGCCCATAATATGCATTCGAACAACAGTTTTCCAGATGCATATTTCGTTGGAAAAATTGAATGTTTTTGTATGTTTCATAGGCGTACTATGAAGTAAAGACATTGAACTTGTTGTTAGACTCCACAAAACGTATATGCGTCTGAAATATCATTGCGGAAAGGCGTCGAGAATGAATTTCAGCTACTAAGGGGTCCATTGCTAGCATTGGAACCCTATTTTATTTCCGAATGTCCTTGATCTGCTGAACAACTTTGCTCAAGACCGCATCATTATAGATTATCAGTATCTCGAGATATAGCATGATGAATGTTCGTGTTTTGAGGTGATGCTAAACTTTTCAGTGCTGCTTCCATCTTTCCATCATCTCACGTTCGTTCGTCAAGATACCTCCATCCTTATCCCGGCACATTTCAGCTCACGGCACAAAGCCTTTGCGGGATGCACTGACTATCTTGTAGAATATACGTTTTTCTTGGGAACTAGGTCCAATCGATTGGAATTCCTTCTACGAATCGACTCCAACGGTACAATCCGTAGCGGGCGTCGGTACTGAATGTTGTTCACAACGGAGAGTCGTTGGCGCACTTTAACCGTCATTAGGTAGTGGTCCGAATCGATGTTTGCGCCGCGATAGGTTCTGACGTCGATAATGTCCGAGAAGTGTCTTCCATCAATCAAAACGTGGTCGATTTGCGATTCAGTCTGTTGGGATGATCTCCAGGTGTGCCGATACGGAAGGCTGTGCTAGAAGTAGGTGCTGCGTATGGCCATGTTTTTGGAGGCGGCGAAATCAATCAGTCTAAGGCCGTTTTCGTTCGTAAGCTGGTGAGCGTTGAACTTCTCTATAATCGGTCTAAATTCCTCCTCCTGGCCAACTTGAGCGTTGAGATCTCCGATAACGATTTTGACATGATGGCTTGGGCAGCCGTCGTATTCACATTCCAGCTGTATGTAGAAAGCGTCCTTATCGTCATCGTCAC
The DNA here is from genome assembly GCF_002204515.2 of Aedes aegypti. NCBI lineage: Eukaryota > Metazoa > Arthropoda > Insecta > Diptera > Culicidae > Aedes > Aedes aegypti. The sequence goes on from NC_035108.1 coordinate 292,352,858, forward strand.
TTGCTAAGTGAGGGTTGTGCACGTTGATTATGCTGATATTGAATAAACGGTCTTTAATCCTCAACTTGCATATTATGTTGTGGATTGGCCACCACCCAATCACGCGCCTCTGCATTTCGCCCATCACGATAAAAGCTGTGCCCAGCTCATGTCTGTTGCCGCAGCTCTTCGACCATCCCTATACGTATGTACCGTCGACCCTCTCCAGCAAACCTCCTGCAGCGCTACGATGTCGAACTTGCGGACCCTCAATAATTCGGAAAGAATGCGGGTTCTTCCCAAGAAATTGAGAGACTTACAGTTCCATGATCCGAGTTTCCAATCGTTAGTCAGTTTTCGATGCCTGGGTCTATGCCAATTGTTCCGGCACGAATTTACATTGTATGCTTCCTGTACTGATGATTTTAACGGCTGATTTGTAAGGCCTGAACCAACCCCCTGTCTCGCCGGAGGATCATCGTGCACAGAACTGTTTAGAGTCCCACGCTGGCACTAGGACAATGATCAGCTGCTCCCCCCTTCCGTGCCAGCATACGACCAAGGCCCCACCAGGGTTGGTTACCCGATCTTTCCTACGGTTACTCGTACCCCAGGTGGCACCATGGGGAGGTAGGGATAGGAGTTACTGGACAAGAGGCTAAGGACCACAAATGGGGTCTTTTTTATACCTGCAGGTACGCGAAGTACCAATGGTTCGCATTGTCCAGTCAATTACCACCCTGATTTGTAATATGTTCTGGCAATTCAAGGATTCATTAGCATGAGCAGAAATGACCGTACTCCGTGATTGACCAGAGCAATCGAAGTTGTACAGAGATTCAAAGAATGGGGCTTGGGATCAGCTTACCATTCTCAATGTGCACTTACAAGAACTTACAAGCGACAATATTTCGTCGTCTATCGCATTTTAATTGAGAATGTTGGATTTAATCAACAGCCACAATTAATCAAATCTTAACTGAATATTATTAACCAAGGTTACAAAATCAAATAATAAACAAATCATTTGAACCTGTTGTGGAGCCTTAACCGTAACATCTGTTCAACAGCATGCTTCAACTCTACCGAATCCAACAAACGCAACAAAAACGAAGCAATCGCAACCTAAACATAAGTTTGCGGAAGAGTTTCTTCATATATATCATAACATTTCTCCCCCACCTCAGCCCCCTCCCTTCTGGTGAGTGATTTTTCTTCCTTCCATGTGCCCCAATGCTTTCGTCCGAGCTCTACCAAAGTTCAGGCAAAGCTGTGAACTCGCGTGTGCGTTGCTTTTTTCTTCTTTCGTTTTTTCCAGCCTGGCAAAAATTAATAAAGCACATTAACATAAACATGCATGAAAAATGAAATTAGAAAGAGAACCAAGTCCCAGCTCACTTCACAGCTTCCACAGCCCCCCACCACTTCACATAGTTTCTCTTGGAATGGTGCTGACCCAGAACTGGCAACCTGGGAGCGCTGTACAAAAATATGAACGTTGCTCTCGTCGAGTCGCCACGGTGCGCCCCAGATCGTTATTATCAGAGAAAAAAGCTTCGTCAAATATGTGCTCACGAATCATTTTGTAAGCTAAGCTGCATGTATGGGCAAGGCCAATTATTTAGAGTTTAGAGAATACTTATATCCCACAATACGGGTATCTTCGGTGGTCATTTTTGGGTCATTTTGGTAGTCAAGGAGAACCACAGTGGTCATTCATCTTAATTGAACTAGAAGAGACACAGTCATTCAAAATCATGAAGAATGAGTCGTCGCATGCCTAGACTTGGTGTTGAAACTTAGTAGTCCCATATTACGGGTTTTCCGGTGGCCATTCCGATGCTTCAAAATGATTAGAATAAGCATCCATATATCCTTTTGGCAAAAAAACATCCAAATACAAAAAATCGTAAAGATTTTGAAACCATCAATTTGGTTTTGGAGCATGAATCCGAGTAATTTCATCAAATTGTCAGGATTGGCCAGCTTCCGGGACTCCAGGAACCGGTTCCGCATGGACCATACATGATAGAATTTTTCAGGGGATTACAAAAAAAAAATATTACAAAAAAATTATGCCAAAATATTCATCAATCGAATAGTACCGAACAATCATGTATCGAATAGCATTGTTAAATATCATGTAAATCTACATGGTTGCTCAGTAACCAACGAACTTCACATTCAGTTACCGATGGCTTTTAGGATAAGATCATAAATTAATCAAGAATTGTACTTTTATGAGTTATCGCATACGAGTTTGTGATCACTGATGTTCTTCTGATACTCTCACCTGATAACTTTCTTACTTGCTTTCTTATGAATAATGACCTATATCATCAAAAGCGTAAATCCTAAACGGGCCCTGAGATTTTTAAATTTTTTCTCAAACAAATTATAAAGCACAGATGGTGAGCACAGATTTGATGATTTTTTTTCTGATACTAACGTTCTAGGGAGCACCGTGATCGCATGCTGGGATTCGGTATATGTGGGAAGGCGTACGGACCCGGTGTAGATCAGTGAACGCTCATGTTTTTGCACTTTGCCTCAATGGCTCAAGAGGGAAGGTGACGACGAGCAAGAGGCATTCTCAGGAATGTGCACTTGGGGAAGTGACGGGACACCGATAAGGCTTAAGGCGACTACTCATCGGACACCAACCAGCGAACACACCGGGCCGGAGATAAGCTCATGAATTAATTCTTCCGCGCAGATTTCGCAACCATTTGCCGGGGAGACTGGAATCCCTTGCGGGGTCGAAGAAGCGTGGGCTCTTAGAGGAGAAGTAAGATAATATTAATTTTTTACAAACATGATCAATTAACACCATCGTACAAGTTGTTACCCTGGGCAGGTTGCTTCGCTGCCATCGAGAGAATTCCAGAACCCAGAGAACAAGTGTTGATGGTTGTTTCGATAGCAATAATCTTCCGATTTGTATGATTTACCGGTTGACGACTGCTCAGACGAGAGCAAATTATTGCGATATGAAATCAGTCTCCTGGTCGTTTGTCGAGCTGAAATGCATCGGATTAAATCTACTTGGTAATAAAAATTCAATCACTTGAAGAAATACCCACCGTATGGATCGTATTCTCATTTGTTCGCACTATTGTTGATAGCGTTCGTCCCACTGAAGCACCTGGTTGAGTAAATAATAACATTTTATAGCGGAATGAAATCGCAAGCAAAACGGTCGATCAATTGGCGTTTTCCTCACATGTGTGGGCTGATACGAGTAGTCGAGGCACCCGTCGTTTTATGATCGATCACGACATCTGATTTAAAAATAGTCGATAATTGGACTGTCGCAAACGGACAGGAGCTCGTGATGAGCATGACCTTGAGACACCTATCGAGAGATCTACGGAAGTTGGAAATGCATCTGGAGTTGGAATAGGGAGCAGAAATTAAACCTGTAGAATTGATAGCACATCAGCAAAATTCTTATAATTGATTACACTGATCAATGATCAAGTCAAGTACATCCCTAATCACGTAATTCCTATTTGCGTAACAACATCTACCTAACGTTACGTACATGTAATTTAAATGCATTGTGTGCTACATCATTTGTCCTAATAAAACCTCTCCAATAATATTTCGCCAATTCACTCGGTTCATGGCCACTTCCCTTCATTCCTGGCTGCGACCCAATCTGTCCAAGTCATGGTTCACATGATCAATCCATCTTGCTTGCAGCGCCTAACGCATTCTTGTTAGGGATTTGGAAAAAACACCGTTTAAATTGCGTTGTTGTCCGGCATTCTTATAACATTCATTCAGCAATTCCTGCAAATTGTCTTCGAAAGTTTCTTCCGGAATTTTCCTAAGAGGTGATTCTGCAATGTCTCGAAAGCTCTTCAAAGAATTTTTACGAAAGTTCCTCTAAGAGTCCTGTAAAAATTGTCCTAGGAGCTCCTCCGGATTTCACTCCAAGAGTTACTCCGGAAGTTTCTTTGGGAGTTATTTCGTAAATTCATTTACAAGGCTGGTAGCGAGTCACTTTTTAGTGACTTGGTCACTTTTTTGAGGCCAGTCACTTTTTTCGTGAAAAAGATACTTTTTTCAACTTTTTTGAGTTAAATTTTCGGGAGAAAATTATGAATCGGTCTTTTTTTATTTAGGCTATGTTTTAAGTTAGGTCATCACCAGAACAACTTCATGTCAGTATCAAAATATTAGTTCATTTGAAAAAAAAAAACCTTAGAAAAAAGTTAATCTTTCATAGAGTTCCACGTAATTTGTAATAGTATATATGTTATTTTTAGTATGGTGTAAGTTGATTGCCATAAAACTAAAAGTTCAAATGTTTAGTATTCTTTTTGAATATCTCGTAAATTCTCATTTGAAAGAAATGTTCATACCTTGTGGTGGATAATTAGATGTTTATCTTCTATTGCCGAACATTACGTTTTAAAATATGCATACTAATCATTCACTTTATCTTCGAAATTCGTTTTATTAACCAATCCATCCTGGTATAAAGCTCATTAGCTCCTATTGATTTTACAAAATCTATAATATAGATATTTAACACTAAAACGCAAATCAAAGAATAATTATTTAATGTTCTATTTGGGACTGAAAACTTATCATACTTCTTAGGACAGACTTTATTTGCAAACCAAACCAAAAATGAAATGATATAAATTTTCCGTAATCTTGATCTAGTTTCATAAAATATTGGCCTCATTAGGTAGAAGAGTTAAGCCCCAAGCACAATGTGAGCGGCAGCACGGTACAACGGCAAAACGGCAAGCCCATCTTGAGCTACACTCTTCTTGTCAAGTCAATGTTGAAAAGGATTTAGTCAACATGGGATTCATAAGTAAAGTTTAGATCAAGATGGGCATGCCGTTTTGCCGTTGTACCGAATTGTCGTTCACATTGTGCTTGGGGCTTTAGAGTAAGGATAGAAAGGAGAAATGAAAAAAATTTTAATTTTACGAATGTTCCAAATTCCTATTAAATTTGCAAAATAAAATGCTTTGGTGATATGAAAGACACAACATTTTGAAAAGATTGACAATCCGCTAAAAAAAAGATTATTTACGTAAATAAATGTTAACTATTCTGTTTGAAAAAAATCAGTAGGCAATATCTTGAAATTTTTGAAGTACAATAAAAATTTCCAAATATGGTTCTCAACTTGACCTACCAGCTGCAGAAGATCGTATTGAATATTCCGTATCATATTGGATATTGATCGATCGTAAAACCAGAGGCGTTGCGTGGTCTAATTATCAACTTGTGCACTTCAAATTTTGTCCCATATTATTTTTGCCTTTTTGAATTCAAACCATTTTTTAAAGTTTACAAAAATGTGTAACCACTGGCTACTAATCTCCGTTTTCAAATACATATAAATTTCCTCCGATCTCTTAGTTGATTCAAAATATTTCAGATTTTATGTGCTAATCGGGTTGTTTAGTTTGATTTATCCACTCAACCAACACTTTCTCAATTTTAATGATTAGTCATCATTATGGGCAAATTGTAAAATTGAATATTATAATTATGTGGGTCATCAGTGACGATTTATTAAACACTGGATTCTAGCTAATATTGCAATACTACAATCATAGCTTACATATCTTTACATTTTTATTAATTCAAGATCGGTAGCATCGTGTAGTGCACACCTTTTGAAAAATGCTCGCTTCTAAATTACATCCTCTTGAGTTTATTTTCTATTTTTCATCTAACTGACCATTGTAAATACCCCCGCGCTGTATGTGAAAAGCGAGATTTTTAACCAGTTTAGTTAAAAAACAGCTGCGCGAGTGCCAAACGAGAAGAAACTTCCTAGTAGCCGCCCGAAAAATCCACCTGACTTCACACCACAAGCTTGGTGATGCTGAAGGCGCCAAGGTCAAAAGAGAGCAAGCAAAATAGATCTCTCCAAGACTGATTTCTCTCTTATCTCTCCCATTCGTACGCTAGCACCGATCGGATTGGTAATTGTAGCAAAAATGCACCGGCCAGAGTTGGCGCTTTGGCAACTTACACACTCGCATTTGTAGCTCAAAAAGCTTTCTACCACATATACAGAATTGCGTGTACGATACAAGGCAGCGCGTTTCCCGATGAGAGTGCACGCGTTGGTCTTCATCGTCACAGCAGCGAAGTGTAGCGTGGAACAAAATGTTGCGTAGCATGCAGCATGCTGAGCGCGTAGAGAAAATGTGGTCACAAATCGCGCATATCATCAAACTGCTTTTGCATTTAATTTGCATATCAAAAATTTACCAACAGATATTTTGTCAGATGAAAATTATGTTACAAGCTATCAATAATAGACATAACGAAATGGGCTAAATTTAATATTATTAAGAGAATTATTGAATTGTACTTCAAAAGTAGTACATATTGTAGGTGGTTAGGATGAACAAGTTGCCACCTGTGCAGTGCACATGTGGACGCGACGCCTCTGCGTAAAACAGTTTATAAGAATTGAAATAAAACTGATTACGGTTCGGTTTTCAAGTCACTTTTAGTCACTTTTCCGAGAATCGAAAGTCACTTTTTAGTCACTTATTTTTCAAATCTGGTCACTAAAATTACTTTTTTCGGTACCACTTTTTGCTACCAGCCCTGTTCATTTAGGACGTCTTTCGGAAGATTCTTTAGAATATCCTCAAAAATTTGCCTAAGCAGTTCATCCAAAAGTTCTTGTATGAGTTCATCCGGAAGTTCCTGTAGAAACTCAGCCAGAAGTTCCGTAATAGTTCCACTGAAAATTTCCGTAGGAGTTACGCCAAAACTTTCCGTAGGAGTTACTTTAGAAGTTCCTGTAGTAGTTCCTCTGGAAATTACTGTTGAAGTTCCTCCGAAAGTTACTGCAAAAGTTCTTTCGGAAGATACTGCAAAACTTCCTCCAGAAGCTACTGCAGAAGTTCCTCTGGAAGTTGCTGTAAGAGTTTTCAGAAAATTCTCGTATGAGTTCCTCCGGAAATACCTGAGTCAGCGTTCATTTATCATGTAACGCTGACATTGAGAATTTTCAATCCCTTCCCGCCTTTGTCATGCTTTTTGCATTGAAAAATATAATTTTTTGTATAAGCCGTGACGCTTGAGTCTCCTTCCCTCTCCCCGCGTTACGAAATTTGTGGACGGCACCTGAGTGAGTTTCACTGGAAAACCCTACAGAAACTACTGTAACTGCTCGTTTGAAAGTTTCTGTAGCAGTTACTTCGGAAGTTCCCGTATGAGTTCCTCCGAAAAAAAAGCATGAAGGAGTTTCACTCGAAGTTCCTCCAATAGTTCTTGTAGGAGTTACTTCGGAAGTTCTTGTTGAAGTTCCTCCGAAAGTTCTTGTTGAAATTTCTTCCCAAGTTCAAGTAAAGCAGCATCCATTTATTGCGTAACGCTAAAATTGAAAATATTTGAATCCCTCCCACCCTTCGAAACGCTTTTCGTATGAAATTAAAAAAAATGTGTTATTTGTGGACGTTGCCTAAGAGATCCTCCAGAAATTCATGTAGGAGTTCCTTTGGATGTTCTTATAGAAGTTCCTTTAAGTGTTTCTCCGAAAATACAGCTAGCAGTTCCTACTGAAGCTTCTCTTGGAATTCGTTTGGAAATTCCTCTAGGAATTCCTCCAAAATTTCTTGTAATTTCCTCCAATATTTGCACCTGAAGAAATTCTCAGGCGAATCCTTGTACAAATCTAAACGAATTAATAAGAGAATTCTGAAATGAATTTGGATGGAAATTCGCTAAGATATTTACTGAAGATTTCATGTCCTATACTCGTTTCTGAATTGAATCCTTCAGAATTCTTAGATGAATTTTGGTAATTATTCTCTTAAGATCTATAAGAGTAGTTTTTACAGAAATTTACTAGAGAAACTCCCCAAATTGTTTGACCGATTTATTTTTTTGAAAAGACTTCCAACGGATTCACTACAGAAATTGCTGCGAGGGAATTTCGTTCTAAAATTCCCGAGGGGATTTTCAAATGAATGACTAGAAAATTTCACGAGGAATACTGGGAATTATTTTCAGAGCATTTTTTTAAAGCATTTCTAGAAAAAATCTGAACTAATTTCCTACAAAAATTGCCAGAGTAGTTCCTTGAAGTATTCCCTTATTAATTCTGAAATAATTTCCGAAGTGCACACAGTTATTGACAAAGGTGCAAATACCAATTTAAAAAAAGATTGGGAATTTATCTATGCAACTGAAAATGACTATTCAGAGGCTGAAAAATTTCTTCAGGGAAGATTTTTTAGCCTTGTTTTAATTCCTGGAACAAAAAAATATCATTCATTTATACCAAAAGACGAACGAAGCATTTTCGCTAGTGAATTCTCAGATGCAAATGAAAACCAAGAAAATACAGAATGCTTTGTTCTTAATAATACAAAGAAACGAAAATCTTCTGGTGTTAGCAACCAAAGACTATCTTCCCGGTTGAAAAAATAGATAGTATTAAGATGAAAATATAAGTCATATACTGAATAATTGAATAAATAAAATTAAAAAAAATAATAATGATCTTATTTGTTCCATAGAAAAAGAATCCCTTTTCAGTGTAATGAAAAATTGAGGCAGAAACAGTTGTTTTTTAGTTTTTCTTAGCGGTGTAATTTTTCATGAAAAAATATCATCTATTCCAACTTATACTTCATTAAAACCATTCCCATATCTTTTTTTCAGATGTTTTAGAAAATTTGCAATTGCTTTGATTAAAAATCTTCGTTTTTCCGATGCTTCGATTGAAATATGGGTTTTCAAAGAAAAGGCTTATAAGGTCATTTTCCACAAAATTGGCCATAACTCAAAAACGAAAAAAAAAGTACAATTCAAAAATTTCAGCGATTAAAGCTTATGAAATTACCTTCTCAAAAATATATTTTTGAAAGTTTTCCACGAGTTTGAATATAGTTTTTCCGGCTTTTCTTTACAAATTTTATCAACGGTGGAAAATTTTGTGGAAAACTGTTTCCAGTAAATATATTTTTTTTATTCCTGAGAAAATTTGCTATCATTTTCATAAAAAAAAAACTTTGTTTCTACGATGCTTCGTTCTTGAGTTATGATTTTTCAAAGTAAGTAGTGTCAGAGGAAAACAAAAAATTCCAACTGAGTTTTCCGGGAAAATAAGCGACCCTAAATTATTCTCAATTTTTTATGCATATATGAGCCCTGCCTGTGGAAAAAGTTTCATGAAAATCTGAGTACGGAAATAAAAAAAAAATCCCCATTACTTTCAAAATACGTCAGTTAGTACTTCCCGAATGATGCCAAAATTTCTTCATTTACTTCTCCAGTGACTTTGCAGTAAGAATTCTTTGTTTGTAAGAATTCTTTCGATGAATTCCATCAGAATCTTATCCCAAAGATTTGTTTAACATTCTAAGAAGTATATCCATGAAACCTCTTCTCATAATAACTGTATTGTGATTCTGCTAAGAAATGTTGGGAAAATTTCATAAACATCTTAAAGATGTTTACACAATTTTCTCTGAACGTCTTTATCAATATATTTATGAATAGTAGCAGAAATACCGCTTTTTTAATTATTTGCCGAACAATTGCCTATAAGTAGATTCTATAACCGTTTTTATAATTCACGATTAATTAAAACACTAAGGATTTGCAAAAAACTTTCAACAAGAATCCAGGATCTTTTCGTAATGGAAATTTTTTTAACTTCCCTGGGCATAAAGTATAATCGTACCTGCCACACAATATACGAAAGCAAAAATGGCAACTTTGGCAAAAAAAGCTCTCAGTTAATAACTGTAGAAGTGCTCATAAGAACACTAAGCTACGAAGCAGGCTCTGTCCCAGTCGGGACGTTAATGCCAAGAAGAAGATGAATAATTTTCGATGATTTATGTTATGATTCATTTAGAAATTTCAAACAGAATGTCCTAAAAAAAAATTTCAATTTAGAACTTCTAGCTCACTCTTATACAAATTTTCGGTAACATTTTTAACGCTGTACCTGAAAAAAAATCTCTAATTGTATCTAGCAGAATCTTTTCAGATTTTCGACATGATTCAGAGGGATATTTTGGCTGTACATGTCTTCTAAAACAAACATTCAAATTATGGAGATTAAAATTCAATGAAACTGGCAATCGAAATTTAAGTCAATATTTGTGGTAAATTTTTTTGAAGAAAATCCTAAGAGTATTTGGCGGGATTCTTCGTAACAAAATAAAGGTGGGTTTCTGATACACATTCTGGTGAACTTTTTGATGAGAATTATGAAACAATTAATAGTAGGATTACTACTACCGAACGGTCACATTTTTGTTTTTTTTTTTCGTTCCACCTCCAGCTCACACAGTCATAGCCAAGCAGAACTTCCTGTGGTACTGTCCAGAGCTCCAGAATCATCTTTTAACTGGACTACCTGTTCCGGACATTCCGGAGAAAAAAAAAACAGAACAAGAATGAAAACATACATGCAGAATGGCATTTCTGTCAAATACCCGCAGGGTTGCTCCAAAGTTTGCTTTCGATCAGCATACTCGAGCAGTTTGCAAAATATCATGTTCGAAAGGGGATATTGGGATTGTCAAAAATGTATTTAAATATCGCGCTTTAGAAACATGATACATATTGACCCAATATCACGAAAACCGCTGGTATCATGATACAACTCCATAGTCTGAAGATAGCGTAAATTTAAAGTATAGATGACGTACTTGTCAGTCACATACAGAGTCGTAGCGTGCCCTCATAGCGCCTTTAGCGAATCACCATTTGAATGCCTTTTAATAGATATTCAATCTTTTTTTTAACAAGGAATATCTTTAAAAATTAACTTCCGTAAAAATTATCCACTGAAATTCTCAAAAAGTTTTACGGTAAAGCTTAAGTAGTACTAACAAATGAGTATACATTGTTCATTGGTACAACTTCTTCAAGAAGGCTTACAAAATATTCCAAATCTCTTTTGAAGGAAAACTGCCTGAAAACTGTTTAAGAAAATGAAGACTTTACAGTTAAATTGTTAGTCAGATTACTGTTTATATGATCAGAAATATAACAGTTCAAATTTCAGCGATATGTATTCTTTAAAATATCAAATAAAAATATATTCTAAATTGTCCAATACTTACAATTTATCTTTTGAATGTTATGTGTAAGTCAGATTTAAATGCATTGAAAAACGTAGGGCAACTGCAGTATTCGTCCAATGAATTTCTTGATCAACTCCTTCAAACATTTTTTTTTTATCAACTGCAAAAATTTTTAAACTATGAAAGAAAGTTCTATTTTCAGGAAACTCACTAATGGTGGTAAGCTCCATCGAAGTTAATACGCCAATCGCGTATTATCCTCAATTTTACTATAGTAAAATCGAGGATAATACGCGATTGGCATATTAACTTCGATGGCGTATTAACTATAGTAAAATCGAGGATAATACGCGATTGGCGTATTAACTTCGATGGAGCTTACCACTATAAGAGATTTAAAAAGGATTCCCAAGGAGATTTCGCGAAGATATCCTTTAGAAGTATCATTTAAAGTTTGTCAGTAGTAAACAGTAGCGTAGCTTTGGGTTGCGGTGGGAGCCATCCGCACCGGGCCTCGAGCGCCCAGGGGTCCCAAAATTGCGTTGCGGGCTTCTTAAAGGCATTAAAAGTTTAACAAAATGAAAATGAGTATGGCAAGTTTAATAAGTTTTGGAGAACACTTGGACCGGCGATGTACGGGGGCCCCTTGATTGTTCCTTATTTTTTTATGCGTATGCGACTTGGTTAAGAATGGGTTGAGGGGCCCCAGGAAATCGTGGACTAGGGCCCCCACATTTTTGGTGCCTTTACAAAAATTAGTTTTGTAAATTGTTTTCCTTGTTGTTCAATCTACTGCACGCATGGTATTGTACCGAGTCTCCTCATGGATAAATGCGGCCCTGATGTAGAATCTTAAGTAGGCTCAAATTCGTATTTTAAAGATGTTAAATCAGAATTACGGCTTTCATACATATTTTTTTTTATAATTACTCAATCTTCTTAAGTTTATTAACCTCTATAAATCTGGAGCATTGATTGGTTTAAGATCAGCTGCAGGTATTTCTCCTCCGTTTCTGCTATGAGCTATACCAATGATTCCTCCAGTCACTTCTCCTGATAGAATGAAACCTCGACAGGATTGGAAATCCACTGATGATTTCTTCATAAAGTTTCTTGTAAATCACCATGCCTTCAGGTTTTTTTTTAATTATCAAAGAATTGCTACAACGTTCACCTAAATCTGTCCTCGGGTGATCTTCAGTAGTATACCAAGATATTTCTCTGGTTATTTGTCGTGGTTACGCGATGGATTTCACCAACAATTTTTTATCAAACATTTCCAGAGATTCTTTTGGATTTCGTTTAGATTTTTTTTAATAGTTTTTTTTTTTTAAATCAACAACAGCAACAATTCTAGGAAACTTTACAGAATATTCTAGCAATGCCATCAGCAATTTTTCTAATAATTTCGTAACGATAAACTTTGGGCAAAAAAAATCATAATCTATTTGGTGTTCCTATATGGACATCTCTTTAATTCATTAAGGCTGTTATTCCCAACCTTTTTGGAGTTGCGACCCCCTTTCAAGTTCTACAAACCACTCACGGACCACTGAAAATGGATTTTCCTGAAATCAAAGCTCATGAACTGTGCCCATATCATAAGTAGGGAGTTAATAAAACTCAATACAGCTTGAAATTAGAATCAAACTGAATTAACTGGAATAATGACACTACGATAGACATTCGCCCAAGATCTTACCAAACACCAAAAACATCTAGCATCGATTCTGATTAATACACAATTGAAAAAACCTGCAAAAGATCTCAGAATGAAACAACAGATATACTTGTCATGTGCACCCAAAAATGACACACTACAAATAATGCAAGAATTCTACGTTGATCCTGTGGAAAAGTGCACCAAAGGTTTGGCTTGAAACCAACAACAATTCTTGCATGTCATATTCTTGGGAAGATTCCGACAAAATCCCTTAATCAATTCTTGAAAGAAGCAAACAGATGTACGTTAAAGATTTCCTTGAACCATCCTAATAGATTTTTGAAATATTCAAGAGAATTACTCGGGTATTCCCAAGAATTTCACCAGAAATCCACGAAGATAGTTTCCAATAATAGATTCAAAAAAATTTGAGTGCAAACATTGAACAATTTTGAATTTCTGCAATCTTGTCAATATGAGGACCTCGTCAGGAAGCTTGCAACATTTCTGGCAAGATCTGATAACTGTCAAACCAAAATATGCCTGGAATTTTAAACAAATACCTTCAGGAGAGATTTAAGTTGCTTAGACAAGCTCGCGCTGGAAAACTAAAAATCTACCTGGCCGGCATTTTCATAAATTTTCAGTGTCAGGCACATTTTTAAATTACCAACAAGCCAATCGGTTCGTTGCATTTAAGTACCGTAAAACGGGGTAACTTTGATAATGCGGGTAACTTTGATAGTGCGAGGCCCACAATATTTTAAACGAAATAACGAAGTTTCTGTTAATCAGTTAAGCAAAACGAATGCAAAAGTAAAGCATATTAGTATAAAACTTCATGTCAAAGCTATTTTCGTTGGAATCAAGTGCATTTGAGGATTTGTATGCAAATATAAAAAATTTGTTAGATTTTAGCATTTTTGCAACGCTTACAAACAATCTGTTCTACGATCACTATTTGATGAAGTTATAATGAGTTCGTCACTTATCCTTGACAGCCTAGTTATAGTAGAACAAGAATTCGGCCTCAAATCTCTTAGCGAAAGCCATTTTTACAAACTGGGACCATTTTTATAATCTAAGTCATAAATTTCCATATATCGTTAAACGCCTAGAGGTATGCAACGCCTTACAAATGTTCCGTAATTCGTTCAATTTTGTTCGATTTATACCTCATTATCAAAGTTACCCCAAAACAGAAACCCGACATTCGATTGTATGAAAAATAATATATCCATTCAGAATAAACCTTTTGGCAATCTATCAAGTGCAATCGATAGCTAGGATGTCAGTACTTGTTTTAAAAATATAAATTGCAATTCTTTGAAGCAGGATGTATAAATATTGAAGTTTTCTTCGAAAAAACTATCAAAGTTACCCCGTTTTACGGTAATTATTAATCAATCAATCACGACTCTTTTTCACAATGGCTTCGCGGAACCCCAGAAGGATCGACACGCCCCCCTGGGGGTTGAGAAACCCTGCATTAAGGTATTTTTCATGAAATTACCGCGAAGATTCCGAATATTTTTCCTGATATTCCTAATGATTCTTCATAAATTCCTACAGGAAGCACTCAATTTCGTGTGGTTTGTGCTAACGTAAGAACCTCGACACCACTCATAAGACGCGACGTGATACAGGACACAACACTTATTGTTCTTGAAATGATTAAAAGGAGTTAAAATTACCTTTTCAGTCTACCGGTTTCGGGCTCGATGTTGCCCATCTACGTTTGTGTTGGTAGAAACAATATAAAAAACAACGGCGAGCCCCGTTGCATAAATGTACAATTCGTGCTGAAAAAATCATCATATAGCAACTTTTGCATAAATAACTATTTTACTTCTCGACATATTTTGAAGGTATTTTGTACAATTTTTATTCACAAATAATTTGACTCCGTCAAACATGAATTATTCAATCAGCTTGATTTTCTCCTAGAATTGCTTCAAAAATCAAAACAAGGTTTTTTCAGTAATTTGTTAAAAAATTGCTACTAGATTTTAGGAATTTGCCAGCAATTTGAACAAATCTGGACAAACATTTCAAAAGGGAAAATCGACATTGGTAAACATTGGCTTTGCAAGACGCTGTTGAGCCCAGTTCAACTCGATCACGCTCACCAATACCACTATCAGGAAGAGCTAACACCAATCTTTCTGATAGTGGTGTTCGTTTGCGTGGGCGGGCTAAAAAGGGCTCAAGAGCAACGTTTCTAAAAAAAGGCTCAAGACCTTTTGGGCCCTTTCCAAATGTTTGTCCAGAAATACTTTCCTATAAATTGTTCCCAGATTTGCGTCACGAGTCTACCAATATTTTAACTATGAATTACTGTAAGCATACTTATATACATTAATCCAGGTAAATTTTCTCTAGAGATACTACTGAAAGTTATCAATGAATATTTTTTAAGATCCTTGAAAAAAAATATATAAAAACTTAAACTGAGGAAATTATTTTTGGATGCCAAAAGATGTCATTCCAGAAATTATTGAACCAATGTTGGCTGAACAGTCTTCAGGGAATTAATAACGCTAATTTTTTATTTTTCCCGACGTTTCGGTCTGTTTGGGACCTTTTTCAAGGGTTTAATCACTATGGTTTTCTAGTCAAGATGGCTTTGCTAAACGCTAAAATGCCATCTTGACTAGAAAACCGTAGTGATTGAACCCTTGAAAAAGGTCCCAAACGGACCGAAACGTCGGGAAAAATAATAATATTTTCGTAAACTGAAACGGTCATCGACAGTCTTCTAAGATCATATTTCTGCTCCAAGATTTCAACAAGCATGTTTTGAATTCAGCTCAATGAGCGGGATCGTTTTGAATCCTGATTTTTTCAATCTCAGCTTGCGGGATTTATGCCAGGATTCAATCTCAGGATTGAATCATTGAAGCGCACTAGAGATTAATTGAATATAAGAATACAGCATCCTCAAAATGTTCCTAGTGTCCAATATGAATATGAATGAGGATTGGGAAGAACCAAACCTATGGAACAAGAGGCGCAGTAGTTAGGAAAGCAATACAGTCGAAGCTCGTTTTAGCGACATCGCAAGGGACCGTCGATATACGGAGATGTCGTTATAAAATCGTCGTTTTAAAGAAGTTGCATGTCGTTATGGAGCATGGAGGAATAAAACGATCATAACATGTACTAAAATAGCTAAACAAATGTCGTTATATTGAGTGACTATTGAATATAACACTAATGTCGCAATAGAGAACGGTCGAAACAGAGAAATGTTGCTATAAAAGTTGGAATTAGTATGGGAATTTGAAGGGACCATCGTAAATGTCGTTAAAAAGAGATTTGTCGCAATAAAAGTTGTCGTTATAACGAGCTTCGACTGTACAATTATACCGGTCAACTGAAACGTCCAAGAGTTGTATCAAACCACCCTACTAGTTGGCCCTATTGGCGGTCAGTACCAGCCTTGGTGAAGTGTATTGAGTCAAATATTTGACCGTCACAGCACTAAGATTGGTAAATTCAGACATGCTCTTGCAGAAGTCAACTCTCAAATTCTGATAGCATTTTATTCATATTCTCTGATTAAAAGCAAGGGATCCCGTCTAAATGGGAAGTCATTACAGTACATATGTGTAGGTCAGAAAGCTGTCAAAAATTGACGATAGACTCATCCCAAACGTCCTGTCTGACAGGAATTTTCAGTTAATAGTGCCAGAAATATCGATGCTGTCTCGATTTATTTTACCATCAAATAATTGATCAAGGATTGAATCCTGGGATTCAATCCTTCCATACACGTGGCATGATTCATTGCATGCCTGGATTTGAACCAAAAATGCGCGCGAAACAAATCTTGCTCTGGTGATTTTAAATCTCAGCAGCTCTTGGAAATGGATTTTTTGAAGACTGGTTATCGACCATTAAATTTAGTATTCATAGTTCTTCAACCATGTTCTAATTAAATACATTTACCTAATCATTCCATTCGAGGATCTGTGACAATTTTGCTCATAATTGAATTAACATTTTCGTTAAGATTATATCTACTTTTAGCCTATTCCATGAGAATACTATTCAGTTACACCAAAGAATCCTACTGGAAATTTACCAAGTGCGCTCTTTGGTGCTCTTAGTAGGCTGACGCCCTTGGCAGGGGTCAACCTGGCCAACCGCTCACTACGACACTGGTCTCATAGAACTTTCTTTTTTAACAAACAGCTAAAATTTTCATTCATATATGATTTTGTCAGAATGTAATTTCAAATGCAAATACTATCAAATTTACATAATTCCATATTTTACCTCAAACTTGAAATTAAAGTCAAGTGGAAAGTTTTTTTTTGTGCACGCTTGAATGAAGTTACACAAAATTGTATACGATTCGCACAAAACTGGACCAATATATCAAGTTTGTAATTTTAACACATTCTTAAAAATTTCTCCTTATCCTCGTTATTTGTGAAGATGTGATACCACGAAGAAGGAAAACTATAATTCTATTTTTTCGGCCCAACAATCATCGTGCAAATGCTGAAAACAGCCAAATTCGATCTCTTTTGTTCGCCCCAAACCTCGTTTCTTGTTTATGCTAATAGTTAAACTTCAAACATGATGTAATTATGTCATCTAATTTACTATGATGACATTATTTTTAGCCAAACATGCCATGTAGTATTTACTCAACAATGTCTTAATAGAGATGTAAAGGTCTTGAACTAACATCCCATTCATTACCAGGGTAATCGATTGGCAATAGAAACCCAACGATGAATGGTTGTTAATTATTCGACAATTGGCTGCTCTTCCAGTGCTATCTTGACTCAATGATCCTAATTTCCCATAAGCATCCTCTTAATTTATCAGTCAAATAATTGCAGTATCATTTTCATCCAGAGCCGATCGAACAACGCAAGCAACACAAAACCCCACAGCAGTGAGCTCAATCTCACGCTCGCACGAACGGAAGAAAAATCTCGCAAAACGACTCCCAAAACGAAGAAGGCTTGAAACTCAACTGAGCCAATACCTGTTCCCGGGTCCCAGCCAAGACAACCAACGGCTTGATCGCGCATATACACCCTCGCAACAGCCCCGGGTGGTTGTGGATGCCTCTTGCGCACGAGTCGCCGTCAAATCCATTGCCCAACCAAATATGCCTTCATGGTCCGAAAGAATACGGAAAGCAGCACCCAACAGCTCTCCCATGGCATCGATGATCGCCGTTTGTGGAACTGGAAAGGAAAGGGTCACACAAAGCATAAGAGCATAAATGCTGCACACTCATACATAGTAGAGTCCAAACAGGTTCCCAGCCAGCACCTCTTTGATCAGGTAAAGGCGGAGGTGTTCTCTTTTTCGCGTTCTTCTCTCCATCCGAGTTGGACGGACCCGCAAAGACTCAGTCCGGTGCTAATCCTCTCGATCTCTCCCTCTCTTGGTGTAGTCTTGCTTGATGTAGCAGCAGGAGAAAAAAGTACAAAATACAAGTTTTTGACTTTGCTGACTTGCTGACTCCGGAGAGTCCGTTCGATTTGAAGCAGAAACTACCGAGAGAGTAAAGGCCAGCCAGCAAAGGCGAACGAATGACTTGAACGGGTGTTGCCGTAGTGTTGGTTCCCGGTTTCCTCCCAAGCCCAGGTTCGTCGAGCTGGAACTGAACACTGGCAGCAGGTCGCGCGCGCGAGTAAAAAAAACCCATCCAAGTGTCTATATCATAGAAGAGAAAAAGTCCGTGTATCAGTATGCAGCGCAATACGGTAGACAGCAGAACTACATGAAAGACGACGACGGTGACGCGGAGTTGAGACCAGCAGTCACGGTCTCCGGTGCCAGAAAGTCACAAGTGTCTTCTTGGTGAGAGGGTGCGCGCGCGAATTACCCAGTTTCCGGTTCCGGCCAGTCAATCCAATTAGAATCCTAAACAATTGAACGTTATCCTGACAAGGTGAGGGTGTGTATGTGTTTGCCTGGAGGGGTGTGCGAACAGTGAAGTGAATCAGAAGACAATCCACCAAAGTGGCCAAGAAGGAGTGACACATCTGTTTGGATAGGTTGGTTCTGGGCTCGAGAGCTTATCAGCGCGGATGATAAGATTGTCCACAATCTACGGTTTGCCGTTTGTAGTTGCCGCCTTGTCGTCACATATGTGTGAGAAGCAGGGCATGCGCGTGGTTAGTGTAAACAATTAACGGTTACACGAGAGAACAAATAGACCTTGAAGTGCGTCGGAAATCCTGACACATCGGAGCACGAATCTTGTCCGAAGATTGACGAATCGTCTGCCGTGAGTTGAGTGAGTGTTTTAATAGGATTGTGTTACACGGCGGCGCCAGCGATGAGATCATAACTTGACAGGAGAGCAGCCAAGTGATTAATTTACATCAATTTCTGGTAGTTAATCCGAGCTTGATAAATACTCAAGCGTGTCGAGGTAGTGGTGGTTGATAAATGTTATTGGAAACCGTCGGCCAAGCGAACGTGATGGAGCAATCGAATGAGTCAGCCGCTGCTGCCGGTGGGGCCACAGCGACCAGTAATGTGGCACGAAGTTCACAACCGGGTGATTTTGCAGCTGCCGCGGCGGTTGTGCTTTCGCTGCAGAACAACATGTTAACCAGTTTGCAACAGGCAGCCCTTATGCCAGCCAATTCTCCTGTTGCAGCTGCTTTCAACCTTCAGGCTCTTGAATCATATCTCACGCTACAAAGAATTACCGGAAAGTCGGATGTGCTGCGGCTATCCAACCGTACCCCGTTGCCATCCATGCCTTTAACCTCCTCGGCTTCAACGTGCACTTCGTCCACCACCGTGGTAACAAGTGCTGATGATATGCTAATGGACACTCAACCTGCAACGGTGCAACAGTTGCTTCAGAACAATGAACTTTCTGATGAACTCCCGGTTCTAGACCAAGATGAAGATCTCAATTTCGATGAGCCTATGCATGACTCAACGTCCGACGGTAACTCTCTGGACAGCGGCTATCCCAGTCTAGTCCTCAATGCTGCCTTCCACCAGCAAATGAGCGCCGACAAGTTCAAAACTTTAGCAGCGACGGCATCTTCATCTAGTTCGGCCGCCGCCGTCGCAGCTGCAGCCGCCGCAGCCAGTCTCGTGGCAAGTTCGGCAGCCGCTGCCGCTGCAGCAGTGTCGAAAAAGTGCTCGTCCACGCCTTCTGCAACGGTGACCACCCAGCAACAAGGACAACAATCGTCGGCTGTGGCAATTGCGGCAGCCGCTGCAGCCAGTCAGCGACCGAAGAAACAATTCATTTGCCAGTTCTGTAAACGCCAGTTCACGAAATCGTACAACCTGTTGATCCACGAGCGAACCCACACCGACGAGCGGCCCTATTCGTGCGACATTTGCGGAAAGGCTTTCCGTCGGCAGGATCACCTGCGCGATCATAGGTAAGCTGAACCAATCCCGATTCGGTTGATGTTGGGGCATTTTTTCCATGGGTGAGGGAGACAGTAGAAAAGACGTTCCGTTCCATGTGAAAGCAATACAGTGATGCAGGTTGTGCAATCACTAATACAAATTTTATTTGCAGGAGTGTGTAATTGATCAAAGTTGTTCGTTGAAAAATAAAAAAAATTATTGAATGTTTACATCCTGGAGGAATTATAAAAAAAGATGTGTATTTGCTCGTTCTTTTGAATAAAAAAAGCTTTCTATCATGTTGAGGGGGCAGGATCCGTCATCAATTATAAAATTTTAAAAGCAGTTTATTTTCGTTCAAAATCATGAATGTTTACATGAAAATTTGTTCACTGTATTCTATTTCCCAATCAAAACACAGTACCACATTTTCGTCACATAAATTTCAGTTTTGAACAGAAAAAAAAATCTTATGTTAAAGTAAAGTGACCAGATGTGATTGGCTTCAATGCGGGACAAAAAAGGTAAACTTTTGAAAAATATTGTAAGAAATACTAAAACAGGGTGTCTACTCGTTTACCGAAATGAAATTCCCTGATATTTCCAGGTTTTTCCAGGTTTTATAAAAATTATTCCAGGTTCAAGATATACTCTAATTTTATGTGTCTAAAACAAATTAATGACAAATTTTAAAGTGTTTTCGATTTAATACAGTGGTTCCTAACCTTTTTGGGACTACGGCCACTTTCAAATTCTACAAACATTCCGCGGACCCTGAACATGAAGATTCCTGAAATCAAAATTTATGGACACGAAGGATTTCTTTGATATTGAACATCATTAATAGAGATTTTGTTTTAAGTTCTCTCTAGAATTTTAAAAATATACTTACGAAAGCCAGTCTTTGACAGGATAGAAATAACTACGGAGGATCATTGCCTCTGTAGAAATTAAATGGCAATGATAACAGGAGTCTACTAAGTATTTTGCTAATGAACATTCCAGGAGGATCTTGATCAAATTCTACGCAAGTCTAGAGGTGAAATTCTTGGGAAGACTCATATTATTCTGCCAACAAATTCTTCCAAAATTTTCACAGGAATCCGTGTTCAAGATTTTCTCAAAAATCATATTTGCAAAATGTCATAAGGTGTTTTCCACAGTATTTCAGCAGATATCCACAAAGATCTTACTACCAAACATTTTTTTGAAGATTTTGTTAATAATCCAGCCAACATGCTTGCAAAGGCTGCATGATAATTGACTTCATATCCCAACTGAAATCGTAGGAAGCATTTCACAAGGAATTGTCGAAAACCTTGTTAGTTATCCATCAAGAAAATCGAAAATATGCTAAGAATTTTCTGTTCCTCGAAAAACTGTTTAAGTTAAAATTGTCAATAAATGTTGAAACATTTTGCATGGATTTGAGTGGTTTCCAATGAATTGTATAATGAAGTTTGCTTCATCAATTCTACGTGTTATAGGTATTGAATTAATGTGAATCTTCTTAGGAAAATGTCATTAAAATGTCTAGAAACATTTATGCATATCTATAGATACACATTTGTCATGTAACTAGTAAATATCTAATTCACAGAGAAACATTGAAAATATTTTATCAGTTTCTGTAAAGTTTGAATCTAAAAAATTATAGTTTACAAAAATATTCGAAGATTGAAATATAATACCGTAAGGTGGTTTCGGTGAGAAAAGGGTATGAGGCCTAGGGTAATGTAATTCTGGTTGGTTTTAGTGGGTCTTCCTTGATGCGATATCTCCACACTCCCAGAGTAGCCTTTTCAGGGGTCTGGTTGTAGATTTCCCCCTTGTATAAAAATAGAAATATACACAACAATACTGGAAAAAACTAGTACATTTAAAATGTCTTAGCGGCCCCCTGAGAATCCATCACGGCCCACTAGGGGTTCGCGAACCACCGGTTGAGAAACCCTGATTTAATAGTTATTTATACACTTCTAAACATTATGTAAAGCATGCTGAAACTATTTCAATATCCAATATTACAATATGAAGATGGCAACAATACCAAAGCTATTCAAATGAATCGTATTTGTCAATGATGATATCTTTTATTTCGTTTGTAAAAGCTCTGTGAACTGAACGGAACTTTCAAGAGCATGCGTATTTTTAGTACAGATTATGTAACATTCATTTCCATCGGTCGTTTAGATAACTGAGACAGCTTCATGGGCGCAAAATTAAACTTTATTTGGATATGTGGGCATATTTTACAATAAATACTAAGTTTACCGATGTATTAACAAGTTATCATACAGTTCTGACCTGCGAAAAAGCTAAATTCATCAAAATATCTCAAATTGAATCGATCGTGTTATTTAACATATTTAACCCCTCTACCGGCAGCTTCATTTTTTACCGCTTAAAAAATATTCAAACCACGATAACTTTTTTGTTTCGCGATATTTTTGCACCATTTTTTCACAAGATCTCAAAAAACTCTTCTAGTTTGGGAATCCGTGTCGATATTTATCATTGGTGATCGAGTTTTGAAGATATTCCGATGTTCCTTGGGGGACCGACATTTTCCATATAAAATGTTTTTAGCGGCCATTTTGTTTTCGGTCAATTTATCAAAACAATAAATTGTGTACTATACAATGCCAGGTAATAAAGAGCTGCTCTGAAAAAAATCATACAAATCGGTTCAGTATTTTTGGAGAAATCTGCAAATTACAATATGAGGTTTTTTAGAGTTTTCAAGATCTTTATTTGTCCAGCATGGTACCAGAAACATAAATACTCATTACTCAAGGACGGCTGCACCAAACTTCTTCATTTTTTCACAACATACTCGCATTAGTGTATCATTCCGAGAAGTGAATATACGAATACGATAAAAAGTCTGTAGCCTGAGAAATTAACGTGGGTTATGGTTAACGCGTCGGTCCCCAAAAAATTTTGGAATATCTCCGGATCCAGATGACCAATGATCAATATCGACACAGATTCTAAAACTAGAAGAGTTTTTTGAGAACTTGTGAAAAAATGGTTCGAAAATATCGAGAAACTAAAAAGTTATCGTGATTTGAAAATATGTTTGACGCTAAAAAAGGAAGCTGCCGGTAGAGGGGTTAAGTAGATACACTCCCGTGCAAAAGTTTGGGTTCACCCCCTAAAAAACATACAAAAGTGGTCAGTCCATATCTCTGTGATTACGCGTCTAATTGAAACTCTTTAAGCCGTATTCGAAAGGCAAAGAGTTATTCTTACTTCGCATGTATTTTTCCAGAAACATTTTTTGATTTTTGTACACTAAATTTTAACTTAAAGTTGTGACATTTTTCAAAAAACACACTGAAAAAACATTTGTAATTTCCTCAGCATTGGATCGACCAAAATTTTAAACCAAGGTCTCATTAGAATCGTAATGTTATATTCTTCAAAGACACCCAAACTTTTGCACAATACACAATACTGAGGGGTGAACCCAAACTTTTGCACGATGACTTGAATGACTGTTGCATTTATTTTGAATAGTTTTCAGATTTTTTCGCAAAAATTTCATGCGCGCTCTTCAGGGTGTAAACTATCGAAAGTGTAAACTATCTGAAAAGTGCCTTTAGGTTTTATTTATTGATCCATTCCTGATTCCTTTTTCTACAATCCATAAGAGGGCATTTTACCCTTATTTCCAGCTCCAACACTGTTATTTTTTGGCAGTAACATGTGACGCATTGTTAACTTTCACCAAATCATGCAATACAAATGCATTTAGTTGAAAATCTCTTGATTTTGCGCACTGACCCGTAATATGTCACAATTTGAAACGTTGTAATGTTCAAGGATTTCCTGAAGCAAATTATGAAGGAACTCCTGTAAGCATCCTATGAAAAAATGCTGAAAGAATTTCTTGAAGAATTCCTGATAAAATCTCTGGAGAAACCACAAGGATATTTCCTGAAGCTGTTCTCGAGAAAAACTAGAAGAAATTTTGCATCTAAGTTATCTGCATGCAAGACAAGGAAAAAAAGAGATTTTAGAGACAATTTTGGTTAAAATAGAGACTTCAGACACCTTCTAGTATTTTGAGAGCGGCGCAGCCGAATTTTTTTTCGAATGAAACAGTTTTCTGGCAATAATTGATAGCTCTGGGTTATGACGTACAAATCCTTTGGCGTGAACATATTATATCATGAATTACTGCCTCAAAATAATTTCCCTGATTGTGATCAAAATTCCCTGAGAATTCCAGGTTTTTTCCAGGTTGAATAAAATTCCCTGATAATTCCAGGTTTTCCAGGTTTTTCCAGGTAGTAGACACCCTGTAAAAAGTACAATGCCGGTTCAATTTTTCCAAAATGACAAAAAATTTTATATTTCCTAAATTGAAAGGTGCCAAAATCGAACAACGATTGATTTCATTAAAACTTTTATCACCGTAATAATAACCACGAATTGAGTTTACCTATTTTGAACAAGGTATGTCTCAAAAGGACTCACAGAAACATTGAGATTAATAGTGCCAAAATCAAACGAGCACTGTTTACACATTCTTATTATTTTTTTGAAGTAATCAAATAATAAAATTTGGAGGGAATTTATAAGATTTTAAAGCTTTTTATATATGAAGTTTTAAAATAATAGTAATTTTATGATTTGCACTTTTGCTCAAAATTTCACATGTGTTTTCCAATATTTAGTTGCATTTCCATAATTTGTTTTGGAAGAGTTGATATGGAATATTTAATAGATGAAAAATGACAAAATAAGATTAAATTTAAATCTGGATCACGTTATATTTTCGAACCAGAATTTTCAATTAGTTGCAATCAGAATTTTGTAAGCCTCACATACCTGTTTAAGAGAAATTGAAGCAAAAATGTATGGTGTTTCGAACTAAATTCTTGTTAGAACTTTAGACTGAATATAATTCAAGAAAGAATCTAATAAATATATGGGTTAGAAACGTTGATTTAGTTTGCTTAACAAAATCCCAAGAATTGAGACTTTATTACGATCAAAATCTTTGCAGGAATTGAAAAACCATTTTGAGAACAATTTGAAATCAAAAGTAGATTCTGAACAAAATCTTAAAAGGTTTCTTAACAGTGTCAAGGGAAAATTCAGAACCACATCATGAGCTGAAAATATAGTTAATAATTTTAAATCCCAGCCATCCTTACCACGCGTAATAAGTTAATTAATTTAATAACCATGCGGATTGGATTACCAAACTGCCGAATTATCATTCAACGTTAACCGAATAAGCGTCAATTTATAGTTAATAATATTTTGTAAAGTCTCCAGCTGAAATGTTTTGAAAACTTCTTCTGAATTTAGTAAATTTTGAATTTTACCCGAATTTTGTTAGGGTTCTGGTAATAGGATGTGTAGATTTTATAAATTTAGATCAGAAATCAGATATTTTAATTAATTTTGAGAGCAAATAGAATTAGGCTAAGATTCCAATAATATTTTGCGAAGATTTCAGCACGAATTTTGTACAAATAAGAACAAAGTTCTGTTCAAATATTGATAAGAATCCTGTTTAGATCTGGATTAGAATCTTCTTTTTCCATGGAGAAAGCCGACCAGTATATGAAGGTTAATTTTGAATTTCTGTATAACAATCAAGAACTTTTCATTGTTGATGTTTCAAGTACAAAGTTTTTTGATTATCTCCAAAATCCGGGACGTTTTCCGGGACGCTTGGTGATGCGGGACAGGTTGCTCAAATCCGGGACTGTCCCGCACAATCCGGGACGTCTGGTCACTTTATGTTAAAGTTTCGATGATGAAGATGATTACGATAGTGGATCCTGCCTCCAGGTACGACATTACTGTTATTTTCTGAGAAATCGAGAAAATTTCCTGGACTGGAGGGATTCAAACCCATGAATCTCAGCTTGGTCTTATGGCATTGAAATGAGTAAATTTCTATGGTATCGTACACCAATTACATAACGTATGAATGGAGGAGGGGGTTAAGCTTCCGTTATTTACTGTTACTATAGGAGGAGGAAGAATGCTATTAACCGATAGGGTAAGTGTTCCCTTAGTTGTGGGTGTTCCTATAGTTGCGGTAGTGCCGTTTTCACTAATTTTAGTACATTAGCCACAGAACCGACACTGCAAATCGACGTGTTGGCTTGTTGATACACGGAATAATTGAGAAGATTGAACGCTTTAAAACTGATGAAATATCACTAAAATTGCTCAAACTTTCCTTGTACCAATAGCTGCGGCAAAGTGTTCCTATAGTGGAGGATCCCATAAGAAAACAACGGATACCGCAACTAAAGGAACAGCGTACCAATGGGGCTCTGAATTGTTTTGATTTTGTATAGGATTTTGACGTTTACTGGCCTTGTTGTTTACTAATTTCATGGCAGAGTAAAAGAGAGAGGATGATTTTTGTGCAGAGCCCCATGGACCTATGCACGAGTTCACGAATTTGACGTTTGAGCGGTGCCGAATTCATTGGTTTCCATGGCTACGTACCTAAATAACACGGCACTGCTAAAACGTCAAATAATGAACTCGTGCATAGGTCCATAGTGGAGGTATTATTTGTCACTGACATGCCGTGAATTACTGCGATGAAATCATTTTTCTCATTAGTTACTTTTCGTTACAACATTAACATATACAGTATGGCCCATAAAAAAAATGCGAAAATCGTCATATCATGTTTTATGGTAGTTTTTACATAGAAAATGTGAATGAAACATAAGTATTATTCATTACTTGTATTGTTTAATCTATTTAGACTCAGTTGATCGCTTTGGACATGATTTTTATCTGTTACTTTCACCTTACCAGAGAGGAATTGGAAGCATACCTTCAAATTTTATCATGCGGACGTCGAGTTCAATACCTGTGTGATGAAAGCTTCTAAAACAACAACGATGGCGTGATATTCTTCACAGGCCTTGTCTCCAGCATACGCCCATATCAAATGATAGAATGGGTTCATACCTGGGTAATTGGAGACTTAAACATATTTTCGAAAGAACGGCTCATATTGGAGAGCTTTGATTCAACCTTCATATAAGTGTGATAAGCGGCTCCGTTTTGCTCAAAACCTATGAGCTAGTATTGATATAAGTTGTCTCTAACCGAAGGAACAAATTTCATCCTCAAAAATCTGTTCTAGGCCTCCGTATTTATTTTTCACTCAATTTTAACAAAACTTAAAGACATATCAAACCTATAAGAAGCAAATGCCCTCAAAACTATGACCCTGGCAAAATATTTTATTGTGATCATGAAGAACACTTTCTCTAAGAACTCCTCCATCCTCTGATACCGAACAAACTAAAATTTCCAACAATACAGTGTGATTTTTGAAGGTGGAAAGTTTATCACCAGAGTATACGACAATCAGACGCTGTTTCTAGCTTTGAATGGAAAAACCCTTTGAACTTATTTACTTTGTTACATTTTTTAGGACAAAAAGAAAAATATGACGAAAATTGTTCTGGATAACGAAGTTGTGTCAGAATATACTACAATAATCCGAAATTACATTCACTATCAAAAACAATGAAAATAATGTCTGTGGATGCTATATTCACGTTAAAAAAATTTTCGCATTTTTTTATGGGCCATACTGTACATGATTTACGCTTCTTGAATTTATACGGTTAAATGAAGTTCAATCGTGCTTAATACCTCCACTATTGGTACGTCTACCCTACTTAGCAAGATTTAATGATTTATAAAAGCAAACACAAAAAAAATGTGTACACAAACACTAAAAATACTCAAAAAATGTGTTTGACAAACGATCAAAGAATTGACCAACGAGTTCGGTTTCTTTCAGGCTAATTGGAACAGTTCTCAAGTATGAATTTTTTTTTTTATTTAATTAGGGTGAGTTTCGAAATTAATCGAGAGGGGTTTGATGGAACTTTACTTGCTATTACGTTGGCAGATGTTGTTAAAAAGCTTGGATTTAAACGTAACATAACAGCGAAACAGAAATGACCTTTCCACGTGTCTCAAAGATGAAAATGTGTTACTTCATTAAATTTGGGGCTGCTGAATCCGTTACTGCTTTCCGAAATACTCTTGCACGTGACATATTTTGCTATATAAGTCAAATTTAAATAAAATACTTTTTTTAATTGAGGTTTGGAGAAAATTTGAACTGATTTATGATTTTTGTATTTTGAACATGCTTGCAACCTCAATATAAAATTTGACGTTTCTGTTAAATGCTAAATACAATACTTTCCCAAATCGCCAAAAAGAACCGTTTTAGTAACGAAAATACTACAAACTTCAATGATTCGTATTGTTTAAACACTTATTTCTGTAGAAAATGAAGAGTAAAATCAGCTTACAAACTGGTAAACTTGCATGCAAGTTGACTGAAATCAATAAATAATGCATTTTCAGCAAAAAATATATCAGAAACTAGTTGTACTATGACATTTTCAAAAACGGCAATGGTTCCAACGACCCCAATTTAAGTAAATGGCGGTATTTTGCTGCTTGAGACAAAAACTTAATCCGCAGTGAATTTGTATGCCATATGCCTATCGTTTAGAAATGTAAGTTTGGATTTCAGCAACATATTCAAAAGGACATACAAAATGGTCAAGTTTGGAAACTTGGATCTTGACCCAGAAGCTCCGGTTGAACTGAAATTTCTTCCGCCACTAGAAAATAACTTGAAATTTGTACAACAAAAAAAACTCACACCATTTTGATTATACACTTTGGAGTTATCGCAAATGTCCCACATTGAAAAAAATGTCAAAATTTTGGTTATGATATATTTTGAAAAAAAAAATGTTTCTCTTGTTAAATTAAACATTTTTTCCAAAGGGTGTATTGCTCTAAATCTTTCGTTTCAAAATAAAGTTCAAAATGGAAAATTTAGCATTTTTTTACAAAATGGGGCTTTAAATTCTATTTTGAAACATCACATATGTGATTTAGAGGGTCTTCCTTAGCCGAGTGGTTAGAGTCCGCGGCTACAAAGCAAAGCCATGCTGAAGGTGTCTGGGTTCGATTCCCGGTCGGTCTAAAAAAATTTCGTAAAGGAAATTTCCTTGACTTCCCTGGGCATAGAGTATAATCGTACCTGCCACACGAAATGGCAACTTTGGCAAAGAAAGCTTTCGGTTAATAACTGTGGAAGTGCTCATAAGAACACTAAGCTGAGAAGCAGGCTCTGCCCCAGTGAGGACGTTAATGCCAAGAAGAAGAAGATATGCGATTTCAAAGATTTTAGCAATATTATATCATATTCTGAAATGGATCAGAAATTTATTTACCTTAACAAATTTTATTTTTTAATAAGGGGATAGGCAAAATTTTGCCCAAATTCAAATGCTTATAACTTTATTAGAAATGAATGAAATTGGATGCATCTGGAAGCAGTCGACGGCAAATTTGGTCCAGTTTTAGGAACTTCCTTGGCCATGCATATTGGCCACTGGACACCGGAGATGTTCCGGATTTTCTGAGGTCATGTCCAAATGTAATTTTTTCTGTCGCTTGTATTTTTGTGCGGTGTAAAGTTTGATAGATGTTTGCAATTTTCATAGAAACTAGAACTAACAGGAAGTTGAATGCCACCAGACGCATTAAGATTGGTTGTAAATCTTCAGAAATATGACCATTTCCGTAAAACTGGTTCCGGAAAGCATGGTCAGTAATGTTCGTATTTCCAATCATGTAAATATTAACCGGAGCTATATCCAAGTGGACATCAACCTTGAAAATGATGTTTCCTGCAGCGTATTCAGATCCATTAGATGCACAGACCACTATAGAAGGTTCCAGGTGCCTTGGGGGAAGTGGTCAATTAGGAACATATCCGGAACCATATCAATATGGGCATCAAACTTCATGATTTTCAAAGGTTATGCTTTCCGAAGCATTTTCAGCACCACCGGCTGCCATGACCACTTTATAGTAGATTCCAGGTGCCCCGGGGATGTGGCCTGAACTATCAAGAAAAAATGAGAACAGCAATAGTCTATGTTGTCCCAAGACCTTCAAAACACGAAAAAACGAAAATTTTAATTTTATTCATGCAAAAAAAAAACAATTTCTGTGAAATTTTATATTTTTCTTAAAAAGTCAAAATTTTTAGCTTTCATTTCACCCTAGAAAATTGAAAATCGGTCAAGCGGTTCAAAAGTTATAATTTTTTCATATTTAAAAATTTTACAAAATCGCCATTATTCTGGTCATCCTATTTCGGAAATGGTCACCCTAATCAAAAAATCCAAAAACACGTGTATCCTTATTTCGAATAAGGAACAAAATAGCAAATTTTCACGGAATTCGGTGACCCACTAAATCGGGTTTTCATGAGAGCTTTCTTTGGCAAAGTTGCCATTGGACCACTGGACCGATCGGTAATTGAACCCAGACACTTTCAGCATGACTTTGCTTTGTAGCCGCGGGCTCTAACCACTCGGCTAAGGAAGGCCCCCAAAGAGATCATATTTCCCATGATTAATCAAAATCTAATATATTTTGGAGAATTTCTGGAAGAATTATGTAGGAAACACTAAATATGCTCGCAGAATTGTTGAAAAAATCCAGTGATATATTTTATGGAGTCTTAAGCTTCATAAGTAATTTTACATTCAGTGATATCTCGCTGAACTCACTCGCTCTCTCGCTCTCTTTCGATTATAACAGATAATAAGTTATAATATTATGTTACTAGTATAAAGCTTTTGCGAAATAACGTTAGAAATAAGATTTTTTTCAGTTGTGTTTATTCTTCAAAAAACATAAATGAATGTTGGAGAAGGGTCGCTGAGCAGCAGTACGATACAACTTAGGCACGATGCTCTCACAAGAGCACTAGACGACACTGACGTCCATCTTCCGGATCTTCTTGGTCAACTGCTTCGTATCCTTGGCCCGCCAATTAGTTTTGCACTGAGGGAGCCTAAAAAATCCTCGATGGGACGGCACTGGGGCAAATTGGTCGGGTTCCTTTCTTTCGGCACAAACGGCGTATCGTAAAACCGTACAACACGCTCGCGAAGTGCTTGCTGTTTCGACGCTATCTTAGATAGAAACGTCAGCTCCTGAGCGAAAAGAAACATACTACCCATTTATAGAGTGTCCAGAGAGCAATTCTCTTGGAGAGAATAAAAAATACTCTCTTTACTTTAATTGAAATCATTCTCATTTTTTACTGAACACCCATTATTTCATTAAAGATCTGAAGACAAGGTTCTTGGCTAGCGTGTCATACAAATTACACAACAGGGCTCAATTATCGATTGAAGAGAAAATGAGCCTTTCAATACCAGATTGGTACCTTTGAAAAGTTACGCAAGATTTCAGTTTTTGGGGCCTATTCACGAATTCAAATCACTGAAAGGGTGGATGGGTGTCCTTGATATGTTACAGCCTATACAAAATTTGAGGAACATTCATACGAAATCAGTCACGAGTAAGTGGGTGGGTAAGAAATTTTGAAATGATCTCTCAACATATTTTCCGAGGATCTTTCAGTTGCACTACGACTTTAATCGTCAAATTTGGCAAAAACTTTTCAGTACATTTTCTCATTGAGGGGTCGTCCATTAATTAGGTAAGGGTTTATGGGGGGAGGGTGGTTTTGAGATTTCTTACGCGCCATACAATTTATTTTTATTTTCATTCAAAAAATCTTACTATGGGGGGAGGCGGGATCTAAAAACCGCCAAAATTGTCTTACGTAATTAATGGATCGCCCTTTGCCTACTTTTTACGTATTGGACTGGTTTGCGATTCACGACAGTCCAGAAATTATTTGTTTCTTCCAGTAAGATTTGTTAGGCTAAGCCTTGAATTTTTATTACACAATTCTGCGAAAAATCCAACAAAAACTAAACAGAATAATATCATTTTGATGTAATAAGGAAATTATAGAGTAATATCACTGGCTTTAAAGTTTCGCAGTTTGTTATAGTTTTTGGAAAATCTGTGAAGTGAAGTGAACTGGTACAAAAAAAAAAAGATATAAATATTGATCAAATAATATTTCACTAATGAAGGTATTATCATCAATGCACCAATGGTCTTGAAGCTTTCCCAGTCCTATGTTGATCTGCATGAATACAGTTACTACTGTTACTACAGTTACAGCTGTCTAGGATTCCATAAATTTAAAAATATTTTGGACTTCCTTGGACCTAAAGTTTTTTTTTTCAATTTTTTATAATATATTCGACCTCCTGAGCAGAATCTCAATAGATAATCAAGAATGTAAAATTGAATACTTTGTACCTTTTAATTTCGCCCTAATTGCTTATCTTTCACAGATACGTGTATTTAGACTACCACTTCTAGCCTTCTTCGTTGTCTGTTACTCGTAACCACTACGAGGAGCACTACGTAATTTTTTTCTAGTTTCTTACGCAATAAACCGATCAGCTTTTCTAGATATAGGGTAGATGTACAATAGTAGAGGTACTAAGCACGATTGAACTTCATTTAACCGCCTTAATTCAAGAAGCGCAATTAATGTACATGTTAATGTTGTAACGGGAAGTAACGACCATTGACTTAATGAGAAAAATGATTTCATCGCAGTAATCCACGGCATATCAGTGAAAAATAATACCACCACTATTGGTACACTGTTCCTTCAGTTGTGGTATATTTTTAATTCATGTTCCTATAGTTGCGGTAGGTATCCGATGTTTTCTTAAGGGATCCTCCATGCTTTTTTTCATTCTATGTTCTGTAATTCGATCTCTTGCCCCTAAACTAACTACATTAGGGGCACTTTGCAATCTGTTAATCTGCTTGTTATCCCTCGAGGTGTCGGGCTTTTGTACTTTGTATAACAGTTGTGATTTGTTTGCTACTATTTTGCAACAAAGAAGACGAAGACGCCATCTTTCTTAGTCCAGGAGGGATATTCGCAAAATCAAGGGTGACTACTCGTGTTACAAAAATTCGCGCGACGACCGAAAGGTTAATAATAAGCGTACAATATGTAGTTTTACAAAATGCCTAAACAATCATGTTTCAGAAAGTTTCTATTTGGTTTTGAAGTAATTTGGAGCTTATGCAGTCAATTTACAATAATGTTAAATCAGATTTCTGCAAATTTCTGCCGGGTAATTTTGACCAACACACATTTCAGCAAAAACCCAAATCTTACAAGAAATGGTCAAATCTAATTTCTCAACTTTCTTGTTGTTTTCACATGGAACGTCGTCCAAATCTTTCCTATACTGTAACAATTTCTCTTTACTCTCTCTTTCCCGCAATCCGCACCAAACCTTCGATCCCCCACAATCCAAAACCCCACAATCTGATTTCCCATATCACACGCAACCGCTCACACATCCACACCAATAGGTCCGCGTGAGTCCGAGTGTCCGAAATGCATTTCGTCGTTTTACTACAGAGACACACCTTTTATTTACGCACTTTATCACCGGTGACTTTTACGATCGCTATTATTAATGCGCTACAACGACAACGCAACCCAAAACGCAGACGACGACAACGCACTCAAGCCAGCGAGCGACCCGCGGCGGAGATCGAGTTTTTAAATAGTTAGCCTCTTTTTTATAACGCTTTTAACGTGTTGAGAGATGACCGATGCATGAAGCATTAACCGGATGGTAGGACTTTGAGAGGGGGCGAAAAGAAAACGAAAACTGGACCGAAGAAGAGTGAGAGAACTGTCTGTGCTGGTGACCCGGCACTGATGATGTTTAGGTTCGAAATTATGATTGTGATTTATTTTTTGTTAACTTACCAGTCTCATTTGTGTACTAATAAAGATTTTATTTTCTTGCAACATAGCAACGAGCAGAAAAACTAAGTGGAACGCGAAATGCCTCCCCACTGTAGACTTTTAATCTGTCACCCGGTTGCGGCGAGATTTGAACCACGGTCGTCGTGCGCGAAAATTTATGACACGTTTTTGACTATCGGTACCCATTTGCGTGCGGGAGTTGGGTGTGTTGTCTCTGCGAAACGCGAAGCGTTAAAACAAAGCCGGGTGCGTTCGTCGACGAAGTCGGGGAGTTGTGCGATATGGATTATGTAAATTTTGGGTGATAGACGCTGCGAAGTGATTTTCAGGCCACTCCGCTTGAAGAGAATTTATGTGCGATACGATAAGAGGCGCGTTAGACTGTCCGGACTTTGCTGCACTATGGGATGGAGCAATAAGATTTGAGACAGAATAAAGTACTTGGTAGTTGTAACAGATTTTGTTATCCATTAAGCGCGTTTTTTTTTTCTAAAAAGATATGTTATAATTTTGGCTGGTTAGTAGTTAAAATAACAAAAATTATAACACAGTTTTCTCGAAACTAAACAAAATTGATACAAAATATTTTATAATTTAAACAAATGAGTTACTCATTATGTTTTAAATCAAATGAATATACATATGACACATTTTGTTTTTTTTTTCATAATAGAATTATAATAAAATTTGTTATATGCAATTAATCTCATTTTTATAACATATTGTGTTGTAATTATGTTTTAAATTTAAACAAATTTTAAAGAGACTTTGTTATTACAACTTTTTTTTTAATAATGTTAAAATTTCCTCCATCAACTCCATGTGCCTCTAACAAAAATGAAACAAAATTTGTTATTTGTAATAAATCTTGATATAATTGTGCTACAATTTTGTTGTAATCCACTGGATGGGTAGACTTATCGCGTTGAGTATCATACAGGCGTATCTGCAATGATCGATTTCTCTTCATCGATTACCTTTTTGGCTTAGTACATGAAACAAAATCAGAGTTTTTCAGAGCATTTAACGATGCTGTATGACGAAGGACGATGGCTACTTTCTGCTAAAACAAAACTAACTGTCGGAAACAGTCACTCGGCCATGTGATGTGCATAAGAAGAAACATTGGAACCAATTTTTCACCGACAGGTAGCTTATATAAAAAGAACCAGAAGAGTAGACTTGAGTATGGTACGCGGATTGTTAATCTTTTTGTGCGGATGCGATTACCTGACACCAAAGAAGGCTTCAACATCACTGAAATCTACTCCTTTGATCCTATTTATAAGAGATTCTGCAGCATTATTGCCATCAATGTGGTTTTCACTAACAAACCAAGATTTTAAAATTCTCAGAAGATCCTTAATCTTGATCAAGGGTTGAACTTTGAGATAATTGAGAGTATCTCTTACTTATCGCTCTCTTGAACATTCAGGATTCACAACACATTATGAGAGACTGTATATCGTCTACTGCTACAGCTCTGATTATTTTCGGGGGGATAACAGTGTATGATAAAACCCATCTTATCAAGCTATTGCTATAGGATTTTCGGGGATTGTTCATCATGCCATAAAAAGTAAAACGCCAATGGTAAATGAGCAAGGCCAGTCACATGGAAAAGCCTGTTCACGAACTGTAACAGTTCATGGCACATCATAATCGGAGAGCCCTGTTAATATTCGCTTTCTCGCTTGGTTAGTGACAAGAATGCGTTCAAGAGCAACAACTTTAGCTTAAAATAGGTAAAAATTGCAATCCTTAGCAACTTAATTATAAACGATTAACATACAAAACTTATTTTCAGTTGCAAACGTAGTACAGAAATTTTAGCATATCTACAGTCAGGTCTCCTATTAGACACAAGGTTGGGAGCGTTATAGGAATCCGCGTTATAAGAGACCCAGTGCTTATGGGATTTCGTCACTTTGGGGGTGTTGTTGAATATCTCGCTTCCCAAAGAGATAGCACTGTACTGTCTTCGGCGAAGTTTCAGTACCTTTAGGAGGATCAGCCTTTTAGTAGAGAACTTGGCCGGTAGGAGCGCTTTTTCCTGATTTGCACTAAATGAATCATGAGGGATAAAAATGCACAATTTTGTAACATAAAATATTCCTAAATTTTAATGTTTTGGAAGGTTGGTGTCTTCGGAAGAGTTGTTCAGTAGCTCCAGGGCTGATATGCGGTGGTCATTCTGATACGGAATAACGCCACCAGACGGCGCTAGTGGGCTTGGAGTTTTTGTTTTGCGGATAGCTCAGTAGCCTGACCACTTAGAAAGATGGCGTCTTTAGCAAAGTTGTTCAGTATCACAAGGACTAACATTATTTGAGCCGAAAGTATCGAAATTTTGCCACTAGGCAGTGTCCTCGACAAAAATAATGCCAGGTCTTGTGCTACTGAACAACTTTGCCAAAAACGCAATCTTTCTAAGTAATCAGGCTACTGAGCTATCCGCAAAACAAACATTCCATGCTCACTAGCGCCGCCTATTGGCAAAATTTCGAAACTTTCGGCTCAAATAATGTTAGCCCTTGTGATTCTAAACAACTTTGACGAAGACGCCTGTCGTAACCTGCTGAGGATGGTAAAGTATATACAACTATGAATCTATAACCACAACGCCACCTTTCTAGCCGGTTAGGCTATTGAGCTATCCGCAAAACAAAAATTCCATGCCCACATCCATTTATCTAATAATTTATTTTAATAATTTATATACTCAAAAACAACGAACTACATTTGTGTTTACCAATGGCTTGAAGGGTGTTATCATAAATAATGCGAGACTTGATTCTTATAAGAAAAAAACGTACTCTCACTGATCAAGCAAGTTTGAGGCTCAAGAATCCCTAATTCATCAAAAATATATAACCAGTTTTTTCGTTGAAATTTGCACGAATCTTCATATAATTCATTGCAGTTACCGGGTTCCCTCGTTGGTTTGACCATATTCGCTTTGTAATTTGTATCTCGCTAATTTGCACATCGTTCAGATTAAAAATGATCCAATCGTCATTTCGCAGGAACAGAGTAAAGTGAAATGAAACGCTGCACGCAAAAAAAATTGTGCGGTAAAAAGTACCCTTTTAGGGGGTTAACTTAAGCGCTCGCACCGGCAATTTTCAGCAGACCAGAAATGCGCTTGATTTTACCATGTCTGTAGTTGGAATCAGATTGTTGTAAATTATTTCTGTCAAATGTACCAGTAATGCTGTGGGGTGTACCGTAAACATAGTAAATTGGTCTGATTTTCCATGGTAGTTTTAAGAATGGGCGTAGTCAGCTAAAATAGTTATTTTTACCACAGAATTTTTCCCCGTGTGTGGAATGCAGAATCAAAACAAAACAGCGAAAGAGGTACAGCGGGGATTCGCTGGTTGGAACACGATTGCCTTCCATCTAGCGAATCCGACCCGTTAGTTGGAACGACTGACAGATGATGTAAGTGCTCAAAACTAACGCATCTGGAGAGCAAATCGTCACGAAACGCACAAACGCTACATGCACATTTGTTCTGGTTATGGTGACTTCAATGCGACGGTGCTCAGACGTCAAAGTCAGTTTGACATCTTTTCTCGACATTCGAGTGCTTTTTAGTTGGAATATTTTCCAACATGGAATGAGCGGACCCCCAACGAGCGAATTCCCACTCTAGCCAAAAAAAACGGTTCTAGGGTGACTAGAAGCTCAAATTAAAAATGAACCCCGATGGATTGCATGAGGTGCTGTTTTCAAATTAACGGAGGTGCACGGTACATTCAAAATAGCAAATAGTACATACAGTAGAGTGATTGATTTCCAGAAACATTGATTCGAAAACTGGCTTCGAACATTTGTAAAACGATGCCGGTTATTTTTCTATGAAATCGAGACAACTCTACATTCAAATGGAATGGATTTTGGTGTCTGTCAATTTTTTCGTAATAAGTGCAAAATCGCAAAACTACTGCCGTTTAGAATTTTTTATGTTTTTATTTTCAATTTGGAAAACTGGGTGAGTGTTTATTGAAGACAAATTCCTTATTTTGTTTTTAATTCTCGTGAAATGAGCATGAAGCGCTTTTGAATCTGCGTGCGAAAATATCGGAAAAAAGGAAAACGTTTTGAACGAAAATGGGCAGAAGACACTTAAATGATTGAAGGCATCCTCGCGTGTTAACAGCGAGATTCGCAAAAATGAGGCGATTTCGATATTTTCGGAGGAGTAAAAATTGAACTCAAAATTCACAACACTCCTTAAATGGTTCAAATGACAGTGCATCGAAATGCGAAGTTTTTTTTCTGGTACCCTTTCTCTCTTACTTCTATGCTCACCCTTACTACACTTTAAAAGAACTCTTGTTTGACCCGTTCGAACAAGACAAGCCTCGCGGAATAGTGATGGCGGTCTTTTCTGATGAAATTTTCCTCCGTTATGATTTGTGTCTCTTTTTCTCGCTCATCTTTCGTTGCCTCTCTGCTTACTATTTTTTCGCTCTCTCACAAACTCTGCACCGAACTATTATCAAGCCTGATCAGCTGGTGAAAATGCTAAAGACTCACGCATCTGGAGTGCAAAACGTCACGGAACGCACATTAACATGCATTTTTGTTCTAAATAAGGAGACTTCAATATAAAGGCACTGGAGACGTCAGTCAGTTTGACCTTTGAAACTCAAGTGCTTTTTAGTTGGATTTTTTCCAACCATCAAAGCGGAGCCCCAAAGAGCGAATTCCCACAAGATAAATAAGGTCAACACTACTGAAACATCGATTTACCATTTGATTTAATAACAATTCTCAAATAAATGTTGATACAAGTTTAAAATTTAGTTATTCTCATGAAATGCTATCTTATCATCAACCTTAAAGTGCAGATGAAATGGGAGCTAACAGTGGCATTTTTAAAAGTACGAATCTGCAGAACTAAATAGTGCTCTAAGCCAAAACAAAAGATCGATTGTGGCTAATTAACCAGTAATAAATCGAACAAATTGTCTGCTTAAATGCTCTATCTTTTTTTTATTTGTTTTCTTGACTTTTCAAGGTTGTAACTAGGTTATGTTAGCTTGATTTACATAAGTTAGTGTTCATTTTCAGAATAAACGTTCTGATAATTGAAAGAATTGGTGGAAAATCTTATGAAGTGTCGCTGAGCACCTGCCAACTGCTAAGACTTCTTCAAAGGTTCAGAGGTTGGTTCAATGCTACTTGGAAGTTATGACTATATTCTGAATAAGTATTCATTCAAAAATTCTATTAGTAATCATAGTCTTTCTTTTTCCAAAACTTTTTGCAAGCTTTTTGGGAAAATCATTAGAAAAATCACTGGAGGAAATCCTGGATTGCTTATGGACATCTATACATCGTTTGCAATCTCTGCAAAACATCCTGATGGATTCTCAGAAGCAAGTACAGTAATTCCTGTAAATATCATTAGAGAAATTCTAAAGAACTCTTGAACGATTGTGCTAGAGCAATT
Source organism: Aedes aegypti (assembly GCF_002204515.2). Taxonomy (NCBI): domain Eukaryota; kingdom Metazoa; phylum Arthropoda; class Insecta; order Diptera; family Culicidae; genus Aedes; species Aedes aegypti. The sequence goes on from NC_035108.1 coordinate 292,392,100, forward strand.
GAATAGGAATTCTGTAAACAATACACCTGATGAATACATGGATGGATATCACGAAGCATCCTTTGAAAAATTTACTAAAAAATCAGGAAAAATCTCGGATGAAGTTTGGAAAGTAATCTTCTTTATGGGTTGCAAAGTCATGCAAGAATCACTGGAGAAATTACCGTATGACTGAGAACTTCCATAAAAAAATTTAAAAGAATATTAAAAAAAATCACTAGGGAAATCCCCTAGGAAACCTCAAGAGTACTTCCTCCAGATATGCTTGGACAAATTCCTGGTAGAATCTATGGAGATAGCTTCAAGAGAAATCTAGGAGGAATTCTTCTGAAAGCCGGTGAAAAAATAACAAAATGAACTTTCGGAGAAATCAACAGAGCAGATGAATGAATTATGGGAAACAGTAAACAGGCTAATACTTGACGTTCTTGGAAAATCTACTGTTTATACCAATCGAGTATGCTTTTCGGCTAAGCAGTCCTTATTTCTGAAACTATTTGGATATTTGCTATTATTATTGTATCACAACTTGTACTGGCAATGGCACAATTTTACCTCTGTTGTTGTAAATTTAAGGGAGATAGTAAAAACATAGGTTTATCTTAATCAAGCGTGATAGTCTCATATGGTGAGGAGTGCTTGGCATGGTATTAATATTGGGAAATTCTCAAGTAACAAGTCAAGTAAACGAATCTGTGACCCAAATCTGGACGAAATCCTTGTATTGGTTTATGTCACACTCCTACATTTAAGCCCGAATTAAGGGTTAAACATTTTTCCAGAGGCCAGAGGAAGTCGGTAATATTTCTGTGGCCGGAGTTATTCTGGTGGGTCACTGGGTCAAGTCGGGTTAAAAAAGGCGATTTTTGTGGGAAATGACAGTTTATTTTTATTTATTTGCATTCGCAATCATTTTCATTTGCATAGATTTTTAAGATCTTATGCTCAGCATTATAAATGAAGAAGTTTGCATCGTTTAGAATATACTGGATGTGCCCACTCGGACTTATTGCCCCGAAGTACCGGCCATAGATTTGTTGGATACTAAACCGTTTCAATTCTCTAAAAGTAGAGATCAACCATAAAAGTTCACTAAAATGCGTTCCCATAAGCTTGACACAGATGTTTAGATACAAATTGGCCACTTTATCGTAAATCTGAGGCGTCCCAGGACCCGTAAATGGTCATTTGAATGACCCAAGACACTCAGAACACATGGTTATCCAATTTAATAGTTTCTCAAAAGGTTAACACTGATACGTTTTCTTAAAATTCCTTGATACAAGGGGCACAGAAGCGCAGCATCCTATTCACCCGACCTGACCCTGTGACCCACCAGAATAACTCCGGCCACAGGAACATTTTCGAGATCCTTTGACAACTTTTAGAAACAAGATACATATGTATATGAGCATACTGACTAAAGATTATTGAAATCCGTTGACTATTCGCTGAGCGGTAAGAGTTTTAGTTATTTTTCTTTCACTCAGAAGCCTATACGGATTAAAAACATTCAAATTTGCGTTGAATCAACCAAGTATATTTTTCTAATGAAATTAAAGGCAAACTACCAAGTGAGGACCTTAAAAAATAAACCAAAATTAAGTAATTGGGTTAAACTATGGAATTGCGTTGAAACAACCCATAATTGAGTTGAGTCCCGTCTCCGTGTAAGTTATTGTTTAGTGTCCACAAATTTCCTACTCTATCCCATAGTGTAACACAGCCCGAGGACCCTGCGGGTACAAACAAATTGGAAGATTGCTCAGCTCGGTTTGTTGGCCGGCCGAGTGGTCCAACCTGAGCTGCTTCCTCTTTCCCATTTCCATAACCGGCCGGTCGCTCGCTCCGTTTGCTAATGATTCACCGTGATTAATCGCTGGATATGGGCTCGGCGCGAAACGATAAATAAGAAGGCCCTGTGGATAAGCGTGCGGCCAGCCGGCCGGGACCACGATCTGTCTCGGTTCGAGGCGCGGTTCGAGCGGCGGGTTGTTATCCTTTGATACCGATAAGAACGCGCGCGTGAGGGTGAATCCGGATTTTGACGCGTTGTTTTGGGTGGATTATGGGGCCATTTTCGAGTCCGACGGTCGTCATAAAAGCGTGTTTTGCCTCCTCTCTGTCAATGGTCTTTGGTGTTTGGTGTCTTTTCTCTGTTCATCGGTTGAAAAAACAGCTGGTGGACCAGTGTGGAAAGTTCAGTTCAGTGTGATTGTTGTCACGCGGGTGAATTCACTGTCAGGCGTCCGATTCGATTGATTGAAGTTAAGGTACGTAGACAATTGTGATATCAGTTCGCTTTTGCTAATCTACTTGGCTTAACTTTCGCAAATTGTGCTTTTTTCACTGAACGCATCTTCTCTTGTTTTTCGCAGAACGTACGAATCGGAGAAATCACACTAACTGAACTTAACACAAATGCATCATCCATCAACATCATTTACACTACCTTATATACAGACCACTGTTTTATTCTTGTAAATAATCATCAATAACCCGAGCAAAGTCGAATAACATCCGCATAACATAGTGATAACAAGATATGCATCATGCATTCATGTTGTTATTTTTTGTTATCAATACGAAGACTCTTGTTATCAACGAATTTTGAGCTGTCAGATCGAGGAAGCCATCGACGAGTAAATAACATTAAATATTTGTTATAATAATTCGATCTTTATAACTAATTGATAACATACTTAGTTATCATCGAGGGAAATTTGCTGTATAACAAAACTTGTTATCAATCTGTGTCATATGATAACACAATAAGATGTTTACATGATATCTTAAGCATATAATTTTGTTATGTTGCCTGCTTATTCAACCAAAATGTATATCAGGGTGCGGCTTACTTTTTGAAAGTACTCAAAACCAAAAATTCGTGTGCTCTTCTGCATTCAAATAATTTAAAATGGAAAACCTCAAATTTTGAGCCAAAAATATTGATATTTAGAGGTGGCGCAAGCGATTTGAAGGTGAATTTTAAAGTTTTTATATATGACCTTCAGTAAAGCCTTCATAACTTTGTTATTTTTTCACCAATACTGAAATTCTTCTTCTCTTCAGAATTAAATTTATCAAAAGCTAGTAGAAAATCAAGTTAGTCTAAAATGATAACTAGTCTTAGTTGAAAGTAGTTTTCCCTAAATGTTTCCTCTTTTTACTGAAAAAATCATCTTTGTTTGACCATAACTTCATGAAAACTCATCCGATTCAAGATAGTTTCACAAGCTTTTGAAGCTAATTGAGTTGTTTTCAAAGTGTGTGTACAAAAAATAAAATTAAAAATAGTTGTGACTTAGTTTTATTTACCAAAAACTACGAATCGGGTTGCATCATGAGTGCATGGCTTCATCAAATTATTCAGAATATCGTACTACTTATAATCATTTAGTCACATGATCAAACTGGCTCCGTAATGACTTGTACAGCATGAGCCTATGAAAAACTAGACAATTTTGTAAGTCTTTTTTGACATGTAATTGCAGTCTATCATTGATAATATTTGAACATGATTAACGATAACAGAATGCCTTTTAACTAATTGATATTAGTGCTTCTAATGGCTACGCCTCATAAAGGCCTTATCTTTAAATTTTCTCGATCTTTTGATTCAAAACGCTTTCCAGAGGCCATTTGGCATAAAGACGTTTAGCATGAAGTCGATTGGTATAAAGGTCTTTTGGTATAAAGTCATTTGGCATAATGAGTCTGAAAACAAGGATTTTTTAATTTGACATTTGTTTTTACGTTTCTTTGAATCCCACTGACGACATCAGGCTTATTTTGGAATAAATTGGTACAAACAAAATGATAATATATTCAACAATCACATGCTCTTGAATATACTAAGGCATGAAACGCGCTATCGTATGGTTTTTTCGTACTGAAACATTGATATATTTATCACAAATTTACCCTTCTTTCAAATAATGATTGTTTTTCTAAATATGATTTAACAATAACTGTGGGGCCAAATCATAGAGGGGTATCCATGACGTTTTGGTCGGTTTTGAGTTAAATATATTTGAAAATTATTACTGTTTCTAAGCTTTCTAACGATGCTTTTATGTGATTTTTCCATCCAACGGAAAAAATAACATAATTCGTAAAATATTGGGTAGTTTTTTGTTTTGTTCTACATACTAATTGTATAAACTGAAAAATTGCTGAAAAAACTTCAACTCGGTTTTTCTCAAAATCAGTTACTTGTCACTTACACCTTTTTGCTTCTAATCCCCTCAATAATATTAAGGTAATTATTGGGTTTGAAATTGACATTGAACTTCCTACTGAATTAAGGATGGAAATCGAATACAATAATCTGCCCAGGTTATCAGCAAAAAGAAAAAAAAAATCAATCGCAATTTTTATTATACTTGATGTTGAAATTGTTTTCTGGCAGAAATTTTAATTAAAAAAATGCTTTCGTACAGAGAACACGGCTTAGCCACGGCTTCTTCAAGTTATGTTTATAAATAATCACTTGAAATTTGTTTGTTAATATTTCAGTCATTTATAAACCTGCTTTCAATATTTTTTTGCCAATTTTTTTCTAGATTTTATTTTTTTGTTGTGTTTTTGTTTGATAGAAGAATAGAATGCGCAAATTTATATGAAACTTATCGTGTTTGATTTTGCTCATTTTGAATCACTCATTATGCCAAACGTTTGGTATGCCAAACGGGGTACAAACTTCTTCTAATTGTCACAGTACATGAAAAATCGTTCTAAAATCACTGATTTTTATTCCCGTGTTGTGGGCTTATACCTTCAAAAGGACGTAACTTCCAAAACGGGAACTACGATATTTTAAAATTTTGCCCAGCTTAGCTATGGAAAAGCACCGTGAGAGTTTAAAAATAAGGAACTACATACAGCCGTTATCGATTCCCAAAAAAAAATTGAAGCATCATGCAATCCTTTTTCGTTAACAAGTTTGATTAAATTCAGAAAAAAACATAGCGGGTGCGAATGAATTCAATATGTATTACGTTTCGAAAGTGAAATTGTACTAAGAAGTAGTTTTAAAATTACACAACAGTCGCATAAAGAGACTGATTTACTCAGAAAGCAACCGTGACACAATCTTCCGGCAATGTCAGCCCACTGACAATATTTTCTCGTTTAATGAAGTAGTCGTTTTTTATACAAATATCATTCTTTACCATTTTGCATAGAGCCTCTTTAGAAAAAGATACCGCTATTTATACCTTTTGGAGAAATCAGTTTGTCATCATTAAACTAAGCTAAGGCCACTAAGCTGGTTGAATGATACTGATTTTGACAATGTATCGGTACTCTGGTGTATCAAATTATTGCTTCTTCTTATAAGGTTCAAAGTCGTTTTTGAAACTGTGAACAGGTTCCATCGCATGAGACATTGAGATTCCTTGAAACAAAAAGCTTATTTTGGAAGTTAAGAGGTCTGCTACTCCATTGATTCGGAATCGTTTCACTCTTAGATTTCGAAAGATAAACTCTTGAGCTCGGAAAGAAATTGTCTCATGAAATGAAACCAACCTCAGATGCTGATTGAGCCATTTTTCCACTTCGACCTCCTCATTATCTAGGACAAATAGGTGGGTCTTAGTGGCTTGTTACTCTCTTATACTCTTCCGACCGTAACTTATAAGTATTTACAAGAACAGATACAACAAGAGTACAATATGGTAGATCTTACCCCGTAACGCACCTCGAAAAGGTGATCTACCCGCGTTACGGGTAATACCAATAGTGCCTGCCACATTTTTCTGGGACATACTAATGGGTATGCTTCACTAGACAATGAAAGCGCTCAGTTAATAACTGTGTAATAATAAGCTAATAATAACTCCTTGAATACTAAGCTAAGAAGCTAACTCTGTATGTGGTTATCAAGAATCAAACGCGTGATTCAATAACCAAAATACTTCCCAATATACAGTTGACTTCATGAAGTTTTAACTATGTTTGTAATTTTTTTTAAATTTTGTTCATAAAATGTTCAAAAATTTGTTCCTTCATGAATATCCAAAATTGAAAAATCAAATCAAAAATGACTCCAGCCCCAGCATAGCGTGTCCGGGTGGCGGTGTGCGGGATGATCTCCCGTAGCTCTTCGTCTCCTGCCGAGATTGTTCCGCAAAAGGCACGCGAGAACAAGCGCATGTCAGTTCTGGTTTTCAGCGTCGTCGTCGTCGTCTTGTATAGGAATATAATAAAAATCAAAAACATGTTTCCGTTCCGCGTTCTTTTCTGCTGTTCGGTACTGTAAAGGTCGTGTTGAGGCAACGCGTCAACACGAAACAGAAAAGACCGATTTCAAGCTTGATCTCATACCAGGCTCGAACGATGGATTGTAAATAAATATGTACAGATTTCCGTGTGGCTATCGTCTGTCTATGCGTGAGGGTGAAGTACGAGCCGCGGCTATAAGAGCTGATCACTTTTTGCAGCTTCTCATGACACACCAATCCTCAACTTTTGTGACAAAATATTATGTACAAAATAGAGCCAAGTTGATAAACATTACAGCTCGCAAAAGCATAACTGTCCCATTTTTTCATAAAAACATTCAGTCTAATATTGAAAAAGAAAATTCGGCCAAACGTCCATTTACCCATAACACATTTGCAAATTTTCTCAAACCATAACTAAAGAAGGATTTGAACCCACACATTGTGGTGCTTAGATTATAGCGACTGGTACTGCTAGCCACACGATTAGGAGACACTCACAATTTAACTACAGCAAAATATCACAATTTCATTCTTTTCGACTGAAACAAATCCTCTGTTCACAACTCCATTTTCGCCATAAAGAAACAAAAAAAAAACGCATCGAGGTGTCGAACGTTGACGATGAGATGACTAGACAATTGATGAAATCAATATAAAAATATTATGTTTTTATTCTTCCGACATCTGTTAATGCTTAATCTTCGATAAAGGTATGAAAAACAAGACCGTGTGGCAAGGAGAGGCAACTCCGAAAACTTCCTCACGGCGCAAAGAAAACTTGTGATGAGATGGTGTGACGAACTGGAAGGCACAGCCGGACGGACGGACAAACGAACGGACAATAGCACTATGGGCCAGAAATCATAATTTTGCGACAAAATTTCAAGCACTTTAGTAATAAACAAAATCAACCTAAATGTAACACAAACGTATAAACGCATGAAAAAATGTGATTAGAAAGATTGAGATGCATTTTAAATTTTTTTGGAAATATTTGTTATGATTATGAATTCAAGAAAAATATGTTAATTGGTACATTTTCATCAAAATTCGCTTAAATTCCTTATTATGAAACAAATAGACAAATTCCAATGATATCTTTTATGTTTTTTTAACAATACAGTATGAAGTTTCTTTAAATTGAATCACACATGAAAAATATGATCAGAAAGCGGTGTTGCGTTGGATTTTTTAGCTAACGATAATCTACACATCTTCGCAATCCAACATTCGTCAGAACTCATTTATCATTTTTGCATCACGATGAGCATCGCAAAATTCGAACGGAAGCAACACCGAAAAATAACAATGAACACACCGTTGCTCGCGAATCCCTTCCACTCACAAGATTTATTTATCCATGCGCTGTTCATTCTCGTGATACATAGGCCTTGTCATGTGATATGTCCCTCTATGCAATTTTTTTTTTTTACATCGGAGGAGGATCGGTGCAAACACGAGGCAGTCATTTCCATAGAATAACTGTCAAAGAGCTTCCCGACCAGCAGATTTGGAACGTCTTTTGAATAGACCTATTGCATTCACTCGGTCCAAGAATTTGGACACTTGAGCGGGGCCAGAATATGTGGAAAGCATACGGAAGCATACCTCGTTCAAATGTCACAATTCTTGGACCGAGTGAATTAAGTACGCTGGTGGATGAGTCAATAGCGTCGGGAGAAGCAGTGATCCGAAAATGGATCACGAACGTATGGAGCACCCGAATGGTTGTTCATGTTCATTTACAGATTCTGTTTTGATGCCTAGGAAAATTCATTGTGCCTCGTGTTTCCGATCGCTACACGGCAACGCGGATCTACTCAAATCTGAGTTGTTTCAACGCAAAACCGTAGTTGAGCCCCATAACCCAAATTTGGCTAAATTTCCAAGGTGTCCATTACGTACTTTGCCTTTGAAGCCAAACACACCGATTTTAGCATTAGGCGTACATGTCTTCGTGACTATGATTTTGATCAAGATTTGTTCTAAGTGTTACGTCTTACATACTTTGTAATGGCGTTGCCGTTTTACAGAATATAATTTCACATTGTTTGAAGCGTTTTAAATTAAGAGCGAATCTATGCGGTCATAAATACTTTAGCTGCAGTGCACACCTTACAAAATGTTATGAAATTTTGAAAACATCCGGTCCACACCAGCTTTTAGACTTCATTGTATTAATACATTACAAACTTCTAAGGCAACGTTCATTTATTACGTAACGCTGAAATTGGAAATTCTTGAACCCCTCTCCCCCTACATAATGCTTTTTGAACGAAATATTTAATTTGTTCGTGTTATCCGTAACGCTTGAGCCTACTCCCCCGCCCCTTAGAGCGGTACATTATTTGTGGACGGTGCCATATATCCCTTCGGAACGAAGCAGCATAGTTATACTTTTTTGCTTTTTGTCAGCACATGCTGTTTTGAAACGGCTCGATCAGGACCGATTTCAAATATACTTTTTTCACATCATCAATAATTCATAGTCAATGAGTTACATTGAAACCCCATGAAGAATACAATCCATTTTGGAGCGTTAACACATAACAACATAAACTTGATCATAAATGTGAAAAATCGTCCGTCCCGAAAGGGATAAAAAGATTCTGTTTTATCTACTCCCCGTGTATCATTGAATCTAAATTGATTAATTATGCAGAGTTCTTAATGCTGCATTTGAAGTCAGCGAAAATATATGCTACTTTCAAACACAATTTAATATTTTTTGTACCTTAACTACTTAGGTTCGCAAAATCAAAACACCGATTTTAATGGTAGTAATATCAACGGATTCAAGCAATTATTTTTTCGATATTATTCATTAATAGTATCTGACCTAGCCATCTGATGCTGCATATGTTAAATCCTATTTTAATCATTTATCTTGTATTTTGCTGGTACTCTAACGTAAAATAACGTTGAAGAGACAGAAGATTGATAGCTCATTTATAATCTATTAGAAAACATCAATTTACTTGAGCACGACTATCAATACAATGACGACTGTTTACATAATTCTAAAAATCTAGCAGTCGAAGCTTGCAGCTTTTCATACGAAAATTTTTCGCAAAAACTTTGTTCCGAACACTTTTAGAATTTTTGATTGTGCAACTATTAGCCGAAGAAGATATCAAGCATGTGCTAGAATAAGGGCGTAAGTCGCATGATCGATTTTTCTTCATCGATCCTCTCTTCTGTGAATAAAGGTGACAAGATACGGGTTTGTCAGCATTTTTTCACCTCAGGATGCAAGATTGCATCGCTGCCTAGCATCCTGAACTGAAAAATTGCTTACAAACCTACGTAACTTTTTTCACAAATGTCGGATTGTTTCGCGGTCTTCAGCAATATTCTTCGTGGTAAAAATACCTATCGAGGCCTGTGTTCAGAATTTTTATAGAGGTCAATGGGCGACCTCTGACGATTTGTCTTTGTAAATGTTAGTTATCCCATAGTAAATCCCATACAAACTTTGAAAGGCTGGCGCTAAAATATAGTTTCACCGATCGTGCTGAAATTTTGCACAGTTGTTATGGGACCCAAATGCAATCCAAAAAGTGGACTGGAGCGAGAATCTAAATTTTGTCCCACGCTAATAAACACTCTTTCGAGCATGTAGTACGAACCTGAGAGAGACTCGCGAAGAGGAAAAATATCAACGTCACATGCAGCCCAGATTCCGCTGTCATGGCTTAATCGAGCATGGACTCTTACCAGTTACGCGACAATTTGCACTAACTCATTTAGGGTATGTAATTTTACACAATTAGTAACGTAAATTTACGATAATTCTGGCATACAATGTGCATGATTGTATGATTATTTGACATGCAATATTATTTCTATGTGGTTATCGGTCGTCGCTAACTCTTGCGTGTAATAAATTTTTGAGTTTTGCCCTGAAATCTGTATCATATGAAGAGATCTTGGAATTACAGCAATCATACAATTATAAAATATCTAGCATATTTTAGATTGTTATGGGATTTCAAGTATTTAATGGTATTCTCGTCATATCGGTAGTACTCATGGATATCTAGAATTAAAAATCCATTCTAATAACTATCTCTAGGAATTCCGTTAAAAATCCTTACTATTGTATTTCTTTCGATTCGTTGAAACATTCATTCATATCGATCTGGTGGGAGTGTTGAGATTTTTATGGGAATTGTATTCGTTATCATTTGTATCGTAGTGTATTGTAGAATTGACTTCCGAGAATGTAGTAAACTGAACTTTTCCACATTTTATTTATACCGCTCAATAACTGCACTATTAACTCCTGTATCGCCACTTGGTGGTTAGTGTTGAGAACTGAATATTCGAAAGGTTGTTGTCTATTAAGGCGATTCAAAATTTAAAAATCCAATCTCCCATATCTTCCTTAACATCCTTACCATTAAAATAGTGTTCTGTGAAATTTTCAGCTTTTTCTGTAGTGATTTAAAGATGGCCCAAAGCCAATGTAGATTTATATGGAAATTAGTAGGGGGAGATCCCCCAGTACCGGACAGCACCCAATACCGGACAAAGTCAAAACATTGAGAAATCATCGTCCAATCAAGATGGTGTATTAGTAGTAAAGGAAGCTATTATGGAGACTAATGTTTGCGTAGAATAACACATCCTTGAAATATGCATGCCTTTTTAAAAAAGTACAAAAGATTGAAAATTTCATAAAATTTGACGTATTGCCTTAATTTTGAGCCTATTTAGTAATTATTTTGAATATGAAAAAATACTTTGGATCACGCAAGCATATTCGAACATGATCCTAATTTGATAGTATGAATGTATTTTGTACCATGATTGGACTAAATATGGACAAATTACAATTTTGTTTAAGCACCTCCTGTCCCCCAGTTTCGGACAGCCTTATTTGTTATATGATATCTTTGTAATTATTGCACGAGTGTCTCAAAATACATTCATTTTTCATGGATTCCGTCGACCATGGTATCAAACATGCAATAAAATTAGGAAAAATGAACATTCAGAACAACATCGTAAAATGTGCTATTTTTCATCATATAAGAAAGAGGTTTTTGATGGACATCTTGCAAACTACGATATACTCAAATTGTTTTTGTAAATGTTGCAAATGCATTGAATTGGTAATTATATACTATTTCTAAAGTAAACACATTCAATGATGTTCAAATTTACAGAATTCGAAGCATTTCCAGATTGTGTCCGGTATTGGGTGCCACCTTTCAAGATCGATCAATTTGGTTCTAAAATACATCATCAAAATGCAATGTCAAAATTCATACTTATATTTTCAAATTTATTTTTGTACACTATAAAAATGATAATATTTATCAGAAATGGGTAACACGAGCACATAAAACCAATATTTTTCGAATCATGAATTTAGTGGCTTAAGTGTCCGGTACTGGGGGATCTCCCCCTATGGAGAAATTTCGAAATGGTGTTTGCAGGGCTGTTATCTCGCATGAATCTAAATAATAGCAAACAAACTCATGAATATCTCTTCTCCCATCCGTGAGATTGAATTGCTCTCTTCAGCAAATTTCTTTACTATGGTTTAAAGAATGAGTTTTCACTATGAGATGGATTAGGCTATTAAGGCAAACTGATAAAAAATAGTTTACATTTTGAATACATTGTAAAATCAATGGTTAAATCTAAAGTTCACGTTACTATATAAAATATTGTATCTGTATAAAGTATGTAAAATATACTAAATTAGCTTTCCGAAATTTCACAAATAATAAGACTACCCAGGAAATCAGTAAGCACTGTTATGTAAGCGGTAAATGGGGTGTTTAACGGCATTTCAATGCAAACTAGCAGCATAAGGCATTTTAAGAATGCTTTTATGCACTGTGATCCAGAAGCCCTGTTATTAGCCGTATATGGGTATATAACGCTATGTTACAGGGCTTGTAAACCCTGTGTCTACAAGCAGTACACAAGGGCTATGAATTCTCATAAACGGCTTGGTGACATGACGTTTATGACAACAAAATGGATACAGATTTCAAGCAAAACAAATTTAGTTTCTATGATCAAATATTGCTAAAATTTATTCTCAACAGCAGAATTATTACAGAAAAATAAAATTTTCCGCAGCGGAAGAAGTCCAGAAATTTACGAGGATTTGAATGCTTCCGATTTGCATCGTTCCTGATACTGAACATTCTCACTTGGAACCATTGCAAAAACAGGGAGAGGAAGTACAAAATGAATCATGAAAGTGTTTTTGGGGTTTATGCCGCTAGATCATCTGATTGAAATTCTTCTTCAATTGGTTTTAAATGGATTAAATTTCCACAATTTTACTGTAATGTAATCCTTGGCCACTTCTATGAGCTTGCTAGCATTATCAGCATCAAGGATGGAAATCTAGTGATCATGACAAAATCCATGATACATCGCGGTTGTTCTTTATCGTAATCACAACAAACTGCGCTCGCCGAATAATGCATCGTTCTGTATCCGCGCTAGCGATTAATTTTTCGGCGAGTCAAAGGTTTATTATTTTGAGGATTTTTTCGTTTTTCCTTCGAAATTTGCCTTTGTACATGCTATTTATGATTCTGAAATTATTTGCTCATGATCCGCGTGAAAAATAATAGCGCGAAGGCGGCATGATTCGAGTTGATCGCAACTTGTAACAACATCCGACAAACTCTTTGTCCCACGACAAACGATGCATCGGGTGCTTCATATATCGATAAAATGCACGAAGTGAAGAGCTCGAATCAGCTGCAAGAGCGACAGCCCTCTTAGACCGTTCAAATACCGTGTTGTTTGTCACTAGAGATGATTTTTTTCCATCCTTGATCAGCATCCTTAATTTCTTCCGCTGGATAGCGGGGTAACCTTTTATGCTTTAAACACTATCTTGAGCGAACTAAACCATCGGTGGAGCGGTTGGAAAATCTTGGGGAAATCATGTAATAGGATCCTCGGTTCGAGTCTGGAACACGTAACAAAATAAAACAACATCGATTAGTAACATAAAAAGATAGAAAAAGACTGAAAATAAGCAAAAAATTTTTTTTCCTTTTCCTTCGATACATGTGCTATAACATTTTGACACCTCTAACTTCTAAGACTCGGAACGAGTAGGCCGTTTATAAGCCATAAAATTCGCCAAAAGTGGCCCTAAATTGCGTTATAGTTCCAAAAAGCCCTATTAGCCAAGCCTTTAAATCGAATATAGAACCAACTTGGTGCCGTTTTATACGGTTTAGTGGTTACTTGGGTACAGAACATTTTTTTGTCTCAAGCATCAAAATACCTCCATATGCTTAGTCCAAAGTTGCTGAATTCATTGCCGTTTTAGCACGTCAAGTTTTTGAGAAATTGGTTGTTGAAAATGCAGGATTTGTCGATTTCATAAATCTTGTATGCGAGATTCTCAGCTTTCATGGCTATTTAAGGTGATTATAAAACGAAGCCAAACTTTGAATTTTCAAGAGCACAAGACGAGAGTATCTGACAACAGTTCACGTTGAAAACCAATCAAATTTCTTGCTTGCTGGTGGTGACCAATGAGATAGATTTTCAACTTGGAACGCTGTTTGGTTCTTAAGTCTTGTGCTCTTGAAAATTGGAGGTGTGGTTTCGTTCTATAATCACCTTAATTGCTCAGTGTGACAAAATATTCAAACTTTATGTGTTAAACAATACGATCCATAAAATTCATAATACTTGTGACGCTCAAAGGCTATTGTTTTGATTATTTAGAAAATCATTGTATTTTGCCATATAAATGAAACGATGTTTTTGTATGGAGATAGCAAGCATGTTGCATGAGTCGATTTTTTGTTCAATAATCAAATAGTCAAATTATATCCTACATGAAAGTTAAACTCCTATTTTACGTGCTTGGTGTTAAATGTCATGTAAACATGAATAAACCTATAGCTCGAAATTGTGCTGGTACATTTCTGAAATCGGCATTTGATGCAGCAACTTTAAATTTACTATAATAACGCTTAACTATCCTTGAGAATCGCAAAAATTGTATTTGTTTTTTGCTGTGCAATTATTGTTACCATTTTCTGTTACAAAGTGCAATTTCTTAAAATAAGCCGCAAATATTATTTAAACAAAGTTTGACTTAATAAAGTGCATTGCAATTCTGTATAACAGCGATTTAAACTGTCGGTATGTCAACACTCATGTTTAAAATAAAGATATATTCATACATTTCATTTTACAACATCCGTTTTTGGACTTTCGTCGCGAAATTTTAGTTTCTGACCCATAGTGCAACGGTTAGTCGGACGAATGGATGCATCAAATGATTTCTCCGTGGCTTCGCGTTCAAAACCCCCACACGCTTCGCTTTAACCCGATTCTCGAAAATCGCTTTTGCATGTTTCTTCACATTTTCCTATCCTCCTCATTCCCTCGCAAAAATATATCGTGTTCGATGTTGCGTCGTCCACACGATTCGGCATTTAATATCTTCATTTTTGTTTTCGTTTCTTTGTTTCTTCCCTTCTCGGTCCAAACCCCGTTGCCGAAACAACTGATCGCAGATACATCCACTCCAAGGAGAAACCCTTCAAATGTCTGGAATGCGGAAAGGGGTTCTGCCAGTCGAGGACCCTGGCCGTCCACAAGATCCTGCACATGGAGGAGTCGCCCCACAAGTGCCCGGTTTGCAGCCGAAGTTTCAACCAGCGTTCGAACCTGAAGACCCATCTGCTCACGCACACCGACATCAAACCGTACCACTGTGCCGCCTGTGGTAAGGTGTTCCGGCGGAATTGCGACCTCCGGAGGCACAGCCTGACGCACAATCTAGGAGCGACCGGAATCGGGGGACCGGATGGACCTCTGGATATGATTGCGGGTGGGTCTGGTTCGTTGGGCGCCAGCGATTCGGAGACCAATACCATCGACCTGATGGCGCTGGCTGGAGTGGATTGAGGCGAGTTTTGTGAAGTTTTATTGTTTATGTCCTATTTAGTTAGTATCGTTTGTTTGTAAGAAACCGTTGACAATTAGTGAGATAGGTTTTATATGACGCGCGTCGAGAGGTTCGTCGCTTGTGTACTTCGCTGCATTTAACGAAATCTTTTGTTGTCACAGACTTAGGAATTTGTGATGATTAAGTTGAACATTTAATTAAATTATGTTTTTTTTTTCATTTGTTAATCGGAAACCCTAAACTCAACTTGGAATAGATCAATATGAAAGAGAACCCAATTGCGACTGTGAGTCGAATGATTTCGTCCATATGTAAAAACATAAGTCTTGAACCAGAGCTACAGAGGTTAGACAAAATGGATGAAAAAGGATAAATTTTGTCGAAATTTAAACATGCATAACAGTTGATGCATCCGGCTGAAATATTTGTCTAGTATCATAAAATGACCTTGTTTTTTTCCTATAAACAAGAACAAGCTTGAAGCGTACCAGGTACAAAACTTGGGAAAAATTTATTTTTCTTCCATTAGACAAGAAATTACTTTCACTCCATTTCATTTTGATCAGATTCAATGAATGCTGTAAACTGCGAGAGATATGCAAAAAATTTACTTTGGATGATTAATAAAAATCGATATAATTATGCAGTCAGAGTGGACCAAGTGCTCATTACCATCACAGCGAAAATGATCAGCGCGCTGAAGAATTCTAGGGAATGAAAGACGTTTCAACCACTTCAACCAGATTTTTCGACATCGAATGATTATTCTTCTCATCCATCAAAAGAAATTCATAAATATTACTTAATTCGATGCATTTGATTTTGATTTTGAATTTTATGAAATTTATTAACATTTGGAACTTTTCATGAAAATATCGAATTAGAGAGGTAAACTCATATGGGAAACTAAAACAGATAGCATCGAGTTAGAGAGGTACCGACTCACAGAGGTATCAAACCATGCTAGATTGAGGGACTGCGTATTCCATCGAGTTAGGGGAAATATCGAGTAACGGAGAGTTGAAAGTAAATATTTTTGTTCTGAATTTCTCGTCAAAGTAGTCTATGACTGATTTTTAAAACTTAATTAAACGCAAATTGTTATACAAAAAGATTGCTGATATCAATTTTAGCTCGAAAGTTGTAGAACTTTTTCTGATCAATATAATTTGTCAATCAAGACATATTATGAGAGTTACAAAAGTAACACATTTGTAATTTTTTGATATAACTCACAATTTCATTTTATCTTTTGAATGCCGTTCAAAGATATTTTTTTTTGTTTGCCCCAATCAGAGATATTCACAATCAAAGTGTTCGCAAGAATATAAAAAAAAATAACTCCCAAACGAGAAGAGACAGCAAATTCCTTCACTCCTTCGCATTTTTCAAAGCTCTAAAAGTATTTCATAGAGTTCTTTGATGAGATATTAGTATTGAAACGCTAGAGCCAGAAAATCAGTTTTATGAGGATCACCCTTTGTCACCATAGCAAAAAAGCTTTATATCAGTCAATTTAGGAGCTACTAAAATATTGATTTTTTTTGGCAAAGTTGTTTGAAATACAACGGTTTCAACTTTGCTAGAGCATGTAAAATATATTATATAGAAATAAGAAAGTTAGTTATACCATTTCTTTGAAAATGTGGACTAACGAACAAACATCTTTGTTGAATAAGAATTAAATAAGTCATTCTTAAACATACTTCAGCTAAATAAACTGTTATTTAGCTAATTATGTTTCTTTGGTAGTTTGCTACGAAGATTGATAAATTGATATTTTTTTTCAAAGATTGTATTCAGTTTTTATATTTGTGTAAAATTGCGTCATGATAAACTTTTTGCACATTTCTTGGTGTCCAACCTAATATTGGATTCGCGCCTAAAATTTTCCCAGACAATGGAAAAAATGTGGAGTTCACCAAACAATCAGAATATTTCCCGCAATATATTTTAAGAGAAATCTGTTAAAAAACTATTGTGGAACTCGAAGGGTTAATGCCATGTTATCTTAAATAGAATTCATCCAGGAATTTTTCGAAGAATATATTTACTAAGAATTTACCCTAAGATTTTTCGAGATGTTTTCAAGTATTCGTCTGAGATATATCCTTCGGGAATTTAGAAACTACTCCTGATGATCATTATGAGATTTAAAGGTAACTCCGTTACCTCCTGTAAAAAATGTATTCTTAAATTCCTTTTTCTAGCATTATTTTATGGAATTCCTAATGAAATTAAACTTTTTACTAATCAAAACATTTATTTAGGGACATTTCTGAGAGCTCTTCAAAAACTCGTTCAGAGTTTCTCACAAAAATTATTTAAGTTTCCTTCTGGAATTATTACAGAATTAACACCAAATTCAATTCTTAATGGTTATTCGCCACAACTAACTGCTAAGATTATTGAAGGATTGATCGATTATTTCACTAGAAATATCTCCAATCTTTGGCTTACCCAAGTAACCAAATAGCACTTTAATTCACCTTGCGTGCTAATGTAGTGCAAAAATACAGCTGAAATGCCCTATGTTAGCCGTATAACAGCCCTATAAGGCGAATCAGCGTGCAAGTAGGCAGACATTCTTCAATGAATCGCCCTAGGTACACTTCAAAGTAATTTGCCTTAAACAGTTTTTGGATATTGCAATTTTAGGGAAAACTACCCAAGTAACCATTCAGCATTTAAAATAGCATTTATCCAGCATTATATGTGTTGGCATGGCAAAGCATTAAATGCTCATCAAGCCTATAGCTGTCATTAGTGCTTCCCCAATGCAGGTTTTGGCGAAATAACGGGCTGTTTCAATGCTACTCCTTCAGGAACGTTGCACTTGGCTGTCAAAAAAAGAGATACGCCTTGGTGGAGAGCAGAACAAAAACAAAATTTTGACATTCTCTTATCTCTTTCTCTCATATCGCCTTTCTGTCATTGAAGCTTTTTGTTGTTATGATGCAGTTTTTTGCTCACATCCCAGATTGCGATTCGTAAAGAGGACCGGACGATTGGTAAATACTCCGCGCTGCAGACGATGCTACAGAGGATTGATTGTCGAGCAATGAATTTGTGCCCTTCTTAAGCTAGCATATTTAGGTTCGTTAATGTCGTATTATTTGATAGCAGATGCTCAATTCATTTGTGCAAAGTGGAGAGTATTTCATCTGTGCAGAGTAAGATAGTGGATTTTCATTCGATTAAATTTGGTTCGCTTGTACGACCAGCGTACATCTGCTAGCAAAATGGGAGTCTGGAAGGTACAAACAATAAATGAGTTGGTTTCTGTCACAACATTCAAGCTTGTTTTTAAAATTTTCTTCCAAATTTGATGGAAATAAATGTATGCGATGACCAGAAATGGCATACACAAGCGAGAGATATGAGAGGGTATGAGAGAGACAAAACGCTTTTCCAAATCGTAACATATAGTCTTGCCTCTTCTTTCTTGGCAGTCATAAAGCAACTAACAAGCATTTCGGTTGCTCAAAACGACTTGCATTGAAAATGCTTTTTAACAACAGAGTGATTTTAAAGAGCAGTGCGTCTGCTTATTTGAGACGGCTAAGCTATCAAACTGCTTTGATAGGACATGAAGCAGCTCAAATGCTGTAAGAAGTCTGCTGGGCTGCTTGTTCAAATGATTATTGGTTACCTGGGTATCCGTTTTACGGTTCAACGAAAAGCTACCGCAGCTGTCACATCACTGATTTGCATTGGTAAATCATCAGTAGGCTTCAATGATAACTTGGATACCGTCATGATGATTGTTGTTTGTTGCTATTTTTCATATCGTTTTCTCTTTCAAACATACTATGATTAAATTGTTTGCTTCAATGATTTCGATGTCTGCGGTAGAACTCTGCGGTTACCGTAAACCGGAAAGTTTTTTATACAACCGTAATACTATCTTAATAATTTCTCCTGAAACATATTTTGAGCTTCTTCATACAAGTTTGCAGAACACCTCCGATAATCGGAAATTTTTAAAGAAATTTTTCCTGTGTACTTTTTCCTGGATTGTTGTTGGAATTACTCCAGGTTCATCAGAGATTTTTTCAACAATTTTATCTAGGAATTCTCCATTAAAGAGATGAAAAGTGAATCGAGCCAAATCACTCAATTGAACGAGTTTTCCGTGGCTCTTTTTTAGCGAGTGTTGGTTTAAGGCTCCCCCAGATCAAGGCGATTTTTTACGGCGACAGCCACAAACAATCGCCGCGGTTTCGCTGATGTTTCGCTTCATGTACAGTTTTATGAGCATGCCCAAGCCACGGAGGCGCAATTTTTCTGCGATTTTCGTCGCGTTGTTCTAGATAATATCATATAAGAGTGCTTGCAGCGATACAACGACGGAATCGCTGCGATTTTTCGTCACTGTCGTCAAAAAATAATCGTTAATTTGGGGGAGCCTATATTCGATTAGCATTAGCGATTCCGATTGAAAAGACCCATATTATAAAAAAAACGTTCCATTTCTCCTATTCTCTTTCCTTCGTACCTTTCTCATCTCTATTATGACGCTTGGACACGTGCCTTGCTTTGCGCGCCACGCCACACATGCAAGTACTGTTTGCTGCTGCTCCGTGCTCTCAGCATAGACAGACAAATATGCTCCGCCCACTTGCATTGCTAGAACACGAACGATAAAGAGAGAAAATGCTCTGCTGATCGACCAAGCGCATAGTTTTGCATCTTTCCTTTGGTTCGGGTAGAGGAAATCGGCCGAATATCGTGTTCGTGTCCGATCGAATCGTTAGATTCTGGGGAAGAATGTTTAAAAACTGAGGAAGCAAAATATCGTACAGTACCTACATGATGCCTGATTGGATCCGTTCACTGAAAAGAGCTGTTTTGTTCATCGCTATTCTCCATAGAGTTCTCTTGATGACTTCTTCAATAGATTCCAAGAATATGATCGAATTTCATGAAGGATGTGAAGAGTTTTTCTTAGAGATACTTCTGTAATAAATGTTGGTGAAATCCTTGATGGAATTCATAGAAAGTTTAAGGCCGAGCCGCAGAAAAACTAACAAGAGAATTTTTTAGGAAATATCATGATAAATTATTAAATAAAATTCGAGGAATTTCGAAAAATTTCCTAGAAAGAATCGTGATTCAATTCCTTCAAATAAATTGATAGACGTTCTAAACCAATACGCAGAGAAATTTCGTTTGTAATTTCTGAATAAACAAGAGAAAATATTTGTAGTTATCTGTTGGAAAATTAAAAGTATCACTAGTTCAACTCTTACAAAAATATGAAGTGGAATCCAGGAAAAAATCGACATCCTTAAAGTCATTTACGATGGACTCTGCAACAAATTTTAGTGTGACATGTATGATTTAGTATGAACCACTGCAATCAATAAGATAGAATACTACAAATTGAACTTTAACACTTCACTTTTTGCAAAAAAATAAAATACTAAAATTACTAGTAAGGCGAGCAAATACCTTTAAACTCTAATATGTGTTGCTTATCTTGACAGATAGGCTTATTTCGTCTGCGACATACAGACTTCTTCAGTGTCGAGTGCTCGAAAGACACTGAAGAAGTCTGTCGCATTCACCATTAAGATTCCACTTAAGATGTGCCTTCGTATTTTACGGCTAACGTTATATCAGCCGTCAGCAAGGATCTAAAGTAGACAAACTTGTCGAGTGTCAGGCGAGTGTACAGATCTGCCACCACTTCAAATGTTCTGCCGGCAGTGTCCATATCATCCGCGAAGCAGACAAATTGGCTGGATCTTATGAAAATTATATCTAATGAACTTTCCGGGAGAGCTGAACTAGTCCATGATTTCTCATAGCTCTTTGTGGTCGATGCTATCGTACGCTGCCTTAAAATCGATGAACAGGTGATGTGTTGGGACCTGCTATTCATAGCATTTCTGGAGAATTTGCCGTACAGAGAAGCTTTGGCCGGTCATTAAGCGGCCGTTGATATAATCAGCTTTATAACTTCCCACAAACATATTGGTTTATAGACGACGGAAGATAATATGGGGTAGCACTTTGTTAGCAGCATTCATGATAGTGATCGCACGTTAGTATTCACATTCCAGTTTGTCGCCATTTTTGTAGATGGGACGAGTGACCCCTTTTTTCCACTCACGGCTTCAATGCCATCCTCACAAGCTGACTTGTTGTTCTTTAGCTGAGTGATGGTATCCTTAACTTCCCTCAATGTTGAATTAGATTGGTTTACTTTATCCGCCGTAGTCGTTTCCTCAGCCAGAGTCCATTTAGGTGTTCATTGGAGTGCTGTTTCCACCTTTCGATAGCCTTATCCATACACATTTTGGCTAGCGGATCGAAGCCTTTTCGAGATGCATTCAGATTCTCGTAGAACTTTCGCATTTCTTGTGAACAATAGATCTGCTCCATTTCTTGATGCCTTTTTCCATGCGAAGTTTTTGTCTCAGAATAAGCGCATTTAATGGTTAATTTTTCAAGGCAATAAGAATATTCATAAACACTGTAAACTTCCACGTTGTTGGCACACCATCGATGCAAACGAAACCTGGTACAGGGTGGTTACCTATTCATTTCTATCATTTGAATCTTCTATAGACTCCCTTTTCCTTTGAGTCGCATGACTGATATAGCCACAAACAAAATAATATTAAACATCACGGTCGATACCTCTCCTATATAATTAAAGGTTTCGTCAATGTTTCTCAATACCCTGCCGTATGATACTCATATGAGTATTGGTCTAAACATGTTCCGAATTGACCACATCTCTCGAGATATTTGGTACGTACTGCTGCAACCAGAAGTCTTTGCAACTCGCCTTTCTACCGGGGTTTCTTCCCGAGGAGCAAAGAATAACTCGCCAATAACTTATGCATAATATATTTTGGTATCATACCATAATTAGGTATTGTTCAGTTATCAATACCTCATTTTGGTATTATAATGGTATTTGAAAAACATGTTTAAAACAATTAAAAATACTTCATTTTGGTATTCGATAGGTATTGAGGACTGCTGGAGGTATTGAACTATTATTGAAAAAATTCACTTTTATATGGAAATACATCACGTATTATTTAGGTATTGCAATACCTGATCTATTTATCAGCTTGGTATTTGTAGAATATGCAGAAGGTATTATTTGAGGTATTTTACCTCTTATTCAGGGCTCATTCATACCTCATTCAGGTTGTAAGCATTGAAAATTATCTGGTATGGAATACCTCATTTTGGTATTCAGTAGTTATTTTCTTCTGCTCGGGTTCCCATAAACTTTAACTCTCATTAGAGTTGACAGATTCTTGAGTGTTACTGAAAGTTTCACAAATAACTAGAAATCTTTAAAAAAAAAAACATTGTCTATATTGACCACATCCCCGGGAGCACCTATTATCACTAAAACTTGAGATCTTGTTAATATCTCTAGAGACATCGTCTTGAAAAATCATGACGTTTAATACCCATACGCAGGGTTCTGTAATTTCG
This sequence comes from Aedes aegypti, assembly GCF_002204515.2. Lineage (NCBI taxonomy): Eukaryota > Metazoa > Arthropoda > Insecta > Diptera > Culicidae > Aedes > Aedes aegypti. The sequence continues at coordinate 292,414,711 of NC_035108.1, forward strand.
TATCATCTACAATTTTTCGCACGAAAGCAGAACGCTTGTTCGCCTCCTCACATGAACATCATATTTCGCTCTCACCTAGTTTCTCTAGAGTTACGATGGAGGATGACCGAAAATCTCATCACTTCGGGGATCCATCATATTTTCTGCTCACCAACTTTTCCAGAAAATTATTGACAAGATTTGAACTAAGAATATTTAAAAAATAATCGCGATGTGTGTACGTTAACCATGTTGCTACATTATCTTGTGGGCTTCATAGCAGTGCGGTTAGCGGCGTCAGTCGTTTAGGCGTATTGTGCTACGGAGTGTGGGTTTGATTCCCGCCCCAGTCGAAGAAAACTTTTCGCCAAACAAAATAATCTTCACTGGTCCACTGGTCGCGTTCCGTGTGTCCGTTGTCTGATGTTAGTTATGTTCAGTTCCTTTGATAGGAGAAAAAGAAAATTTTCACAGCTGTAGAAGTGTGCGATTATCAATTTTTGATTTGTTTTGTTGACGGATAACTTCGCAAAGCAGCTATTCGCTGAAAATTGTGGTGAGGGAGAAATTCATCTTCGTGAGATTGAGAGGGAATTCGGAACCTTACGTGTTTGGTTCCAGACATGGGCCACAGGGTCACCAGCGAAACTTGGGGTCTCGCAAATTACTGCTTAAATGTCGTCTTAAAAATTCATTAGGTTTGTTATGCATTTTGACATAATCCAAATTGAGAACACAAATGTTCTCTTTTTACGAACCATTTACCCTTCTTATTTCTTTCAGTTTTGAGCATCCGTCTTCAGTTCAATTCTAGTTCATAAGAAACATATCAACAAAGGTGAAGATTCACATCAGCTAAAAATAAAAGCGACAAAATATGCTATGGATATCCGTCAAAACTGCGGTGGCTAATTGTTACCCAAAAAAAACTAGAATAAAAATCGGTCGGATGTTTCCAGACGCATCAAATTTCTTCCATTTTCAAGGAAGTTATGCATGTTTGAATTTTTATAAAATTTTACCTATCTCAACCATTATGCCGAACCCCCCTGTATATTGATCATTGAATGTATGATTATAATGGTATACAAATCCTTTCAATCTTCCATCCATTTAGCCAGTAAGTAGACACAGCTATTTCATATGAAATGTGCGGCCAATAGAGTTATCGATGTTCCTATTCCTAGAAAGTAGGAAACGCGATCAGTACTGGAACTCTGAATAATGTATTATTAGAAGTATAGGAGGTTTCATAGGAATGATTATCTAAACCGTAGTTGGAGTTAATTCAGTTTTTTTATTATCTAAGAGCCGGCCAACCTACCGACAAAAAAAAACTATACCAGGTCGGTCACAACACGTGTATAAAGTAGATTAGCTCCAAAAATGAGATGACAAAAAAAGCACACAGTGAGCCTTAGTGTATAAAACATGTACAACATTATAGACTACAACTGTTTTTATGGTTGACTTTTTTTCTATCAATAAAAATGCAATAAAGCTCTCAAGAGAAAACCTCAATTTAAAGTTGTAAATCACCGTCGAGTTTGTCTTTTCATTTCGTTGAGAACTAACCTTTCGTGATGGACATTGCGCTTTCCTAAATCGAATGTGACGAATCTGGTAAGTAGTGAATGAAGTCGACGCAGAAATACCTGACTCAGCCTTGAACCGGTGAGTAGGATACCTTATCATCTATTATCTATAGGGAAATCGAATGAACTGTAATTGAGTGGCACATTCCATCGCATGATGACCTATTCTGCTCAGTGGATGACATATCAAATCGGGGTTGAAGCTATTATCGCTTAATCCGGTTCTTCATTCTATGGATTTTCTGGTTTTGCGTTCCATCCAATATCGTTTGAGAGACACTTCACACTGGTTAGTTTAAGTAAGGCGACAATGTAACGAAGATCCGTGCATCGTATGGTGTTTTTAAATCTTTATTAGTATATTCATTTCTTATATCTAGGTAAGCTGTTAGAAAACACTACAGTTAAACCTCCATGAGTCGATAATCTATGACTCGATGTCGACTCATGGAACCATACTAGAAACAAAATTTCTTGGCTACTATGATGACCCCTTAAAACAGCTTTCAAAAAGATTTCTGTTCCATGACTCGATATTTCCATGAGGACTCTATGACACTACCCCGAACGCCACTACCCCGAATGCCACTACCCCGAACGCCATTACCCCGAAAGCCATTACCCCGAATGCATAACACTTTGAGACTTATTCTAGTTAGAGAGTGGGGAGATAATTGTACGATTCCTTATAAGTATTTAACAAGTTTGGTTCAATAATGTGTTTTTCAAATATTAGAAGATAAAAAAGCAGCTAGTTTTTCAGCAAATAAGTTTACATATTAAGTTTTGTTTGGATGTGTCCTCTAATTTTGGTGAGATTCACACAGCCACATTGAAATGCTCTGAAGAACAGCCTATTTCGACAAGAAGGGTGAATTTATTATGAAAAGGATAATTATGATATGCACAAAACTAGGATGTAGTAAAGTTTCTTATTGAACTACCTTTGCTCATTTTTGTAGGTGTCGGGCTACTAACTTTCAGATCTTCTTAAAGATTTTGTTTCGTAAACGATGGTAATGGAAGGTCACCTTGAGATTGTCACGCTTAAAGGCCAACCTGATAGACAACCGTTCCGTTGTACACTTGTACATGTTAGAAAAACGGCGGCCTCTGATTGCCGCTACAGTAAAAACATTTGTTGGTTTGTGGTATCATTAATTTAAATTTCGGTGAGATAACCACGAAAGATTTTTTTTTTATTCAAGACAATGAAGAAATGATGATGATAGAAAAGTAAATCCATAAGAGATCTGTCTATTTTAATCAAAGAAGATAAAAGAAAGGGAAATTTTTTATTAGAATTATAGCAGGATTCACTTTAGTGAATGCCTTCAGGATATGTTCTTTTAGAATAAGCTGTCCTATATGGAAATATTAGTGAATAATGCATATCCAACGAAAACTTAAAAGAACAGCCTATTTAAGAAAGAAGGGCAAATTTTTGGTGAAATGTTTGCAGTTATGATCACTGTAAGCTATGTTTGCAGTGAATGATCTCTGTAACAACGTGATACTATGGCACAACCTATATTCATAAGAATGGAAAATATTTGCTTAAAAACTAAATTGAAATGTGAACACCACAAAGAAGTCCAAATACCGGTGATCACGAAGCTGTTCAGCAAGACCATATTGAGGGTTATGGGTTTGAATTCCTCCGGTGGCGGATCTTATGCATTGAACATTTCCGTGACGTCCCTGGGCATAGAGGCGCATGTATAAGAATGGTAAATTTAGTGTTGATAGACTCACACTCAAATCTCAATCAATACGCTCTCCCGTGAGAGCAAACTCATTAGAGATCTGCTTCGCAAATCTCACGCTTGAGATTTTGATGCAAAATCAACTCAATTAACTCAAACCGTAAAAAATGATTTAGTCGCAAAACCCGTCAAAAACTCGTGAAATCCGAATGTTGTTGTTTACGTTAGAAAGGATTACTATAATTTTACCAGACTAACAAGAAATTATTGCCGTGTGTTAATAAACTGTGGAAATACGAGACAATGAGTCAAAAAGGTGAGTCAACTCATCCATGATTTTTTGACTGCTGAGTTGCGTGATTGACAACTCACGCATGAAACATCTCAAGCGTGAGTTGTGAGAAATTGAGTTTTTCACAACACTGGGTAAATTGACAAGAAAAACTTACAGTCAACAAAAGGCTTATTTTATTAAAAGCCCATTCACAAATCTCGTAACGCTGAAGGGGGTAAAACATGTTGTAGGAGGTTATCCTCAAAATGTTACAGTCCATACAAAATATGTAGAGTTTCCATACAAAAAATGGTACAAAGGGGAGGTTAGGTGTCAAAGTTGGCTATTTTTTGCGTTATTAATTTTGTGAATGAACCCCTGAACTGCGAAAGTTCCCACTGAGCTGATAAACATGCACTGTCTCAGCAAGAATGCTGAAGATAGTTGCCTACAAGATGTTTCGAAAAAATAGCTGACATAAAAGAAGGGAAAATATATGATGAACATTCTACCGACGAATTTTACGCGCCATTAATTACCTGTTTCCATTAGAGACGCATTTTGCCCACAAAACAAGATATTGCACTGTATCTTATACTATTCGGGGTAATGGCTTATTCGGGGTAGTGGCGTTCGGGGTAATGACCCATTCGGGGTAATGGCTTTCGGGGTAGTGACCCATTCGGGGTACTGGCGTTCGGGGTAGTGGCGTTCGGGGTAATGGCGTTCGGGGTAATGGGATGCAGCCTTCCATGAGTCGATGGTCCCTTCAATATCGGCTCATGGAGGTTTCATTGTATCATCTTAATTTGGTAAAACTAAACAAAGCATTTAATAACAATTGGTAAGGAGTTTAGAATTTTTACAGATGATTTGATTTCACCTGCTTAAAAGAGAGGAGAGAACACTATACCCGGAAGGGAGCTTCAAAATCACTTTGTAAATTTTATTTTAAATCCACTGCAGAGCTATCTTCATGGCTTTACAACAACTGATCCATATAGGAAAAGTATACATCATTGCTGGCCTTAAAATGTGTTTGATGTTCAAAAGCTTGTTCTTCAGATAAATTTGTAATATTCTTTTAATAAGGAGAAAGAGACATTTTACATATTTATTACATTTGACTTGAATGCCCTCAATGTGATTTTTGAAAGTTAAATTCTTATCTAGCATGACTTCATCTGACTAATTCATTGGAACCCCTCTCATCGTAACAACATGTCTACTTGAAGGTTTCAAATGAAGAGCTTTTGATTCATGTGGGAATATTATTAGTTGAGTTTTGGAAGCATTCGGAGAAATCTTCCATTTTCGCAAGTGTGAAGAAAAAATATCCAAACTTTTTTGCAATCGACTACAGATGACACGCAGACTTCGTCCTTTGGCGGAGAGACCTGTGTCATCCGCAAACAAAGATTTTTGACATCCCTGAGTTAACTCAGGTAAGTCAGATGTGAAAATATTGTATAATATTGGTCCCAAAATGCTGCCTTGAGGAACACTAGCTCTTATAGGAAGTCTTTCAGATCTGGAGTTCTGATAATTAACCTGAAGTGTACGATTTGACAGATAACTTTGAATTATTCTAACAATGTATGTTGGAAAATGAAAGTTTTTTTAATTTTACGATCAAACCTTCATGCCAAACACTGTCGAATGCTTTTTCTATGTCTAGAAGATCCTTCAGATTTGTTGGAACGGATCAAATTTGTTACACGTAAAAGTTGATGAGTGGTCGAATGTCCATGGCGGAATCCGAACTGTTCATTGGCTAAAATTGAATTTTCATTGATGTGGGCCATCATTCTGTTCAAAAAAATCTTTTCAAAAAGTTTACTGATGGAGGAAAGCAAACTGATTGGACAATGCTAGAAGCTTCTGCAGGATTTTGGTCTTGTTTTAAAATTGGTACTACCTTAGCTTTTTTCCCTTTGTCAGGAAAATATGCTAATTGAAAACATTTGTTAAATATGTCAACTAAGAATGATAAGCTACTTTCTGGATGTTTCTTGATGAGGATGTAGAAAATTCCATCATCGCCAGGAGCTTTCGTATATTTGAATTTTTAATGATAGTTCTCACTTCTTCCATACACGTTTCCCAGGAATTTTCGAAAACGTTCTCTAGATTGAGAATGTTTGCGAAGTCCTGAGTAACTTGATTTTCTATTGGACTAGAGAGTCCTAAATTAAAATTGTGCGCGCTTGCAAACTGCATAGCAAGTTTTTGAGCTTTTTCGCAATTAGTTAATAATAATTTGTTTTCCTCTTTCAATGCTGGAATTGGCTTCTGAGATTTTTTCAAAATTTTAGATAATTTCCAGAAGGGCTTAGAGCCAGGGTCCAATTGAGAAGTTATATTTTCAAAATTTTTGTTTCTTAATTGTGCAAAACGTTTTTTGATTTCTTTCTGCAAATTCTGCCATATAATTTTCATAGCAGGATCGCGAGTGCGTTGAAATTGCCTTCTCCTCACGTTTTAAGACGGATCAAGAGCTTAAGATCATCGTCTATAATCACGGATTCAAATTTTACTTCACATTTTGGAATTGCAATGCTCCTGGCTTCAACAATGGAATTTGTTAAAGTTTCAAGAGTATTGTCAATATCAAGTTTAGTTTCTAAAGAAATGTTAACATCAAGATTAGAGTTAACATACGTTTCATATATATTCATGTCGGCTCGTAAATAATTGAAAGTGGAGCGGATAGGATTGAGAATCGCTTCATGGGATATTTGAAATGTAACAGGGACATGATCAGAATCAAAATCAGCATGAGTAATCAGTTGGCTACAAAGATAACTAGAGTCGGTTAAGACCAAGTCAATCGTAGATAGATTTCTAGAAGAGGAAAAACATGTAGGGCTATCAGAGTATTGAATTGAGAAACATGCTGAAGAGCACTCATCAAATAAAATTCTGCCGTTGGAATTACTTTGAGAATTATTCCATGACCGATGTTTGGCATTAAAGTCACCAATGACAAAAAATTTTGACTTATTGCGAGTCAATTTACGCAAGTCAGTTTGAAACAAATTAACTTGCTGTCCAGAGCATTGAAAAGGCAAATAGGCAGCTATGAAAGTATATTTACCAAGTTGTGTTTCAACTGAAAAACCTAAAGTTTCAATAACTTTAGTTTCAAATGACGAAAACAGTTGATGTTTTATACGCCTATGAATGATGATTGCTACTCCCCCACATGCCCCATCAAGACGATCATTACGATAAACAAAAAATTTAGGATCTCTTTTGAGATTAGATCCAGGTTTTAAATACGTTTCGGTAATAACTGCTATATGCACGTTATAAACTGTAAGAAAATTAAACAGCTCGTCCTCTTTACCATTCAGAGAACGAGCATTCCAATTTAAAATATTGAAATTATTATTTGGATCCATTAGAAAAACGTTATCCAATAACAATTTGATTTGTAAATTTAACACCAACTTGGACTGCTTCAGTCATAGTGGTGATTTTGAACATTGCATCAATCATTATATTGGGTACATTATTTGATGATATTCTGTTAGAGTTTTCGGTAGACGAAGAGGCGAAGAAGAAGTTTCCTGTGGCGGCAAGGTTTCTTCCATTTGATTCGAAACAATTAGAATGGATACTAATAGTATGCAAAGGGGAGGAGCTCAAATAACCTGCTACGATATCGGCAAAGGATTTTCCTTGGGTAAATACATTCGAAATTGAAAGATTCGAACGGCTACCCGACGGATTAAAATTAGTTTGTGAATGAGCATGTTTATTATCTTCCTGATGGGTATGATTCTTGATCAAGCAATCGTTAACTGAAAAATGAGTATTGTTCGATACTCTACCAGGAAAATTCCGGAAACGACCGTTTTCGTAACGGATATTACTGTTCATCTGACTGGAGTGAGCCTCGACGACTCTCTTGCGTGAAGGGCAATCCCAAAAATTGGACTTATGCTTGGCCCCGCAATTAGAGCATATAAACTTGGTGGAATCTTCCTTCACTGGACAGACGTTCTTAGCGCGAGAATAAACTCCGCAAATCATGCATTTAGCATCCATGCGACAAATTTTTATACCATGACCCCACTTTTGGCACCGACGGCACTGAGTGGAGTTCTGGTAATTTCCTCCAGGTTTCTGGAAATGTTTCCATGTTACACGGACATAGAACATAAGTTTTGCTTTTTCTGAAGCTTTGATATTATTTAGTTCTTTTTTGTTAAAGTGAACTAAATAAGATTCTTGAGAAAACCCTTTTCGAACAATGCCAGATTGGGTTCTCTTTTTCATAAAGATTACTTGGACTGGGGAAAATCCAAGTAAATCATTTATTCCATTTTTGATCTCTTCAGGTGACTTAAAGTCACTTGAGAGACCTTTCAAGACAACTTTGAACAAACGTTCAGTTTTGTCGTCATAAGTGAAAAATGTGTGCTTCTTCTCTTCAAGATGTTTGAGACGAAGTTCGCGATCTTTAAGAGTTTCCGGCAAAACGCGACACTCTCCTTTCTTTGCCATTTGGAAGGAAACCTTGGTTCCCCTAATGGAGTTCATGATCTCCTGCCTAAATCCCCCAAATTCGGAACAACTGACCACGATAGGCGGCACTCTTTGCTTCCTCACTTGAATCAAATAGCCTGGGCTAGAGACTGCTTCAATTTGATTTGAAAATTTGTCTAAGAGCATCGAACTGATTGCTCATTTCGATACAATTATTCATTTCACCCTTGGAAGAAAGTTCGCATTCCGGAGAAACGTCCTTTCTTCCATTCTTGCCACGTTTAGTGACAGTTTTAAATCCCACTTTTTTGGAAGGAAGTTGTGAATTCAGAGATTCGCCCTTCCTTTTGTTTGTTGTTGATACCATGTTTAGTTAACAAACGAAAGAAGACGTGACCTTCGGGAGCTTTTTTTCCCAAGACGGTGTCCAAGAAGGATTACCACCGCTAGCTGTCGCCAACGGGTCCAACGAAAAATCGAAGGCACGGGTCCAAACAAGGATCGTAAAGGGATCAATAGTAGACAAAATAGTACTGAAAAGTACTGTTTTAGTAGCACTGAAAAGTACCGTTTTAATTTTAGCACTGAAAAGTACTGTTTTATTGCTTTAGGTAGTTTTTAAGAAAACTTCCAAGAGCAGAGAGAATTCGTGTACGCACAGCACGAAGGTACGATGCGCACTGACTCGCTGGTTCTTGTTGAATAGCTGCGCGTTCACTGCCACGGTTATCTGGGCTTCTAAATTCTAATATATCACACTTAATATTCTGATTCCTTATCTAGCACTTGATATCGCGTTTTGGAACAGGACAAGCTGTTTAAACGGAATGTGGTTCAAGTTCGATAATGTCCAAACAAGTTGCGAATGGATGGCCATCCGGAAAAAAAAGTTCCTGTTCCCTGATACGGTCATTCATTTAATTCACTTACGCAAGTATTAGCGTTGTCGTGATTCGCGACAGCAAAAGCAACGGCAGCGGAGGGCATCCAGTTCAATGTGTGTTTATTGAGTTTTCTTGTAAGAGCATCTCCCGCGAAGATGGGTGTGTTTTATAGGACGAATTTAATCCGGCTCAATGAACGACGGCGCGCACAGGTCTCTCTTATGGGAAACAGTGCAGAAAGGGTAAGGGTCTAATGAGGAGTGACTGGTTTTATTGAGTTGTTTATAGCTTACCACCTCGGAAGGTTCTTTCCGTCCATATGAGAGAGCGCATCTTCAGCGATGACGATAATGGTGGCGAAGAGTTGCGATGGGACTAGAGTAGGTACCGTAAAGCGGGGTAACATTGATCAAGTCTTTGGATATTTAGTTTGAAAAATCATTAGAAAATACATGTTTTCTGTTTTCAGATCAAGTACTAGCACCCATCGCTCGTAACTGTATACTGTATTTTATTTTATGGTAGTTTCAAGTACATGTTAAAAATGTTTAATGCGTTTTGTTTAGCTGATATGGGGTAACATTGATCATTTATGAAATATGCAGACCAAACTTTTTTTTTTATTTGTATTAACGAGATTTTTGGCCCTGTGCTAGCTCATCTCGGGACCAACGGCTTTACTTCCCTTCCGAAGGAAGTCGTCATCGAAATTTTTAGTGACTATCTCGGGGATGGGATTCGATCCCAGGTCCTCGGCGTGAGAGGCGTGTGTTCTAACCTCTACACCAGATCCGTTCCCAGACCAAACTCTAAACATTTACTTTTATTTTGAAATTAAAAACACCTTGAGCACATTTTGACATCGGAATCGTTTTCTGCAATGCCATTTTTAGTAAAATCTACATTTTCCATGCTTATATCCTTTGCAGAACTCATGTGAGACATGAATCTTTGGTAGAACCATCATGGAAGTCATAGTTCTGAAAAGTTGAAAAGTTCATGCATGAACAAAACTTGATTTACACAAAAACCTTAAGAGACATAACATAACATTAACATAAGAGAAGCACCATTTATGTGTTAAAAATATTAGATCAAAAATTGTTGATTCGAACCTCTCACAAGAACGGACATTCCGATCAATGTTACCCCGATTTTCGGTACGTATCTACCAATGTCCTGAGATTCACGGTTTGATGTATCCCCCAGTTCGGTGCCGGATTAGCAGCTGGCATGATCAGCACTCGTTGATGTCGTTAATTATGCCCAACGCAACTTAGATGACATTTCTGCAGGGAAGATAACACGATGAGTGGATGCACAAGTAACTGTTGACTGGGATGGCTGAGCATATCCGACAAATGTATACATATTTTATAAGCTGTAACTAGTGAATGAGATTAGCGAGCAGCACAGGTCGGATGAGACTTTAGATTTTGAATAACCATGGTTGTGTACATGTACATAATGTTTTATCAAAAAAGGTCAAATTATCTACATATCTACAAATCAAAGTTTATCCGCAAATCCTAAAAAAAAAGCTGTTCAAAATTCGGATTCTTCCAGTAATTTTATTTAAGTAGTTTTTTGATGCTATTCTAGAAATGCTTCCTTGACTTCTTCATTGAAGTTTGAACTGAATTCTTCAGATGGTTTTTCCTTGATTTATACTATATCATATACCTCTCCATAACACATTGAAAAAAACTTCAGGCCTTAGGGTGCAGAGCTACTTGGGCATTTCCATGATGCATTTCGTCATAGGGGGTTTTTCTTGGCCAAATTCTCTGAAACTTTTCAAGAAGAAGCATTTTAAAAGGAAGCATGTTGTGGCCAAATATGAGATCAGTAGCTTTCAAACAACCCCACTGCCGAAGTGAATCAAAAGTGCCAAAAATAGGATCTGGCTGTAGTAGTTAATTCGTGGAAGAATCCCTGTTAAGTAGGTTTACCAGATGGTATCCCTTGGGAGAACATGTCCTACTTTTACACCATATGCCCTCCTGTCCTCCCTTGGACTGAAAATGTCCTCCTTTTACAAAAGGAGAGTATTTAATTTTTAAAATCCATTCATGTAACTTCCTCCTCCCTCTAATTGTTCAAATGCACCGTGTCCAGTATATTCTCATACAAATTCTGTGTAGGTACCGTTATTTCACGCTAGTCTAACTGACATCATTGAAGAATATTTTTAAAGGCGTCATAATACTGATTCGCTACACGGAATATTTTGGAACTATTTAAATTTTAAATCTATTTTATAAAAATTGTTTCCAGCGGCGCTTATAGGCAAAGTCAAATTTGAAATATCTATTCAAATCGTAATATGAATAAATGGAAGATTCCTTAATATGTTTGTACATGCTCTGATTTTTACTTTATGAGCCAGACCAATATATTCAATTATTAATTTATAGTATAAAATACGACTTCAACGAACATTTCATTACCTGTCATATAAATCCTTTTTCCTACTTCATCAACAAGCTTTTCTGCGTTAGTCTAGTACTACCAGAGTTCAATGAAATGCTAAAACATAGGATTATCCTACATGCAGTAAACATATACCAAAGGAAAGAAAAAGTGTATGAGAATATATTGACCACGAAGCATCTTAACACTTCTGACTTACATAAATTCTGTTCAAGATTCAAGCTCAAGATTCAAGAATTAGGGTAAAACGAAAGTGTACCAGGTTTTACAACGCTTGTTTTGCTCGAATCGCTATTCGTCATACAATTTAATATTAAGATGTTTCCAGCTATTCATTTTCCTTTGATAACTATTGTTTTGAAGCATATATTACTCCGAACTCTAGCATACATAACTTCATCCTGAATGCGTAGTTACTCAAAATGTTATAATCCCAAGAGTACCGGGAACCCCCGTTGGTTTGATCGCTAGAATGATTCCTGTATGAAATCTAGAAGAATCGTTAAAAAATCCTAGTAGAAATTTTCGAAATCCTCGTGGCAATATCTTTAGGAATCTCTATGAATTCACGTCCATATAGGAATGCCAGATAGATTATTAGTAGTTATATTAAAAGCATGTGGTTTCACGCCCACAGCAGTTCTTTTAAAGCATTGCTTATTCTGTAACGTTTCTACATGGAAGCGTTCGAAAAAGTTGCTTGGATTTGTTGCTAATACTGCTTCTGAAAAAATCCTACATAAATTCATAGAAGTATATCGAGAAGATAATCGAGGAGCCCACATACATCTCTGATCCAAGTCTCCCCAAAACTACCCAGACAACCAAAATGTATGTACCGTAATCCGGGGTATCATTGATCAGTGGGGTAACATTGATCGGAATGACCCATCTCATAAAAGTTCGCATTATTATTTATTGATGGAACATTTCCAAATCATGAATGGTGCTTTTCTTTCTTGTATTCATCAGCTGATAAAAGTGAAGATTTTTGCGAAAATTGCGTTTACCTTTTGCGTAAATTTGGCAACTTTTCGAAACAATGATTTCAATGGTGAAGGATGACACTACCAAACATTCATGTCTCACATAAGTTCTGTAAATGATATGAGTATATGATATGATATGGTATAACGAAACCAGCTGGAGGCTTTTCATGTGCAACATTTCACTTATAAGATGTCGTGAAAAGGCCTTCCACGTACGAAAGTGATCGCCTCCACTACGTGCATATATTATGTGATGAATAATATCATACATTGCGATTATATATATTTTCTACCGTACTAACCTGTGATCTTATGCGACTTTACTTATGATAACAAATAATGATTTAACAGCTGCTACGGATTTATTCGACTTACTTTACTTTGTACGAGTGTACGGGACGAAAAAAAAAATACAAATGAACTAAGAAAAAAAAGCGTTTCATGCGAGAAATCAATTTGACAATTTCATCCACCGTGTTTTGAGGGTTTAATGTAGTTAGTATGAATGAACTAGTCATTACGTGAACTTTCATGAGACTACTGGTTGTCTGGGTAATGCATGCCATGCTCAATTTCTCCCTAGATTGTGACCATGTGGAAGCGTATGTGTTCCTTACAATGTAGCATCGATTGGTGGACATCACCCTCTGGGAAACCCTTTCAGGACACCTTTTGGCTCGTAATTGAGAGAATTTCGGATAGGCTCGGTTGGTGACATTTGTTGCAACCCGAATGATTCTTCTGCTTGCCACAATGGACTGTTAGAACTTGAAACTATTGAAAACCATAGCTACAGGTCCAAAGCCCTGATAAAGGTGGATGGTTGTGATGGCTATGACCGTGGTCATCATGTAAAGAACAAACGGACATTGCTGTATCGTGTAAGCACCTAGGAGGCAGCCCCTCTAGCACGATGTAGGTAGCGCAACCATGGTTAGGTGGCCTATTGAAGACTCTTCACCAACCAAGAAAGGCAAAAGTAGAGAAAACGGATTGATTTTACGGCAACAGACCCGGCAACGAATAAAGGATAACGATTGAAAGTTGGATCTTGGAACGTGAGAACTTTGAATGAACCCGCGCGTTTTGGGCTCCTGGCTCGTGAACTGTGGAATGTCGGCGTGAACGTGGCAGCTATCCTGGAAATATGCTGGCCGAGAACCGGAAAATGTGAATTCCGAGCGGTGGACCCCATCGCCAACACTTCATTCAAGTACCACATCTACTACAGCGGTGGCGACAGAGCAGAACGTGGAGTTGGCTTCATAGTGATTGGGAAGCAGATGAAGCGAATTATTCGGTGGAAACCAAGCGGAAGGGCAAGTTCTTCAACTACAGCCTGATCAGCATATATGCGCCAACGAACGATAAGCCCGATGACATGAAGGATGAGTTCTACGAGAGCCTGGATAAGGCCTACGGAGAGTGCCCAAAACAAGACGTCAAGATAGTCATCGGCGACGCAAATGCGCAGATCGGGAAAGAAGATTTCTTCTGACCCGTCATTGGAACGGAAAGCCTTCATTCCGTTACCAATGATAATGGCCTGCGGCTAGTAACCTTCGCTGCTGCTAGAGGGATGGCAATCAGCAGTACCTACTTCGCACGAAAGAATATCCGCAAACACACCTGGCGACACCCGAGTGGCGATGCCTGCTCAAAATTAGACCACATGCTGGTTGATGGGCGACATTTCTCAGATGTCATGGATATCAAGACCTTCCGAGGCCCTAATATCGACTTGGATCATTATCTCGTTGTAGTTAAAATTCGGTCGCGGTTATCCAGCGTCACGAATACCACAACAAACAGAACGCTGCGCTTCAATATACAACGCTTGTCGACTGATGGGGTAGCTGCGCAATACCGTCAGCAACTAGACGAGCAGTTGGGAAGAATCAACGTTGCTGGAGACGTCGACAGCCTGTGGGACCCTATCCACGAAGCTGTGACAACAACGGCACGGGAAATGATCGGCACTGGTCAACGACGAAGACGAAACGACTGGTTCGATGAAGAGTACCAGAGAGTGACAGACATGAAGAATGTCGCCAGAAGCCGAATGCTTGTGGCCGGTACCCGACAGAACAGAGAGCAGTACAGGGCAGCGAGAGCCGACGGAAAGCTAATCCACATCAGAAAGAAAAGGCAGCACGAAGAAAGTGTGGTAGCTGACGCTCAAGAAAGCATGAACCGGAATGATATGCGGAGATTCTATGCAATGGTCAATGGTGCGCGGCACAATACCGTACCAGTGCCCGCCATGTGCAATGATCGTGAAGGGAATTTGCTGACCGGTAAAACGGCGGTGGTTGCCAGCTGGAAGGAGCACTTTCAGCAATTGTTGAACGGTGGAAATGGAAATGTAGCGAGGAACAGGATGAATATAGATGACGACCATCAAGCTGTGGACCCACCGACAATAGGAGAGGTTAAAAAGGCTATCAGCGAGCTGAAGAACTGTAAGGCTGCTGGGAAGGATGAGATCCCGGTCGAACTTCTCAAGCACGGAAGCGAGCAGCTTTACCAGTCGATCCACCGAGTACTTCTGAAGGTATGGGAGGACGAAGAATTGCCCACCGGCTGGTTGGATGGCCTCATCCGCCCTATCTACAAGAAAGGGCACAGACTGGAGTGTGCCAATTACCCTGCTGAATTCGGCGTACAAAATTCTGTCGCGCATCCTGTTTAACAGACTGAGACCGCTCGAGGAATCCTTCGTCGGCGAATACCAAGCTGGTTTTCGTGAGGGCCGTTCGACAACGGACCAGATGTTTAGCTTGCGAATGATCCTAGACAAATTCCGGGAGTATAACTTGCAGACTCACCATCTGTTTATTGATTTCAAGGCGGCGTACGACTCAGTGAAAAGAAATGAGCTTTGGCAGATAATGTCTGAAAATGGGTTTCCGGCGAAACTAATTAGGCTGATACGTGCTACGCTGGATGGTTCGAAATCAAGAGTTCGGATCGCAGACGACGTGTCAACCTCGTTTGTGTTTTTAGACGGATTGAAGCAGGGAGACGCACCTTCGAATTTACTATTCAACATTGCACTGGAGAGTGCTATTAGGGGATCTGGCAGAGAAATGGCACTATTATCACAAGGTCGCACATGCTCCTTGGCTTTGCGGACGATATAGACCTAGTTGGAATTGATCGCAGGTCAGTGGAAGAGGCCTTCGTGCCTCTGAAGAGGGAGACAGCGAGGATAGGCCTGACTATTAATTCTACCAAAACGAAGTACATGGTTGCAGGTAGAGATAGAGTCAGGCATGGTGGTGTAGGTGCTGAGGTAGTGTTTGATGGGGATGTGTTTGAAGTTGTTGAAGAATTTGTTTATCTTGGAACACTTGTGAAATGTGACAACGACGTTTCCCGCGAAGTGAAAAGACGTGTTGCGGCTGCGAATAGGGCATTTTACGGACTACGTAACCAGCTTAGGTCCCGCAGCTTACAAACGGAAACAAAATTCGCCCTGTATAAAACATTGATTCTTCTGGTGGCTCTCTACGGGTACGAAGCGTGGACGTTGAAAGAGTCAGACCGGAAAGCTCTCGGTGTTTTTGAGCGTTAAGTGCTGCGGACAATACTCGGTGGGAAACTCGAAAATGGTGTGTGGCGCAGACGCATGAATCACGAGTTGTATCAAAGATGTACAAAGATGCGAATTTTATCAATCGTGTAAAATACGGCAGACTTCAGTGGGCTGGTCACTTAGTGCGAATGTCGGAAAAAGAATTGCGAAAATAATATTCAGCAGGGAACCAGGGAAGACCACGAATACGCTGGCTGTACGCAGTGGAAGAGGACCTGGCGACCCTAAACGTTCGGGCAACTGGAGAAGTTTCGCCCAAGACCGATGAAGATGGAGCTCTACAATACGCCCTGCAATGGCGTGACGATACGCTGTAGGCATCAAGGTATCAAAGTAGGTAATACGGTGACATTACTCTACTAGATTTGTGATAAGCGTGCCAAGCCCGCCACCTCACAATAGTGCTTAGGAAACTATTCTTGACCCCACTCTACAGCTTCGAAGGAGCCCGGTGGTAAACGTGGCCGGAAGGGGACCGCGTCCGTCAATTTCGCGCTCCAGAGCAGCATATCGTTTTTCAACAAGTGTCAGGGGAGCCAGCAACCAGCATTTCCCGTTTGCGGTGACGACCGTAAGTACAACGGCCGCCCCACATTGGGCGCCAAATGTAACCGGACGTCCGAACGTGCTTTCCGGTAAGGTTAGCTGATGGCTTAAGCGCCACTCCGGTTGGAGACCATCAACTTGTTTTCAGGATTGCCCGGCCTAAGACCTCTCAAGGTAAAAGGTTCTGGGGTCCAATAGTGGAAGGAAAGCACGGTTGGCAACAAAGAGACTCCTCTTTAAAATACCGTCGACTGTTAATCCGAGTTTCTCTTGAGAGGTCTTAGGCCAGGCAACCCTGAAAACAGGTGCATGGTCTCCAACCCGAATGGCGCTTAAACCATCCACTAATCTTACCGGAAATTTGGAATTTGACTGAAAATTTTCCTACGAATTAAAACTAAGAATTCAATCTCGAATACTCTTATTGACTCTTGAAAAGTTCTTCAAAAATTGATAATTTTCAAGATTTCTTTTTCATTTTTCCGCTGGGAAAAGTTGCATACTCTATTTCAAATATGTTGCATATATTATTTTTGGAATAGAACCTGTGATGTCTCCAAGAGTACTTTAGAAATGTTTTCAGAGATATTTTCAAGACTGCACCCAATGCTTCTTTCAGGTTTTATTGTCGTTTATCTATGATTACTTTGAAAAACCTAAAAAAAACAATATAACGAAACCAAAGCAAAAACTTGTCGGATTCCACAAATTTCTAAAAGAAGTATAAAAAATCACCTACAAATCAAAAACAGATTTCTAAGTAAATTCTTTCAAAACGTATGTTTAAATCTCTGAATGAGCTTCTGGAGGAAATCTTTGAATTGAGCTCAAAAGTACCCCAACATATGCTCCTGAGGGAAATTATTTTTGATACTTTGAAAGATATTCTAAAGATACCATTGAAAAAATTTTAATATGAATTTTTGAAAGAGTTTCGGTAATTTGGGAGGAGTTCTTAAATTATTCAAGTATTTAACATTAAATGACGAAGACATCTCAGAAGGTTTGCGCTGAGGGAAATTCTGGATGCTTTTAAGGTTTCCTAGTTCTGGTCACTAGTTCTAAAAAAACTTTTGGAGAAATCTTAAGCTTTTTTCAATATCTATAGAAATTTCACTAGAAAGAAATTATTTGAGGAGTCATTGGTGTAATTAGGAATTCTTGTTGCAAGTTCATATAAAAATACTAGAAGTAATGTCTGAAGAAGTATCTTGTGGATAACGTTTAATACTTTATTACAGCTTGGAATAAATCCTAAGATAATTAGTGAAAATGTAAAAAAATATATTGAAAAAATCCTTAAAGCATTATTCCCGAACAAATACAAAGCTTAATTTTTCAAGCAATGTGCAGCGAAATTCCTGGATGTGTCATGTTTTTATGTTAGGAACATAAACCTCTGCGACCAATATTTGATCTACTGTAGTGTCTTTTGTTCAGTGTATGTCGTGTTACCTTATCACTATTGAGAAGTGGTAAAGTATTCGGTTTTCTTACAGTTGTAAGAAAGGAAAGGATTTTAATTGAAAGGTTCTGCTAAATATATTTATACCGTTTGAAGAGTGTGATGGGTACACTAGACTGATGCAAATTTTGAAGTTTTTGCTCCCCTATGTTTAAACGATGTCAATTATGATGAAAATGATCCTCCCAAAATTTGAAGTGATTCGGAAGAAATTTGGTTGTGCACACGCTATTTGAAGTTTATATGGAAATTACTATGGAACAGGCAAACTTTTTGTATTCAGTCCTCTAACTGCTCGTCATAATAATCTATAGAAAAGTGAACACACTCATTTCATGTGAAAACTTCCCAGCTACAACTTTGCCGAAGACCACATTTCGATGAGACGTAAGGATAATTTGGTATTATTGATAACAAAGTCTAAATCATGCTGAGATGATCATTCAATTACTTTCAGAGCAACACTGCTTTTTTGCTGTAGAACATAGTAGCCTAGATTACTTTGATCTATTCTTCCCGCAAGGAGCACCACTGTTGCCTGCCGAACAGCTGGTGAAGCATGCTACATGCAAACCAACTTTATGATGATGAATAACAATTTATCCTGAGGTCCAATCAAAAAGTGGTCTTCGGCAAAGTTGTAGCTGGGAGGATTTCACATTAGATGAATTTATTCACTTTTCCAGAAAATATTATGATGAAGAGATAGAGGGCTGAACACAAAAGATGTGCGTTTTCCATAGTAATCTCCATATAAACTTCAAATGGCGGGTGCACAGCCTAATTTCTTCCGAATCACTTCAAACTTTGGGAAGATGCTATTCATCATAATTAAAATCTTTTAAGAATAGGGGAGTAACATTTCAAAATTTGCATCACTCTAGGGTACACTCTCCACAGGCACACCCAAGTAACATTAGTAGCTGAACAATAGTTTGTTACATTGAAGTAAGCTTAAGAGTTATTTGTTCAGCTCTTATTCAGCAAAAATGTTTGTTGGGCACCGCTCTATCATTCAAAATCGAATCTCTTGACGAAGCCAAGAAATGACACGGATATTGTCCATGCATCTGAATCCTAGTCCTCACTTCTTCAAACTAGAGACAAAATAAATAAAAGATTAGAAAACGAATTGTTGTATTCGACTCATTTTTTTTTTCCTTGTTTCAAGATCATACTCGGCAACTGGGAAACCGAGACTTGTCACTTTCAACAAGTTTAAAAATGTAACAAGGACTAAGAAATGTTCCTTTGATTACTATAATATCCTCACAGTTAAAAATAATGAAGATTACACGTCATGTAAATCTCATTTATGCGATGTAAACATAACGTCATGTAAATTTCAGTTTGAGATCATGTAAAAATGTGTTAAATGCCATGTAATCACTCAGGATCCTGTTAGATTACATGACATATAATTGAAGTTTACATGACATATCATGTAAATATCCATGATATTTCACGCTCCAATTATGTGCATTATATGCCTCAGAAATTTACACGTTTCGTTCGAACTGTGCTGTTCTCTTCGTTTGAAGTAGTCAGGACTAGGGTTCACTGGTAGATATTTACCCCATAACGCAGCACAAAAAGGTGATCTACTCGCGTTATGGGTCATTAGTCGAACTCTTCAACATTTTGTAATGAAATCCTTTTGTCGGCTGTTTGGGCACGCCAGGAGTTAATAATCAATGTTAACTTCCTTTTCCCGATCAGCCTAGATAGCCGCGTAGTGTCGGTAGCGGTTGTTTCAACTGGCTAAGTATTAACACTACGGACTGCCTGTTCCGGTGGTGAAAGTCCACCTCACAGGTGACCCCTAATTCATACGGCTTTAAGCTTACCGTGCCTAAGAATGAATGGTTAGGGGGGTCTAAATAAAACCTAGCCGCAAACGGAGCCTGTGGAGTTCCAGGGCGCCCTCTACAGTATTATGCCCTTCCTGTGCTACCCGGAGCAATGGTGCAGGTGACCTTGTGTTTCTCCGAGATAATCGGCTGCCCTTCTTCAGTCTCAAGCCTGAGGCTAAATAAGGGTGGGATTATGAATACATTTAATGTAATTTAGTTTAAATTTTCACCTCTATGGTTTCGCATTATGCGTTTTACACAGTGTATTCTGTGCTTTTCGCCTTTGGCGACTTTTAAGAGATACCGATTTGTTTTTTTGTTCGCTGCTGATCTTTTTCGTTCTGAGATTGCGAAAAGCTTAATCTTGCCTAGTTTGGGTAGTGGCTACGGCTAGGATAGCTTAATTAGATCAATCTCCAGCATAAAATGTCAGCAACGATGAATCTTTGTAGACTCATGCAAATGGTACAGCTCAAATGGCGCTAGTTTAAAAACCTTACTTTTGTAAACTTTTATCTAGGAAACCTAGTGGACCCAGTTTTTGCTACTTTCAAAAACATGAAATGGCAAATTCGCGTGCCATGCCTCGTGCATGCGTGCTCGTAAATAGCGCTGACGTTACCATACTCATTTCTGAGCTAACAACCAGAGATGTATGTGCTGTCACAATTGATAATTCTGTATGTCACCTCAATAGGAAATACGTCTTTCGTTTTGTGGTGTATTTACCACATGATGAACAATCCCCAATGGATGATTTCAAACGAGTTGTCGTTCACTGCCTATGAAAAGGCCTTCTGCTGATTGTGGGCAATGATATCAATTTGAGAAGCTCCAGTCTGATGGAATGCTTAAGTAGTTCAAATATTGGATTACTTATTGTAGGAAATCCTCCAACCTTCATGGTATCTGCTAGAGAAGAAGTGTTAGACATAATGCTCTGCTCGAATAGAATCTGTCACGAGTTGACGAATTGGCATGTATCAGATGATGAATCATTATCTGATCATCGCTACATCTCTATATGAACATAAGAATGTAAATTCGCAGACTTTGCATTTGTTATACTCCACAAACTGGGAATTGGTTGTGACCAAACTCCATGGATTTTCTCCGTCCATTGGAAATCCTAGTGATTTGATCATTGCAATAACAGTATTAATAAATCATCATAAATATTTGATGTAATAAGGAATTAGCCATAAAGTACGTAATGCTTTACGAAGAAAACGTACATATATAATATTAACTGAAAATGCCTCACCAAAAGCGTAAAGCGAAATATAACATTTTCAAAATATATTTTTTATAAGTTATCAATTGAAAGCTAGCACGTAAGCTTTTAGTAATAGACGAAATTGCAAATATGTTTTATTATACTCAATTTGGTATATCATCAAATAAAGTTTAATAAAAATAGAAAAGTAATCGTTCTAATGATGCATTTCAAATTTAATACATATTCTTGTTCAACTTTGAATTCATATAAAAAAACAAAACAAATAAGGCTGATACAAATATTAAATTTCTTTTATGTCCGAGACCACTTGGAAGGTACGAGGGGGGGGATAAAAATAAATAAGGAAGAAAAATATAGAAAAGAAAAAAAAGTTATTTTTTCGAAATTTTTTGTTTTAATGACAGTTGTTAAACTTTTTTTAATCTTCCTCTGAATCATTATTTTACTTATTTTTTAATTTAAAAAAATGGGAAAAAAACTAAATGATGTCAGAAATGATGAATCTTTTTTTTCTCCCCTTCAAAATTTTCGGATTTTCGAAGGGGGGGGGGGTGACATAAAAGAAAATTAATATTTGTATCAGCCTAATGATATATAGAAAAACATTTAATCTTTTATCCCTCTTAAACAATTACTTTATTTGAGATTGATCTTTATCGGCAAATATCATTTGTTTGAATGTTTTAGTGACATTCACTAAGAAAATGTTTGAAACGTGTAAAAACGTAAAAACGTGAAAAGTATTGATTCTGGTGTTTGTTTTGCTAGGTGCCACTTACCCCGGGTAAAAACATATTGCGGGTGAGTTTGACCATAGACATTTTCAAATGAAATTAAAAATATACATATTTATCGTAATCAGCTTGCAATAATATTTAAAACTTTAGCTTTCTGGTAGTAATTAGATTTATAACAAAATTATTTGATTGCAAAATAATGCAAGACGTGATACGTGTCACAATTTATCATGCGAGTTGAGAATGGCACTGAATTGACAACTGTTACATGGAGCATATGGTAATAAAAATAACAATATTTTTGTGCTAAATACATTCCGTATCATTTTATCTTCAACTTTCTAGAAGAATACCCCTTGAAAAACATTTCCGAAATGATCTATGACGGTACGTCCCACCGGATTCTCATTTGCCCCAAGGTACCTTATGTAATCCAACGGTCGTATACAATAATGAATACAGGTTGATCCCGAATATCAAGCAAACAAATGTCAAACGAATATCAAGCATGATCGAATACTATCATAATATGCAGCATATTTGAACGAATACATTTACTGTCCCCAGTTTCGGAAAGCTTCATTTGTTACATGATTACTTTTTAATCTTTGCAGCAGTCTCTCAGAAAACATTAATTTTGCATGGATATCAATCGTAGTATTGAACATGTAATAAACATAAGATAAAGGAATATTTAAAACAATATCGTAAAAGGTGTTATTTTTCATCATAGATGAAGAGGTTTTTGGTCTTGAAGGTCTTGCAGGCTGAAAAGCACTCAAATTGCTTATGTGAATTTGGCAAATGCTTTAAATTACTGTTGCCGGAATTAATGGTGTACACATTAAAAAACTAAGGGGCCTTCCCTAGCCGAGTGGTTAGAGTCCGCGGCTACAAAGCAACGCCATGCTGAAGGTGTCTGGGTTCGATTCCCGGTCGGTCCAGGATCTTTTCGTTATGGAAAATTTTTTGACTTCCCTGGGCATAGTGTATCATCGTATCTGCCACACGATATACGAATGCGAAAATGGCAACTTTGGCAAAGAGAGCTCTCAGTTAATAACTGTGGAAGTGCTCATAAGAACACTAAGCTGAAAAGTCGGCTCTGTCCCAGTGGGTACGTTATTGTCAAGAAGAAGAAAAACATTTAAAAAAAATCTAGACGTTTCTAGATTGTGTCCGATTGGGAGTCTGATTTTATGATTGAACAATTTCCAATTTGATACTTAAAAATTAATTAAAATAATCAGCATACAATGTCAATTCCTCAATTCCTATGTATATTTTTAAATTATAGTTTTCATCCAACAAACAATTTTTTTAATGTTAATCATAAATGAGTAACAAGATCGCGTAAAACCGATAATTTTGGAATCATGAAATACAGATACTGGGGGATCTCGACCTAATACAAAATTTACTTTGTGCAATTTTGAGTTAATCGCAAAAAGTCATACATACTAACTTACTATTTCAAAAACTATTCCGACAATCTGAGCGAACGAACGTTCAATGAAACGTTTATGATCGCCAAAGTCATGAATGAATAAGGCACGCCACGAGGAATGTTCCGACCCCGCAAAAGACAAAGCGTTAACCATTCGGGGGGAAAGGGGGTCAAAGTGGGCGACCGACCGGCGAGAAGGATGCTTGAGGAGAACGCCATACAATTCGTCCCACAAGTGGTGAACCTGTGACCTCTTGTCTTATTTTTCTCCAGCCCCATTCCTTGGCAGCAGCGTTGCAATGATCGTCGTCGCCACGGAGGTCTAGATTTTCGAAAAGCTAGTGAAAACCCAATTTCCAGACATAGTTTAGGGATGAAACAATAACAAACATGTAACGTATCACCGTGGATACGAGTAACTGACACTGAAGAAGACTGCAAGTGGTAATCGAAATACGCGCATCTGTCAAAGATAAGCATTTAGGAGCGGAATTAAAAGGTACACGGTACTCCATCTACTTTTAAGTTTCTCTATTGAGATTCTGCTCATAGGATTCGAACATAAATAAGAGTAAGGTATTAATAATTTTCGACAAAAATCGTTGCAAGCTTCAAATAATAAATACAAGCTGGCATGATAAATGCTTTTTATATTTAGGTTAAGCTAGGCTAAGTTCATTGAAAAATTTTTTTTTTATTTTATTGGTGAATTCAGTATACCCTTAAGAATTCTAAACTGTTACAGCAAATGAAATGTAATATGTTGTTAACAATAGCTTAATTTTGTTTTACCGAATTAAAATGATAGTGTTGTCTAACATAAAACATCAAGATGTAAGAAACGAATCTAATTTTCAAAATGATACATAATAAAAATAAATGGAAATGTTGTTAGAATTTCATTCAATGAAATCCGGTGACAATGCCCGAATCACAATTTTCAATTCAAAATCATGTTACCAAACACTTTTCATGACTGTAAATAGGATTTGGGCCACTTTGCGTCGGCGAGGTCTCCTTGCTATTGAATTTGGTTACATGCCTACATATATTGTATATATGGGTGCAGCCGTCGACTGGCGTCGGATCATTTTTTATGACTGGTGCTGCCATTGCGACGACGACGAAGCGACGGTATGATCTGTCGAACGATTAAATGAATCGTTAAATCGCACGTTTTTGCTTCGCAAGGTAAGTTTATTCATTGCAAGCCGTCTAGCGGGGAGGAGATGGGAAGATCCTGTTTGATTGAACTTCGAGATGACCTCCAGCGGCAGAAAACGGGTGGCGTCTAGGCTTCGGTTGAGGATCGTTGGGATCGTTTCTAGCATGACGCAACGAAGCAGAAAGTGACCAATGAAAGTATACCTATAGTCACCCCACGATTAAAGATAACCCACTAATATGGATCAGAGTTGGATTGAGCTCCAATTCTTTATCGACTAGAATTATATTCACACCCAAAACATTTTACATAAGTGAACTTTTTATCTATACAGCTTCGCAATCAGCTATAATGGAATATATATAGCACAGATTTTTGTTTCTGGTATGACCAACAATATTTCTTCTTCTTATTCTTCTTCTTCTTGGCGCACTGGGACAGATCCTACATCTCAGCTTAGTGTTCAATGAGCACTTCCACAGTTATCAACTGAGATCTTTCTTTGCTAAAGCTGCCATTTTCGCATTCGTATATCGCGTATCGCGTGCCAAGTACGATGATACTCTATGCCCAGGGAAGTCAAGGAAATTTGCATTACGAAAAGATCATGGACCGACCGGGAATCGAACCCAGACACTTTCAGCATGGCTTTGCTTTATTTAATCATATTTTCTTCTAAAAAGTGATCCTCAGTTGATTCATAACTGTAGGTTAAATGTATTTCGAATAACCTGGAAGTCATCTGTCTCTATAGTCTGACTGTTAGTAAAGGAGTTATGATGTCACGACTCTATTCTCGCGAAGCAACTCAACTTGTGTCGAAACAAGCATTTTATTAATGACCAAAAGAAGCAACTGGCCATAGCAAATTAATTTGCATATTTTGCCAACTGGCTAATCTCGTTCCGGATAGGCGGAAAAATGCGAAACAACGATCCGAAAAAATAAGAACCATCGCTGCATATAAATGGATATCCCATTAATCTAAATCATAAATGAAGACCCACCAAATAGTCGGATCGAAGCCAGCATTCGGACAGACAGCATGGTCCGCTAACGAGAATCCAGTCCGGTCGGTATGGCATGTTGTGGCGTTTCAGCGGCGCGGCAAATGCTCAAAACATGCGATCAACATCACCACCGACGCCACCACCATCGCAACTGCCGCCGACATCGTCAAAGGAAACCCAAATCCAACATTGACCTCTTTCCATCATCAATCTACACCTTCTCGGTTCTTTTTTTTTTCGCTGCTCGTGAACTGCTTACCAGTGGTTAACAAAGTGGGGTGGGGCAAAAGTTCGAATCTAATGTGGGGCAAAAGTTCACTGGCTAAAACACAAAATATCGATCCTTTTATGACAGACATACTTTACACCAGCCGTAAACTACACACTAAATTTTCATCAAAAAATTGCCCAAAACCGGGTTGATTGTAATATACTCAAAATAGCAGTTTTTCGCAAAAAAAAGTGAAAATTTAAAATTTTGGTGACAGTTTTCACACGATCAGACAAATTTAAATAAATTTGAAGATAATATGTGGATTTGAGGCAATTTGCAAATGTTTCCATGATTTTATACATGGGTCGAACTTTTGCCCCGCTGATTCGAACTTTTGCCACACTATGGGCCAAAAATTGTTTTCAAGCATTTATGCAAAAACTAATACACCTCAAAGCAACCTTATGATAGGCCTAGAAACGCCCTTACATAAAATATTGAAAAAGATTTTATCTTCAATAGGTTCCATGCAACGAAAGTTTGACCAAAAATTACAATATTCACGTTGAAAAACAACAAATAGCCATAACTTTTCCAAATCTCAATCGATTTTTATGATATTTGGTTTGAAAGTCTCTTACTTGAATAGCATTCGAACCACCATGACATTTATAAGATTTGTTTTGAATTGAGCTAGAAATCTTAAAAAGAAACTCTTACCCCACTCGAACTTTTGTCCCACTTTACTCTATCTTCCAATGTTCTTTCAGCTGCACTAATGAGATAATAAGATTTGTTCGGAAAAATAGGGAAAATCAAGCAAGTCAAATTGTCCCATAATGAAAAGTAACCGCATATCAATCCCACTGCAGATTCCCGCACCGTAAAACAGAAAAATGAACCGTGTTTTGGTTATCTTTTTATTTTTCTCGGAAAGATATCGTAGTGAAAAGCAAATTGGGAAAGTTTCATTAAGATTTGATCATTATCAAATCCTCTGGAATTTTTTTAATATCATTTTGGAAAACTAGTTAGGAAACTTCACAGCCCATTTTCTCAATGCCTATTTTTTACAGATGGGACTGACTTGCGATTCACGGAAAAACAGTGGATTTGAGAAAAAAATAGCAAGGACCTACTCTAGGATCTTTTCTTCCAATTTGCAAAGACTACTTTGTCGGGTTTTGCCGGAAACTCTTAAACATCCCGAACTTCTTATCAAACATTTGGCGAGAAGAAGCACATTTTTTACTTAATACGACTGTTCCGTACGGAACGAGCTGGAAAAGAGTGCGACTCAAATCATTAGGAAATTGCCCAAGTAGCAACTTGATGTTAAAAAAAAAAAACAAAAAAGACAGAAATGAAAACAAAAATATGAATGAGAATCGAACGGTCGGCCTCAAGATCACCAATCTTCTCACTACTCCACCAGCTTTTCGAACAATTGTTGCGCCAATGCACTATAAAAGCGACCACATGGCCCTTTAATCAAAGCTTGTTGCTTATAACTTGACTGCACCCTTCGGAATACAAGTTCATTACTGGCGAATTTAGGCCACGCTTGAAATAATCTAAACTTTTCGCAAAAACTTCCGCGCAACACATGAGAAACATTTTTCAAACAAACAAACTGTTGCTAGACCATGCTTTTGAGTTGTGGGTATAGGAACGAAAATTGACTTAAGTTGCGGATGCTTTAGATGAAAGTTATTTGAAACATAATATTAAAACCGGCATTTTGAGAGAGTTTCAAGAGTTTGAAAAGTTGCTGGAATCATCTTGATGAACTTGACTTCATTGCTATTTGCAAAGAACATTTGTAGCAAATCTTGTCATTTCAAAAATGTTGAACGTCAAACAAGGAGTGAAATGCATGTTCATTGGAATGGTAATGAAACTTTATGAGCCTTGATATTGATATGCAACCGAACTAAAACCAGGGAAGTTACATATGCTTTTATTGATACGCGATTGAAACCATTTTTGAAAAGCATCTCTCTGGAAGATGTTTCGAGTGCTACTTGGATTATATGTTGCATACATCCGGGCGTTTGTTCAGATGTTATTGTTCAGTAATAGCACAGACACACAGACGTAACACTGACGAAATTCCCATCGACCGCTTATTTAACGATCATTTCAAATTCGCGTTTGACGTTTCACACTACCGCAATCTGTTGGTCTTGTTGCACGGAACACCTTTCCGTGCAACATGCTCACCAGATGATGATGGTGTAAACTGGGCGATGGATTTTGAAGAAATTTGTTCTAAGTGTTACGTCTGTTTGTCTTTGATAATAGTGTACATGGTGATGCGAAAAATGTACATTTGTAAGGCTCTAATTTGTGCGTAACTTCAACATGGTGTTATGAAATAGGGGTGGGCGTTTTGACCCCGGGATTAAAGTTAAGGTGCTTCGATAAGCTTTTTAAGGACAAATTTAACATGTTTTTGCATGTAATACAAACTATGACCGTGCCCAAATTGACTGTCCGCGAAAGTTTCAGAAATTTGATTATTTATCGACCTCTAAAATTACTTTGAAAATCGCACAAAATTGCAACAAAAACACCAAAATACGTTTGTATACGATTTTTTAAGGTTTTCTTGATAAAAACACATAAATTTATCAAAGGAAGCATTTTTATTCATTTTCTATAATCAAGGGTAAAAAAACACAAACCGTTCGTCCAAATCTCAGGATGTCGCGTTTTGCCCCCTATGGGCATATCACCCTCAGTTCCCCTATAGTATTAATGAGTTACATAGAATATGCAATGTTAAAATATTGGAACAAATGTCGAATAAAATTATTAATAATTTTAGACAAACGTCATTGCAATTTTCTATTCCCACGATAAATACGTCATTAGACTGGCCCAGCTCAGTATGGAAGAAAAATAAAGTTGTATAATTCCACGGGGCACCCCCCAGGATCATTCCTTAGGGTTAGAGGAATACTTCCTGGAAATTTCAGCTCATTTGATCGTTCCATGAGCTGGCGCAATCGGATTGAAGTTAATATGAGATTTTCAGCTCAAACATATGCGAAACAGCATATCATCTCCTGTTTGGTTCAGGAAAATTGTTGATCGCGTTCAATTGAACTCAGAATGTCAAAAACACTACTTGATACTATAGCGAACAAAATTGTAGAAGGTTGTATGATGATTAAAATTGAAACAATTTGTGTTTTAACTATCTGAAGTAGATTTGCAATATTGCTTAGTATTTCTTCAACTTAGCTGGGTGGTAGCCACTAAGCACATCATAGCCACCTATGACAATGGGCGAGCTGCAGTACAAGGTGCATGCATAAATACGATTGTACGGGAGTGCTGATCTAAGCCTTACTTTCAACAACTGAAGCTTAATGAAAATGAGCTTAAATACAAGTACCACCTTCGGCAACTATGTTCATTAGGGTGTCAAATAGTGAATTTGTAATTCTGGGCTTAATCGAACGCGATTAACTAGTATACGGAACGAAAAGGTGACGAATTGACCTTTTCAATATATTTGATACGAATATTCCATACAAACTTCGAATTGAATGCGCCAGCTTGGGGAGCAACCAAATGAGTTGAAATTTTGAGAGTGCTTTTTTCTTACCCTAAGGCACATATCTAGGAGGTGCCCCGTTGAGTTTTACAACTTTTTTGTTTAGAGGTTTTGTGCCCTTTTGAGAACGATTTCCAATTGATATCACTCAAAGGGGTTTTTCCCTCTTTCAAAATTTTTAGTTCAATAAAAAAAAACTTTTTTGTTTAAGGGCCAGTCTAATGCGTCATATATCTGATTTAAATTAGGTTAAGTGAGTTGAAAGTGTTTTTTACTCTTACATGCAAGTGAAATCAACTCACCTGTGAAAATTCAGAACTGCAACGGCAAATGAAGTACCGTGATGAATCAAAATGCGGACGGCACCAATATCCGGACACTCTATCAATATTCATTATTTTAACGATGAAAATCTACAATTATCTGGTAATATTTTCACGTATTCATAGATTTAATCTTATTGCACAATCTAACCATAATTTGCAATCTAGTAAGCTTTGCCAACATATATTAAAAATAAAAACAAATTCGAAGCTTCAGTTTGGCACTTTTCCTACGTCGTGCAAGTTTTAGTTGTGTAGTTTTGGACTATCAAACCGGCATTGGTTAATTCGCGAAAGTGTGGATAAATTATAGTTTGTCTACTAGTTTTGTTCGGGATGCTTAATGTGATGAGAGATTGTAAAGTTTTATAAGTGAAAGTGGTGATTATATGTGTAATTTAATTATTTTAAGAACAAAAATATGCTGTCCGGCTTAGTGAACCAATGGTTATATAGCCGGACATAAGGTGATAGCGTCATAAATCTGCCGTATAAACGAATATTTGAGAAGCATATTCGTATGAGAATTAAAGTTAAAGTTAAAAACCAATATAATCAGTGATAAAGCAATAATTATACACATAAAAACAGATAAAAACATAATTATATCAGTAGCGCTGCAACATAGATGTCGCATTGAACCGCAGGCAGGGAATGTAGGTAAAAAAACCAAATTACTTCTAAAATTGAGATTTTATTTACTATAAATATATATATTTACTATAAATATAGCAAGTGCAAGTACTGTGTGCCCAGAAAAGCCGTTTTCTCGAAGTTCCAAAGTTTATTCAAATGAGTTTCATATAGAAATGGTCAATTTAATTGAAGCTGTCCGGGTTTTGATTCATAATTGTCCGGCTTATCGATTTATGTGTCCGGGTTTAAGAACACGACATGCTTCATTATATTCGCGATTTACATGCTATTTTTGCCATTTTCGCTAAAATTGTCATCGTTTCCATGAAGATTAGAGCCTAAACTAATTGTATGAAAATTACACTATAATTAGATGAGACAAAAAAGTGTCGAAAATTAAGTTGTGACATTTGGTGCCTCTCAAGCGTCCGGATATTGATGCAGCACGGTAATATGTTAATAATAAATGCTTAAATTAGTTTTACCAAATTAGGATTATAGTGTTGTCCAACACAGAATGTAATGATTGGAATTATACTAATAAATAAAACATAAAAAAGCGTTCGGTAAACAATGTTAATATGATCCGCGAAACAAACAAACTGACTGGAATTATTGATAACCATAATCGGCTGTCAAACTCGGCTCTTCGCATAACTCGTTATAGATAGCTAATTTTCATACCGTCAAGCTACCATTCACCGTACAGTTAAGAAAAATTTGCCCTTCAAAAAATTATATAACTTTTCCAAATAATTTGAAGCGTACTAGAATACCACTACGTAGCGTGCAATTATATAATAATACAGGGAAAAATCTAAAACTAGTGATGCATAACAAAAAATTACTCAAAAATTATGTTTGAAAATGTAATGTTAAAGTCGCCTCGTACCGTTCTATGTCACCATTTACCGTGCACACTAGTGCACCATTCACAGTGCGTATAGTTTTCGTCATGATTTGATTTTGTATCTCGAAAAAACGTTGTTGATGGTGCAACTATGTTGCTACTAGTGTGCGCACTCATTTTTAAGAGTATTCAAATCATCATTTACAATAAAAAACATAAATAAAATTAAAATAATCTAAATCTAAATCATTACTACACTTTTTATATTAAATTTTGGAGAGGGATTATTAGAGTATGTTCAAAACTACAAATTGAACTTTAACACTTCACTTTTGCAAAAAAATAAAAATAAAATACTAAAATCACTTGTAAGGCGAGCAAATACCTTTAAACTCTAATATGTGTTGCTTATCTTGACATATAGGCCTATTTCGTCTGCGACTTACAGACTTCTTCAGTGTCGAGTGCTCGAAGAAGTCTGTAAGTCGCAGACGAAATAGGCATATCTGTGGCATATAAGCAACACATATTAGAGTTTAGAGGTATTTGCTCGCCTTACAAGTGATTTTAGTATTTTTTTTTTTTTGCGAAAGTGAAGTGTTAAAGTTCAATTTGTAGTTCTAAATCATTATTTTTTCATTAAAACCGTTATATGAGGTTTAACTGTATTGTCCAAACCATTCCATATTCACTCAAAAACTAAATATGAAGTAGTTTAATGACAACATAACAATAAATCTAATATTACCGAATAGTTTCATGCCTTTTACACTAATGCACGGTAATAGGAACCATATATTGAACCGAGATGAGCCAGCCTCGGGCTGCAAATCTCGCTAATAAAGATAATAATAATAATAATAATAACCATATATTGAGAAAAGGGTCCATTCACCGCATTTGGGTTTCGACAGAAACAAAATATAAAAATCTAATTTGCATAGAATCTTATTGCTCATATGATGAAATACATCTTACTAATAGTATCCATAGTGAAAACTTGTTGAAATTTTAAAAAATTTCATACTCTATCGTTAAAATGAAAAAATGTGATTTTTTGACGTTTCTACTAAGAGTGTTGCAAAATATCATTATAAAACAGAATTCACATGATTTTGAATACATAAACTAGGTTTTTCAAAATGCTTTGTGACAAAAACTACTTCATTTCATCAGTTTTGCTGACAAAAGAATAATTTGTGAAAATTGTATGAATATTCTGTAGGAATTTGTATATGTGCACGGTGAATGGAGGCCGCACGGAGACTGGTGACTTAACGGTATAAAAAGTGGAATTATTTTGGCGATAGCAGTGAATTTCTGTTTTGTGATTCGTCAATC
The DNA here is from genome assembly GCF_002204515.2 of Aedes aegypti. NCBI lineage: Eukaryota > Metazoa > Arthropoda > Insecta > Diptera > Culicidae > Aedes > Aedes aegypti. The sequence continues at coordinate 292,447,055 of NC_035108.1, forward strand.
AAAAAATCATAGGCCTGATGTCATTATTTTTTTCGCATACTATATTTGAAACTTTAAAACTTAATTAATGAATCGTGTGGACCGTTGATTCCGTATTGAGGGACCACTACTCCAACTGACCATCCGAACGCATTTTGATTCCTAGGAAACACAACAGACTCAAAACACTATCTTCATCCGGACGGCAGCGGCGGCGGCGGCATCAGCAATGCCGAACTGCGATCGCGTCGAGTTTGAGACAACAAAAAATCAGATCGTTGAAGTTTGACACGATGGGATCAACCTTTCTACAAGTTCTCTTCAAACAACAACGGCTGCTTCAACAAGATCAGAACTCAACTCAGCTGTCGGCAACTGCCGGCCAATCGATTGAACGCCGAGGAGAAGCGCGGAAAGAAAACAAATCAACCGTATCGGTTTGTTAATTTGTAAATCATAAATATTTATAAAAGTAATTGATCATTTCTTTTCGATTGGAAACCGATCATATTTTCAAAACACCAACCAAGGGCGGGGGGTGAGCTCCTCGCTTCTCGTCTTCCCCATCGCATCGTTTCGGTTCTGGTGGATGAGTGTCTCCTCTTTTTCACTTTTTCTCTCCTCATTGCTCGCTTATTGCTCTTGATGGGCTCTCGAGATCATCAATCGTGTTACGCGGGCTTCGCTCGTCGTGATTCCTGCAGATGGTCCCAATTGTGCCATTGCATGCAGCGTTTTTAGCCCGCCCTCGAAGCACGCCGTTGGAGATGTTGGGAGCGCATGACTTAGAGCTTTGACAAAGCGAGGGGTTGCTCGATGGGTGTTGGTCTAGATAGGGTAGGTTGCCAATTTTTACACGGTTTTGGAAGCAGCGTTTTTTGTTTGACTGCCAAATTTTTCAGAATCCATAAAACTTTACTGATTTACAGTCACCCCACAGTTATGGATCAGCTAAGGGTTATTTTTTAGAATAAAATATGATTACATATCATGGTGATCTTGTACAAAACAAAATTACCCGCCTGGCAATGCCAAATATAGTTGTTTTCGAGAATACACATAAAAATCTCTGTTTTTTACGAAAAAGTGTCGATTTCGATAGAAATTTCAAAAGTTGTCCATCCCACAGATGTGGATCAGTGGAACAGGAGGGTCCTTATTATGGATCAAATCAACTCATATTATGGATCAGAACACTATAAAAGCAATTTATCTGTGAAGTAAACGAATGGTGTGATAGTAAAAGTATACGTTTCGGCGTTTCTTTCGGAATCGTCTAATCGTTGATTCATAACTATGGTACGGGTTTCAATGCCCCACAGTTGTGAATCAACGATTCTATGAATACGGACTATCATGCGGACTTATAAAATATTCTAGAAAATGTTATGATTGATTGCAATGCTGTACAGATTTATGGTTAACGTAGATAAAATGTGTTCTGCGTAATTGCAACTCTATTTGATGAGATACACCCCAACCTCTTTCTACGACCGTTATCGGGGGGTCGTAAAAAAATCGGTCGTAAAAAAATCAGGGTTATAATTATGATTTTGAATGCAACGTCTAGATGCGGAAATACTGATTCGAGATATTCGGCAAAGTTGAAGCATGGGTTGAGAACTTGCCAAAATGGTCGTTCAAGTTTTCATATTTTGGTAATAGATTACAACACTGCTCGATTGTTAGCAAAAGAGCCAATTTTATGCGGGTGTGATATGCAAATAACAAAAATTTTTAAGGATAACGATACCAAATGTTCATCAAAGTTGAAGGAAGTGTTGCGTGCCAGACAGTCAGCCAAATCACAAATGGCTGGCAACACTGTTAAGAAGAAAAAAAAGATCAAAACCATAAAACTTGAGCGGAACAGAAAAATAGAATGCATAGCAATATAGCAATACAATTTAACTGTAATCCAGTTTTTCATTAGAGTTTCAAAATTTTGTCGTAGCTGGCAACACTGCTTAAGTGGAATTGTGCCACCGTCTGGTACAAGTACAAGTGTGCATGCAACTTTTATTTTGCGGATATCTCCGGATCCTGATCACTTAGAAAGATGGCGTCTTCGGCAAAGTTGTTCAGTAGCTCAAGGACTATCATTATTCTGATCAAGAGATTCGAAATTTTGCCACCAGGCGGCGCTAGTGAGCATAGAACTTTTGATTTGCGGATAGCTCAGGATCCTGACCATTTGGAAAGATGGCGTCTTCAGCAAAGTTGTTCAATAGCTCAAGCGCTATCATTATTTTAGCCAAGAGATTCGTGATTTTGCCACCAGGCGGCGCAAGTGAGAATAGAATTTTTATTTTGCGGATAGCTCAGGATCCTGACCACTTAGAAAAATATAGCCGTGGGCGAAGTTGTTCAGTAGTTCAAGGGCTATCATTATTTTAGTCAAGAGATACAAGGTTTTTCCACCAGACAGCGCTAGTGAGCACGTTTTTTTTTTTGTTTTGCGGATATCTCAGGATCCTGACTACATAGACATGGCGTCTTGGGCAAAGTTGAGCGACTCAACAAATTAACCGAAGACGCTATCTTTCTTAGTGGTCAAGATCCTGAGATAACCGCAAAACACAAGTTTCATGCTCCCTAGCGTCACCTGGTGGCAAAATTTTGAATATCATGGCTTTTATAATGATAGCGCTTGAACTATTGGACAATTTTGCTCAGAACGCCATCTTTCTAGGTGGCCAATCAGTCGCCAAGTTGACGTTGGATAACGTTAGCTTCTTCTATTGCCTGGCTTGAGACCGTCACGAACTTATGGAAGATTTCTACTGATAAAAATTCAATCAATTTTCATACTATTTGTTGCATGTCAATTCTTGGTTCGGTTAACACTTTCAACACCGATAGAATCGGTTAATGGAAGAAGAACCAAGAGCGGTAACTCTTGTTTCCCAAACAAATATTCCGGTTGAACGTTAGGTCCACTAAGAATGGTTGCTTTAGTGGGTTCCGAAGCCAGTTTGAGGTTGAGGTACTTCTCCATAAAGTCCGCGAGCTCTACGTTCTCCTCTTTGCAACAGCAAGAAAAATGTGCTTCTCTATTAAACATAAGACATGTATCGATATTAACCAATTTTTCATCAATCATCAAATCAAAAATCAATCAATCAAAATCAATAGTTTTCATTATTGGAGTAGATTCGTAGAAAGATTTCCAATGGATTGGTGCAAGAATCTTGAAAATCTATCTGGGCGTTAGTAAGTTATTAACAGTCAAAATCTAACCACTTTTCGTGACGCGAGCGATTTTTTGTTTTTCGAAATTGTACCCCAGTATGTTGCCGTAAGACGTTATCCAACGTCAAAAACGTGCTCACTAGCTCTGCTTGGTGGAAAAACCTCGTATCTCTTGACTAGACTAATGATAGCCCTTGAGCTACTGAACAACTTCGCCCAAGACGCCATTTTTCTAAGTGGTCATCCTGAGATATCCGCAACACAAATGTGCCATGATCACTAACGCCGCCTGGTGGCAACATTTTGAATCTCAAAGCTTTTATAATGATAGTTCTTGAGCTAATGAGCAACTTTGCCGAAGACGCCATCTTTCTACGTGGCCTGGATCCTGAGATAACCGCAAAACAAAAGTGTCATGCTCACTAGCGCCGCATGGCGGCAAAATCTCGAATCTTTTGACTAGAATAATGATAGCGCTTGAGCTACTGAAGAACTTTGCCGAAGACACCATCTTTCTAAGTGGTCACGATCATGAGATATCCGCAAAACAAAATTTCGATGCTAACGAGCGCTACCTAGTGGCAAAACTCCGCAATTCAATGACCACCATATGTTAGCCTTTGAACTACTGAACAATTTTGCTGAACATCATGATCCTCAATTTTGAATATTTTTTGAGATATTGGTCATTTATAAAAACGGTCGTTAATCTGAATTTCGGTCGTAAAACTAACCGTCGGTAAAAAAAAACGGTCGTAAAAAGAGGTTGGAGTGTATTCTCCATTTAAGCCAACTTTGATCCGTATCTGTGTGCTATCCATAACTGTGGAGTGACTGTACTTTCAAATTTGCAGTTTTATTGGACCATCAAAAATTTTAATGATTTTTGTGTTTTCAAATTGATTTGATTGACTTTTGCCCACATTCATGAACCCTTATAAAAACCCAATTGAGGCCCAGATAGCCGTAGCGGTAAACGCGCAGCTATTCAGCAAGACCAAGCTGAGGGTCGTGGGTTCGAATCCCACCGGTCGAGGATCTTTTCGGATTGGAAATTTTCTCGACTTCCCAAGGCATACAGTATCTTCGTACCTGCCACACGATATACACATGCAAAAAATGGTCATTGGCATAGTAAGCTCTCAGTTAATAACTGTAGAAGTGCTCATAAGAACACTGATCTGAGAAGCAGGCTCTGTCCCAGTGAGGACGTAACGCCAGAAAGAAGAAGAAAAACCCAATTATTAAACGCTTTGAAAACTGTTGGGTAGCATAACGTCGGAAGGACAAGATGCCGAAGGGGGAAACCTTCAAAAGCGAAAATTATATAAATTTTGTTTGACAAAACGTCGAATGCAAAAATGTCGAAAAGACGAAACGAGACGCTGATAACAGACAAGCAGACGTAACACTCGAATAATTTTAGTCGTACAGCAAAGAAATGCTTATGTCTAATAGTAGGTAGTTGGCTAATGGCTCGCTCGGGGCGCTTCGAGTTTGACGTTACAGTAGTTTTAACATTGGGCGTTCATCTTTGTGCGACTATGTTTTATATTGATGATTGTTCTAGCTGTTACCTCTGTTTGTCTATACGCGTATTATTTGGCATAAAATGTTATAATGGTTCGTTCAATGTGTTTACAATACAAATACACCCAAAACAAGACCAAACACAACCATTGTATAATATCACTGCATATACAGAAAATGCAAGATTTTCTTACAGATACAGTCACCCCACAGTTATGGATAGCACACAGATATGGATCAGAGTTGGATTAAAACAGGAATATCTTATCTAATAGAGTTGGAATTACACAGAACTAATTTTGCCTACGTAAACCATCAATCCTTTCTGCATTGCAATCAATTATAATATGCTTAGGCCATGGGGTAAGACACTCATTAATATTGGTAATAATATCCGTTAATACAGATTAATATATAATTACGTGACAGGCTAGGCCAGACACCACCAGTAGAACCAACAGGTCATCAATAATTGAACCACGCCACCCGAGCAAAGTCCAACGCCATCAGCAAACCCGACGAATTGTCCCATCAGCAGATTTGAGGTACAAAAGCCCGATCGAACAATCGATCGGCCTCTTTTAGTAGTGATCAGTGATAGGTATTAGTCGTTTAAGCAAGTGTAATTAGTGTGTAAGAAGAAAATAAATGTTTTTTTTATGTTAACCTGAGAGGACATGTCATTATTATATACTACATTTATGATATCATCGAGTTACCTACGATTTGCCTAAAGACATCTGACAGAAGTATCTTGAATTTAAGTCAATGGTGGGGGTTTATAAACAAGAGGCTAGGGATTGTGGATTGTATGTCTTGCCGACCTGACATACTATAGGAGACAAATTGCATCGGAATCGACTTACGGAACGGCCCGGAAATCGTAGAAAGATGTGGGGCATTGATGACAATGGAGCTTCACTGAATGTGATGCATCGTACAGGTGCCAGTCTTCTTCTAGACAGACTACCAGATGGATGTTGGCATTAAACAGTGTGGTCTATGTTGCATTGAACGGATTTCTCATACCTATATGTTGCTCAGACGATCTGACGATAAACACAACTTGTTTTTTCATATTAATAATTAATTTGCCTTGGCAACTCCGGCAACAGGCAAACAGCAAAACTCCATGCATACTTGATAATCTTCTCAATATCAATATTAATATTATTAATAAATATAAATATTTTAATACTGGATCTAGTGTCCTGCCCCATGACTTAGGCATACTTTTGACGTTGGATAACGTCTTACGGCAACATACTGGGGTACAATTTCAAAAAAGCCTTTGCCTATCCAAAAATGTTTTTAAATGTCGCATCCGTAATGTTTTAAAGTTTTAAGCATCAGTCTGTATTTATTAACTGAAGACGTAGTACAATAAATGAATAAATAAATCCAGAGCGGAGCTACATCCAAGTTGGCATTAATCTACAAAAAATGCTTCCAGCAGCATATTCAGAACCATGGCCACTGACCACTTTATAGTAGGTTTGAGGTGCCCTGGGGAGGTGGCCAATTAGGACAATCTAGGCCCATATCAATAAGGGTATCAAACTCCCGGGAGCATTTTCAGAACCATCGGCTGCCAGACCACTGTATAGCAGGTTACAAGTGCCCCAGGGATGCCATTTAAAGGGCCACAGGGAAAAATCCTGTGGCACGTTTTCCGAACTGTAGATCAGCCTTTAGATACTGGCGCCTTGGAATGGTTTTGCGATTCTTTGCGATTTCGTAAGCAAATCTTTTTCTGAGTGGATTTTCAAATCATGGTTTGTTCCTTAAGTTAAATTGAATGAAATGAATTTAAGTTGCAACATATTTTCTCTCAATTGACGCGTCCTTCGCCAATTCCCTAATAATCATTGTTGGGATGTTACCATCTCCATTGGAACAACGATACTAAGACTCCCTTTATTTAGCGCAATCTTTGGCTATTAGTTTTGGTCATACAGCTTATGCTCGATAACTGGGCTGAGAGAACCTTCCAGTTAGCGAGCAGTGCTCGATAACTGGACTGTCATTCCAACGCACACACACATTCAAATAAAAATCGAGGGGGACTTAGATGCAAAGTTTTGGTTGGCGTCATTCGGTTTTGGAATCGCGTCGTGTTCGTGTCATTCCGTCATTGAATTCGCGTTTTAATCGTACCGTCTTGTAAATTTTGAGGTGAATTAAACAGTTTTCGTTCCTGCAATGGACATCCCACCGGGCACCAACCGCAAACGGAAACAAAAAACCCTTACGTTGGTGGAAAAAGTTAAAATTATCGACGATTTCGAAAGAGGAGGTGGATCGCACGAGTCGCTCGCCAGAAAATATGGCGTAGGATCTTCCTCGGTGACTCGCTTCCTAAAACACCGAAAAAACTGTATCAAAAAAATAATGCCGAAACCTTATTTTGAATTTGCACGCCCCTCGTCAGTTACGGGATGGTGGAAGTTTTTGACGTTTAACTGTTTTTTAACTGGGCTACAGCCCAGTTAGCGAGCACCCAGTTAAAAAGCAGCCCAGTTAAATAGCACCCAGTTATCGAGCATTAGCTGTACTCCATAATTCGTAAGGAATTCCAAAATGTGATGACCAAGAATAGTGTAGATTTGATCGTCACCTTACAACGCGCAGCTCTAGTAATCGATGTCATCAATCTATTTAAATATTTACAAATTTATTTGTATCAATTATAAAATTATATGTATGTACATTTTTGTTTAAACGGCAGGAATATCATGGTAACAATTGCATATTGTCTTTCGTTAAATGCTTTCATAGTTAACAATAGCTTTTATTTGTTCTTTATCTTGCAACATTCCTTCATTTTTATTACTCCTCGAATCGTCGTCCTTTTCTTCAATTTTCTTAATGCTTGTCATCTTTTCTTCGTTTTTGTCCTCTTGATTATCTTTCAAACTTTAGTAGCAGTCGACCCCTTTGTCTCTCCAACCTACAATTATTTCGTCAAAATTTAGCTCGCAGAATTCCATTCTTAATCTTCGGAAATCAAACTCAGAATGATGTTTTACAGTAACCCATTTTTACATACATTCTTTTATACGGATTTCTCATTTTCCTGTTACTAACGTTTGCAACCAAGCATCCATTTTTTCCTTAGCAGAGTCCTTTATTTGTAATTTAGTAGCGAAAAAATGGTAGCCTTAAGAAACCCAATGAAAGTTACGGAATAAATAAAAAATATTGGCTTATTGAAATATCTCAAATTATTCGCCCCTCGGTAGACCCAACATCTACACCTCTATTTCCATTGATATGTGAAGATATCAATTTATTTATAGCAGTTGCGCATTCTTCCTCCGAAAAGATCCTGCAGAAGTAGTTTGGCCACTGCCCCAGTCCACCAAGTGTCCATAGGGCGGGCGGCCTTTTCTACGCGACTTCGGCGGTGGCGGCAGCGTATTTCTCTCTTGAGACTTTGAACGCCTCGCAGCAGTCAATCTCTTGGTATAGGTACCTACTCTGTTATCGGCCATACGTTCGTCCATATTTATGTTTGTTATGCGAACACACCTCAATGCACTCTTGTGTTTCACCGCTCATCCGTTGCACAGTGGAGGAAAATGTACCCAAAAACGGAACCTAATATAAAACCCAAAACGATAACGGATTGAACTGCCGTTATACGCATAATTGTCCCATGTTACTTTTTGTGCATTTTGACTTCAAACAGTTTATTTTTACGTATAGTTTTCGAAAACACCTACCAAAAATAACTTTGTTCGGAAACTCAATGAAAAGCAAGCCAAGTCAATTTGTGCCATGTTGAATTTCCACGCATAACTGTCCCACTACTGTATTTCTACGCATAACTGTCACACTACACAATTCGCTGCGCTGATCTTGAAACAAAATATTTAGTTGTCAGTTTTGAATTAGCTGGTGTTTGGGAAAATCGTTTTGAACATCATCTCAAGTTGGTTTTACATCCCATGTGGAACGCAACCTGTTTTATGTGTTTGTATTATCGGGATGCATTCATCATTCATGCGAGCCTGACGTCAAATTTGATTGAAATTTTCAACATCAAAATATTATTTCACATCCGTTTTTCAACGAATTTCGGTTAAATTTTCAGGGTCAATCACAAAATTCTTTTAGTTTTTGGAACCGCGGTCAAAAATTAGAAATTCGCCGTAATTTTGGATTCATCACGGGGAGTACTGAAATAATCTCACTTGAAGAATCAGTAACCACTTTAATATCGAGTCCATGGCTTGCGACAAATCAACTTCATGATTTAGCAAACCAAGTCTATGCTTAGCACATAATTGGTCACTACTATCAGTGGGACTGTTATGCGTAGAAATTCACCAAAAACCCCGTATTTCTAGGCATAACAGTCCCACTTTGAATTTTGTAGCTAAATTTACTTTTTTCCCATAATACAAACTCTTGACTCTAATAAACACGCTATTTTTTGTACTATTGTAAAGATTTTAATTTAATTTACCGCACACCTGGTCATTACGAGGCCTAAATGTGTTAAAATCTTTAAATGCGTTTTTCTCGATTGCATATTTTGGAACATGGGACAATTATGCGTATGACGGCAGTGAAATTCTCTAAAATCTCGATATTCCATCGAAAAACATCAATAAAATGAATGGTGATAGTTTTATATATAGGAATCGTGTAGAAATGCATGTTTCGCCCCATTTTGCCCTCAAAAATGCTACTCTTCTGAACTAAAGTGACGTTAGTAAAGAACAGTTGAATAATTCTCGCTGAAACCAGGCTGCCATGGGCACATATCGTTAGAATTCAAAATTTTCGTCACTGTTCGAAATAATATGCCAAAACTAGAAGAAAAACTAATTGAATTTGGTCACCACCTTGAGTTTTACCAGAAAAATCGTTATTTTTTTATTAACGCAACGTGTTTTTAAATCCTGAACTCACCATCAGTAAGCTGAAAAAAAATCTGAATAAGACTAGCTACTAAAATTAAGTGAGCAAATTTACCCATTAAATAAAATGAACAAGTTTCTAAAACATGTTCTACAGTCACCCCACAGTTATGGATCAAATAAGGGTTGTTTTTCAGATTACAATATAATTAAAAACATTGTGACGCTGTATAAAACAAAATCACCTACCAGGCACTGCCGAATATGATTGTTTTTAAAATATATCTCAAAATTCGCGGTTATTTACCATTATTTGCTCCCCTGACCGTTATTATCAGAAAAAAAAAATCTCCATCAAATCTGTGCTCACCAGTCGATTTCTCTAGCCAAGCTGCATGTCTGGGCAAAATTTAAAAAAAAATCGTAGGGCCCGTTTTGAAGTTACGCCCTTTTGAATGTGTAAGTCCACTAATTCTAAGGAAATCTGAGATATTTAAACGAGTTTTTATTAACCGTGATTATCAGAATATATATAATATGAAAATTTGAATCAAAATTGGTTTATAAAGTTATTTGTTACTTCTGAGAGGAGTTATGAATGAGAGGATAGACGAAATTTGGAGTTACGTCCTTTTGGAAGTGTAACCGTTGAAAACACTAATTTCCAATAGATTAATTCGGCATTCTTTTAAGCGGGCATTCCGTTAAGCATGTTCAAATGTTTTCAATGACACATTGCCCTTATATGTCGCCAAAGTCTTTTACAATTGATTATTGTTTCGAAGGCTCAAGCGCTGTAAGGCATTACGGAGCAATGTTCGTGTCATTATTATTATTCATAAAATATTGTTATGGCCCAACTAGCTACCTTGGGCCTTCCCTAACCAAGTGGTTAGAGTCCGTGGCTACCGAGCAAAGCCATGCTAGATGTGATTGGGTTCAATTCCTGGTCGGTCCAGGATCTTTTCGTAATGAAAATTTCCTTGACTTCCCTGGGCATAGAGTATGTTTGTACCTGCCACACGATATACGATACAGAAATGGCAACTTTGGCAAAGAAAGCGCTCAGTTAATAATTGTTGAAGTGCTCATTGAACACTAAATAGAGAAGCAGGCTCTGACCCAGTTGGAACGTAATGCCAATAAGCAGAAGCAGAAGCTACCGGCTATTGCGGCTAATTTTGTACTGCCTCAGAACATAAACCTCAATTGCTGAGTAATGTACAATTGGCCAAACTATAGAACTCTAGACAACTGTCAATACTTTTGTGATCATTTGTAGCATACATTACTGGGGCCTTTCTTAGCCGAGTGGTTAGAGTCCGCAACTACAAAGCAAAGCCATGCTGAAGGTGTCTGGGTTCGAATCCCGGTCGGTCCAGGATCTTTTCGTAATGGAAATTTCCTTGACTTCCCTGGGCATAGTGTATCATCGTACCTGCCACACGATATACGAATGCGAAAATGGCAACTTTGGCAAAGAAAGCTCTCAGTTAATAACTGTGGAAGTGCTCATAAGAACACTAAGCTGAGAAGCAGGCTCTGTCCCAGTGAGGACGTTAATGCCAAGAAGAAGAAGATTACTACATTAAATTTTTCAAAAAATCTACAATTTTACCATTGGGTTTCTCGGTCTTTCCGATTTCACGAACACGTAAGAGCTCTGTATAAATACAATAGTAAAAGAATTGTATAAATCAATCAGTCCATTCTCATTATAACTCGTGAAGAGAAAGTCTCAGTTCTTGAAATATGCTTAAGAAAAGTAAGAAACATTCGTTATTATTTGGTTTAATTGAATTTAAAATCATAACACTTTCAGAACTTTATGCTACATGTCTCCCTTGAAAATTGAACTCTCTTGAGAAGATTCTATACCTTTACTCCGAATTTCATTAACCCGAGTGTCATCACCCTGAACGCTCTATTAGACTGAATGCTATTGTCCCGAATATATAATTACCTTGTATGACATTGTCCCGTGATAATGGAATTCGAAGTAATGCCATTCTAGAAACTGGAACTTGCGGAGATGGTCTTCGGGTATTCGATATAATGGAATTCAATGTCAAGGGGTATAATTTTGAAAAGATGTATAAAATATGGTTAAAACAGAGTTTTTCATGGATTTTACGTAAATTCCAGTTTTGATTACCGGAAAATCGTGAATTGTTCTGTGGGCCTGTTGATAACCTGCTGGACGACATACCAGAATATGGTTCCAATCCTACACAATCTGAAGATTTCCATGTAAACTTATTGTTTTCGATCGCAGACTGTGCTTGCGAAGTAAAAAAAATCATAATTTTGGAGCCTCACAAAGTTTTCCAAATTGACAAAGACAAACATATAAAATTAAGCTCTGGAAATGCTACAAATTTGAACTCCATTAAACAAAATAACAACGGATGTTCTAAACTTTGCATTGTTTTCTTCCATTTTGTATCGCTGCTTTCTACGTTTTTAATTTTATTTTATTCCATACACTGTTATCCATAACCGAAAACTTACCTCGTAAAGTATTTCTTGACGTAAACTTCTCTTCGATGTACAACAGGTTACAATAATTGCATGTGAAATAAACTGAATCGTGAGTACATGGGTTCACCAAGCTAGCTAAAATATTGTGCTACAAGAACTAATTTGGTTACATGATGAAATTAGCTCCGTAATGCCTTAAAACACTTGAGCTTATGGAAAATCAATTAATTGTGAAATACTTTGGCGGCAAGTAAGTGCAATGTGCCGTTGAAAACATTTGAATATGTTAAAAAGTATTAGAATGCCTAATCAGGGTTGAAACTCACTCTACAGTAGCCAAACAAAGCCAATCACAGTCAGCGAAGCCAGTGAAACTCACGCAAAATGCCTTGAAAATTGCAAAACACCCGTTGCTAAGAGCAACCCGAAATTACTGTAGAAAAATGTTCTATTTCCCGCATTTAGAGCCTTCAATGACACTCATGATTTAGAAAATTTGTGTACCCAACAGAGGCAACTTGATGAGATTCACGTTTTTGAACTACTGTACTGGGAGAGCCACGTGATTTTCGCGAAAAGTCAAGCCTACTACTATTACCATTCCCAGCACTGTGCCTAATTGGACTATTGGAAACTATTGGAAATAAGTGTTTTCAATGGTTACGCTTCCAAAATGACGTAACTCCAAATTTCGTCTATCTTCTCATTCAAAACTCTTCCCAGAACTTACAAATAACTATATAAACCTACATTGGTTCAAATTTTAATATTATATCTATCCTGTTAATCTCGGCCAATGAAAACTCGTTTGAATATTAGAATTAGTGGACTTACACATTCAAAAGGGCGTAACTTCAAAACGGGCCCTACGATTTTTTTTTTAATTTTACCCAGACATGCAGCTTTGCTATAGAAATCAACTGGTTTGCACAGATTTGATGGAGATTTTTTTCTGATAATAACGGTCAGGGGAGCACCGTGCGATTCATAATCAAAAACAAACATACAAATACTGCCAGGTAAGCCTTCGCTGACGCAGCGCGTTTGTGGATTGACTTCAAGTACAACGGATTGGCGTAATCCACACCTGTGGCCGAAAATGGACGACCTGGACAACTCTGGAGGCTGGCAATTGTCCAACTTGCTGCTGAGCAAGAATAGGACGATGGTATATACAGCGGAAGCAGTTTCGAACGACACTTCTGACCAGATTTCAGCCGTTGAGAGGCCATTATTCTCTACGCATTGTGGACAACAGAAGACACCCGCCGCCGTGGAGAAGTTGACGGTGATAGTGTTCACAGATCAATCGAAAAAAAGGATGCTGTTTCGAAAGCAGAACAGGCTGCTTCTACTACTAAGGCAACTGAGAAAGGTTTTTAATCGATCTCCAAATCGCAATATACCCTCGCCATCTAGGAACGGATGTAGAAGTAGAGTAGCTGACTGCTTCGAGACTGGATTTCCGCGCTCTAGCTCTCTGATGAGAAGCCAGTAGAAGTACGAGCGGAGCCGTCGAATACGACTCTGACCTTAGTAGTCGTACTTTCTCCCTTTATTACAGTTATAGGAGCTCTGTCTGTCGTCCGTCTCGACTAGCCGCATGTGGCCGAGGGAGAGGTACTCCTTCATGAAACTATGGTAATCTTCTTTCAATTTAGGATCTCGATCTAATCGTCGTAGTTGATCGTAACGTCGATGTGCACAGCCTTTTGACTCCAAGCATTGCATCGAATGAAGAGTTCCGTGGAAGTCAGACAATGTAACGACCCATGTCATCCCTAAAGTCTCACAGTGACGCTCTTCGATGGAGTAATTATCACCGATTACTGCCTCACCGATTAAGGCCTCAGTTTTCCAGAATGGAAGAGTGCATGGTGACGTCACGAAAAATTCTCCTTCTCTGTCCCTCTTTCATTACGCTCAATTGACTGTCCTGCTCTTTGACACTCACTGCTGGAATTGTTTAGATTTTTTTATATGGAGTTTCGAGGTTAGGTCAGGCGTGCAACGATCTATCGCTCAACACTTTCCTCGAGTGTCATCATCGAATCTGCCACAAAGCTGTTCTCATCAGACCGTTGTTTGGTGACATCAACTGTACTAGCAGATCCTGTAACCACCCAACCGAATACGCTATCCATCAGAACTGGGGTATTATCGGCCAGTTAAAGGCGTGCAGTACTTGAGGAAAACGAGTGAAAATGCTTTGCGCCCAGAACGATGTCGATTTGCAGACTCTTTTTGAACGAGGGGTCTGCCAAAGGCATTTTTTTTTTCGGAATGTGCCAATTCTTCACTGAGAAGTCCTTAGCTGGAAGATCTGCAGTGACTGTGTCCATCAACAGAAATTCTACGCCGCATTCGAAATTGTCGTTTCTCGATTTTATACGGGCGAAGATGACTCACGAACTGTGTTAGATAAATTGCCAGCTCCTTGGATGGTAATATTCACAGGATCTCTCCGTAGGTGTAATCTGTGTGCAAGGCGATCTGTTATGAGGTTCGGTTGAGAGGTGCTGTCAAGTAGGGCACAAGCAAGGTGGTCCTGACCGTACGCATCGACTACCTCACCAATACCAATTATGGGCTTCATGGCCGTGCGGTTAGTGTCGTCAGGCAGTGAGCGTATCGTGCCATGGGGTCTGGGTTCGATTTCCGCTGCAACCATTGAAACTTTTCGTGAGGAATGTTTCTCGGCTGTATCATTGGAGCATGCTTGTCCGTTGTCTAGTGTTTAGTTACAGTCTGTGCAGCTAAATGGCTGAAGACGGTGTCCGTGTTTTTTTTTTTTTAATACCGTCAGTAGGAAGACATCCTCACGAGATTGCGAAGCGGAGGCATTAGCGACAACTCGGGAAATACTTCCAGTAGCAGCGACGGTCGATTGAGCAATTGGTTCTAGAGCAGAGTAAGTGGATCGCTTGAGTCAACATGGAAGTACGAGTGAAAGACGAAGGTCTCGAAGCATCACCGGAATGCAGCAGACTGTGATGCCGTCTGTTGCAGTGCTTGCAGCTAATGTTTGACGGGAAATTACGAACGATGTGGTCACCTTTTAAGCAATTGTGGCATAGACGCTTTGATGAGACGAGTTTCTGTCGTTAGGAATGAGAAAGACGGTTGAATTTGGCACATTTCATTAAAGGATGGTTGCATGCCGGACATCTGCTGTTGGCGTACGAAGTGGAAGCATGGGAATGAAAGGTGGAAGTGAGAAGGCTTTTAGGAAGCATGAGAGGAACCATACGAGGCAGATGGCGACTGATGATGGTTAACTAGAATGGATACCAGAACACGCATTCGACGCTGGAGAAAATCGATCAAGCAGTCATAGTTGGGGTCGCTGCTGGTCGACGCGTGATCCTCCCAAGCTTTAAGTGTCTCATCAGGAAGTATAGTATGTTCTATTGTTAATTATAATAATTAGATACTAAGCTACTCCCAATCATAGTAGACTATGACTTAGGATAATCATTGACATTCTACTGACCAGACATCATTCTCGAATAAACTCTGAAACTGATAACAACTGTTTTACTACAAATATCAGAAGTGGGATACGAGAAATGTTCCTGCGAAGCCGTTTGAGGTCGGAATATGAAGCACCAGAGAATCTCGGAAGTGGTCTTCCTTCTCAAGATGCCATCAATGAATCCGATACTATGATCGCTGGACCAAGTTATTAGATTAGTCAAATTAGCGGAGAACGTACGCATTTCAATGGATCTGGAGATGTTCAAGTAACTGAACAAAGCTGTAATGTTGAAGTTGAGTTAAACCAAGCTAAAACGCACGCCATCAAGTTGGATGAATTATCTGCTTTCTTGCCGTTCTTTTCGGGATCGCCAAATGAAGACGTAAATTTTTTCATCAATACCGTAGAGCAGACAAGAAAAACGTTCAAGGTTGAAGAAGAAGTTATGAAACTTATAATTTTCAAACACCTGCAGAAAAACGCAAAGCTTTGGCTATCGTCACAATCAAATTTGTTCAACAAGACATACTCAGAAGTACTCAATCTTATTCAAACGACCTTCACTGTTACAATTAGTGCATTTGAAGTAAGAAGAAAACTTGAACTGCGAAAGTGGAGAACGGAGGAGACATTTCTGGAATATTTTGTTGAAAAAAGAAGTCTAGCCATGCCGTTAAAAATAGATGAAGATGAACTCATTGACTATGTGATTGAAGGTATTCCTGATCGTCACTTGAAGGACCAAGCCAAAATTGGTGGATCTCATCAATTTCAAGTCTGCTGAAAGCTTTTCAAACGATTCATCTGTCCAAGAAACCCGTATCAAATGCTCCTGTTTGCTTCAATTGTAATCTACCTGGACATATAGCTGCGAAATGTACGAGGCCGCGAAAACACTACAGCAGATCAACATTCAAAGGAACTGCATCCAAATGGAGTCCTGATGACAGAGGGAAACTTGGATATGACAAACCGTCAAGGATTGCAGATGTCCAGAACCAAGACATTGAATACAAGACAGATGACTTAGAGCACGACGGATTGGTAGATATTACGTTGACTGAATTTAAAATTGATTTAAAAGCATTGTTTGATACAGGTAGTCCAGTTTGCTTAATACGTCTTGGTTTAGCGAAACGTGGAAAAATTTTACCTTATATTAGTAAAAACTTTTACACGGGTATTGGAGGAACTGCACTAAAGATTGTGGGTAGATTAGTTACTAATGTAAAAATTCAAAATTTATTTTTCAGAATTGATTTTTTAGTTGTTCCTGACTCGGTTATACATTCCTATGACGTAATAATTGGAAGAGATGTTATTCTTGATCCCACGATGAAAACTATTATTGAAAAGAGCAAAATTCGCGTATTTAAGAAAGAAATTAAACATGATACAAACGAAGCTGAAACAAAGGTAAAAAATACAAACATTGTTTGCAATTTGAAATCTGTCGAGCATGTAGGAGATATAGGTAAAAATTATTTGGCAAGATTACATCATATTTTAAAAATATATTATTTTAACTTTCAACGTCCTGTTTCTCCTGAAGTAGATTATGAAATGAAAATAGTGCTTAAATCTGCTGCACCATTTCATTTTAAGCCAAGAAGACTTTCTCAAAATGATAAAGCTAAAGTAAATAAAAAAGTTGATGAACTACTAAAAATGGGAATCATTAAGGAAAGTGATTCTCCATTTGCTAGTCCAATTGTGGTTATTCCTAAGAAAGATGATGAAATACGATTGTGGGTAGATTATAGAAAATTAAATAAAGATACTTATCGCGATAATTACCCTTTACTATTGATAGAAGACATTTTTGACAAGCTTAAATGTAAATCAGTTTATACAATTTTGGATCTAAAATCAGGTTTCCATCAAATTAAAATTGCTTCTGAATGTACCAAATACACTTCTTTTGTTACTCCAAATGAACAATATGAATATTTAAAAGTTCCTTGTGGCCTATGTAATGCACCTGCTGTATTTCAAAGATTTATAAACAAAATGGTTAAACCACTCATTGATGAAGGGAAAATAGTTGTATATATTGATGACATATTGATTGCTTCCGAAACTATAGAAGAGCACTTTGAAACATTAGGAATGGTTTTAAAAATTTTGAGTGGTAATTTATTAGAACTAAATCTTGAAAAATGTAAATTTTGTTTTGATGAAATTGATTATTTAGGCTATACTGTAAATAAATATGGAAGAAAACCAAGTAAATCTCACATTGAATCTATATCCAATTTTCCATTACCAAAAAGTACGAAAGATGTTCCAAGATTTTTAGGTTTGACTAGTTATTTTAGGAAATTTATAAGAAATTTTGCATCAATCGCCAGGCCACTGTACAATTTGTTGAAAAAGGATGCTGAATTTGTTTTTGATGAAAATGAAGTTAAAGCTTTCGAAATGTTAAGAGATAAACTGCAATCAGCTCCAGTATTAGCCATTTATGATCCAAAAGCGGAAACGCAATTACATAGTGATGCAAGCTCACATGGTTTCGGTGCGATTCTTTTACAAAAACAAAATAACGGGAATTACTACCCCGTGGCTTCTTCAGTAAAAAAACGGATGAATATGAAAGTAAGTTACACGGCTTCGAATTAGAAACTTTGGCAGTAATTCATTCCTTAAAACGTTTTCATGTTTATTTGTCTGGTATAAAATTTAAAATTTTCACTGACTGTAATGCTTTAGCACAAACTTTGGCTAAAAAAGAAATCAATCCTAAAATAAGTCGATGGGCCTTGTTCTTAGAAAATTAAAATTATGGTTTAGAATATAGAGATGGAATGAAAATGCAACATGTAGATGCCTTAAGCAGATTATCAATGAGTGATGTTGAGAAAAAATCAGGAAAGCATAAGCTGGATTACAGTCAAGAGCAGCATATATGCTTATTGAATACTGAGGACATTGAACGAAATTTAATTTTAGCACAGGAACAAGATGATAAAATAAGAAATATAAAAATTCACTTAGAATTAAATACTTTTCCAAATTTCGAATTAAAAAATGGAATATTATTTAGGAAAGATAATCAAAAACTTTTACTGGTTGTGCCTAAAACAATGATTGATAGTATTATACGAATATGTCATGATCAATTAGGGCATATTGGCATAGAGAAAACAATAATAGAGATTAAAAATTTTTATTGGTTTTCAAGCATAAGAAAAATTGTTAAAAAATATATAAATAACTGTTTAAGTTGTATATTTTATAGTCCATCAGATACGAAAAAAGAAGGATTTCTCAAAATTATCGGTAAAGGACAAATTCCATTTCACACTCTTCATTTAGACCATTATGGTCCAATTAACCAACGATCATCTAAACATTTTAAGTACATTCTTGTAGTAGTAGATGCATTCACAAAATATGTTAAATTTTATCCTACTAAAACGACTAACACTAAAGAAGTTATGGAAAATTTACAATTATACATCAACCATTATAGCCGACCATTAAGAATTATTACTAACGTAAAATTTCATCTACAAGTTTCAAAAACTTTTGTATGGATCGTTGTATCGAGCATATTAAAACAGCAGCCTATACCCCTGGAGCGAATGGCCAAGCTGAAAGAATCAATAGAACACTCACTCCCATGTTAGCCAAATTAATTGAAGATACGAATCTAAAATGGGATATTTTGTTACCAAATTTAGAATATGTTTATAATAATACGTATAATAGGGCTATTAAAAATTTTCCAAGTATTTTGCTTTTTGGTACACTTCAGAACAGTTCAAACAATGAAAGCAATAACATAGAAACGTTAGTAAAAAATAATCAACTTCCATCGCGAAATCAAAATATATTGGAAATTCGATCAGAAGCAAAAGAAAATATTTCAAAACTTCAGGCTTATAATAAGGAAATGGTGGACAGAAAGCGAAAAGCTGTTCAAAATTACAAAGAAGGCGATTTTATTGTGCTTAAAACTGAAGTTAATAATAAATTATCAAGAAAGTTTAGAGGTCCATACATAATAAAGAAGGTTTTGCCAAATGATCGGTACCTTGTCACAGATATAGACGGTTTTCAAATAGCAAATATACCATTCAGTTCAGTTTGTTCACCAAATAATATGCGAAAATGGCTCTCAGATTCCAATTTAAATTCTAATTATGACGTCGATGGGGACATCGACGAGTCAGGATGACCGAATATAGTATGTTCTATTGTTAATTATAATAATTAGATACTAAGCTACTCCCAATCATAGTAGACTATGACTTAGGATAATCATTGACATTCTACTGACCAGACATCATTCTCGAATAAACTCTGAAACTGATAACAACTGTTTTACTACAGGAAGCTTGGTACAAAGCTAATGCTCCAAAATACTACTCCAACTGTCGGCTGGTTCTCCTAATTGGCCCAAAACATTAGTGCAGCGCTGGTACTCATCCACTAAAGCGTGCAACGAGGCAGCTATCTCCCTTTTCGCTGACTGAATATCAAAAAGATGACGCTTTTACAAGAGATAGTCATTGGCGTATCTGTCGACAAGGGTTTGCCAAGCCAAATTGTAATTTGCAAAGCTGATTGCATTTTCATTGCATGCTGATTGATTCGATCAACTGTACCGCCTCACGCTTCAGGAACGTTGGGGTTAGAGTTAAACAATGTCAAGAATGCGTCATGGAGTCCTAGCCACTGCATATAGTCCCCATCGAATTCGGGAAGTGAAATCAGGGGTGGGTGTCCTTTTTCCTTCCATGTACAATAGCAGCAGCGACGACGGAGTTATCAGCAACAAGTGGCACACAGGAAGCAACGGTTCCAGCACAACGACGGCACACAGTGAGATCGAGGAACACGGGTGCACAGCACTTTATTCTCTATATTCCACTAGTTTATGATAACCAACACATTCACTTTATATTGCTCCGATCTACTTTATTGAGCTACACCAGTGATTCCCAAAGTGGGCGAATTCGCCCCCCTGGGGGCGATTTTCAGGCTCAAGGGGGCGAAAATTTATAAAACAGAATTTGGGGGGCTAAAATTCTAGAAAGGGGCGAAAAAGATAACACGGGAACATGTGAAAATAATTACTCATGACCTTTAGAGAGCACACATCTGACAATTCCAATCTTAACTAATTCCAAGACTATTTTACCTTAGATTGTTTTATATCTAATTATGGCTATTTTAAAGTTACATATGATACAAAACACTTGATGATTGTCAAACACAAAATGTTATGCATTTAGGTTTTTCAATATCATAAGTTTTCATAATGGTCGGCATTTGAGATTTTCACAAGGTCAGACTGGTTAGCCATAGATAACAATTAAAACACACAACCAATTTTGGATGTACAAAACATGTATCTGACATGGTATCTGAGATATAATGAGCCGGATCCTATTCTTGGCACTTTTGATTCATTTCGGCAGTGGGGTTTTTTGAAAGCTACAGATCTCATATTTGGTCACAATGTGTGTCGTACTAATGCGCTTCTTATTGCAAAGTTTCAGACAATTTGGCCGAGAAAAACCCCCCATGCCAAAGTGAATCATGGAAGTGCCCAAGTAGCTCGGCACCCTATTACAATTATTTGCAAATGTCCAACTTTTTGTATTTTTTTAACTTGACATCAAAAAGCTACTATTTCTTTTATTGGCATCCAGCTTTTTCTGAAAAAAAAATCTACAGTAACCATTTTGCACTCATTCATTTCATTTCTTATGGCACAAACCATATTGAAAACAAATTTTGCAAAATTTACGATAAAACGGCTTGATGCCGAAGACGAAAAACACTCTATTTAAAAATTGATTTAAAGAAATATAACAGATGCGTCAGATTTTAACCTCCAGAACGTCCGAAACAATTTGAGTTTTTCTTGGTGTTAGAAAAAATGTGCTTTTAATATATTTCATTGAAAAATGACTTGAAAAAAAATCTGAATTTCCATATATTTTTGATGGTTTTATGAAGGTTCATGATTTCTGAAAATTATTGCAGAAATTTTAGAAGTAGCAGAGATATCAGTATGAAATTACAATTAACGAATTATATAACATATACGCGCCAACTGGTGACGTACTTGGGAAGGCGTGACCTTCCAAAAACGCACAATTGCAAACAAAATCAATGCAGTTCACCTAAATATGACATATTCATGTGAACAGAAGTTCGTTTGCTCGAAAAACCTTGCATTTGGTTCAATTTTGGAGAGCAATAGTTGGCGTGTGTGCAAACATTAAATTAAAAAAAAACTGAAACTGGGCTGAACTTGTATCGAAAACTGATTCAGTGTGCATTGCAGGGAATTGGTTTTTTGTTGAAATTGCTTTTATAAGAGACAGCCCAGAATCTTCTTCTTCTTCTTCTTGGTATTACGTCCTTATTGGGACAGAGCCTGCTTCTCAGCGTAGTGTTCTTATGAGCACTTCCACAGTTGTTAACTGAGAGCTTTCTTTGCCAAAGTTGCCATTTTCGCATTCGTATCTCGTGTGGCAGGTACGATGATACTCTATGCCCAGGGAAGTCAAGGAAATTTCCATTACGAAAAGATCCTGGACCGACCGGGATTCGAAACCAGACACCTTCAGCATGGCTGTGCTTTGTAGTCGCGGACTCTCGCCACTCGGCTAAGGAAGGCCCCAGTATATCATTCCTAATAATTGTGAGTTATCAATATTCAAGAAAATATTTTAAAATATACATAATCGGTAGTTATCGTATTATGATTCTACGGATACACGAGACGAAGACATTGGCGTACAGCGCAGCGCCTAAATAAAATTTTTGGATCACATATTAGGGGGGCGATTCCAAAAAAATATTGGCCTCAAGGGGGCGAATGTTGAAAAAGTTTGGGAAGCACTGAGCTACACAAATCGAACTAACAGCTGAAGACGAATACGAGAAACTTCAAACCTACGTTATTTACTTTCATGCATATTCGTGAGATTGTTGCCAGTTTGATTTAGTGAAAATCTTATCTAGGCCTCATAACTGTTATACTGTACACTATAAATGAAGTTCAAATGGAAAGTTGCATGCAAGTGATGTTCATCGAACGTACAATTTGATTAATGCTTCAACAGTAACTCTTGTCAAATTAGTTCTAGATCACAAGCAACAGCAGAGGTACAGGCTGATATATTGAGCCTGAAACACTTAAAATAATACCATATGGCTTGGAGCAGTGTTGCATTTGAACGCGTTCAGTTTGCGCGCCAGTTCAAACTTTTGAATGAGGGATCAAGTAGGCTTGAACATCGAGCAGTTCAAAAATTTGAACCCGGAAGAGCTGAAATATGAACGCGAATGGAAAATTGTTTTCATTGCAGATTCAAAACACATTTCAATGTGGAAAGATTTACAAAAGATGTCAAGAAACACAAGTTACATTTCTATTAGAGGTTCCATTTCGGCTTAAAGTTGAATAGAATATAGTTATGTTTTCTGGTAAATCAATATATACCATACTTGAAATCTGTTCTTTGAATACGTACCGAATATTTTGTTGTTGACAACCGACAATTTCTACCGCACACTCGGAGTAATTTTCTTGCGTACCTACTTTCATGCAAGTTTTTCGTCTCCAAATAGCAAAATTGTGTTTTTCACAATAGTCAATGCGATGCTCGTACACAATATGTAGATACCGTAAAACGGGGTAACTTTGATAATGCGGGTAACTTTGATAATGCGAGACTCTCAACATACTAAACGAAATAACAAAGTTCCTGTTAATCTGTTAAGCAAAACGAATGAAAAAGTAAAGAGTATTAGTATGACACTTCATGTTAAAGCTATTTCCGTTGGAATCAAGTACATTAGAGGATTTATATGCATATATGGAAAATTTATAAGATTTTAGCAATTTTGAAATGCTCTCAAACAATCTGTTCTACGATCACTATTTGATGAAGTCATAATGAGTTCGTCACTTATACTTGATAGCCTAGTTATAGTAGAACTCGAATTCGATCTCAAAACTCTTAGCGAATACTATTTTTACAAACAGGGACCATTTTTGTAATATAAGTCAGAAATTTCCATATAGCGTTAAACGCCTAAAGATATGCAACGCCCTACAAATGTTCTGTAATTCATTCAATTTTGTTCGAGTGATGCTCCATTATCAAAGTTACCCCAAAACAGAAAACCGACTTTCGATTATATGAAAAATTATATATCCATTAAGAATAAATCTTTTGGAAATTTATCAACTGGAATCGATAGTTAAGATACCAGTACTTGTTTTAAAAATATGAATTAAAATTCTTTGAAACAGCATGCATAAATATTCAAGTTTTCTTCGAAAAAACTATCAAAGTTACCCCGTTTTACGGTACCGTAATTTCGGGTGAAATTGATCACTTTTCAAGGTTTTCCTTGTCTGATTTCTATAATGTTGACAATGCCAAACAACTGAATGCAGGAAAACAAGTATGAAGGTGAGCCTCATTGACTCAAGTACCGAAATTTTCTAACAAATGTAATTTTAGTGCTAAAAAATATGTCTAAAATAAAAAATCGGGAAATCTCATTTCGGGGTGAAATTGATCACTTATCAATGCCATTATTGTTAGTTTTCAAAACAACTTTACATAATAAATATGAGCTCCCTGAATCCGAATATGCTTGCCAAATTCTTAACACTACAATATTTATAGAAATAATGAATGTTTAAATTTCAAGAATAACACAGAAAACGCCTAAATGTATGCAATTTCCTAAGGAATTTCTTGATATATTACAGAAATTCAATTATTTCAACCAAATCAACGGATTGGTACGAGCTTTGGTTATGAAATCTAGTTTGGGGATATATCTTTAGTATCCTCACAAACTTTCAGGATTATACCATGTCCAAATCCTTGTCTAGTACTAGAAGTTTATTGATGTTTGTCAACACTGCACCGTACAAGATTTCGAAATTTCACATTATTTTCATATAAATAAACATTTTTGAACGCAAAAAACTTCACAACACAAAATTTGGAAATACTTACAACAAATAACGTTCATTCACTGCAGGTTACATTGATATTTGTGCTCCATTAGGAAGAAATAAAATCAAGTGACACAGTGATCAATTCCACCCTACTGATCAATTTCACCCGAATTTACGGTACCGTAATCCGGGGTATCATTGATCACCGGGGTAACATTGATCGGAATGACTCACCTCATCAAAAGTTCGTATTATCATTTATTGATGAAACATTTCCATATCATGAATGGTGTTTCTCTTTCTTATATTCATGAGTTAATAAAAGTTGATATTTTTGTGAAAATTGCGTTTACTTTATGCGTAAATCTGTCAACTTTTCGAAATAATGGTTTTAATTGTTAAGGATGACACTACCGAAGATTCATGTCTCACATAAGTTCTGCAAACGATATAAGCAAGCAAAATGTGATTCTTACTAAAAATGACATCGCCGAAAACGATTCCGTTGTCAAAACTTTTATAAGTATGCTCAATTAGGCAACATTACCGAATTACTGTTAGCAATGTAAAATTCCTTTAGGAAATTGCCTACCTTCAGGCGTATTCCGTGGTTCGAGGTGTTTTTAATTTTAAAATAACTCAAAAAGTAAATGACTTGTAAGCATTTGGCCTTCATATTCGGCTTCAGGGGTCATGGTTTAAGTAAGTAACGACATTTTCAGTATTACCGAACGTTGTTCATATAGGTGATCAATGTTACCCCATATCAACTAAATCAAAAAATCGCCTAAAACATTTTTTTTAACATGCTTAAATCTTTCAATAAACAAAATACAGTATATAGTCTCGAGCTATGGGTGGCGGTACTTGTTTTAAAAATGTAAAACCGGCAACTTTTGCTTTTTAAACCGAAATATTGAAGAAACATTCAGATAATTGATCAATGTTACCCCGGATTACGGTACTAAAAGACAACAGTTTTTCATGGGGGAGGCGATCTACGAGGGTCAGGGAAAAATGGAACACCCCAATGAAGATTTTCGATAACCAAAATCAACCGCATGAATTAAATGCCATTTTGATTCCATTTTTCTCCACTGTGGGTTAGTTCGCGCAGAGGAGCCTCTCTCAACCTTCCATCCTCCTGGTCGCCTCTGGCCTGGCGTGCGCTCGCGTAAATATATCATATTACAAGCGGAATTACCTTCAATATCTTCCTCATTGGCCCGGGAGACGCACGCGTATCAGAAAGGTATCAAAAGCATTAATTATCTTCGTTCCTCTCGACTCGTTCTCCATTGCCGGCCGACACTCGAGTGTCTTTTTTTGTGGGTTTAATACTTATACAACTTTTTTTATTACTTTTACCAAGGTACACTTTACAAGCCGAGTTTGTTGTTGCAAGTTGGTAGGTACTTCTTGTGTAGTGCCGAAGCGGGGCTTTCTTTGACTCGTCAAGAGGTCTGTGACTAGTGATATCTTGCCCCGAGTGTGGATCCGATTGCAAAGGCCAGCTGATTTCCGCCGAACAGCCACTGAGCCGCCACTCGAGCTGTCTCATCCGTGGTGGTAAGGCTTTTGTGTCAACGAGCCAATGGTAACTTCCCAAGAATTGTTTTGTTCTTTTCTGACTTCTTTAAGATTGTTTCATGTATGTTTGTCGTATGTCATTCCTTCGTCAGAATATGTTATCATGATCTAGATCTGGGGTATCCTGTGCGCTAATTCAATCATAATCATTGCAGTTAAACTTTGTTGCTCATTGGTTGTGAATCAGAGGATAACAAATTCAGTTTTAATGACGCTTGGAAATCGTAACAAAACGTATTGAACGTCAAGCTCATTATTGCCTTCGAAAACGGTGTTCACTTTGCAACTGTATATTTCTCTAAAAATCTCGGTCCTAACAATGAATAAGAAAGGGAAATTCTTATATTCTCGACAGCCTAATTCTCTTTATTTGGTATACGCTGGGCATGGCGAAACATTGGTATTTTGCGTACCTGAAGGAAATAAATAAACCCCTTTGTGTGGTCCTAAGTTTGCTGCTTACATTCTCCGGAGGTACTGATGATGATAGGGACGCATTTTACGCGCAGATCGAATGCAAGTAAGCCATGACGTCAAGATCATCATAAGAGACTTAAACGCTCAGATTGGCTATAGAGGAGGATTCTAGACTAACTATTGACAAATTCAGTGCCCACTGGTTGACGAACAAGAATGGCCTCTGACTAATTGTATACCTGTAGATCATCATAGTAGACAGAATCGCAAATCGATCACTTTTCGAACGATGCACGGCGCTTCTCCGACATCATTTATTTATTTATATGAATTATTCAACTCATTAAGCCTGATTCGCTGCTGACAAGTAATTTCTCGGCTTATTCTGATGCATGGAAAATTTCTGCAAGGAATCGATCAAGGGGCGATCCATTAATTACGTTAGACAATTTTCGGGGTTTTTCAACCCCCCCTCCCCCCATGGTAAGATATTTTGTATGAAAATTAAAAATAAATTGTATGGCGCGTAAGAAATCTCAAACCCCCCCTCCCCCCATAAACCCTTACATAATTAATGAACAGCCCCCAAGAAAGCGCTTTTTTCTGATCGCAGTACGCAGTTCAAAAGAAATGTCAGTTCAAATGGGAGTCACTGTAGAAAATTTCTGCAAGGAATCGGCGAGAAATTTCTTTAGTGATTCCTTTTCAGTAGCAAATCAGGCTTTACGCATGCTAGAGATGGATGAATTATGGGTGAAATTAGGAAAAAAAAAATCCACGTCCTACTGACCACATACTAAACGAAATATAATAATTTCTGTTAGTTAATCAAAACTAAAGAATATTAGTATGACACTTCATGTAAGAGCTGTTTTCATTTGAATGAGGCTTTATATACGAGTTAAGAGAAATATTATTCATTGCTTGGCAATGTGATAAATAAAGTCGAGATATTACTCTGTTATCTCTTTTACGCACATTTGGTGGCACTGAAAAGGGCTTAAGGCTTTGTTAGCTCGGATGCTGTCAAAGATAAATAGCACTGCGGTATGTTTTCAGTTGATGGTCATGGCCAATCGGGGAATCCTCAACGCAAATGTATAACTTTGAGCATTGAATCACAAAACTCGATTTTTACAGCACTCGTCGTCATTATCCAAATGTACGACTCCTGCTGTAATAATCATCATTCTGCAACTTGTTGCGTAAACTACTATTTATGAATCATGACGTCATTTAATGAAGTCTTTTGAAGAAAATGGTCATTTAAAGGAAGTGAAAAACAGTCAAAGTCCAGTTGACAAATATGTATTGGTGGTACAACAATGTATCTATCGAGTGTGATATTTTCACTCTTTTTCTTTCAATTTCCTGATCAGGAAACGTCTTTAAATCACGTCATCCAAATGTTGGCTATATTCATCCTTCCCCTTTCCTACTATATCATACTTTTTGAATGCAAAATTATGCAATTTCATGAGGGCAGATAATTCAAATCCTATTTGCAAATTGATGTTTGTTTTTTATTGACAGAAAAATTATTATTTTTGTTAGTTAAGGAAAAGCACCTCTTTTATAAGATCAGATTTGTTTGTAATATTATCGGTTTATCAATTTATTTTGTTAAAAAATCATCTTATTCAGGATTTGCAATGAAAAAAATTAAACAAGAAGCAAGAAAATAATAGACGTTATTGCGCGTTCCTAATTTGTTTTGAATCCCAAATATTTCTCGCATAACTTCTGATCTCGCCCTAAAAGCCATTGGTAACCATGTGTGTAGCTCGGTGTTTCTGAGAATTTGAATGGAGTTACACGTTATTTAACAACGCTGAAGAAAATTGAATGGAGTTACACGTTATTTAACAACGTGAAGAAATGACCATTCTCTACCTGCCAGTGGTGTTGGATTCTATGCTTATAAAATAATTTGCTCAGAAACAACGCGCTACTCACGTGGTTACCAATGGCTTTTAGGGCATTATCCCAGATTATGCGAGATTTGGTCTAGTAACCTTCGATATTGGTCATATTGACAGACAGAGGGAAAATTGAAAAACAAAAATCAATAGGAACACATCGAGATTCGGAGATCTCGAGATAAGGAGTACCGTACTGTTTATATTACGGAAACTTGAGGCCTCATTGAAGTATAACTCATCAGAAAGCATATCAAATGAATCATTCTGTATGGTTCCTCCGCGTTATCAAGCCTTCAAAACAATTAACTTTTTTAAGAAATAATGAATGTAATGTTTGGGATGATACTAATAAAGAAATAAAAAAAACATCGAAAGAACATCTACAATCGACTCTCCTGTATTTTTTTTTATATTACGAAGCTACATAACTGTTCGCAACCCAACAAGCGTAACAGTTAGGAGATTTTCTCATTGATTCCAATGCGAAATAAAATATTTATTTTTAATCGATAATTATAGTGCAACATTTACACGTTTGTACACAAGTTTCCCAAGTTCAAGCGCAACATGTCGCTATGAGAAAAAATATGTTAGCCAAACATTTCAATTACAGTCAACTCTTCCTTACTCGATTTCCGTATTTCGATATCAAGTTGAAGAACCATATTAAAAGTTGGTTTTCATGAGATAGCCTTTGAATGATGGTCCTTTGAATCGCATTTGCACTAGTTTTGAGTTCAATAACTCGATACTTTCCTAACTTGATGGTCCTCTCAGTTAACTATATGTTTAAAACTCATGAATATAAAGTGAAAATTGATTCAAGATTTCAATGATTTTGATTTGCTCGTATATCACAAGAAAAAATTGTCACATGTTATTAAATACGTTGTATGCTTTTACATTTCAAGCTACAAATAAAAAATACCCAGCAAACACTCGTCAACCTGATTAGACATAAATCTTGGAAGACAACCGGAAACGTCAAACACTTAACAGCAAATAAAAATTCCATACTTTTTGTGAATGAACGCGTCGTCACTCTCTGGTCGTGGGTCGTCAAGATGGATCACCCGTTGCCATAAATCTCACTCATTACTGAAAAAAGCCCCCTTTCGTTCGCGGACCAAAAGCCAAAGGTGTGTTCGTTTAAACGTTCGAAGGCTGTCCAAACAGGAAGATGAATTGGGTAACCTCATGTGTTGACCACGTGTATGCGAGTCGAGGTGTGACCTGTCCGGTATGTGGCGGCGGTCCTTTTTGCGATAGTCATTCAAACCGGTACAATTAGCCATGGGCAGAGCCAGAATCCTTCAAGAGTTCTGAGATTTATTGGAGTCGAAATAAAAATCAAGCGTTTGCCAAAAATCCTACAAGTGCATGAGCTCGTAGTTGCTACTCCGTGATTGACCAGAACAATCGAAGTTGCACGGAGATTTAATGAATGGGGCTTGGGATTAGCTTACCATTCTAAAATTGCACTAATGGAGAGCTCAAATTTAAAAAGTCAATAACGGCGCCGGCTACGACCTTACGGTCATCGGGAAAGGGAAGGAATGTTAGTTAGACAACCACACTACTTCAGTTGTCATAGGAAGCATATTGGGTTAGTGGGATAAGGCAAAGATCTAAAAGTCACGTTTGGTTGGTGATGCGATCCACGATATATTCACGCCTAACCGGATTGGTGATATTATTCGATAAGCGCATTGGTTAAACCCCCTATAAGAAATCCTGGCTACGCCAATGCAAGTATCCACTGACGCGAAGCTGTTCAAACCACTTGCCATAAAGAAAAAGAACTACCCTAATGTAAAGGTGATTAAGATTTTGTTTTATGTGTTTATTCTATCGGTAACAGTTTTGATTGTTTCTACGGCTCATCACCGTCATCCCGGGTGTGACACACATGTGGCCCATTTGACACCTATTAGTGCTTTTGTTTGGGCTGCGGGAATTTCCTGTCTACGTATCTCCATCGCCAGGCATATTGGCTTTGGTCAAATCAGAGTGAGAATCTGTTTCAGATTAGAAACTCGTTGGAAAGACGAAACAACAAATCCGGACAGGTATCGTTAGCCGGAACAAATAAGCACTCGGCTTGACGTGTTTTACCCTTTTTTTTCGTGGGCGGCATCATGTGGCATGAGAGACATTTATCTACACGGAATGACGAACCGGAAGATTTTGTTTGGTGACGCACTTATGAGAGGGTGATTATGATTATCGGCTCTTGGAAATTCGTGATCACGTTTCCGCTGATGAGTCGTGAGATTAGAGAGTCAGTTATACAGTTTATCTACTTTTAAGCTTCGAAATTTTCTTAATTAATGTTAACAAGTTCTTGGTATCACGACTTTTTGTAAATACAGGGCTGTTACATATTACATGATACGGAGTTCTGTAAACAGATTTACTCCGTATCATCTAATATGTCTCTAATAGAATCATGAGAAATCTTGCGTTTTTGCAAGTATGAAGAAAAAAAAATATGTAAAATATATCCAAACTTCTTGCAACCAACTACAGATGATACGCAGGCTTCGTCCTATGGCGGAGAGGCCTGTGTCATCCGCAAGCAAGGATTTTTGACATCAGATGCGAAAATATTGTATAATATTGGTCCCAAAATGCTGCCTTAGGGAACACCAGCTCTTACAGGAAGTCTTTCAGACCTGGAGTTCTGGTAATTCACCTAAAGTGTACGATTCGACAGATAACATTGAATTATCCTAACAATGTATGAAAAATGTACAGTCACCCCACAGTTATGGATCAGCTAAGCGTCATTTTTTAGAATAAAATATGATTACAAATCATGGCGACCTTGTACAAAACAAATTTACCCGGCTGGCAATGCGGAATATAATTGTTTTCGTGAATACACATAAAAAATCTCGGTTATTTACGAAAAAGTGTCGATTTCGAAAGAAATTTCAAACGTTGTCCATCCCACAGATGTGGATCAGTGGAACAGGAGGGTCTTTATTGTGGATCAAATCGACTCATATTATGGATCAGAACACTATAAAAGCAATTTATCTGTGAAGCAAACGAATGGTGTGTTAGTGAAAGTATACGTTTCGGCGTTTCTTTCGGAATCGTCTTATCGTTGATTCATAACTGTGGTACGGGTTTCAATGCCCCTCAGTTATGAATCAACGATTCTATAAATACGAATAACATTTTATTTTATATGGACGAATAAAATATGCTAGACGAAGATATGATTGATTGCAATGCTGTACGGATTTATTTGTTTATTTGTTTATTTGTTTATTTATCTTTTCACTTCATCTGCCTTTTGGCTTAATGAAGGTGGTGAGGAAAAGCCCGTTGGAGTTGACAAGCACTGTAATTGCCATTCTCCAAAGGGCGTAAAAACCCCGCATCTTTTCAAAATTACATTTACAATTCAATTCTTTACAATTTTGCACCAATTACAAGCTAAAAGTCAACATTAAAACAAAGCACATAACTTAAAAATAGTTAGTTTTTCAACAAATGGACGATAACAACGACTCTCTGGCTGTCCAAGATGGAAACACTGCTGAAAATGAAAAATGGGTAGCTTAATTCTTTCCAAAATAAACTTTAGGAACGGAACTCGCCTGATTTTTCGTCCTGACATCATGATCGGTTGAGTTGTTGAAGCCTTCCTGAAAATGTTGCAGCAGGCACGTTGAAGTCAAAATATACGTAGACTTCGTTGAAAACTGTGGACATGGCACTTATTGGATCATTTTGGCCATAAACCGTATTACTGGGTGTAATTGTTAAAAAATCACGTTGCCGCAAAATTCGTTGAGGTGCGTAGATATTCAAACGGGACAGAATCTCAGGCGAATCCAACTCTCCGGTGAGTACTTTTGCCACAAAAGCCGCTTGTTGGATAAATCTTCTGTTGACAAGGGTATCAATGCCAAGAAGGCGACATCGGTCCGCGTATGGTGGCAAGTTCAACGAATCACGCCACGGTAGATTACGTAGAGCACGTCTTACAAATCGTCTTTGAATTGTCTCTATCCTATTTTTCCACGTCAGTTGATAGGGGCACCATACAACAACATTAGATTCTAATAAAGATCTGACGAGTGCACAATATAATGACCGGAGGCAAAGTGGGTCCGTGAATTCGTCACAAATTTTGAAGATGAAGCCTAACTGTCTGTTAGCTCTAGAGATGATATCCTCGAAGTGAATCCGGAAGCTGAGTGCTGAGTCCAGCGTAACGCCTAAATCTCGTACTTGATAGACGCGCTGTAGCTGAATGTTATTGATTGCATAATCATAGACAATAGGTCTTTGCTTGTGGTGAAACGCAGGGCTGTTACAACAGGCGCGAATTTCGCGATTCTCGCGGATTTCGCGATTTTCGCGGATTTGTAGCGGATTTGGCCAGTCAAGCGCGAAAATCGCGGGCGGATAAAATTCTGTCGCGAAAATCGCGGATTACCAAAATCATGCGGCAAAAATTGTAGTTATATACATACAGTCGTGATTTCAAAATTGGGATATTGCTATTTAAAACAGAAAATCCAAGTCTTTTCCTTGAGAGCAGTAAAGTTCAGTTAGTATAGTCACTGATATCAAAAATACTGTTCAGGGAAAAATAAAAAGCAGTAACATTTTATTAGTTAATCCTTTTCATTTTATTTGGAGTCATTTTTCTCGAGGGTCGCTAGTCAATCAAGAGATAGCTCATCCCTAAATTCTTAATGACACTAATCTAAAATTCTATTCTATTGACGGCGATCTATAGGTTTTTGACTTTAAGATAAACAGGAAAGAGAAAATTATACCGTTCAAATCCTGTGAGTTTGAAGGATATTTATCTTCCGTTAAAAATCGTAGAAAATGGCGCTCATTAAGACCACTCAGCACATTTGGCTTGGCTTTAAAATATTTGAAATCAGAAATGTGTCAAATTTACTGATCATGGATATAATATGTCAAGACATTAAACCGTGTAGGAATGCTAAATTTGTTCAGCTTGATTACATAATACATGCATTCAAATTTTGTACGGATAATATGCGGACACTACTCTGGCTGAGTGTTGGCGTTGCAGTCATAGTTGGTTACGTTATAAAATCTTACGATCGATAGAAAAGTTTAAAACAATAGATAGCTCCATAGTCAAATTAGCAGTTTTGTCAGTGATGAATAAGTATTGTAAATCTAGAAGATACAAATTATTTGAAGTTAATGGAAAGCAGCACTAAAAATTGTATGTATAATTAATGTAATATTTGGTGTAAATATAACTAAATAAAACCTCTTGGCTGATCACCATAAAACCGTTTACGATCTGCTTTAAAAACCAGTGCAACGATTGAATCACCACCACATCAAACCGGTTAAAAAGTTAGCACCTGGTGAAATCGCTCAAAATAATAGTTTTGCTTGGTAAATTTTTGTTCAGCAACAATTATGTAATAAAAAATGGATCATTTATAAATTTGTAACTTTGGAGAAAACTGTTAAAAGCATAATGCAGCGGATATCAAAACTACTAATATTTTGAGCGATTTCACCTGGTGCTTAACTTTTCAACCAGACACTTAGAAAAAATCTTTGAAATTTACGTCATTTGTTCTCGACATATTGAAGCAAGTAAAATGACGTGAATCTAAGTCACAAATGACGTAAGGCCGGAACAAATTTGAAATTTTACTTTTGTCACCCCCCCTTCAAATTTTTCAAAAAGTCAGAGGGGGGAAATAAATAAAGTGTTTTATTTTCAGTGTTGGTTTTCATTATTTTTAGTGTTTCTTTGCTATTTTTGTATCTCGTCCTTACGATATTACGCGAGATAACAAGTGTTATTGGATTTTAAATCTCAAATCTGTTTATTAATGCTAATAGGATTGGGATTTTTCTTGGACGGTTTTCGTTTAGAATAATGTTATCACCATTTTAACTGTAAGAGTGTAGCTTTAGAGAATATAATATATTAGTGTATTCCATGAATTATCATTTCCAAGAACATCTTGTCAAATCAATGCAGCATTTAATTCTTAAAATTTATTTGAACACATGTTTTCCTAATGGATTCTTCTTCTTCTGGCTGTATAAATATTGAAAGCGTAATCATCAGCTGCGTATCAAAAGTCTTACTCTACCTTGTCTTCATTGTGTTGTGTAAACGTTATGAATCTATTTTTCGTTAAGGGAAGTATGCACTTCCACAGAAAAGTAATCGCCTATCTCGATACGTGGGAAATTCCTTGCAAGAAATGCTCGAGAAAAACATTTATCTTTGATCGCAGTATGCAGTTGAAAAGAAATGTCAATTCAAATGGAGCTCACTGTAGAAAATTTCTTGCGCATACCTAGCTTTAAAGAATAAAATCATATTTATTTGGTTTGCATAGAACATGGCACAAGTGGGCTTAGAAGTGCAATATATCCCAAAGTACCAATTTTGTTCGAATATAATGAAACACATTTACGACCAGAAGTATAAAACATACATGTTATATCGAATAAAAAAATCTAAGTTTAATTTTAAGTTCTAAGTGCATCATTTTTGTAGTGTTCCTAAAATTGTAACTAGCTTAAAACCAATTAGTTTCAATTTCATCAATTAAATATTTTCAAACCTCAAGATTATGGGTAAAAAACTTGAAGATTTTTGGTATGAAAATTCTAATTATGAAAAATAAAAAAAATACGTGATAATAGTTTAAAACATTTTGATTGGCGGGTATACTGCCGTGAATCGCAAGTCAGTTCCATGGCATTATCGTTAAAATTGAGTTGAGTTCAGTTTTCAACATATCTTTGAATGCTCTTTCAGCTGCCCTAATAAGGTTATGAGATTTGTTTGGAAAAAGTAGGAAAACAGCAAGTCAAATTGTACCATAATGAAAAGTAACCGCATATCAGTCCGCTACAGATTTCTGCACCGTGTAGCACAAAAATGAACCGTGTTTTGATCAGCTCTCTATTTTTCTCAGCAAGATATTGTAGTGAAAATCAAATGGTGAAAGTTTCATTAAAATTGGAATATGTTCCAATCCTCTGTATTTTTTTTTAATGTTCGTATGGAAAACGAGTTAACAAACTTCACCAGGCATTGCAATCTCATCTGAACGTAGAGATCATCTTTGCATATTGAAAAGATATTATCCCTAATCCAAGAGCACATTGAAATGATTCACTCTTTTCATCTTGATCATAAAATGTTACCATTGACAGATCATAAACGTACTTTCGTAAAACCAAGTGTATGATGTCCCACATCTGTGGAACTTGTTGTGAAAAAATACGTTTTGATCGCTTAGTGAGGAGCTGCATTGGTCCTTGAACTTTCGTCATATGCATCTCATTTTCATAAAATTGTAGTAGATAGAGATGGTCAGACGAGATCGGCTGCAGTCAAGTTTCCTTTGAACAGCTTTTTAGATAATTATTGCGATTTTAGGTAATCATTGCTATTTCTCAGCTGTCTTTTGGCATATGGTATTGGTTTTTCGCCCATTTCTACCAAGCTCTTGCGCTCAATAAAACAATTTACCGTTTTGATTCATATTACGGACACTTAAGGACTCAGGGAAATATAACCCAGCATAGAGCATACAAAATAAATCATTCTGTATGATTCCTTAGCGCTATCGAGTGTCAGAAGCCCTTTACTTTCGAACGGTGGGTGAAGAATACGCTTCCGCAACTTCAA
The DNA here is from genome assembly GCF_002204515.2 of Aedes aegypti. Lineage (NCBI taxonomy): Eukaryota > Metazoa > Arthropoda > Insecta > Diptera > Culicidae > Aedes > Aedes aegypti. Next base: position 292,483,140 of record NC_035108.1, read on the forward strand.
TAATTTTAAATAAATGAAAATGTGTGGCCTTTTCATGATTGTTATTCCGGACGCTTCCTCACTTTTGCCTCATATTCCGGACACTTTGAATCGAATTCCGGACAGCTCATGATAATCATTAATGGAACAGTCAAATCATCAATCGAAATCGTTAAACCACCAAAGAGACATCTAAGGTAGTTGGGCATTATAAATTTTCAAAGATATTTATGGAAAAAGTTTACTAAAACGAGCCTTGAAATTGAGAACTTTTGAACAGCAAAAATTGAAACATTTCGCGTGAAATGTTTCTCATACAAAGTAGAGTGTCCGGAATTTGAAGCTGTCCGTAATATGAATCAAAACGGTACTTGGCTGGGAATTGATTGTAGTGAAACGAACAATTTTATATTTTACACCTATGGATTCATATTGTCCTCCCCTTAATTGATTGTAAAAAACAATATAATTTGTTAGGTAATCGAATGATTGTATTAAATATATTAAAAGGATTGTCTTATTTATGTACTAATTACTGAAAAAAAAATGATAAAGGGGGGAAGATCCGACATTGGTTTAGGAATTTTCAGAAGCAGCTTAATCGTTCAAAATCAAGAAAATTTACACGATAATGTGTTCACTGTATTCTATTCTCCAACAAAAACACAGTGAACAATTTTTTTTTGAAGACTGTTTTGTTTTGAATAGAAAAACTGCTCGTTGAAGTTTCGTAATCATGTACGATGACGGATCCTTGAACGGAAGCCTCAAACTCAAGCTCATCTCAAAACTAAACGCGGTATGTATAGAAACTGAATGGGTTTAAATATTGAAAAAAAAACAACAAAAAATGCATTTATAACGAATGCAAAGCATGGTAATCTTTATTTGGCATCATGTTAATCCCACAAATGTCATACAGCAATAATATTGAAAAATATTGTGAAATTTAGATTGTGGGAAGACAGTCTCCTCATATTCCTCGTTCTTCGTTCAATCCTTTGAGACGAAAATGTTGACGTTAAGGTATTTCTGATGTACCCTGGTGCAACATGGGAGGAGAACAAATTGGGCAGGATAAACACGGCATTTTTCACTGAAGTAGGGGGCTGCGTTGCCTATTGATAAAGGAAAATAATGTTTCGATCTATTTCAATATGAAAAATTACCTTACACTTCCTTTAAACTCACAAATCATAATAACTCTTGATCCTGTTTTCTATTTGCATGATAGACAATGTCACTTTCTGAACATTTGTTCCGTACAGTTTGCTGAGATTAAAATATTCTATTGATGATCAAAAAAGGCAGATATCTAGGTGAAAAATCGATCAAAGAGCTCAAAGATAATATCTTGTTATTCAATCCATATCCCACTCAGATGATCAAAAGATGAGATGAAATGTAATGCCTGAACTTCACACTCCATTTTCTCAATGCCTACTTCTTACAGATGGGACTGACTTGCGATTCACGGCAGTATATGATGCAAAAACATGGTTTTGCAGAATAAAAAAGGATAAACATACCTGAATTTCCATTTTATTATTTATTGTCCCCCCCCCCCTTCACACATTTTTATGGAAAGTGACAAAAGAAGATTTTAAGATTTGTTCCGGCCTAATTTTCCGTCACAATGGACAGAATATTATTTGAATCACAAAAAATTTCAGTCATATTGGACGCCATTTTACAAGAATGACGTATTTTTAAGTTTTAATACCATCAAATTTACGTTACGTACGTAATATTAGGATTTTCTAAGTGTGGAATTGAAGAGACATTTAGAGTTGTCTGTCAAAATTTCATGCGTTTTGCTCATAGGAAAACAAAGTTACAGCATGCCAAAGTTGAGAATTTTGTATGAAAACCGGCTTTCACTACTATTATTCTGAATACAACTGTATATACAATACATTTTCAAAACTTTTGTGTAAAATAGTAAGCTCCGCATAATTAAACTCAGTAGTTGACAAACCAATTTTTATAAAATTTTATTGCGTTTTTTTTTGTTAAAATTTTGAATTCCAGTTGTTTTAATATATAAATAAGGTCTTGTTCAGATCTGCCCTGTAGAGTTGGACATTTTGTATCAAACGTCGAGAGGGTTTTAAATGTATAGTCTCATGTACTGCCAATGACTAATGAATATTACTGAAATAAAATGTAACAATTTTTCATAAAACCAGAAATTTGTTAAGAATATTAAATTATCACAACAATCTTGTATTTTTGCCTCAAATTGATTGAGTATTAGGACTTGAAGTTTTATAGAAATAAAAACAGTTTTCAAACAATAAATGGCATGCATTTCAAACTTATTGTTTAACTGAACTTATCTCATGAAAAAAAAATTGCAACATATGATGGTGTTTGCCTATCCATGTATTTCATGAAAAATAAAAAATACAGTTGGCTTATTAATGGCAATCTTTTCACCACTTAAAATATAGTGTAAAGTTAGATGAGAAATTGAAATTTCCGTAAGAATTCCTGGTGGAAATCCTCGCAAGAAATCCCTGGTGCAAACTTCAGGAGGAATTGGTATTGGAATTGCTACTGGAATTTCCTTGAGGAATTCTTGGAGAAGATCCCAGGAGAAGTTCTTGGGGAAATTCCCGGAGGAATTTCTGGAGGACATCTGGAGGTTTGGAGCACCGGTAGTTGCCTAAAATGCTGTCCGCACACCACGTGGTCACGTAAAGAAAGACTGATCAAATACCAGATTCCATACAAGTTTTAAAATGTGTGTTTGACAGAAAAAAAACACGAAAAAATTGACTATGTGGTTTATGGACAAAACCCTTAAGGACATCCACTCATCCCCATTAGCGTTATGAAATTTGAGAATGGGCTTAAGTACGCCACGCACAAATGTCTATGCTAGACTCTTCCTCATCTCCATAACACTTCGCAAAAATGACTGTTTTCGAGAATCCCCCACCGCTTCCGCCCTGCAATTAGTGAAAATACTTTTAAGGTTCACTATCCGAATATATCCTTCATTTTTACCATTTTAAACATAAATCTCGCGCTTTTTTTTCAACTGAGCATGCTCAGTAGGTGACTCAGAGTTTTCTGAGCATTTACTCAGATTTTACCGCTTTATTCATACGCATCCCAATGTTCGAAAAGTAAATGCTCAAGTTCTCAGTTTTATCATACCAACTTGAGGAAATGCTCAGGTAAATGATCTGACAGGTTGATTTGAGTAAAGTAAAAGCTTTTGCTCAGTTTATTCATACGACCTAATGACTCTTTTGCGTGAAGGGGAATTTCAAAAATTTGACTTATGATTAGCCCCACAATTAGAGCATATGAACTTGGTGGTATCTTCCTTCACTGGACAGACGTCCTTGGCGTGAAAAAAATCATGCATTTAGCATCCATGCGACAATTTTTTGTACCATGACCCCACTTTTGGCACCGACGGCACTGAGTGGGGTTCTGGTAATTTCCTCCAGGTTTCTGGAAATGTTCCCATGTCACACGGACATCGAACATAAGTCTTGCTTTTTCTAAAGCTTGTTAAAGTGAACTAAATAGTATTCTTGAGAAAGCCCTTTCCGAACAATGCCAGATTGGGTTCTCTTTTTCATACTTAATGATTACTTGGACTGGGGAAAATCCAAGTAATCTTTAATTTTAAGGTGACTCATAGTCACTTGAGAGTCCTTCCAAGACGACTTTGAACAAACGTTCAGTTTTGTCGTCATAAGTAAAAAAATGTGCTTCTTCTTTTCAAGATGTTTGAGAAGAAGTTCGCGATCTTTAAGAGTTTCCGGCAAAACGCGACAGTCTCCTTTCTTTGCTATTTGGAAGGAGACTTTGATTCCCCTAATGGAGTTCAAGATCTCCTGCCTAAAACCCCAAATTCGGAACAACTAACCACGATAGGCGGCACTCTTCGTTTCTTCACTTGAATCAAAGAGTCTGGGCTAGAGACCAAGGATGGAAAAAAATCAGCTCTAACGACAAACAACACGGTATATGAATGGTCCAAGAGGGCCGTCGCTCTTACAGCAACATGATTTCAACACCTCACCACGCATGCTAATCATAGATATATCGAGCATCCGATGAACAGTTTGTCGTATGACAAAGGGTTTGTCGGATATTGTAACATGTTACGATCAATGCGAAACAATTTAAAATTCACGGATAAACTTTCTCACATACCATACACAATTGACTTTCAGATAAAAAAGGACAAGCTAGGAGACAAATCGTGGAGTGCAATCAGAAAAATCCTCTAAAATTATGACTTTGGTTCGCGAGCAATTGCTCGTCAACTCACAGGCCGAGCGATTCATTTTTCGCGGAGCGGAGTTTGTTGTGATGGCTTGACGACTAAGGGTTTATCGTTGTTGCTATGATCACATGATAAAGAACAACCACGATGCATCATGTGAAAAATGTCATGATCACTAGATTTCCATCCTTGCTAGAGACTGCTTCGATTTGGTGTTCGGAAAGTGATTACCGTAAAACGGGGTAACTTTGATAATGCGGGTAACTTTGATAGTGCGAGACTCTCAACATACTAAACGAAATAACAAAGTTCCTGCTAATCTGTTAAGCAAAACGAATGCAACAGTAAAGAGTATTAGTATGACACTTCATGTTAAAGCTATTTTCGTTGGAATCAAGTACATTTGAGGATTTATATGCAAATATGGAAAATTTATAAAATTTTGGCAATTTTGAAATGCTCTCAAACAATCTGTTCTACGATCACTATTTGATGAAGTCATAATGAATTCGTCACTTTTACTTGATATCCTTGTTATAGTAGAACTCGAATTCGGTCTCAAAACCCTTAGCGAAAACTATTTATACAAACTTGGACCATTTCTGTAATCTAAGTCAGAGATTTCCATATAGGGTTAAACGCCTAAAGGTATGCAACGCCCTACAAATGTTCCGCAATTCATTCAATTTTGTTCGATTGATGCTCCATTATCAAAGTTACCCCAAAACAGAAAACCGACTTTCGATTATATGAAAAATTATATATTCATTAAGAATAAATCTTTTGGAAATCTATCAACTGCAATCGATAGTGAGGATACCAGTTCTTGTTTTAAAAATATAAATTATAATTCTTTGAATCAGCATGCATAAATATTCAAGTTTTCTTCGAAAAAACTATCAAAGTTACCCCGTTTTACGGTACTTATTTCGATGCAATTATCAACATTATCCATTTCACCCTTGGAAGAAAGTTCGCATTCCGGAGAAACTTCCTTTCTTTCATTCTTGCCACGGTTAGTGACAGTTTTAAACCCCACTTATTATGAAGGAAGTTTTGAATTCGGAGATTCGCCCTTCCTTTTTTGTAGTTGCAACCATGTTTAGTGAAAAAAGACGTGACCTTCGAGAGGTTTTTTTTTTTCCCAAGATGGTGTCCAAGAAGGATTACCACCACTAGCTTTCGCCAACGGGTCCAAATAACAATCGAAAAGGGATAAATAGTAGAAAAAAGAGTACTGAAAAGTACTCTTTTTGTAGCACTAAAGTACTGTTTTTTTAGCACTGAGAAGTACTGTTTTATTGCTTTAAGTAGTTTTAAAAACTATCGAGAGCAGAAAGAATTCATGTATACACTGTGCGAGGGTATGATGCGCAGTGATTGCTAATCTATGCTACTTTAACTGAACATCAAAGTCGTCACTTGTCCTGTAATTTTGGTGACCATCGAAATAACAGCCAATCATCGTTGCTATTAATCAAAAGTTCTCACGATACTTGCGTTGCCATGATATGGGAGAAGGGAGAAAGAACAAGCCTCTCGATTAAATCATTGCCGATCGGATTGATCGTTAATCGTTGTTAGCAGAAAACATCGTCGTCAGATGGTAAAAAGCAGCGCAACTCTTCTAAGAAAACGGCCTGTGACTGGCGTGCGCCGGCCGCCGATTTAATGTGATAAATGTGCACTAGACCTGTTCATATTTAAAAAAATGTCTGGAAATCTACCGGTCAAGCAGTATTCGGAATTCTCATGCTAAGAACAATGTCTGGTCAAATTTTCAGCTCATTTGATAAAGATTTCAGTATGCTTCAAGTTGAAAATGTGTTTTTGGGCTTATTTCAAGGTTTGCAAAATCATAACTAGCATGTGGAAAATCAAAACCACATGCTATTACCACTATTTGAAGGCTAATTCTATTCTGTTAAAGTTTGTCGAACACGCTAACAAGATTAAATTGAGTTTTAACATTGTTTGATCCAAATTTGTACTCCGCTGTACCCAGAAATTACAGTTTTCTCAATATACATGGTATATAAAACATGCATTGGTATTATTTTTTCAGTTCCTAGTCAACGGGAATCAAACATAATACATTTATGAATTCATTGACCATCAACAGATTACATGTTGCTAAAGGCAATAAATTACAATAAATGCCCAAAGATCGAGCACCGCATCGCAACCTGATGATAGTTAAATCATGCATGACACATGTTCTGGATACGAATGAATTGAACAAGTTAGCATTGCTTTTTCTTTCCGAGTGATGATTGTTTTGATCGCATTTTACTGATCATTTAGAACGATTTGAAAACAATCATCATCATAGACTGAGAAAAGGCAGTGCTAACGTGTTCATTTTTTGTATTCATTGAAGCTCACGGTGGTGCTCTTGGCTCACCCACAGTGGATTTACAAATGTGCTTCATAATTACCTATTTTTTACAATTTATTTTCGTAAGATAAATGGTTACTTTGAACGGGATTGACTTTTAGATATGCATTGTCATCATGTCTGGAAATTAAAAATCCGAAATTTTCATGCAGGCATGCTGTTCAGTGAAAACAATTCCCGAAAAAAGAGATTTTCAAGAACCTCGAGATACAAACCTCAACCAAAGTATGTTAAAACTTGCTCCAATCATAAAATCGTGTTCGGCAAAAGTTCGTAGAATTGGATAAACTACTATGTAGAAGTATTTCCGATAAATTTTGATGCTTCGTTCGGTAGTTATGTTTTTTTTAAAGCTTGAAAATAGCCCAAAAACACATAATTGATTTGAAGCACAACTAAATTTACTCTAAATTGAGTGAAATTTTGGCCAGAAGTTCATTTTGCAATGAAAAATCAAAGTATTGGTTGACTGGGGAGTTTCCAGACATTTTTGAAAATATGAATAGGTCTAATGTGCACCGAAGATGATCAATGGGGTTTGGCCCTCTGCGGCTTAAAACTCTTTCCTTGAGCCCCAACTCTCTTACTCAACATTCAACAACATAACCAACCAGTAGGGTGTTCCAGAAAATCGTTGTCTGGTAAGCCATGGCAAGCCAATCCAAGATACATTTTTGACGTTAACCACGTCTTACGGCAATGTGCAGAACCACTTGGACACTTCCATGATTCACTTTGGCATGGGGGGTTTTTCTCGGCTGAATTTTCTGAAACTTTGCAATAAGGAGTACTTCACTACGGCGCATATTGTGGCCAAATATGAGCTTTGTAGCTTTCAAAAAACCCCACTGCCGAAGTGAATCAAAAGTGTCAAGAATTAAGTCCGGCTCCTATTGGGTGTCAATTGAAAATCATAAATGTTGCGACCGTCACGAAATTATGTTAGATTTGGAACACTAATAACTCAGCCATTTATCGATAGATTTTCAATATTTTCCCACCAATCGATCGGACATTTACACAACATTTCACTCAAATAAAGACAACTATTGATTTTTGACGATAAACTATTGAAAATTGGGTGTTACTTGAATCTAACAGTTGAATCGTCCCTTCTCATGAATAATTGACAATACGGCAAATTGAAATTTACGTTGGCGATGACGATATCGATGACTGGGGCACTTATACGAACGGAGAGCTCCTCGCTGTTCTTAAATTCACAAACCATTACACTCTCAATTATAGAAGGAAGGTTGCGATTGTGACGACTAAAATTCAAATGCAGAAAATCACTTGTCGTAGTTAACGTCGTGCGGTCGTGTCTTGTACACAATCCCCTCTGATTTTTGTTTTTTTTTTTTTCAAAGCTCTTTTGCTAATAGTAGCTGAACAATTGACTTAGAGTTAAAATAAAGCTACTATTTAGGCGACATACATTACATATAATTTGCAATTGGATTGAATGGACAAATTGTATTGAAATTTGTGAAAAAGTTACACGTCTTCTCGGTGAGAATCGAATTCACGACTCCCTGTTCACTAGAGAGGGCTTGTTACCTCCACGCCACGAGAGAAGGACTGAATTTGGCACCGCTCAAACGTCAAAAAATGAACCTGTACCCTATTAAAAATCGATATTTTGGTTCGCTCTTCATGACCTTCTTAAGCATTGATTTCTTCCGATACACCCTAATACCTGGGCAGCTCATGACTCAAGGAAAGTCTTCGGTGCAAGAGTCAAGCGCACAGCAGAAAAAAAGAGTTATTAGCTCTTTATTCAGTACGAGTAAGGCAACAAAAATCATTCATTCATTCATTGATTTGTGCGAGTGGCCCTCAAGTGTTTCATGGTGGGCTGTGAATACTTTTCATTCCCTCTCCCCCCCCCCGCGCCATGCTTTGGGTTCGTCTCATTTTGCCACAAATGGACCTCGAGGGGTAATATTTCAATCGGCACTGGACACATGAGCCAACGCCGATTACAGATTCGATCAATCTAAATTTTGCGTTTTCGGTGAAGGACCACACTCAGAGAGTGATGCTAATCGAGCGAGAACAAGCGTTGCTTTATCAAATGATATAAAAATGGTTGTATACATGCCAATATTCACATCATTAAATAAAAATAATAACATTTGATTCAGTGCCTAAACATTGTATTTTGTTTAATAAAAGTTTCAAGTACGCTTAAAAAATATTGTAAACTAGGTTACTTAGCGTGGCTAGCCACGTTCCAACGGAATTTTTAAGCAAAAACTATGTACCGTGATGCATCAATATCCGAACACTTTCATGTTATTCGTTAATTGGAGTCAAAGTTAATGATTATAATAATAAATTTTATTCATCCATTTTTAAGTTAACTCATCTTACGGCAATATACTGGGTGTCAATTGAAAATCTAAAATGTTGAGACCGAAATTATGTAAGATTTTGAATACTAATAACTCAGCCATTTATCGGTAGATTTAAAATATTTTCCCACCAATCGGTCGGAAATTTATACAACATTTTACTCAAATGGAGAAAACTTTTGATTTTTGACGATAGACTGTCGAAAATTGGGAAAATGTCGACTCCTTTCTTACGCAACCAAACCCACGGGGGGCTGGCAAATGCACTATAAAAGCAGACCAATTTCTGCTTCTTCGCGCATTCTTCTTTTGACGTTAAGGTGAAGCGGCGTGTAACTCAAAGAATCATTAGAATCATCATTGATGTAACAGTAGTAGAGTCGCCTTTCCATGTATATTTTCAAAACAAACAAACAAAAAATATAACATTTGTGTTTAGCATATTTTTATGTAAACATATGGGAAATTTAATAAATTGACGAGTATTGGAAATCAAAATCAACTGTTCAATCGTACATATCAAAAGAAAACATTACAATTTAATGAAGGTCAACGGAATTTCTCTGTTTTTATTGGATTTATCGCACATTTTTGTTATGCATCGGTACGGTTTATGTTTGCAAGGGATGACGGTGTTGCCAGGTGATTGGTGACAGATTTTTCTAGCAATTGTTATATGCTTGTTTTCGAATCATTTGCTCCAGATTATAAAAACTTATCATTATGCAAATAGTTTTCCATCACAAGATCACTGATTTAATAAAATTTTAATGATTTTTGTGATCAATCCACATTAAATGCTATGATTTTACAGAAAGCAACTCTGACATCACTGCGCTCAACGATCGCGATGATTGTGCACACACGATAGACGCGTCCCGACGCATCGCACTGTGGAGCTTTTCAATTATTTTGGGTGGTCCAAATTGATAAGCACTTAGTATGATTTTATGCTTCGTAGAGATGGTTTCTGTAATTTGAGAGAATCGAAAAACAAACAACATATGAATTTCAAGTTTATATGCTTTGCACAATCTTTCCGCACTGAAAATTAATACATCAGAAAAAAAAGTTGGATATTTTAGATTATAAACACAGGCATGTCTCAGTGTGCGGTGGCGGCGTCGATTCGCAACAAGTGAAAACCATCGCCATAATAGTTTTGAGTGATGCGGTTGATAAAACTTTATAAATATTGAAATCCCGGTGGAAATGTGTTACTTTAGGGAAAGTGAATAATAGATTTGTTTAGTGGAAGTGTAGTGAACGCAATATGGAATCCAAAACACAAATGCTTGCCGCTGAATTACAATCGAAAAGGTAAGCACCTTCTGTTTGCAAGTGTAGTTGTGTGGAGCAATGAAATGCGGCATGAAATCGGAGATTTTTTTTTGAGAATATAAATCTCATGTATATTGTCGCTAAATTGATAATGCTGTATCTGAAAGTGTTGATTGAATATTGAAATACCACCTGAAGCATTTTTCATTGCATAAATTATCCATTAAATCCGGTGATAAGCAGTTACATTTCATCGATGTTGCAAATACCAATACTATCATAACAATATGTTAATGATTTTGGAAGAAGCCATTTTGTGATGACGCACCAAAAGGCCTTAACTAAAAGTGACCAGACGTCCCGCTTTTCGCGGGACAGTCCCGCATTTTGAGCATTTGTCCCGCGCTGAAAAGTGTCCCGCGAAACGTCCCGCATTTTACTAAAATCATGGAAATGTCCCTCATATCTAAAGAAGTTATTATTAATCTATATTTTTAACATGTATTCTTTGAATTCATTTTTTCGTACATAGAAAACTTATAATGTTTGTGTATCTGAGAAGTATGAAAATAGTTGCAACAGAACAGAGTTTTCAACTTTCAATTATAGAGATTATGTTTTTTCAACAGAAACATTATTCTCATGAACTGCGCAAGTATGTATCGAGCAACGGGCTCATGTTCCGTAACCGGTCGTTTGAGAACGTCGCGACCCATTGGAAGCCCACACAATAGAAACCCCAGCCAGTGCAGTTGCTGGCTAGTGTAGTGTGCTATTCCTATACCTAAAAAACAAAAAACAATGCGCTCTCGGGCGTTGTATTTGGATGGGCATCTAATTCTTCCGAAAGAGGTGCACTTTGCGAAAAAGGACCACGTGATTATTGAGCTGAAATCGAATTCAGGTTAACTTCTGCGTTCATGAGTCCTCTCATGGCGTAGTGGTAACGCGCCCCAACTAGAGATCGGGGAGTCGTGAGTTCGATTCTCACTGAGAAGATGTGTAACTTTTTCGCAAATGTTCACATCAATTTGTCCATCTAATCCGATTGCAAATTATATGTAATGTTTAGCTTTTCGGTAGTTGTTATAATTTTAAGTTTAAATTTTTGAATTGCTAAAAATGTTACTGTCAACAGCTCTTCTGATTACTTGTATAAAAGAAGAAAACAATTGCAATTTTTGTGTTAATGAATCCTTGAACTTGCTTGTCGAACTTACGAAAGTTAAAGTGTGAGTTGAAAAATGAAAATTATTGGAATTTCTAACAAGTTGCAGCCGAACTTTTTTCCTGTACCTTCTCTTATAAACTGAACATATTTTCCACTGAAGTGTAACAGAGGCATATACCGTCAAGCTACCATTCACCGTGCATTTAAGAAAAAATTGCACTTCAAAAAATTATACAATTTTTCCAAATAATTTGAAGCGTACTAAAATACCACTACGTAGCGTACAATTATATCTTAATTCAGGGAAAAATCTAAAACTAGTGATGCATAACAAAAAATTACTCAAAAATTATGTTTGAAAATGTTATGTTAGGGTCGCCTCGTACCGTTCTATGTCACCATTCACCGTGCACACTAGTGCACCATTCACCGTGCGTATAGTTTTCGTCAAGATTTTATTTCGCATCTTGATGAAACGTTGTTGATGGAACAACTTTGTTGCTGGTAGTGTGCGCACTCATTTTTAAGAGTATTCAAATCTTCATTTGCAATAAAAACCATAAAAAGTTTAAAAATTGGCTAAATAATTATTTTTTCACTTGAATATGAGGTTTGACTGTATTGTCCAAACCATTCCATATTCACTCAAAAACTTAATATGAAGTAGTTTAATCACGACATAGCAATAAATCTAATATTACCGAATAATGCCATACCTTTTACATTAATGCACGGTAATAGGAACCATATATATTTAAAAGGGTCCATTCACCGTGCATTTGGGTTTCGACTGAGACACAATAAAATAATCTAATTTATATAAAATCTCATTGCTTATACGATGAAATACATCTTACTAATAGTATCCACAGTGAGAACAAATTGAAATTTTGAAAAAAATCATACTCTAACGTTAAAATGAAAAATGTGAATTTTTGGCGTTTCCACTAAGAGTATTGAAAAATCTAGTTATCAAACAGAATTCACATGATTTTGACTACATAAACTAGGTTTTTCAAAATGCTTTGAGACAAAAACTACTTCATTTCATCAGTTTTATCTTATTTTGCTGACAAAAGAATAATTTGTGAAAATTTTGTGAATATTCTGTAGGAATTTGTATATGTGCACGGTGAATGGAGGCCGCACGGTGACTGGTGACTTAACGGTACAAACATAATAAAAAATGTGAAATTTTGTCCCGCTTTGGACCAAAATACATCTGGTCACTTTATTAACTACATCTTACGGCAATATACTGGGTGTCAATTTAAAATCTAAAATGTTGAGACCGTCACGATATTATGTTAGAGTTTGAACTAAAGGAAGGCTGCAACTATGAAAATCGACTAAAATTCAAATGCAGAAAATCCCTTGGCGTAGTTAACGTCATGCGGTCGTGTCTTGTACACAACCCCCTCTGATTTTTCTAAAAACATTATAGATTATTTTACTTTATTTTTGATCTAGTAGTCATTGCTAAATAATGAATTATGACATAAACAAAATATTGAACGTCGATTCTTCGCTGTGCTATTGTTTTCGATAAGAACGTCAACGAACGCACCCATAGTGTTTAGTTGACAATAACTTGGATAAAAAACAGTTTGAATAATACGATTAATGAAGTGTTTGCTTTAAAATTGTGCATACAATCATAACTCAACAGGTAATAGATTTTACTGTTTGAACCTATAGCAAAAATGAATGGTTTACAGGATGGAACGACACTGTACGGAATTTAACACTTGTGGTTTAAAACCTGGACATTAAATCGCAGTCCCATTATTATTTGGGTAAAAGAAACACTAAATATTAAAACTAATCGAATAATTGTTTAAATTCTCACAAAATGTGTACCGTGTTGCATCAAAATCCGGACGGGACCAGTATCCGGACATTTGTAACAATTTGTTGTAATTAAATGGTAAAATGTAGACTCAATTATATGCACCAAGTGACGTAGTAGGCCAAGAGGATAAATTGTAAAAAATCAAAACAGACTCTAACACGAAGTACATCTTTTCGCAAGTGTTAAACAAATAGTTCAAATATAGTGGATCGTCTGTTTGTCTCATTTTAGTTCTTTAATGAATGATCGAATCCTCTGAGCAGAATCTCAAATAGAGAAACCTAAAAGTAGATTTTTTAGGTTTCTCTCTCATTTAAGTTGATTAAACTATCCGTTCACCAGTTACTTCAGTAAAGTATGTGTAAAAGAGGTAAGCTCAAAAAGTTTTGTACGTAAAATTCATGAGAAAGCCTTTCCGCAATTATATATCAGGCAGATATACGTTTTGTAGAGTCTAATCACAAGTTCAATGTCTTTACTTCACAGTACACCCATGCAACATACAAAATCATACGATTTTCCTAGAGAAATATACATTTGGAAAACTGTTGTCCGAATGCCTATTATGGACCCTCCCGGGGTCCATAATAGGATTGTTTACAAATTTGACGTTGCGTATTATGGACCCTCCATTTGATTCCCATGTAATCCGGCTCGCTGCCGACGTGCCTATTATGGACCCACCTGGAAATGCGTATTATGGACCCTCTTGTGTGGTTTAATTTACAAAATTGTTCAAATATCTGTATTTATGCACCTCAAACCAAATATTTTGCCTGAAACTGCTGACTAACAATGCAATCGAAGTTCCCCCGGTGGATTTTCATAGGAATAAGGTTGCTTTGAGTGTTAATTTTATGTTTTTCTGTAGGGGGTCCATAATACGCAAAGGGTCCATAACCGGCATCGATTCGCTACAATGTTTTCAAATCCGGACGCAAGGAATAAACCATTTTAACATGCGTACTGTTGCTTTTTTTCTGAATAGACAATGAACGAAACAACGTTGGATCAAGCAGTGGCCAAGATGAGAGAAGGAGGCTCGATCCGCGGGACCGCAAAACGATTTGGGATTCCCAAAAGTACGTTGGAGGACAAACTGAAATCAAGATTAGGGAAGGGCAATTCAACCTATTCTTCCAAAGGACGACGAGCAAGCTATTGCTGACTACAACATCTCGAGCGCAGAGGCTGGATATCCGGTCAGTGAGAAAATCGTCGTTTTACAGGTGGGAGATATCTGAAAATCTGTAGGTAAGACAGGAGGAGGCGAACATCAACGTCCATTGCTAAAATTACTCGAACAAAAGCAATACGAGCACCAGGAGTGTACATGTGGCACACTACCAAATATTAGTATTTAGTGCTATTTTCCTGGAATAAATCCGGTCCAATTAGCGGGGAACGTGCCTCTGTAGCCGGTCTTTTGAAATCAGAGGTTTGTAAATGCCGTGGTTATTGGAGGCAAAGTTGCTCATTCTTTCCAAATACCTTAACTTTCTCTTAACACTGTTACAATTAGAGTAGGTAGTAAGACATGACGACTGATGAATTCACGAAAACAAAAAAATTGAGATTTCTTGCATTTAAAGAGAATTTGTTCTCCAAAATGAAACAGAAATTCATTTTTTTCAATCTTTATTTCGGCTTCAAGGTTTATTCACTTCTGCAGTTTTTTAGCCCTTAATATATAAAAATATTTTCGAAGAAAAACATCAGCTTTTGTTACAGTTTATCCGTGAAATATTGGGGATCGTGCACAATTAGTCCCCAATGGAAGTGCGTTAAATTTTTCTAATTAATGAAAACCAACAGTGCCTTCGATACCGTAATCCGGGGGCAAATTGATCACTGGGGTGAATTTAGTCAGGTCGGTACCAAAAGACATTTCCTTCCAAGGATGCTGAAGGTTTCATTGGCACTACAGACATTCCATGTTTTCTAGTTTATAGATGTCTTATGATGATTTTGAACTATTTCATTTTTATTAGGATCAGTTTTGCATAGAAATATTCCTAGTTTTTGAAGGTGTAAGCAATACAGTTGGAAATGTCTGTGCCAAACAATCCACTGGTACAATGCCTGCATGTAAACTTTGAGAGTTTAAAATGATGTGTAAGCTTAAGTATGAACTACTGAACTTATTTTTGATATCATACAGCAGTTTTTTGCTTATAAAACCGATTAATTTTGAATGATGTGCCAATTTCAAGAGAGATTGCCTACATTTAGGCATTTAGGCAGATTTACAAAGTTTAATTTTGCAATAAACTGATCAAGTACCGTAAAACGGGGTAACTTTGATAGTTTTTTAGGAGAAAACTTGAATATTTAGGCATGCTGTTTCAAAGAATTATAATTTAATTTTTTTAAAACAAGTACTGGTATCCTAACTATTGATTGCAGTTGACGGATTGCCAAATGATTTATTTTGAATGGATTTATAATTTTTCATATAATCGAAAGTCGATTTTCTGTTTTGGGGTAACTTTGATAATGGGAGTATAAATCGAACAAAATTGATTCAATTACGGAACATTTATAGGGCGTTGCATACCTCTAGGCGTTGACCGCTATATGGAAACTTCTGACTTAGATTACAAAAATGGACCCAGTTTGTAAAAATGGTTTTCGCTAAGAGATTTGAGACCGAATTCATGTTCTACTACAACTAGGCTGTCAAGGACAGAGCCGTAGCGCGGTCTCATGGCGCCCTTGGCGAACCGACATTTGAGCGCCCCTTGTTTGAAGCTCAAGTTGTTTTTAAATATATTAAGAAAGCATTATATTACCTGTAATACGCGAAATTCTAGCGCGACTTCTGTAAAAATGGTTCATCAAAATTCTCAAGGATTATGATATTGCTGTTTATTAAAACTTTGTATACAGACATTCAATGATGGAATAAAGTTCTGTAAGAAGTCATACACAGCATACCAAATTTTATACTCAGGAGGATTATCTGATAGCCCGGAAGTTATTGAATTTTCTAATACATTTCCTGTTAAAACCACTGGGATCTATTGAAATATCAGTATAGTGTATATTCCCTAAGAAATGCTTGTTGACAATTGCTGACCCATATACTTTTGCTTAAGTTTCTTAAATTCTTGTCCAATAGAGTAAAACTTAGTATTATGGCTTTTCACTACTGTTCTCATTTCAATGTCAAATATTTTTTTAATAGCTTGATACGGAATGATGTGAGAATTGTTCTGAATATTCGATCTGATTCTTGAATAAGATACTATTCGATTCAAAATCACGTGAAAACGCCCTCCAAAGCTGACTAGGGATCCTACTTAAATTTTGTCAAAAACTCGCATGGTATTCTGTCAAAGTCCCACATACATGCAGGCCTGGATTTGGGGGGGGGGGGGGGGGTGTTTGCCGAGGGGGCAAATGCCCCGGACCCCCCGATCAAGGGGACCCCTAGAGAAGGGAAAAAAGTGAAACACAAATTAATGAAATATTTTCTACATCAATGATTTTAAATTTAAAGACATATCGGAAACGATTTCTAACAGATGTATTATGACATGAAATTATATTATTGTAAAGTAAGTAGTAAATTAAATCGCATGTAACTGAATTTTTCAGTATCAATGAAAACATTGCAATTCTCTGATGAAAATCATCGAAGTTATATCGAAAACTTTAAAACTCTTTTTGGTTTCTTATACAGCAAACTGTCTCAGTTTTCTGGAAAGATACTGTCATAATTACAGTACTTTATGTCCTGGAATGATCATTAAAAGACTAAGACACTAAGTAATTCACATTTTTTTTGTATTTGATTACCAGGGTACTGAAGCTGTTATTCTATCAAAAACATTCAAAATTCAAACGGTAATTCGATATTTCTTTATTCTACTGTACCCTTGTGATATATTTATAATTTTGTTTTAATATTTTCATAGTTTTGTTTAAATATATCAATATTTACCAAAGCTCAGAATTTACCAAAATGTCTGACCCAAATCTACATTATTTAAATTTAGTTATATTTTTAGTTATATATTTTCCCTGATCCCCAAATTACTAACCCAAGGTAATTTGGATATGGTGTTTGTAAAATTTCCGCTCGAGGACTAACTGTTGTCAATATCTGGGCCATAAAAATTATAAACATTCCTTTTGAGCCTGCCTTCTGAAGACATGAGCCATGGGGAAGGCTCAAATAGCTAATTCTGAAAGTTGTTAGTTGACCAAAAGTGAAGTTCATGTGCTTTTCTGAAAGCAATTGCTTCCTGTCCGCAATTACTAGTTGTATATCTGATTAAAGCAACGCTAGACAATCGTTTGTTCCTTTTCCGTTACGAACATAAAATTGATTTTTGAAGCGTATAGTTCAATCCAGTCGTTTTAGGATCATATTTTATAACAGTGATGGTGGGAGATCAGAAATTTTCTACACAATAAAATAAAATAGCTTATCGATTTTCTCATTGCTTCATGTGCAAGTATTTTATGCTGATGATTAATTTTGCGCAACCTTAACGAAGTGATGTGGGTATAGTCATGTTCGAGTGATAATACATTTTTTTAGTTTTCCTAATATATCATTTTCAAAATACTAAACTTGCCTATACTAAACGTTTCCTGCACATTTTGTGTCAAGGACCCCCTTCAAGAGATCTGACCCGGGCCCCATGAATCCCAAATCCGGCACTGCATACATGTATACCTATGTGGAAATTTTAAAAAGAGATTTTTTAATGGACATTATGTCCTGATTTGTGTGATAATATGAGTAATAATTATGTGGAATCCTACTGTTTCATTTTTACTGAAGAAATAGTAAATTAATTGACCAAACCTTTTTTTCTGCTAGTGCACAAAATACTTAAATTAGAATTTCACTGTTGTTCGCGGCTTCTTTCAAAAGATTTGTGCCTTTAAAGTTTTGATTCAATATTTCATTTGTCTTCTTAACTGTTTCGCCTTTACCTTTATTTTTGTGTAGAGATCTCCAAATCATTGCTGGAATTGGAAAGTTTTTATTTAATGTACATTGATAAGTTTGAGGTTTGTCACAGGAGTTTTAAATTAACTATATTTTTAATTTTTCTGCATTTTTTCAAGATTCTTCAAAAATATTTTATTAAAATCAATTGAGTAACACTATTTCAAATTCTCATTTTTCACCTTGTTTTTCTGGTGTTACATCTTAACTGGGACAAAGCCTGCTTTTCAGATAAACCTGCCTAAACAAAGTGGTGTTCTTATGAGCACTTCCGCAGTTTTTACTGAAAGCTATACTTGCCAATTGACCAATTTTGCATTTGGATTGGATATCGTGTGGCAAGCACGAATATACTCTATGCCCAGGAGAATATAAGTTTTAAACTAACAACCCTCATTGTAGCTGCGCGTTTTTCGCTAGGACTGTAGCTGCGCGTTTTTCGCTAGGACTATCTAGGTCCCATAATTTGCATGGTCATGTTTAGAGTTTTTTTAACTGTCTCTTTGAGAGACCCCCTAATGAAATATGTCTCTTCTAAATTTTTACAAATTATGGCACGCATTTTGGCGCCCCCTAAAGGCTGGCGCCCTTGGCGGGTGCCAACCTGGCCAATAGCACGCTACGGCACTGGTCAAGGATATGCGACGAATTCATAATGACTCCAATCATAGTTATCGTTAGAGCAGTTTTTATAACTTTTTGATGTTATCTTTCAGAATTCAAACGAAAGCGCTAACTGGTTAAACACGTTTTTCGTTAAAATTCAAAATGGATGTCGAATTCGAAAGTGGCCCTAGAGATTTGCTATGTGTTTTCATTAGAATATAAGAGAAAAAAGATACGTGAAGAATTACATAGATTTTTTTGTCAAAAAACTGGGAGGGCTTTATTGCAAACTGTTCAAGCCTAGGGTTCAAGCATTTTGAGTTTATTTTTGTTTCTATTTATAGGGTTTTTTTAAACTTGATTAGCCAGTTCATTCGCCTCGCAATTTATAATTAACCAAACGCTTTCTCTTCAGTAGTTTTTGAAATTGAAACGAATACAGACACAAACTGTATTTCAATTATGTATGCCAATGGCTATCACATTTCAGCGATAATTACTCAACGCCATAACTCTGAAACATTTTTTAAGAAGATATATGCGTATCTCAGATCCTGTCAGACTAAGAAAATTTGATTAGGGACAAAAGAAAAGTTTAAAGTTAAGCATAAATAAATTAATACTTAAAATCAATGTTTCAAAGTGAACTGATTATATTTGAACGTAAAGTATGTCATGATACACGTTAAAGATTTCAGTTACAAATAATTAATACATATAGAAAAAAAAATATATTCTTTTTCTTTAAAGAAATAAATCAAAATAATCTAAGTTAACGTAAGACTTTTTTAGTTTCTAAAGGAGCAGGACATCTAGAACGTATCGAACTTTTTGTTAACTTTAAGAAAATGGTGTCAAATTTGGTCAGCCAAACTTCTTTCTTGGTCATTACGTCCCCACTGGGACAGAAACTTGCTTCTCGCTTAGTGTTCTTATGAGCACTTCCACAGTAATTAACTGAGAGCTACTTGCCAATTGCCATTTTATTCTGCGTATATTCGTGTGGCAGGTACTGAAGTATTCTATGCCCTGAGAAGTCGAGAAATTTCCAACCCGAAAAATCCTTCGACCGGTGGATTCGAACCCACGACCCTGTTCGGTCCTTGGCTGAATATGCTGCGCGTTTACCGCCTACGGCTGGCTTAAATTAAATAAAATAATCGCTCTTGTGAAGTGAAGTAAAATTGAAAATTTTATGTCTAAATTTAAAAACACGCCGAAATAATCTGCCTACTTTTGTTGCTACTGAGATATGAGAAGTTTCACTTTGAGTAATTATTTGGTCATAAAATAAACCAAGGTAATGAATGACTGTCTTAAAGAACATATAAGTTGAAAATGTTTTCAAGCTTTAAACAGTTGAACATATTTCATCAAAACTTGCGAGGAGTGGTCTAGGGTCTTCCTTAATTAAATCACCCCGTTGCTGTTACTCGAACGGATGATCTCTCAAGCATAATCATAACCAAGCATATTTCATTAATATACCGTATGGAATATTTTGGGATAAGCGCATATCTAGCCATTTTAATTAAGGGGATTTGGCTACTTTCCCTCTATTCATTGATGTCCCAATGTTGTTTCCCCCTTCCCTGAACGTCAGTCCTATTGAACTATCGTTACTCGCGAATATCCCGTTTGCACAACATTCCTACATTTCAAAGTAGAGTGGAATGACGCAAGATGTCATGTGGTAGCCACTTCTGTGTACTAGGTATATATTCTGCTACCTCATGTGGAACTGCACCAGCTGGCCTCGACAGTGACGAGTCAGTCGGAAAGAGATTGCGGATCGAGAGAAAAATTATTCGGAGAACTGTCATTCAGTAAGAAGCGACGATTCGAGGAAAGTAGCAAAATCCATTTGACAAATAGTATGGAAATATAATATGAGACAAAATATAGCTATTATAACAACTATGGGCCCATTCACAAGTATTCATAGACCAGGGGATTGAATCCTGAGAAATATTCGAGAAATCTCCTCACGTATCGCTTCTCCTTTAACTTATCCCATAACATGCTGCGGACATTTTGGAGAGACGGTTTATCGTATACTGCTACAACTTTGATCAGATTGGGGGTAGTAGTGGCATGATATAACCCCTCTAAAACATGCTCCAAGCCTGGGGACTACTGTGTTATTTGTGAAGGTTCATGGATTGTTTATCGTGCCAGGTAAAGAAAAACACCTATCCCCAACGGTGAACAAGCGAGGAGAGAAGATGATTTTATCATCGCGTCTTTCGTTGGGCTCTGGCCGCTCGCAGTCTTTCCATATTATGCAGACTTGTTACACCGTTGCGATAATCAGCAGATGCGTTGGAGGGCCGCAACAGATGGGATGTTTTTTTTGCTGCTTTGGGATCGTGGCTTCATTCTCAAATATAGAAAGCGAATCTGCACACGCCGTGAGATCATAACTGCTTGAGGGGGTGGTGTGGGTGTCCTAAGGAATTTACTGGCGCATTTCAAACATATTAAATAACTGTTCATACAAAAAGCAGTTCAAAAGATGGGTGGGTGTCCAAAGGGTTCATTTTGAGTTAGTGAAATAGAGTTAATACGGAAGAACTCAAACCAATATAATAAATAAATTGCTCAGCGTATCACAATCAAGATTGATCTTGTGTCATCAGCTCGTTGCATGACCTACAGACAGAGATCTAACCATGATGCTATCATAGATATGAAGCGAGTGCAAATTACTTGGCCAGGGCGGTAATACAGTTTGGAATATTCAATTGATATTCTAAAGGGCGTTAAGATGCACCTGAACTAACATAAGATAAGCTTGAAATATTCCAGGACGTTGAACAGGCTAGAATTTCCAATTGATGGCATAATAGGACGTTAAGATATACGTGAGAAAGGAACAAATTTAATCCAGGGCGTTGATAATTTTGACAATTTCGATGACATCAATCAATGATGACATCAATCAATGACGGAGCGTTTGAGATGCACCTGATCTTCAAAAGACAAAGTCAAATTACTCCAGGACGTTGATACTACTAAAAAATTTCTATTGATTTTAAGCAGGGCGTAAATATCCTCCAGATCTTGCAAAGATCTTTATGGAATAAAACAGAATTACTTCAGACCATTGATATAGCTTGGTCGATTGATTGTTATACAAAGTTTTTAAGATGTTTCTGAGCTATGTGAAATATGGCCAAATTACTCCAGGGCGTTGCAAAAGCTTGGAATTTTTAATTGATGTCCTACAGGGCCGTTGCGATGTACCTGATCTACAGAAAATAAGCTCAAATTACTCCAGGGCATTGATACAGCTTGGAATTTAGGCATTAGGTTGCACCTGATTTACGTAAGACAAGGTCCATTGGACAAGACGTAAGACAAGGAAAATAGATATCGAACAGGGCGTTAATATGAATTGATCTACATGACACGAGTCCAAATTACTACAGGACGTTGATACTGCATGGAGTTTTGAATTGATGTCCTACAGGGCGTTAATGTGTACCTTATCTAAGATCTACGTGAGACAAGGTCGAATTACTCCAGGGCGTCTGTTCGGAATATCGGAACAAGCCTGTACCGCCGAGCTTACTGATTCCCCTGTTGAATCTACAACGAGTTGCGACCGACGACGAGACAATCGACGTGCGTCAAACGATCCGTCAGCAAGGCTACCTATACACCCTTGATATGCAAAAACTGATACGACGTTTAGAAAGCTAGAATTGATTAGTTACGTTTTTCTGAATATTACTACTTTATTGAACTTTATTTAAGTATAATTCCCTATATTTCAATGCTCATTTATATTTATTCATTGTTATGATGGTTTAATGTAAGTTTTCATGCAACATATACTGAATTTCGTGAATTTCATTATGAATTTGTTATCCTACCTAAACATTTATAATTTGATAACCTAGATTGAACCTATTCACACTTAAAATTGTAAAACGGTTGAGATTTCTTAAAACTAAGATCCTTAAAAGCAAAGTAAGTCTATACAACATATGTTATCAAATGATCCACTGATCTTACGTGTTCTTAAATCTATAAAGGTCATTAGGACGACCTATCAACCAGTGTTGGGAAGTAACTCTTGGCTGCCTGAGGAAATTAGAAGAAAAACTTGTTGTAAGTTTATATACATTGAGTAAAAGATGAAATTATCTAAAATAAATCTAATTACAGCTTCAAGCTGTCAACAAACAAGACTGCTCTGAGGATCGTTTGTAGTTCTATCCGAACAGCGTCCAATACAGATTGGAATTTTCAATCGATACAGGGCATTAAGGTGCACCTGATCTTCGTAAGACAAGGTCAAATAAGTGAAGCGCGTTTATACATCCTAACATTTGTCACATTGGGCGTTAAAATGCAGCTTAATTACATGTAACAAGGTCAATTCATTCCAGAGCGTTGAATATTCAATTGTTGTCCTACATAGCATAGCATAGCATAGCATAGACTGACTGCACATGTCAATGGTTGCTACTCCGTGATTGATCGGAACTGGTAAGAATTGCACTACGATCCAAATGAATAAGGGATGGGAGTTTCCGCTTATTTTCGAAGTACAATTTTAGCAGATCTAATATTATTGATCAATAACGGCGCCGGCCAAGTCCTTACAGTCAGTTGGGATGGGGAAGGAATGTTAGGGTGTGATGATTGTTGCTTCTAGAGACCGAGAATACCTCTGCATCTCCACAATCACCACGGGGAGGGTTTTTATTAGTGAGGGAGGAAAAGATCTGGGAGTCACCATTGGTCAGTGATGCGATCCATGGATAAGGAGGGAAAATACAACTTAAACTTAAAGCTAGTTTTGCATTTTGTCTCGAGAAGTTTTCGGTAGAAGATATAAATATACGTCAACATCCATTATGTCGAACCATTCAAAAGATGTTTAAGTAATGGCAAAAAGAAAAATATATATGTATATATTTTTAAATAATATGAAAAGGAACGATGCCGACACTTTTAGTGACGAACCAAACATAGTTTGTTTGAAAATTACAGAAGAGTAACGCTGTACATTATTGTCTCGAGATGAAAAGTTTTTGATAGGAGTTTAAAATTTACGTCAACATCCATAATGTCGAACCATTCAAAAAATGTTTTTAGTAATGTTAAAGAGAGAAAATATATGCATATTGAAATTATATAAAACAGGCATAATGCCGACAACTTGTAGTGACGAACCATTCAAAGTTTATTTGAACATTAAATAAAATAACGTTTTCATGAAAATATGTGTCATTATAAGCATGAAACGAGCTCACCAGTTGGTAATCCATCCTCGACTTAACACGGATATCTTTTCGCACTCACACAACGCGAACCGTAAAGCGACTCCCGGCGTCACGAAAACGACTCCCGGCGTCACGAAAACAAAGCGTCCTGCTTGGGCTCTCCGAAACACTGCCCAGCAAAACTCGCGAAACGAAAAAACAACTCCCGGCGTCCCGAAAACAAAGCGTCCTGCTTGGGCTCTCCGAAACACTGCCCAGCAAAACTCGCGAAACGAAAAACAACTCCCGGCGTCCCGAAAACAAAGCGTCCTGCTTGGGCTCTCCGAAACACTGCCCAGCAAAACTCGCGAAACGAAAAACGACTCCCGGCGTCACGAAAACAAAGCGTCCTGCTTGGGCTCTCCGAAACACTGCCCAGCAAAACTCGCGAAACGAAAAACGACTCCCGGCGTCCCGAAAACAAAGCGTCCTGCTTGGGCTCTCCGAAACACTGCCCAGCAAAACTCGCGAAACGAAAAACAACTCCCGGCGTCCCGAAAACAAAGCGTCTTGCTTGGGCTCTCCAAAACACTGCCCAGCAAAACTCGCGAACGAAAAACGACTCCCGGCGTCCCGAAAACAAAGCGTCCTGCTTGGGCTCTCCGAAACACTGCCCAGCAAAACTCGCGAAACGAAAAACAACTCCCGGCGTCACGAAAACAAAGCGTCTTGCTTGGGCTCTCCAAAACACTGCCCAGCAAAACTCGCGAAACGAAAAACGACTCCCGGCGTCCCGAAAACAAAGCGTCCTGCTTGGGCTCTCCGAAACACTGCCCAGCAAAACTCGCGAAAACGAAAAAACAACTCCCGGCGTCACGAAAACAAAGCGTCTTGCTTGGGCTCTCCAAAACACTGCCCAGCAAAACTCGCGAAACGAAAAACGACTCCCGGCGTCCCGAAAACAAAGCGTCCTGCTTGGGCTCTCCGAAACACTGCCCAGCAAAACTCGCGAAACGAAAAACAACTCCCGGCGTCCGGAAAACAAAGCGTCCTGCTTGGGCCCTCCGAAACACTGCCCAGCAAAACTCGCGAAACGAAAAACGACTCCCGGCGTCCGGAAAACAAAGCGTCCTGCTTGGGCCCTCCGAAACACTGCCCAGCAAAACTCGCGAAACGAAAAACGACTCCCGGCGTCCGGAAAACAAAGCGTCCAGCTTGGGCTCTCCGAAACACTGCCTAGCAAAACTCGCGAAGCGAAAAACAACTCCCGGCGTCACGAAAACAAAGCGTCTTGCTTGGGCTCTCCAAAACCACTGCCCAGCAAAAACTCGCGAAACGAAAAAACGACTCCCGGCGTCCCGAAAACAAAGCGTCCTGCTTGGGCTCTCCAAAACACTGCCCAGCAAAACTCGCGAAACGAAAAACGACTCCCGGCGTCCGGAAAACAAAGCGTCCTGCTTGGGCCCTCCGAAACACTGCCCAGCAAAACTCGCGAAACGAAAAACAACTCCCGGCGTCACGAAAACAAAGCGTCTTGCTTGGGCTCTCCAAAACCACTGCCCAGCAAAACTCGCGAAACGAAAAAACGACTCCCGGCGTCCCGAAACAAAGCGTCCTGCTTGGGCTTCTCCGAACACTGCCCAGCAAAACTCGCGAAACGAAAAAACAACTCCCGGCGTCACGAAAAACAAAGCGTCCTTGCTTGGGCTCTCCAAACACTGCCCAGCCAAAAACTAAACGGCGAAACCGAAAAACAACTCCCGGCGTCCGGAAAACAAGCGTCTTGCTTGGCCCTCCGAAAACACGCCCAGCAAAAACCGCGAAACGAAAAACACTCCCGGCGTCCCGAAAACAAAGCGTCCTGCTTGGGCTTCCCAAACACTGCCCAGCAAAACCGCGAAACGAAAAACAACTCCGGCGTCCGGAAAACAAAGCGTCTGCTTGGGCCTCCAAACACTGCCAGCAAAACTCGCGAAACGAAAAAACACTCCCGGCGTCGAAAACAAAGCGTCCTGCTTGGGCTCTCCGAAACACTGCCCAGCCAAACTCGCGAAACGAAAAACGACTCCCGGCGTCCCGAAAACAAAGCGTCTTGTTGGGCTCTCGAACACTGCAGACAAACTCGCAAGCGAAAAACAAACTCCCGGGCGTCACCGAAAACAAAGCGTCTTGCTTGGGCTTCCAAAAATGCCCAGCAAAAACTCGCGAAAACGAAAAAAGACTCCGGCGTCCGGAAAACAAAGCGTCCTGCTTGGGCTTTCCAACACTGCCCAGCAAACACCGCGAAAACGAAAAACAACTCCCGGCGTCGCAAACAAAGCGTCCTGTTGGGCCTCCGAAACACTGCCCAGCAAAACTCGCGAAACGAAAAACGACTCCGGCGCGCCCGAACCAAAGCGTCCTGCTTGGGCTTCTCCGAACACTGCCCAGCAAAACCTCGCGAAGCAAAAACAAACTCCCGGCGTCCGAAACAAGCGTCTTGCTTGGGCTCTCCAAAACACGCCCAGCAAAAACGCGAAACGAAAAACGACTCCCGGCGTCCCGAAAACAAAGCGTCCTGCTTGGGCTCTCAAAACACTGCCCAGCAAAACCCGCGAAACGAAAAACGACTCCCGGCGTCCGGGAAAACAAAGCGTCCTTGGCTTGGGCCCTCCGAAACAAACTGCCCAGCAAAACTCGCGAAACGAACGAAAACAACTCCCGGCGCCGAAAACAAAGCGTCTTGCTTGGGCTCTCCAAAACACTGCCCAGCAAAAACTCGCGAAAACGAAAAACGACTCCCGGCGTCCCGAAAACAAAGCCGTCCTGCTTGGGCTCTCCGAAACACTGCCCAGCAAAAACTCGCGAAACGAAAAACGACTCCCGGGCGTCCCGAAAACAAAGCGTCCTGCTTGGGCTCTCCGAAACACTGCCCAGCAAAACTCGCGAAACGAAAAACAACTCCCGGCGTCACGAAAACAAAGCGTCTTGCTTGGGCTCTCCAAAACACTGCCCAGCAAAAACTCGCGAAACGAAAAAACGACTCCCGGCGTCCCGAAAACAAAGCGTCCTGCTTGGGCTCTCCGAAACACTGCCCAGCAAAACTCGCGAAACGAAAAACAACTTCCCGGCGGTCCGGAAAACAAAGCGTCCTGCTTGGGCCCTCCGAAACACTGCCCAGCAAAACTCGCGAAACGAAAAACGACTCCCGGCGTCCGGAAAACAAAGCGTCCTGCTTGGGCCCGCCGAAACACTGCCCAGCAAAACTCGCGAAACGAAAAACGACTCCCGGCGTCCCGAAAACAGAAGCGTCCTGCTTGGGCTCTCCGAAAACACTGCCTAGGCAAAAACTCGCGAAAGCGAAAAACAACTCCCGGCGTCACGAAAACAAAGCGTCTTGCTTGGGCTGTCCAAAACACTGCCAGCAAAACTCGCGAAACGAAAAACGACTCCGGCGTCCCGAAAACAAAGCGTCCTGCTTGGGCTCTCCAAAACACTGCCCAGCAAAACTCGCGAAACGAAAAAACGACTCCCGGCGTCCCGAAAACAAAGCGTCCTGCTTGGGCTCTCCAAAACACTGCCCAGCAAACTCGCGAAACGAAAAACGACTCCCGGCGTCCGGAAAACAAAGCGTCCTGCTTGGCCCTCCGAAACACTGCCCAGCAAAACTCGCGAAACGAAAAAACAACTCCCGGCGTCACGAAAACAAAGCGTCTTGCTTGGGCTCTCCAAAACACTGCCCAGCAAAAACTCGGCGAAACGAAAAACGACTCCCGGCGTCCGAAAACAAAGGCGTCCTGCTTGGGCTCTCCGAAACACTGCCCAGCAAAACTCGCGAACGAAAAACAACTCCCGGCGTCACGAAAACAAAGCGTCTTGCTTGGGCTCTCCAAAACATGCCAGCAAAAACTCGCGAAACGAAAAAAACACTCCCGGCGTCCGGAAAACAAAGCGTCCTGCTTGGGCCCTCCGAAACACTGCCCAGCAAAACTCGCGAAACGAAAAACGACTCCCGGCGTCCCGAAAACAAAGCGTCCTGCTTGGGCTCTCCGAAACACTGCCCAGCAAAACTCGCGAAACGAAAAAAACTCCCGGCGTCCGGAAAAACAAAGCGTCCTGCTTGGCCCTCCGAAACACTGCCCAGCAAAACTCGCGAAACGAAAAACGACTCCCGGCGTCCGGAAAACAAAGCGTCCTGCTTGGGCCCTCCGAAACACTGCCCAGCAAAACTCGCGAAACGAAAAACGACTCCCGGCGTCCCGAAACAAAGCGTCCTGCTTGGGCTCTCCGAAACACAGCCTAGCAAAACTCGCGAAGCGAAAAACAACTCCCGGCGTCACGAAAACAAAGCGTCTTGCTTGGGCTCTCCAAAACACTGCCCAGCAAAACTCGCGAAACGAAAAACGACTCCCGGCGTCCGGAAAACAAAGCGTCCTGCTTGGGCCCTCCGAAACACTGCCCAGCAAAACTCGCGAAAACGAAAAAACAACTCCCGGCGTCCGGAAACAAAGCGTCCTGCTTGGGCCCTCCGAAACACTGCCCAGCAAAACTCGCGAAACGAAAAACGACTCCCGGCGTCCCGAAAACAAAGCGTCCTGCTTGGGCTCTCCGAAACACTGCCTAGCAAAACTCGCGAAGCGAAAAACAACTCCCGGCGTCACGAAAACAAAGCGTCTTGCTTGGGCTCTCCAAAACACTGCCCAGCAAAACTCGCGAAACGAAAAACGACTCCCGGCGTCCGAAAACAAAGCGTCCTGCTTGGGCTCTCCGAAACACTGCCCAGCAAAACTCGCGAAACGAAAAACGACTCCCGGCGTCCCGAAACAAAGCGTCTTGCTTGGGCTCTCCAAAACCACTGCCCAGCAAAACTCGCGAAACGAAAAAACGACTCCCGGCGTCCCGAAAACAAAGCGTCTTGCTTGGGCTCTCCGGAACACTGCCCAGCAAAACTCGCGAAACGAAAAAACAACTCCCGGCGTCACGAAAACAAAGCGTCTTGCTTGGGCTCTCCAAAACACTGCCCAGCAAAACTCGCGAAACGAAAAAACGACTCCCGGCGTCCCGAAAACAAAGCGTTCCTGCTTGGGCTCTCCGAAACACTGCCAGCAAACTCGCGAAACGAAAAAACAACTCCCGGCGTCCGGAAAACAAAGCGTCCTGCTTGGGCCCTCCGAAACACTGCCCAGCAAAACTCGCGAAACGAAAAACGACTCCCGGCGTCCGGAAACAAAGCGTCCTGCTTGGGCCCTCCGAAACACTGCCCAGCAAAACTCGCGAAACGAAAAACGACTCCCGGCGTCCGGAAAACAAAGCGTCCTGCTTGGGCTCTCCGAAACACTGCCTAGCAAAACTCGCGAAGCGAAAAACAACTCCCGGCGTCACGAAAAACAAAGCGTCTTGCTTGGGCTCTCCAAAACACTGCCCAGCAAAACTCGCGAAACGAAAAACGACTCCCGGCGTCCGGAAAACAAAGCGTCCTGCTTGGGCCCTCCGAAACACTGCCCAGCAAAACTCGCGAAACGAAAAACAACTCCCGGCGTCACGAAAACAAAGCGTCTTGCTTGGGCTCTCCAAAACACTGCCCAGCAAAACTCGCGAAACGAAAAAACGACTCCCGGCGTCCCGAAAACAAAGCGTCCTGCTTGGGCTCTCCGAAACACTGCCCAGCAAACTCGCGAAACGAAAAACAACTCCCGGCGTCACGAAAACAAAGCGTCTTGCTTGGGCTCTCCAAAACACTGCCCAGCAAAACTCGCGAAACGAAAAACAACTCCCGGCGTCCGGAAAACAAAGCGTCCTGCTTGGGCCCTCCGAAACACTGCCCAGCAAAACTCGCGAAACGAAAAACGACTCCCGGCGTCCCGAAAACAAAGCGTCCTGCTTGGGCTCTCCGAAACACTGCCCAGCAAAACTCGCGAAACGAAAAACAACTCCCGGCGTCCGGAAAACAAAGCGTCCTGCTTGGGCCCTCCGAACACTGCCCAGCAAAACTTCGCGAAACGAAAAACGACTCCCGGCGT
This sequence comes from Aedes aegypti, assembly GCF_002204515.2. NCBI lineage: Eukaryota > Metazoa > Arthropoda > Insecta > Diptera > Culicidae > Aedes > Aedes aegypti. The sequence goes on from NC_035108.1 coordinate 292,513,217, forward strand.
CCGGAAAACAAAGCGTCCTGCTTGGGCCCTCCGAAACACTGCCCAGCAAAACTCGCGAAACGAAAAACGACTCCCGGCGTCCCGAAAACAAAGCGTCCTGCTTGGGCTCTCCGAAACACTGCTAGCAAAACTCGCGAAGCGAAAAACAACTCCCGGCGTCACGAAAACAAAGCGTCTTGCTTGGGCTCTCCAAAACACTGCCCAGCAAAACTCGCGAAACGAAAAACGACTCCCGGCGTCCGGAAAACAAAGCGTCCTGCTTGGGCCCTCCGAAACACTGCCCAGCAAAAACTCGCGAAACGAAAAAACAACTCCCGGCGTCCGGAAAACAAAGCGTCCTGCTTGGGCCCTCCGAAACACTGCCCAGCAAAACTCGCGAAACGAAAAACGACTCCCGGCGTCCGGAAAACAAAGCGTCCTGCTTGGGCCCTCCGAAACACTGCCAGCAAAACTCGCGAAACGAAAAACAACTCCCGGCGTCACGAAAACAAAGCGTCTTGCTTGGGCTCTCCAAAACACTGCCCAGCAAAACTCGCGAAACGAAAAACGACTCCCGGCGTCCCGAAAACAAAGCGTCCTGCTTGGGCCCTCCGAAACACTGCCCAGCAAAACTCGCGAAACGAAAAACGACTCCCGGCGTCCGGAAAACAAAGCGTCCTGCTTGGGCCCTCCGAAACACTGCCCAGCAAAAACTCGCGAAACGAAAAACGACTCCCGGCGTCCCGAAAACAAAGCGTCCTGCTTGGGCCCTCCGAAACACTGCCTAGCAAAACTCGCGAAGCGAAAAACCAACTCCCGGCGTCACGAAAACAAAGCGTCCTGCTTGGGCTCTCCAAAACACTGCCCAGCAAAAACTCGCGAAACGAAAAAACGACTCCGGCGTCGGAAAACAAAGCGTCCTGCTTGGGGCCCTCCGAAACACTGCCCAGCAAAACTCGCGAAACGAAAAACAACTCCCGGCGTCACGAAAACAAAGCGTCTTGCTTGGGCTCTCCAAAACACTGCCCAGCAAAACTCGCGAAACGAAAAACGACTCCCGGCGTCCCGAAAACAAAGCGTCCTGCTTGGGCTCTCCGAAACACTGCCCAGCAAAACTCGCGAAACGAAAAACAACTCCCGGCGTCACGAAAACAAAGCGTCTTGCTTGGGCTCTCCAAAACACTGCCCAGCAAAACTCGCGAAACGAAAAACGACTCCCGGCGTCCCGAAAACAAAGCGTCCTGCTTGGGCTCTCCGAAACACTGCCCCAGCAAAACTCGCGAAACGAAAAACAACTCCCGGCGTCCGGAAAACAAAGCGTCCTGCTTGGGCCCTCCGAAACACTGCCCAGCAAAACTCGCGAAACGAAAAACGACTCCCGGCGTCCGGAAAACAAAGCGTCCTGCTTGGGCCCTCCGAAACACTGCCCAGCAAAACTCGCGAAACGAAAAACGACTCCCGGCGTCCCGAAAACAAAGCGTCCTGCTTGGGCTCTCCGAAACACTGCTAGCAAAAACTCGCGAAGCGAAAAAACAACTCCCGGCGTCACGAAAACAAAGCGTCTTGCTTGGGCTCTCCAAAACACTGCCCAGCAAAACTCGCGAAACGAAAAACGACTCCCGGCGTCCGGAAAACAAAGCGTCCTGCTTGGGCCCTCCGAAACACTGCCCAGCAAAACTCGCGAAACGAAAAAACAACTCCCGGCGTCCGGAAAACAAAGCGTCCTGCTTGGGCCCTCCGAAACACTGCCCAGCAAAACTCGCGAAACGAAAAACGACTCCCGGCGTCCGGAAAACAAAGCGTCCTGCTTGGGCCCTCCGAAAACACTGCCCAGCAAAACTCGCGAAACGAAAAAACAACTCCCGGCGTCACGAAAACAAAGCGTCTTGCTTGGGCTCTCCAAAACACTGCCCAGCAAAACTCGCGAAAACGAAAAAACGACTCCCGGCGTCCGAAACAAAGCGTCCTGCTTGGGCCCTCCGAAACACTGCCCAGCAAAACTCGCGAAACGGAAAACGACTCCCGGCGTCCGGAAAACAAAGCGTCCTGCTTGGGCCCTCCGAAACACTGCCCCAGCAAAACTCGCGAAACGAAAAACAACTCCCGGCGTCACGAAAACAAAGCGTCTTGCTTGGGCTCTCCGAAACACTGCCCAGCAAAACTCGCGAAACGAAAAACGACTCCCGGCGTCCGGAAAACAAAGCGTCCTGCTTGGGCCCTCCGAAACACTGCCCAGCAAAACTCGCGAAACGAAAAACAACTCCCGGCGTCACGAAAACAAGCGTCTTGCTTGGGCTCTCCGAAACACTGCCCAGCAAAACTCGCGAAACGAAAAACGACTCCCGGCGTCCGGAAAACAAAGCGTCCTGCTTGGGCCCTCCGAAAACACTGCCCAGCAAACTCGCGAAACGAAAAACGACTCCCGGCGTCCCGAAAACAAAGCGTCCTGCTTGGGCCCTCCGAAACACTGCCCAGCAAAACTCGCGAAACGAAAAACGACTCCCGGCGTCCGGAAAACAAAGCGTCCTGCTTGGGCCCTCCGAAACACTGCCCAGCAAAACTCGCGAAACGAAAAAACGACTCCCGGCGTCCCGAAAACAAAGCGTCCTGCTTGGGCCCTCCGAAACACTGCCTAGCAAAACTCGCGAAGCGAAAAACAACTCCCGGCGTCACGAAAACAAAGCGTCCTGCTTGGGCTCTCCAAAACACTGCCCAGCAAAACTCGCGAAACGAAAAACGACTCCCGGCGTCCGGAAAACAAAGCGTCCTGCTTGGGCCCTCCGAAACACTGCCCAGCAAAACTCGCGAAACGAAAAACAACTCCCGGCGTCACGAAAACAAAGCGGTCTTGCTTGGGCTCTCCAAAACACTGCCCAGCAAAACTCGCGAAACGAAAAAACGACTCCCGGCCGTCCCGAAAACAAAGCGTCCTGCTTGGGCTCTCCGAACC